>NC_059343.1:72081902-73335902 GCF_018350155.1 Leopardus geoffroyi
GGGACTATTCATTTCCAGGACCTAAAATACAACCAATTTTATTGCATTTCTCAACTTTAATGTGTGCAAATATCTTTCTGTATAAGATAAGAGTAGGAAAATAACAGTGTGTTATGTCTACTAGTATTGATTTGCCAGCTATAAAGACTACAAAATACAATGCATATTAAAGGGAATTTATCCCATTTAAATTTGATTGTAATACTATAAAAAATCATGACATGTTTCTACCTTCCTGGTTGACAAAGAATAGAATAGACTAGAGAATATACTGAATTTACTCTCTACACAAATTCTCATTTACCAAAAGCTCCACATACCTGACACACAAGAAAACAAGCTCCTTTCACCATATGTTCATTCCAAGATCAAGGAAGGTGGGCCTCCTTGGTAGTTTATGCAAATCTAATATTAGAGAGGAAGACCAGGCCCTTATTTGGTTTTAAAAGCGTCTCATGAGGCTACATTAAGTTGCTTTGGCAGTCACATCAGTCTCCTAGAATGAAATACCAGGCTGAGTCCCCAGTAATTAGAGCTGGACGGAGACCTTCCTATGTTGAGAATTATTAGTCATTGACACTAGTCCACCCATTCAAATCCACTTGTAGACAACCAAAGCAGACAGATGAGTAGGTAAATGTAAAAAGGTTGCCCTCAATTCCTGTTTTCCTCTGTGATCTCATGTATTCCTACTGACTCAATTATCACTTCTCCGCTGATGACTTACAAATTGGTATCTGCAATCTGAACAGATTGGTGGGCTCCAGACTCACAGCTATTTTGGAGCTGAAAATACAGATGAGTCATCAGCTTATTGGACAAGTCCATTCATTAAATATCTCTGATTAACTTTAATCTCTACAAGTCAAAAAATTTTATTATTGTTTACCCATCCCCAATTTGGTTTCACCTCTCAGTTTCCCCATTTCATTAAATACCAATACCATTCTTACAATTGCCTATGCTAAAAAATCTTGAATTCGCTCATCATTCCTTCCTCACTGTGTCAATTCTAATTCATTTCTCAAAACCCTTCTATCTTTGCCATCCCTACCACTGCTGACTTATTTCAGACCCTATCTTTTATCTTATATATTCATTAGTGGCCTCAAAGTTTTCCTTGTTTTTAGTGTCTTCTCCTTCCAATCTAACCTCTACATTACAGCCATATGATCAGGTCTTGGCAGATTACATTTCCACACTCCCTGGCTTAAAGATGTTTAATGGCTCACTAATGCCTCTAGAGTCAAATCCGAAATCCTTAGCATCACTACAGGACCCTTCAAAACTTCCAACTTCACTCTCCACCCATATCTCTGGAAATCGCCCTTCTCTGCCACGCATCCAATACATCACCCCCAACCAAACACTCAGCATTGCCTGAGTGAGTCAAGTGCCTGCAAGTCTCTGCTTTTATTAATGCCACTCCCTATGCACAAAATACTACAGCATCACAAAACTAATGATGAAGTTAGTCAAACCAGTCAGAACTACTCAAATCCAATATCATCTTCTGTGAGGCTTGCAGGTCTATAGCCAGAAAAAAACAATCTCTGTGCTTCCATAGCTCTGCATATACTTCTATATAAGACCTCTGTTATACTGTCCTGTAATTAGAACTACATGAATGTTTCCTCTGACTTCACTAGGAGCAACTTTAGAGCCGAGACATTAGTTTGGTCATCTTGGAACCCTTAATACATGGTAATAACTGTTAACTAAGAGAACTGATGCAGTGCTACTAATCAAGGCTTTCAGATCAGACGAAGCTTGGTTCAAATCCCACTGTGCGTGTTACTAGCTGCATGACCTCAGCCAATAACCTTAACTTTAAAGCCTCAGTTTCTTTATCTGTAAAATAGGAACGAAAGCACTTAAAGCAGTGCCTAGCACATAGGTTTGTATGTAATCCTCCTCCTCCTCTCCTTGCAAAGTGTGGATACAGGAAAACACATTGACAGGAGTCTCCAATGTCCTTTCACTGGCAATTACCAGAGTTTAGTGCCAGCGAGGCATAGCTAGGTTTACAGACAAATCTAAGAAGAAAGAGAGATAGACAAGAATGAGGACACAACTGACAAGGACTGAGGACTGCTAATTTCCTCTCCACTACTTGAGACTAATCACAGATCCTAAAATTTAACCCTTCTTATGTCATGGAAAAGCTAATCAAACTGCTTTCATTAATGGGGAAAAAAGGAAATTATAGGACGAATCTGTGATTATTCTGCTTCTAGCTGTAAAGCTGATTGATATTCTTCAAACCCCCAAGGAGGTAGGGATAGTTGTCATTTCAAAGTTAAAAACAAACAAACAAAAATGAGAATAGAAAATATAAGAGAAAACTATTTTTCTTATGTTTTCTTTTCAAAAGAGGGTGAATATTAAAGAAATTGCTCAAGTGGAGGAGGTTGAAGGGAGGGAGGGAGACAGGCAATGAAAAATGTGTAGGTACAATCAATTACCTTTGCATGTAGATTTCTAATTTGTGTGAAATGTATCCTAATCCAAACCCACTGAATAAAACAAGTTAAAATTAGTAATATCTAGAAAGGGGCTGGTTTATCAAAATTTCTGCAAATAACTGTCTCAATCAACCTAGCATAATTTGGAACTCTATGGGAAAAAAATTCTCCCTATTTAAGAATTGTCATTTGCAAATTAAGCTTCTGTTATTAGGATTTTAGTAACCTAGGGACAACTGGGTGGCTTAGTCGGTTAAGCATCCAACTTCGGCTCAGGTCATGATCTCGCAGTTCATGAGTTCCAACCCCGTGTTGGGCTCTGTGCTGACAGCTCGAAACCTGGAGCCTGCTTCAGATTCTGTGTCTCCCTCTCTCTCTGTCTCTCTCCCACTCACACTCTGTCTCTCTCTCTCTCTCTCTCAAAAATAAACATTTTTTTTTAATTTTTAAAAAAGGACATCAGTGACCTGAAGATAAAATGGCATTTGTTTCAAATCCATAAAAATTTGTGAACTCATTCCAAGGATTTTTTCCTACACTTCCCTCCAAAATCAAGGCTGAACATATTCACAATGATTCCAAAGGAAAAGCCTTTTAGGAAACCTGCTGCATTTTATTGTCACACCTCACCAGCCATACTTCAACTGTTTACATGTATCCTACTGGACCCTTGCAGTGACTCTTGTGTGAACTAGCCACATTTTACAGTTGAGGAAAACAACTTAAATCACATAACTAATCAGTGACAGTCATGACTTGAATCAGGTCTCTTGACCATGAAGTCTAGTATTTGTGTCTGTTTTCCAACCCTACAGCTTCTCTTAGTAAAAGAGCACAGGCTTTGCTATCAAATGGACCTGGGTTTGAATCCTGGTTTTTCCCCTAACAGATATGTGACACTGGACAAGTTATTTCAATTCTCTTAATTTGCTTCCTCATCTGCAAAAGAGGAAAAAATATACTACTTTTACAGAAATGTAATAAGACATAACTTGGGATACCTGGGTGGCTCAGTCGGTTAAGCATCCAACTTCAGCTCAAGTCATGATCTCACGATCTATGAGTTCGAGCCCTATGACGGGCTCTGTGCTGACAGCTCAGAGCCTGGAGACTGTTTCAGATTCTGTGTCTCCCTCTCTCCCTGCCCCTCCCCCTTTCACACTCTGCCTCTCTCTTTCTCTCTCTCTCAAAACTAAACATTTTTTAAAAAGAATTAAATAACTTAGTATTTGCAAACTATTTAACACAGTACTAAGCAAACATTTCATAAATAATAGCTATTATATCATGTCATCTTTAATAAAATATATTGAACACTAGATTGGGTTAAGCAAATTAAAATTACTTTCACTCATAAATTAGTGCCATGGATATCATGAAATCTCTTTAATGTTGGAGAATATTGAAAGGAGAAAACTAGGGCAACACTTGATTCTTTGATGCTTCATATACATTTTCTCACCCCTATAGGAGACCATTCTTTTCTTTATCTAAATAATAGAAGGTAGAGGATTTCTGCAAGGCAGTAACATGAGATCCTGCATTAATCTCTTCCCAAGGACACACCAAACCTACATATGGATCATTTCCCTCTGAAACATATGTGAAAACTAGATGAGGTGCTTCTCCACAATGAAGAATAAAAAAACCACACCCAGATGGTAGGGGAAGCAAAGACACAATCTTGCCAAAAACCCTACCCTGGTGCTAGGGCACACAATAGAGAGGAGTCTCACAAGTCCAGTCCTTCTCAATATGTACCTACTAGTATGCAATAACTGCATACTAATCAATAATTACTTTAAAGGCAAATGGACTTGGCACAAAAACAGACACATAGACCAATGGAATAGAATAGAAACCCCAGAACTAGACCCACAAACGTATGGCCAACTCATCTTTGACAAAGCAGGAAAGAACATCCAATGGAAAAAAGACAGCCTCTTTAACAAATGGTGCTGGGAGAACTGGACAGCAACATGCAGAAGGTTGAAACTAGACCACTTTCTCACACCATTCACAAAAATAAACTCAAAATGGATAAAGGACCTGAATGTGAGACAGGAAACCATCAAAACCTTAGAGGAGAAAGCAGGAAAAGACCTCTCTGACCTCAGCCGTAGCAATCTCTTACTCGACACATCCCCAAAGGCAAGGGAATTAAAAGCAAAAGTGAATTGCTGGGACCTTATGAAGATAAAAAGCTTCTGCACAGCAAAGGAAACAACCAACAAAACTAAAAGGCAACCAACGGAATGGGAAAAGATATTTGCAAATGACATATCAGACAAAGGGCTAGTATCCAAAATCTATAAAGAGCTCACCAAACTCCACACCCGAAAAACAAATAACCCAGTGAAGAAATGGGCAGAAAACATGAATAGACACTTCTCTAAAGAAGACATCCGGATGGCCAACAGGCACATGAAAAGATGTTCAGCGTCGCTCCTCATCAGGGAAATACAAATCAAAACCACCCTCAGGTATCACCTCACGCCAGTCAGAGTGGCCAAAGTGAACAAATCAGGAGACTATAGATGCTGGAGAGGATGTGGAGAAACGGGAACCCTCTTGCACTGTTGGTGGGAATGCAAATTGGTGCAGCCGCTCTGGAAAGCAGTGTGGAGGTTCCTCAGAAAATTAAAAATAGACCTACCCTATGACCCAGCAATAGCACTGCTAGGAATTTATCCAAGGGATACAGGAGTACTGATGCATAGGGGCACTTGTACCCCTATGTTCATAGCAGCACTCTCAACAATAGCCAAATTATGGAAAGAGCCTAAATGTCCATCAATTGATGAATGGATAAAGAAATTGTGGTTTATATACACAATGGAATACTACGTGGCAATGAGAAAAAATGAAATATGGCCTTTTGTAGCAACGTGGATGGAACTGGAGAGTGTGATGCTAAGTGAAATAAGCCATACAGAGAAAGACAGATACCATATGGTTTCACTCTTATGTGGATCCTGAGAAACTTAACAGGAACCCATGGGGGAGGGGGAGGAAAAAAGAAAAAAAAAAAAAAAGAGGTTAGAGTGGGAGAGAGCCAAAGCATAAGAGACTGTTAAAAACTGAGAACAAACTGAGGGTTGATGGGGGGTGGGAGGGAGGAGAGGGTGGGTGATGGGTATTGAGGAGGGCACCTTTTGGGATGAGCACTGGGTGTTGTATGGAAACCAATTTGACAATAAATTTCATATAATAAAAAAAAAAAAAAAGAAAAGTCAGCTTGTACCCTTAAAAAAAAAATAAATAAATAAATAAATAAATAAAGGCAAATGGACTAAATTCTCCTAACAAAAGATACAGAGTAGCTGAATGGATAAAAACATAAGACCATCTATACGCTGCCTACAAGAGATTCACTTTACAAGGAAGGACACACAAAGACTGATAGTGAAGTGATAAAGTATATTCCATGCAAATGCAAACAAAAAGCTGCTATAGCTATACTTAAATCACACAAAATAGACTTTAAAACAAAGAACATAATAAATAAAAGACAGAGGGATACTACATAATGATAAAAGTGTCAATCCAGCAAGAAGATATAACATTTGTCATTATATATGCACCCAACATAGAAGCACCAAAATATATAAAGCAAATATTAGCAGACCAAAAGGAAAAAAAAGACAGCAACACAATAATAATGAGGGACTAACACCCCACATACATCAATGAATTCACAAAGAAAATCAAGAAGGAAACACTGACCTTGACTGACATGTTAGACCAGGTGGACTTAGTTGACATATACAGAACATTCATTCCCAAACCAGCAGAATATGCATTCTTCACAACTGCATGTGGAACGTTCTCCAAAACAGTTCACATGTTAAGCCACAAAACAAGCCTCAATAAATTCCAGACGACTGAAATTATATCAAACTTCTTTTCTGGCTACAGTGATATGAAACTAGAAATCAATTACAATAAGAAAACTGGAAAAAAAATCATGAATGTGAGGAGATTAAACAACATACTACTGAACAAACAATGGGTCAATGAGGAAGTCAAAAATACATTCAGACATGGGATGCCTGGTTGGCGCAATTGGTGGAGCATGTGACTCTTGATCTCAGGGTTGTAGGTTTGAGCCCCACAATGGGTGCAAAGTTTACTTAAAAAATAAAATCCTTGGGGCGCCGGGGTGGCGCAGTCGGTTAAGCATCCGACTTCAGCCAGGTCAAGATCTCGCGGTCCATGAGTTCGAGCCCCGCGTCAGGCTCTGGGCTGATGGCTCAGAGCCTGGAGCCTGTTTCTGATTCTGTGTCTCCCTCTCTCTCTGCCCCTCCCCCATTCATGCTCTGTCTCTCTCTGTCCCAAAAATAAATAAACGTTGAAAAAAAAATAAATGTTTAAAAAAAATAAATAAAATCCTTAAAAAAGAATACGTTGAGACAAATGAAAATGGAAATACAATGTAGCAAGATCTAGGAGATGCAGCAAAAGTGGTTTTAAGAAAAAATTTACAGTGACACAGGCCAACATCAAGGAAAAAGAAAAATTTCAAATTAAGAATTTAATGTTGCAACTAAAGGAACTAGGAAAAAAAGAACAAAGCCCCAAAGCTGGTAGAAGGAAGGAAATAATAAAGATCAGAGCAGATATAAATGAAATAGAGACTAAAAAAAGAGAAAAGATCAATGACACTAAGAGCAGGTTCTTCAAAAAGATATATAAAATTGACAAACTTTTATCAAGATTAAGAAAAAAAAGAGGGCTCAAATAAAATCAGGAATGAAAGAAGTTAAAACTAGACAACGTAGAAATAAAAAGGATAATAAGAAACTACTATTAAAAGTTATATGCCACTACATATATGAAACTACTATAAAAATTAACATATTGGATAACCTAGAAGAAATGGATAAATTCCTAGAAAATTAGTCTTCCAAAACTGAATCATAAAGAAATAGAAAATCTGAATACACCAATTACTAATAAAGAGACTGAATCAAAAAAAAACTCCCAATAAACAAAAGCCCAAGACCAAATGACTTCACAGATGAATCATACCAACATTCAAAAAAGATTTAATACCTATCCTTCTCAAATTCTCTGAAAAAATTGAATAGGAGGAAAGCTTCCAAATTCATTTTAGAGTTACACTTATGCTTACACCAAAACCAGTCAAGTATATTACAAAAGTAAAATATATATATATATGTCCCAATATTCCTGATGAACATAGATACAAAAATCCTCAACTAAATATCAGCAAACCAAATTCAACAATATGTTAAAAGGGTAATACACCATGATCAAGTGGGACTTATTCTAGAAATGGAAGGATGGTTCAACTCCACAAATCAAAGTGATACACAGTATTAACAGTATGAACCATAAAAGTATGATCATCTCAATAGATGTAGAAAAATTATTTGATGAAATTCAATATCCATTTATGATTACAAAACTTCCAACACACTGGATATATACCGAATGTACCTCAAAACAACAAAGGCCTTATTTGACAAGTTCACAGTGAAAATCATACTCAAGAATGAAAACCTAAAAGCTTTTCCTTTAACATCAAGAACAAGACAGGGATGTTCATTATTGCATCTTTTATTCTACACAGTATTGAAGTCCTAGACAGAGGAATTAGGCAAGAAAAATATGGCATATAAATTGGAAAGGAAGAAGGAAAACTGTCACTATTTACACATGACATGATATTATATTAAGAAAATCCTAAAGACTCCACAAAAGAACTTTTAATGCTAATAAAAGAAGTCAGTAAGGTGCAGAAGACAAAATAAACAAAAATATGTTGCACTTTTATATACTAACAAACTATCAAAACAACATCAAGAAAACAATCCCATTGACAATCACATCAAAAAAGAATACCTAGGAATAAATTAAACCAAGGAGGTGAAAAATCTGTACACAGAAAACCAGAAGACATTGATTAAAGAAACTGAAGACACAAAGATATTCCATGATCATGAATTGGAAGAATTAACTCAAAGCCATCTACAAATTCAGTGAAATCTCTATCAAAATTCAAATGGCATTTTCACAGAACCAGAACAAACAATCCTAAAACTTGTATGGAACCACAAAAGACCCTGAATAGCTAAAGCAAGCTTGAGGGAAATAAAACAAAGCTGGAGGGATCACACTCCCCAATTTTGAACAATATGAAAAAGCTACTGTAATCAAAACAGTATCATATTGGCATAAAAACAGGCACACAATCAATGGAACAGAAGAGAAAGCCCAGAAATAAACCCATTCATACATGGTCAGTTCACTTACAATAAAGGAGGCAAGAATACACAATGGGGAAAGGACAGCCTGTTCAAAAAATGGTGCTGGGAAAACTGGACAGCCACATGAAAAATAATGACACCAGAACACTATCTTACACCATACACAAAAATTAACTCAAAGTCGATTAAAGACTTGAATGTAAGACCATAAACAATAAACCTAGAAAAAAATGTAGATGGTAATTTCTTTGATTTCAGTCTTGGCAATATTTTTTTAGATCAGACTCCAAAGGTGTTGGCAACAAAAGCAAAAATAAACAGTTGCTCCTATGTGGCTCAGTCAGTCCAGCGTTTGACTTTGGCTCAGATCTTGATCTCACCATCCTTGAGTTCGAGCCCTGCGTCAGGCTCTGTGCTGACAGCTCAGGGCCTGGAGTCTGCTTCCGTGTCTTCCTCTCTCTGCCCCTCCCCCACTCGCGCATGCGTGTGCACGCGCATGCGCTCTCTTTCTCTCTCTCTTCCAAAAATAAACATTAAAAAAAATTTTAACTAAAATAAATAAACAAATGGGTCTACATTAAATGAAAAAGCTTACACACAGTGAAGTAAATCATCAACAAAATAAAAGGTAATCTATTGAAAGAGAAGATCTTTACAAATGATAATAAGGGGAGAAGACCCAAAATATAAAAAGAACAACTTGGGGCGCCAGGGTGGCTCAGTCAGTTGGGCCTCAGACTTCAGCTCAGATCATGATCTCACAGTCCGTGAGTTCGAGCCCGCGTTGGGCTCTGTGCTGACAGCTTGGAGCCTGGAGCCTGCTTTGGATTCTGTGTCTCCCTCTCTCTCTGCCCCTCCCCTGCTCATGCTCTGTCTCTCTCTGTCTCAAAAATAAATAAAAACATTTAATTTTTTTTTTAATAAAAAGAACTCAACACAAAAATAACAAATAACCCAATTAAAACTGAGCAGAATACCTAAATAGACATTTTCCCAAAGACACACAGATGACCAACAGGCACATGAAAAGAAGCTCAATATCATTAATCATTAGGGAAATGCAAATCACAACCACTATGAGATACCACCTCATAGCTGTCAGAATGGCTATTATCAAAAATCCAAGAGGAACTTTTGGAGAAAATGGCAAAGCAGGAAGATCCTAAGCTACCTCATCCCACAGATAACACCCACATTGTTGTAAAACCCAGAAAATGACTTGAAGACCTGACAGAACAGACTTTCTTCAGAAAAATGTAGAGAAGAAGAGTCCACATCGGAATGGGTAAGAAGGGCAGAGAAGTGGTCCAGAGCTAAAGGAACCCCTGGACTGTCCTAGGGAGGAAGGAGAAGGAGAGGGTAAAAGGGGGAGAGAAACAGACCCTCACACCAGGGCTCCCCAGGCATGGGGAACTGTGGGAGGCCGGACCCCAGTGCCAGGCTGAGACCAGGTCGAGCAACGGCTCCCTGTTGACTCAGCCAACCCGGTGGTCCCCCCCACCCCATTCCCCCACTTGCAAAGGCATACCAAAAGCCTTGTCAAGGCTGAGAAATCTAATTCCTGAAGCCTGTGGTCTGTGGGTGTTGGCAGTAATGTTACCCCCCTTTTTCTACCCTGGGTCAAAGAGAAACAAACATGGGAACTGTGTTTTGCTAGCAATCTATCAACAAGGTCTTGTTGTGACCCGTTTAGAAAGTTCACAAGGTACACAGAACTAAATGTTTTGGCTGGCAGCGATCATGTGAAACCTGTTTATTCTTAGAATGACCTGATCCATAAGAGTCTTGATATAAAAGATTGTGTACAGCAACAATAAAGCCATCACTTGGGCCATCAGCCCAGGGGACCCTCCTGTTCCCAAACTGGCTTCTCTTCTCTTCTTTTCTTTCTTACATTCCCCTACCCTCAGGACCCTGATCTTGCTGTTTGTTGCGCAGGTCACAACAGGGAGCTCCCATGGGGAAGATGAATCCCCATAACACTTGGCTTTGAAAACCAGAAGGGCATAATTTTGCAATCAGCATGGCTTCACATCAGGAACTTTAAAAATCAGCAGGCTTGGTTCTAGGAGAGCCATGAGGGCTATAGGAAACTAGGTCCCTGACCTTAAAGAGACAGCACAACAAGTAGCCCTGTGAAGATACAGTGCAGAAACAGCAGTTTGAAAAACACCTAGGGTATATGGGAAGGAGATTTATTTACTAATTTCAGAGCCTGTGCTGAATGGGCAAGGATTGCTGGGAGACTTCTCCAGGAACAAAGGAGCTGGCAGGCACCCTTTCCCTCCGCTACCTCCCAGCCTAGACACATGAACAATTATAGGAACAAGCACAGTCCCTACACCTGCTAACCAGCAAACAGCAAGCCCCGCCCCTGTGTTCTCCTGCAGACATTACCCCTTCAATATGTCCTTGAACAGAGCCCATCCAAAGCAGGGTCACAAGCATGGAGAAGGTGTGAGCATCCCCTACAGGGACCAGCACAACTCTAAAGTGACTTGTATCCTGGGAAGAGGGGAAAATAATCACACACAACACTCTGAGGACAGCCCCCATGGTGGGCAGGGGGCAGAAAACTGGTCTGACTGCAGGCCCTGACCACCAATGAAAGCTTCTCAGGGGACAACACAAGGAATCTACCCAGCATTTTGGTACTACTACTGGATCTCTGGCAAATGCCTGGTCTGACTCAACTCAAGCCCAAGGGGGCCCAAGACTGACCAACTAACAACACAAGGAGCAAACCAACACAATAGGCAAAGACAGCCATCAGAGATGACTGGACTGAATGGAAAAGCAACTCAGCCACAACAGTATGGCACATGCAACACACATAGCAGATACTCCTGAAGTGTCAGGTTCTGTTAAACAGGGAACATTATACTGCAGAGCACTACAGGACCTCTTCTACATAAGGCCACTACTTTCAAGAGAAGGAGTCATAGCTGACTTTCCTAACACACAGAAATAGACACAGAGAATTATACAAAATGAGGAGAGAGAGAACAGGACAAAATCCCAGCAAAGAAAGCTAAACAAAACAGAGATAATACGTAAAGAATTTAACATAATGGTCATAAAGACATGGACTAGACTTGAGAAAACACTGGAGGATCTCAGTGAAACCCTTAACAAAGGGATAGAAAACATAAAACAGAACCCATCAGAGATAAAGAACTCAATAACTAAAATTAAAAATGCACTAGAGGGAATAAATAGCAGACAAGAGAAACCAGAACAAGGGATCAGCTACCTGGAGAACAGAGTAATGGAAAGTATTTGAAGTGAACAGGAGAGACAAAAATAATAGTAATAATAAATGAAAATACATTTTGGAACTCAGCAATATCATCAAATATAATAACATTTACATTATAGAGATCTGAGAAGGAGAAGAGAGAAACAGGCAGCAGAAAATTTATTTGAAAAAAAACAATAGCTGAAAACTTCCTGAATCTGGAGAAATGGAAATCCAGATCAAGAAGGCATAAAGGTTCCCCAAGAAAATCAACTCAAGGAGGTCCACACCAAGACATACAGTAATTAAACTGGCAAAAAGTAGTGATAATTTTCAAAGCAACAAAAGAAACCAGTTACACATAAGGGAAATTCCATAACACTATCTGATGATTTTCTTCAGCAGAAACGTGGCAAGCCTTAAAAGAGTGGCATGATACATTCAAGGTATTGAAAGAAAAAACCCACAGCCAAGAATACTCTATCCAGCAAGGCTATCACTCATAATAGAAACAGAGATAGTTTCCCAGACAAGCAAAAGTCAAAGGAATTTATGACTGCTAAACCAGTCCAAAAGGAAATATTACAGGAGACTCTGAGTGGAAAAGACCAACCATAAGCAGGAGTAAGAAAATAGGAAGAAGAAAAGCAATAAAATTAAGTATCCCTAGAAAAATCAGTCAAGAAATGCACATACACACACACACACAAAAAAAAAGGATGTAAAGTATGACATCATATACCTAAAACATTAGGGGGTAAAGGAGTAAAGACTGAGCTCAACCTTAAGCAATCATTAACTTAATACAGACTGCTATATGCGTAAGATGTTACATACAAACAGAATGGTAACCTCAAAACACCAGCAATAGATATGTAAAAATAAAAAGGAATCCAAGTATATTACTAAAGAAAGCCAACTAACCATGACAGAAGACAGCAAAGGAAGAATGGAACAGAGAAGAACTACAAAAACGACCATAAAATGAGTAAGAAAATAGCAATAAACACTTATCTATCAATAATTATATTGAATGTAAAAGGACCAAACACCCCAATCAAAAGCCACAGGTTGCCAAAATGGATAAAAAAAAATAATAAAACCCATCTTTATGCTCCCTACAAGAGACTCATTTCAGATCAAGTGACACATTCAGATAGACAGTGAAGGGATAGAGATGCATTTATCATGCAAATAGATGTGGAAAAACAGCTGGGCTAGCAGTAGTTCTCTCAGACAAAACAGAACAAGAGACAAAAAAGGACACTATATATATGACACCATATATATAATCACAAAGGAAACAATCCACCAAGAAAATATAAAAATTACATGCAAATATTCATGCACCCAACATGATAGCACCCAAATATGTAAATCAGCTAACAACAAACATAAAGGAATTAATTAATTAATAGTAGGGGACTTTAACACTCCATTTACATCAATGGACAGATAATCCAAACAAAAAATCAAAAGGGAAAGAGTAGCTTTGAATAACACACTGTACCAAATGGATCTAACAGATATATTCACAACAATCCTAAAACACCAGAACACATTCTTTGCAAGTTCACATGAAAGATTCTCTAGAACAGACCATGTATTTTCAACAAATTCGAAAACAAAAATCAATCATACCATGCATCTTTTCTGACTACAATATAATAACAGAAATCAGCCACAAGAAAAAATCTTGGAATGGATAAAGATGTATACACTCACACACACACACACACACACACACACACACACACAATGGAATATTACTCAGCAATCAAAAAGAATGAAATCTCGCCATTTGCAACAACGTGAATGGAATGAGAGTGTATTATGTTGAGTGAAATAAGTCAGAGAAAGACAAATATCATATAATTTCACTCATAAGTGGAAATGAAGAAACAAAACAGATGAACATAGATGAAAGGAAGCAAAAATAAGATAAAAACAGGGAGGGAGACAAACAATGAGACTCTTAAATACAGAAAACAAACTGAGGGTAGCTGGAGGGGTGCTGGGTCTGGGGATGGGCTAAATGGGCGATGGGCACTAAGGAGAGCACTTGTTGGGATGAGCACCAGGTATTATATGCAAGTGATGAATCACTAAATTCTACTCCTGAAATAATTATTGCACTGTATGTCAACTAACTTGGACTTAAATTTAAAAAAGTAAATAAATAAATGAAAGCACAGGTGACCACAAAAAAATAAATACTAATGTCAAATTCTGTAGTTGCCATAATAAATTACAATAAACTCAGTGGCTAAAACAACATTAAAAAAAAATCTGGAAAGAGCACAAATACATGGAGGTTAAATAACATACTACTACACAATGAATGCATCAACCAAGAAACCGAAGAAGAAATAAAAATAATAGAGACAAATGAAAACATAACAATCTAAACTCATTGGGAGGCAGCAAAAGTTGTTCTAGAGGGAAGTTTATAGCAGTACAAGCCTACCTCAGGAAGCAAGCAAAAACTCATATAACAACCTAACTTTACACTTAAAGGAGCTGGAAAAAGAACAAACAAAACCCAAAACCAGAAGAAGGAAGGAAATAATAAACATCAGAGCAGAAATAAATAAAATATAAACTAAAAATACAATAGAACACATCAATGAAAGCAGGAGCTAGTTCTTTGCAAAGCTCACAAAATTGATAAACATTTACCTAGATTCATCAAAAAAAGAGAAGACTAAAATAAACAAAATCAGAAATGAAAGAACAGAAATAAACAACACCAGAGAAATACTAAGAGAATTATAAGAGAATATTATGAAAAATTATATGCCAACACATTGGCCAACCTAGAAGAAGGATAAATATGTAGAAACATGTAATCTTCCAAAACTGAATCAGGAAGAAATAGAAAATTTGAACAGATTACCAGCAAAGAAATTGAATCAGTTATCAAAAAACTCCTATACCCAACAAAAGTCCAAGATTAGACGGCTTCGCAGGCAAATTCTACCAAACATTTAAAGATTTAATACCTACTCTTCTCAAACTATCCCAAACATACAAGAAGGAAAGTTTCCAAATTCATTTTATGAGGCCAGCATTATCCTGAAGCCAAAACCAGATAAAAACACCACAAAAAAAGGTAACTATAGGCTAATAACTCTGAGGAATATAGATGCCAATATCATCAAGAAAATATTACTAAAACAAATACAACAATACATTTAAAAAATCATTCAGTTACCAGAGGGAGGGTGAGATGGGGGATGGATGAAACAGGTGAAGGGGATTAAGAGTACACTTATCATGTGATGAGCACTGAGTAAGGTATAGAATTATTGAATCATTATATTGTATACCGGAAACCAACATAACACTATATGTTGAATATACTGGAATTAAAAAAATGGTACTTTTTTCACTTGATCTAGAAAAGGAGACTTAGTATGAACGTCAGTGTTTATTTATCACTGGACAAAGGAAGGAGAGAATTGGGTCTGCCAGAAATGAGCAATTTGATCAATAAAAATCTATGAGGTAGAGCAGGTTTCATTGCAGTCTAGATGAACTCTGAGTCAACATTCCTGACTCTTTTCCAAGTAATCTCTAGTCTGGCAGGATTTCTGATCCAAAGTAGAGAATAATTTACATACAGAACAAGAGTAGTCAGTCACTGATATTTTTCTCATTTTAAATAAATTCACTGACAAATATATAAGTTTTGAAGAATAAGTTTATAGGATCTGAACATTATTGGGATAAAAGAAATTTGTTCAATTCATGCATTATCATCTAAGCAAAATTAATAGATACAATTCCACAAATAATCCATTTTATATATAAAATAAAATTACTTTTACTAGAAATTACCATTGTTAACATTTTAGGTCCAAGTGGAAGATCACTTAATTGACTTCTTAACTGAAGATCCATTGAAGAAGATTACTGGCACTTCCTACTCCTTCTATACAGTATAACGTTGCCTGCCACGATGTGCTAGACAATGGGGGCTAGCAGACTTCTGACAACTCCTTTGTCTCCAAATGACTTCTGTCCTATGAGTCATCAGTTTTGTTTGTACCTAATTCTTAATTATGTAATTATGTTATGTGAATTATGAGCAGAAAGAATGTTAATTCTATGAAAACTAGGTTGAACACTTTGAGACAACTTAATAGTGCTACACATAAATTGACTAATTTGGTATTGAGCAAGATAGCTACAAAAGATTAATAAAAGAGGGGCGCCTGATGTCTCAGTTGGTTAAGCATCTGACTTCGGCTTGGGTCATGATCTTGTGGTTCATGAGTTCGAGCCCCACATGAGGCTCTGTGCTATCAGCTCAGAGCCTGGAGCCTGCTTCAGATTCTGTGTCTCCCTCTCTGTCTGCCACTCCCCTGCTCACACTCTCTCTTGGTCTCTCAAAAATAAATAAACAAACATTAAAAAAATAAAAAATAAAAGTTTTAAAAGATGAATAAAATAAAAATCTCAAAAGAAAAAAATAATTACAAAACAATCAACATGATACAACACATCAACAAGAGCAGCAATAAAAACCATACATACAATCATTTCAACAGATGCAGAAAAAGCATCTGACAAAGTACAACCTACATTCACAATGAAAACCCTCATCAAAGTAGGTTTAGAAGGAACATACCTCAACATAATAAAGGCCTTATGTGAAAAGGCCCACAGCTGACATTATCCTCAGTGGGGAAAAAACAGAGCTTTCCCCCTAAGATCAGGAACAAGACAAGGATGTACACTCTCACCACATTTATTTAATGTAGTACTGGAAGTCCTAGCCACAGCAATTAGACAACAAAAAAAATACACGGCATCCAAATTGATAAGGAAGAAGTAAAACTTTCACTCTTTGTCAATGACGTAATACTATACTCCACCAAAAAACTACTAGAATAAATGAATCCAGTAAGATCACAAGATACAAAGATCCAATTGATATTGTACACTAATAATGAAAAAGCAGAAAGAGAAATTAAAAAACAATCCCATTTACACTTTCACCAAAAATAATAAAATACTGGGGCGCCTGGGTAGCTCAGTTGGTTGAGCATCCGACTTCGGCTCACGTCATGATCTTGCGGTCTGTGAGTTCCAGCCCCAGGACGGGCTCTGTGCTGACAGCTCAGAGCCTGGAGCCTGCTTCGGATTCTGTGTCTCCCTTTCTCTCTGCCCCTCCCCCGCTCATGTTCTGTGTCTCTCTCTGTCAAAAATAAATAAACATTTAAAAAAATTTTTTTAAATAATAAAATATCTAGGAATAAACTTAACCAAGGAGGTAAAAGACCTGTACTCTAAAAACCATAAAACACTGAGGAAAGAAATTGATGATGATACAAACAAATGGGAAGATATTCCATGATCATGGACTAGAAGAACAAATAATCATTAAAATGTCCATACTACCCAAAGCAATCTACACATTTAATGCAATCCCTATCAAAATACCAACAGCTTCTTTCACAGAACTAGACCAAGCAATCCTAAAATTTATATGGAATCACAAAAGACTCTGAATAGCGAAAGCAATCTTCAAAAAGAACAAAACTGGTGGTATCACAATCCCAGTTTCAAGACACACTGAAAGCTGTAGTGATCAAAATGGTATGGTACTGGCACAATAATAGACACATAGATCAATGGAAGAAAATAGAGCCCAGAAATAAACTCATGATTATATGGTTAATTATCTTCAACAAAGCAGGAAAGAATATTGAATGGGAAAAAGACAGTCTCTTCAACAAATGGTGTTGGGAAAACAGGATAGCTACATGCAAAAAATGAAACTGGACCATTTTCTTACATTATACGCAAAAATAAATTCAAAATGGATTAAAGACATAAATGGGAGGCCAGAAACCATTAAAATCCTATGAAAGAGCTCAGGCAGTAATTTCTCTGACATCAGTTGTAGCAACATCTTTCTAGATATGTCTCCTCAGGCAAAGGAAACAAAAGCAAAAACAAACTATTAGGACTACATCAAAACAAAAAGCTTATGCACAGCAAAGGAAAAAAATCAATAAAACTAAAAGGAATCTATGGACTGGCAGAAGATATTTGCAAATAACATATCTGATAAAGGGTTAGTATCCAAAATATAGAAAGAACTTATGCAATTCAACTCCAAAAAAACACAATTAACCCAATTAAAAAATGGTCAGAAAACATGAGCAGACATCTCTCCAAAGAGGACATTCAGATGACCAACAGACATATGAAAAGATGCTCAACATCATTCATCATCAGTGAATTGCAAATCAAAACTACAATGATTTATCACCTCCCATCTGTCAGAATCACTAAAATCAAAAACACAAGAAACAAGTATGACAAGGATGTAGAGACAAAGGAACCCTTGTGCACTGCTGGTTTCAATGGAAACAGTGCAACCACTGTGGAAAATAGTATGGAAGTTCCACAAAAAATTAAAAGAGAATTACCATATAATCAGGAATTCCACTAGTGGATATTTGCCCAAATAATATGAAAACACCAATTCAAAAAGATATATGCACCCTTATGTTTACTGCAGCATTATTTACAATAGCTAAACTATGGAAGCAGCCCAAGTGACCATAGATATACAAATGGATAAAGAATACACACCCACACACCCACCCACACACACACACACACATACACGCAGAAATATTAGCCACCAAAAAAAGAATGAAATCTTGCCATTTGCAGCAACATGGATGGATCTAGAGAATATAATGCTATATGAAATCAGACAGAGAAAGAAAAATACCATATGTTTTCACTTATATGTGTAATTTAAGAAACAAAACAAATGAACAAAGGAAAGAGAGACAAATAAAAAAAACAGACTATTAAATATAAAGAATAGGGGCGCCTGGGTGGCGCAGTCGGTTAAGCGTCCGACTTCAGCCAGGTCACGATCTTGCGGTCCGTGAGTTCAAGCCCCACATCAGGCTCTGAGCTGATGGCTCAGAGCCTGGAGCCTGTTTCCGATTGTGTGTCTCCCTCTCTCTCTGCCCCTCCCCCATTCATGCTCTGTCTCTGTCCCAAAAATAAATAAACGTTGAAAAAAAAAATTTAAAAAATAAATAAATAAATAAATATAAAGAATAAACACCAGAGGGGAGGTGAGTGGGGTGTTGGGTGAAATAGGTGAAGGGGATGAAGAATACAATTATCTTAATGAGAACTGAGTGATATAGAGAATTGTTGAATCACTATACTGTACACTTGAAACTAATAACATTGTTAGCTATATCAGAATTAAAATTTTTTAATTAAAAAAAAATTTTAGGGGCGCCTGGGTGGCTCAGTCGGTTAAGCAGCCGACTTCGGCTCAGGTCATGATCTCGCGGTCCGTGAGTTCGAGCCCCGCGTCGGGCTCTGGGCTGATGGCTCAGAGCCTGGAGCCTGTTTCCGATTCTGTGTCTCCCTCTCTCTCTGCCCCTCCCCCGTTCATGCTCTGTCTCTCTCTGTCTCAAAAATAAATAAACGTTAAAAAAAATTAAAAAAAAAAAATTTAAATCAAGAAATAAGTGTTGGCAAAGATGAGAATAGGGAATCCTCATGCACTGTTGGGGGGAATGTGAATTGGTACAGCCTCTAGGGGGAACAGTATGGAGTTTCCTCAAAATATTAAAAACAGAACCACTATATGATCCAGTAATTCTACTTATGGGTATTTATCCAAAGAAAACACTAATTCAAAAATTTATATGCACCCCTATGTTCACTGTAGCATTATTTACAATAGCCAAGATATGGAGAAAAAAAACGTAAGTATAAACTGATAGATGAATGGATAAAGGATTATACATACATACATACACACACACACACACACACACACACACACACACACAGGAATACTACTCAGCCATAAAAAAAAAATGAAATCTTGCAATTTGAGACAACATCGATAGAACCTTAGGGTATTATGCTAAGTGAAGTAAGTCAGAGAAAGGCAAACACCATATGATTTCACTTAAATGTGGATGGAATCTATAAAAGAAAAACAAAACAAAACCAATGTTATAGATACAGAGAACAGATTATTGGTTGCTGAGGGGTGCAGGTTAGGAGGGGGTATATACAAAATAAGTTAAGGGGACCAAGAGGCACAAACTTCCAATTACAAAGTAAGTCATGAGGATGTAACGTACAGCATGGTGACTATACTGAATAATGCCATATTGCAAATTTGAAACACTAAGAAAATAAATCTTAAAAATTCCTATCACAAAAAAATACAATGTTTTAACTTTGGTCACAGATGGTAACTAGGCTTATTGTGGTGATATTTTCCAATGTATGAAAGTGGTCCAATCATTATGTCATACACTGGAAACTAAGATGATGTTGTATGTGAAATATACTTCAAAAACAAAGAAAATATGAAACCCAAAATAAATAGAACATACAGGTTGTATACAGCCTCACGCTTATATATGAAAAAAAGCAAGTGTGAGATTTCCCAGTCTCTTGGATTAATTATTTATCATTTAAAAAACAAAATCACTCGTGAAAAAAATTATGCTACATTTGGTTAATTCTCAACGTTTATTTATTTTTGGGACAGAGAGAGACAGAGCATGAATGGGGGAGAGGCAGAGAGAGAGGGAGACACAGAATCGGAAACAGGCTCCAGGCTCTGAGCCATCAGCCCAGAGCCCGACGCGGGGCTCGAACTCCCGGACCGCGAGATCGTGACCTGGCTGAAGTCGGACGCTTAACCGACTGCGCCACCCAGGCGCCCCTACATTTGGTTAATTCTCAAAGAAAACATCACTACTTCAAAGAGTAAACTGTAAACCTTGTATTTTATATATTTCACGTATTTTGGGTGAAACTAAAACAATTCCAATCATTTTTCTAACTTAAATAGTTTATACATAATATAGACACATATGAACACACACGTGTGTATTTATTGTGATTCTGTATAGAGATATTTAGGAAGTATTAATGCTACCATTGATAAACTTACGAATCAACATGCAGAACCCTCTGGCCACTTCTTGAACATGCAGCTGCAGTGATGGATTCAGGCAAACCTATGAAAACACACACCTATATCACTTATAATGCAAAAATACATACATATATATATTCACTTATAATATAGCTTATAATACATGCTATATATTATACAAATAGTTCAATGCATGCCATCACTGCATAAAAGGAGTTTAACAAAAGAGGCTCATCCTTATATTCAAAATGATAAAGTTTATACTATTATACCATTGGATATTTGCTAAATGTATACTGCTTATACTAAGAATTTTATTATGTGGAAGAGATTTTTTTTAAATCAAGTACTATACTGAAATTCTTTTTGTATGCAAATTTCCATAAATGAGCAATTGTCAAAATATTATTAATATAGCACTTTGTTATTAAAGGAGCTACGTTCCCACACTAGCTCCTCTCATTTTCTCAACCATACCGAAAAAGAAGCACCACTGGCATACACATTTTAGAAAGTAAATACTGAGGTGCAAATATTAACTTGTTTCCTAATGCTTTAACATTTTTTTCTATTGTTGAAGTTTGAAACCAAATCTAACTCCAAAGCCACAGTGCCTATGAGGCGGAATGGGATACATTTTTCAGATTAAGTAATAGGTTAACTAGTTTAAAAGGAGGCCATTTATTGAGACCTGAAACCATAAAACTCCTAGAAGAAAATACACGCAGTAATTTCTTTGACATTGGCATACCAGCATTTTTCTACATCTCCTAAATCAAGGGAAACTACCAAAACTACCAAAACTACATGAAACTAAAAAGTTCGTGCTCCGCGAAGGAAACTATCAACAAAACTAAAGTAACCTACTGAATGGGAAATGTTTGCAAATGACATATCCAATAAAGGGTTAATATCCAAAATATATAAATAATTTATACAATTAAACACCTATATAAATAAGTAATCCAGTTTAAAATGGACAAAGGACCTGAATAGATATTTTTCCAAAGAATACATACAGATGGCCCAAAAACACATGAAAAGATGCTCAACATCACTGATTATCAGGGAAATGCAAATCAAAACCACAATGAGATATCATCATATACTTGCCAGAATAGCCAAATACAAAAAGACAAGTAGTGAGGTGTTGAGGATATGGAGATAAAAGAACCATTGTGAACTGCTGGTGGGGATGCAAACTGGTGTGGCCAGTGCAAAACAGTATGGAGGTTCCTCAAAAAATTAAAATTAGAAATACCATATGATCCAGTAATTCCGGTATCAAGTATTTACCCAAAGAAAATGAAAACACTATTTCCAAAAGATATGCACCACTATGTTTATTGCTGCATTGATAACAATAACCAAGATATGGAAGCAATCCAAGTGCTCACAGACAGATGAAGAAAAAGAATTTGTGTCGTTGTGTGTGTGCATGTGTGTGTGTGTGTGTGTGTGTGTGTGTGTAATGGAATGTTAGCCATAAAAAAGGATGAGATCATGCCATTTGCGACAACACAGATGAACCTAGAGGGTATTATACTAAATTAAATCCATGAGACAGAGAAAGAAATACAATATGATCTAATTTATATGCAGAATCTAAAAAACAAATGAATAGACAAACAAAAGCAGAATCAGACTTATAAATACAAAGAACAAAGTGATGGTTGCCAGAGGGGAGATGAGTGGGGGCACGGGCAAAATGTGTGAAAGGGAACAGAAGATACAGACTTCCAGTTATGAAATAAGTCACAGGAATAAAGGTACAGTGTAAAGAATATAATCAATGGTATTTTAATAGCAATGCATGATGACAGATGGTAGTTGCATTTGTGGTAAGCATGGCATAATGTATAGAGAAGTTGAATCGCTACATTGTACAAATGAAAATAATAAAACACTGCATGTCAACTGTTGTCTAAATGAATGAATGATGAATAAGAAAATACTATTTTTTAATTTTTTAACGTTTATATTTATTTTTGAGAGAGAGACAGAATGTAAGCAGGGGAGGGGCAGACAGAGAGAGAGAAACAGAATCGGAAGCAGGCTCCAGGCTCCCAGCTGTCAGTATAGAGCCCGATGCAGGGCTCAAACCCACGAGCCATGAGATCATGACTTGAGCCAAAGTCGGACTCTCCACCGACTGAACCACCTAGGCACCCCCAGAAAATACTATTTTTGAAAAGAGACCATTTACAAGATACATTATCTCACTTTCTGGTTAATACAGCAGTTTGAAAACACCACTAGTGTTTTAGAATCAGAGTAAGCCACAATATAAAATTGGTTATCATGTAAGGAAATATATATTACTACTACAAGTACTAACAAAAAAAAATCACAAATTACCAAAGAATGATTTCATCACAAAACAATTTCAGATGTTCAGCTGGATAGACTAGTTAATACCCTACATTGTACATTCAAGACTGTTCCCCAGAAAACACCCCAAATACCCAAAGTGATCTCGAAAAAGAAAACCAAAGCGGGAGGCACCACAATCCCAGACTTCAAACTATACTACAAAGCTATAACCATCAAGACAGTATGGTACTGGCACAAGAACAGACACTCAGATCAATGCAACAGAATAGAGAACCCAGAAATGGACCCACAAACGTATGACCAACTAATCTTTGACAAAGCAGGAAAGAGTATCCAATGGAATAGACAGTCTCTTCAGCAAGTGGTGCTGGGAAAACTGGACAGCAACATGCAGAAGAACCAACCTGGACCACTTTCTTACACCATACACGAAAATAAACTCAAAATGGATGAAAGACCTCAATGTAAGGCAGGAAGCCATCAAAATCCTCGAGCAGAAAGCAGGCAAAAACGTCTTTGATCTTGCCGGCAGCAACTTCTTACTCAACACGTCTCCGGAGGCAAGGGAAACAAAAGCAAAAATGAGCTACTGCGACCTCATCAAAATAAAAAGCTTCTACACAGCCAAGGAAACAATCAGCAAAATTAAAAGGCAAACGATGGAATGGGAGAAGATATTTGCAAATGACACATCAGATAAAGGGTTAGTATCCAAAATCTATAAAGAACTTATCAAGCTCAATACCCAAAAATCAAATAATCCAGTGAAGACATGGGCAAAAGACATGAATTGACATTTCCCCGAAGAAGACATCCAGATGGCCAACCGACACATGAAAAAATGCTCAACATCACTCATCATCAGGGAAATACAAATCAAAACCACCATGAGATACCACCTTACACCTGTCAGAACGGCTAACATTAACAACTGAGGCAACAACAGATGTTGGTGAGGATGCGGAGAAAGAGGATCTCTTTTGCATTGTTGGTGGGAATGCAAGCTGGTACAGCCACTCTGGAAAACAGTATGGATATTCCTCAAAAAACTAAAAATAGAACTACCCTACAACCCAGCAATTGCACTACTAGGAATTTACCCACAGGATACAGGTGTGCTGTTTCGAAGGGACACATGCACCCCCGTTTATAGCAGCACTATCAACAATAGCCAAAGTATGGAAAGAGCCCAGATGTCCTTCGATGGATCAATGGATAAAGAAGATGTGGTACATATATACAATGGAGTATTACTCGGCAATCAAAAAGAATGAAATCTTGCCATTTGCAACTACGTGGATGGGACTGGAGGATATTATGCTAAGTGAAATTAGTCAGAGAAAGACAAAAATCATATGACTTCACTCATATGAGGACTTTAAGAGACAAAACAGATGAACATAAGGGAAGGGAAATAAAAATAATATAAAAACAGGGAAGGGGACAAAACAGAAGGGACTCATAAATATGGAGAACAAACTGAGGATTACAGGAGGGGTTGTGGAAGGGGGGATGGACTACATGGGTAAGGGGCACTAAGGAATCTACTCTTGAAATCATTGTTGCACTATATGCTAACTAATTTGGATGTAGATTTAAAAAAATAAAAAAAAATAAAAGCATTTAAATTAAAAAAAAGACTGTTCCATAACTTTTTATTGTAAGATCTACCATTTCAGAAGCTATTAAGAATCATTTATATCAGTCAGACAAAGCATGTTTTGAAAGTTTAATGGAATTCTGTAAATACTACCACTGACTCACTACAATGAAGCACACATATATATATATATATATTTTTTTTTTGGCAAGGGTTTAAACTACACACTAAGCATCAAGGATTTCAAGAAAAGAGAACAGTTATCCTTTTTATGTAAAAAGCAATATGCATATGGAAGAAATTGACACAATCTAGTTAAAAACCACATTAAACACAAGCTCCAGCTGCATTCACAGAAGAACTAAAGTTTTCCACTGGCGACTACTGTGGGCATATAGTGTTTGGTTCAAAAACAAAGTTCTGACCAAAAGTACTGAAGGTAGCCATTAAATATAAATTACTGGAAATAAGCCCAACATAAACTTTCAACCTTAACTTTGGATAATAACTCAAAGAAAAAGATGGGGCGCCTGGGTGGCTCAATCAGTTAAGCGTCCAACTTTGGCCCAGGTCACAATCTCACAGTTAGTGGGTTTGAGCTCCATGTTGGGCTCTGTGCTGACAGCTCAGAGCCTGGAGCCTGCTTCGGATTCTGTGACTCCCTCTCTTTCTGCCCCTCCCCTGCTCATGCTCTGTCTCTCTCTGTCTCTCAAAAAATTAACATTAAAACATTAAAAAAAAAATTCAAAGAGAAAACATAGTAAAAATGTGTGGTATAGAAGGAACTAAGAAAAAGAAGTTTAAATAATTAAGCACCCTTAGTTCTTCAGTTAAAACTGCAATTTTTCTGTCTTTTATCTTAAAACCATCTGAACTTTTTACACCTAACGAAATAACTTTTCTTACTAATGAAATGCAGTCACTATTGTGCTTTAAAAGTTGCTGCCAAGCATCTTAGTTAAAAAGGACAACAGGAAATATTCGGGAAGGAAAATCAGTATGTTAAAGCATGTAAAAAGAAAGCATTAATAATATACCACCAAGCATTAGTAGAGGGCTTTATGGTTCACAATATCTTTTCACATACATCACCTCACATATTCCTCATTATAGTCCTGGGAGGCAGGCATTATTATCCATGTGACAAAATGGGATGAGAAACATTAAATAACTCGCCAAAAATCAAGTAATTCGGTAATTTGATATCTCAAATTCCAATTACCATGGTAAATTCACTCTCTTCAACTTGGACATGAGTCTGAGAATGAGGATTCAAGAGAAGGACAGCAGCATAAAGAAATGGGCATGGTCTCAATCAGACAGACCTATGCTTGAATCTTAACTTTGCTGCTTTGTTAGCTGTGTGACCTCAGACAAGTCACTTGCCATCTCTGAGCTTTTGTTTCTTCATCCATCAATGGGAATGCCACCATTTACCTCATAGGATCATTAAATTGTTAGCAGAGGGTACTTGTTCTATAAAAACGATCTACTTTTGTTATTCTTCAGTAAGGTATTTTAGGAGCAATAAATTTTCATCGAAGTACTACTCTGAGATCAAGCAAAATTACTCTCCTCTATTTGGCCCAAAGTAGCATAGGCAAAAAAAGCATGTGGTTAATCCGTGGCTACAATCAACAGTCAGAAGTCATGCCTCTGGTGGACAAAGGAAAGCCAAGGACAGATTTCAATATTGAACATGATCTGAGTTCAAATTATACATAACCAAAAGAACTATCATTTATGTTTCCCGTTAATACTTCTATCCAGACATCTCCCACTAGTTTGTGAAATTGATAGGCTGGCTCTACATTAAAGGCAAGGACCTATTATCTTCATGCTTCAAATGATTAAAATAACAGACTAATACAGTTAGTAATATCTTCCTAGATTTCATATTTTTTCCCACCCATTCAATAAACAGAGTTCCTTGAACAGAGGAAGTATGTAGTAGGTTCTCTATGTTTGTTAAAGGAAAGAAAAGGAGAAACACAAAATGGGGAAAGGGAAAATAGAGGGATGAAGCAGACTTTGACAAGTGATGAGGAAAAAAGGTAAGATAAATACAATTCTGAGCCTAGAAGAGCTCAGTCTAAAGACTAAGAATTTAGGGGGGCCAGGTGGCTCAATCAGTTAAGCGTCCGACTTCAGCTCAAGTCATGATGTCAGTTAAGTGTCTGACTTCGGCTCAAGTCATGATGTCATGGTTTGTGAGTTCAAGATCTGCATTGGGCTCTGCACTAAAAGTGCAGAGGCTGCTTGGGATTCTCTCTCCCCCTCTCTTTCTGCCCCTCCCCCAAAAAAATAAACTTAAAAAAGAGTTCTGGATCTTAAAAAAAGAATAAGGATTTAAAGGGATTAAAATAATAAATATAATTAAAACTATTACAGGAACACAATGAAAAGATGCATTTCCTCTGTAGAAGAGGGTCACTGAAAGCTCCAAAGAGCAGGGGACACTAGCTGTCTTTCAGGATCTGGAATCCCACTGAAGAGTAAAGAAGGAAAAAGTGAAAGAAAAAAGGAAAGTAGGAGGGAGTATTCCTGGTAAAGGGTAAAGAAAGAGAGAACCAAAAGGTGATATTCAAAAAAGAGTGGTTGGAGCCAAACTGTGGAGTCTGAACTTGAAACCTGTAAGCAGCAGGGAATCTTGAAAGGATTTTAGTCAGAAGAACAGCATGGTCAAATCAGTAGTTCAGAAAAACAAAAAAACAAACAACAACAAAAAAAAAACACCTCTGGTAATAGCATGAAGGATAAACGTGTATAAAATTGGAGCTTGGGGCACCTGGGTGGTTGAGTATCCTACTTCTGATTTCAGCTCAGGTCATGATCTCAAGGTTCATGGGATTGAGCCCTGCATCGGGATCTGAGCTAACAGTGGGAGCCTGCCTGGGATTCTCTCTCTCCCTCTCTCTCTCTCTTTCTCTGCCACACCCTCCTTCAAAATAAATAAATAAACATTTTTAAAATTTGGACTTTTAAGTTTCAGGTTTTCTTAATTATTGTTTAGGAAAAATTAATACATTTAAACTTTTTGGTCTTATTGATACTTTAACAAAATAAGTAAAATAACTGCCTGTTTTGTTTAAATTCATATTTATAAGTTCAATTTTAATAGCATTTAAAACCTTAGCCAATTTAAAAATAAAGCCTTTTTTAACACTTGGCACCATAAAAAGTGAACTACTTTTTAATCATTACTCAAATTCACACAACATTTTGTGAGGCCTTTTTACAAAACCTATAAAAGCTTATAATAAATTATATAGTCTCTCCCATAAGGAAAAGCCAGACATGAGTTAGAAACAGATAACCTAAATCAGGGTCAAATCACAAAGCATTACATGGCAAACACTGTAAAATACATGAGTACAAATATACAAGCACAATGTTTTCAATTACAGTATGGGGCTAATAATATATCTCATAGGAATTTAGGGAGGAATAGGTACAAAGTAATATAAAACATCTTAAACAGTGCCTTCTAGCATGTCACTGACATTCAGTAAATACTGGTTCTGTTCCCATCTCTTCCTACCCCTTCAATAAGATTAGCTATTTGAAGGGGGAGAAAAATCAGTTATTTACAAAGTTATCTTTAAAGATCCAACAACTTGGGGCACCTGGGTGGCTCAGCTGGTTAAGCGTCCAACTTTGGCTCAGGTCACGATCTCATGGTTCCTGAGTATTAGCAGCACATAGGGGCACAGCTGTCAGCTGTGCTGACAGCCCAGAGCCTGCTTCAGATTCTGTGTCTCCCTCTATCTCTGACCCTCCCCTGCTTGCACTCTGTCTCTCTCTCTCTAAAAATAAACATTAACTTTTTTAAATAATAAAATAAAGATCCAAAAACTTAAAAGTTTTTTAAAAAGAAGTCCCAATACCAGATGGCTTCCCAGGGGAGGTCTACCAGACGCTTAAAGCAGAGATAATACCTATCCTTCTCAAGCTATTCCAAGAAATAGAAAGGGAAGGAAAACTTCCAGACTCATTCTATAAAGCCAGTATTACTTTGATTCCTAAACCAGACAGAGACCCAGTAAAAAAAAGAGAACTACAGGCCAATATCCCTGATGAATATGGATGCAAAAATTCTCAATAAGATACTAGCAAATCGAATTCAACAGCATATAAAAAGAATTATTCACCATGATCAAGTGGGATTCATTCCCGGGATGCAGGGCTGGTTCAACATTCGCAAATCAATCAATGTGATACATCACATTCATAAAAGAAAAGAACCATATGATCCTGTCAATCAATGCAGAAAAGGCATTTGACAAAATTCAGCACCCTTTCTTAATAAAAAACCTTGAGAAAGTCGGGATAGAAGGAACATACTTAAACATCATAAAAGCCATTTATGAAAAGTCCACAGCTAACATCCTCCTCAATGGGGAAAAACTGAGAGCTTTCTCCCTGAGATCAGGAACACGACAGGGATGCCAACTCTCACCGCTGTTGTTTAACATAGTGCTGGAAGTTCTAGCATCAGCAATCAGACAACAAAAGGAAATCAAAGGCATCCAAATTGGCAAAGATGAAGTCAAGCTTTCGCTTTTTGCAGATGACATGATATTATACATGGAAAATCCGATAGACTCCACCAAAAGTCTGCTAGAACTGATACATGAATTCAGCAAAGTTGCAGGATACAAAATCAATGTACAGAAATCAGTTGCATTCTTATACACTAACAATGAAGCAACAGAAAGACAAATAAAGAAACTGATCCCATTCACAATTGCACCAAGAAGCATAAAATACCTAGGAATAAATCTAACCAAAGATGTAAAAGATCTGTATGCTGAAAACTATGGAAAGCTTATGAAGGAAATTGAAGAAGATATAAAGAAATGGAAAGACATTCCCTGCTCATGGATTGGAAGAATAAATACTGTCAAAATGTCAATACTACCCAAAGCGATCTACACATTCAATGCAATCCCAATCAAAATTGCACCAGCATGCTTCTCGAAACTAGAACAAGCAATCCTAAAATTCATATGGAACCACAAAAGGCCCCGAATAGCCAAAGGAATTTTGAAGAAGAAGACCAAAGCAGGAGGCATCACAATCCCAGACTTTAGCCTCTACTACAAAGCTGTCATCATCAAGACAGCATGGTATTGGCACAAAAACAGACACATAGACCAATGGAATAGAATAGAAACCCCAGAACTAGACCCACAAACATATGGCCAACTAATCTTTGACAAAGCAGGAAAGAACATCCAATGGAAAAAAGACAGTCTCTTTAACAAATGGTGCTGGGAGAACTGGACAGCAACATGCAGAAGGTTGAAACTAGACCACTTTCTCACACCATTCACAAAAATAAACTCAAAATGGATAAAGGACCTGAATGTGAGACAGGAAACCATCACAACCCTAGAGGAGAAAGCAGGAAAAGACCTCTCTGACCTCAGCCGTAGCAATCTCTTACTCGACACATCCCCAAAGGCAAGGGAATTAAAAGCAAAAATGAATTACTGGGACCTTATGAAGATAAAAAGCTTCTGCACAGCAAAGGAAACAACCAACAAAACTAAAAGGCAACCAACGGAATGGGAAAAGATATTTGCAAATGACATATCAGACAAAGGGCTAGTATCCAAAATCTATAAAGAGCTCACCAAACTCCACACCCGGAAAACAAATAACCCAGTGAAGAAATGGGCAGAAAACATGAATAGACACTTCTCTAAAGAAGACATCCGGATGGCCAACAGGCACATGAAAAGATGCTCAACGTCGCTCCTCACCAGGGAAATACAAATCAAAACCACACTCAGATATCACCTCACACCAGTCAGAGTGGCCAAAATGAACAAATCAGGAGACTATAGATGCTGGAGAGGATGTGGAGAAAAGGGGACCCTCTTGCACTGTTGGTGGGAATGCAAATTGGTGCAGCCACTCTGGAAAACAGTGTGGAGGTTCCTCAGAAAATTAAAAATAGACCTACCCTATGACCCAGCAATAGCACTGCTAGGAATTTATCCAAGGGATACAGGAGTACTGATGCATAGGGGCACTTGTACCCCAATGTTTATAGCAGCACTCTCAACAATAGCCAAATTATGGAAAGAGCCTAAATGTCCGTCAACTGATGAATGGATAAAGAAATTGTGGTTTATATACACAATAGAGTACTACATGGCAATGAGAAAGAACGAAAAATGGCCCTTTGTAGCAACGTGGATGGAACTGGAGAGTGTGATGCTAAGTGAAATAAGCCATACAGAGAAAGACAGATACCACATGTTTTCACTCTTATGTGGATCCTGAGAAACTTAACAGAAACCCATGGGGGAGGGGAAGGAAAAAAAAAAAAAAAGAGGTTAGAGAGGGAGAGACCCAAAGCATAAGAAACTCTTAAAAACTGAGAACTGAGGGTAGATGGGGGGTGGGAGGGAGGGGAGGGTGGGTGATGGGTATTGAGGAGGGCACCTTTTGGGATGAGCACTGGGTGTTGTATGGAAACCAATTTGACAATAAATTTCATATATTGAAAAAAAAAAGTCCCAATAGGTTTTTCCACATGCACATTATAGGCCTTTTCTATACATTCACAATAGAAGGTCATCATGTAGTATCATTTAAAAATTTCACAATAAATGTGATTATTAAATTCATTTGTGAGGCCCTATCAAAAACTCTGCCAAAGTATCGTAGGAAAAATATATAATTCTGATTCAAGACCAACAACTTTTCCTTGCAAGTCATTTTTATCAAACAACACAGGTAGTAAATATTAGGTATTAAATTAGCATTTCATAACAGTTCGTAATGGGAGAAACTAAGATTTGTTACGTCATGTCCTTTTCAGTTTAGATTTTGTATAAAGTTGACAACTAGAAAAAATATATTAGAAGCTTAGGGAATGTTATATGATCATATAACAAACATACAGAGTCCCACATTTCTTCAATTTTGCAAAATCTGTCTAGATAAGATAGAGATGTATCATTCTCAACTGAAGTAGCTAGGCTAAAATAGAGACCAAAAAGATAAGAAATTAGTATTTTCAAGAATCTTATCTAAAATATTTTATGAGAATGAAACCATTATCCATTCATTTTTCAAAATCTCCTTTTAATTCAAATCCTTAATGCTGAACTTTGCTGTTTACAACTATAATATTAACGTTAGCTCTGTATGAGCTATTCTTAAAACTATATTAGTATCTGGAATTGATTTTTCCTGACGCTAACCTTACATAAGATAAATATAAAATACTTACACCACTCCCAGCATACCGAACAATAAATAGATTCCCCTGACAGAATGTTGATGCCCCGGCAAAGCCCAAGTGCTTTCAGCCCAAATCATACAAAGCCATAAATCACTCTTTATTTTATATAACATTTCAAAATGGATCCCTGTTTTCCACCTTGAAAGTTATTTCATGTGTTATTTATTACTAGTAAGGACGAGAATGGAAAGAAAATTACATAGAACTAGAAAATTTACTGTGACTGCTTTTTATAAAGAATAACGTTTTTTAGGAAAAAAAATAGTTCTACTGGCAAAGAAATATTTGTGGGTACAGAAGCTTTTAGAGAGCCACATTCTTTACTACTTAGCACTATGTACAGACCTTCTGCACCATTGTAAAAAGCATAAATAACATTAGGTACAGAACTGACCAGACTGAGCAATGCAAGAAGTACAGATAAAAATAGTTTTCTTAAATTGTCAATTATTTTAATTAACATTGATTCACACAAAATACTGAATATATTAGTAAGTGTGCTAATTTAATATCTATGGATTTCCTTCTCATGGGAAAAATAGTTATTAATATCTATGTAACTTTTAGAACTTTACAAAAATATACCCATTAAAATATTAACTCACAAAATTTAAGTTAACTTTTTTAAATTCAATATAGTGTGAGCTTTGAGTATTAAATAACAAAAATACTGTTTTAATATTCAGAGTCCTGAACTAAACATCCAGAAAACTAGATTCATGTTTTCAGAATTATACTAAATATCTGGAAAGTCATTTAACCTCTTTGAAATTCAGCTTGCTTATAGATATCCTGATAGATAAAATGAAGGGCTTGAAATAAATGACCCATAGGTTCAAGGGTGAATATTAATGGTGGATCAACAACTTGGCCTGTGTTTATAGGTAAATGACTTAAACTTAAAAAATAAAAACAGAATTCTGGGAAGATGGTATTAGCAGCAATGTTTTTGAATAACAGAATTCTGGGAAGATGGTATTTATTAGCAGCAAAGTTGTTGAATCTCCCCCAAGACTACCCTAAAAACAGACAGTGTAACAGTGTAACCAACATATAAAACCAAACAAATACCAAGCGGGAACATCTATAGCAAAGACAGGTGAGAAAATATGATGAACTCCAAAATACAAGTGGGTCATTACAAATCATCAATAGCTATTAGATCCACATATTATCAGAGAGTGTCCATGAGAAAACAAAGGTAACACAAATAAATCGGTGACAGTCCTGAAAGCCAAAGAACCCCTAAACTAGGCACTCACTGGAAACTTGGCAGGCCATTTGAGTACAACAGTGGAAATTGGGAGGAATTTTGCAGGCTCCAACCTATGCATGAGTACAAAAGAACCCCTGGGAGTGCTAGGGTAGTTGGGGGAGTGGGAGGTTGAGTTGGGCCTTAGAAACATAGGAAACCAATTATGCAAACTCTCCCTCTAGATAACCCCCTGCACTGAGAAGTAACTATTGGAAATCTAATCCAAAATCATAAGAACAGGAAAAATAGGGGGAAAGGAAAGAGAAGCTCCATACAAAACTAGGGGAAGGTAACACAGCCAGCAGGATCTCAGGCTGTTTCTATTACTTTGGGAAACAAAGAAAAGAGAGATCTAGAACAGTGGTTTTAGAAAAGCTTTCCTGGTTCACACTCCCGAGTAAAAGAACATAAAGAAGTTTGATGTAAAAATGAGCAAAGCAAAAAGGATCTTAGTTGAGAATCCTATTAATTGTAAATACACACACACACACACACACACACACACACACACAGATTAAGGAGTAAAAAAATAACCTATTCAATGTAAAATCCTATAATACAATGAGTAATCTCTTTGAATGTAAAAAAATTACAGAATAAGGACTGAAATAATATCCGAGACAATGAAATAACGGCATGCCAGAAAGAGATGCTCACAAAATAAATGAAAACCACAAACCATGGTAATATAAGCTAAAACAATGAAAGAAATATAAGAAAATGATAGATCTGGAGGTTTTGGTGAGGAAGATGGCGGCGTAGGAGGACGCTGGGCTCACCGCATCCTGCTGATCACTTAGATTCCACCCACACCTGCCTAAATAACCCAGAAAACCGCCAGAAGACTACCAGAATGGATTCTCCGGAGCCAAGCGTAGACGAGAGGCCCACGGAAGAGGGTAGGAAGGGCAGAGAGGCAGTGCGCTACAGGCACTGGCAGGAGGGAGCCTGGGCGGTGGAGGGGCAGCCCGCCCTGCAAGGCAGAGCCCTAGAGTCTGGCTTACAAAAGTGGAGGGGCTGGACTGCGTGAGCTCTGACAGCCAGCGGGGCTTCACTCATATGACAACTTTAAGAAACAAAACAGATGAACTTAAGGGAAGGGAAACAAAAATAATATAAAAACAGGGAGGGGGACAAAACATAAGAGACTCCTATGGAGAACATAAAGAGGGTTACTGCAGGGGTTGTGGAGTGGAGATGGGCTAAATGGGTAAGGGGTATTAAGGAATATACCCCTGAAATCATTGTTGCACTACATGCTAACTTGGATGTAAATTAAAAAAATAAGTTAATTAAAAATAAATTAAAAAATTTTTTAAAAAAAGAAATAAAAAACAAGAACGGAGCATTACAGCAAAGAAACAGAATGGTAAATGTCTTAGGAAAAACTGAAGAGGTAAACAAGGGCATGAAGGTACTGTAGTTATGGTTAAAAAGGAAAGGCCTTACATTTTAGATATATATTAAAAAATTTACAGAGAATATAATATCTTGAATTTACTTAAAAATAATTTAAGGCTGGATAGTGTAATGAGAAAATGGAAGGGAAAAATGGAATGGAATAGGGAACATTAAATCACCCATAAATTGATAAATGTTAGAACTGGGAGATTGGTACATGGGGGTTATTTTAGTCTACTTTTTCATGTTTGAAGTTTTCGATAATAAAAAGATTTTTAGAGATTTTTTTTTTCAACGTTTATTTATTTTTGGGACAGAGAGAGACAGAGCATGAACGGGGGAGGGGCAGAGAGAGAGGGAGACACAGAATCTGAAACAGGCTCCAGGCTCTGAGCCATCAGCCCAGAGCCCGACGCGGGCCTCGAACTCACGGACCGGGAGATCGTGACCTGGCTGAAGTCGGACGCTTAACCGACTGCGCCACCCAGGCGCCCCCATAATAAAAAGATTTAAAAATAAAATTTAGTACCAAATTTTTGACAGCTAATGAAAGCTGGGGCCTATCAAATAATCTCTTGGAAAGCTGACATTTAGTATTCAGTTTTTACTAACATGGAGAAAAACAGATCAACTCAAATTCTCTTAATGTTAATAGTTTTACTAAGTAATGTAAATACTTACTAAAACCTTACAGGAAATGAAATAAGCAGATTCCACCAGAATTAAATTTTACTTGATTTTCTTTATACTAATATTTCTGTTGTATCAATTTAAGTAACCAAAATGATCTTTTTCTAAAATTTATTTATTTATTGAGAGAGAGAGTGCATGCATGCAAGTGAGCAGGGGAGGGGGAGGGGGAGGGAGAGAGGGGGAGAAAGAGAATCCCAAGCAGGCTCCATGCTGTCAGCACAGAGCCCCACTCGGGACTCAATCCCAGAACCCATGAGCCAAAATTAAGAGTCAGACGCTTAACCGACTGAGCCACCCCAGTGCTCCCCAGAATGATTTTTTCACAGCAAAGAATATCCCAGGGAAGCTCCCTTCAACCTTAATACTTAACTTGTGACGAAGAAAATAAACTTTCTGTGTTCAGAACATATTTTATTGTATGCCAAGAAGAAAAGTGAACTTAATTGCATTACTTGGTAAGCTATGAAACTAAATGATGTAAGAGACTGTGTACTCATTCCAAGAGCGCTATAATCATGAAACAAATAATCTTCTTCCCTTATTTAAAATCCTATCATGAAATCTAGTTTTTAAAAAGTAGAGAAAAACAAACTATAAGCCTTATAAACTAAGTTTGAAAGGACTTCTGAATTTGTTTGTTCAAGCCATATAACATTCTATAAAGTAAAAACACTTCAAATTTCAAATGTACTCTCATTATGTATTGAAGAGAAAACTGGCTACATATCATTTAGAAAACATTAAGAATAATTATTTTATCCTTATTAAAAGCTGAACAGTGATTGCATTGAGTTTACTAAAACAGTTGAAGGATAAAGTTTTATTTAATGAAAATTACCACTTTATTTCATTAAGAATTTAATTAGGGCTGGGGCGCCTGGGTTGCTCAGTCGGTTGGGCATCCGACTTTGGCTCAGGTCATGATCTCGCGGTTTGTGAGTTCAGGCCCCGCGTGGGGCTCTGTGCTGACAGCTCAGAGCCTGGAGCCTGTTTCGGATTCTGTGTCTCCCTCTCTCTCTCTCTCTGACCCTCCCCCGTTCATGCTCTGTCTCTGTCTCAAAAATAAATAAACGTTAAAAAAAAAATTTAAAAAAAAAGAATTTAGGGCTGCTCAAGAGAAGGAAGAGCAAACAGTCCATGGACATATAGTCTGGAAACAGCCATCTGAGGAGCGCCTGGAACATACAGTAGGGAGGTTATTTGTTCATCTCAGAGTAAGTCCCTAAGAGGCAGCATTTACAGAGAGAATGGCTGGTGCCATTTCCCTCTGGGCCAGATGGACTTAACAGATACATTTAGAACATTCCATCCTAAAACAGCAGAATGCACATTGATTTCAACTGCACATGGAACATTCTCCAAAACAGATCACATACTAGCCCATAAGACAAACCTCAACAAATCCAAGACCAAAGTCATACCATGCATCTTGTCTGACCTCAGACTATGACGCTAAAAGACAACCACAAGAAAAAAATCTGGAAAAACTACAAATAAATGGACATTAAACAACATGCTACTAAATAATAAATGGGTCAACCAGAAAATCAAAAAAGAATTTAAAAAGTACATGGAAACAAATGAAAATGAAAACACAATGGTCCAAAACATTTATGATGCACCAAAAGTGGTTCTAAGAGGAAAGTTTACCATAATAAAGGCCTACCTCAAAAGCTAGAATAATCTTAAATACACAACCTAACCTTACACCTAAAAGAGCGAGAAAAAGAACAATCAAAACCTAAAATCAGCAGAGGTAGGGAAATAATGAAGATTAGAGCAGAAATAAATAATATAGAAACAAATAATATAGAAACAAAACAAAATAAACAACAACAAAAAACAGATCAAATGAAACCAGAGGATGGTTCTTTGAAAAATATCCTTAAAATTGATAAACCTCTAGCCAGACTTATCAAGAAAAAAAGAGAAAGGACTCAAATACACAAAATCACAAATGAGAGAGGAGAAATAACAACCAACACTACAGAAATACAAACAATTCTAAGAGAATATTAAAAAATTACATGCCAACAAACTGAGCAATCTGGAAGAAATGGGTGAATTCCTAGAAACATACAAATTCCAAAACTGAAACAAGATAAAATACAAAATTTGAACAGACTGATAACCTGCAAAGAATGAGTCCATACTAAAAACCTCCTACCAAAAGTCCAGACCAGATGGCTTCACAGGTACATTCTACCAAACATTTGAAGGAAAGTTAACACCTATTCCTCTCAAACCATTCCAAAAAAATTGAAAAAGAAAACTTTGAAATTCATTTTATGAGGCCAACATTACCCTGATACTAAAACCAGATAAAGACACAACAAAAAAAGCAAACTATAGGCCAATATCTCTGATAAACATAGATTTGCATCTAACAAAGTATCACTAAACCAAACCCAACAATAGAATAAACATCATTAATCATGATCAAGTGAGATTTATTCCTGGGTTGCAAGAGTGGTTCAATAACCACAAATCAATCAATGTGATGTATCACATCAATAAGAGGAAGGATAAAACCATATGATCATTTTTTTAAGTTTATTTGAGAGAAAGCAAGCACACACACATGCAGAGAAGGGGCAGAGACAGAGGGAAAGACAAAGTTTCAAGGAAGCATCACACTGTAAGCATGGAGACTGACACAGGGCTCCATGCGGGGCTCAAACCCAGGAACTGTGAGATCATAACCTGAGCCAAAACCAAGAGCCTGACACTTAACTGACTGAGCCACTCAGGCACCCCCATAGGATAATTTCAATAGAGACAGAAGAAGCATCTGACACAGAACATCCATTCATGATAAAAAGCCTAAAGTAGGTCTAGAGGCAACATACCTCAACATAATAAAGGCCATAAATATGAGAAACTCACAGCTAACATCATCCTTAATGGGGAAAAACTGAGAGCTTTTTCCCAAAGGTCAGTAACAAGACCAGGATGTCCACTCTCACCCCTTGTATTCACCATAGAACTAAAATCCTAGCCATAGCAATCAGACAACAAAAAGAAATAAAAGCCATCAAAATGCGTAAGAAACAAGTAAAACCCTGACTACTTGCAGATGACATGATACTATATATACAAGGGTGGCTCAGTCAGTTGAGCTTCTGACTTCAGCTTAGGTCATGGTCTCGCACTTCGTGAGTTCGAGCCCCGCGTCGGGCTCTGTGCTGACAGCTCAGAGCCCGGAGCCTGCTTCAGATTCTGTATCTCTCTCTCTCTCTCTCCCCCTCCCCTGCTCATGCTCTGCCTCTCTCTGTCTCTCAAAAATTAAAAAAAAATGTGAAAAATTTTTAAAAAAATAATAAAAACTCCACCAAACACCTGCTAGAACTAATGAGAAAATTCAGTAAAGTCACACAATATAAAATTAATGTACAGAAATCTGTTGCATTTCTATACATCAATAATCTAGAAAGAGAAATTAATAATTCCATTTCCAATTACACCAAAATAAAAAAGACACCTAGAAATAAACTTAACCACAGAGGTGAAAGACCTGTACTCTGAAAACTATAAAACATTGATGAAAGAAATTCAATATGACACAGAGAAATGGAAAGACATTCCATGCTCATGGACTAAAAGAAGTATCGTTTAAATGTCTATAATACCCAAAGCAATCTATACGTTTAATGCAACCCTTGCCAAAATACCACCAAAATTTTTCACAGAGCCAGAACAATCCTAAAATTTGTGTGAAACCACAAAAGACCCCGAATAACCAAAGCAACCTGGAAAAAGAAAAGCAAAGCTGAGTCATCAAATTCCAGGCTTCAAATTATATTATAAATTTATAGTAATCAAAACAGTATAGTACTAGCACAAAAATAGACACATAGATCAATGGAATAGAATAGAAAAACCATGGGGCACCTGGGTGGCTCAGTCAGTTAAGTGTCCAACTTCAGCTCAGGTCATAATCTCACAGTTCATGAGTTCAAGCCCCGCATTCAGCTCTGTGCTGACAGCTCAGAGTCTGGAGCCTGCTTCAGATTCTGTATCTCCCTCTCTCTCTGCCCTTCCCCCACTCTTGCTCTGTCTCTGTCTCTCTCTCAAAAATAACCATTAAAAAAAAATTAAAAAAAAATAGAAAACCCAGAAAGGAAACCATAACCCTATGGTTAACTAATATTTGACAAAGCAGGAAAGACTATCCAATGGGAAAAAGACAGCATCTTCAACAAATGGTGTTGGGAAAACTGGACAGCAACATGCAAAATAATCAAACTGGACCACTTTCTTAAACTATACACAAAAGTAAATTCAGAATGGATCAAAGACCTAAATGTAAGACCTGAAACCACAAAAATCTGAGAGTAGAACACAGGTAGTAACCTCTTTGACACCAGCCATAGCAAGTTTTCTTCTGGATATGTCTCCTGAGGCATGGGAAACAAAAGCAAAACTAAGCTTTTGGAACTACATCAAAATAAAAAGTTTCTGCACAGTGAAGGAAAACAATCAACAAAACCAAAAGGCAACCTACAGAATGGGAGAAGATATTTGCAAATAATATATCTGATAAAGGGTTAGTATCCAAAATCTATAAAGAATTTCTAAAACTCAACACCTGGAAAACAAATAATCTAATTAGAAAATGGCCGGAAGACATAAACAGTCATTTCTCTAAAGAAGATATCCAGATGGCCAACAGACACATGAAAAGCTGCTTACCGCCACTAATAAGTGGAAAATGCAAATCAAAACCACAATGTGGTATCACTTCACACTTGACAGAATGGCTAAAATCAACAACACAAGAAACAACAGGTGTTGGTAAGGATGTAGAGAAAGGGAAACTTTCCTGCACTGTTGGTGGGAATGCAAACTGGTGCAGCCACTGTGGAATACAACATGGAGGTTCCTCAAGAAGTTAAAAATAGAACTAAAATGGGGCCACTGGGTGGCTCAATTAAGCGCCCAACTCTTTATTTTGGCTCAGGTCACAGATCTCACAGTTTATGGGATCGAGCCCCATGTCGGGCTCTGCGCTGGCACCGTGGAGCCTTCTTGGGACTCTCTCTCCCTCTCTCTATGCCCCTCCACCCCACTCACTCGCTCTCGCTCTCTCTCAAGTAAAAAATAAATAAATAAATAAACTTAAAAAAATACAACTACCCTATGATCCATCATTCTACTAGTATTTATCAAAAAAATACAAACACTAATTCAAAGGGATACATGTACCCCTCTGTTTATTGCAGTATTATTTACAATAGCCAAGTTATGGAAGCGTCCCAAGTGTCCATCAACTGATAAATGGATAAAAAATATGTAGTATATATATACAATGGAATATTACTTAGTCATAAATAAGAATGAAACTTTGCCATTTGCAAGGATGTGGATAGAGCTAGGAAGTATAATGTAAGACAGATAACTCAGAGAAAGAGAAATACCATATTATTTCACTCATTTGTGAAATTAAAAAACAAACAATACAAATGAGCAAAAGGAAATACATAGAAAGAAACCAAGAAACAGACTCCTAACTATAGAGAACAAAGAGATGGTTACCAAAGGGGTGGTGGTTGAGGGATGGGTTAAATAGGTGATGGAGATTGAGGAATGCACTTGTAGTGATGAGCACTGGGTGATGTATGGAGTTGTTGAACCTGAAACTAATATAACCATGTATGTTAACTAACTGGAATTAAAATAAAAACTTAAACACTTTTAGTTTAAAAATAATAACAGTAACAAAATGCCTAAAAAGCAGCATGACAGCTACATTTCTTTTTCATTTTCTCTTACATTGCAAATATGATACAGCACTAAAGAAAATATTTTAATCATACATAACCTGACCTCTAACAATTTTTCATTTTTCCCTTACTTTTCAGTCTTTGTCCACATGTATACATAGGGCCGAAATTGAAACATAGAGGGGTTAAGTAATTTGTCCAAAGTCATATACCCAAAAAATGTCAAGTTAATATTGGAACCTAGCCATGCTGCCTCGAGTCTGTACTCTTTTTTTAAGTTTATTTATTTATTTTGAGAGACAGAGAGAGAGAGTGAGAGTGGGGGAGGGGCAGAAAGAGAAAGGGAGAGAGAGAATCCCAAGCAGGTTCCATGCTGCCAGCACAGAGCCTGATGTGGGGCTCAGATTCACCAACTGTGAGATCATAACCTGAGCCAAAATCAAGATTCTGATGCTTAACCGACTGAGCCACCCAGGCACCCCTCAAGTCTGTACACATTTTTTAAAACTTTTTTTAATGCTTATTTATTTTTGAGAGAGACCGAGTGTGAGTGGGGGAGGGGCAGCGTGAGAGGGAGACATAGAATCCAAAACAGGCTCCAGGCTCTGAGCTGTCAGCAGAGCCCAAGGCGGGGCTCTAAGTCATGAACCGTGAGATCATGACCTGAACTGAAGTCGGATGCTTAACCAACTGAGCAACCCAGGCATCCCGAGTCTATACCCTTAAGTAGTATATGACATCTAAATCTCTTTGCCCATCCCCACCAGGCAAGCTTACAATTAATTCAATTTCCTGAATGACTTGATTTTCAGAAATGAGTAGTCTAACCGGTAGACACCAATAATGCTAGAAAGGTGTGTTTCCTTTTATGAATTATTAAATTGGCATTCAGTGGCAGCTACTCAGTGTAGAAGAAATCAAAGAACTAAGAATCAAAGATAAAAACTTTTGCAAGACCTAATGAAAACACTTATTTATATAAAACTTACTGATGGTAAAATAATTATGTGAATAGTTTGTATCAAATCAAATATTTGTACAGTGCTAAATTACCAATACACAGATTATTTTCAATACACAGTGAAAAACATACCCATACAAATAGAAGAATCAGATTGTCATCATCCTAATCCAGGGTTAATCTTAGCAACACTCATGGTGGATCAACCAGATATGATGTGTGTTCTGGTATGATCCAACATAATATCCAATCACTAAGAATAAATTCTAGCCAAAAATGTTAACCTGAATCCATCAAGCCTTTAGGTATAATTCTCAGTTTACAGGAAAAACATAGGCTAGAGGAATAAGGTAACTGATACCACAAGGAAGAAAGCAGCCAAATCCAAAAGGCAGAACATTCTGTACGATCACTGGCCCAGTCTCAACATTCCAGTCATCGTTAAAAATTAAAAAAAGGAACAACAACAACAACTATGCTAGGATAAAACAGACTTACAGGACACTAAAAACCAGAAGCAAAGTATAATACTGAATTGGACACATATTTATAAATATCAACTATGAAGGGTATTGGGATGGATGTTTGTAGAAAGTTAAATATAGTCTGTGTACTGTAGATAAAAATGTACTATAATGGATAGAAACGTGAGGATTATTGACTGAAAAAGTTGCAGAATGATATGTACAGATGATCTTATTTTATCATGGATATATTTTTAACATTACATATTTCCTGGGTTGGGGGAGGCTTGAAAAACTGTAAACCAAAGGGCAAATATATAATTACTTTGGGAAATAGGCATAACCTACTGAAGTTGGAAGATCTGTAAACCTAGTACTACACAGTAGTAGTCAGCATGTGTGTCTGTACGTGTGTGTGTTGTGTGTATGCGAGTACATGTGAGTGGGGGGGGATTACATCTGTATGCATCTGTACAGATGAATCTCACGAGCATAACACTGGTCAATAAAAGCAACTCACAAAAAGAATACATACAATAGAATTCCAAAAGTTAGACAAGGGTCAAAAACAGGTAAGGCAATATATTTTTTAGAGATACATACCCATGTAATAAAACCACCTTAAAAAATACAAGGGAACAATACAACTTATCATAATGGTTACATCTGTGGGAAAGGAAGAGAATATAAATTATGGTGGTACACACAGGGAGCTTCTAAAGTCTGGTAATGTTCTGGTTATGGTCTTTTTACTTGGGTCATACATACGCACCATTCATTTTATTATTGTTCACTGAAATAAATATACACACACATATACACATATTTCACTTGTATGTATGATGTTTTGTAATAAAAATGAAAGCTGTGTACCAGATCTTGGGCCACATTGTAAGACTGCCCATTCCACCAGTTAGCTGGCCTCCTGGGAGATTTCAGAGCTCTTTAATATAGAATTTTTATATTATTTTCAAATTTCACTATGATAAGCAGCTTTAAAATAGATGTCACTTTGGTAGCTTTTAACTCTACTGAATGATTTTCTCAAATTCTCAGATCTGGAGTTACTGAGTCTAAGGGAATAAACACACTTACAATTCTCAGTACAAACTGTCAAATTACTTTTCCCAAATATTGTCCCAATTTATAATATCACCATATTAATTGAATACAACTTCACTGACAACTCATTGTTACTTTTAATTTAGTGTTTTTAATTTTTAAATTATTTTGAATTCAACTATTAGGAAACAATATTTTCCCAGCAGTTTGCTGACTATTTCTATCTTCTCTTTATATTTTCTGCCCATTTGTCTAAAGAGATCTTGATATTTTTCACATAAACTTGAAGGTACTCATTATCTGTAATTAGTCCTGTTAGGAGTTGCAAATATTCCTATTCTGTTTTTTTTTCTTTGGTTTTCTATTTTTCAAAGTAGATGCTATAATTTTCAATATATTAAATATTATCTTTTGTTTTTTCAGATTTCAAAGAGGAAAAGTTATCCTTTCCCTACAGATCAGATGACTCAATCTATTCCTACTTTATAGTTCCCACTTTGAAAGAGACTATATGCTGAAAGAAACACTCAGATTATTGTCAGAAAGCCCCAAAATTGATCATATGGTAAAAAAAAAAAATTTAAGTTTACTTATTTAAGAGACAGAGCGAGTGAGCGAGTGAACACATGCACAAGAGCAGGGGAGGGGCTAAGAAAGAGGGAGAGAGAATCCCAAGCAGGATCTGTGCTGGAAGAGCACAACACAGAGCTGATCTCACAAACCATGAGATCATGACCTGAGCTGACTGAACTGAAAGCAATAGTCAGAGGCTTAACTGACTGAGTCACCCAGGCGTGCCACTCCCTCACAAAAAAAAAAGAAAATTGTAATTTCAGTTCAATGGTGTAAGAACAGATAATTAGATCAATGGTGTTAGAATAACTGGCTGGTGATTTAGAGGGGGGAAAAACACTCGTACTCTACAACAAAGTAAATTTCAAGTGAACTTAAATTTAAATGTAAAAAATAAAATATTGAAAAATAAACTGAGTTAATATTTACTTAATCTTGGAGGGGAAGGCTTTTTATGCATATCTCCAAAGGCAGTTAACAAAAGTAACACAAGTTATATGTAAAACTAGTGAAATCTGAATGAGGTCATTGGGTAAGGTCAATTTCCTGGTTGTGAAATCTGAATAAGGTCAGTGGGTAAGGTCAATTTCCTGTTTATGATTTATCCAAAATTTTACTTGCCACATACATATTGTGAAGTATATGCAGGATCTTCTCATTAATAAAGTGAGAACTTACCACTGCATGTGAGTCTATAATTATCTCTAAATAAAAATTTGTAACAAGGACACTGGGAAGGCCATTTGGTTGACATGGAATGATGTTCAAGACATACTGTGAGGTAAAAAATAGCTTTCAAAACAGTGTCTGATACACTTTTATAAACACAGGAAAATATACATACATCTATACACACAAACCGAGAAAACATTTGGAAGTATACAAAAGTGCTATTATTATGTTAATAACACAGCCCTTGGAGGAAAAAGATATTACCATATTCATTCTGCCAATTAAGATGCATCCATTGTAAGTTCTGACAAACACTGAAAATTGTAGGAACCAAAAGAATAGTCAACCAAAAAAAGACAAGCTTCAAAAATAGGACAATGAGTCCAATACTTGATCTTGAAAATTTAATTTGCAAGTGAAGAAAACTAAAAAAGAAAGACATAAAATGGCAAGCTCCAGCACAGGCACAAGCAGCCTATATGTCATTTTTAACAATGATTTTATTTCAGTGGTTAATTATGTATCTTGAAATCAATGAAAACAGATTATTGCTTGAAATTTGACTGTATTCTCAGATCCCATTTTTTTTTTTTACCATTACTTTAGTGGCTGTGATTTTTTTCCCTCAGTTTTAAGGAATAATACAACCATGTCATGCAATTCACCTTAATCAAAATGTTGGCAGGCCGATAGAGATTTCATGATGCTGTCAATGATGAGTTAATACCACAAGACTTTGTTGGCATCAGGATTTTAATGTCAACAATGGTGACTCCTAGAAAATGAAGCAACTGCCACCCACAAAGCTAGGGCATACTAATATAATATTTATAATATTATTTGCAAATGACATATCAGATAAAGGGTTACTATTCAAAATCTATAAAGAAGTGATCAAACTCAACACCCAAAAAACAATCCAGTGAAGAAATGGGCAAAAGACATGAATAGACACTTCTCCAAAGAAGACATCCAGATGGACAACTGACACATGAAAAAATGCTCAACATCACTCATCATCAGGGAAATACAAATCAAAACCACGGGGTACCACCTCACACCTGTCAGAATGGCTAACATTAACAACTCAGGCAACAGATGTTGGCGAGGATGTGGAGAAAGAGGATCTCTTTTGCATTGTTGGTGGGAATGCAAGCTGGTGCAGCCACTCTGGAAAACAGTATGGAGGTTCCTAAAAAATTAAAAATACAACTACCCTATGACCCAGCAATTGCACTACTAGGTATTTATCCAAGGGATACAGGTGTGCTGTTTCAAAAGGGCACGTGCACCCCCATGTTTAAAGCAGCACTATCAACAACAGCAAACGTATGGAAAGAGCCCAAGTGTCCATCGATGGATGAATGGATAAAGATGTGGTATATATACAATGGAGTATTACTCGGCAATCAAAAAGAATGAAATCTTGCCATTTGCAACTACATGGATGGAACTGGAGGGGATTATGCTAAGTGAAATTAGTCAGTAAGAGAGACAAAAATCTTATGACTTCACTCATATGAGGACTTTAAGAGACCAAACAGATAAACATAAGGGAAGGGAAACAAAAATAATATAAAAACAGGGAGGGGGACAAAACATAAGAGACTCTTCAATATGGAGAACAAACAGAGGATTACTGGAGGGGTTGTTGGGAGGGGAGGGGAATGGGCTAAATGGGTAAGAGGCATTAAGGAATCTACTCCTGAAATCACTGTTGCACTATATGCTAACTAACTTGGATGTAAATTAACAAAATAAATAAAATACTAAAAAAATATATATTGGTAGTATAACGTATTTTTCTACTTGGAAGAATCCTACAAGCTCAATGTAATAAGAGAGTTTTAGCTACAGTAACTCCAGTCTTAATAGTTTGACCTAGGTTAAACTTAACTAAGACTTAGGTTACATATTTGTAAAATGGAGATTAACTGTATTCACTACAGACAGGGTTATTGTGAGAATCAGAGGAAATGATGCGTTTTAAGATGGGGCGCCCTGGGTGGTTCAGTCAGTTAAGCATCAGACTTCAGCTCAGGTCATGATCTCATGGTTCATGGGTTCAAGCCCCACATCAGGCTCTGTGATGACAGCTCAGAGCCTGGAGCCTGCTTCAGATTCTGTGTCCTCCTCTCTCTTTGCCCCTCCCCCACTTATGACAGCATGCATTCTATTTCTCTCAAAAATAAACATTAAAAAAAAATTTTTAAAAGAGCTTAGAACAGTACTTGCATATGTTTCATATATTTGTTTAACAGTATGTTGTATGTGCTGAAATTCTCTGTCATCTATTTGGCTTATATACCTCATGCCAAAGTAATACAGTTCATAGAAAAATAAGGGTTAGAACTCACAATTCAGTAAGTCATGGGAATGAAAGGCAGAGAGCATAAGGAACACAGTCGATGATACTGTAATAGCAATGCAATGAGACAGATGGTAACTACACTTATGGTGAACATAGTGTAATATATAAACTTGTCAAATCACTAAATTGTAAATCTGAAACTAATGTAATTGTGTCGACTATACTCAAATAAATTTTTTTATTTAAAAAAGAACTCACAACTCAGCATCTTCCTAATATGCCCTATATCTGTAAATAAAGCCCTATTTCTCTATACTTTAGCTTGTGTAAACTTTTCTATAATAATTATTTTAAACTCATATATAGAAAAGTAGTTTGTGCACCTGGGTGGCTCAGTTGGTTGAGCATCTGACCCTTGATTTTGGCTTGGGATATAATCCCAGGGTTCCGAGATCGAGCCCCACTTCTGGCTCTGTGCTGAGTGTGGAGCCTGCTTGGGGTTCTATCTCTCCCTTTGTCCCCCTCCCCCGCTTGCACTCAAAAAAAAAAAAAAAAGGAGGAAGAAGACAAGAAAAAAGAAAAAAAGAAAGTAGTTTTAACAAATGTGCAAATGTGGATCACAGATATATGATCCAAACATTTCAAAGCAATATAAATGATTAAAACTCCATTAACCAATAGCCATTGTAACTCAATGTGAACACTAGGCTGGAAAAAAAGATATGTTAGAACATTACATAGGGAAAAAAGTAGATGTTGGTACTATTCTAAAAGTGATATAAACCAAATTGGTCAAGTAGTATGACTTAAATTCTTGGTAAAATCCAATGAAATGAAATACCCTAATAAGTATTAATAACACTAATGCCAATAATACTTGCATACTGGCCAAGCTGTCCTTGATCTCTTATTGGCAAACTATTTTTTAAATAGCCTCAATATGATAATGATAATATGATGGCTCTCATAATCCTGCTTTGGAAAATCACTGTGTGATAAGTTATCATCTCTTTTTACACTGCCCTTTAATAAGATTATTAGAAAAGCAAAAACACAGTAAGTCAATGTTTCAAAGTATGCCTATTATTTTGGCCATGACTAAATAACCCCAAAATGTTTCCAATCCCTCTAGCATATTACACACACACACACACAGTGTTTTAATATATATGTTAATAAAAACTGATAGCGACTTCTGGTTGATTTTACTTTTTTTTTTTCCCAACGTTTATTTATTTTTGGGACAGAGAGAGACAGAGCATGAATGGGGGAGGGGCAGAGAGAGAGGGAGACACAGAATCGGAAACAGGTTCCAGGCTCTGAGCCATCAGCCCAGAGCCCGACGCGGGGCTCGAACTCCCAGACCGCGAGATCGTGACCTGGCTGAAGTCGGACGCTTAACCGACTGCGCCACCCAGGCGCCCCCTGGTTGATTTTACTTTTAAAACCATTCATATACATAGCATGCACATCCTAACATTTTAGTTAAAAGACTCTGCATTGAAACTGAATAGCAGGTGATTTAGCATGAGTAACAGGTCAATTATACAGAATTGTAATTGTTTCTTTGCATTGGGATTTTATGTTAAACATGGGAATGTGATGGTGAGCAGCCATATTTGATTTTAATTGCTGCAGCTTGAGTTCTCTAAAACATCAGGAGAACACTAGAGAAAATGACATGAGGCAAGGGAGATGAAAATGATGCTGCAGAGGGAACTCTGGTAACAAATGTAGCTCTCTCTGAGGAATTGGCTATGATTTACAGGGAAGGATAAGCCTCTTCCAAAGAGTCTCCTCCAGCATTAGACAACTCCCTTTACTTACCTCAGTACTGAAAGCAGAAAAGACATACTTTTCCATCAATAAATGCCTGAAGAATTGCAAACCATTTTTCAGAACAGCAAAATCCTTAGGCTTTCTTTAGCTCCTTCAACATTCTTACACTGACAAAGAAGCATTTCATACTATGCCCCAAAGAAGATAAATCTGTTCAAAATCTTTAAACAAAACAGGGGTGCCTGGGTGGCTCAGCTGGTTAAGTGTCTGGCTCTTGATTTCAGCTCAGGTCAGGAGTCTTATGGTTCGTAGGATCAAGCCCTGCATCGGGCTGACTGGCAGTGTGGAGCTGGCTTGGGATTCTCTCTGCCCCTCTCTGTGTACTCTCTCTCTCTTTCTCTCTTAAAATTAATAAATTAATTTAAAAAAAACTTTAGACAAAATAAAATGACAAATAAAGCTGATAAATGAAAAAGAATAAAATAAAAATATAGAAAACCTGTAAACCCAGATAAGAAATCTGTTAGAAACAGTAGTAATAGATGCACAATGAAAGGTCTTTCCTACCAATGAGCCAATGGGGAAGAGGACAATGACTCAGACACCTGAATCTTTCTTCTGCTTTCCATGAAGAGCCCTTCCTGAAAGCATTCAGGTAGCAATAGTGACGATAAAAGCACCTTGGGATAGAATTATGGGCCATAAAAATCAACTACATTTTCTGAGTATTTACTAAGCATTTTATAGGAATTATTTCATCGAATCCTTAACAGAGCTCTGTGAAGTTTGTTCTCATGTAGAGATAAGAATATTGAAACTTAGGCTTTAAGGAACATGTATGAGGTAGCACAAGAGGCACAGCTGATTCAAACCCAGTCTGTCTCACTTCAGAACTACATTGTCAATTACATTGCTCAAATGAGACACATACATGTCAAAGTCAATAAAATATAAGGATGGTATAGCATTTGTAAAACCAAAGGACTTTTGAAATACAATTACCATTACTATTCATTGTTACTCAGTTAATATCCTCTAGACTTTAAGACTTTTTGCTCCTGACCACCCCCCAAAAATGTGTATATAGTATATATGCTTGAATTTTATAGTGATTTATTATACATATATGAAATATTTGTTTCATAAAACTATACTCATCCTTACTACATGTAACATATTCTAATATATTCTATTCTTTTCTCTTAATGCTGGAATTAATTTCATGACCCACAAATAGGTGGCATCTTGCAATTACCAAAAAAAATAAACAAACAAAAACAAACTCAGCTCTGGACCATAAGTGCATGTATGTTTGGAAATACAAAGAGAAGTATGAGCATCCTGTCATGTTAGAACTTCATACAGCCATCCTGAGAGAAGATTAAATAAAATATGTATGTGGGAAATCACTTAGCACAGAGTCTGGCACAAAGGCATAATTGGTAAATATGTTTCCACGAAACCTCTTGCAGCACTACTATCCCCAAACATTTAGAGAAGTGAAGCTACACCACCACCATCAAAGCATTATAGTCACTGAGCTGCCAGCCAAGGTTGACTTTTTGATTCTTAACCAACATCAAAGGATGGAAGTGTGCTACCTACATGCCCTTCCTGATAAAAGCAACTTCTTGTTTCCAAAAAAATTTTTATGAGCCATTTTGATACAAAAATTTTTAAAGTATATTAAACACTGACTTGACTTCTTGAAAGGACTAGACAGAATTTAGCCTTTTCAAGGACACAGGGTCACACTTCTGCATGCACAATGGTGCAGAACACTCAACTTTACAACTAGTAGATAGGTCACCTAATTCAAATCTCCCACTTTACAGATGAACAAACTGGTATCCCAAGAGGAGATGCAATTTGTCCAAAGTCACCCAATAGAAAGGTCAAGTGATTCCCATCACACCATGCTGCCACGTCTATTATTGTACTATGTCGAGCACTATCTAGCAAGGTAGTCACAATATAAGAACAATACTTTTGTAATTTCTCTTATATTTGTTATTTTGGTTATCTCATTTCTTTCCCCATAATCTTTAGCAATAAAACTCTTAAGTCAAAAAAGATCTAGAGGCACCTAGGTGGCTCAGTTGGTTAAGCGTCCAACTTCAGCTCAGGTCATGATCTCATGGTTCGTGGGTTTGACCCAATTCAGGCTCCGTCATGACAGCTCAGAGCCTGGAGCCTGCTTTGGATTCTATGTCTCCCTCTCTCTCTCTGCCTCTCTCTCAAAAATAAACTTTAAAACAAAAAAGGATCTATGTTAGGGCACCTGGGTGGCTCAGTCAGTTAAGTGTCCAACTCTGGCTCAGGTCATGATATCCTGGTTTGTGAGTTTGAGTCCCACATAGGGCTCTCTGCTGTCAAAGCAGGACCTGCTTCGGATCCTCTGTCTCCCTCTCTTTCTGCCCCACCTTGGCCTGCACGAGTGTGTTCTCTCTCTCTCTCTCTCTCTCTCGCTCTCTCGCTCTCTCAAAAATGAAAATTAAAATAAAAGGGATCTATGTGTTTATCCTCTGCAGGAAAAACTTTAAGCTAGCCCGTCTTAGGGAAAGAACTCCCAAAATATAATGTCTATGGTGTACTTCAGAAAGAAAAGGGATGCAGACTGAATCACTATGTGGTCTTCAGAAAGCAAAAAGGATGCAATGAAAAGCCCACATTGGTTTCAGAACAAACAGTTCTGTGGATGTGACTGTCAGAAACCTCAACCAGTCTCTGAAAATAGGCAATATCGTAAACTTCACAAGGGCAGAGACTAAGTTCTCAGTAAATGTGAGTTGAATACTCTGAAAAATGAGTGTTTGTCACTACATAAACTGGTCCCAGGCCATTGTACTGTTGGATGTAGGCTTGCACTTTAGGTGTCTGTCTCTTCCCTTTCCTATTAAGACATGAACTGTCACTTATGTCTAATGACACCACCCAAATACAGTTTTTGTAGAAGTTGATAACACTGTATCTTCTAAATAGGATGTTTCTAATATGCTCTGAGAACACTAGAATTATTTCTAAAATTAGAATAAATATGCTCTAATTAAGGGCCTGAAGGATTCCACTATGTAAGAAGCACATCAATATTACCACAGCTCTCCTAACTTCCATCTTGCCTGCTCTTCTGTTGAATTGTTGGCTCTGAAGCAGACTGCAGTACAGAGGTTGCCTGATGTCACCTCCATTGAGGTGTTATGTTACTGGGACTATTTTTAACCTGAAACCAAGGATACTTCTCGGTAACCTACAAAATTATCATTCCAATGTCTTTTTAAACGGCAAAATGCCTTGAAAATGACGACTGTGTACCCCAACTGAAAGCCACTTTCTAGACGCATCATTTATTTCCAGTTTTGTCCTCTCCTTTGAGACTCCAGTCAGCCTTCCTTCCTTTTTTCCTTTTTCTACTTTATTTTTCACAGTTCAAACACTTTATTTTATTCATCTGCCTTTGGGTGTCTGAGAGATATTTCCTGTATTTTGTAATCAAAAGGATATGGACATAACTAAGAAAATACATACAAAACTTTATCTTCCCATAATCTCTTCAAAACATGATCTTAAGGGAAATCTTATGATATGTAAAGTAAAAAACAAAAAACAGAAAAACACTAATCAAAGACAAAGGGATTTAAGTATTATCCACATGATTTTACTTGAAGCAATGGTCTCTTGATGACATAAACTAGAACTAAATTTACTAAAATAAAAATTACATTTCACAGCCTACTTCTTCATGTTTGTGATACATGCATGATTAACTCTTCTTTTCTCAGTAAAACTGAATCTAAGAAACGCTGCTTTTTCTAAGATTTACTCAAGCTAGTATTTAGTAATGCAAACATTTTTAAGGCTACTTTAAGCAAACTATTTCAAAAAAGAAATATTCCAAACACATTAAAAATAATTCCAATTAAAGATGAACATAAAGGAAGGGAAGCAAAAATAAGATAAAAACAGAGAGGGACACAAACCTTAAGAGACTCTTAAATACAGAGAACTGAGGGTTGCTGAATGGGTGTTGGGTGGGGGATGGGCTAAATGGGTGATGGGCGTTAAGAAGGGCACTTGTTGGGATGAGCACTGGGTGTTGTATCTAGTGAGGAATCACTAAATTATATTCCTGAAATCATTATTACACTAGATGTTAACTAAATTGGATTTAAATAAATAAATTAAATAATTCCAATTAAATAATGATTGGAATTATTGAAGTCATTTGGGAAACAACTTTTAACTAATTTTTCCATCTTGACATGCCTAAAAACAAAGCTTCATAACATGAATTTATGCAATGTGCTTGATAAACTCAGAATATGTTCACCAGTAAGTGATATGAAAAACAACTTTTAAGATTAAATTCAAGTAAGTTTTTCCCATACTTTGAGAAATATTACTTTCACTGGAACAAGTCTAAAATGAATCTTTTTTTAAATACACCAGATGCCACCTAATTCAATTTTCTGGATCACACACAGCATCTTCCTACCTCTACCATAACAGACTCTAACAGAATGAAAATAGTTCATATTATGAACTGAACCAGAAAGCAAACTATTTATTATAAGAATTAGTAGCATTTAATAGGAATTAGCACTCTTATCAATTAAAATTTGAATCCAGATAGGAAAAAAATCTCTTAATGTTTCAAAAAATTTTAAAAACACCCCAACTTTCTAGGTAAAAAAAAGGAAGGCAATAATATAGAATCCAAGTATGGTATTAACAACTATTCAAAAATGGATGTTCTTCTCAGTTTCAAAATAGAGTGGAGAGAACAAATGAATAGTCTATAGGCTCCTTCCAGCTCTCATCCAACATTTGTTCACAGCAGCTACAGACAAGTTATCTGCAGCCATGCAGTTTTCAGGATGGGAATAAACATGTCTTTGCTGTCCTGAGAACAATTACCCAAGTGCCACTACAATAAGAATTTTGGTTAGACAACACCTGAAAGGATATCTAGTGTACCCTCTCTGTATTTAAAAACAAGGAAACTGAGGCTCAGAGAGATTAAATGCCCTAGTAATTCAAACAGGTATATTTAAATACCTGCAAGATCTAGTAACTTTTCCCAATTATTAGAGTTATATGGGTTAACTCTAAGGGTCTGAACCACTGATTCTCCTTCTGAGATGGAATGGGCCTTTGGAAATTTACCAGCTGTGTGATCTTGAGCACACTGCAACCTTTCTAAGCCCCAGTTTCCTCTTCTGTAAAGTGTAGAGAATACCTACTCTAACGAGGTGGTTGTGAGAATTGCATACGGCTTGTAAAGTGCTTAGCACATCGATTAGCAAATAATAAGCATTCAAAACCAGGTAGCTATAATTTTTACTTGGCCCTGGCAACATGGCTGCCCCTACTGTTTGAGAACAAACAGCGAACTCCATTCATTAACACAACGGACAGGTAATCATCCACCAGAGCTTTTCCGGCCTACCACATTCTGCAAACAGCAGAAAACCCCACTCAACAACCTATTTCACCACATTTCAAATCCACCCTTTACACTGTTAAAAAACAAAATACTAACTGCTGCCAAGTGTCTTCTACCACAAGTGGTACGTTAAATTTGTCAACTAGATATTGAAGGGGATTTTCTGGCTCCACCCAAAACATGGAGAATAAATGATGGGAAAACAAGGGGAAGATAAGGTCACACATCTGAAATGGAATTCACAGAAGCTTCTTCTCAGATCATTTAGTTGTGAGTAGATAGGTGGGTGTCAGAAAGCAAAACGCTACCTTTCAGCATCATAAAGCAGGAATAATGGCTACCTCAACAAAATACAATTCCCCAGGCCTCTCAACATAAAAGAATCCGTTTCCTGGTCCTAGTAATTAATACGCACACGAACAACACCTGAGCATCCTTCTCGAAAAACTGAAGGCTAAGCTGTATCCGAGCTGCAATACACCCTAGGACTACATACATATATGAAAAACTCCTACTAAAGGGCGAGACAAAATTACGGAGAATATCGCCTTGAAATCAACAAGGTGGGGATCATGTTATGCCAAAAGGCGTCTCCATGGATAAAGTCCCGATCCTCCATTCTCATGACACTGCAAAACCCACCACCCTCTAAGGAAATTACAGGAACCACCCGCAGCAACCAACCTCTGCAATCGGCATCGATCAGATCGACCCCTACTCAAACGGCGCTAAGTACCGTGGGTCCAAGCCCCTCCCTGGAGCTGCTAACTCCCGCGCTGACTCCACACTACCTCACTTCCTTCCAGTCCTCCCTGCTATGCTCAACCCCCGGCATTTCTCACCAACCTTCGCCACTGACAGAAAAGGTAGGAACGAGATAGACTTCCTACACTTTGTTCGGGGAGTACCAGAGCCACACATACCCGTCCCTATTACGATCACGTCAAACTCCGAAGGGAGATTATCCGCCATCTTGAGAGAAAACGTGTCATGTGACAATCGCTTGTGGAAATGAGATCAAGTCAGGCATTGCCCTGGTAGAAGGCGGAAGGGAAAACAGTGCATTCTGGATATTGTAGTTCTTGGGTGGCCGGTCCAGGTAGGCGGCTACAACATTTTATTTGAAATGTTTACACGAATGTTAAAAGTTCATTTTATTTTCCAGGCAGAGTGCAGTGGCGCATTTAGCCTGGAGGTTTGAGGTAGTAATGAGGTGGAGATTTTCACTCTAGCTAGCTAGGATGAATGTGGGGAAACCTGGGTGTCCCTTGACGATGAAGCAAGAATTGGAATATATGAAGGGTGGAGTGAAATTGAAAGGGGATTGCTCTGTGAACAAAGGAAATTTTCATTCCAGTCTTGAAACTGTTTCCCCTAGCGTGTCTGTTCTTTTGTTTTGGCCTCTGAGGCATAATTTTACGCACCAACACTTTAAAACTATATCCCATATATTTTTTGCCTCCATACCTCCCCAACGAAAACCCACGAAAACCGTCTCGCCCTAGTCTAGCCCTAGTTTCTCCAGAATGGAACCTAAATTGAGTCTGCATTTGTTCTAGTTAGTCCAGCCGGACATCCGGCAGTATATATTTAGAAAATTAGCCTTGCTTTACAGCAGCGAAAAAAGATATGAAAGCATAGTAGTTGCTTGATAAGCGCCTAATGATTCTGAATCTAGTTTTTTATACATATGCACGGAGTCCATACAAGATTCTTCTGATAAGCTGCTGCAGAAATGACCATGATAAAATGGCCTTTATAGTAAAGTGATTGTATTTGATGAGGGGCTTTAGGGTTCGTTGTGTAGTTATTTTATAAGCGTTTCAAAATAATTCAAAGCGAGTGCAGTAGTGGACCTTCCCTTACACAACTTGTCCTCTGAATCGTTTGTGGTTTCCCAGTCACACTGTTGTTCCTCCAGCATGGGATTACCTTCCCATTCTCTACCTAACATATCCTTAAGATTCAGTTTAGCTTCTACCACCTCCTCCTTTTATGTCCTCCCTATATTGGGTTAAATTTCCATAGGTAGTGCTAACATTCTGTCATAGTCTTCCATATTGCCCTGAAATTATTTGCATTTAGGTTGGTTCCTATACAGTACACATATCTACATATGTACAAAAATACACACCCAGATAGGCCTAAATTATAAGACCTTCTATGACAGGGACTGTGCCTTATTTATCTTTTTACCCCCTGCATCTAACGTGGGCCTCTTGCTTAGTAGGATGCCAGTGTTTGCTGAACTGGTTAGTTCTGACTCCCTTAATAGATGGTAAGTACTGTGAATACAGGGACTGAGTATTCCATCTTTATACCTACCCACAACTATCATGTGTCATATTTTGAAGATGCTCAATACCTGTTTCTTTGCTAAGGTTCCATGAAAATTCTTTAAAACTGTACTTTACTGGGATTGGGTTTTGTTTTGTTTTGCTGCATTTTGCCATAATCTTTAGCAACATTTTACATGCTTCATTAATTTATTTTATGGGTTATCTGGATGTATTGAACAATTCTTTTGTGATACGGTCCTCTGATGAATATTTTGTGTAAGAGATTTCTTTGAGAAGTGTAAGGTATTGTTCAGTAAATCACTCTGCCATTTGCCTTGATATGAAAAGAAAGTTTTGAGTACTATCAGAAGTGAAATAGATCTTATCTGTTAGATCTATGAGATTCTTAATACCATCAGTGGAAATGAAAATTAATAGATTTCCCAGAGTAAACACAGGAAACTTTCCAAAATCTCCTTTAACACTGAGAAGCTATGGATGGGTAGTTAAAAACATGATAAATTAAGGTATCTCTATCATACTTTGGCAATATCTCTATACTTGTGTGTGTATCTTTTTCAATATGAGTGTATTTATGGATTCAGAAATTTTATAACAATCAGACACACTGTGAAGACACTACTTATCATTTCATTCAATTTTCCTCAAATATTTATTGAATACCTACTATGTGCAAAACACTGATTTAGATGATGGAATTACAGCAATGAATAAAACAGACAAAAACCTCTGACTTCATTAAGTTTACATCTAATAGGGTATAAAACAAAATAAACAAGTAATTGCTCTGTCATGCTAATATTCCAATATGTTTTGCCTCAAATATGAAATCCCTTTTATTCTGAAGTTAGAAAGCAGGACCCTTGGAAAAATAAATTTGCCAGCCTATATTTAGCTGTCCTTTCTCTATTACACACTCTCTGAACATGGAAAATATGGTTACATTAGAAAAAATTAAAAGCCTCTGCATGGAGAAAGTGTTCAAAATACCTTTTATTTCAAATGTATTTTTATAGATCTCCTGTAAAGTAAAGACAAATATAGGGGTTGATAATGTCAGTAAAATAGCATGAAGCAAAGCAGCTTAATTGCTGTCTATTCTGTTATTCTAAGGATGTCTATTTTTGAGAAGTGAAATATTTTATTTGGATAAGTCATAGTACGAGATGATGGATACATATTGACTTACCCTATTAAATCACTGTGATCCTAATTTTGTACTTAATGGTTTCCTGAGTTGAAAACCATGATTCCCTGAATATTTACCTTGTATTCAGAAGGTTACATAACTGTGTGATCTGACATAACAAATGTTTATAAACTGGTAATTTAATGGTCTCTATCCCTGGCCTTTCCTTTGAGCTCCAGATCCATATATCCAATCCCTTACTCAACATCTCTTCTGAACATGTCCACTACTGAACTCCTGAACATTTCAGCCCCACTCCCAAACCTCTTCATCCAGTGTTCCCTACCTCAGAAATGGTACTACCTTCTAATTAGTTACTCAAGTCAAAAACTTAAGAATTATCCTTGATATATTTTTCTCTTTCACTCTTAAACCACTTCATCATCAACTCTTGCCATATCTATCTCAAAGTTATATTGTAAACATACCCACCTCTCAATCTGGACTGCCCCCGTAATCTCTTGCCTAGACTACTACAATAGGCCCCAGCTCGACCCTTGATTTATGCTTGCTTCTCTCCAGTCCACTGTAGAGGAGAGTAAACTCTTAAAAATTCAAATCTAGGGGCATCTGGGTGGCTCAGTCATTTTAGCGGCTAACTCTTGATTTCAGCTCAGGTCATGATCTCACAGTTTGTGAGGTTGAGCCCTGCATCAGACTCCACACTGTCAGCACAGATTGGGATTCTCTCTCTCCCTCCCTCTCTCTCTGCCCCTACCCTGCTTGTACTCTGTCTTTCAAAATAAATAAACTTTTTTTAAAAAAAGATTTAAAAAATTTTTAATTCAAATATAAGGGCACCTGGCTGGCTTAGTTGGTGGAGCATGTGGCTCTTGGTCTCAGAGTTGTGAGTTCAAGACCCACATTGGGCATAGAGGTTACTTAAAAATTAGATCTTAAAAAAATTCAAATCTAATTATGTCCTCCCCTACCTAAAATCGACATGATTTCCCATTACTCTTAAAATACACTCCAAAATTTTAAGCATGGTCTAAAAGTCCCTGCTGAACTCTCCAGGCTCTTCTCATACCTGTCACCCTTCTCTCTCTAAGCTCCATCCATATTGTCTCTCCTTCATTTTGTCTGATACACCATGCTCCTTCCTTCTTCAGGGCCTTCATTCATGTTCTTCCATATTCCTGAGGTATACTTTTGTCCTTCTTCTCCCTTTCTCCTAGCTTAATCCTACTCATTTTGCAGTTCATTCAGAATATCACTTTCTCTTGTAAGTCTTCATCTAATCCTCAATCTACCTTAAGTCTCCTTTCACCCTATACTTCTCCTTTGTTCAACTTTTCATGATTGGAAATATCAAATTACTTATGCAGTTTCTTATTTTACATCTGTTACCCTCCTAGGAGGTGAGTTATGCAAAGGCAAGGGCCATACCTATGTTTTTCATCATTATATTTCCAGTACCATCATTCAGTGCCTAGCATATAGTAGGCACTGAAAAATATCTGCTGAAATCCCACTTCTGGGTATATATCCAAAGCAAATAAAATCACTATCTCAAAGATATATCTGCACTCCTATGTTCATTGCAACATTATTCACAGTAGCCAAGATATAGAAACAACTTCAGTGTTCATCAAGAGATGGAGATATATATATGTGTATATATATATATATATATATATATACACACACATATATATGTATACACACACACACACATATATATATATACACACACATAGATACATATATGTTTACATAGATTTATACAAATGAATATTAATCATCCCTTAAATAGAGAAATTCTGCCACCTGTATTTTTTTACATAATATATTTAGGAGATCCTGTGTTCTCAGAACATATAGGGACACCTCATTTTTAATGCTTTCCTATAATTCCATTGTATGAATATGCCATGATTTTACTTAATATTCCTCTATTGATGGATATTTAGTTTTTTCCTACAACAAATGATATTGCAATGAACATCATTTTCTTGGAGAGGCAGTATAGAATAATGGTTATGAGTTCAGACTCTTCGCCAGACTTCCTAGGTTGGAGCCCCAATTTTATCTTCTACCAACTGAATGGTCTCAGATAAGTTACTTAACATTTCTTAACCTCAGTTTCCTCATATGTAAAATTGCAACAATAATATAACTTACCCTCCATGGGAGTTATGAGGGGTAAATAAAGCCCTTAACACTGTATTTGATGGTAGTAAGCACTCAATAAATAGTAGCAGCAGCAGTAGTAGTGGTAGTAATAGCAGCAGCAGTCATTGTGAGCATGTGGGAGATACCAACTTCCATCAATCAGATTGGCAAAAATGAAATTATTTGATAGCATACAGTATTGATAAACTTCTGAGGGAGCAAGCTCACTCATACAGTGCTAATGGAAGTGGAAATTGATACAATTTGTTGAAAGAAATTTGGCAGTATTTGTCAACATTTTAAATGCATATACTTGGTGATTCAGCATTTTCTCATTTTAAATTTATCCTGCAGACTAGTGAATTGTTTTATTCATATGTCAAATGACATGACACCATATTGATCCTCTCAATATTTCTCTGACTTTTGGGTTTTAAATTCATGTGACCAAAACAAAACTTTTCATGTTAATAGTTATTTTTGACATGTGGTATTATAGAATATGTAATTATTTCTTAAGTAAAATACAAATTCTCTCCTTCCCTAATGGCTTGGGAATTGAACATATAAGCATATTTAAGAAAGGCTTATATAAATTCAAGGACTGTAAAAGTTAGTACTATGAGGGTAGGGATCTTTGTTCACTGACTCCTAAGCATCTAGAAGATGCCTGTAATTGAATAAGAGCTTAATAAATGTTTCTTAAATGCTGAAGGAGTGGATATCTAAAATAATCCCCTATGAAACACCTTTCAGTGCCATGGCCAGCCTTTTTCCCAAAGTGTCTTCTGGGGAAAAGTAATTCTGTAGGATGTTAATAGGGGTTGCACTATCAAATACAATTAGAGAGCAATAAAAGTCAAATGGTTTCCTTACTGGAGGATTCTTCAGATATTTTATAATAAATATACATGTGAGCTATGAAGATTTCTTAATAACCTTAAAAAAATTTTAGTATACTTGACAAAATAACTTTTAAAGGAAGAACATACTTTGGGAAACACTAGGCTGGACTATTGGTCTAACTCAGAATAACATTTCTTGTGTGTTTCACAGATGATGTTTTTGTCCCACCATCATTAAGACACAGCAAAAAAATTTCTAGGAGTGATAATGGGACCAGATGGACCAGAACTATTACATACATACTCGTTCCAAATGTCAGTGTTACTAGTACAGTTTAAGATCCAGCAGTCATATAATTTTACACACCCATGTGTGCACACACGTACACACACAAATTCAATTCACTACCATGGAATCTCATTCTTACTATATTGTAAACAACCAAACTTACCAGACACTGATCTAGTATAAACTAAAGTAAGAGTGCCAGATAAACCACAGATACTCTAAGTTTATCTTTAAGTTTACAAGAGCTTCTTAGAAAATAGTTATGTCTGTATGAATGTGTATCTCTTAACACTGTGAAAAACAAGCAATAACAGTTAAGGAAGTAAATTATTAACTCCTTAATACAAGTTTCAGACTTACAAAGGAAAAACTTTTTTTAATGCAGAACTAATGTTTGAGCTTGCTTTGATTTAAAAATTTTCTATCTCTAACCGTGTGGTTGTAGTGATAATAAAAATTCATGAGCACAAGTATTCTGGACAGTAAAACATAGGTGGAAGTGGAGAAAATCCAGTCTACTGGAGAATAACCTGAAACTACCCAAAGTTGTACTTTTGTGAGCATACGCACTCTTTGAGGTATACCCAGTTGAAGTCAGCTTGGACTTTTCCATTTCAAATATATACAAATATTATCCCATCATACTATTTTCTGTTGTATAAAATTCAGGTTCTTTGAGTTCATGTTCATTTCTACCTTTCAACGATAATCAATGTTGTGAGAGCAATTATTTCCACTATATCAGAAGTATGTTTTAAATACGAGTTTTAGTATCAAAATGATTATTTGTACTATTGTATTTGTCAGTTTATTCAATACAGAAATATTCAGAATACATTTGTATTTTTTTTTACTTTCCTTGCAAAACAAAACAAAAAAGCTATGAATAACTTGGTGGGAATTTCACAAATCCTTACAGATAGTCTTGCTGTTCTTCTTGTAGCTGTTTAATTGTAATGTCAGTAATAGAAAACAACATACCAAATTTTGCATGGATGAATAAGCACATTCAATAAGGAAGATTTAATAGAGTAAATCTAATACTGGATTAAACATTTTCTGCATAACAGACCATAAAATGGGCATTTATTTTACCAATGGATCCTTGGCATTAGAAGTAAATAGAAGTGCATACCAACGTAATTAAACTGAATATTCAGTGGCCTGATTGCAAAGCTTTCCTACATTTTGTTGTGGTAGCATCCTGTTAATTAGAATTGTCTAAACATAATCAAGCACACATATTGAAAAAGTTACGTATAAACATTTCATTTGCATTTCATCATTCAATAAAGCAATTTGTTATATTATCCTCAGAGTTTGAACATAGTAAACTTTCTGTATGATTGCACAAAGTAAAAAATTCAAATATATGGATAGGGTGCCTGAGTGGTTCAATTAGTTAAGCATCTGACTCTTGATTTCAGCTCGGGTTATAATCTCACAGTTTGTGAGTTCAAACCCTTCATCAGGTTCTGCACTGGCAGCACAGAGTCTGCTAGGGATTCTCTCTCTCCCTCTCCTTCTGCCCCTCCCCCACTCACACATGCATACATATGCTCTCTCTCTCTCTTAATTTCTCAAAAATAAAATTAAATTAAAATAAATTAAGAATGGGCTACCTGAGTGACTCAGTCAGTTGTGTCCTACTCTTGGTTTCGGCTCACATCATGATCTCACAATTCGTGAGTTTGAGCCCCACATCAGGCTCCATGCTGACAGAGTGGAGCCTGTTTTGGATTCTCTCTTCCCTCTCTCTCTGCCCCTACCCCACTCGCATGTGCTCTCCCTCTCTCTCTCTCTAAAAATTAATAAACTTAAAAACATTTAAATATAAGGAATGAATGAATGAGTGAACACATGAAAACTGCAATATGGGATGGGTTCACATTTGAATAATATTTGATTTTTCATTTTTCATTAAAAAAATCTTTTTCTTAAAAATGTTTGCTTATTTATTTTGAAAGAGAGAGATAGAGCACAAGTGGGGAGGGGCAGAGAGAGAGGGAGACAGAAATCCCCAGCAGGCTCCACGCTGTCAGTGTAGAGCTTGATACAGGGCTTGAACTCACCAACCCTGAGATCATGACCTAAGCTGAAGTTGAACACTTAACTGACTGAGCGACCCAGGCACCCCATAATAAGAAAAAACTTAATTTAAAGATATATTTAATCTCAGAGGGTGAATTATAAATTTGCTTACAAAACCTCATATCAAAGTTTTTAACATGGCTATTCATAATAAAATTTTCAAATATTCTATAGTTTGTACTAATAGTCTCTCTTATTACTTGTATTTTATCAGTATAGTTTTTTTTACTATAATGCATTTATGTTGTTTTTCAATGCAAAAGCATTTTTAATTAATTAAAATTTCTCAGAAAATAGTTGAATAACCTATGATTCAGAACTTTTATTTTCTTTAATCCTCAAGGGTAATGTTTTATTCAGTCAATGTATGACTCAAACCATTAGGAATAGAGTCATTTCATGTTTGGACTAACTTTGTGACAAGTTTGACTATAATGAGGGCATTTGAACTATATTTTATATTCTTTATAGGTACAAAATAGGAGTGTGGAGAGAAATATATGAAATACCTGCTAAAAAGCAGGAATTGTCTCTATATTTCTATAGTACTAATGTCTACCATCGCCACTATACCTTCTCATGGATGCTTTCCCTCCTTCCTCCTGCCAAAAGGCCACAGTCATGTTTTAAATGCCACATGACTTCAAGCCTCTAACCATAGTTGATTGAGGACAAAGAATAAAGCTGACCCAAGAGAAACCATGGCTTGCAAAGATTTATGCCTAAACTTGAGGCCTGTTTTAAAAAGATAACCTGAGCCAATCAGACTCCCTTTTCAGGAAATTCTAAATAAATGACATAGAAGATGCAGTATAAGAAAAGCCAAAACAAAATACTGAGATTCGACTTCACTGTAAGGTGAGTTGGAGCAGCCATTATGTAAGGCATCCATCTTTTGTATGCACTTAATCAAGATAGGTACTAGAGGAAGTCAACTGCTAAAGAGAAAGGAGAGTAGAGGAGATATGGAGAGAGGAGTATGATTGCCATGAGAGCAAGAGCAAGTTCCTGCCCGGAGAGAAGAGTTGTGATCTCTGTCCCATGAAGATCAGCTGTGTTTTGTTTTATCCTTCAATTCCTGTAAACTCCAGTGTATCCTTACAGTAAAACCCCCTTTTCTTCAGGTAGCTTGGATTAATATTGAGACAAAAAGAATTTTGTTTAAAAGATTTTAGGGGCGCCTGGGTGGCGCAGTCGGTTAAGCGTCCGACTTCAGCCAGGTCACGATCTTGCGGTCCGTGAGTTCGAGCCCCGCGTCAGGCTCTGGGCTGATGGCTCAGAGCCTGGAGCCTGTTTCAGATTCTGTGTCTCCCTCTCTCTCTGCCCCTCCCCCGTTCATGCTCTGTCTCTCTCTGTCCCAAAAATAAATAAACGTTGAAAAAAAAAAAAGATTTTAAAGTGCCCATGTAGCCAAGAACAAATTAGTACACAGGCCCTATAAAATAAGAGGCAGTTAAAGACAGTTCTTTGTAAACTATTTCTCCACCTGAAAATTACAGCTTAAAGAGGTTTTAAAATTATTTTTTAATGTTTATTTATTTTTGAGAGAGACAGAGTATGAGCTGGTGAGGGGCAGAGAGAGAGGGAGTCACAGAATCTGAAGCAGGCTCCAGGCTCTGAGCTGCAGCACAGGGCCCAATGTGGGACTCAAACTGTGAGATCTTGACCTGAGCCGAAGTAGGCCGCTTAACAGACTGAGCCACCCAGGCACCCCTGAAAGAAGTTTTTATTAGCACTATTAAAATGCTAGAAATATTAGTTCAAGTCTAAATAATGCTCAAGAAATCATAGGATAAAACATATTTTAAAAAAAATTGATCTCTCCTTTTGCCTTCAGCTCATTTCATAGCCAAATTACTCCAGGCAGCTGGAAAAAGCTATTTTTATTCTTAAAACCTCTGGGGAAGTGTATTTCATTCTTTTTTGCCCATTTATTCATGGTTAGGAATCTCTGCCACTGCAATATTGGTTTCTGTAATTTTTAATGTTAAATTTGGAGTAGTAAGTGATGTATTAAAATATTAATATGACATCATGACATGATTGAAAATAAAACAACTAATGCCAATTCATCCTAGCATTCAAACCTCCATACAATGCTCCCAATATAAGCATGGTATCATATGGAGTCTGTCAGAAATAGTATATATTATATATAACTATCAAAACACATGAAATTAGCTGCATTAATGGTGAAACCTCAGTTTCAGTCCTAATTACTCTACAGTAGTATGCAAATTACAAGTATTCATCAAGATGGGAAAATCAAAACTGTGGCAGCCAGCCAGCCTCCAAAATGGCATCAATGGGACTCATATCCTGGAAGTCATGCCCTTGTGCAGTCCCTTGCCACATAAAATCAGCTAGCCTGTGTAAAAATAGGATTTTGTGGAAATGATGAAGTTTGACTTTAGAGGACAAGTCATTTAAGACATTGCAATTTCCACCTTAATCTGTCTAGGATCTCTTGCTCTGGGAAAAGTCAGCTGTCATTTCATGAGAAATTCCAACAACTCTTTGGAGAGGTCTGTGTGGTAATAGCTTTTGCACATATGCAGCAGGGAACCAAGGCCTCTTGCCAGCAGCCATGTGAGTGGTTGATCCATCTTGGAAGTGTATCTTCCATCTCCAGTTAAGCCTTCAGATGACTACAGCCTCAGCTGCCATCTAGACTGCAACCTCATGAGAGACCCCAAAACAGAACCACTCAGCTAAGCTACTCCTGAAATCTTGGTTCATAGAAACTGTGAGATAATAAAGGTTTATTCTTTTAAGACACTAATTTCTTTTCTTTTTTAAAAATTGTGTAGTTCTTTAATGTTTATTTATTTTTGAGAGAGAGAGACAGAGATAAAGCAAGCAGGAGAGGGATAGAGAGAGGGAGACATAGAGAATTCCAAGCAAGCTCTGTCCATGCTGTCAGCACAGAGTCCAACACAGGGCTTGAACTCACCAAACCGTGAGATCATGACCTGAGCCGAAATCAAGAGTTGGACCGACTGAGCCACCCAAGTGCCCCTAAAACACTAATTTCTTAGGTGGCTTTGTTATGCCCAGAATTCATGATCCCCAAAGACCGCCAGGAAGCCGAGTCCGATGTAAAAGCAAAAGAGCCTTTATTGGAGCTAGCTCGAGCTCAATCCCCTACCTGCACCAACGCAGCGGTGAGATACGGTGAGATACCGGGGAGAGAGAGCGAGTTTCAAAAGGACAAAGGTTTTATTGGGGCAGTTGGTGAGGTAATGGCTGTGGCCTCAGCCCATTGGCTGGGGAAGGGTCCGAGTCCTGTTAGGCAGGTGAGCGGGAGGTTACTCAAGGGGAGGAGGCGTGGTCAAGGTGAAGGACACAGAACAAGATGGAGTTGGCCGGCATAGGCCCGCCCTTTCAGCTTCTTATTCAGCATTTGGTAGCTAGTAAAAAAATAGCACTGTAATCTGAAGATGACATTTCAATCATGCTTTCTCATGGTGAGAGCTGCCACTGCTACATCCAAGAAATCTATGCCCCATCCCATCCCAATGATTTAGTCAAATCAAGCCCTAATCTAACCTTTCCAGCATTATATACCACTACTCCTCCACTACCTATACTCTGATCCAGCAAAACTGGTCAATTCACTGTTTCCTGAACATTTTTATGTCTCCATGTATTAATTTTTTTCTCTCACTGAAAAGCATTTATTTTTCCTATCTTTATTGTAAACTCACACATTTCCTTCAGAATCCCTCTGAGCTGCCACCTGCTTCATGCAAGCTTTACTGATGATCTCTGAAATTGGTTTATATATCTTCTTCCATTTAAGTCCTGTATTATTGGAGACTATGTTAGTTGCAAGTGACATAATCCCACCTCAGACTAGCTCAAGCAAAAAGGACATTTACTGAAGGGAAATTGGCAGTGTAATAAGAGAACACTACGCTTGTGTCATCCCATGAATACAATTGGATAACTATAAAATCATCTTAAATACCCCAGAAATTTATCTGAAGATTGGCAGAACAAATTCCAAAACTGAAGGTAGAGAAAGGCCACATCAAAGAAGGTAGAAAGTGCACAGATGCAGTTTGAGAGAGAAATGGTTCGTGGCTGCTGCATTGGGGAGGGAGCCACAGTTGCATAGAAGGGCGAGACAGACTAGCACACAGGGGAGTGTATGGGGGGAAATAAATCCTCATAGGAATTTTCTTGGAAAGCACAGGGACTAAATTTCGTGAGTTCTTGCAACCAGTGAGGGTTAAAACCTGAATTTTTAAAGGTTAGCAAGCATGGCTTGAATAGAGCCTGAGGGCATTGGGGCTGTTCTTGGAGAGAAGGCAGGGCCAACAGCCCATGGACATGCAGCATGGAAACAGCAATCTGAAGAGTGACTGGGGCACACAGTGGGGAGGTTATTTGCTCATCTCAGAGTGTGTCCCAGAGAGGCAGCATTCATAGAGAGACCCCTCTCAGAACAAAGGAACTGACAGGTGCCATTTTCTTACCTTACCCTTCAGCATAAGCACAGGACCACCTGCGGGAACCACCGCACAGCAGATACTCGCTACCTAATTTTCTTACAACAAACCCTACCTCCCACACTCTAGGTGAACCCCCCCTTTCCAGTCACACTTGCCTCAGTCCCAGCATGGCAGGCCCCCTCACCCAGAAGACAAGTTTAAATACCTGCCTACACCTCATCTCCTGACTCAGGAAATTTGCAGGGCCTTGGTTCCAGCAGCAGTGACAACTGGTCTTATTTCACAAGCAGACCAGAGCACATCTGGTAAGATTGCACCACATTTAGGCCAGAGACCCAACACTGTCCACAATAAGCAAAGAGAGCCTCTGCAGATGACTGGCCTGAAGGATAAAGTAGTCAGCACAAAACAGCAGCATGCATGCAGCACACATTGGAGACACTCCTGGTGCACCAGGATCTGGGAAACATGGGACACTACATGGCAGGGCACTATAGGATCTCTTCTTCATAAGGCTATTATCCTCAAGAATAGGAGACATAGGTGACTTTCATAACATAAAAAAGCAGGATCAGAAACTTAGAAAAGATGAGAAGACAGAGTAATTTATCCCAAATGAAAGAACAAGACAAGTCCATAAGATATAAGTAACATGCCAGATAGACAATTTAAAGTAATGATCATATATACTCACTGCATTTGAGAAAAAAAATGGAAGGCATCAATAAGACCCTTAACACAGAGATAAGGAATAGCATAGCAGAGTTAAAGGGCTCAATAAACAAAATAAAAACATTACTGATGGAATGAACAGCAATCTGGAAGATGCATAGGAACAAATTAATAACCTAGGAGACAGAGTAATGGAAACTAATCAAGCTGAACAAATGAGCAAAAAAAGAATTATGCAAAATGAGAATAGGTTTAGGGAACTAAGTGACTCCATCCAATGTAATAATATTTGTATTATAGGAGTCCCAAAAGAAGAATAGAGAGAAAAAGGAACATAAAATTTATTTGAAGAAATAATAGCTGAAAACTTCCCTAATCTGGTAAAGGAAACAGATACCTATGTCTACAAGGCACAGAGAACCCTAACAAATTCAACAAAATCAGGTGACACCAAAATATATTGTAATTAAACTGGCAAAATATACCCACAAAGAAAAAAAATTTAAAGAAGCAAGGCAAAGGAAGACAGTAACATATAAGGGGAATATTGTAAGATATCTAATATCTCAAAATATCACTGGATTATTAAGCAGAAACTTTCCAGGCCAGAAGGGACTCAAATGATATATTTGAAGTGCCGAATGGGAAAAATCTGCACCCAAGAATACATTATCCAACAAGGCTATCATTCAGAATATAAGGAGAAATAAAGAGTTTCCGAGACAAACAAAAAATAAGAAGTTAATGACCAGTAAACCAGCCCTGCAGAAATATTAAAGGGGACACTTTGGAAAGACCAAAAGTGACAGTATGAAGGTAGAAAACACAAAAGCCATAAAGAGGAATATGTCTGTAAAAAATCAGTCAAGGAACTTACAAAATAAAAGGATTTAAAATATGATACAATATACCTAAAACATTGGGAAAGTGAGGAGTAAAGAATGGGTTCAAATTTGAAAGACCATCATATGAATATAGACTGCTATTTGCAAAAGATGTCATATAAAGACCTAATGGACACAAAAAATAAAAAATAACTAATGAATATGCAAAGAATAAACAAATCTAAATATATCACTAAAGAAAACCAGCAAACAATGCAAAAAAGAAAGACAAGAAAGGATCAGAGAAAATCTTCAAAATCACTCAAGAAAGAAGTAATAAAATGGCAACAAGTACAAATCTATCAATAATTACTTTGAATGTAAATGGACTAAGCAATCAAAAGAAATAGGGTGACAGGATGGATAAAAAAAACAAAACTCACTTATAGGCTGCCTACAAGAGACTCATTTAGACCTAAAGACATCTGCAGATTGAAGCTGAGGAGATGGAGAAACATTTATCATGCAAATGGACTTCAAAAGAAATATGGACTAGGAACACTTATATTGGACAAAGTAGAATTGAAAACAAAGACTGTAACAAGAGACAAAGAAGGACACTATATAATAATAAAGGAGAAAATCCAACAAGAACATATAATAATTGTAAATATTTATGTACCCAACATGTAGCACCCAGATATACAAAAAGTTAATAACAAATGTATAGAAAATAATGGGTATAATACAGTAATAGTAGGGGAATTTAACACTCCAATAACATCAATGGACAAATCATGTAAATAGATAATCCACAAGGATAATGACTTTGAATGATACACTAGAACGGATGGATTTAACACATATATTCAGAACATTCCACCCTAAAACAATACACATTCATTTCAAGTACGCGTGAAACATTCTCCACAATAGATTACATATTAGCCCGTAAACAATCCTCAACAGGGTGCATGTCTAGCTCAGTTCATGGAGCATGCAACTCTTGATCTTGGGGTTGTAAGTTTGAACCCCACCTTGGGTGTAGAGATAACTTAAAAATAAAATCTTAAAAGAAATAAAACCTCAACAAATTTGAGAAGATCAAAGTCATACCATGCACCTTTCTGACCACAATGCTGTGAAACTAGAAATCAATCCCAAGAAAAAATCTGGAAAGACCACAAATACATACATGGGGGTTAAATAACAAGCTACTAAACAATGAATGGGTCAATGAGGAAATAAAATTTAAAAAAAAAAAACCCATGGAAACAAATGAAAATGAAAACACAAAATGAAAACAAACCTTTAAGATGCAGGAAAAGCAGTTCTAAGAGGGATGTTTATAGTAATATAGACATACCTCAAGAAGCAAGAAAAATCTCAAATAAAAACCTAATCTTACACATAAAGGAACTAGAAAAAGAACAATAAAACCTAAAATGAACACTATAAAGGAAAAAATAAAGATAAGAGGGGAAATAAATGATATAGACACTAAAAAAACCAATAGAAGACATCAATGAAACCAGGACGAGGTTATTTGGAAAAGTCAATAAAATTGAGAAACTTCTACCCAGACTTATCAAGGAAAAAACAGAAAAGACTACATAAAATCACAAGTGGAAGAGGGGAAATAATAACAAACACCAGAGAAATACAATTATAAGAGAATATTATGAAAAAATATATGCCAAAAAATTGGACAAATTAAAAGAAATGGATAAATTCCTAGAACCATATGAACTACCAAAACTGAAACAGAAAGAAATAGAAAATTTGAACAGGCTGATAATCAGCAAAGAAATTTAATCAGTACCCAAAGCTCCCAACAAACAAAAGTCCAGGACCAGAGGGCTTCACAGGTGCATTCTACCAGACATTTAAAGAAGAGTTAATACCTATTCTTCTCAGAATATTCCAAAAAATAGAAACTGAACAAAAATTTCCAAATTTATTCTATGAGGTCAGCATTACCCTGATTCCAAAACCGGATAAAGACAACACATAAAAGAGAACTACAGGTCAATATCTCTGATAAACACAGATGCAAAAATCCTCAACAAAATGTTAGTGAATCAACTCTGACAATGCATTACAAATTATTCACCACAATCCAGTGGGATTTATTCCTGGTTTGCAGAAGTGGTTCAATATACACAAATCAATCAAAATGATACATCACACCAATAAAAGAAAGGATAGAAACCATATTATCCTTTCAATAGATGCAGAAAAAGCATTTGACAAAATACAACATCCATTCATGATAAAAACTCAACAAAGTAGGTATAGAGGAAACATACTTCAACATAATAATGGCCATATTTGAAAAACTGACAGCTAACATCATCCTTAATGGGCAAGCACTGATAGCTTTTCCCCTAAGATCAGGAATAAGACAAGGATGTCCCCTCTCACCACCTGTATTCAGCATATTACAGGAAGTACTAACCACAACAATCAAACAACAAAATGAAATATCCAAATTGGTAGGGAAGAAGTAAAACTTTCATTATTTACAGATGACATTATACGATCTATGGAAAACCTTAAAGACTCACCAAAAAAACTGCTAGAACTGACAAATGAATTCAGTAAATTTGCCAGATACAAAATCAATGTACAGAAATCTGTTCCATTTCTATACATCAAATGAAGCAGCAGAAAGAGAAATTAAGAAAACAATCCCACTTGCAATTGCACCAAAAATAATAAGATACCTAGGAATAAATTTAACCAAAGAGGTGAAAGATCTTTACTCTGAAAACTATAAAACACTGATGAAAGCAATTGAAGAGGACACAAAGAAATGGAAAGACATTCTGTACACGTGGATTGGAATATTGTTAAATATTGTTAAAATATTGTTAAAATGTCTATATACCCAAAGCAATCTACACATTTAATGCAATCCCTATCAAAATACCAACAGCATTTTTCACAGAGCTAGAACAAACAATCCTAAAATTTGTATGGAACCACAAAAGTCCCCAGATAACCAAAACAACCTTAAAAAAGAAAAGTGAAGCTGGAGGTATCACAATTCTGGACTTCAAGTTATATTACAAAACTATAGTAATCAAAACAGTATGGTACTGGCTCAAAAATAGACACTTAGATCAATGGAACAGAATAGAAAATCCAGGAATAGACCCAAAATTCTATGATCAACTAATCTTTGACAAAGCAGGATAGAATATCCAATGGGAAAAAGACTCTTTAGCAAATATTGTTGATAAAACTGGACATCAACACACGAAAGAATGAAACTGGACCACTTTACTACACCATACACAAAGTAAATTCAAAACAGATTAAAGACCTAAATGTGAGATCTGAAACCATAAAAGTCCTAGAATATAACACAGACAGTAACTTCTCTGACAGCAGCCATAACAAGTTTTTCTAGATAAGTCTCCTGAGGCAAGGGAAACAAAATAAAACTGAACTATTGGGACTTCATTAAGATGAAAATCTTCTGCACAGCAAAGGAAACAATCAACAAAACTACAAGGCAACTTACAGAATGGGAGAAGATATTAGCAAATGACATATCTGATAAAGGGTTAGTATTCAAAATATATGAATAATTTATAAAACTCAACACCCAAAAAACAATCCAATTTAAAAATGAACAAAAGACATGAATAAACAGTTTTCCAAATCATCCATATGGCCAACAGACACATGAAAAGATAGTCATCATCACCATCAGAGAAACGCAAATCAAAACTATAATGCAATATCACCGCACATATGACAGAATGGCCAAAATCAACAACACAGGAAGCAACAGGTGTTGGCGAGGATGTAGAGAAAAAGACACCCTCACGCATTGTTGGTGAGAATGTGAACTGGTGGAGTCACTGTGGAAAACAGTATGGAGATTCCTCAAAAAGGTAAAAATAGTACTACCTTATGATGCAGCAATCACACTACTGAATATTTACTGAAATAATACAAAAACACTAATTCAAAGGGATATATTCACCCCAATGTTTATAGCAGCATTATTTACAATAGCCAAGATAGGGAAGCAGCTCATGCGTTCATCAATTAAGGTTAAAGAAGACTTGGTGTATACACACACACACACACACACACACACACACATATACACACACACACACACACACATATATATATATACATTGTGTGTATATATATAGTGTATATATATACATATATATGTATATACCTACAATGGAATATTATTCAGCCATAAAAAGGAATGATGTCTTGCCACTTGTTATGTCATAGATGGAGCTGGACAGTATAATGCTAAGAGAAATAATTCAGTCAGAGAAAGACAAATACTATATAATTTGACTCATATGTGGAATTTAAGAAAGGAAACAATTGAGCAAGGGAAAACAGACCAACCAAGAAACATACTCTTAACTATGGAGAGCAAAGATGTGGTTACCAGAGGGGAGGTTGTTGAGGTATGGTTTAAATAGATGATGTGGATTATGGAGTGAATTTTTTGTGATGAGCACTGGGTGATGTGTAGACTTGTTGAATCACTATATTGTACACATGAAAATAATATAATATTGTTCTTGGGGTGCCTGGGTGGCTCAGTTGGTTGAGCATCTGACTTCAGCTCAGGTCATGATCTCACAGCTCGTGAGTTCGAGACCCGTGTCGGGCTCTGTGCTGACAGCTCAGAGCCTGGAGTCTGCATCATATTCTGGGTCTCCCTCTCTCTCTCTGCCCTCTCCTGCTCATGCTGTCTCTCTCTGACTCTCAAAAATAAATGAACATTAAATATATATATATATATATATATATATATATATACTGTTCTTAATTAACTGAAATTAAAATAAAAATTTCAAATGCATTTGTTGATTCACATAACAAGATATGGAGGTGGCTTAACTATGACTGAATCCTGAGACTCAAACTCAAACAATGCCATTCATTAGTTCTCTGTGTCTCCCTTTCTTGGTCGCCCTCTCTCTATCTCTATCTCTATCTCTCTCTCCCCCATTTCTTGGTCCTGATTCCCCGAGTACCTGTGAAGATTTCCTTTATTCCATAGGCAGTCTCTTTGTTGGGGAAAATAACTGTTAGAAAGATACACATTAAACCCTTACAGTTTGTTATTCAAAAGTAGTCTCTCCATCTCTCCCCAGGTCCCTATATAAGGGCAGTCCTTGATTGTTCCTGTCATCAGGGTCTCAGCAGAAATTGAGGGCACACTCAACCTTGGTAGTTTATTGTCAGAGTTTGGGGAAACCTGCATAGAATCTTGCAGCAATTACAACAGAAGAGAGCTTTTATCATGTCTGGACAAGAATTGGTAAGAAGCAAGAAGAGTTAGCTGTGCTCAGAGAGGGTAGCTATATGGAGAAGGCCACCTGGCAAGTGTTGTTAATTCAGTAGATGATTGTAGCCAATTCACAGCAACTATGAGAGGAACAGAGACTAGACCTATGTGGTTGTAGTATGGAACATGGAGAATTTTCTTAAAATGAGACTTTCAAAGTAGGTTATGGTGAGATCCTGAGGGACTTCGAATGGAAAACTAATTGTGGATTTTATATATATGTAACTGGAAACACGAAGCTTTTTGTATGGGAAAAGATATAATTATATCCTTAGAAGAAAATGTTGCTTGTGATATGAAGATTATAGTAGAAAGAGCAGGAGGTAGAATGATCAGTTAGGAGGCTATTGTAATACTTTAGAAAAGGAAAATGCTGAAACCAGAGCAGTGGCAGAGAGAAGGTAATGAGAATGAATTTGGGAGACACATAAGTAGAAAAGACAAACCAGTCAGTATATTGTGGGTGAGTGTGAGGATAAGTGAAGAGAAGTCAAACTTAACCCTAGATAATTAGAGAATGACAATGAAACCAAAGATTTTATCAAAGCTACCACATTGCTCAGTTTTAGGAGGCACCATTCACATTGTGAGCTATGTGAAAGGCATCCTCTGGAGTAGTATTGCACATAGATTTCACAGTCTGCTCAACTGTAAGTAAAAGTCCTGGCTTCTGTATCCTTCCTGTATTGAGAAAGTACCATTTCTGAGGCACCTATGTGGCTCAGTTGATTGAACGTCCCACTTCAGCTCAGGTCATGATCTCATGGTTCATGAGTTTGAGCCCCACATCCAGCTGGCTGCTGTCAGTGCAGAGCCCACTTCAGATCCTCTGTCCCCCTCTCTCTGCCCCTTTACCACTCACACTCTCTCTCTCAAAAATAAAAATTAAAGACAGAAAGTACCATTTCCTATTATTGACCAATGGAAGTTTTAATGACACTGATTGCTGAGATGACAAGTAACCTATATAGTAAATGGGGAAAATGTGAGAGAATAAAATTTAGGTTAACAGCAAGTTAACAAGTAAAGTTGAATAACAAGCAAAGTTGAATCCAGTGAAGTGACTAGGGCTGTGTTTAAATATTATTTACATATTAGTTTACTATACTGTTTTATTTGCATTGTTATAAGAAGCAGTTGTTTGGGACTAATAGGCTTTCAAACTAGTGTTTCCAGGGTCAAGCATAAAGCAGAGTTTATCAGTTTATTGAGAAATAATTCATATACCACAGAATTAATCAATTTAAGGTGTATAATTCAATGGGTTTTTAGTTTATTCATGGAATTGTGCAATAATCAAGACAATTTCATCACCTCAAAAAGAAACCCCATACCCATTAGCCATTACTCCCTTATCCTTTTTGGCATCACTCCCACCCTACTTCTCAGCCTCTATAAACCACTAATTTACTTTTTATCTGTATAGAGTTCCCTGTGCTGGACATTTCATATGAATGGAATCATACAATATGTGATATTTTGTGACTGACTGCTTTCAAATTCCAATGTATGGATATACAGCAGTTTGTTTATCCACTCATTTAGGGATGGGCATTTAGATTGTTTTTATCAACCCATTACTCATAATATGAGTAATGCTGCCATAAATAATCATGTACAAGTTTTTGAGTGAACGAATATTTTCATTTCTTTTAGGTATATACCTAGGAATGGAACTGATGAGTCATGTGGTAACTTCATGATTAATGGACTGAAGAACTGCCAGACTGTTTTCCAAAGTGACTGAACCATTTTATATTCCCGCCAGCATTGTATCAGGATTCTTATTCTCCACAGCTTTGCTAACACTTGTTGTTATCTTACTTTTATGCTAGCCATCCTAGTAGATGTGAAATAGCATCTTTTTTTTTTTTGAAATAGCATCTTATTGTTATTTTTATTTACATTTCCCTAGTTGTTCAGGTCTAGTAGCAGAACTTCAAACCAATCCTCACATTTAGGATAAAGCAAAGGTTATTTAAAAATCTCGAGATCAGTTTATTTAAGATATATTTACATCATTTCTTTGAGTATATTAGTGAGAAAGAATAAAAATTTCTTAAAGGATACATTACGTAGACCTACTAGGTTCAAGACACTAACAGAGTGTATAAAAAGATACACAAATGAGTTATAATACTAGGCATTAGATGATAAATGCCACTATAAAGAAATAAACAAAATGTCATGAACATATAAAGGAAGGAACTCTTCCTTATCCCCAGAGAGCTGGTAGAAATCTTCAATGAAATTAAACTATAAAGTATATGCTTGAAGGATAGGGATGAGGTCTGTGTGGCCATAGCTAAATACACCTGTCTATACTTATTTATATAAAGATTTTTAAAGTAATAAAACATATATTTTGGGTATATTTATAATTGTTAAGTGATAAAGCCAGGTTTTTCCCTTTTTAATTTTTTTAATTAAAGAAAATTCTATGTACTTTTAAAAATTTAAGTGATAGTTTAATAAACATGTCAAATTTATTGCTGCACATAGTTGAGCTTTCTTTTGTCTTTACCTGGGGTGGAGAAATGGGAGAGGGGTGTGGCATGTGACCTGACTACAAAATACCTTTCACAATCCCTTATTTATTTTTTATTGAAATATAATTCATACAATATGTTATAAGTTTCAGATGGACAACATAGTGATTGAACATTTATATACATTATGAAATGATCACCATGATAAGTCTAGTTACCATCTGTCACCAAACATAGTTATTACATTACTATTGACTATATTCCCTATGCTATGCATTATATCCATGTGACACTTATTTTATAACTGGAAGTTTGTATCTTCTAATCCCCTTTACCTATTTTGTCCATTCCCTAACCCCTATCTCCTCTGGCAACTGCCAGTTGGTTCTTTAACTTGAATTTAATTTTTTTTTAATTTTTTAAAAGTTTATTTATTTATTCTGAGAGAGAGAAGAGACAGAGAGAGAAATAGGGGGACAGAGGTAGAGAGAGAATCCCAAGCAGGCTCTGCACTGTCATCACAGAGCCTGTTGCTGGGCTCAGTCCTGCAAACAGTGAGATCATGCCTGAGCCAATATCAAGAGTCAGATGCTCAGCCAACTAGTCAGGAGGCACCGCTTAATTAACTTGAATTTAAGGAAAAAAGAAGAAAATAAGGATACTACCTGGGCTTGAGAAAAGTATAGAGGAAATTAGAGAATCCCTTACTGCAGAATTAAAAGAACTAAAATCTAGTGAGGCAAAAATATAAAAAGCTATAACTGAGATGCAAAACCCAATGGTTGCAATAATAATGAGGATGGACAGAGCTGAGGAATGAATCAGTGATATAGAAGATGAAATTATAGAAAATAATGAAGCTGAGAAGAGAATAAAGGTATTGGATAACAAATGTAGACTTAAGGAACACAGCGACTCCTTAAAATATAATAACATTAATGTCATAGGATTCCCAGAAGAAGGGAAAGAAACAAGAGGTTTATTTGAGCAAATTATAGATGAAAACTTCCCTAACCTGAGGAAGGAAATACACATCAACAAAGTCCAGCCATCACCAAGACATATCCTAGTCAAATTCATAAAATACACAGATAAGGAAAGAATCCTGAAAGCAGCAAGAGGAAAAAAGACCTTAACTTTGAAGGGAAAAACAGATCAGGTTCACAAATCTGTTCAGAAACTTGGCAGGCCAGAAGGGGTGGCATGATATATTCAACATGCTAAATGGGAAAAATATGCAGCCAAGAATACTAATCCAGCAAGGCTGTCATTCAGAATAGAAGGAGAGATAAAGAGTTTCCCAAACAAACAAAACCTAAAAGAGTACATGACCACTTAACCAGCCCTGAAAGAAACATTAAAGGGGACTCTTTGAGTGGAGGAAAAAAGACAGAAAGGAACAGAGAACAACACCAGAAATACCCAATTTACAGGTAGAACAATGGCACTAAATCCATATCTTTCAATAATCATTGTAAATGGAAAAGGGCTAAATGTCCCAATCAAAAGACATAGGGTACCAGAATGGATTAAAAAAAAAAGATCCATCTATATGCTGACTACAAGAGACTCATTTTAGATCTAATGACACCTGCAGATTGAAAGTGAAGGGATGGAGAACCATCTAACATGCTAATGGACAACAAAAGAAAGTGGGAGTAGCCATACTTATATCAGACAAACTAGATTTTAAACCAAAGACTGTAACACGAGATGAAGAAAGGCATTATATCATAATTAAGGGGTCTATCCATCAAGAAGTTCTAACAATGTAAATATTTATGCTCCCAACTTGGATCACCCAAATGTATAAATCACTTAAAAACAAATATAAAGAAACTCATTGATGATGATACATTAATAGTAGGGCACTTTAACACCCCGCTTACAACAATGAGAGATCATCTAAGCAGAAAATCAAAAAGAAAACAATGGCTTTGAATGACACACTGGAACAGATAGACTTAACAGATACATTCAGAACATTTCATCTTAAAGCAGAAGAATACACATTCTTTCAAGTGCATATGGAATATTCTCCAAACTAGATTACATACTGGCTCAAAAATCAGTCCTAAACAAGTGCAAAAAGATTGAGCTCATACCATGCATATTTTCAGACCATAACACTATGAAACTTGAAGTAGACTGCAAGAAAAATTTTGAAATACCAGAAATGCGTCGAGGTTAAAAAACATCCTACTGAAGAATGAATGTGTTAATCAGGAAATTAAAGAAGAAATAAACAACACATGAAAGCAAATTAAAATGAAAACACAATACTTCAAAATCTTTGGGATGCAGAAAATGCAGTCCTAAGGTGGAAGTATATTACAATACAGGTCTACCTCAAAAAATAAAAGTCTCAGATATATAACCTAACCTTACACCTTAAGGAGCTAGAAAAGGAAAAGCAAGTGAGGCCTAGAGCCAGCAGAAGAAGGGAAATAATTATGATTAGAGCAGAAATAAATGATACAGAAACTTAAAAAAATACAGTAGAACAGATTAAGGAAACTAAGAGCTAGTTCTTTAAAAGAGTTAATAGAATTGATAACCCCCAGCCAGACTTTCAAAAAGAAAAGAGAGTACCTAAATAAATAAAATCACGAATGGAAGAGGAGAGATCACGATGGAGCACCACAGAAATGCAAATAATCGTAAGAGAATATTTTGAAAACTTATATACCAACAAACTGGGAAATCTGGAAGAAATGGACAAATTCCTAGAAACATGCAAACTACCAAAACTGAAAGAGGAAGAAATAGAAAATTGGAAAAGACCCATAATGAAGAAATTGAATCAGTAATCAAAAATCTCCCAAAAACAAAAGTCCAGGTTGAGATAACTTCTCAGGGGAAATTCTACCAGTCACTTAAAGAGGAAACGTACCTATTCTTCTTAAATTGTTCCAAAAAATAGAAATGGAAGAAAAACTTCCAAACACATTCTACGAGGCCAACATTAACTTAATTCCAAAACTAAAGACCCTACTAAAAAAGAGAATTACAGACCAATTTCCCTGATGAACACGGATGCAATAATTCCCAACAAGACACTAGCAAATCGAATCCAACAATACATTAAAAAAGTTATTACCAAAAAAAAAAAAGTTATTACCATGATTAAGTGGAATTTATTCCTGGGCTGCAGGAGTGGTTCAATATCCACAAATCAATTAATGTGATACACCACATTAATAAAAGAAGGAATAAGAATCATATGATCCTCTCAATAGATGCAGAAAAAGCACTTGACAAAATACAGCATCCATTCTTGATAAAAACACTCAAAAAAGTAGAGATAGAAGACACATACCTCAACATCATAGAGGCCATATACAAAAGACCCACAGCTAACATTATCCTCAATGGGGGAAAAACTGACAGCTTTTCCTCTACAGTCAGGAGCAAAACAGGGATGTCCACTATCACCATTACTATTTAACATAGTACTGGAAGTCTTACCCTCAGCAATCTGGCAACAAAAAGAAACAAAAAGCATACAAATTGGAAAGGAAGAAGTCAAATTTTCACTCTTGCAGACAACATGATACTCTACATTGAAAACCTGAAAGACTTCACCAAAAAATTTCTACAGCTAATAGATGAATTCAGAAAATTCGCGGGATATAAAAGCAATGTACAGAAATCTGTTGCATTTCTATACACCAATAATGAAGCAGCAGAAAAAGAAATCAAGGAATCAATCCCATTTACAATTGCACCAAAAACCTTAAGATACCTAGGGCTAAACCTAACCAAAGAGGTAAAAGATCTGTACTCTGAAAAGTATAGAACACTTAAGAAAGAAATTGAAGAGGACACCAAGAAATAGGAAAAAAATGCATACTTATGGATTGAAAGAACAAACATTGTTAAAATGTCTATACTACCCAATGCAATCTACATTTTTTAAATACCTCAAGCATTTTTCACAGAGGTAGAACAAACAATCCTAAAATTTGTATGGAACCACAAAAAAACCCTGAACATCCAAAGCAATCCTGAAAAAGAAAAGCAAAGCAGGAAGCATCACCATTCCAGACATCAAGCTGTACTACAAAGCTTTAGTTGTCAAGACAGTTTGGTACTGGCATAAAAACAGACACATAGATGCATGGAACAGAATAGAAAACCCAGAAATATATCCACAGCTATATGGTCAACTAATCTTCAACAAAGCAAGAAAGAATATCCAATGGGAAAAATAAAACAGTCTCTTCAACAAATGGCGTTGGGAAAACTGGACAGCAACATAGCAAAGGTATGAAACTGGACCACTTTCTTACACCATACACAAAAATAAATTCAAAAAGGATGAAAGACCTAAATGTGATACAGGAAACCATCAAAATCCTAGAGGAAAAAACAGGCAGCAACCTCTTTGTCCTTGTAGCAATTTCTTACTGGACATGTCTCTTTACTGTCCAGTTTTGCTGACTTGGATCTTCTTTGATCCAATTTCTTTCCCTCTTTACCTTCAAATCTTGCTTCTTTCTTAAATGGTACTGTTGAAGTTTGCCTCAGCTCTTCCAAACTCATGCAGTGGATATAAGTTGCACTGTTTCAAAAGTCTGATGTGAAGCCTCAGAACTTTCATTTATTGTAATTTAAATTAGCTTATGAATCCCATTTTCATAACTGGCAGAAAAACCTAAACATGCCAATTTAATGTATTTCAGTCGCCTTTAGTTTTAACTGTGGTCAGTGCAGAATTTGAATTTACCATGTCTTCCTTCTTATTTTATCTTCACAGCTGGTTCTATCAGCACTGTCTTGATCTCTTCCCGTGGGCTGTAGAGCACATAGCTGCTTTCCACTCACCATGTTGAGGTATACATGATGTATGCAGGCTGCACTGAGGATTATCTTCCTGAGTATCTCTTATTGACATTGCTAATCTATTGCCAAGGTATATCCCTATGAGACTCATACTTGTTAGGACACTACATCTAGTACATTTAGGGACTAGACAATGGTCTCTGGTAGTGTGGGTCCCACCCTCCAAAAAACAAAAACAAAACAAAACTCTCACTTAGTGGCTGATGATAACTCCATGTTCTCAGTTTTGGTTCCATGAATACATTTTAGAATTCCAGGAGCATTTTTGTCTGTCATCATGCTTGGCTCTTATAAATCAAAATGTATTGGCTTTTAAATAATCATATGTGCTATAAGTTTCAAAATCCAATCAAAAGCAAATTAACATCTTTGTTCTAAGACAGGCCCATCCTTCAAGCGGGGCATACAGAAAGCTATCTCTGTTGCCAGGTTAGTGGGAAAGAATAATGGATACAAGGAATAGAGGCAGTGGAGATGAAACATCTCAGAATATTTGCTCACAATATTACACATAAACACACGCAGGAGTTCCACAAATAAATGTCCCTAAATTTACCAGTATCTACATTCCCTTGAAAGCAAGCTTAAAAAATAATACTATTAGGGGCACCTGGGTGGCTCAGTCGGTTAAGCGTCGGACTTTGGCTCAGGTCATGATCTCGCGGTTCGTGAGTTCGAGCCCCGCGCTGGGCTGTGTGCTGACAGCCCAGGGCCTGGAGCTTGGTTTGGATTCTGTGTCTCCCTCCTTCTCTGCCCCTCCCCCACTCGCGCTCTGTCTCCCTCTGTCTCTCAAAAATGAATAAAATTAAGAAAGAGAATTAAAAATATTAAGGAAGAGAACAAATCTTTTTTTTAATGTTTTTATTTTATTTTTGAGAGAGAGAGAGAGAAAGAGAGAGAGAGAGAGAGCACAAGAAGGGGAGGGGCAGAGAGACAGGGAGACACAGAGTCAGAAGCAGACTCCAGGCTCTGAGCTGTCAGTACAGAGCCTGACGTGGGGCTTGAACCCACAGACCATGAGATCATGACCTGAGCTGAAGTCGGATGCTTTACCGACTGAGCCACCCAGGTGCCCCTGAAAGGGAACAAATCTTATACAATGAAGCAGCTCTTCCCTTATACGAATTGATTCAGTAGAGTATACAACCAATTCTCTTCTCTTCTCATCTTATCTCACAGTATAAATGTACCACATCTTCTTTATCTATTTATCAATCAATGGACACTTAGGCTTCTTCCATATCTTGGCTATTGTAAATAATGCTGATATAAACATTGGAGTGCATATATCATCTGACTTACTATTTTTGCATTCTTTTGGTAAATACCTGGTAGTGGAATTACTGGATCATAAGGTAGCTCTATTTTTAACTTTTTGAGGAAACTCCATACTGTTTTCCACAGTGGCTGCACCAGTTTGCATTCTCACCAACAGTGCCAGAGGGTCTCTTTTTCTCAACATTCTCACCAACACCTGTTGTTTCTTGTGTTGTTGATTTTACCTGTTCTGACAGGTGTGAGGTGATATCTCATTGTGGTTTTGATTTGCACTTTCCCTATGATAAGTGATGATGAGCATCTTTTCATGTGTCTGTTGGACATCTGGATGTCTTCTTTGGAGAAATTTCTATTTATGTCTTCTGTTCATTTTTAAATGGATTATTCATTTTTGGGTGTTGAGTTTTATAAGCTCTTAATATATTTTGGATACTGTTTATCAGATATATCATTTCCAAATATCTTCTCCCATTCTATAGATTGCCTTTTAGTGTTGTTGAGTGTTTCCTTCACAGTGCAGAAGCTTTTTATTTTGATGTAGCCCCAATAGTTTATTTTTACTTTTGTTTTCCTTACTTCAGGAGACACATCTAGAAAGAATTTGGTATGGCCAATGTCAAAGAAGTTGCTGCCTGTGTTCTCTTCTAGGATTTTTATGGTTTGAAATCTCACATTTAGGTCTTTCATCCATTTTGATTTTTTTTTTTTTTTTTTTTTTTTTGTGTGTGTGTGTGTATATGGCATAAGAAAGTGGTCCGGTTTCATTCTTTTGCATGTTGCTGTCCAGTTTTCCCAACACCATTTGTTGAGAGAGACTGTCTTTTTCTCATTGTTTCTCTTTGTTAAATATTAATTGACCATATAATTTTGAGTTTATGTCTGGATTTGCCCTTCTGTCCTATTGATCTGTATGTCTATTTTTGTGCCAGTACCATACTGTTTTGATGACTACAGCTTTGAAATGTAACCGAAAGTCCAGAATTGTGATGCCTACCGCTTTGCTTTGATTTTTCAAGGTTGCTTTGGCTATTCAGGGTATTTTGTGATTTCATACAAATTTTAGGGTGGTTTGTTTTAGCTCTGTGAAAAATGCTCGTGGTATTTTGATAGGGATTGCATTAAATGTGTAGATTGTTTTGGGTAGTATAGACATTTTAACAATATTGGTTCTTCTAATCCATTAAAACATGGAATGTCTTTCCATTTCATTGTATCATCTTTAATTTCTTTCATCGGTGTTTTATTGTTTTCTGAGTAAAGGTCTATCACCTCTTTGATTAGGTTTATTCCTACATATCTTATGGTATTTGGTGCAATTGTAAATGGAATTATATTCTTCATTTCTCTTTCTGCTGCTTCACTTTTGGTGTATTGAAATTTCTGTACCTTGATTTTGTATTCTGCAACTTTACTGAATTTGTTTATTAGTTCTAGCTATTTTTTGGTGTAGTCTTTGGGTTTTCTCTATATAGTATCATGTCAACTGTAAATAGTGAAAGTTTCCATTTTTCTTTACCAACTTGGATTCCTTTTATTTCTTTTTGTTGTCTGATTGCTGTGGCTAAGACTTCCAGTGTGTTGAATACCAGTGGTGAGAGTGGACATCCTTGTTTTGTTCCTGACCTTAGGGGAAAAGCTGTCTGTTTTTTCCTGTTGAGGATGAAGTTAAGTGTGTATTATTCATATATGGCCTTTATTATTTTGGTGTATGTTCCATCTAAACCTGTCTTGTTGAGGGCTTTTATCATGAGTGGATGTTGTACTTTGTCAAATGCTTTTTCTGCATCTATTGAAATGATCATATGGTTATTAGTCTTTCTCTTATTGATGTGATGTACTACAGTGATTAGTTTATGAATATTGAACCACCCATGCAATCAAGGACTAAATACCAATTGATCGTGTATTTTTGTGTACTTTTAAATTATTTTTGTATTTAGTTTGCTAGTATTTTGTTGAGAATATTTGCATCCATGTTCATTGGTGGTATTGGCCCGTAGTTCTCTTTTTTAGTGTAGCTTTTATCTGGTTTTGTTATCAGGATAATGCTGGCCTCATAAAATGAATTTGGGAGTTTTCTTTCCTTTCCTATTTTTTGGAATAGTTTAAGAATAATAGATATTAACTTTTCTTTAAATGTTTGATAGAATTCACCTGTGAAGCCACCTGGTCCTGGACATTTTTTTGTTGGGAGTTGTTTGATTACTGATTCAATTTCTTTCCTGGTGGTCAGTCTGTTCAAATTTACTATTTCTTCCTCTTTCACTTTTGGTAGTTTATGTTTCTAGGAGTTTATCCATTTCTCGCAAGTTGTCCAATTTGTTGGCACATAGTTTTTCATGATATTCTAATTGTTTGTATTTCTGTAGTGTTGGTTGTTATTTCTTCTCTCTCATTTGTTATTTTTTTTTATTTGAGTCCTTTCCCTTTTTTCTTGATAAGTCTGGCTAAAAGTTTAACAATTTTATTGATTTTTGCAAAGAACCATCTCCTGGTTTCATTGACCTGTTCTATTGTTTTTTGTTTTGTTTTGACTTGTACTTTCTGTATCATTTATTTCTGCTTTAATGTTTATTATTTCCTTCCTTCTGCTGGTTTTAGGTTTTGTTTGCTTTTCTTTTTCCAGGTTAGGTTGTTTATTTGAATTCTTTTTGTTCTTCACATAGGCCTATATTGCTATAAACTTCTCTTTAGAACAGCTTTTTGCTGCATCCCAGATGTTTTGAACCATTTTGTTTTCATTTTCATTTTTTTTCCATTTATTTTATTTATTCTATGGTTTCCCAGTTGAGCCATTCATTGTTTAGTAGCATGTGTTTATACAACATGCATATGTGGGCTTTCCTTTGTGTGTGTGTGTGTGTGGTTGACTTCGGTTTCATAGCATTGTGGTCAGAAAAGATGCATAGTATGCCTTTGATCTTCTTAAATTTGTTGAGTCTTGTTTTGTAGCATAATATGTCATCTACTCTGAAGAATGTTGTGTGCACTTGAAAATAATGTGTATTCTGCTTTTTTAGGATGGAATATTCTCAATATATCTCGTAAGTCCATCTGGTCCAGTGTGCCATTCAAAGCCATTGTTTCCTCATTTATTTCCTGTTTAGATGATGTTTCCATTGATGTAAGTGGAGTGTTAAAGTCCCCTACACTTACTGTATTATTATAGATTAGTTCCTTTATGTATGTTATTAACTTTTTTCTGTATTTGAGTGCTTTTGTGTTGGGTGTATAAATATTTACAATTGTTATGTATTCTGGTTGGATTGCCACCTTTATTATTATATAGTGTCCTACTTTGTCTCTTGTCACAGTCTTTGTTTTAGAATCTAGTTTGACTGAAATAAGTATTTATACTCCATGTTGCTTTTTTTTTTTTTTTTAATTTTTTTTTCAACGTTTTATTATTTATTTTTGGGACAGAGAGAGACAGAGCATGAACGGGGGAGGGGCAGAGAGAGAGGGAGACACAGAATCGGAAACAGGCTCCAGGCTCTGAGCCATCAGCCCAGAGCCCGACGCGGGGCTTGAACTCACGGACCGCGAGACCGGGACCTGGCTGAAGTCGGACGCCCAACCGACTGCGCCACCCAGGCGCCCACTCCATGTTGCTTTTAACATCTATTTGCACGATGTATGTTCTTCCATCCCTTCATTTTCAATCTGGAGATATCTTTACATCTAAAATGACTCTCTTCTAGTCAGCATATGTATGGGTCTTGTTCTTTTAATCCATTTTGTCACCCTATATCTTTTGATTGGAGCGATTGGTCCATTTACAATCAACATAACTATTGATGGATATGTGTTTATTGCCATTTTATTACTTGTGGTAATTTCTGAGGATTTTCTCTATTCTTTCTTGTCTTTCTTTCATGTTTTGCTGATTATTTAGTAATATGTATTTATATCTTTCTCTTATTATTTGCATGTTTATTGGTGGTTTTTTCTTTTTATTTATTTATTTTTATTTTATTTTTTATTTTTTTTTAATTTACATCCAAATTAGTTAGCATATAGTGCAACATTGATTTCAGGAGTAGATTCCTTAATGCCCCTTACCCATTTAGCCCATCCCCCCTCCCACAACCTCTCCAGTAACCCTCAGTTTGTTCTCCATATTTATGAGTCTCTTCCATTTTGTCCCCCTCCCTGTTTTTATATTATTTTTCTTTCCCTTCCCTTATGTTCACCTGTTTTGTCTCTTAAAGTCCTCATATGAGTGAAGTCATATGATTTCTGTCTCTCTCTGACTGACTAATTTCACGTAGCATAATTCCCTCCAGTTCCATCCATGTAGTTGCAAATGGCAAGATTTCATTGTTTTTGATTGATTATATATGTATACATACCACATCTTCTTTATCCATTTATCCATCGATGGACATCTGGGCTCTTTCCATACTTTGCCTATTGTTGATAGTGCTGCTATAAACATGGGGGTGCATGTGCCCCCCAAAACAGCACACTTGTATACCATGGATAAATGCCTAGTTGTGCAATTGCTGGGTCGTAGGGTAGTTCTGTTTTTAGTTTTTTGAGGAAACTCCATACTGTTTTCCAGAGTGGCTGCACCACTGTTTGCATTCCCACCAACAATGCAAAAGAGATCCTCCTTCTCCACATCCTCGCCAACATCTGTTGTTGCCTGAGTTGTTAATGTTAGCCATTCTGACAGGTGTAAGGTGGTATCTCATGGTGGTTTTGATTTGTATTTCCCTGATGATGAGTGATGTTGAGCATTTTTTCATGTGTCTGTTGGCCATCTGGATGTCTTCCTTGGAGAAGTGTCTATTCATTTCTCTTGCCCATTTCTTCACTGGATTATTTGTTTGTGGGTTTTTTGTTTGTTTGTTTGTTTTTTTGGTGTTGAGTTTGTTAAGTTCTTTGTAGATTTTGGATACTAACCCTTTATCTGATGTGTCATTTGCAAATATCTTCTCCCATTCTGTCGGTGGCCTTTTAGTTTTGCTGATTGTTTCCTTCTCTATGCAGAAGCTTTTTATTTTGATAAAGTCCCAGGAGTTCATTTTTTCTTTTGTTTCCCTTGCCTCTGGAGTCGTGTTGAGTAAGAAGTTGCTGCAGTCAAGATCAAAGAGGTTTTTGCCTGCTTTCTGCTTGAGAATTTTGATGGCTTCCTGTCTTACATTGAGGTCTTTCATCCATTTTGAGTTTATTTTTGTGTATGGTGTAAGAAAGTGGTCCATATTGATTCTTCTGCATGTCACTGTCCAGTTTTCCCAGCACCACATGCTGAAGAGACTGTCTTTATTCCATTGGATATTCTTTCCTGCTTTATCAAAGATTAGTTGGCCGTACGTTTGTGGGTCCATTTCTGGGTTCTCTATTCTGTTGCATTGATCTGAGTGTCTGTTCTTGTGCCAGTACCATACTGTCTTGATGGTTATAGCTTTGTAGTATAGCTTCAACTCTGGGATTGTGATGCCTCCTGCTTTGGTTTTCTTTTTCAAGATTGCTTTGTCTATTCGGGGTCTTTTCTAGTTTTCTGGTACAAATTTTCAGATTATTTGTTCTAGCTCTGTGAAGAATATTGGTGTTACTTTGATAGGGATTGCATTGAATATGTAGATTGCTTTGGGTAGTATTGACATTTAAAAATTTTTTTAATACTTTTATTTATTCTTGAGAGACAGAGATAGACAGAAATTGAGCAGGGGAGGGGCAGACAGAGAGGGAGACACAGAATCCAAAGCAGACTCCAGGCTCCGAGCTGTCAGCACAGAGCCTGACACGGGGCTTGAACTCACAAACAGTGAGATCATGACCTGAGCCAAAGTCTGACGCTTAACCAACTGAGCCATCCAGGCGCCCTTGGCATTCTAACAATATTTGTTCTTTCTGTCTAGGAACATGGTATATTTTTCCTTTTTTGTGCATCTTCTTCAATTTCTTTCATAAGCTTTCTATAGTTTTCAGCGTATAGATTTTTCACCTCTTTGGTTAGATTTATTCCTAGGTATTTTATGGGTTTTTGTGCAACTGTAAATGGGATCAATTCCTTGATTTTTCTGTCACTTCATTGTTGGAGTATAGGGATGCAACTGATTTCTGTGCGTTGATTTTATATCCTGCAACTTTGCTCAATTCATGAATCAATTGTAGCGGGTTTTTTTGTTGGAATCTTTGGGGTTTTCCATATAGAGTATCATGTTATCTGTGAAGAGTGAAAGTTTGATCTCTCCCTGGCCGATTTGGATGCCTTTTATTTCTTTGTGTTGTCTGATTGCAGAGGCTAAGACTTCCAATACTATGTTGAAGAACAGTGGTGAGAGTGGACATCCCTCTCTTGTTCCTGACCTGAGGAAAAGCTCTCAGTTTTTCCCCATTGAGGATGATATTAGCGTTGGGTCGTTCATATATGGCTTTTATGATCTTGAGGTATGCTCATTCTATCCCAACTTTCTTGAGGGTTTTTATCAAGAAAGGATGCTGTATTTTGTCAAATGCTTTCTCTGCATCTATTGAGTGGATCATATGGTTCTTGTCCTTTTGTTTATTGATGTGATGAATCACGTTAATTGTTTTATGGATATTGAACCAGTCCTGCATCCCAGGTATAAATCCCACTTGGTCGTAGTGAATAATTTTTTTAATGTATTGTTGGAGCCAGTTGGCTAATACCTTGTTGAGGATTTTTGCATCCATGTTCATCAGGGAAATTGGTCTATAGTTCTCCTTTTTAGTGAGGTTTTGGTCTGTCTGGTTTTGGAACCAAGGTAATGTTGACGTCATAGAAAGAGTTTGGAAGTTTTCCTTCCATTTCTATTTTCTGGAACAGCTTTAAGAGAATAGGTGTTAACTCTTCCTTAAATGCTTGGTAGAATTCCCCTGGAAAGCCATCTGGCCCTGGACTCCTGTTTTTTGGCAGATTTTTTATTACAAATTGGATTTCCTTACAGTTTATGGGTCCTTTCGATTTTCTATTTCTTGCTGTTTCAGTTTTGGTAGTGTATATGTTTCTAGGAATTTGTCCATTTCTTCCAGATTGCCCATTTTATTGACATATAATTGCTCATAATATTCTCTTATTATTGTTTTTATTTCTGCTGTGTTGGTGGTGATCTCTCCTCTTTCATTCTTTATTCTATTTATTTGCATCCTTTCTTTTTTCTTTTTGATCAAACTGGCTAGTGGTTTATCAATTTTGTTAATTCTTTCAAAGAACCAGCTTCTGGTTTCATTGATCTGTTCTACTGTTTTTTTTTTTTTTTTTTTGGTTTAGGTAGCATTAATTTCTGCTCTAATCTTCGTTATTTCCTGTCTTCTGCTGTTTTGGAGTTTTATTTGCTGTTCTTTTTCCAGCTCCTTAAGGCATAAGGTTAGGTTGTGTACCTGAGATCTTTCTTCCTTCTTTACGAAGGCCTGGATTATATATAGTTTCCTCTTATGACTGCCTTTGCTGTGTCCCGGAGGTTTTGGGTGTGGCGTTATCATTTTCATTGACTTCCATATACTTTTTAATTTCCTCTTTAACTTCTTGGTTAGCCCATTCATTCTTTAATAGGATGTTTTTCAGTCTCCAAGTATTTGTTACCTTTCCCAATTTTTTCTTCCGGTTGATTTTGAGTCTCATAATGTTGTGGTCTGAAAATATGCACAGTATGATCTCGATCTTTTTGTACTTACTTAGGGCTGATTTGTGTCCAAGTATATGGTCTATTCTTGAGAACGTTCCATGTGCACTGGAGAAGAATGCATATTCTGCTGCTTTAGGATGAAATGTTCTGAATACATCTGTTAAGTCCATCTGGTCCAGTGTGTCATTCAAAGCCATTGTTTCCTTGTTGATTTTTTGATCAGATGATCTGTCCATTGTTGTGAGTGGGTGTTGAAGTCTCCTACTATTATGTTATTACTATCAATGAATTTCTTTATGTGTGTGATTAATTGATTTATATATTTGGGTGCTTTCACATTTGGAGCCTAAATGTTTACAATTATTAGGTCTTCTTGGTGGATAGACACCTTGATTATGATATAATGCCCTTCTGCATCCCTTGATACAGTCTTTTTTTAAAGTCTAGATTGTCTGATATAAGTATGACTACTCTGGCTCTCTTTTGTTGATGGTTAGCATGATACCTGGTTCTCTATCCCCTGATTTTCAATCTGAAGGTGTCTTTAAGTCTAAAGTGGGTCTCTTGTACACAGCATATAGGTGGATCTTGTTTTCTTATCCATTCTGTTACCCTATGTCTTTTGATTGGAGCATTGATTCCATTGACGTTTAGAGTGAGTACTGAAAGATATGAATTTATTGTTATTATGATGCTTGTATATTTGGAGTTTCTGATGGTGTTCTCTGGTCCTTTCTAATCTTTGTTGCTTTTTATATATGTATATATATATATATATATATATATATATATATATATATAGACTCCCTTCAGGGAGTCCCCCTTAAAATTTCTTGCAGGACTGGTTTAATGGTCACAAACTTCTTTATTTTTTGTTTGGGAAACTTTTTATCTCTCCTTCTATTTTGAATGACTACCTTGCTGGATAAAGAATTCTTGGCTGCATATTTTTCTGACTGAGTACACAATATATTCTGCCACTCCTTTCTGGCCTGCCAAGTTTCTGTGGATAGGTCTGCTGCAAACCTGATCTGTCTTCCCTTGTAGGTTAGGGACTTATTTTCCCTTGCCGCTTTCATGATTCTCTCCTTGCCTGAGTATTTTGTGAATTTGACTATGATATGCCTTGTTGATGGTCGGTTTTTGTTGAATCTAATGGGAGTCCTCTGTGCTTCCTGGATTTTGATGTCTGTGTCTTTCCCCAGGTTAGGGAAGTTTTCCGCTATGATTTGCTCACATAACCCTTCTGTCCTATTTCTCTCTCTTCCTCTTCTGGGACCCCTATGATTCTGATGTTGTTTTTCTTTTTTTTAATGAGTCACTGATTTCTCTAATTCTTAAATCGTGCTCTTTTGCCTTCATCTCCCTCTTTTTTTTCTGCTTCATTATCCTCTATAATTTTGTCCTCTATATTGCTGATTCTCTGTTCTGCCTCATCCATCCTTGCCACTGCTGCATCCATCCATGATTGCAGCTCAGTTATAGCATTTTTAATGTCATTATGGCTATTTTTTACTTCTTTTATCTCTGCAGAAAGCTATTCTAATCTATCTTCGACTCCAGCTATTATTATTATTATCATGATTCTATATTCGGGTTTAGACATCTTTCTTGTATCTGTGTTGGTTAAATCCCTGGCTGTCGTTGCTTCATGTTCTTTCTTTTGGGGTGAATTTCTTCGTTTTGTCATTTTGAAGGGAGAAAAGGAATTAATGAGGTAGAAAAATTAAAATTAAAAAAATTAAAATTAAAAAAATTAAAATTAAAAAAATATTAACATTAAAAAAATTAAACACACACACACAAATAAAATAAATGATGCTAGATCCTAGGTGTGTTTTGGTCTGGGTGTTGAAAGTGGTTTGACAGATTAGAGGAAAAAAAAGGGGGGGGGAAGGCAATAATTTGAGAATTTGAAAAAATGAATACTTTGAAGTAGACTAAAATGAGATGATGGAGGTAAAATAAAATTTGAAAAAATATACACAATAGTATAGAATATAATAGAGAAAATGAAAGAAAAATATTTTTAATAAAAATTAAAAATAAAAATGAAATTTTTCTTTTTCTATATTATAGAAAAATTAAGGAAACGAACAAGAGAAAAAGAGAAAAAGAAAAGAGAAAAAAAGGAAATTGTTTGAAAATTTGAAAAAGTGAATACAGTGTAGTTGACTAAAATGAGATGATGGAAGTAAAATAGAATTTGAAAAAAATTACATAAAAGCAAAAAATATAGTGAAAAAATTAAAGAAAAATACTTTTAATAGAAATTGAAAGTACAAATGAAGTTTTTCTCTTTCTGCATTCAAGAAAAGAAACGGAAAAGAGAAAAAAAGAAAAAGTTAAAAAAAAGAGGAGACCGTTTGAAAATTTGAAAAGGTGAATCCACTGAAGTAGACTAAAATTAAATGATAGAAGTAAAATAGAATTTGAAAAAATTTACACAAAGGTAAAAAATATTGTAATACAAATTAAAGAAAATATTTTTAATAAAAATTTAAAATAAAAATGAATTTTTCTCTTTCTGTATTCCCAAAAAAGAAATGCAAAAGAGAAATAAAAGAAAGAAAATTGAATAGATGGACTTGCTAACAGATTGAAGTAGGACTGAAATTACTTCGTTTTCCCCTAGAAGTCAGTCTGTGTAGCGCTTTATAGTACATAAACTAAGCCAGTGGTGAGACTTGTGTTTTTGAAGAGCAAAGTTGGCCCAGTTGGGCGGGGCTCAGTGTAGTGGCTCTGCTCTCCCCTTGATGGTGCTGCTAGCCTGAGGTGGAGTGTTGTGGCACTCGTAGGTGGGTATGCCCTTGCGTGGGAGCAGAGAAAATGGCACCACCCAGCTACCCAGTCTGTTCTCCCGGATCAGCAATCACGCACCCGTCCTCTGTCTTCAGCTTTTGTCCGCTTCCTGCTTTTTTACTCTCTGTGAATTTATTTTTCTGTATGGTATAAGACGGTGGTCCAGTCTGATACTTTTTGCAGGTTGCTGTCCTGGTTCTCAATACCTTTTGTTAAAGAGAATGTCTCTTTTTCCTTTGGATATTCTTTCCTACTTGACCATTTAATTGTAGGATCATATCTGGGTTTTCTATTCTGTTCCATGGATCTATGTTTCTGTTTTTGTGCCAGTACCATATTCTCTTGATCACTACAGCTGTGTGAGGGATTGTGATGCCTCCTGCTTTGCTTTTCTTTTTCAAGATTGCTTTGGCTATTCTGGGTCTTTTGTGGTTACATACAAATATAGGATTGTTTGTTGTAGCTCTGTGAAAAATGCTGCTGGTATTTTGATAGGGATTGGTATTAAATATGTAGATTGATTTGGGTAAGAGAGTCATTTTAACAATATGTGTTCTTCCAATTCATGAGCGTGTAATGCTTTTCCATTTCTTTGTGTCATCTTCAATTTCTTTCATTGGTGTTTTATAGATTTCATAGTACAGATCTTTTACCTCATTGGTTAGGTTTATTCCTAGGTATCTTAAGGTTTTTGGTGCAATTGTAAATGGAATTGATTCCTTAATTTCTCTTTCTCCTGCTTCATCACTGATATACAGAAATGCAACAGATTTCTGTACATTGATTTGTATCCTGTGACTTTACTGAATTTGTGTCTCAGTTATAGTAATTTTTGGTAGCGTCTTTTGGGTGTTCTACATAGAGCATGATGTTGTCTGAAAATATTGAAAATTTGACTTCTCCTTTACATATTTGGATGCCTTTTATTTATTTTGGTTGTGTGATTTCTGAGGCTAGAACTTCTAGTACTGTGTTAAATAATAGTGGTGAGAGTGGATGCCCCTGTCTTGTCCCTGACCATAGAGAAAAAGCTCTCAGTTTTTCCCCACTGATGAGGATATTATCTGTGGTTTTTTCCTATATGGCCTTTACAATGTGGAAGTATGTTCCTCTATCTCTACTTTGCTGAAGATTTTACCAAGAATGGATGCTGTACTTTGTCAAGTGTTTTTTCTGCATCTATTGAGGGGATAATATGGTTCTTATCCTTTCTTTTTGTAATGTGGTGTATCACATTGATTGATTTGTGAATACTGAACCAGCCCTGCAGCCCAGCAATAAATACCACTTGATCATGGTGAGTGATTCTTTTAGCTACTGTTGGATTCAGTTTGCCTGTAATTCTCTTTTATAGTGGAGTCTTTGTCTTGTTTGACATCAATGCAATACTGGCCTTGTAGAATTAGTTTGGAAATTCTACTTCAATTTCTATTATTTGGTGTAGTTTGAGAAGAAAAGGTATTAAATCTTTTTAAAATAGTTGGTAGAATTCCGCTGAGAACCTGTCACTAGACTTTTGTTCATTACTGATTCAATTTCTTTGCTGGTTTTACATCTGTTCAACTTTTCTATTTCTTCCTGTTTCAGTTTGGTAGTTTATATATTTCTAGGAATTTATCCATTTCTTCTAAATCGACCAAATTTTTGGCATATAATTTTTCATAATATTCTCTTATAATTGTTTGTATTACTGCAGTGTTGGTTGTGATCTCTCTCTTTTATGATTTTACATATTTGAGTCCTCTCTCTCTCTCTCTCTTTCTCTCTCAGTGAGTCTGGTTTGGGTTTATCAATTTTATTAATTCTTTTAATGAACTATCTCCTTGTTTCATTGATCTGTTCTACTGTTTCTTTTGTTAAGTTTCTGTATCATTTATTTCTGCTCTAATCTTTATTATTTCCCTTCTTCTGATGGCCCTAGGGTTCGTTTGTTGTTCTTTTGGTAGCTGCTTTAGGTGTTAGATTAGGTTGCATATTTGAGATTTTTCTTGCTTCTTCAGTTAGGCCTGTATTGCTATATTGTTCCCTTGTATGACCTCTTTTGATTCATCCAGATGGTATTAGTCTCTAAGGTTTTCATTATTACATATTTCCATTTAGTGTTTTATTTCTTCTTTAATTTCCTAGTTAACATATTCATTCTTTAGTAGGATGGTCTATAATATCCATGTTTTTCTGGTCTTTCAAATTGTTTTCTTGTGGTTGACTTCAAGTTTCATAGTGGTGTGGTCTGAAAGTATGCCATGGTATGATCTCAATCTTTTTGTACTTGTTGAGGGCTGACACATGAACCAGCATGTAATCTCTTCTGGAGAATGTTCCATGTGCATTAGAAAAGAATGCATGTTTTCCTGCTTTAGGACAAAATATTCTGAATATATCTGTTTAGTCCATTTGGTCTAGCATGTCATTCAAAACCATTGTTTCATTGTTTCCTTAAATGATTTTTCCATTGTTGTAAGTGGGGTGTTAAATTGTCCTGCTATTATTGTATTGCCATCGATGAGTTTCTTCAGCTTTGTTTTTTTTTTTTTGTTGTTGTTGTTTATTTTTTTGAGAGAGAGACACACAGTGTGAGTGGGAGAGGCACAGAGAGAGGGAGGCACAGAATCCAAAGCAGGCTCCAGGCTCTGAGCTGTCAGCACAGAGCCCGACGCAGGGCCCAAACCCCCATACTGTGAGATCATGACCTGAGCTGAAGTCAGACACTTAACTGACTGAGCCACCCAGGTGCCCCACTTCATCTTTCTTTTAAAGTGATTTATAGGGGGGCGCCTGGGTGGCGCAGTTGGTTAAGCGTCCGACTTCAGCCAGGTCACGATCTCGCGGTCCGTGAGTTCGAGCCCCGCATCCGGCTCTGTGCTGACCGCTCAGAGCCTGGAGCCTTGTTTCCGATTCTGTGTCTCCCTCTCTCTCTGCCCCTTCCCTGTTCATGCTCTGTCTCTCTCTGTCCCAAAAATAAATAAACGTTGAAAAAAAAAAAAATTTTAAAGTGATTTATAGGGGCATCTGGGTGGTTCAGTCAGTTAACCGTCTCACTTCAGCTCAGGTCAGGATCTCATGGTTCATGAGTTCAAGCCCTGCCTTGGGCTCTGTGCTGATAGCTCAGAGCCTGGAGCCTGCTTTAGGCTCTCTGCCTCCCTCTCTCTCTCTGCCCCTCCCCTGCTCATGCTCTGTTACTCTGTCTCTCTCTCTCAAAAATAAACATTAAAAAATTAAACAAAAATAAAATGATTTATATATTTGGGTGCTTTCAAGTTGGAGGCATAAATACTGAAATTGTTAGATCTTATTGGTAGATTGACCCCTTAATTAAGATATAATGCCCTTCTTTACCTCTTGTTACAGTCTTTGGCTTAAAATCTAGTTTGTTTGATATAAGTATGGCTACTCTGGCTTATTTTGTTTTCAATTAGCATTGTAGATGTTTCTCCATCCATTCACTTTCAACCTGCAGGTGTCTTTGGGACTAAAATGAGTCTCTTTTAGGCAGCATATAGTTGGGTCTTATTTTTTTTTAATTTATTCTGATACCCTATGTCTTTTGATTGGAACATTTAGTCCATTTCCATTCAGAATGATTATTGATAAATGTGTATTTACTATTATTTACTATCATTATTAACATTTACTATATTACCTGTAAAATCATTGTTTCTGGAGATTTTCTCTGTTCCTCTCTAGTCTTTGTTGCTTTTGTTATTTCTTTTCCACACTCAAAATGTCACCTTTAATATTTCTTTCAGGGCTGGTTTAGTGATTACAAACTTTTTATGTTTTTTGGGGGAAACTCTTTATCTCTCCTATTCTGAATGACAGCTTTGCTGGATAAAGTGTTCTTCACTGCATATTTTTCCCATTCAGCACGTTGAATATACTATGCCACTCACTTCTGGCCTGCCAGGTTTCTGTGGAGATATGCTGCTAACCTGATGTGTCTTCCCTTGTAGATTGAGAATTTCTTTTCCTTTGCTGCTTTCAGAATTCTTTTCTTATCTAAATATTTTGCAAATATTATTATGATATGTCTTGGTTTTGGCATGCTTTGGTTGATTTTGATGGGATTCTCTGTGCCTCCTGGATTTGGATGTCTTTTTCTTTCCCCACATTAAGGAAGTTTTAAGATATAATTTGCTGAAATAGACCTTCTGCCTTCTTTTCCCTCTCTTCTTTTCTTGGGACTCCTATAATACAAATGTTATTACTCTGTAAGGAGTCTACATTCATGATCCAATATTTTCATTCCCTCTTCTTTTAAGTTTCGTTATTTTCCATAATTTTATATTCTATGTCACTTATTTATTCCTTTAATTCTTCCATCATTGTGTCATTATATACAGTCAGTTTTGCATGTTGGTTATAGCATTTTTTAACTTGTTTTTAGGTCTTTTGTCCTTGTGGTAAGGGTCTCCCTTGTTTCTTCTATGCTTTTCTAAAGCCTAGCTGGTATCCTTATGATTGTTGTTTTAAATTCTGGATCAGGCATATTACTTGTATGTATTTTGATTATCTCCCTATCCATGACTTATTGTTCTTTTTTTTGAGATGAAATCTCCCATCTTGGCATTTTATATAGGTTTTCTATCTTTTGTGTGTTAGGAATTCCTTTGCCTGGTCCTATTTCCACTAGATCTGAAGCTTTGCAACACTATATGATCAGTAGACCTGGTGTATGTGGGGGGGGGGGGTTTCTGCTGGTTTTCTGTGGGAGACGGCCTGCTGCTTCTCTGGCTCTCAATCACACTTGCCTTTTGTAAAAAGGGCACAGCACAGCACAGAGGGCAGGGCTTAGTTTAAGCAGTTCAAGCATCCACTGTGTGTGTGGTTTTGCTCGCTAAAGTCCACTTGTGCTGATGGGAGGGGTAAAAAATGGTGTCGGCCTGCTCTCTTCCCCACAGAGGGGAGTTCATTCCTGCCGCTGTTTAGGAAGCCCTCACAAAAGAGCAAATAATCTCCCCACTTGTGTCCCAGGCTTCTGTCAGATTACTACCTTCAACTTGTCTATGACCAAGCCATCTGCCCACCCAGGAGCATGCTGATCCTGTGTTTTATCTCAGGTGACTGGCTGGGATTCAAAAGTCCAAATTTAAGAAAAGCAATATGCGCTGATCAAAAAGGATTTAAATAATATAAGAGAAAGTGAATTTAGAATAATAGTCATAAAATTAATCGCCGGGCTTGAAAACAGTATACAGGACAGCAGAGAATCCCTTGCTACAGAGATCAAGGGACTAAGGAACAGTCACGAGGAGCTGAAAAACGCTTTAAATGAAATGCAAAACAAAATGGAAACCACCACAGCTCGGATTGAAGAGGCAGAGGAGAGAATAGGTGAACTAGAAGATAAAATTATGGAAAAGAGGAAGCTGAGAGAAAGAGAGATAAAAAAATCCAAGAGTATGAGGGGAAAATTAGAGAACTAAGTGATACACTAAAAAGAAATAATATACGCATAATTGGTATCCCAGAGGAGGAAGAGAGAGGGAAAGGTGCTGAAGGGGTACTTGAAGAAATAATAGCTGAGAACTTCCCTGAACTGGGGAAGGAAAAAGGCATTGAAATCCAAGAGGCACAGAGAACTCCCTTCAGATGGAACTTGAATCGATCTTCTGCACGACATATCATAGTGAAACTGGCAAAATACAAGGATAAAGAGAAAATTCTGAAAGCAGCAAGGGGTAAACGTGCCCTCACATATAAAGGGAGACCTATAAGACTCGTGACTGATCTCTCTTTTGAAACTTGGCAGGCCAGAAAGAATTGGCACGAGATTTTCAGTGTGCTAGACAGAAAAAATATGCAGCCGAGAATCCTTTATCCAGCAAGTCTGTCATTTAGAATAGAAGGAGAGATAAAGGTCTTCCCAAACAAACAAAAACTGAAGGAATTTGTCACCACTAAACCAGCCCTACAAGAGATCCTAAGGGGGACCTTGTGAGACAAAATACCAGAGACATCACTACAAGCATAAAACATACAGACATCACAATGACTCTAAACCCGTATCTTTCTATAATAACACTGAATGTAAATGGATTAAATGCGCCAACCAAAAGACATAGGGTATCAGAATGGATAAAAAAACAAGACCCATCTATTTGCTGTCTACAAGAGACTCATTTGAGACCTGAGGACACCTTTAGATTGAGAGTGAGGGGATGGAGAACTATTTATCATGCTACTGGAAGCCAAAAGAAAGCTGGAGTAGCCATACTTATATCAGACAAACTAGACTTTAAATTAAAGGCTGTAACAAGAGATGAAGAAGGACATTATATAATAGTTACAGGGTCTATCCATCAGGAAGAGCTAACAATTATAAATGTCTATGCGCCGAATACCGGAGCCCCCAAATATATAAAACAACTACTCATAAACATAAGCAACCTTATTGATAAGAATGTGGTAATTGCAGGGGACTTTAACACCCCACTTACAGAAATGGATAGATCATCTAGACACACGATCAATAAAGAAACAAGGGCCCTGAATGAGACATTGGATCAGATGGACTTGACAGATATATTTAGAACTCTGCATCCCAAAACAACAGAATATACTTTCTTCTCGAGTGCACATGGAACATTCTCCAAGATAGATCATATACTGGGTCACAAAACAGCCCTTCATAAGTTTACCAGAATTGAAATTATACCATGCATACTTTCAGACCACAATGCTATGAAGTTTGAAATCAACCACAGAAAAAAGTCTGGAAAACCTCCAAAACCATGGAGGTTAAAGAACACCCTACTAACGAATGAGTGGGTCAACCAGGCAATTAGAGAAGAAATTAAAAAATATATGGAAACAAACGAAAATGAAAATACAACAATCCAAACGCTTTGGGACGCAGCGAAGGCAGTCCTGAGAGGAAAATACATTGCAATCCAGGCCTATCTCAAGAAACAAGAAAAATCCCAAATACAAAATCTAACAGCACACCTAAAGGAAATAGAAGCAGAACAGCAAAGACACCCCAAACCCAGCAGAAGAAGAGAAATAATAAAGATCAGAGCAGAAATAAACAATATAGAGTCTAAAAAAACTGTAGAGCAGATCAACGAAACCAAGAGTTGGTTTTTTGAAAAAATAAACAACATTGACAAACCTCTAGCCAGGCTTCTCAAAAAGAAAAGGGAGATGACCCAAATAGATAAAATCATGAATGAAAATGGAATGATTACAACCAATCCCTCAGAGATACAAACAATTATCAGGGAATACTATGAAAAATTATATGCCAACAAATTGGACAACCTGGAAGAAATGGACAAATTCCTGAACACCCACACTCTTCCAAAACTCAATCAGGAGGAAATAGAAAGCTTGAACAGACCCATAACCAGCAAAGAAATTGAATCGGTTATCAAAAATCTCCCAACAAATAAGAGTCCAGGACCAGATGGCTTCCCAGGGGAGTTCTACCAGACGTTTAAAGCAGAGATAATACCTATCCTTCTCAAGCTATTCCAAGAAATAGAAAGGGAAGGAAAACTTCCAGACTCATTCTATAAAGCCAGTATTACTTTGATTCCTAAACCAGACAGAGACCCAGTAAAAAAAAGAGAACTACAGGCCAATATCCCTGATGAATATGGATGCAAAAATTCTCAATAAGATACAAGCAAATCGAATTCAACGGCATATAAAAAGAATTATTCACCATGATCAAGTGGGATTCATTCCTGGGATGCAGGGCTGGTTCAACATTTGCAAATCAATCAATGTGATACATCACATTAACAAAAAAAAAAGAGAAGAACCATATGATCCTGTCAATCGATGCAGAAAAGGCCTTCGACAAAATCCAGCACCCTTTCTTAATAAAAACCCTTGAGAAAGTCGGGATAGAAGGAACATACTTAAAGATCATAAAAGCCATTTATGAAAAGCCCACAGCTAACATCATCCTCAACGGGGAAAAACTGAGAGCTTTTTCCCTGAGATCAGGAACACGACAGGGATGCCCACTCTCACCGCTGTTGTTTAACATAGTGCTGGAAGTTCTAGCATCAGCAATCAGACAACAAAAGGAAATCAAAGGCATCAAAATTGGCAAAGATGAAGTCAAGCTTTCGCTTTTTGCAGATGACATGATATTATACATGGAAAATCCGATAGACTCCACCAAAAGTCTGCTAGAAGTCATACATGAATTCAGCAAAGTTGCAGGATACAAAATCAATGTACAGAAATCAGTTGCATTCTTATACACTAACAATGAAGCAACAGAAAGACAAATAAAGAAACTGATCCCATTCACAATTGCACCAAGAAGCATAAAATACCTAGGAATAAAACTAACCAAAGATGTAAAGGATCTGTATGCTGAAAACTATAGAAAGCTTACATAGGAAATTGAAGAAGATTTAAAGAAATGGAAAGACATTCCCTGCTCATGGATTGGAAAAATAAATATTGTCAAAATGTCAATACTACCCAAAGCTATCTACACATTCAATGCAATCCCAATCAAAATTGCACCAGCATTCTTCTCGAAACTAGAACAAGCAATCCTAAAATTCATATGGAACCACAAAAGGCCCCGAATAGCCAAAGGAATTTTGAAGAAGAAGACCAAAGCAGGAGGCATCACAATCCCAGACTTTAGCCTCTACTACAAAGCTGTCATCATCAAGACAGTATGGTATTGGCACAAAAACAGACACATAGACCAATGGAATAGAATAGAAACCCCAGAACTAGACCCACAAACGTACGGTCAACAAAGCAGGAAAGAACATCCGATGGAAAAAAGACAGCCTCTTTAACAAATGGTACTGGGAGAACTGGACAGCAACATGCAGAAGGTTGAAACTAGACCACTTTCTCACACCATTCACAAAAATAAACTCAAAATAAACCTTAGAGGAGAAAGCAGGAAAAGACCTCTCTGACCTCAGCCGTAGCAATCTCTTACTCGACACATCCCCAAAGGCAAGGGAATTAAAAGCAAAAGTGAATTGCTGGGACCTTATGAAGATAAAAAGCTTCTGCACAGCAAAGAAAACAACCAACAAAACTAAAAGGCAACCAACGGAATGGGAAAAGATATTTGCAAATGACATATCGGACAAAGGGCTAGTATCCAAAATCTCTAAAGAGCTCACCAAACTCCACACCCGAAAAACAAATAACCCAGTGAAGAAATGGGCAGAAAACATGAATAGACACTTCTCTAAAGAATACATCCAGATGGCCAACAGGCACATGAAAAGATGCTCAACGTCGCTCCTTATCAGGGAAATACAAATCAAAACCACACTCAGGTATCACCTCACGCCAGTCAGAGTGGCCAAAATGAACAAATCAGGAGACTATAGATGCTGGAGAGGATGTGGAGAAACGGGAACCCTCTTGCACTGTTGGTGGGAATGCAAATTGGTGCAGCCGCTCTGGAAAGCAGTGTGGAGGTTCCTCAGAAAATTAAAAATAGACCTACCCTATGACCCAGCAATAGCACTGCTAGGAATTTATCCAAGGGATACAGGAGTACTGATGCATAGGGGCACTTGTACCCCAATGTTCATAGCAGCACTCTCAACAATAGCCAAATTATGGAAAGAGCCTAAATGTCCATCAACTGATGAATGGATAAAGAAATTGTGGTTTATATACACAATGGAATACTACGTGGCAATGAGAAAAAATGAAATATGGCCTTTTGTAGCAACGTGGATGGAACTGGAGAGTGTGATGCTAAGTGAAATAAGCCATACAGAGAAAGACAGATACCATATGGTTTCACTCTTATGTGGATCCTGAGAAACGTAACAGGAACCCATGGGGGAGGGAGAGGAAAAAAGAAAAAAAAAAAAAAAAGTTAGAGTGGGAGAGAGCCAAAGCATAAGAGACTGTTAAAAACTGAGAACAAACTGAGGGTTGATGGGGGGTGGGAGGGAGGAGAGGGTGGGTGATGGGTATTGAGGAGGGCACCTTTTGGGATAAGCACTGGGTGTTTTATGGAAACCAATTTGACAATAAATTTCATATATTATAAAAAAAAAAAAAAAAGAAACCAAGATCTGGGCACTGAGTATGTCCTTCCACTACCTTTTAATAAATTTACTCAATGTATGGAAAAAAAAAAAAAAAAAGAAAAGCAATATGCAAAACAATTTAATTATATGCTGCCATTTACACAGTAGGCTATTATTTGTGTAAAAAGAAGGAATACAAATTTACATATATGTATACATTTTATATGCATAGTATAGTTCTGGATGGATGCATAAGAAACTATGAAGCAGTGGAAAAAGTAATCCTAAAGGCATAGGTTATCTTAACTTTCATAAATCAAATGAATTGGAAAAATTTCACATTTTTATATTTAGTTACATTTTTATAATAAAATTAAGAAATATTAGCTGAATAATTGGGTGAATACTAATTAGTGAATCAGTATCAACCACAAATAAATAATCTATATTGGACCACAGAACACTAGTCTCCATTCCGCTCGGAAAGGATAGGAATGACTTGGATGAGAACATAGATTACATAGTCATCAATTTCCATTATATCAGAAAACTCATAAAAATAAAAAATACATTGGATTGTTGGTCAGTGTTCAGTGCTCTTGTCAACCAAAGTCATCTACATCCCTTAAAAAACCATTAGGATAAAAATAGAGAAAATAAGAGGAACTGACATAATTGTCATCAAGTTTATATTTCTAATTCAAAATTTGACTATTACTATTTTCTCTACACTTGATAAGAGAATTAGTTTGTTGAATTCCAACTCAAATGTGGATTGGTAATTTTCTTTAAACCTAAATAAGAAAGCTTACTAATGTTTGCTGTTTATATCTGCCTATAAGCATTTCTGAATTTTTTTTATTATGAAATTTATTGTCAAATTGGTTTACATACAACACCCAGTGCTCATCCCAACAGGGCGCCTCAATACCCATCACCCACCCACCCCTCCCTCCCACCCCTCATAAACCCTCAGTTTGTTCTCAGTTTTTAGGAGTCTCATGTTTTGGCTCCCTCCCTCTCTAACCTTTTTTTTTCTTCCACTCCCCCATGGTCTTCAGTTAAGTTTCTCATGATCCACATAAGAGTGAAAACATATAGAATCTGTCCTTCTCTGTATGACTTATTTCACTTAGCATAACACTCTCCAGTTCCATCCACGTTGCTACAAAGCGCCATTATTTTTTTCTTTCTCACTGCCAAGTAGTAGTCCATTGTGTATATAAACCACAATTTCTTTATCCATTCTTCAGTTGATGGACATTTAGCCTCTTTCCATAATTTGGCTATTGTTGAAAGTGCTGCTATAAACACTGGGGTACAAGTGCCCCTATGCATCAGCACTCCTGTATTCCTGGGGTAAATTCCTAGCAGGGCTATTGCTGGGTCATAGCATAGATCAATTTTTAATTCTTTGACAACCTCCACACTGTTTTCCAGAGCGGCTGCACCAGTTTGGATTCCCACCAACAGTGCAAGAGGGTTCCCGTTTCCCACATCCTCTCCAGCATCTATAGTCTCCTAAATAGTTCCTTTTAGCCACTCTGACTGGCGTGAGGGGATATCTGAGTATGGTTTTGATTTGTATTTCCCTGATGAGGAGTGACATTGAGCATCTTTTCATGTGCCTGTTGGCCATCCGGATGTCTTCTTTAGAGAAGTGTCTATTCATCTTTCTGCCCATTTCTTCACTGGATTGTTTTTCGGGTGTGGAGTTTCGTGAGCTCTTTATAGATTTTGGATACTAGCCCTTTGTCCGATATGTCATTTGTAAATATCTTTTCCAATTCCGTTGGTTGCCTTTTAGTTTTGGTGATTGTGTCCTTTGTAGTGAGGAAGCTTTTTATCTTCATGAGGTCCCAAAAGTTCATTTTTGCTTTTAATTCCCTTGCCTTTGGGGATGTGTCAAGTAAGAAATTGCTACGGCTGAGGTCAGAGAGGTCTTTTCCTGCTTTCTCCTCTAGGGTTGTGATGGTTTCCTGTCTCACATTCAGGTCCTTTATCCATTTTGAGTTTGTTTTTGTGAATGGTGTAAGAAAGTGGTCTAGTTTCATTCTTCTGCATGTTGCTGTCCAGTTCTCCCAGTACCATTTGTTAAAGAGAATGTATTTTTTCCATTTGCTCTTCTTTCCTGCTTTGGCAAAGATTAGTTGGCCATAGTTTTGTGGGTCTAGTTCTGGGGTTTCTATTCTATTCCATTGGCCTATGTGTCTGTTTTTGTGCCAATACCATGCTGTCTTGATGATGACAGCTTTGTAGTAGAGGCTAAAGTCTGGGATTGTGATGCCTCCTGCTTTGGTCTTCTTCTTCAAAATTACTTTGGCTATTTGGGGCCTTTTGTGGTTCCATACAAATTTTAGGATAGCTTGTTCTAGCTTCAAGAAGCATGCTGGTGCAATTTTGATTGGGATTGCATTGAATGTGTAGATCGCTTTGGGTAGTATTGACATTTTAACAATATTCTTCCAATCCATGAGCACGGAATATTTTTCCATTTCTTTATATCTTCCTCAATTTCCTTCATAAATTTTCTATAGTTTTCAGCATACAGATCTTTTACATCTTTGGTCAGGTTTATTCCTAGGTATTTTATGCTTCTTGGTGCAATTGTGAATAGGATCAGTTTCTTTATTTGTCTTTCTGTTGCTTCATTGTTAGTGTATAAGAATGCAACTGATTTCTGTACATTGATTTTGTATCCTGCGACTTTGCTGGATTCATGTATCAGTCCTAGCAGACTTTTGGTGGAGTCTATCGGGTTTTCCATGTATAATATGTCATCTGCAAAAAGTGAAAGCTTAACTTCATCTTTGCCAATTTTGATGCCTTTGATTTCGTTTTGTTGTCTGATTGCTGATGCTAGAACCTACAACACTATGTTAAACAACAGAGGTGAGAGTGGACATCCTTGTCGTGTTCCTGATCTCAGGGGAAAGCTCTCAGTTTTTCCCCATTGAGGATGATATTAGCTGTGGGCTTTTCATAAATGGCTTTTATGATGTTTAAGTATGCTCCTTCTTTCCCAACGTTCTCGAGGGTTTTTATTAAGAAAGGATGCTGAATTTTTTAAAAAAATTTTTAAAATATTTATTTTTGAAACAGAGAGAGACAGAGCATGAACAGGGGAGGGTCAGAGAGAGAGGGAGACACTGAATCTGAAGCAGGCTCCAGGCTCTGAGCTGTCAGCACAGAGCCCGACGCGGGGCTCGAACCCACGGACCGTGAGATCATGATCTGAACTGAAGTTGGACCCTTAACCAACTGAGCCACCCAGGCGCCCCAAAAGGATGCTGAATTTGTCAAATGCTTTTTCTGCATCGATTGACAGGATCATATGGTTCTTATCTTTTCTTTTATTAATGTGATGTATCACATTGATTGATTTGCGAATGTTGAACCAGCCCTACAGCACAGGAGTGAGTCCCACTTGACCATGGTGAATAATTCTTTTTATATGATTTTGAATTTGATTTGCTAGTATCTTACTGAGAATTTTTGCATCCATATTCATCTGGGATATTGGCCTGTAGTTCTCTTTTTTTACTGGGTCTCTGTCTGGTTTAGGAATCAAAGTAATGCTGGCTTCAGAGAATGAGTCTGGAAGTTTTCCTTCCCATTCTATTTTTTGGAACATCTTGAGAAGGATAGGTATTATTTCTGCTTTAAGTGTCTGGTAGAATTCCCCTGGGAAGCCATCTGGTCCTGGACTCTTATTTGTTGGGAGATTTTTGATAACTAATTCAATTTCTTAGCTGGTTATGGGTCTGTTCAAGCTTTCTATTTCTTCCTGTTTGAGTTTTTGGAAGTGTGTGGGTGCTGAGGAATTTGTCCATTTCTTCCAGGTTGTCCAGTTTGTTGGCATATAATTTTTCATAGTATTCCCTGATAATTGCTTGTGTTTCTGAGGGATTGGTTGTAATAATTCCATTTTCATTCATGATTTTATCTATTTGGGTTATCTCCCTTTTCTTTTTGAGAAACCTGGCTAGAGGTTTATCAATTTTGTTTATTTTTTTCAAAAAACCAGCTCTTGGTTTCATTGATCTGCTCTACAGTTTTTTTAGACTCTATATTGTTTATTTCTGCTCTGATCTTTATTATTTATCTTCTTCTTCTGGGTTTGGGGTGTCTTTGCTGTTCTGCTTCTATTTCCTTTAGGTGTGCTGTTAGATTTTGTATTTGGGATTTTTCTTGTTTCTTGAGATAGGCCTGGATTGCAGTGTATTTTCTTTTCAGGACTGCCTTTGCTGCATCCCAATGCGTTTGGATTGTTGTCTTTTCATTTTCATTTGTTTCCATGTATTTTTAAATTTCTTCTCTAATTGCCTGGTTGACCCATTCATTCTTCAGTAGGGTGTCCTTTAACCTCCATGTTTTTGGAGGTTTTCCAGACTTTTTCTCGTGCTTGATTTCAAGCTTCATCGCATTGTGGTCTGAAAGTATGCATGGTATGATCTCAATTCTTGTATACTTATGAAGGGCTGTTTTGTGACCCAGTATGTGATCTATCTTGGAGAACGTTCCATGTGCACTCGAGAAGAAAGTATATTCTGTTGCTTTGGGATGCAGAATTCTAAATATATCTATCAACTCTGATCCAGTGTATCATTCAGGGCCCTTGTTTCTTTATTGATCTTGTGTCTAGATGATCTAGCCAATGGTGTAAATGGAGTATTAAAGTCCCCTGCAATTACCACATTCTCATCAATAATGTTGCTTATGTTTGTGATTAATTGTTATATATATTTGGGGGCTCCCATATTCAGAACATAGACATTTATAGTTGTTAGCTCTTCCTGATGGATAGACCCTGTGATTATTATATAATGCCCTTCTTCATCTCTTGTTACAGCCTTTAATGTAAAGTCAAGTTTGTCTGATATAAGTATGGCTACTCCAGCTTCCTTTTGAGTTCCAGGGGCATGATAAATAGTTCTCCATCCTCTCACTTTCAATCTGAAAGTGTCCTTAGGTCAAAAATGAGTCTCTTGTAGACAGCAAATAGATGGATCTTGTTTTTTTTTTTTTTATCCATTCTGATACCCTATGTCTTTTGGTTGGCGCATTTAGTCCATTTACATTCAGTGTTATTATAGAAAGATACAGGTTTAGAGTCATTGTGATGTCTGTAGGTTTCATGCTTGTAGCAATGTCTCTGGTACTTTGTCTCACAGGATCCCCCTTAGGATCTCTCATAGGGCTGGCTCAGTGGTGACGAATTCCTTCCGTTTTTGTTTGTTTGGGAAGACCTTTATCTCTCTTTCTATTCTAAATGACAGACTTGCTGGATAAAGGATTCTCAGCTGCATATTTTTTTCTGTTCATCACATTGAAGATCTCCTGCCATTCCTTTCTGGCCTGCCAAGTTTCAGTAGAGAGATCGGTCACAAGTCTTATAGGTCTCCCTTTATATGTTAGAGCACGTTTATCTCTAGCCACTTTCAGGATTTTCTCTTTATCCTTGTATTTTGCCAGTTTCACTATGATATGTCGTGCAGAAGATTGATTCAAGTTCCGTCTGAAGGGAGTTCTCTGTGCCTCTTGGATTTCAATGCCTTTTTCTTTCCCCAGATCCGGAAAGTTCTTCAACGTTTATTTATTTTTTTGGGGGAAGAGAGAGACAGAGCATGAACGGGGGAGGGGCAGAGAGAGAGGGAGACACAGAATCGGAAACAGGCTCCAGGCTCCGAGCCATCAGCCCAGAGCCTGACGCGGGGCTCGAACTCACAGACCGCAAGATCGTGACCTGGCTGAAGTCGGACGCTCAACCGACTGCGCCACCCAGGTGCCCCCAGATCCGGAAAGTTCTTAGCTATTATTTCTTCAAGTACACCTTCAGCATCTTTTCCCTCTCTCTTCCTCCTCTGGAATACCAATTATGCGTAGATTATTTCTCTTTAGTGCATCACTTAGTTCTCTAATTTTCCCCTCATAATCCTGGATTTTTTATCTTTTTCTCAGCTTCTTTTTCCATAATTTTATCTTCTAGTTCGCCTATTCTCTCCTCTGCCTGTTCAATCTGAGCCGTAGTTGTCTCCATTTTATTTTGCAGCTCATTGATAGCGTTTTTTAGCTCCTCCTGGCTGTTCCTTAGTCCCTTGATCTCTGTAGCAAGAGATTCTCTGCTGTCCTTTATACTGTTTTCATGTCCAGCCATTAATTTTATGACTCTTATTCTAAATTCACTTTCTGTTATATTGTTTAAATCATTTTTGATCAGTTCGTTAGCTGTTTTTATTTCCTAGACGTTTTTCTGAGGGGAATTCTTCTGTTTCGTCATTTTGGATAGTCCCTGGAGTGGTGCGGGGCTATGGGGCACTTCTCCTGTGCTGTCTTGAATAACTTGCATTGGTGGATGGGGCCGCGGTCAGACCTGATGTCTGCCCCCAGCCCACTGTTGGGGCCACATTCAGACTGGTGTGTGCCTTCTCTTCCCCTCTCCTAGGGGCGGGATTCACTGTGGGGTGGCGTGGCCCGTCTGGGCTACTTGCACACTGCCAGGCTAGTGGTGCTGGGGATCTGGTGTATTAGCTGGGGTGGATTGACAAGTTGCGCAGGGGTGGGAGGGGCAGGCTCAGCTTGCTTTTCCCTTGGAGATCGCTTTGGGAGGGGCCCTGTGGCACCGGGAGGGAGTCAGACCTGCCAATAGAGGGATGGATCCACAGAAGCACAGATTTGGATGTTTGTGTGGTGCCAGCAAGTTCCCTCGAAGGAACCGGTTCCCTTTTGTATTTTGGCTGGGGGATGGGTGAGGCACATTGCGCTGGCAAACGCCTTTGTTCCCTGCCACGCTGTGCTCTGTTGTCCGAGGCTCAACAACTCTCCCTCCTGTTGTCCTCCAGCCCTCCCATTCCCGAGCAGAGCTGTTAGCTTATAACCTTCTAGATGTCAAGTCCTGTTTGCTGTCAGAACACACTCCGTCCGGCCCCTCCGCTTTTGTAAGCCAGACTCGGGGGTTCTGCTTGGCCGGTGGGCTGCTCCTCTGCCCCTTCTCCCTCCTGCCAGTCAGTATAGTGCGCACCGCTTCTCCGCCCTTCCTACCCATTTCCGTGGGCCTCTTGTCTGCACTTGGCTCCGGAGACTCCGTTCTGCTAGTCTTCTGGCAGTTTTCTGGGTTATTTAGGCAGGTGTAGGTGGAATCTAAGTGATCAGCAGGATGTGGTGAGCCCAGCGTCCTCCTACACTGCCATCTTCCCAGGATCCTCTGGAATCTGCATTTTAAATGAACATCCCAACTCTGATAAACACATTGCTGTAGCCCTTTTTTGTTCTTACTCCAAATATAACTTTTTAAAAAGGCACTTTTGGTGGTTTTAAATTTATCTTCTAATTTTATAGTTTTCATCCCTTCCTTGGCTTCAGTCTTCCAGATAGTGTATAAGTAGGTATATATGTGCCATCTAAAAATATTTGTCCTGAGTATATTTGTTTTTTTATATTTTGTGTGCCTCCTTTTATAATTGGAGCTCATCTGAAGTCTCCATATAAGGTCACACTATATTTAGATTCACTCTTCTTTTATATGAGCATTGTTTTAGTTATATAATGAAATTTTCATTTTTGAGATTTCCTACCCTCTTAATATAGTCTCTTTATTTGGATCTCAGTTAGTAAGTTCAGAACAACATTTTCTCTGAGCTTAATTGCCTCAGATTACTTAGATAATCAGAGTTGCCTGATTTTAAATTTATTGTCTTTGTCTTAAATTTAAGAATTACCTCTTAGTCTAATTTTTGCCTTATGACACAATAGGATGCAATACTATATGGTTTCACTGGTTTTCCAAACACCAAAACCAAATCTCTTTTTTTTTAACCTGTTTTATTTTTTATTTTTTTAAACTTTACATCCAAATTAGTTAGCATATGGTACAACAATGATTTCAGGAGTAGATTCCTTAGTGTCCCTTACCCATTTAGCCCACCCCCCCACAACCCCTCCCGTAACCCTCAGTTTGTTCTCTGTATTTATGAGTCTGTTCTCCAAAACCAAATCTCTTACTCCATAGTTTATACATGGGAGGTTTCCCTCTGACATATTACTGTAGCCTAACCCCTAGCCTACATGCTGATCTTAAATAAATACTGAATAGATTCAAAACATGCATTCTAAGTTGGAAGCAAAATATCTAGCTCAGAATTGAATAAACTGATATCAATATTTGGAGAAATGAATATTTTATTATTCTTTAATTACTACTATACCATCCTAGTGATGATTTTTTTTTGGACACCTGAAAAATGATTTGTATCTATATAACTAAAGTAAAATGTTGCTTCTAAAGATTCTTCTTGCTGTATTAATATCTTACTTAGGAAATTGTACTTTAAAAAAAGTTAAGATTCTCGTAATACAGATGAGGCAATGGTCACTTAAAAATCAAGTGGAGAAAATGTACTTCTTTTTTTAAAAAAATTTTTTTTCAATGTTTATTTATTTTTGGGACAGAGAGAGACAGAGCATGAATGGGGGAGGGGCAGAGAGAGAGGGAGACACAGAATCGGAAACAGGCTCCAGGCTCTGAGCCATCAGCCCAGAGCCTGACGCGGGGCTCGAACTCACGGACCGCGAGATCGTGACCTGGCTGAAGTCGGACGCTTAACCGACTGCGCCACCCAGGCGCCCCGAGAAAATGTACTTCTGATGTTTGAGGTATCTGTGCTTATTCCATTTAATCATTCTAATTCCCCATTTATTTTCATGTTAAACATAAAAGATTTTGGATTTTCCTAATGTTGAAGCCATTACATAATTCCTATCACATTCTTTATTTGCATACATTAAAACAGTGTTATATAATATCCAGGGTACACCATGGGCACTTACTAACTATTTTCTAAATTTAGATTCTACTTCTGGGGTAAAATCATGTATATAAGAACAGAGAAGATGGTACAGGAACAAAGACTGTTTTATATTGCTTTGAATATTTTATATGATACAAATTCCTTGGGAAGTTGATATGGGAAACACATTTTTATAATTCTCAAATAGCAACATAATTGAATCAGTATTGTATGTATTTAATTTGAAATCATTTTAAATGTAATCTAACCATAGACTAAATATTCTGGTCATTTTGTAGATGTCTATTTATAAGGCATCAGCTGATTTTAATCCTTACATTTCTAATATTATGACTCAGTAATATCATTATGTTACTTCTTGAATTCAATTCTGATATTAAATTATGAAAGAGCTAAACCTCAGAAATCTACTGTTTACTTTTGTTTTCTTTTCTAGCCCAGATGGAGAAACCATTACATTGCACACATTTTTTTTTTATTTTTTTAAATTTATTTTTTTTTTTCAACGCTTATTTATTTTTGGGACAGAGAGAGACAGAGCATGAACGGGGGAGGGGCAGAGAGAGAGGGAGACACAGAATCGGAAACAGGCTCCAGGCTCTGAGCCATCAGCCCAGAGCCTGATGCGGGGCTCGAACTTACGGACTGCGAGATCGTGACCTGGCTGAAGTCGGACGCTTAACCGACTGCGCCACCCAGGCGCCCCAACATTGCACACATTTTAATGTGACCTCTATAACTTTTTACAAGACATAGATTAATGAGACTTGGTTCCAGTGACTCTGGGAAATGAAAAGTGGTTGCTAACCTAAAGACCCAGAACCTACCCATTCATATTTAAGGGTTTTCCATACAGACAGAGACAAAAGAACTTGCCTAAGCACCCCAAGCGGTTCTTCAACTGGATGAAGTGATTAAACTCCCCTTTTGGAGTGGTCAGTATCCATGGCAGATATTTTTATCTTGTTCCTTAGGGAAAAGTGAACTAACAAAAAATATATATATATAATTCTTTGCATTTTTAAATGTCAGGACAGATGATTTTTAAATAAGCACTATTTGATACTAAATACTAGTCCTTTATAAAATGTGGTCATTTACATGGAAGTTACCATTTGTAGTCAGTAAAACTGCATTCGATTCTTAAGAAAACCGAACTGAAATTCTGCAGTATCACTGTGTTTCTTAATTTAAACAGGTCACTTTCCAGATTGAGGTTATTATGCATGTGACCCTGAAATATGATAGTAAGGTGCAGTTTTAGAAAGCCTTCTAACTCCTATAAAGCTAGATTTTACAAATATTTTTAGCATAAGTTACTTAATACCCTATTTCTGAAAGGATTCTAAAGTATTTTTAACAAATGTTAACACTTTTTTCCTTTAAGACAATATTTATGTAGTGATGAATGCAAGGAAATCATTTGTGATAATATCTCAGGAACCTGCACACACAGAAATTTCTCAAGATAAGAGCTACAGACATAAGCACAGTCTATAAAAATAGCAAAGTATTATTGAAAACAGTCAATAAAAATGAAGATTATTTCAGAATATAATTTCAATAAGTTTAAGATGCAAAGGAGTACATAATCTGTATAGTTTATATTTTCATCACAAAGTAAAATGTTAACATGCTAGAAACCTGGAAGAAGTCCAATTCATTTGAAAACAAAAATAATTACCTTCATTTGCAGTCAAAAAATATTGTGGCAACTATATTATAGACTAAAAAGTTCTTTCAGGGTCTTTATATTAATTTTCTTATTTATTTCTACTTTATTTTACTTTAAAAAATTTTTGACAATTTAGTTTTAAAATAAAAGGATTAAATTCCCCTACTAGTCACTAGATGGCACTAACTCTAGGATGGGTCTCAGTAAAGCAGTAAAATGGAACATTTTGTTTGCACCAAAGATAAAGATACATAACAACCCATGATCAAGATTTTAGTGGTAGTAGTAGAATGAGTGTATGTTTGTTGGGGAGGAGAGGATGGAGTAGTGTGTGTGTGAAATGTTTTTATTTGTATTGAAGACATAGTTCATGGTTTAGAAGAGAATTGAAACTGTTTTAGATCCCCTTTTTTTGCATACATATGAAATTAGAACTTAATAATGAATTAGAAAAATATAAAAATGTCATATGATAAAACACGACATTTTTATTTTCATACATTACCCTTATATACAGATGTTTAGTATTTATATACCAAACAGAATGATTTGCAAGTCATTGTTAATGATAATAGTAGCACGTGATTTTTATTTAAGAGGAGGTCACATCTTCCACTTGATGTTTTCTTTCTTTTCAGACATTCAGACAAAATGCATAAATTTGTCTCTATATTTTAAGTAGGGAGGTTAGATAAGTTATTTGAAAATGCATGAAAGAAATTTTGAGTCTTCATGATGAGTGATTTCAATTGGAATTTATACTTTGTATGCAGAGTCCTCATAGGACAATAGAAGCAAGTGATTTGCCCTAACAAAGGCTTCTTATTGAGATGTTTTAGTGAGTAGCTCAGAGCAAAACTTTTCAGAAGTCAGTATGCAAACAGAATACAAACATTGGTTTACATTAAATGGCATTTGGCAAACCATAAGAGACTTAAAAACTGAGAACAAACTGAGGGTTGATGGGGGGTGGGAGGGAGGGGAAAGTGGGTGAAGGGCATTGAGGAGGGCACCTGTTAGGATGAGCACTGGGTGTTGTATGGAAACCAATTTGACAATACATTTCATATTTAAAAAAAAAGGCATTTGGTTCTTTCATCAGCCATCAGTTATTGATGAAAAATTTCCTATTGAAGCACTCAAATTTCCTACTCTAGCCATAAAATTACATTGAGACCTGACGTCCTGACAGGTGGAAACTATTGCATAGTAAGTGGAATGTGACATGTTGACAGAAAAGAGAAGTGATAGGTTTCCTTACTGGACAGAATCAAAGGCTGATTAGCTCTCACAGAGCAAGGTGAAACCTCTTCAAGCTTCTGAAAGAAAAGAAAGAATTTTGGACAAAGAAGAGCTTTGAATTTTTTTAAGCAGCTGTTTTTGCACCACTGCTGCTGTGTTTACACTTTTCATACTCCTCTGTGAACTTGGAGAATATGGTTGGAGAGTCAAATAAAGTCATGTCCCTTTTATTGGTTATTATTTTGAAGTTAGGAGTTAAATTTCTAGATAAACTGAAGGGCTTACCTCTACTTTTCACCACCCTCTGACACTCCTATTCTCAGCCATATTTACTATTGTTTTCATGCCTCTGATTCAAATGCCTTGTCCCATCCTTCCACCCATTTTTACCTAGGTAATGTGAAATGATCCTTCATGATGGCTCAAGTATCACCTGAGAACCCTTCCCTGATTCATCCTATGTAAGGGTTACCAGATTTACAAAATAAAGATACAGGAAACATAGTTAAATTTGAATTTCAGATCAGTGATGAACAATTTTTTGTATAGTATATTCTAAATATTGCATTGTTTTTTACTTGCTAAATCTGGCAACCCTACCTTAGTTAAGAGATTTTTATTTTTATTCACTTTCAAAATGCAATGTTTAATTGGACTTATCAAATAATTCCATATGAGAATTTCTTTATCATTGTTTGCTTTGTATATTAACGAAATAAATGAGTATGGCTTTTGTGAAAGGACTGATTACAAAATGTTATGAATTGGCTTTCAACACAGAATTCTCCACTGTTCTTTTCTGGCCTGATTAGACTATACTTATATATTTACTCTGCAACCTCTAAGTGTAGCAGAGGAATAGCCTACCATTGCTAATCGATAAGCTTTCAATATTGTAGAGCAATGTAACAAAAGAATTCCTCAATTTACTTCCACAGAAAGAAAGGGTTTATGCCTGAATATTGTTACTCATAATTGATAGTGGGTTAAAATGTAGTTATTGTAAGAAGGATAAATGCCTTTATTAGATCTCCTTGAAGATACTATCATAAATGCCAATTACTGAAAATATCTCTAGTAACTCCTTCTACTTAATAAGTGATATCCCATCTTTAAAATGTTAAAAACAGATGTTGCTGCATTACTTCACTGCTGATGTATGTAATAGAAATGACACACTAATTAATTTAATGCAGTATAAGTGTACTGATTATTTATCATGGCTGACAATAAAATTATGGAAACATTCAATTACAATCAGTGGTAATTCATTATTTATTGATTTTACATTATCCACACATAAATACAATACACTTAATTATGCAGAAGATGGGATCATTTTTCTGTTGATATGCAGAGATTTGAATTCATCAGTTCCAGTTAAAAATAAAAAAAAATAAGTTTGAGTAATAAGACCTGATCCATACTGAAATAAGAATGCATTTGGAATATTAATATCTAACTGACTTTAGTCTCCTTTAAAAGAATGCCTAATAAATATGAGATTTTGAGCAAGATTGAATTAATTTTAATATGCTGCTCAATTATATATCTCCGAGGCAGCCAATTATTCTTAACTTCCTAGAATTGCACAGCTTTCAGCCCTTAAACACATACTCAGCACAATGCCTAATAGACTGCTTTGTAAATAGTAGGAATGTAACAAATATTTTCTGTCTAAATATGATCTTGAAGAAAATATTTTGAAAAATTTGTGATTTAAATGTATTCTATGGGTTTCTGGAGAATATAGTGTCTCCCCTCCCTGTGGCAGTCAGGTAAGACTCTAAGATTAAATATTTTGAAATATAGATTTTCATAAGCTGAGAAATAAAATTTTAGGCAAAGGAACAGCATAGACAAAGGTTGGAACCATGGAAGAGAAATGTGGACTTAGAGGATATAACAGTTTGACTTGTAGGAGTATATTGAGAACAGTATGTAATGGTTTACTGGGGCCAGACTGGGAAGCAGGATGGAGTGAGCAGGGTATCTGGAAGAGAGGGGTTCATAGTTTAAACAAGTTCCATTAATTATTGCTACACTAGATAATTCTTCTGACCTTCCCATAGGCTCCAAGTAGTCTGTTGGCTTGGTATTTAGCTCAACCTAGGACTATATATATAAATGAACTTTTAGAAATAAACCATTCCATTTAGTGTAGGCCATTGGAGATGGTAGGGGGCTTATTTTCCTTACAATGTAAGACACTATTTCTTCTTCCTTTAAGGTTTCCATTAGACTGAATTTGATTTCCATAATATTAGTAAAACCAAAACCATGGCGAAACTGCTGCCAACACCATCACCTGAATTGCACACCACAACAAATAGTTTTCTTTATAGTTCTGAGAGGAAATTATTTTCATAATTACTTTAGAAACAGAAAACAGATTGCTTTAAGTATAAGCACAGAAGAAATCATCATTCTAGTTGGCAAAAGGGAAGAGGGGAATGACAACCTCATTTTCCTATTTTTTTCCACTTGTTTTTGGGGGTATAGAACTCTCAGTTGCAAAAGTCTACTGTTTGGGTTTTCATTATTTGCATAACCTTCTTTCTAGAGGCCTATTACCTGTTAGTTTTTCCATATCTCTTACAGTGTATATAAATCACTGTCCACAGAAACAGAACATGTATGCATTTATAGAAAACTCTAATGAAGAATATAATGCATATACTTTAGGTTCTCCTTGACTTCCAGTCCACTGTCAATATTATCAATTCAACTTCAGCACCCAAGTAAGTTAAGACATTAAACAGTATTCCATGTTCTACATTTAACTTGGAAATTAACTGAAAATTGAGTCTTTTATGGACAAGGCAAAGGTGTGGCTTGTTTGTTTCTACCAATAAATTTATACATTTGATGGAGATGATGACATTATTTGAACCGGGTTGAGGAGAAGCAGTATTATTGGCAAAAGCTCTCTCTGACAAATGTCTATCTCCTTTGCCTGCACCTTGGGAGCTTTGAGGTTGGGTTAAGCATGGCTGTGAGAAGAAATGGTGGAAATAGGAACTGGTGAAAACTAATGTGTGAGTGAAGCTTCACAGATAAAATTGATTATTCTATTGTGACTATGAAATCAGCACAATTCTGGAAACCAAACAGCATGGAGAAGTACAGCACCAGTTAAGGCTTCCTGTTTATTTTCATACATAAGACCCATTAAAACTAAGTAGTTGAAGAATAAATGGACAAGATGAGGTCCAGTCAACAAATAAGTGAAGAATATAAGTAAGTTCCTTTTTGATGTAATGTGTTCCTGGAGAATATATTATTTAAAATCTTTATCATAAGTTAAAATCAAGCAGCATGTGTACTTTATCCTGAATGCATATGTAGTGCTACCATTATCTCTTCTGATATCACTGGCAATCACAGATAAGGAATTAGAGTAGGTAAGAAGTGTAACAAGTGGGTCCTTCTCCAACCATGATGGCAAGGTTTCTCAAAATCTCTTTGGTAGAAGTCAATTTGAGGAATTTACAACTTAAGGCATCCAGATTTAAAAGAACTGACTTAATGAATGCACCTAAAACCCTTACAAATTAATTTTAAATGCACTAAACTGCAACAATGACTCTGGCACATTAAGAGACAGACTTACAAGGGCTTTTTTTTCCACAGTATAAATGACCAATACTGAACATTGGACAATTAGTGTTCATTTGTCATACTTTGTTCATAAGAAATTGCCCAGGATTTCCTTCCTTCTCCCTTCCCTTATTGCGATTTCAAGGAGAAGCTTGCCACTTTCACTTTAATGCTGGTTGTATTCACATTAGTAGATGATAATAGTGCTCCTCTGTGTCTAGTCCCTATTCAAGTGTTCAAGCGCTTTCAGGTGTGACTTCCTGTTGTTTTCTCAAGCTGCAGATACCAGAAAGTGTAGACCCTTGGAAGTTTAAGATGAAAAAAAACCTTTATGGGAACCTTTTTAAAGCGACCCCATTTAGCTGAGTTAGTATGTTTGAACTGTTCTTCCCACAAAACATGTTGTCAGATATTCTTGCCTATATTTCAATTCCCTCCTTCCTCAGATACATATATACAGTTCTATGACTTGGGTTACTTTCCCTCTGCTTCTTGTATCTCTCCCAGCCTGCATTGCAGAAATGTATACTTTGTTTCCTGCTCATTTCCCTTTTTTATTACCACTTGTCAGCATATCCTTTTCCCACCTTTACTAATTATTCCAAGTTGAGGGAGTCATAGTTTGTATTCACTGAAACTGAAATTTTGAAAAAAAAAGTTCAAAGATAAATGATAATAGTTAACAGGGATAGCACTTACTCTGTAACAGGCACTATTCTAAGCACTTTATATATATTGTATACATTAACTCTTGTTATCTCACAAAACCCTATGAGGAAATAGTATGATGATGATGATGATGATGATGATTTTACAGATCAGGAACTAAGGTACAACAAGGTTAAGTAATTTCCCCAAAATTCCCAGTTTACTTAATTGTGGAGCCGGAGTTTGGATCCCAGCAGTCTGGTTGAAGATGCTACTTTCTTACCCACTTTACTAAACTACTTTCTCACAGAAGAATAACCAAGTTTTAGCCTGAAGAGGTCTTATGGTTGTGAAGGGATGACTGTACCGTAGAGTCCTAATTAGGCACCAATCAATGAATAAAGCACTGGACAATAGAGTAACAACAAATACAAGTACTCGTCCTACTGCGATGTGGTGTCTCAGGTTTATGTTCATTTTAATAAAGTATTCTTCTTCATATATTGAATGTAAGTTTTGGACATGTTGAAAATTCTTCAATAGTTTGGAATGTGTGTACACATTTTTGTGCCATTTTCTATCACCTCAGAACTTAGGTGTTTCAAATGTAAACTTTGAAAGTTGTTCTATTAAAATTTCAAAAAGTTTAAATCTGCAATTTATGGTTTGTGCCACCATATGGAAAATAGCTTAAAATTTGAGGTAAAAGCATCTGAGATTCAGATGGGTATTTTTTCCAGTGGTACGGTTCTCCCCCTACTTCTTAAAATACTTTTCTTATCTTGTTTATAAATGATGCAATTTTATATTTAAAACATCTGAACTTTAATTTCTTTAATTTAGCATAGAGTAATATTTTTAAAGAAACAGTACAGTGATTAATAATTGGGTCTAACTTTCTTACACCATTCACAAAAATAAACTCAAAATGGATAAAGGACCTGAATGTGAAACAGGAAACCATCCAAACCCTAGAGGAGAAAGCAGGAAAAAAACTTTCTGAGCTCAGTCGCAGCAATATCTTACTTGACACATCCCCAAAGGCAAGGGAATTAGAAGCAAAAATGAACTATTGGGACCTCATGAAGATAAAAACTTCTGCACAGCAAAGGAAACAACCAACAAAACTAAAAGGCAACCAACGGAATGGGAAAAGATATTTGCAAATGACATATCGGACAAAGGGCTAGTATCCAGAATCTATAAAGAGCTCACCAAACTCCACACCCGAAAAACAAATAACCCAGTGAAGAAATGGGCAGAAAACATGAATAGACACTTCTCTAAAGAAGACATCCGGATGGCCAACAAGCACATGAAAAGATGCTCAACGTCGCTCCTCACCAGGGAAATACAAATCAAAACCACACTCAGATATCACCTCATGCCAGTCAGAGTGGCCAAAATGAACAAATCAGGAGACTATAGATGCTGGCGAGGATGTGGAGAAATGGGAACCCTCTTGCACTGTTGGTGGGAATGCAAACTGGTGCAGCCACTCTGGAAAACAGTGTGGAGGTTTCTCAAAAAATTAAAAATAGATCTATCCTATGACCCAGCAATAGCACTGCTAGGAATTTGCCCAAGGGATACAGGAGTGCTGACGCATAGGGGCACTTGTACCCCAATGTTTATAGCAGCACTTTCAACAATAGCCAAATTATGGAAAGAGCCTAAATGTCCATCAACTGATGAATGGGTAAAGAAACTGTGGTTTATATACACAATGGAATACTACGTGGCAATGAGAAAGAATGCAATCTGGCCTTTTGTAGCAACGTGGATGGAACTGGAGAGTGTTATGCTGAGTGAAATAAGTCATACAGAGAAAGACAGATATTATATGCTTTCACTCTTATGAGGACCCTGAGAAACTTAACAGAAGACCATGGGGGGGGGGGAAGGAAAAAAAGTTGGTGAGAGAGCCAAAACATAAGAGACTCTTAAAAACAGAATAAACTGAGGGTTGATGTGGGGTGGGAGGGAGGGAAGGGTGTGTGATGGGCATGGAGGAGGGCACCTGTTGGGATGAGCACTGGGTATTGTATGGAAACCAATTTGACAATAAATTTCATATTAAAAAAAATTGGGTTTAGATCATATCTGAATTATATTTCAAGCTCAGCCATTTCATATCAGTGTAACCTTGGACAATTAATCATTTTAAGCCTCAGTTTCCTCATCTGAGAATAGGGTATGATAATAGAATCTCCTTCGCAGAGCTGTTGTGAAGATTAAATAAAATTATGCACAAAAAGTTTTTAGCAGAATGCTTGCACAAAGTAAGCATTCAATAAATGTTAATTATGTATATAGCAATGCAGTAACTTTATTATGAATACTTTAAGTGTTTACACAACAAACCCAGCCTTTAGATGGTATGTATGTGTGTGTGTATATATATATATAATATATATATATATATATATATATATATATATATATATATATATATATTATATATATATTTGGGAGTTGATTGTCAACTTTTACACTGGCTTAGTGATGAAGTGCCTAGAGTTCCTTAGGTATATGAATTCAGCCCAAAATGACTCAGTCATTTGTCTGGATTGTTGCAGCAAAACCCAGGGAAGCCCTTTGCTATGTTCTCAATAACACAACACTTAAGAACTTTTGCTTTCTTTGCTCATCTTTTGCAGAAGAAAACTAACAAAAGGCAACAATTGCCTGGTGTTCTGATGCTACTGGAAGTATAAATACCCTCATGATAATATTTTCCCCACATAAGAGAAAGGTACTGATTTGTCCCCTACTCAGGAGGAAGACTTTTTTCTCAAGTCAGAGCTGGTTATTTTGCATATGATATTAAATTTACACATTAGCTCTGGGTAGCTCTGTGTAGTCTCCCAGCAGTGATTTGAAATAGTTATCTCGATGACACACTTCCTCTGTTAAGATTCACTTACATAAAACATAACATATGGGGCGCCTGGGTGGCTCAGTCAGTTAAGCTTCCACCTTGGCTCAGGTCATGATCTCACTTTTCGTGAGTTCGAGCTCCGCATTAGTCTCTGTGCTGACAGCTCGGAGCCTGGAACCTGCTTTGGATTCTGTGTTTCCCTCTCTCTCTCTCTCTGCCCCTCCCCTGCTCGTGCTCTGTTTCTCTCTCTCTCAAAAATAAAGAAAAACATTTATAAAAAAAAAAACCCATAACATATAGAATAAAAAATTTAATAAGGTTTCAAACAGAGATTTAAATATGTTTCATTGATATTTTGTTACATATTCATTACAAATATATAACAATGTTACATATTCATTACAAATGTATAACAAATAAATTCTTTAGAGTTTATAGAAGCAAACATAACATGTAAATTTGTTGCTTTTAAAAGAAGCTTCCATGGGGCACCTGGGTGGCTCAGTCATTTAAGCATCTAACTTAAGCTCAGGTCATGATCTCACTGTTTGCAAGTTCGAACCCCACATCAGGCTCTGTGCTGACAGCTCAGAGCCTGGAACATGCTTCCAATTCTGTGTCTCCCTCTCTCCTGCCCCCGTCCTGCTCACGCTCTGTCTCTTTCTCTCAAAAATAAACATTAGAAGAATAAGCTTTTGTGAGGAAATTAATGCTTAGGTAAATAAAAATTGAAGTAATTCTTAAGTAATTTGAGAAACCAGCCATCAATAAAAAGAACCAGCAAATAAGCAAAATAATAATATTTTGTTAATAAGCAAAATAATCAGTTTTTTAACAGAAAACAAATCTTTAATGCACACTAATCTGTTAGACTACTTCAGAGTTGGTAACAATGAACATTTATATTGCTTAACAGTTTATAGATAAGTATCACATACCCATTCATTTAATAAACATATATGAGCACCTCTGATGAGCCAGGCACTATGGTTGGCACTCAAAATAGCATTTTGATGGGGTACCTAGGTGGCTCAGTCAGTTAAGTGCCCAGCAGTTTGGGGTATGATATATTAAAAGTTGACAAGTGCTTATGTTTTATGATATGCTTTGAGAGTTTCTTTTTTTTGTATTTCAGTTAGTAAATGTCCATTTTTCCTCTAATCATCTGATTTTAACTATTACTTCTTGGATTTTGACTAGTTTTCTTCTTGCTCCAGTGATCTTCCTTTTCCGTATTTGCTTCCCTTGGAACTCATCTACAATTTAACATTGAACAGAGTAAGAAAAAATAATTTATATTATAGAAGGTCATTTTATAGCCAGTTTCCTAAGAGAACATATATTCCACTGAATGGGTATATATCTATAGGCTTTAGCCAGTTAAATTCTCAGTTATATGAAGGCTTTCATTTCACATTTATTGCCTTGGTCAATCAATTTTTTAAATTTAAGTATAGTTGACATACAAGGTTATATTAGTTTCAGGTGTATAACATAGTAATTTGACAATTCTAATCAATTTCTTTGTATTGTTTGCCTAAAAATGAACCATAGAGGGCTCCTGAGCGGTTCTGATTAGAGCTTATATTAAAGGCTGCAATCTCAGTTGGCTGAGGGTTTCAAATAATTCCATTTGTTACCATGGGTTTTGCTTGAATTCCCATTCTGAAAAACAGTCCCTTAAATGGTCTGGACATTTTGTAATCCTGCATAAGATTGCCAATATATTTATTGATTTTAATTAAAATTGTATCTGCATTTCACTGAAAATGTCAAAGTGGAATATTTGACCTAAAGTCACAGATGACCATCCTTCCCCTCCAAATCAAGTATGAATTAGGAGAAAATATACATTTTCCATTAAATCTTAGAAGATTACAGCATTTCAGAGTATGAGAAGCTACAGTTAGGCCCCAAATCATTCCACTGGAATAGTGGCACCTAAAACTTCTTGTTCTGATGAGATATGGTATCTATACTAATTTTGTTCTCTTATTTGCTAGGGTGATCTGCTCTTACCTGGAAATCATTCATACACTTTGAGTAATGTCTTACTTTTTGTGCAGTGCTTCTCTCCAAGGGTATTCTGTTTACTGAAGCCTTTATGATGTTATATTACCTCATGCAATTCCAAATTACAGGGTGTTGGTTAACAAGAATTTCTTTGGCCTTGTGGAAACCCAGGGTTATTTAGAAATAGGTTTATAGAAGACATGAAAGTCAAGATGCGATAAAAACAAACTCTCCATGAAGAATTGTCTCAATCTCAAAGCATACATAACAAGATTAGAACTAACAGTTATAGAAAGAGAGTAATAAAAATATCAAGAAAACCCAAGGAGACAACACCTGGCCTCTTAGATCTAAATTAATAAATCTTTAAATTGTAAGTATCCCTTAATGCAGCAAAGGCAGACCTAAGAGGGAGGGATATTGCAATACATGTCTACTTCAAAAAACAAGATAAGTATCAAATATACAACCTAATCTTATGCCTAAAGGAGCTAGAAAAGGAACAGCAAATAAAGCCTAAAGCCAGCAGAAGAAGGGAAATAATAAAGATTAGAGTAGAAATAAATGATATAGAAACAAACAAACAAAAAACTCAGCAGTATAGATCAACAAAACTAAGAGCTGGTTTTTTGAAAGAATTAATAAGATTGATAAACCCGTAGCCAAACTTAAAAAAAAACAACAACAACAAAAAAAAAAAAAACAAGAGAAAGACCCAAATAAAACCATGAATGAAAGGGGAGAGATCATAACCAACACCAGAGAAATACAAATTGTTATAAGAGAATATTATGAAAAATTATACAGCAACAAACTGGACAATCTGGAAGAAATGGACAAATTAATAAAAACACACAAAAACCAAAGCTGAAACAGGAAGAAACAAAATTGGAACAGATGCATATCCAGCAAATAAATTCAATCAGTAATAAAAAATCTCCCAACAAACAAAGGGCCTGATTGATTCCCAGGGGGAAATCTACCAGACATTTAAAGAAGAGTTAATTCCTATACTTCTCAAACTGTTCCAAAAAATAGAAATGGAAGAAAACTTCCAAACTCAGTATATGAGGCCAACATTACTTTCATTCCAAAACAGACAATGACCCCATAAAAAGGAGAATTACAGGTCAATATCCCTGATGAACATGGATGCAAAAATTCTCAATAAGATACTAGCAAATTGAATCCAACAGTACATTAAAATTATTATTTACCATGATCAAGTGGGATTTATTCCTGGGCTGCAGCGGTGGTTGAATATTATTAGCCAATCAATCAACATGATAATAAAAGAAAGGATAAGAAACATATGATCTTCTTAATAGATGCAGAAAAAAGCATTAGCAAAATATGGCATCTGGTATTGATACAAACACTCAACAAACTAGGTATAGATGGAACATACCTCAGTATAATAAAGGCCATATATGAAAGAGCCACAGCTAATATCATCCTTAAGGGGGAAAAACTGAGAGCTTTTCCTCTATGGTCAGGAACAAGACAGGATGTCCACTCTCACTATTACTATTTAACATAGTACTGGAAGTCTTAGCCCCAGCAATCAGACAACAAAAAGAAATAAAATGCATTCAAATCAGCAAGGAAGAAGTCAAACTTTCACTCTTCTCAGGTGACATGATACTCTATGTAGGAAACTTGAAAGATTCCATAAAAAATTGCTAGAACTAATACATGAATTCAGCAAAGTCACAAGATATAAAATCAACATGCAGAAATCTGTTGCAGTTCTATACACCAATAATGAAGCAGCAGAAAAAGAAATCAAGGAATTGATTACATTTAGAGTTGCACCAAAAACCCTAAGATACGTAGGGCTAAACCTAACCAAAGAGGTGAAAGATCTGTACTCTGAAAACTATAGAGCACTTATGAAAGAGATTGAAGAGAACACAAAGAAATTGAAAAATATTCCATGCTCATGGATTGGAAAACAAACATTGTTAAAATGTCTATACTATCCAAAGCTATCTACACATTTAATGCAACCAAAGTACCACCAGCATTTATTACAGAGGTAGAACAAACAATCCTAAAATTTGCATGGAACCACAAAAGACCCTGAATAGCCAAAGCAATCCTGAAAAAGAAAGGCAAAGCTGGAGGCATCCTGATTCTGGACATCAAGTTATATTACAAAGCTGTAGTAATCAAGACAGTATTGGTACTGTCACAAAAACAGACACATAGCTTCATGGAACAGAAAAGAAAACTCAGAAATGGACCCACAATTATATGGCCCACTAACTTTTAACAAAGCATGGAAAAAAGACAGTCTTCAACAAATGGTGTTGGAAAAACTGGATGGCAACATGCAGAAGAATGAAATTGGACCACTCTCTTACACCATACACAAAAATAAATTCAAAATGGGTGAGAGACCTAAATATGAGGCAGGAAACCATCAAAATCCTAGAGAACACAGGCAGCAACTTCTTTGACCTTGGTTGGAGCAACTTCTTAGACACATTGCTGGAGGCAAGGGAAACAAAAGCAAAAATAAACTATTGGGACTTCATGAAGATAAAATCTTCTGCAAAGTGTAGGAAACAATCAACAAAATTAAAAGGCAGCCTATGGAATGGGAGAATATACTTGCAAATGACCTATCTGATAAAAGGTTAGTATCCAAAATCTATAAAGAACTTATCAAACTCAACACCCCAAAACCAAATTATCCAGTTAATAAATAGGCAGAAGATATAAACAGGCACTTTACCAAAGAAGACATCCAGATGGCTAATAGACACATGAAAAGATGCTCAACATCACTCATCAATCAGGGAAATATAGATCAAAACCATGATGAGATACCATCTCACATCTGTCAGGATGGCTAAAATTAACAATACAAGAAACAACAGGTGTTGATGAGGATGAGGAGGAAGGGGAACCCTTTTGCACTGCTGGTGGGAATGAAAACTGGTGCAGCCACTTGTGAAAACAGTATGGAGGTTCCTCAAAATGGTAAAAATAGAACTACCCTATGATGCAGTAATTGCACTATTAGGTTATTTACCCAAAGGATACAAAAATACAGATTCGACGTAGTACATGCACCCCAGGATTATCAACAACAGCCAAACTATGTAAAAAGCCCAAGTGTCCATCAAGTGATGAACGGATAAACATATAGATATATAGATATTATATATACAATGTAGATATAGATATACAATGGAATATTATTCAGCCATCAAAAAGAATAAAATCTTGCCATTTGCAAGGACATGGATAGAGCTACAGTGTATTATGCTAAGTGAAATAAGTCAGTCAGAGAAATACAAACACTATATAATTTGGCTCATGTGAAATTTAGAAAAAACAAACAGATGAACGTATGGGATGGGGAAAAACGAGAGTGAGGGAAACAAACCATAAGAGACTCTTAATGATAGAGAACAAACTGAGGGTTGATGGAGGGTGGTGAGTGGGGAATGGGCTGTATGATTGATGGGTATTAAGGAGGCCACTTGTTATGATATAAGGAGCCCTGGGTGTTGTACGTAAGTGACTAACCACTGAATTCTACTTCTGAAGCCGATATTGCACTGTATGTTAATAAACTAGAATTTAAATAAAAATTTGAGAAAAAAAAACTATGAGTATCCCTTAAGAAAATTTTACCAAGTTTATTTTCTAGAAAACTTCTAATGGGAAGGAATCCAAATAACTAAGTGTAGAGTCTGTTGTGTATTGATAAGTTTCCAATGGACTTTAACACTTAAGTGGTCAATGGCTAATTTTACTCCCTAGTATTTTTACTAAAATTTTAACCCTAATCTCTGGTAACAATTAAGATATTACTACATATCTGAAAGATCACATTAACTATATGACAAATCTAGTTTGAATCTTTTCTAAAGTTGTCAAAGTACATTTATTTTTCAGTATTGCAAATAGTGATTGCAGCCTGTTCCATCTTTTCTTTTTACATTTCGGAATTTCTAAAATTTGAAACATCATAATATATGTGTAATGTTCTATTGCTGAAAGCTCCAAATCTCTTTGCACAAAAAAGGGATTTAGTAATGTGAGTGCAGCCCTATACAGGGAGTAGGTTGGCTTTAGGATTTTTAATGCCTATAGAGGAATTTTCTTTTTTTTCTTTTTTTTGAAAAATTTTTTTTTCAACGTTTATTTATTTTTGGGACAGAGAGAGACAGAGCATGAACGGGGGAGGGGCAGAGAGAGAGGGAGACACAGAATCGGAAACAGGCTCCAGGCTCCGAGCCATCAGCCCAGAGCCTGACGCGGGGCTCGAACTCCCGGACCGTGAGATCGTGACCTGGCTGAAGTCGGACGCTTAACCGACTGCGCCACCCAGGCGCCCCTATAGAGGAATTTTCAAATAAAGAAAAAAAAAAAAAGAAAAGAAAACAACTTTCCTTTAAAGTCAAATCTAAAAATTTCAATTACAAGTTACCAGAGATAAATTATTTTAACACACATCTTAATAAACATTTCTGTCAAAACACCTGTTGAACACAATTTAGGATTTATCTTAAAAAATTTTTTTATGTTTATTTATTTATTTTGAGAGAGAGCAAGCGGGAGAGGGGAGAACCCCAAGCAGGCTTGGCACTATTAGTGTGGAGCCCAATGAGGGTTCAAACTCATGAACCACGAGATCATGACCTGAACCAAAACCAAGAGTTGAGTTTAACCCACTGAGCCACCCAGGCACCCCAGGATTTATCTTTTAAAAAGCTGGTAAATATAAACATTTCTGTCAGTGCTTTTTGAAAACCTCTACTGCTTTTCTATTCCTTTTTGAAAACCTCTACTTTTTGTGGAAGCTTTTTCTGCCTCTATTTTCTCTTCTCAATTGTCCTTTTTTGCTCCTTCTTCTTTTCTTCCCACAATAACAACGTAGAAAAGATGATTTAATACCTTTTAAAAGTGTTTTATGGTTGCATGAATTGTAGTCTATTATGTTAGAGTCACTTATCACTGTATTCCAAAAGCAACTATCATCACAACTTCTTAACACTTTAACTCCATACAATTAGAAAATTGTAACAGTATGAAGCGATTCAAAGGATAGTTCTTACTACTTGTTTGATGAAATGACAAAAGGAGAAAATATGTTGAAGAGAGAGACAGGAAAATCCAATTGAGAACATTTATGTCTTATTAAGGGGAGGGGAAGCCCACCCACTTTTCCTTTTTGATACTGCTATGTACAAGATCTAAATAGAATTCAGTAAAGATCTAAAATTATTTGCATTTTGGAACGATATTGGAGAAGTGGCCATAGCTGTATCATTGGTAACGTTTTGTAAGGAAATGAAGCATGGATTTCACTTTATGAATAACAGCCTGTAAAGAAAAGGAGCACAGGAAAGGAAACACCTCGATTTCAGAGAATCAAAAGCTCCACAGGAGTCTTAAAACAACTTTGCTGCAGTGATCTAACCACTTCATGCTGTGTGGAAAGGACCATGCCTTTTCCCTGCAATGTACCTTGCCTAGACATTTTGCTTATCGTGAAATCTAGTAGTGGGTTTAGGGGCACTTGACATGTGGGGGAAGAGGAATCTTGAGCTACAGTGCAGGACATGGAGCTGTAATTACTGGGCCATCAAAGCCCATAGATGAGGGAAGAAAATGTAGTATTAAAGAGTGCAAACCCTTGCTGTTCTCTCATATTCTGTAATGACTGTCTTGAGTCTTACGGGAACGTTTCCTATCAATTTTTTTGCCAGGGATGGGGCAGGACAATCTTGAAACTAGGGAAAGGAAACAGAGAAAACTGAGTCTGTTCCTAGACAGTGAAGCAAGTGCGGTAAAATGAGGCGTCAGTCCACCACCTGCAAACCAAATCCCTTAGCCTACTTTCCAAAGTGATTCATCACAGGCTCACCGCGCCTGCTAGTGCTTAGGATTAGGGTTAGCAACCTGCAACTCTGATCTGAGTGCGGTTTTGAACGCTGGTTCCTTTGTGCGCTGAGTATTGGAGAATTTACACCAAGCACTCTAGGTGGGCTGAACTCACTGGAGTCTTTCTCCTGGAAGCTGGGTGAAGCTATCTAAGACCCACAGAGTTTAGGAGCAATGTGCAAATGGAATTGGAGCTGCCACCACCCTTTCAGGAATTGAATCCAGGTGCAGGGTGGTTCAGGGTTGCGGAGAGGCATGTTTTGGACTCGCGCTTTGTGTTCCCACATCAACGTTGGTGGGGCATGGAGGGGGAGGGGCTTATATCCCAGGCCACTTTGAGAGCTCTGCGTGATAATTGGACGTTCTCTCCTCTGCCTGCTAGGCTGGAAGCAAAGGAACCACACCGCCCCCTTCTCGAGCTCCATCCTCCTCTACCAGGGAATCCTGAAAGGCCTCAGGTAGTTGGGAGGCCGGCCAGAGAGTCTCCACCTCCTCGCGGGCAGCAGCCATTGGGCGCACTCTGGAGCCGAGGCGGGTGGGGTCCATTGGCTGGGGGACGCTGCCAGTCTAGTAAGAAGGAGTGTTGGGGGTGGGTTCTCCGAACGCAGCGCGTCCGGGCTACTAGCCATTTGCTGCGTAGTGGGTGAGCGTGAACGTGAGTGTGAGCCGGGCTACCATAGACTTTAAAACAGTTTGGAGAGAGCAAAGCGCGCCAGAGTGTGGGAGCGAGTGCGAGGAGACCTAGAGAAGACAGGGCGAGAAAACAGGGCCCAAAAACCTCCGATTTGAGACTGAATGACCATGGCTGTCTCCGTACCTCCGGTGATCTCTGCAACTTCCAGCGGTGCCGGCGTCCCGGGGGGCTTATTTCGGGCAGAAACCTTGTACTCGACTCCTGGGGAGCCTCCTCGTCTCACCCCTAATATGATCAACAGTTTCATGGCTAATAACCTCAGCAGCAGCGCCAGGGGTGGCGGAGTTGGTGGAGCCACCGGAGGCAGTGGCAACACCAACACCGAGTGCAGGATGGTGGACATGCATGGGGTGAAGGTGGCTTCGTTCCTGATGGATGGTCAGGAACTGATTTGCCTGCCACAAGTCTTTGATCTCTTCCTTAAGCACCTGGTGGGAGGGTTGCACACGGTGTACACCAAGCTGAAGAGACTGGACATATCCCCCGTGGTATGTACTGTGGAGCAGGTCCGGATACTCCGCGGTCTGGGGGCCATCCAGCCGGGGGTGAACCGCTGCAAACTCATCACCAGAAAAGACTTCGAAACTTTGTTCACCGATTGCACCAATGCCAGGTGAGATACTCATTTTTTAGCTTACTCTTCCCTCTTTGCCCTCTTCTGCATGTTTCATCAACAGCATCCAACTTTGTAGAGTGCCTTAACTAGATTGCCTCTACTCTTCAGGCTGTAAGTCGGTGGGGAAAGGGGACTAGAAGGACTCATTAATTGTTCTTCCCTTCTGGTCTCCCCGTTCAGTGGCAGGGCATGGGTCTAAGTCCCGCACAAACTTCAGTTTGCTGTCCTCTACTGAAACTTTTCAGCTTTTCGTCCATATCTTGCATGGCTTTTTTGGCTGCTTGTGGTTGTTAATTTCTCTATGTGGTTTTCATTCCTCTTCTGTGGCCATACGGGTCGGATAGGTTTTCTCCTGAACACAGACACCAGGGGCTTTCCGGGGGTGGGGGGGGGGTGGGGGGGAGAAGGCTGGCAGAGCTGTAAACTGGGCTCCTAAATTGGCAATCCAGAATACAGCATTTGGGGGAGGCAGAGGGTCTGAAATCTAGAATCCAACCCAGAGGGTGATTCTTTTCCCATCCTGTGTGTTTGTTGTGAGAGTGCACGGCGGCGTGTGTGACGGTGGTGATGGTGATGGTGTGTTTATAAGTGTCTGTGTATGAAAGAGAACAGAGACAGAGACACACACACACACAGAGCGCAAGAGTGCGCGCTAGAGAGAACGCATGTGTGAGCCAATGCAGATGCCTGCTGGGCAAAGCTCCCCGGTTCAGGATACAGGAAAGTCGATGGATCCCATTAAAAAAAAAAAAAAAAAAAAAAAAAGAATGACAACAGATGTCACTTTCCTGGGGTCGTCTCTTTTGGGTCATCCGCACAGGGCAATGTGGGGAATGAAACGCTGAGTCTGGGAACTGGTTGAGGGTTGAAGTAGAAGTTGGAGAGGATGCTTCCAGCTCTTTCCCACCGCCAGGCAAACAGTTGGAAGGATCCTATTCCCCCACAGAGAGTATTCCTTAAATGATGATGATGACCAGCTTCTCTGGTTGTAAGTGTACCTTCTTCATATGACAGTTTAGAAGTACATTGTAGAACAAATGTCTATTCGCATGTGCCCATCAGCAAATTGTATTCAGTATTTTCCGAGTTTAAAAAAAGAAAGTGAAGTAAACTATATTCAAGAGTATTTGACTTTTTAAAGACCTGTGAATTAGTCCTCTTAGTGTTTTTATTCCATCTCTGGGCTGGTAATCATGTTGTTAAGCATGTACACATTCGGCATACAAACCAAGAAATCATCACTGGGTTAAAGAGAGCAAAGGGATTTGTTGTAAAACAGCACTACTGTTGATCATTTTGCAGAAAACGTCTGCAGAGGTGGAGTTTCTCACAGGGCAACTTTAAATCATAAGAGCCCTGGATTTACCAACTAAAACTAACTGAATTGTCACATCTGTTGTAAAATCCAAATTACTATGTATTGTTGAAGTTTAGTGACGACTTGTAGACAACTGTTGCTGACTGCTACAATAAAGTAATGCTACAGAACTTACAAGGGAACCTTTCTTCCCCCACTTTAAGCAGTGTTCTCCTGTGTTCTAGCAATTAAACAGAAACCTGTTTTATGAGAACTTCTAGGTGATTCATATCTGGGGCTTATAAACCTGGTTTATTAGATCAAATTTTCTCAAGGTAGATAGATGGCCTTAAAACACAAAGAATAACTGCTCCCTCAATAAAATAAGCAATTATAAGTTTTAAGAGTAGAAAGGAAATTTTATTTTGACCACAAAGCACTGTACTAACATACGAACTCAGAAAATTACCAGGGACTTAAGATGAAAGTCATCTAGTTCATTTGCTGCCATTTGAAAAGACACATTTAAACAATTGCAGACATGAAAACCTATCTCCCCCACCTCCACTCTCACTCCTCCTCCTTCCCTTCCCTCTTCTTTCTTACAAATACCCATTCTTAAAGTGGAACAATTATTATATGCAAGAAATTTGCCCTACTTCAATAATTAATTTACACATCCTTGAGCAAAATCTATGACTTTCATTTAAAAATAAATAGATTAGTATTTTAATGTGACTTTGATACTTCCTCTGTAAATAGAAAGTTTTCTTTAATTAATTTATACTACAGCTACTTACTGAAGGGAAAAATGATAGATTACTCTGTATCAAGAAGCAGGTGTTCTTATACTATTTTTGGACCCTAATATATGATGTGTTTTTAGGTTATTATTTAGTTCAGTTAAGTTTTATTTACTCCTTATCACAGCATTGGCAGTGCTAACTTTTTTGAGGGCTTTAATTGCTTTTGTATATGTATATGCATGTATACAGGTGATAGGGAAATATTAAAAACATAAGAAGAAATATGTATGAGATATGATGCCTGTGCCTCCTTTTGCATTTATTTGTTTATGGGGATGTTATTTATTCACGTGCATTGTATATGAGTGACAAGTGTTACAATATATAATTGTAAAAATTTATGAAATATATTCTGTGAATGCAGCCCATGAATGGAGATGAGGAAAACTACTAGAAACACATCTATAATGCAATTTCTAGATAGTAAAAAAAAAAAAAAACAAAAAACCACAATATCTGGGAAAAATCTAATTACTGATAAAATAACATTACCCAATTTTATCAAAGCAAAATGCCCTCATAACCATGTTGTTAAAAGCTACAAAATGTGATAATGCTATATATAATGGATGCTTTATGACTTTAGGTAACATCATTTACAGAAATGTGTACCTTCAATCACTCCCAGTATCCAAATGATTTTATAAAATTGTGAGATTATTATTTAGATCAACATTATTTCTATGACTTTTCTAGTCCGTGAAAAGAAAGGTGAGGGATGTAAATATGAATGGGGTCCAAGAGAGACAAAATAAGGTAGATGAGACATGAAGCCAGTAAGAAAAAAGAGATATAGGATATGAGCAGGATGATGCTATGAGAGGAGGTAAAAGATGAATCAGAAGAGCTTATAGAGGTGCCTAAAAACATGAGCGATGAATCAATGGAGACTTGGCTAATGAAGATTGTCACTGAGGACTCAAGACTTCTTAGCTCTTTTGCTTAAAGGGGAAAATGAAAGGAAAGAGTATATATATGTTCAGTGAGTAGAAACTCTTATATGCTATTTTTATTTGAGAAAAAAATTCATCCTTATATCCTGATGAATAAATTCCCATAATGTATTGTTCAGTTGAAGGCCTATTTGTAATGGTGTCATTGGTAATTTTCTTTTCCTACACACTAAACATTTCTTCCTCTCTGTGTCAGTTAACTGGGGAAGAGTATAAGTCCTGACTTAGGGTATTCTAATTTGGAATGCTTCCTACACTATTCCAGAAGACACAAAATGGACCATTTTCAAATTGGTCACTTTCAAAGACCTTAATGTATTGCCACTAAGTGACATTTTGATTCAGCTCAGGACACATATTTATTTATGTGCGCTACCGAAAAGTGAATGAATAAAATACATACATGATTGTTTCTTTTACAGTACTGAGAGTCATAAGAACTCTATCAGTGGTTTATATTAATTATTTTGTTATTAGCTAATTTTCAAAATATTCCAAGTTGTCTTCCCAGAAAAGTATTTGGAAAATAATACTTGCCTCAGCTACTAGAGAATAGTAAGACTAAAAAAACTTCTTGACTATACATTGTTCTATTAAATAAACCAAGCTTTACATCACTGCAGTTCCAAAGGACTATACAATATTTTTCCTGGTTACTTTTTTACTTCAGAAACTAATTGTATGGAGATTACTTTCAGGACTATTAAGAAAATGATGATGAAAAGAACTAAAACAAAGTTATCTTGTTTTAGATTTTTTTTTTTTTTTTTTGGCAGATGAGTCACCGTGATTTTTTTTTTCATTTCTTGTGCAACAAAACTTGGAGTTTTTAATATCAGAGCAGGCAGATTCAGAAAGCAAATGTCTAAAAATCTCACTCCCATGCAATGAATTTTCCTTTCTAAATTCTTCAAAGTTTAATATAGCAGTAAAATATTAAATTAAAAATTGATATTCAGTAAATGTGAAAAATCAGCACATTTTGGTGTTATCTATTTTTATCTACCTTTTACCTATGTAAAAGTAACATTGTTAAATTTCATCAGCATTTACTTTCATTTGGGGATCAACTGATTAAATGTTATTCAGTCATTTATATAGTTAAATGAATGCTTGGAGAAACAAGAATGTATGATTAAGAAAACATTTTAGGGGCGCCTGGGTGGCGCAGTAGGTTAAGCGTCCGACTTCAGCCAGGTCACGATCTCGCAGTCCGTGAGTTCGAGCCCCGCGTCGGCCTCTGGGCTGATGGCTCAGAGCCTGGAGCCTGTTTCCGATTCTGTGTCTCCCTCTCTCTCTGCCCCTCCCCAGTTCATGCTCTGTCTCTCTCTGTCCCAGAAATAAATAAACGTTTAAAAAAAAAAAACATTTTAACATATTTGGAGACATGACTCAACATATATTCAAAAGAATAAAATTCAGTTTTTATATTAAAAATTTAAATAATCCAATTGTAGTTAATTGTTATTTTGACTGTGTGAACAAAGCATAAATGGGCATCCATGTTAGAATAACTTTATGTGAATTATGACTTTAAAATAATTTAAAACTACTTTCAAATACAAGAAATGCAATTATTGTAAATACTCAATGATTTTGGCTTTGTATTCACACTCAATGAATATAATTCATAATCTACACAGAATAACAATTTACTTTGAAAATTGATGTTTTCATTCATAAGAAAGTTATGCAAAACCAGATTTTTGAAGAACTTGCATCACTTTCCTGGGCTAATATTTTGAATGACTTAACATTTGCAGAAATAATAAAAATGTTTTAGAAGTTAATCTGGGTAGTAAATACAGACTATTTATTTCATGGGCTAATGAGAGGATAGTCAGATTGTCTATTAACAGCAGTCAAATAGTTGTCAATGATCTTTTATTAGAAGAATGATTCAAGATTATAATTAAAGCAATTTAGTCGTGCCAGTGTACATAACTTCCACATGTACATTTATTTTAAATGTACAGTTCTGCATAACTAACAATTTTTGTATTTATCTAAATACTCTAACTGGATTTAATATTTGTCCAAACACTCATTTATTAGGTGATGGATATTACATTAAAGAAATGATGCATGATATGATGGAGAATTTCTTTGGATATTTATGTGTGATATTACCCTTAATGTATAGTACATGAATGCCAATAATTAGGAAGTAATGGTCTTCAGACAATGTTTTATATGGTTTCACACAAGAAATTCCTAATACTGTAGAAAATACTGTCTGAATTATTTGGTGCTTTCTTAAGTGATCTTTGTCTGAATGAAATCCCTATGTACTTTAAAAGTGCTTCAAGCAGGCAAATATAATTGTAAGAAACCTTAATCATGATATGTTTCATTTGGCAATCTATATCTTCAGGGTCACTTTATCTGGTGCACTTAGATACAAATGATTTAAGTTTATCCACTATATGCATTTCAAATATGTATTAAAACCACCATAATTGACCAAAAGTGAAAATGTTGTTTTCAGAGAAAGGGCATCAAACCTTCTCCCAAAGCAAAACAATTAGGTATTAATGATATTCTTGTTGCATATTCAAAAGGTCTTTTGTAGCATTTTCCCCTCTTTTTCTTCCCTTTTACCATCTCAACATGCAAAACTCTTCACTGTCACTTCAGATTACACAATTCTAAAAAGATAAAACAACATTTAAACACATTTGCTTTGGAAGGGAAAATGAGCATTTGTACCCAATAAGCCTGATTGTGGAACTGCATGCAAATTGCGTTTTGATTTATCTCTTTTACACTTTTTTTCCATTTGAATTGATCTTGCATTAATTTCACCAAGCGGCTCTGTGAGGCTGCAGATGTTGCCGTGTGTTTAATAAATCAATGAGACAGATCTGAATGAATCACTTCAGATGGATTCTCTGCTTGGTTTGATGTCTAGATGTTATTCTTAGCTTGTTATCATGACAGATGCATTAATGTTCCCATACTCTGCCAGCAATGTCAAAGAGATCGAAGCTTTTAAAGTGGCAGCATCCCTTTTTCCATTTTCTGCTAGAACAACTAAACGCATTTTATTTTATTTAGGAATCAGTGAAAAATATCAAATCAATGATGAGTTTCTTCATGGGAAAAAGTCTTAATTTTCATGCTATACTAATTATTCTAAAATCGTGGAAATCAATATGTTAAAACCTAAATATAGTGTAGCTACTTAAAAGTGCCCCCCACATTAATACTTAATCATGGTAGGAAAAATGAGAATAAGTAATATATGATTGGGACAAATTGAAAGTGTCACTATAAATAGAATAATGCTGTATCCAAATTGATTACAAAAGGGTGTTAGTTTTTAAATCCATACTAATAAGCTTGTTGGTTTAATGCAGCTGTAATATACTACCAAAGGATTCAGAACTCCTTCAGGATTTAATATTTCTTTTTAGTAGGAAGAAGATAGCCTGTCCATTGTATATGCATCATTCTTCACTTAGTAAAGCTGAAAATTTTAGAAAAGTTTATTTCAGTTTAGTATATTTCAGTTATTTATATTCTGTGTAATTATTAGTAAGTCATTCAGTAACAATAAATGCTACTTTTATAATCTAATTTCTTAGACTGTAGAAAAGCATAGGCACATCAAAAGAACTTTATTGTAATGCTAGTGAAATTTATTGTTTACATGCATTAAATATCATAATGATCATATTTTATTTCATTTAACCTGTGGCTTTATTACCTTGATTTTAGGAGAGAAACAATTCTGTCAATTGTTGTTAAATATTTTGAATTGAATGTTGTAGGTGTTATAACTTTTTAGTTAATCTCTGAGACAGGTTTTACTTTTTTTTTTTTGGCGGGGGGGGGGGAAGCAATATAGTTTTAATTTAGTTTTCACAAAGAGATACCAGTTGTATGTACCAGATGTCATCCTAAGCACTTTACATGTACCCATTTAATTTTCATCATGGTTCAATAGAAACAAAACTGGAGCAAATATAAACTTTGACTAAGAGAGGTACTTCAAATAAGGGTTCAGACTTACCATCTCAACTGAAGTGTGAAAATCTACTTTCAGTATCTAACATTCTCTGAGACAGGTTTTAAAAAAGAAATTCAATTTTTCTATGTTAAACTTTCTGAAGAATATATATTAAAAAATCAGCTTTTAGAGGTAGTTCCTCTTTGCAGGCCTTTACAGTATTCTTTCATCATAATTTTGTTAACTTTATTAAAACAGGAAAACTGGAAACACTGTTAATTGATACCGTTGCGGTCTTAAATTCTTCAGGAGAATTTTTATCTCCTCTATTAGGCTAATTTTAGAAGCTTAGAATACATGCTATTGTCTACAGTGTAAAGATAATTTTATAATGAAGTTTAATAAAGTTATAGACAGGAATCTTTTTTCAAATTTTGCTTAAAACATGGGAATGTTTTCATGATAATATTTTGCCACATCTTTCTTTAGAGCTAAACTTATATATTAGAATTGATGAAATTATCATATCGAGAATGTGAATATAACATAATGCATATTATTTTATGAAAAATTGAATGTAATAGAGAAAATTGATATATTTATCACTACCTATAATGATATTCTTAAAAGAGAATGGAATTTGTTACATAAACAAAACCTTGAATTTGTAATAATTTCTGAGGAATAAATTTTAACTTTAGTCATATTCATTGCAGAACTTCATTAAGCCTAATATTGTGTATATTTCAGGTACTTAATTCACATTTGTTAAATGAATACACACATGCACACATATACATTTATTCATTTTATCATAATTCTTTGCACAAATTGCCATTCCTTTGAAAAGCTAGGAAATAGTTACATAAGGTATGCAGTTATTAAAGACACTAATCCTGAAATTTTAATTCCATTATAAAACCATTTGTAATCATGCCATAAACTTTTCACAAATATACCTATAAAGGTATCAAAATCTAATATATGAAATTAGAATTTTGAACTGAAATATATCTTTAAAGAAAAGATGACTTCCTTATATTTCCTTTTAGTGAAAACCCACAGAAGATGCTCTAATATGAATAGCCAAGAATTAATAAATAAGGCAAGCCTACTACCATAAAATCATTCTCAGCTATATAGATTTATACTACTTGATATCAGCACCATGCCTAGTGACAGTTTACTTTTGATCTTTCAAACAGTAAATGCATGTTTATCCAAAATTAGTTGGTAAGAAGAGGGTTTTTCTCCCTTCTATCTATAACCTGTGAATAGAAACACAAATACTTAAGTATTATGATTTACTTTTTCCCTGTATAATCTCAAGATCTATGCAATGCAACATTAATTTTCATGAAGTATCCCCCATCCATTTAAAGGAATAACTTAGTTCTTTCAGGTGTAATTAGTTTTGAAGAGTAAAATTTCCTTTCATCTAGGATCCCTGAGGTTGAAGCTACTCATATGTATGTATTATTTTGACCCATTATAGTTATTTAGTTTATTAGAGGAAATTGTGATGAAAACTTTGCAATTACACTACTGGAAAAAAAATATATAGTATAGGAAAGTTAAAAACAATAATGAACCACAGTATTTTTATTGCTGCATAACCATTTTATTCTTAAACAAGTTGACTGCTTACTAGTGTATAATGTAGTGTGTATGTTAAGGTAAAAAACATTCCATTGCAATTGTGTCCAATGATCTTATCAGGTTTCTGGCAACTGTTAGCTGGTAACAGCATTTAGGCTACATTTAGTCTATTTGCTATTTATGTGATGAGTTAAAAAGAAAAAAGTAATATTGATCTGTCTCTGGATTAAAGTTTGAAATGGGCAACAGCCTAAACACAAAAGGCTTTTTTTTTTTTTATGATTTCTCAGCTTGCCATTGATCTCCTAGTTTTATTGCATTCATTATTTATTAAAAGAATTTGCAAGCTAAACATAACGTTAAGCTAGTTTGCACACAGGGACCGCACTTAGGAAATTGAATGGAAATTGCATTAGAGATGAACATCTGTGCTATTTTTCCACTCATGTGTTTATGGGTTTGTATAAAAGGTGTATTGGATTAGCAGTTATAACCATTATAGCTTACAGCAATATGCTAGATTCTGAGCTTTGAGTTATTTTGGAAGAAGTCTGTCTTTCACTTATTTTGGAAGAAGTCTTTCTTTCACTTATTTGTCTAAAAAGCATAGTAATAGCATCACAAACATTGAGATAGATTTAATTTTTATTATATTTGTTAATTCATTATCTATATTATGTATCAATTGTGAAATACTGTGCTGTATTAAAGTAAAATATTAAAAAAATACATACATAATTATCATTTAAGATTATTCTATCTCTTAATGGTTTTAGATAGTAGGCTACATAGGTGAACTTTACGTAGTATCTATTTTAAGAACGTTGAGTTTAATGCCATATTAAAGCACACCAAATTCACAAAAACAATATAAAATCTTTAATGTGTCCATTTATACTATGTTATTATATATGCATGTTAGACCTTGTTCCTTCTGAGAGGATAATAACTATACAGACACTGAGGACTTGCTTTGTATAACACTATGAACAATAGGGTAGGATGCTGTATGATATGGAAATTTATTTACAAAAATTTCAGTACTTCAATTGAAACAATTCTCCACAGAACATTAATTAGACCCTCGTATCTTTTTTGCAGTGTTGTTTTTAATCTGTAGACATTTGAAGAACTCAATCTACCAATTTAATTATTGGTATTAAAATAAAAACCTCTTCACAATAGTTTTGGTATTATGATTAGATTTGTCATGAGTGTGTGTGTGTGTGTGTGTGTGTGTGTGTGTGTGTGTGTGTGTAGAGTATACTATGTGGTGCCAGACAATGTTTTAGTTGCTGCAAACAGAGTGAACACAACAGTCTTTTCTCTCATGGAGCTTACATTCTAGAATCATGCTATCTTTAGCTTAGGGTATGTAAACTATATATCTCTCTTATTATATTTGCTAAATTGTGAAATCTTTGTGGTTACAAGTATTTTGCTATATATCCATTGTTGAATACTTAAATTTCCTTTCTCATATCTGTCTCATGTGTTATGTCAGTAAACACTAGATTGTTTTTAGTCTATAGAATTATACCAGAAATGTTCAACTAAAAATAGAGTTATTGAGATATAAAACAAAATATTTAGTTTTATGAATGTAGAGAATTACTCATGTTATAAATAAAATATACATCAAGAGGAGATTGGAATAAAACAGGTATTTCTACTTAAGAATGGCTATAGTTAATTGACTTTAGTATCTTTTCTCTGACATATATTTGCTGAATCTTTATGATATGAGCCCTTAAGAACTCATGAAATTAGCCATTCTCTGAGACATATTTTTGTAGTAAAATGTGCAACTTTGGATTAAAAACCATGTTTTTTTTCTTCATGTGCAAAAGCTTTCTTTCATTTGTGTTAGAGTTTTAAATAGATCCTTAAGCTTAGAGTTTGATTTGCTTTGGAAGAATATTTGCAAACATGTATAATTAAATGTTTAATATTAATATTTAGCCTGCTGCTTTGAAAATAGCCTGTGATCTGCTAAATTTCTAAATTTATTTTGTAAAAAATATTTATGAGTAGCCTCTAGGTTTTTATTTGAGGAAGACAAAAGGGGAGTTTATTCATAGAAAAAAAATTTACTGCATAGTATATTTTATACATAGTATACAAGTTTTAGGTCTCATAAGCCAATTAGAATATTCAGTGGAACACACACATATTATATGTGTATATACATATATATAATATAAGTATATATATGAGTATGTATATAAGTATACATATATAATGTTAACCAATGTATGTTAATGTTATATATTCATATGTAACATATAAATATTATGTACATGTATACATATATGTATAAGATATTTTCCAGGTCCATTCATTTGTCACTTCATTTCAGCAAATATTTAATAAGTACATACTATTCATCTGTACAAGGCTACTTATCAAGGGGAAAGTAGTGATCTTAAGAACTATCCAAATTCTTATTTTTCTTATTTCCAGATTACCCAGGTAGAGTTTTATTGTTACATTGTTAACTCTCAGCTAACATACATTAATGCAAGGAAAAGCAAATAATGTATGCAATTCAAAATTATGGAAAATTAATATAACATTAATTAGGTTTTGCAGTACATTATAAAATATTTATAGTATATTTAAGTGTCTAAATATATTTGCTTATTCTACTATTAAATCGTATTTACATTTTATGCGTATTCACTGGTGGGAAGGAGAGATAGCCCAGGAACATGCTAAGATTGAATTAAATCTGAAATTAAATGCTTTATATGAAGAAAATATCTGAAATGAATAAGTAATTAGCAGACATAGAGCTTATATGTTATAGCTAACACAGTGTACTGGATCATGTTATTGATTAACTAAGTGTATTTTGCTTGAATTTATTATGTTGTCTATAGAAATATTTATATACGTAATGGATACAATAATCATTAAAACTCTTAGCAGATCAAAACCTGGAAAATTGCATGAAACCAGTTGTTGATTTTAACATATTTTCCTATGCTTAGGTCCCCTAAATGACCATCTTCCATAAGCTAAACAAACATTTGTTGACAGAAGAATCATGACTTTTGAGTGAAAACACACTGATGAGTATAGTACTAAATCATTTCTGTGAAGTGTTTCTACTCTTTGAAAAGAATAATTAATCTATTTTCAGCTTGTAATTTTAAAAAAATGGAACATTTTAGTCTTAGTGCCAATCATGTCCTGCAAGAGTGGTCATTTTGATGATGGGCACATGTTGAACACCTTGACCTCTGAAGAGGGTAGTAACTACTCCAGAGCTTAGCTGATATGAGTTTATTTGGTATAATCACTTTCTAACATTTGCAGTTGTTTTGGATTGGTCTTTGTCATACTAGAAAACTGACAGGTTTTTGTTATTTTAGGGGCATGTTCTTTTTCACAAGGTTGTGTGATGTTTACATATCTCCATGTTGCCAGAGTCGAAAGCTTTTATTATTCTTTGAAATTTAGTCCCATAGAATTGAATGATTGTTCTTCTGTGTATTTTGTTTTCAAGAGCACTCTCAGTTTTTAAGTGTAAATGAAACTCAAGAAATTCCTCCTTTTAGATATTTTTCTGTATTAGTGGTAAAAATGTAAAAGTATTTGTCTCATGGATTCATGTTTCATCAAAGAGGCAGTGGTGCTCAACTATTTAAAGTTTTCTGTCTAATTAGGAAGGCTCTTTAAAAAAAGATTTTATCATTTTTAAGTAATCTCTACACCTAACGTGATGCTTGAACTCACAACCCCCAGATGAAGAGTTCCATGTTCCCCTGACTGAGCCAGCCAGGTTAGGTTACCCAATTAGGAAGGCTCTTAATTTAAAGATAGGAAGACTGTAATTTGGGTTATGTCAGCATTGATTTAGTTCCATTTGGGCATGGACAAAGAATGAAACTAAATAAAGGTGGAGAAAGCTTGATGAGAGAATATTTCTCATGGAAATATTGAATGGATCAAGAACTAGCTGATAGATAAGAGGTAGGCAGTGTAGTGTGGACTGATAAAAGCCTTTCCACAGAATTCTTAAATGAATTATCCCATTTAGTTGCATTCATTTTATTTTAGTGGTTAGTTTAAGCAGATTCCTGAACAGGAACAGAAAGCATAAAAAATATTAGCTGTAAACAAAAATAAAAACTCTAAAGGCAAATGTGGAAATGTTATTCCATGTGAGGTGAGCTGGTGGCATTTGAAACCATAATAGAACATTTTAATACGTGTTATCACTAAAATATTTGTTTACTATGCTAGTAAATGTCAATTTAATTTCTAAAATATTTTATACAACATCCATTTACATTTCTTGTGTAAATTCTATTACTGTTACTGGTCTATTAGCCTGCTTCTAGCTTGCCATAGCACATTTTTAAAACACATGTTGACTGAATTTTTTAAAAAGGGTTACATTTTGCCTTTGGGTATGTGTGTGAAGTTTTATAGTATTCAATAATAACTAAGTGTGCATTTTAGGAAGTAATTTGAACCACTGCATTCAAGATTATTTAATGAACATTAAAATTTGAATTAAGGAACATCAAAGTGGCATTTTTGTCATTTTTGTATTTAATAAGTGCAGTAAAGTTTAAATATTTCCTTCATGCCTTCTGCCTGAAAATATATCTGGAAATTTAAAATTACTAGCTAGGTGTAATAGTAAAAACTTTACATGTATATACTGGTACATAGTTTATATAGTGCTTTCATATATGTTAGCTCGTTTAATCTGATCATTAGAATAGCCTGCTTTTATAATTTTGTTGCAAAATTTCTAAATTTTTATAAACAGATGGCTGATCATTTTACAATGTGGTACTTCTGGGGATCACTTAATCTCATTTAGATTTTCTTCACTAAATGCTAAATCAGCATCGTCCATAGTTATAATGAAACTTATAATACTTCTGGGGAATAATAGTACCTTATGTTTGTGCAGAATCTCATAGGCTACAAAGCTTGTTCATACACTTTCTGCATTTATCCTCACAGCAACTCTATGAGGCAGGTCATCTGATTGTGAATTTAGGTGAGAAAATCGAAATGTAGGCAAGTAAAGTAAATTGCTTAAGGCCATAAAATCTAGTCAAGGCAGAACAGTTCTTGAATCTAAGTCTTCTGTTGTACCTCCTCTGTTGCACCTCCTCTGGTACACTATGCTCTCTATGCTGTCTATGAAGTCGTAAATCTTGATAGATGAGTTTGAGCAAACAAGTTTAGTTAGGTGGTGGATTCTTTCAGTTATTCACAGAATTATGGAAAAACTAGGAGTGGGAAATAGAGATAAGTAAACTAGTAGGAGAGATAAGCACTACACAAGATCTTCTCTGGAATTTCTTCAGGGTACATGCCCTGATAGGAATTTCTGCATTTTAATGATGATGTTTTCAGAAATACAGTAACTAAACTCCCTTGGTGGTGATTCAATTCCATATGCATGTACAGGAAGGTTTTGGGAACCAACAAAAACTTAACATTTTGAATGAAAAAGTGAAAAGAATAATAATAATTCAAGAAAGTGTGTAGAGATGGCAGTAGTTCATTAAAGCACAATATTGAAAGAATTTATGAAATTGGGACCTAGTTACTAAAACATATGAATTGTCTCTTGTGTCCAAAATACTCTGTGGGTACCTTCAGAGAGCTTTAAATCTTATTGTAGAGATAAGGTATACACACATTAAAAAGATTGTGTCATTCATTCATTCATTCATTCATCAAATAGCTATTGGGTGTCTATTCTGCGTCAGGCACTCTTCTAGGTGCTTGGGATACATGTATTAAAAATAAACAAAGATCCCTGCTTATATTCTAGGACATTGTAGTGTGGATAGAGGAAGACAATAAACAATATGAATAATAAAGGAGTCAATTATATTGTAAGAAGGTGGTAAGTGCTATGGAAAAAATAAAGTAGAGCAAGGTACAGGTATGAGTGAACTGGAATTGGTTGCAGTTTTAAATAAAATGAGTATTATAGCCCTCATTGAGAATGTGAGCTTTGTTCACAGATTTGAAAGGGAGGGGAGTTGGCAAAGCCAAATCTGGGGAAAGAGATCCTAGGTTGAGAAAACAGTTGACCAAACGCCCTAAAGCAAGAGCATGCCTAGCGATTTTCAAGTGCAGTAAGGAGGCTAGTGAGGCTGGAGTAGAATGAGCTGAGGAGGAGAATAGTAGGAATCAGATTATAATGGCAATGTTGCGGGTGTGGGGGTGTCATATATGGCCTTTTAAACCATTTTAGTTTTTTTTTTCTCTAAAAAAATGGGGCACCTGGGTGGCTCAGTCAGTTAGTTAAGCATCCGATTTTGGCTCAGGTCATGATCTTGTGGTTCATGGGTTTGAACCTTGTGTCAGGCTCTGTGCTGACAGCTCAGTCTGGAGCCTGCTTCAGATTCTGTGTCTCCCTCTCTCTGCCCATCCCCCCCAATAAATAAACATTAAAAAAATTAAATAAATGAAATGAGGAGTCACTGCAGAGTTTTGAGCAAGGATGTAACAGGATTTGACTTAGGATTTCAAAGGATTGATCTGGCTGCTAAATTGAGAATAGGCTTAAAGTGGAGCAAGGGTAGAAACAGGATGCTATTGCAGTGAACTGGGGGAGAGAGGGTGGTGGTTTAGACCATAGTAGTAGGGTAGAGGTAGTGAAAATCAGATTCTGGATAGGTTTTGAAGGTAAAAACAATAGGACTTCCTGAGGGATTAGACACTGAGTGTGAGACAAAGAAGAGTCATGAATAACTCCAAGATTTTGGTATGAGCAACTGAGAAGATGAAGTTTTGAGTCATTTCAGAAGGGGAAGGCTATAGGTGAAACAGATTTGGGGAGAAAGTTCAGGAGTTCATTGTTATACTTGTTAGTTTTTAAGTATTTTTCTGCCTTTTCAGCAGAGATTTAGTCATGTATGCAAGTCTGGTATTTGGGAGAGACATCTGGACAGGAGATATAACTTTAAGACAGGAGTGATTGTAAATAGAAAAGAGGAAAATTTCAAGGACTGAGTTCTGAGTCACATCAACTCAAAGGTTAGGAAGAATAGGAGGAATCAGCAGAAGCCTGAGAAAGAAAATCCAGTGAAATAGGGGGGAAAAAAGAGAATGGTGTCCTAGGAAAGAAAATGTATTGGGGCACCTGGGTGTCTCAGTCGGTTGAGAGTCTGACTTCAGCTCAGGTCATGATCTCATGGTCTGTGAGTTTGAGCCCTGTGTCTGGCTCTGTGCTGACAGCTCAGAGCCTGGAGCCTGCTTCAGATTCTGTGTCTCCCTCTCTCTCTGCTCCTCCCCCACTCATGCTCTGTCTCTCTCTGTCAAAAATAAAATAAATATAAAAAATGTTTTTAAAAAGAAATGTATCAAAAAGGAAGGAGTGATCAACCATGCAAATGTGGCTAATCAGCAAAAATAACTAGGAGGACCAAGAATTAGCCATTAGATGTGAGAATGGAAGTCACTGGTGATCTTGATGAGAGCAGTTTTAGTGGAAAAATGGGAATGAAAACTCTGAGTGACATGTGTTTAATAAAGAATAGAAGGAGAGGAATTGGAGACAGAGTATAGACAACTCTTTACAAGGATTTGCTGCAAAGATAGCATACAACTCAAGGTCAGAGGGAGTAGCTTGAGAGCAGGGAGCAATGGATCAAGAAGTTATCATATTTTATTAAGATGGAAGAAATAACAACATATCCAGTCAGCAATTTTCCAGGATAAATTTTTAAAAATTTATGTAGAGAAGAGAGAGGAGTATTGCTAAAGTGATATTCTTGAATAGGAGGGAGTGGATAGGTTCCAGTACACAAATAAAGTCATCAGTTTTAGATAGGAGCACAGTTAGTGCATTTCCAGATAGGAAACCTGAGTATGTGAGTGGAGATTCTGGTTGATCTGGTATTGGGACTCTATGGAAGTTGTGTTCTGATTGTTTCAATCTTCTCAACTTAGTGGGAAACAAATCATTAGTTGGGGGGACTGGAAAAGAGGTGTTAGAGGTGTTGGAGTTTGCGGTGAAAAAGAAAGTGTAAAATAGCCATCTAGATGAGTAGGAGAGTAAAGTATTTAAAGAGGTTTAGTATGATTCCCAGGCAGCACCAAACACTCATTGAGGTTTTATGATCATAAATTCAAAATGGTTAGTGTGGTTGCATGTTTTAATCCCACTATGTACGGCTGTGTTGGTACTGGTGCAATGTAGGCAAATAATTGGCTTTAATGAGATTTATGGTTTTGCTATGTGTATAAGAAAACCAGAGGTCAAGAGAGTTGAAGGTTTTTGCAAAAAGTTATAATTGATGACAATGCATTTTAAACTGCTAAGGGAAAAAAAGGACATCAAGGATGTGAGAGATAGTGAAAGCATGGTAGTATCAATGAATTTGAGGTTCCAAGAAGAGGTCAAAGGATTGTTGGAGTTCGAGTATTAGAAGGTGTGAACAAGAAAGAAGTAGCGAGAGTCAGAGAGTAGGATGCACAAAATTAAAGATAAGAAAGTGTTGCAGTTAATGGTAAATTACATGGTTTAGGGTATGACCATGGGCATGAATGGCTGAAGTAAAGAGGACAAGATATTTGGAAAGGAGGAGGTCAAGAAACTGAAAGGCTAGAGTGTTGGTCATATCATCTATGTGTACATTGCTCATTGAAACTGCTAAGGATTAAAAGATAAGTCAGTGTATCATATTTCAAGTTTTATAGTACATTTCATAATGCTATCAGAGTTTGCTTTGTTTAAAAACTATTTTTAATTTAATTTCTAAAATTTTAAAATTAAAGTTGTTGGAATTAAGAACTCAGGGGACTCAAATTGACTGAATTTTAAAAAGTATTCCTCATTCACTATATTATGAAGGTTTGAACATTTACTTTAACAATCCCTGTTTTGCCACGAGCATACTGTGCTTCAGTTAAACTGTCCTGAATAAAATGGTGAAAAATGACGTTTTCTAAATAATTTAAATAATGTTTGTTTATTTGATCTATTATTAACATTTTTTACAATAGATAATGCACTTAATTTTATTATGACTTTTTATTTAAATTCCAGCTAGTTAACATACAGTGTAATATTTGTTTCAGGCATAGAATTTAGTGATTCATCACTTACACACAACACTTGGTGCTCTTCACAACAAGGACACTCCTTAATCCTCATCACCTATTTAACCCATCTCCCCCATCCACCTCACCTCTAGTAACCATCAATTTGTTCTCTATAGTGAAGAGTCTCTTTCTTGGTTTGCTTCTCTCTTTCTCCCCACTATGTTCAATTGTATGGTTTCTTAAATTCCACATATTAGTGAAATCATATGGTATTTGTCTTTCTCTTACTGATGTATTTTGCTTAGCATAATACTCTCTAGCTCCACCCGAGTCATTGCAAATGGCAAGATTTCATTCTTTTTGATGGCTGAGTAGTATTCCATTGTATATATACACCACATCTTCTTTAACCATTCATCAGTCCATGGACATTTGGGCTTTTTCCATAATATGGCTATTATAGACATTGGGGTGCATGTATCCCTTTGAATTAGTATTTTTGTATCCTTTGGGTAAATACCTAGTGGTACAATTTCTGGATTGTTGGTAGCTCTATTTTTAACTTTTTGAGGAACCTCCATATTGTTTTCCAGAGTGGCTGCATTAGTTTGCATTCCCAACAGTGCAAGAGGATTCCCCTTTCTCTGCATCCTCTCCAACACCTGTTGTTTCCTATGTTGTTAATTTTAGCTGTGAACTGAGTTTTATACCAGGAACATTATTAGTCCCAGGAAGCATGTGTGTTGATATTATTATGTCATATATTCATGAAGAGTAAATTAATTTCCTACTTTCATTTCAGTACATTGGTATTTTATAAACAGAGTACTAAAAGTTTGCTAGGCACAGCCCAGAACTGGTAGTCATGGTTCTTTACCTATAGATGGTTCATAATGCATTCTAAGTTGAAGAAACCCAATCAATATGTGTATGTATATATACAGAGAACAGCAGGTGCTAAATATATATATATATATCAGAGAAGAGCAGGTGCTAAATTCGTTATTAACTTCACGTGGAAGTTACTTAAACAGCTCCTGCTGTAGTCACCACTTCTAGCTACTCTTTGACTACTGGTTGGATTTCTATGACCTTGGAGGTTTGGTGATGAAGAAATGGTTAAACTTTAAATGAGATTCTCATGTGAAATCTTTGCAGAGTAAAGCTAAGAAGTTGGTGATCTCAATAGCAATTCCTTGCTAATTACCTGGGAAACGAATTTTCTCTGGTGGAGTTTGCCCATTCACCTGGCATCTTAGCAAAGTGGTTGGGAAGAAGGGTTTGGTCAGCATTTTCAAACTCCCATTAGATTCTGTCACTGATCCTGAGTGAGTTTTAATTTCTGTAGCTGAAGAAAAGCAAGGAAAGCCAGATGTAGTAACATCTGCTATTAAGATTCTTGTTTAGGAAAAAAAAAGCAGTTCCATTGTTAAAATTTGATTTTAGCTCTGTTGGGTTATTTAAAGGATCTTGTTTCCCTTATGTAGCACTGAAAAAAGACATGTGCATACAATAGACACTGGATTATCTCAATCAGGATAGCCTGTCCAAAAAATGTTGTGGAAATACTGTTTTAGGCACTATGACCCTAGTATCTGTTATACAAAAGCAAAGTAGAGAAACAAATGATTTTTCATCCTGCCTGATATTTCAAATTTGGTGAGATTAAACTTCAAATGAATATTATATCCAATGAATGATCATTGGCAGTGCACTGATATAATATAAACTGCCTAAGGAAACTGATATCAGAAAATATTAATATTGAGATTCCAGGAAGAATGGCCTATACTCAAGAGTTGAATATCTAGCTGAAGTCTTAACCCCTCTGTGAAGACTTCCTTTATCACCTGCAGTGATTTCTTGCTTCTTTGAAATTTTATCTGCAGATAGCCTTCCTCCTCCTCCTGCTCCTTCTCTTCTTTCTCTAAATTATTAAGTTTTAAGCTGTAAATGTTTTCTCTTTCTCTAAACTACCTTCTAAATTATTCAAATTCAGGAACAGTCTGATGTTTGTCATTTTATCACTCATATTGCCTAATATAGTGCACAGATGTAAGTATTCAAAATGTTTTCACTTTTCTGTTTGACAGTGTAACTATGATTTTTTATAATTAAATTATTTGCTTTGGGAAATATTCATATTTTAAGGAAATTCATTGCTATACCTAAGGGTGTATTATTCTGATTCTGATTGACAGCTCCTCTTGAACAACAGAAACCTAGGGGATTACTGTTCTGTCTCAGATACCAGCATTTGTAGATATATAACCATCCAATCCTTAGGTTTTCATCTAAAAATGGGGATAATATTAGTTACATAACTCATGGGGTTAAGATTAATTGAGATCACATTCATAAAGTGCTTAACACATAATAAAAGTTCAGTAAATGTTAGCTTTTAATACTGAAAGTGGTAACACACTAATATGTATGAACCCACATGTATACCTACATTCAGAACACAAGAAAAAAGGAAAATCTCAATAAAATGAACCAGTTAGTTTTCAGAAGTTTTTGCAACCAGTGCTAAATTAACTGGTTGACTGTGAGTGACACTCTATGTACTTCATTTTCCAGGAAATTCTTGCATGTTGACTTTCTAGCCTGACATGGCAGCTGGTAGGCCATTTATTACCAGTTCTATTTTGGTGGAAAATTCAGCCTTGTGTGTCATTTAGAGTTTTTGACACATGTACCCTCCTAAGGCTTAATGATTTTTCTGCATATGGGCTGTTATATATTACAGTCATGTAGAATGAAATTGATTGTCTTCTAAAATTAATTTTTCATTTGCCTCCAGCCTTCCTTTGATAGAGGACATACAGTTGCCTGTTTGCAGAAATACTGTTTAATCACATTAATATCTCAGCCCCCCAGGCTGGAGAAGATAATTGTACAAACGAACAGCAAAATCTGTATCTTTAACTTCTTTTTATGATTAAATTATGCAAATGAATTATCTCCTGCCCTTCCAAGCACTAATCATCTAATTAGGAATGATGTGTTAAAGGGATTGTTTTAAATCAGGGGAGGGATGAATTCAAGAAGCAGAAAATGGGGCTGATAATGAAACCACTGAAGGTACAGTAATGTGTACGAGATGAATGTATGCATTTGGTATGAAAAGAGGTGGGAAGGCTCATATATACTATCCATAGACCTGACATCTGGCATCTTTTGGCAGGAAATATAATTCCGTATCTCTGATGACATCATTTTTGGATTAACCTCAAATTTGTTGTAAGGCAAGTGTTAAGTTTCCTTTATTCTTGAACACTCAAGTTATCTATGGTGTTTAACATTTCACTGAGTGAAGGAGTTGGCTTGCTCTTCCAATCCATGGAGGATAAGGTGCAGCAAAGGAATGGGACTCCACCTTGATCATGAATATACACTTGGTTTTTCAGACTACTTTAGCAGAAGCAGTTCCCTTTTCCCTGAAAAAAATTAAACAAATTCAAGATATGCAAACTCAGAACAAATATAGTCTTCCTCTTAGGGAACTCAGGCTTAAATTCCAAGTTGTACTCTAGATATGTATTTGTAAGATCTGACTATGGTTTTGTGCTTCTGCTTCCAGAAATTGACTGTATAGAGTTTTTAGCACAATAGTCCTATTTAGTTGTATCTATAATTATTCTATACAATATATTGTCTCTTTTTTATAATAAATACTGTGTTAGAAATTGACAACGATGATAATAAATCATATTAATGTTCCTTAGCAGCCATGTCAAACTTTGTACATTGACATAGTTCTTATACTAATGTAAAAATGTAATAAATCATATAGAAATAAAAGAAAATAAGCTTACTGTGTATATTTTAGAGCCTCTTGAATTCCTTTCCTATAAGTACATTTGTGGGAGTCAGAAATCATAATGTTTATGTACTTTTCATGTTGTCTTCTACTGATTTGAATTCTGTGCTTTAACTGGTTATTATGGTGAACTCCAGGGTATTTTCTTTTTATAATGTAAATCATTTCCCAATGTGTTTGAGAACAAAATCTCAAGAAATGTATTCTAAACAGAATATAAGCATTTATGGATTGCACCAGATAATTTTTTTCAAGTTCTTGAGACCAGTGATGTCATTCTTTTCTTATTTCTTGTAGAGCTTTTTCTTCTGCATGTGCTAGTCCAGTTCATTAACAAGACCCACTGATACCCAACAACTGTTATTTTCTATTGGAGTGTGGCACATCCTTACTATATTGATGACCACTGTATATAGACATTTATATAACATCATTGCTTGTTAAGAATAGGCATCAAAATTCAGTTCATTTGATTTTATTGGGGAAAAATGTTTAAGCTATTTATTTAGACAATTGGAGCTAATGGGTGTAACTTGTTGGACATTCCAACGTTGACTTTTTTGAACTTTGTTCTGGAGATTTGACATGTATTCCTGTAAGACAGCTATTTATAGATTTCTACAGTGAAGAGACCACTGCTTTCAGGATTGCACCAAATTCAGAAGGACCAGGTTATCCTGTGGGAATGGAGGGTGATTCCTTTACAACTTATTCTATTGGTATCTCATGAAGCTTTATCTTTTTTCCCTTTGGAAGCTAACATGATTATTACATTCCCTCCCCCCAAAAAAGTAGTGCATTACTGTATCATATGATAAAAACAATGAACTGAATAGGCCCTTGTTAATACATTCTTTTTTAAAGATTGAGTTAATCCTCAAAGTCATTGTTCTGGTTTTCCAAAAAATCTAAATAAGTTGAACAGACATTGCTTCGGTTTTAACGGAGACCAAGAAGAATGGTTTGAATATTTGGCAATAGTAGAAATCAATTTTATAATCCCTGACTTCTAGTAACTTTTCCACAACATGTTATTTGCATAACAATTATGGAACAGTTGTGTTCAAGCTCATTTTTATTATTTTATTATGATAAAATAAATATATTTATGGTTTATCATTTTATCATTTGCATAAAAGTTTAACAAGAGATCTGCTTTCATTGATTGAGTCTCCACATTTCCACTGACTCAGTCATAACATCAAGTGCTACCCACACCTCCTGGGTTCTGAAAACACTTCTTCAGAATCCTGAGGTTATGAAAAGCAGATTTTAAAACATAGTATCGAGCAATTAAGTGATTTTTAAGTATTTTTAAGAAAGCTAGAAAACAATTTGAATCTAAAGCTCCAATAATTTTTTTTCATTCAAGGATCAGAATAAGGAATGCATAAACCAGTTGAGTATTCACCAAATAAGAGATTAAGTGCCCTCTATGAAGGAGGCTTATATTCTCTGAGAATTAAAAAAAAAAAAAAAAAACTCAGAGAAGTTTATCAGCAATTGTTGTATTAGAGTCAGAATTATGACATCACTCTCTTAAAATTCCAAACTATAGAGCTAAGCTTGTAATATGCCTCAGAAGGACTCAGAGGAATACCAAGTATGGAAGATTAATCTGATACTGTTCCATTTCTCCTACTCTTCAATAATTGGGAATGTTGAGTGATCTTTTGAAAAACCATACATATATGCCATACATATATGCATATATGTCAAACCTTAGTAAATGATCTCTCAATAAAGAATATGTATCTCTGGTTAACCCTACCTGTAAGAGGCAACCTTCTCAGCTTTCTAAGAATATAGGGAAGCACAGTCAATAGTTTTTCTCAATGCTTTTCTCATTGATCTTTTTCTTTATCTCCAATCCTTTATTCTGTGTAGAGATAGGGAATCTTAATGACATGAGACATAGTCTAACCCCAGGCTGTAATTTCTAGGTAATTAGTTTAAGAGGCCGAGGCAGGGAAGAATATGTCTTTTAGTTTTCTAAAGGGCCTGATTCCTTACCCAGTACATGGTTAACTTTCTGGCATGCTCGGTTCTCTAGAATCTTGCTCTTAGTTGTTACAAGTTTGGTGGTAATGATTAATTTCTGTCTTTTTTTAATGGGGGCTTTTGAAGTTTACTCATTTTAACAGTTCTAATAAACTATCCAGAGGGACATTTGTTAAATATAGAGCATTATATAGCTTTTTAAAAATACATATTCTGTATATAGCAGTTACTAAAATTATGAATAACTGTCTAACTGCCAATAATATTATTTAAGAACCTGATTTAATAAATGGCATCCATTACCATGTATCTATACTCAAAAATAGACGTGGCTGTTACACTATTATTAAATGAAAATTTGTAGATTAAGGTTTCTAGAAAAAAGTAAGCCTGCCATATTTTTATAGGCTTTGAAGTTATAATAATAGTTTCTATTTATTGAGTAGCATCTGTGAGCCAAACACTGTCCTTGGTTCTTTTTATTCATTACCCAATTTAATGCTCATAACAACCTTATGAGTTTGCTACTGCTTCTCACTTTTATAGTTAAGAAAGGTGAAGCTAAGGGAAATTAGGTAAAAGAACTAGTTAGTACGAAGCCAGGAATTCACTGACACCAAACCCAGGCTCTTTTGATTATATAATCCTGTACTAACTAAAATAATACATTAATTAAACATCTTTAAATTATGGCACCAACTAGATCAGGTTTGAGGAAAGGATATTTTAGATAAGGACATAAAAGTGAAATATATACTTTTGGTTGCTTATAATATGGAACACATTTTTATCATTGATATATACTAGTACATTTTAGAGGGGTGGTAGTATTGGCAAATGCTAGTTTTCTTCAGATATACTCCCATTAAGCTCTGATTACAAATGGGATAGAGATTGTTGTCTGTAAAATGAATACCTATGTATTTTGACAAGTCCCTTATCCATTGAACTTATCAGTGGACATCCCAAATCATGAAGAATCTATTTCAGGGGCAAATAGAGTCATTGAACCCACCATTGTTCTGGTTTTCTTCCCTACTGCCTTTAAATGATAACATGGTGTTTTTGAAGACAGGTGGTAACAATTCTCTAAAAAAAGTGTAAGCTGTTGAATGTTAAGTAGGATATTTATAGGGAGCTATAAACTGGAAAGAGTCTTATGTTTCTACTGCACAGGATTTAATTATGCAATTTGCTGTGACTTCAAGGAGAATGAGAGCATTGTTTCATACAATATTGCAAAGGAAGCATATTGGGGAGAGGAGTAATGAGAATTCATACAAATTGGGGTCCAGACCCCAGGCAGGGATATAGAATTGGTAAGTCAATTAACGTTTTCTTAATAATAGTGGTGATCTAAATTGTAGGGCATATGTGGACTCTCTTCTTCACACATATATTTTCATGATGCCTTTGTGGAGTTAGTACTATCTTATTTTGCAATTGGAGGAACCAAGTCACAGAAAGATTTAGTATCTTATCAAAGCAAAACTGGCAATAGTGGAAGAGAAATGGCAGTGTACTTAATTTGAGCCATCTAGTCACTGGACAATGTTTCCTATATCATTTTCATTGTTGTGTAACTCAATTTACTTAGGGATCTTGGAATAGCTTATTATCAATAGTTAATGAAATATCACAGTTATATAGGATAACAATAAGACTTAATGAGAAGTATTTCATGAATAGAATGAGCTTTTTGGATATTGTGAAAACATGGTCAGAGGTGTCAACTACTTTGAGATTATAATTGATGCCACAAGAGGAAAATTTCCCCTAAATTTTTGGCATAGTATAAACCACTCTAAGAGTGTATAGACAAAGGTTTAGATATGGTCCCTACTATCAAATCTTACAATGTAAGTGGGAAACTATAAGATATTTTAGTTGGTCTATAATTCCTATTCAACAGTAACTAATAAGTTAACTGTCTGACTTAGATGGTTTTGGGGAACACTTTTACAAAACTTTTCCAACTTGAGGCTAATAGTCTACCAGAATGTATATGAAATTCTATAAGAAAGAAGGAAACTCTAGGACATAGAATATGAAAAGGGTAGTAATAAGATGGGATATGGGATAAAATAAATAATACCTCTCAGGTTTGATTTTTGTCATATCCTTCTACAAAGTTTGCAGATAACTACTGACCTATCTTCAGCAACTACTAATAAGGAAATGCTATTCCAGTAGTGAAGGAAGTTATTTTATTGCTTACATAGTCTGTTTAACCCCAAGAAAGGGAGATTATAAAATTTTATGTGGTCTGATACATTTTAGTCATTTTATCTGTATGATTGATAAAGTGAAAGGGACACTCAATAATAAATTCATACCAACAAATTTTTCCTGAGAGTATTACTGGCATGAGTTGTCAAGTCCATTCTCTTTTCTCTGGTCCACTGTATAATTGCTGAGAAGATAGTGATTAAAACTCAGGGTGAATCAGTAGGTGGGAAGAATTGTGTTGCCTTCTACTTTCAACCTTTGGTCTACTTACAGGTAAGGAACTGTATCTTTGACGGTGCCTATGATAGAGTATTTATCTTAGTTATACCACTGATCTTACCAGATAAGGTATTTGACATCATTTTCTATTTTTTTAAATGTTTTTATTTATTTTTGAGAGAGAGAGACAGAGACAGAGCATGAGCATGAGCGGGGGAGGGGTAGAGAGAGAGGAGGCACAGAATCTCTAGCAGGCTCCAGGCTCTGAGCTGTCAGCACAGAGCCCGATGTGGGGCTCGAACTTGTGAACCATGAAATCGTGACCTGAGCCGAAGTCAGCCACTTAACTGACTGAGCCACCCAGGTGCCCCAGTTTCTATTTTTTTAGTATGATGTGTCCTGTGGTTGGCTGAATAAGGGCCTCCCAAAGATGTCCACATCCTAATCCCTCGAACCTGTGTATGTTACCTTACATGGCAAAAAAGATCTTGCTGATGTGATTAAGGCTTCATTTTAAAATTGAAATGAAGAGATTATCCTAGATTATCTGAGTGGATCTGATATAATCACACGGGTTCTTATAAAACTAGGTTGGAGGATCAGAGTCAGTTGCAGAAGATGTGACAATGGAAGCAAGAGGTTGGAGTAGTATGAGGAAGGAGCCATGAACCAAGGAATGCAGGTAGCTTCTAGAAACTGAAGAAGGCAATGAAGTGGATTTTTCCTGAAGGAACCAGGGGAGATACCTTGAGTTTAGACTTTTGCCCTCCAAAACTGTGAGGGAATACATTTGTGTTGTTTTAAGCCACTAATTATTATAGTAGCAATAGGAAAACAATACAAGCCTTAAGCTCTGTTGTCTCTCCCACAATATCTGTCATGTGACTGAGTACATGGTAGACAGTAAACACTTTTTTGCTTGGCTATCTTTCCAGAAAACCTAGGAAATGATTAACTAGAAGTGATTCTGAGACTTTTTATATGATCAGTGGACAGTTGTTGTAAAGGACTTGGAAAATCTTCAACATTTCTCTAAAATGCTGGAATTTGCTCTGAGCAGATTAAGGATTAATGTAACTAAATTCTATGCAAATACTGTAGGTACCCATATTCAAACACAAATATTTAGAAGTTATAGGAAGCTAATAGTCATTAGACATTTTGATTTTGTTATCATTTAACTCTAGCAGAAATGTTTACCTTGCTATTTTTCTCACTGGAATTAAAATCCAATTATAGTAAGTAGGAAGAAAGATAATTTGGGGTGTTTGGGGGTCTTTGGTAGCATTCACCTTCATAAACCATGTCAGTGAACAAGTGTCATTTATTTAATGGCTTATTAGGACTCTATCATATTGATAGGTTCAAATAATGGACAACGGAATATTACAGCTAAGAATGTTTAAAATAACAGTAGCCTGTATGGCTCTATAACAGCCTTGGAATGAGTTATATAAAACACTATGTTTGTTAGTTTAGTCTGTAGGCCCTTAGGTAGGGTGCATTAATCATTAGTAGGTACCAAAATCAAAAGAATATAGATAAGAATTTTTTTTAGTCTATGTTGCCAAAATTCTCATGTTATAAATGTTATAGTTGAATTAAGAATACAGAAAATATTAAAAGAATATTCATATATTTTTCACATTCATATTTTAATGTCCTTCTGGCATTAAAATATCATACAAATGAAATTTATCATTTTCCCATTACCAGATGATCACACTTTATACTTTTTCCATCTTGTTAATAGGGTCACCTAATCCCCTAGACTTTTGATTTTATAGTAATTAAAAAAAAACCTTCACTTTGTCTTTCATATCCAAACTGTCAAATCCTGCTGATTCTTCTCATTATTTCTGAGACCATTTCCTCTCTGGACTCTTATGCAGATCTCTACATTTTGTTCTTTTATGTTCTTAAGATAACCCCCTAAAATAGCTCCTCCTTTTTTCATTGTCTGCGTATTTGACTAATGTCATTACTCATTGATCTGCATCATGGAGGCTATTCTGCAGACAATTTAATCTGCTTCAATTCCCCTGATTCAAGATGCGTTCATCTCTGGAGTTCCCTTCCTGTACCTTTGCACTAATACATGTCTCTTACCCTTTCAAAACTACTTGAAAACATATGTTTTAAAGCAATCTCTCTGCATCAGTCTTTTTTAAAAAAAGTTTATTTTGAGAGAGAGAGGGCATGGGCTTGTGTGTGTGCACTGGTGCAGGAGGGGCAGAGAGAGAATCCCGAGCAGGTTAGTGCAGGGCCTGATGCAGGGCTTGAACTCATGAACCATTAGGTCATGTCCTGAGCTGAAATCAAGATTAACTGACTGAGCCACCCAGGTGCTCCTCTTCATTAGTCTTACTTAACTTTTATTCCCCTTTATTCTCACTGTGGTTTTCAACACTTCCTGACTTTCTGACTTGTGTTTTGTATGTGAGGCAATATTGGCCTATACTCACAATAGCATGCCTACTGCCAAGTGCTCACCTTGCCTCAGTCAGTGTTCAATATGCATGTAGTATCTGTACAGTGCAATTTCAAATTTATACATAGGCAAGTTTCACAGAACAATGATCAAAAATATTACTCCATATTCTCACTATTATGAATAGTGTTGAAATAAACAATCATTTGAAACCCCCTCCCCCCAAGATCCATAGCTAAAGAAAAGAGCATTTTGTGCATCTGATTGCTTTCTTGGTTGTTATCTCCTGGAAATCAGTATAAGCCTTGTGTGTTTTAATTTTTCCATGAAACAATGCCTTACATATAGGAGGTGCTCAGTAAGTATTGAGTTTAATTGGAACATTATAGTGAATATTTTATTAAAAATTAGATGATAAAACTTTTGTTTTTCACTATTCAATCTGTTTACAACCAGCTCTATTTTAACAGTGAGAAATATTGCCCAAATCATGTGATATAGTGAAAAATTCAGTATTTTGTGTGTGTATGTGTGTGTATTGTGTATAGCCTAGCACAAGGTATGTCACATAGTGAGTTCCCAGTTAATATATTTGAAAAGATCCAGTTTTCCTTTATGGGACATGAAGTAGAGATTTGGTGGATTGCTGTTATAAGTTGTTGTCTTGGTTAACTGCACCATGACCTTCTAAGATACATTTACCAAGTAGTGTGCACTCATGTATTTAGTAAATGACCTGTTCCTGTGTCCTGACTTCAAGGAATCCTATTTGGTAAACAATATGTGCGCACATGAAGCAACAAAAGAGTATAATTAATTATCAAAATATGTAATATAGATTCTTTAGATTATGTAGAACTTTAGAAAAGGAATGGATCTTGATGTTTTAATAAAAAGTCTGTTTTTCATTTATTTTAGGATGGTGTAGAGAATCATAGTCTCCTTATTCTTACACATTTAAACTGTATACTGCAAGAATTGGCTTTTTTTTAATGCAATATAGTGCCCTCTGGTGAATGTTCATTTCAGCATAAGAATTATATTCCACTGACTTTTTTTGTAAAATCATTTATTCTATGAAACATTACTAGAAAATAAATTCTATTTGCTCATTAGTTTCCAGAAAACAATGACAGGTGGAATAAGAGAAAGACAATATTCTGATTTATAATTAAAAATTTAAAATGATTATAATTTAAGCCCATGTAGATTTCTTTTACTCAGTACACTAAAAATTTGCCTGCCTTCTTTTTTCTGTTACTTCCTATGTGAGAAGTAGATTGAAATCCCTGCATCTATTGATAGTGTTGCCAGTTGCTACTTTTGCATTTTTTAAATGTTTATTTATTTATTTTTGAGACAGAGAGTGAGACACAGAATCTGAAGCAGGCTCCAGGGTCTGAACTGTCAGCACAGAGCCTGATCCGGGGCTCAAAATCATGAACCATGAGATCATGACCTGAGCCAAAGTCAGACGCTCAACCAACTGAGCCACTCAGGTGCCCCTACGTTTGCATTTCTTAAAGGTAAAGAGGTGGTACTAATACTGATACTTCAATAAAATACAACAAAGTCAACAGTGGAACTATTCTACAGGGTAAAGCATTTGATCTGTAGGCTCAAATATCACAGGTCAAAACTAGGTTTCATTATTTTTTCTCCTTATTTAAACCATAAATATTTTTAACCCTTTCCTTACAACATGCTTACTTAGGAGATAGATACTGTTGTTTTTTTTTTTTTTTTTTTTTTTTCTGGACATAACTGGAAACTATCTCGTGCTTAAAGTGGTTCATAACAATATAGTAAGGTAGGGCAAATAGCTGTTTTAGACTGATATATTTGAAAAATTTTCAATATAGACCTCAATTTATAACCTCAGCTTAATTCTTTTTTTTTTTAAATGAAATTTATTGTCAAATTGGTTTCCATACAACACCCAGTGCTATTCCAACAGGTGCCCTCCAATAGCACTGCTAGGAATTTACCCAAGGGATAGAGGAGTGCTGATATGGGGCACTTTTACCTCAGCTTAATTCTTGACTATTCGTAGGGAATAAACCAAACTTCACCAGAACAAAAAAAGGTGAATATCTTAAAAGAACAGTGATGTCCTTCCCAGTTATTTTTTCTAAGCATGAAGAATTCGTTTAGACAGTTTATATGCTAAGAGGTAAGTGAAGGTAGTCATAAGACAATTAACTGAAGATTTCATCTACCATTTATGAATGATTCTATTGTTTTATTTAGATACTTGCATATGACATCTGTATTATAAAGATATTAATTTTGCTTTTGTTTTTTAAATGATTATAGGTCAAAGTGAATATACGTACATTCTTCTCATTATTTATAGCTAACTTAGCTGTTCACATCACATTTATAGCTAACTTAGCTGTAACCTCCATGTGTATCACTTGAAACTGACAGATTGATGGAATTATTTAGAATTTTGTGTGACATAGAAATAAACCAGAGTGACCCAAATTCAGCTAATTTTACTGAGAGAGACTAATTAGCATTGAGTTGTGTTTTGTAAAAGTATCCAAGCTGTGGTTAAACTTGGTTAAAGTGAATACCCATCTTATGTTGGGGATTTAGTGCATCTTGGGAAAAATCCTACATATTCTTCATGAAGAAGTGTATAAATTCATTAAATGTCGTCTCCCGTTAAGATATACCTAAGTAGAAAAATTTGACAAGTATTATCTTATGCAGTTAGCTAAAGGTATTTATTTCAGTTAGTTGTTCATCCTAAAATTCTCTGCTATTGTAGTTTCTTAAACTACTTGTCAAGAGAGCAAAGATTGAATAGTTTTAACATGAGCAATTTTATAGAATGAAAATGAAAAATTATGGACTAATAAGATACATAACTTATTTAGTAGTTATGTTATCTATTAGTTTAAACAGATTAAGGTATTTTTTCTTTTTTTTTTAAATTCAGTTAGTTAATATGAAGTACAATATTGGTTTCAGGAGTAGAATTCAGTGATTTACCACTTACATTCAACACCCAGTACTCATTATAATAAGTGCCCTCCTTAATACCCATCACCCATCTAGCCCATCTGTCACCAACTTCCTCCATCAATCCTCAGTTTGTTCTCTATTTTTAAGAGTCTCTTGTTGTTTTTTTCCCTCTCTTCTCTTCCTCTCACCCATATGATCATCTGTTTCATTTCTTAAATTCCAGAATATAAATGAAATCATATGGTATTTTTCTATCTCTGATTGACTTGTCTTTCTAGACATAATACTTTCTAGCTCTATCCATATCATTGCAAATGGCAAGATTTCATTCTTTTTGGTGGCTCAGTAATATTCCATTATATATACATATATTATATTATATATATGTGTGTGTGTGTGTGTAATATGTATATACATACACACACACCACATCTTCTTTATCCACTCATTATGTGATGGACATTTGGGTTCTCTCCATAGTTTGGCTATTGTTGATAATGCTTCTGTAAACATTGGTGTGCATGTACCCCCTTTGAATCTGTATTTTTGTATCTTTTGGGTAAATACATAATTGTGCCTTAATTGTGCAACCGCTGAATTGTAAAGAAGTTATATTTTTTGTTTTTTGAGGAACCTCCACAGTGTTCTCTAGAGTGGCAACACCAGTTTGCATTCCTACCAGCAGTGCAAGAGGGCACCCCCTTTTCTCCACAACCTCACCAACATGTGTTGTTTCTTGTGTTGTTAATTTTAGCCATTCTGACAGGTGTGAGGTGGTATCTTATGGTTTTGATTTGTATTTCCCTGATGATGAGTGATTTTGAGCATCTTTTAATGTTTGTTAGCCATCTGTGTGTCTTCTTTGGAAAAGTGTCTATTCATGTCTTTTGTCCAATTCTTCATTGGGTTGTTTGTTTTTTGGGTGTTGAGCTTGATAAGTTCTTTATACATTTTAGATACTAATCCTTTATCAGGTGTGTCATTTGAAAATATCTTCTCCCATTCCATAGGCTGCCTTTTAGTTTTGTTGAGTGTTTCCTTCATTGTGTGGAAGCTTTTTATCATGATGAAGTCACAATAGCTCATGTTTGCTTTTGTTTACCTGGCCTCTGGTGACAGGTCTAGTAAGAAGTTGCTCCAGCTGAAGTCACAGAGGTTGCTGACTGTGTTCTCCTCTAGGATTTTAATGGTTTCCTGTCTCACATTTAGGTCTTTCATGCATTTTTAATTTATTTTTGTGTATGCCGTAAGAAATTTGTCTAGTTTCATTCCTTGGCATGTCTCCATCCAGTTTTCCCAAGAACATTTGTTGAAGACACTGTCTTTTTTCCATTAGATATTCTTTCCTTCTTTGATGAAGATTAGTGGACCATATAGTTGTGGGTCCGTTTCTGGGTTTTCTGTTCTGTTCCTGAGATGTATGTGTCTGTTTTTGTGCCAGTACCATACTGTCTTGATGACTACAGCTTTGGAATATAGCTTGAAAACTAGAATCATGATGCCTCCGGTTTTGTTTTTCTTTCTCAATATTTCTTTGGCTATTCAGGATCTTTTGTGATTCCATACAAATTCCAGTTATGTGAAAAGTTCTCAAGGTATTTTGAGAGGGATTGCATTAAACGTGTAGATTGCATTGGGGAGTATAGATATTTTAACAATGTGTATCCTTCCAATCCATGAGCATAGAATGTTTTTCCATTTCCCTGTGTCCTGTTGAATTTCTTTCACAAGAATTCTATAGTTTTCCAAGTACAGATATTTTACCTCTTTAGTTAGGTTTATTCCCAGTTATCTTACTGTTTTGGGTGCAATTGTAAATGGGATTGATTCCTTGGTTTCTTTTTCTGCTGCTTCGCTATTGGTGTATAGAAATGTGACAGATTTCTGTGCATTGATTTTATATTCTATGACTTTGCTGAGTTGATGTATTAGTTCTAGTAATTTTTTAGTGGAGTCTTTAGGGTTTTCTACATAGAATATCATGTCATCTGCAAATAGTGAAAGTTTTACCTTTTCCTTGCTGATTTGAATGCCTTTTACTTCTTTCTGTTGACTGATTTTTAAGGGTAAGGCTTCCAGTACTATGTTAAATACTAATGGTAAGAGTGGACATTCTTGTCTTGTTTCTGATGATAAGGGAAAGGCTTTCAGGTTTTCCCAAGTGGGGATAATATTAGCTGTGGGCCTTTCATATACAGCCTTTATCATTTTTTAAAATTTTTATTTAATTTATTTTTAAAATTTACATCCAAGGTAGTTAGCATATAGTGCAACAATGATTTCAGAAGTATATTCCTTAATGTCCCATATCCATTTGTCCCATCCCCCCTCTGACAATCCCCCCAGTAACCCTCTGTTTGTTCTCTATATTTAAGAGTTTTATGTTTTCTCCCCCTCCTTTTTATATTATTTTTGTTTCCCTTCCCTTATGTTCATCTGTTTTGTCTCTTAAAGTCCTCATATGAGTGAATTCATATGATTTTTGTCTTTCTCTGACTAATTTCACTTAGCATAATACCCTCCAGTTCCATCCACATAGTTGCAAATGGCAAGATTTCATTCTTTTTGAGTGCTGAGTAATACTCCATTGTGTGTGTATGTATGTATGTATGTATGTATGTGTATATTTATACACACACCCCATCTTCTTTATCCACTCATCCATCGATGGACATTTGGGCTCTTTCCATACTTTGGCTATTGTTGATAGTGCTGCTATAAACATTGGGGTGCATGTGTTCCTTCAAAACAGCACACCTGTATCCCGTGGATAAATGCCTAGTATTGCAATTGCTGGGTCGTAGGGTAGTTCTATTTTTAGTGTTTTGAGGAACCTCCATACTGTTTTCCAGAGAGGCTGCACCAGCTTGCATTCCCACCAACAATGCAAAAGAGATCCTCTTTCTCCACATCCTTGCCAACATCTGTTGTTGCCTGACTTGTTAATGTTAGCCATTCTGACAGGTGTAAGGTGGTATCTCATGGTGGTTATGATTTGTATTTCCCAGATGATGAGTGATGTTGAGCATTTTTTCATGTGTCGGTTGGCCATCTGGATGTCTTCTTTGGAGAAGTGTCTATTCATGTCTTTTGCCCATTTCTTCACTGGATTATTTGTTTTTTGGGTGTTGAGTTTGATAAGTTCTTTATAGATTTTTGATACTAACCCTTTTTCTGATAAGTCGTTTGCAAATATCTTCTCCCATTTTATTGGTTGCCTTTTAGTTTTGCTGATGGTTTCCTTCGCTATGCAGAAACTTTTTATCTTGATGAGGTCCCAGTAGTTCATTTTTGCTTTTGTTTCCCTTGCCTCTGGAGACGTGTTCAGTAAGAAGTTGCTGCGGCCAAGATCAAAGAGGTTTTTGCCTGCTTTCTCCTCAAGGATTTTGATGGCTTTCTGTCTTACATTGAGGTCTTTCATCCATTTTGAGTTTATTCTTGTGTGTGGTGTAAGAAAGTGGTCCAGGTTGATTCTTCTGCATGTCGCTGTCCAGTTTTCCCAGCACCACTTGCTGAGGAGACTGTCTTTATTCCATTGGATATTCTTTCCTGCTTTGTTAAAGATTAGTTGGCCATACGTTTGTGGGTCCATTTCTGGGTTCTCTATTCTGTTCCATTGATCTGTGGGTCCATTTCTGGGTTCTCTATTCTGTTCCATTGATCTGAGTGTCTGTTCTTGTGCCAGTACCATACTGGTTGATGGTTACAGCTTTGTAGTATAGCTTGAAGTCGGGGATTGTGATGCCTCCTGCTTTGGTTTTCTTTTTCAAGATGCTTTGGCTATTCGGGGTCTTTTCAGGTTCCATACAAAAATTTTAGGATTATTTGTTGTAGCTCTGTGAAGAATGCTGGTGTTATTTTGATAGGGATTGCCCTGAATACCTAGAATGCTTTCGGTAGTATCGACATTTTAACAATATTTATTATTCCTATCCAGGAGCATGGAATCTTTTTCCATTTTTTTGTGTCATCTTCAGTTTATTTCATAACCTTTCTGTAGTTTTCAATGTATAGATTTTTCACCTTTTGGTTAGATTTATTCCTAGGTATTTTATGGTTTTTGGTGCAATTGTCAATGGGATCGATTCCTTGATTTCTCTTTCTGTTGCTTCATTGTTGGTGTATAGGAATGCAACCGATTTCTGTGCATTGATTTTATATCCTTCCACTCTGATGAATTCATGGATCAGTTTTAACAGTTTTTTGGTGTAATCTTTTGGGTTTTCCATATAGAGTATCATGTCATCTGTGAAGATAAAAATTTGACCTCCTCCTGGCCGATTTGGATGCGTTTTATTTCTTTGTGTTGTCTGATTCCTGAGGCTAAGATTTCCAATACTATGTTGAATAACAGTGGCGAGAGTGGACCCAAATGTCTTTTTTCCTGACCTTAGGGGGAAAGCTATCAGTTTTCCCCATTGAGGATGATATTAGTGTTGTGTCTTTCTTATATGGTTTTTATAATTTTGAGGTAGGATCTGTCTATCCCTACTTTCTTGAGGGTTTTTTATTAAGAAGGGATGCTGTATTTTTTCAGATGCTTTTTCAGCATCTATTGAGAGGAGATGTGGTTCTTGTCCTTTCTTTTATTGATGTAATAAATCACATTGATTGTTTTGTGGATATTGAACAAGCCCTGCATCCCAGGTATAAATTCCACTTGGTCATGGTGAATAATATTTTTAATGTATTGTTGGATCCGGTTGACTAATATATTGCTGAGGATTTTTGCATCCATGTTCTTCAGGGAAATTATCTATAGTTGTCTTTTTTAGTGTGGTCTTTGTCTGGTTTTGGAATCAAGGTAATTCTGGCTTCATAGAAAGAGTTTGGAAATTTTCCTTCCATTTCTATTTTTTTGGAATGGCTTCAAAAGAGTAGGTGTTAACTCTTCCTTATATATTTGGTAGAATTTCCCTGGAAATCCATCTGGCCCTGAACTCTTGCTTTTTGGGAGAGTTTTGATTACTAATTCAATTTCTTTACTGGTTATAGGTCTGTTTAAATTTTCTGTTTCTTCCTGTTTCAGGTTTGATAGTTTATATGTTTCTAGGATTTGTCCATTTCTTCCAGATGCCCATTTTATTGGCATACAATTGCTCATAATATTCTCTTATTGTCTTTATCTCTGCTGTGTTGGTTGTGATCTCTCATCTTTCATTCTGGATTTTATTTATTTGGGTCATTTTTCTTTTTGATCAAACTGGCTACTGGATTATCAATTTTGTTAATTCTTTCAAAAAACTAGCTTCTGGTTTCATTGATCTGTTCTACTGTTGTTTTTTTGTTTTGTTTTGTTTTTGCTTTCAATAGCATTGATTTCTGTTCTAATCTTTATTATTTCCTGTCTTCTGCTGGTTTTGGATTTTATTTGCTGTTCTTTTTCCAGCTGTTTAAGGTGGAAGGTTAGGTTGTGTATCTGAGACCTTTCTTCCTTCTTTAAGAAGGCCTGCATTGGTATATACTTCCCTCTTATGACCACCTTTGCTGCGCCTCAGAGGTTTTGGGCTGTGATATTATCATTTTCATTGGCTTCCATGTACTTTTCAATTTCCTCTTTGACTTCTTGGTTAGCCCATTCATTCTTTAGTAGGATGTTCTTTAGTCTCCACGTATTTGTTATCTTTCCAATTTTTTTCTTGTGGTTGATTTAGAGTTTTATAGCACTGTGGGCTGAAAATATGTACGGTATGATTGAGATCTTTTTGTACTTGTTGAGGGCTGATTTGTGTCCCAGTATGTGATCTATTCTGGAAGATGTTCCATGTGCACTGGAGAAGAATGTATATTCCACTGCTTTAGGATGAAATATTCTGAATATATCTGTTAAGTCCACCTGGTCCAGTGTGTCTTTCAAAGCCATTGTTTCCTTGTTGATTTTTTGTCTAGATGATCTGTCCATTGCTTTAAGTGGGGTGTTGAAGTCCCCTAGTATTATATTGGTATTATCAATGAGTTTCTATATGTGTGTGATTAATTGATTTATATATTTGGATGCTACCACATTTGGAGCCTAAATGTTTATAATTGTTAGGTCTCTTGGTGGGTAGACCTCTTCATTATTATATATTGCCCTTCTTCATCTCTTGATACAGTCTTTATTTTGAAGTCTAGATTATCTGATATAAGCATAACTGCTCTGGCTTTCTTTTGTTGACCATTAGCATAATAGATGGTTCTCCATCCCCTCACTTTCCATCTGCAGGTGTCTTTAGATCTAAAGTGGGTCTCTTGTAAACAGCATGTAGATGCATCTTGTTTTCTTATCCATTCTGTTACCCTATGTCTTTTAATTGGAGCATTTAGTCCATTGATGTTTAGAGTAAGTACTGAAAGATATGAATTTATTGCCAATTTGTTTCTTGTAGAGTTGGAGTTTCTGGTGGTGGTCTCTGTTCCTTTCTAGTCTTTGTTGCTTTTAGTCTTTTTTTTTTCATCTTCCCTCCCCTCAGAGAGTCCCCCTTAAAATTTCTTGCAGGGCTGGATTAGTGGTTACAATCTCCTTTAATTTTTGTTTTTCTGGAAACTTTTAATCTCTCCTATTTTGATTGACAGCCTTGCTGGATAAAGAATTCTTGGCTGCATATTTTTCTGATTCAGCACACTAAATATATCCTGCCACTCCTTTCTGGCCTGCCAAGTTTCTCTGGATAGGTCTTGTGCAAACCTGATCTGTCTTCCCTTGTAAGTTAAGGACTTTTTTCCCTTGCTGCTTTCATGATTCTTTCTGTGCCTGAGTATTTTGTGAATTTGACTATGTTATGCCTTGTTGATGGTCAGTTTTTGTTGAATCTAATGGGAGTCCTCTGTGCTTCCTGGATTTTGATGTCTGTGTCTTTCTCCAGTTTAGGAAAGTTTTCCACTATGATTTGCTCATATAACCCTTCTACCTTTTTCTCTCTCTTCATCTTCTCGAACCCCTATGTTTCTGATGTTGTTCCTTTTTGATGAGTCACTGATTTCTCTAATTCTTAAATCATGTTCTTTTGCCTTAGTCTCCCTCTTTTTTCTGCACCATTATTCTCCGTAAGTTTGTCCTCTGTATCACTGCTCTGCCACATCTATCCTTGCCACCGTGGCATCCATTCAATAATGGAGCTTAGTTATAGCATTTTTTATTTCATCCTGACTAGCTTTTACTTCTTTTATCTCCACAGAGAGGGATTCTAATCTATTTTCAACCATAGCTGGTATTCTTATTATCGTGATTCTAAATTCTGGTTCAGACATCTTGATTGTATCTGTGTTGAGTAAGTCCCTGGCTATCGTTTCTTCCTGCTGTTTATTTTGGGGTGAATTCTTTCGTTTTGTCATTTTGAAGGAAGAAAAGGAATTAATAAGATAACAAATAAAATTAAGATATTAAAAACAACACACACACACACACACAAATCAAAAAAAATGATGCTAGTTCCTAGGTGAGTTTTGGTCTGGTTATTGAAAGAAGCTTGATAGATTAGAGAAAAATGGGGGGAAAAAAAGGAAAATCTTTGAAAATTTGAGAAAATGAATACAATGAAATAGAATAAAATGAAATGGTGGAAGTAAAATATAATTTGAAAAATTTACAAAAAAGTAAAAAATATAGTAGAAAAAATAAAAATATTTTTAATAAGAATTGAAAATAAATATAAATTTTTTCTCTTTCTGTATTCAAGAAAAATAAGAGAAATAAAAAAGAAAAATAAAGAAAATTGAATAGATGGACCAGCGAACAGACTGAAATATGATTGAAATTACCTCATTTTCCCAGAGAAGCCAAACTATGACAGCCTTTATATTCCATAAACTAAGCAGGCGGAGAGATTTGTGGTGTTCTTCAAGAGCTAGGTTGGTCCAGTTGGGCGAGGCTTAGTGTAATGGCTCCATTCTCCACTAGATGGTACTGCTTAGCTTACTGGGTGGATTGTTATGGTGCTTGTAGGTGTGTATGTGCATACATGGGAGGGGTGAAAATGGCATCACCCAGCTACCCAGTCTCTAGTATCTTAACTCTGGGCACTCCCTGACCAGCAATTGCACACCTGTCCTTTGTCTCTGGCTTCCATCCACTTACCGCTTTTACACTGTCTGTGACCAAGCCATCAGGTTGCCAGGCGGTACCTCCCTCCTTAGTTTTATCTCAGATGAAGCTGTGTTTCCCAACCCCTCACTTCTGAGGGACTGCGGCTTTAACTCATTCAGATCCTTTGGGGGAGTGTCTCAAGAGCAATGGCTACGTGCCAGCCACACCCAAGAATGTTAATGGGACCGTGCTGCTGCTGATGTCCAGAGACTGCAGCTGGGTGCCAGCCTGCCCCAGGAAAAGTTCACACGATAATGTGGCAGTAGCATTTCCAGGATTATGGAAAATCACAACACACATTTGGCACCAGGCTTCACCCTTAGCAACCTTGTTCCAGCACCAGCGAATGTGGTTGTTCTCTGGGGTCTGTTGGGACTGGGTAGCCACATAGCCTCTATCAAATGACCTTCCAGCAATGGAACCACTTCTTCCCGCATGGCCCAAGGACCTCCTACACCCCACTCTGTTCCTGGGGATTCACCCTTCCCACCAGAGCACTGCCATGTTTTGAGCTGCAGAGTTTCAGATTCTGCACTCCCCCTGTTTATAGAGTCTTAATGGAATTTAAACCCTCTCCTTTCTCCTTTCTCCCTTTTTAGTTCAGTCCCTGTGGCTGTTTCCACTTTTCCACTTTCTCTTCAGCTGCTTTTGGGGTGGTGTGCTTTTTCTGTACTGTCCCCCCATCTCTGTCCTCTCTCCACAAGCAAAAATAGCTCCCTGCCCTCCATGGCTTCTTTCTCCCCAGTTCACCTCTCTGCACTGCATACCTGCTGAGTTCTGTGTTTTAGGTTGTGAAGATTGTTGTGTTAATCCTCAGATCAGTTTTCTAGGTGTGCAGGATGGTTAGGTGTTGATCTGGCTGTATTTCATGGATGCATGATGCAAAAAAACTTCCATGCTGTTCCACCATCTTCCGTATATGGCCTTTATGATGTTCCCTTTAAACCTACTTTGTTGAAGTTTTTCATTGTGGATGTAAATTGTACTTTGTCAAATGCTTTTCCTGAATCTATTGAGAGGATCATATGGTTCTTATCCTTTCTTTCAGTAATGTGGTCTATCATGTTGATTGATTTATGAATATTGAACCAGCCCTACAGCCCAGGAATAAATCCCACTTGATCATCGTGAATAATTCTTTTAATATACTGTTGGATTCTATTTGCTAGTATTTGTTGAGAATTTTTGCATCCAGATTCATCAAGAATATCAGCCTTTAATTCTCCTTTCTAGTGGGGTCATTGTCTGGTTTTAGAATCAAGGTAATGCTGGGTTCATAGAATGAGTTTGGAATTTTTCCTTCCATTTCTATTTTTTGGAGCAGTTTGAGAGGAATAGGTACTAACTCTTCTTTAAGATCTGGTAGAATTCCTCTGGGAAGCAATCTGGCCCAGGACTCTTGTTTGTTGGGAGATTTTTGATTTCTGATTCAATTTCTTTGCTGATTATGGGTCTGTTCAAATTTTCTATCTCTTCCTGTTTCAGTTTTGGTAGCTTATATGTTTCTAGGAATTTGTCTGTTTCTTCCAGATTGCCCACTTTGTTGGCATATGATTTTTCAGAGTATTCTCTTATAACTGTTTATATTTCTGTGGGGTTGGTTGTGATCTCTCCTCTTTCATTTGTGATTTTATCTATTTGGGTCCTTTCTCTTCTCTTTGTTTTTAAGTCTGACTAGGGGTTTATCAATTTTCTTTATTCTTTCAAAGAACCAACTCTTAGTTTCATTGATCTGGGTTTTTTTTTATTTGTTTGTTTCTTTATCACTTATTTCTGCTCTAATCTTTATTATATGCCTTCTTCTGCTGGCTTTAGCCTTTATTTCCTGCTCATTCTCTAGCTCCTTTAGTTGTAAGGTCAGGTTGTGTATTGGGTCCTTTCTTCCTTCTTTAGATACGCCTGAATTCCAATACACTTTCCTTTTAGGACTGCCTTTGCTGCATCCCAATGGTTTTGGACTGTTGTGTTTTCATTTTAATTAACTTTCATGTATTTTTTAATTCTTTAATTTCTTGGTTAACCCATTCATCCTTTAGTAGGATGTTCTTTGACCTCCATGTATATGAGGGATTTCCAATGTTTTTCTTGTGTTTGATTTCTAGTTTCTTAGCATTTTGATTTGAAAATATGCATGGTATGATCTCCATCTTTTTGTACCTGTTGAGGTCTGATTTGTGGGACCTGTATATGATCTATTCTGAATAATATTCCATTTGCACTCAAGCAGAATATGTATTCTGCTGCTTTGGATGTTCTGAATGTTCTGAAAATATCTGTTAAGTACTTCTGGTCCAGTGTGTCATTCAAAGCCATTGCTTCCTTATTGGTTTTCTGCTTAGGTGATCTGTCCATAGCTGTGAGTAGGGTGTTAAGGTACCCTACTATTATTGTATTATTATTAATGACTTTGTTTATGTTTTTTATCAATTGATGCACATATTTATGATTTCTCAAGTTGGGGGCATGAATATTTACAATTGTTAAATCTTCCTGATTGATAGACCTCTTAATTATGATATAATGTCCTTCTTTATCTCTTGTCACACTCTTTGTTTTAAAGTCTCATTTGTCTGATATAAGTATGCTACCCCAGCTTTCTTTGACATCCATTAGCATGGTGGATGGCTCTCATCCCCTCACTTTCAGTCTACAGATTTTAAGTGTAAAATTGGTCTCTTCTAGGCAGCATATAGATGAATCTTATTTTTTTTAATCTTTTCTGATACCATATGTCTTTTGATTGGAACATTTAGTCCATTTAAATTTAGATGACTATTGAAATATATGAATTTAGTGTCATTGTGTTACCTGTAGAATTGATGTTTCTGGTGATGTTCTCTGGTCCTTTGTAGTCTTTATTCGGTCATTTTTGTCTCCATTCAATGAATTCCCATTAAAATTTCTTATAGGGTTTGTTTAATGGTTATGAAATACTTTAATTTTTGTTTTTCTGGAAACTATTTCTCCTTCTATTTTTTTTTTGACTATGTTATTTGCACTACACAGTGTGAATATAGTCTTTCTTTTTAATGTATTAAAAAATATTTTTAGGGGCGCCTGGGTGGCGCAGTCGGTTAAGCGTCCGACTTCAGCCAGGTCACGATCTTGCGGTCCGTGAGTTCGAGCCCCGCGTCGGGCTCTGGGCTGATGGCTCAGAGCCTGGAGCCTGTTTCCGATTCTGTGTCTCCCTCTCTCTCTGCCCCTCCCCCGTTCATGCTCTGTCTCTCTCTGTCCCAAAAATAAATGAATGTTGAAAAAAAAATTAAAAAAAAAATATTTTTAATGTTTATTTTTGAGAGAGAAAGAGAGCACCAGTGGGGGAGGCCCAGAGAGGGAGACAGAATCCGAAGCAGGCTCCAGGCTCCAAGCTCTAAGCTGTCATCACAGAGCCTGACATGGGGCCTGAACCCATGAACATCAAGATCATGACCTGAAATTGGACACTCAACTGACTGAGCCACCCAGGTGCCCCTAGTCTTTATTTTAAAATTAAAAAAAAAGTTTTTGAGAGAGAGAGACAGAATGTGAGTGCAGGAAGAGCAGAGAGATGGAGACACAGAACCCAAAGCAGGCTCCAGTTTCTGAGCTGTCAGCACAGAGCCTGACGTGGGGCTTGAACTCATGAACCATGAGATCATGACCTCACCCAGATTCAGATGTTCAGCTGACCCAGGCACCCCTATTTCTCCTTCTTTTCTGAATGACAGCCTTTGTATAAAGAATTCTTGGCAGTATATTTTTCACATTAAGAATGTTGAATTTTTCCTGCCACACCCTTCTGGCCTGCCAAATGTCAGTGGACGGGTGTGCTCTTAACCTTATTTGTCTACCCTTGTAAGTTAATGACCTTTGTCCCTAACTTTCAGAATTCTCTTTATCTTTGTATTTTGAAAGTTTCAGTATAATATGTCATGATGTTGACCTGTATTTGTTGATTTTTAGGGGAGTTTTCTGTGCCTCTTGGACTCGAATTCCTGTTTCCTTCCCCCAATTAGGGAAGTTCTCAGCTATAATTTGTTCAAATAAACCTTCTGGCCCCTTTTTCACCTCTTCTTCTGAGACTCCTAGGATATGAATATTATTTCACTTTATGGAATCACTGAGTTCCCTGTCTGTCTTCATGATCTAATAGTTTTCTTTCCCTCTTCTTTTCATCTTCATTATTTTCCATAATTTTATCTTCTATGTTTTTAAAAAAATTTTTTTCAATGTTTATTTTTGAGAGACAGAAGACAGAGCATGAGAGGGGGAGGGGCAGAGAGAGAGGGAGACACAGAATTGGAAGCAGGCTCCAGGCTCAGAACTGTCAGCCCAGCGCCCAACATGGGGCTCGAACTCACGAACGGTGAGATCATGACCTGAGCTGAAGTCGGACACTTAACTGACTGAGCCACCCAGGTGCCCCATGTAATTTTATCTTCTATATCACCTATTCTTTCCTCTGCTTCTTCAATCCATGTTTTGACTATATCCACTTGGTTTTGCATCTCAGTTATAGCATTTTTTTATATCAGCCTGACTAGTTTTTATGTCTTTTATCTCTGCAGCAAGGGTTTCTCTGGTGTCTCATATGCTTTTTTTCAAGCCCAGATTTTAAGTCTTATGACTGTTGTTCTAAATTGTTGTTCAGATATATTACTTATATTTGTTTTGAGAAAGTCGTTGGCTGTGATTTCTTCTTGACCTTTCTTTTGGGGGGAAGTCCTCCATCTTCTCATTTTGGCTGTTCTGTCTTTTGAAAACTTACTATGTTTACTGCACCTGACAGAACTATTATATCAAAAAGGGGTCATACACTGTCCATGTCCTGGCACTTCAGGAATTGTTTCTGGATTATACTGTTTGCACTCTGCTGTTGCATTCTGGCTGCTCTTTTCCACTGGTAAGTCGTGTGCAGAGCTCATCCTTACTTGCATAAGGGGTGTTTGGACCTTTAACTAGGTGTGCTTTGATTTGTTTGTTGATATACATCTTGGGAAAAAAAGAGAAGTATGAAAAAAAAGCCTAAATCAAAAAAAAAAAAGGAAAATGAATAGGAATTAATAAACCAAACGATCAAAAAACTATAAGCCTGATTCTAAAGAAAAATTTCCAAAGAAAAAAAAAGAAAAAGACATAAAGAAGCCCAATCCAGAAAAAAGAGAAAATATAATGAAAAAACAAACTGACAAAGAAGAAACTATAAGCCTGATTCCAAAGAAAAGACAAGAGAAATATAAAAGTCAAGAAAAGAGAGAGAGAGAGAAAAAAGTAATCCTGGTCTTATTTCCATCAGAAATGCGGGTGACACTTTGAAGCACTCTATGTTCGGTAGACTTGGTGTATGTGGGGTGCTGCCTGTGCTGGTTTTGTTGAGGAGAGGCCCACCTTGCTGCTCAGAGTCAGAACTGTCACAGTAAATATGCATTTGCCAGGCCCAGTGGGGTAGGGGTTGGTACAAGCGAGTCCTGCCTCCACTGGGGTCGCTGTGTTGCTCTCTGAAGTCTGTGTCAGTGGGAGGGGGAAAATCACATTCTCCCACTCTCTTGTCCCCAGACAGGGGATCTCATACCTCTCGCTGTTCAGGAAGCCCTCACAGAATAGTGAGGGTCGTCCGTGTTTCCTTGCAGTACAGTTCTCACGCTTTTTATCTTTTGTGCACAGCTGGGATTCAAAACTCCACATCTTAAAGGACCCGGTGCTGTGTAGACTTGGCCCCTCCTTCAGAGCCTCTCTCCATGCTGTGTCTGATTTCCTTTGTCCCAGACAAACAGTCCCATGCCTGTGTGGCCCACGGAATCTATGTTGTAATACTGCGAAAAGCAACAAGCAGATTTTCTGCTCTCTGTGCACACATCCATCCCCTGCTAATGAAAGGCTGTTTGCTGGTACCTGCTGGGTCTTTTGTCCCTGGGGAGGCAATATACCCTCTTTCAAATGTACTCCAAGAAACATAATATTATCTCCCAGTGCAATCCTGGAGATCCCTACACCATTCTATGGGGCCAGTGCGCTCATTCTCCCCAGGAGCTCATGCCATAGCTCTGCCCAGGATATAAAGTAACACACTTCAACAACCTCAGAGTAAGCTCCACACGCTGTTTGCAGAAAACCTGCAACACTCAGTTACCCTCAATCACCAGTCTGTGGTCCAGAGAGGTTTTCATCTTGTGGGAACCCAATGCTGCACTCTATCAGCCCCTCTCTCTTTCTCTCCCTTTTCTCTCTCCAAGGGAACAATTCTCTCCCCTCAGCAGCACCACCGTTTTTCTCTTCCACAATGTACTTCCACACACCTTGCACGTGTCACACTGTGTTCCTCCAGTGGAGATCCTTCTGTCAGTCCTCAGATGATTACCTGTGTGTTCCAAGTGATCTGACCTCAATTAAGCTACGTTTGAAGGACAAGGAAAGCCTAGGATCCCCCTACTTCTCTGACATCTTAACTTCTCTCCCTAAATTAAAAGTATTTTTTATTTGGGCAGGCTGAGAGAGTAATTCCCCCATGATCCCAAATAAATTCAGTCTAATTTCATACAACTTGGGCAACTACTTGCTATGAATTTACATTCTTCAGTCTAGATACTTACTCTGAGTCAAGTGACTGAAGTTCTACTTTGTCCCTCCCCCAAATTTTCCATTTTTTTCATTTTTAAGAAGAATAATTGACAGAATTGTGTATTCTTGTGTCAAGAATAATTGACAATATTGTGAAATACACCATATTTCAAGTGTAAAACATGGTGATTTTACATATGTGTACATTATGAAACGATTACCACAATCAAGTTAATTAGCATCCAGCACCTCACATAGATTTTTTTTTCTTTTTTGATTCCACATGTAAGTGATACCATACACATTTGTCTTTCTCTGTCTGGTTTATTTCACTTCACATAATGTTCTCCAGGTTAATCCCCATGTTAATGCATATGGCAGGATTTCCTTCATTTTAGAGGCTGGATAATATTACACTGTGCATGTGTCTGTGTATCTCTGTGTGGGTGTATAATCACAATTTCTTTATCCATTCATCTGTCAGTGGATACTTCAGTTGATTCCATATCTTGGCAATTGTGAATAATGCTGTAATGAAAATGGAAATGCACATATCTCTGGAAGATGCTGATTTCATTTCCTTAAAATACATACCAAGAAGTGGGATTGATGGATCACATGGTAGTTCTATTTTTAATTTTTTGAGGAACCTCTGTAGTTTTCTCTATAATACCTGTACAAATTTACATTTCCAGCAACAGTGTATAAGGATCTGAATAGACATTTTTCCAAAGAAGAAATACAAATGCCAAGCAGATACATGAAAAGACTAATCATCAGGGAAATACAAATAAAAATCACAGTGGGATATCACTTCATACCTGTTAAAAATGGCTGTAATCAAAATGACAAGAAATAACAAATGTCGGTGAGGATGTGGAGAAGAGGGAACCCTTGTCCCTCTCTAATTTACTGTGTAATGTGGGGAAAGTCACCTATCCTTCCTCAGACCTGTTTATTTGTAAATGAAGGATAATAACCATTTAATGTACTTATCTGAGTGATTGGAAAAATTAAATAATAAATGTGACTGTAGGTTTCCAAAACATCAATGTACATTTTTATATTTTTTATCCTTCTCTTCACTAAATAATAATCTACTTGAAGACAGAAATGACATCTTATTGTCTTATCCTAGTTTTCATTTAGTAGGTACCAGCTATAAGCTAGGCTATGTTCTAGCTACTTGGAATAAAAAGGTTAATAAAATATAGTCTCTATGCTGAAGGGGCACATACTTTATTTTATGGAGGAAGAAAGGAGGGGATAAAGTGGGAACAGTAAACAAATATTTAACTAAATATGATGCTATAGAGTTATGCAATAGAGGCATATTAAGACTGACGAATGGATAAAGAAGATGTGGTATATATACACAATGGAATATTACTCATCCATCAAAAAGAATGAAAACTTGCCATTTGCGATGATGTAGATGGAGCTAGAGTGTATTATGCTAAGTGAAATAAGTCAATAAGAGAAAAACAAATACCATATGATTTCACTCATATGTGGAATGTAAGAAACAAAACAGATGAACATATGGGAAGGGGGAAAAGAGAGAAGGAAACAAACCACAAGAGACTCTTAACAATAGAGGACAAACTGAGGGTTGATGGAGGGAGGTAAGTGGGAGAAGGGCTAGATGGGTGATTGTTATTAAGGAGGGAACTTGTGATTAGCACTAGGTGTTGCATATAAGTGATGAATCACTGAATTCTACTCCTAAAACCAATATTGCACTGTATATGAAATACGAACTAAAATTTAAAGAAATAAAAAATAATAGAGGCATATTAAAAATGCAGAAAATGCCATGACAATGGAGATGGGGACGTTATTGATCCTGACTTGGGATATTCAAACAGTTTCCCCAAAATGGCTTTAGATCTGATTCCTGAAGCATGGGTAGAATTTCTTTCCAGGCAGAATTGGAAAGAGAGGGCATTCCAAGGAGAAAGAAGAGGACAGAGAAAGTACAAATGTATGGAAATAATTTACATGTTCTGGAGAGACTGAGTAGTTTGGTGTGGTTGAGGTGTAGAGTGGATGCATGGGGAACTGGCTACAGATCCTGGGGAAGTTGGGAAAATATATTGGAGTGAAGAGGAGACTAGAGGCTGGGAAATTATCTAGGAGTTTGCTGTAGTGCTCTGAGAAAGAGATTTTGAAGACTTGGTAGTGGCAGTGGGAATGGAGAAGGTTTTGTTTGAGAGCCATCCCAGAAGTAACACTGACAGGATTTGGTGACTGAATGTAAAACTAGAGGGAGCCTTGTAAGTAAAGAGAATTAACCTTTTTAAGTCTTGTGACTCAGAACTATATACAGTGACTTGTACATAGAAGGGGGTTATTAAATCATTGCCTAATTGGATTGCTTAAAGCTCCTCACTAGAAGATGTTAATATCATCATAAAGATAAGGCTTTATTTTCTTGTATCCACAGCTGCCATTCCAGTAACTTTTAAGAGTATTAAATTCGCTATTAAATGATTTTTAGTGTCTCCAAGAGCAAAAAAAAAAAAAAATATTCTATTTTTCAAGTAAAAATATAAAGAATTTATAGATTGGCTTCTTTGTTATTGAGGACAGGGAAGAATAAGGATATTCAGAAATTTGCTACTTATTATCATGTGAACAGAACTAGATTGATGTTTATCCTTTCAATATATACCTGGTAAAAGGATTTGCTAGACAGATTTATAGTATTTTAAACTAAAACATTACATTTGCAAAAACTTTTAATTGCCCTAGGTAGTTCTCAAGAAAGCCCTCTGAAGTTGACAGAATATATATTACTATATTCATGTTGTAACTGAAGACACTGATACTGGAAGAAGAAAAATAACTTCTCTAAGTATGACAGCTAGTCAATCTTAGTGTCAAGAATTCCTTTCATTTCTGATTTCAGTTTCTCAGCAAGACCCAGGAATATGTATTTTTATCAAGGTCTTTGGGTTATTCTTCAGCAGGTAGTACTTAAGAATCATACACTTATAAACTAACTGGAGTTGGGAAATGAGAATGGAGTGGAGGAGAGGTGTTATCTAAAAGGAAAGTAGGTGTCTAAGGTGTTATAATAGGATAATGGAGGAGGGTGGGATAAAGTCCAAGAAAGGTAGGGAAACAGTCACATTTCTAAGCCCTTAATCTAATTCCTGGGTTTAGAAATGAGGAGCATTGTTCTTGTGATGGTTGTTGCTGCTGTTGTTTTTGCTGGCGTTTTATTATTATTTTAAAAAAATTTTAAAGTTTAAATTGAGAGAGAGACACACACAAACAGAGCACAAGTGGGGGAGGGGCAGAGAGAGAGGGAGACAGAATCCAAAGCAGGCTCCAGGCTCTGAGCTGTCAGCACAGAGCCTGATGCGGAGCTCAAACCCACAAACCAACTGTGAGAGCATGACCTGAACCAAAGTTGGACGTTGAACCGACTGAGCCACCTAGGCACCCCATTATTTTATTATTATTAATTATTAATCATTATTATTAGTTTTTTTAAGTAGATGGGGAGTTAAGCACACGTGGAGCAAATTCAAGTTACTTCTTAAAAGTGTTTGCCTTGTCTTACCAAGACCTAATGGTGAATATGTGTCCATGAATTCTTTGGCTGAATGTCAGTATGCATTTCTTTCATTAAAATAAAAATTCCAAGAAGGTAGGATTTTTGTTTGCCTTGTTCATTATTGTCTCCCCAGAACTTAGAACTGTTTCTGCCACAGACTAGATATACCAGAAGCCTTTGTTGAATCAAATTTCTTGTAGAAAGACATGTCTAAATTCATACATTTGTTGTTGTTAAGCAAGGATACTTTTCTGTAATTGAAGTCTCAAGAGGTTAAGATATGTGACATAAACATGATAGTTTTTTGGTTATGTTGATGTTTGTAGGACTGCCACAAGTACTTCCCAGGACTGGACCAAGCAGTTTCTAAAGACCTGATCTCAGTAGTAGTTGGGTCTATTAGAAATAGAACGATTACTTCAGGTACTTATACATTACATAGGCCTTTGTGGGCTGGCCTAGGGACATTATATTTTGAATGAGTTGTTTCAATTAACTTAAAATTTAGGAAAGGGGTAAATTGGAATACAAGGTATTATTTTGACATAATCAAAAAAACTGTTCACACCTTAGCAATGGTTAATTTACACTGAAATTTCAAAGCATCAAAGAAATACTTTTCAGATTGGATTTAAAGCAATATATGATAAGAGTACAGTTAGAATAATTTGCTGCCTAGCACAAGTCCAACAATATAATAAAAGGTAATGAGAATTAGAAGTAACTAAAAATGAGGAATAATTTATAATTTCTGAGGCACTTTTACATGCCTTATTTCATTGGATTCTTGAAATAATGCCTATTTTATAGCAAGGAAACCAAAGCTCACAGAAAATAAGTGACTTATCCAGGGGTACCTGGCTGGTAATAGTTGTGTTCCACTTCTATAAAATACATTTCTCCAAATGTATATACACACACACACAAAAAAAAAATGAGTTTTGAGGGTTTTAAAGAATCCTCCTTCCCAAATGAGAGGAAAATCTATTTTCAAATGTCTACGAAATCTAAATCGGTTTCTTAATGGCAGCATTTACAATCTTTAGCCTGTAAAATGCTAATTTGTATTGTTTTCACATATCTAAGTGGAAAAGGCAATAGGCAAAGTTTTCTAATTATTTCTGATCATATAACATTTTTCTTTTCACAAAGCCTTTCCTGAGATTGGTGTCTCTCAGAATTTACTTCAGGAAATGCTATTTCAGGACCTTGTTCTCAGCTGTCAAAGTCAAAAAGCATTGCCATAGTAGTTCAAGGTGTAACAGCTAGAGTTATTTGACTTTTACTATAAAAATCTTGAAGATAGAAGTTTTCAAGTTCCAAAAAAAGTCCTTAATGCAATGATTGTTTTTAAACAAAACCAAGAAGCTGAGGTAGGCATCTGGGGGGGTAGGAATTATATCCTGAGTGCTCCTCAAATTGTATTATGTAAATGACTACCTATTCCATATACCTGAAAGGAAGCCCTATGTAGTTGACCTTGATAAAGAAACAAGGCTTTTGCATGAGGATATGACACATATTGTAGTATATTTTTTTCTTTTCCTCTTTATTAATAAGAAAGGCAATTTATAAATGATTAATGCTTTTACTTATAATAAAAACAGAACTATATATTTCTAGCCCTTGGATACTTTAAATCAATCATTTGAAAATTATTTGAAAGCGGCTGGAATGATAGCCTTGGGGAATAGGGAATAAGTTTTCTTTTTGGAGACTATTTTATTTCATTCATTTTAACAACTCAATTCAATAAATGGGTTTGCTGAGTGAATGAAAAAAAAATCCATGAATGAATAAATGCCACCTGTGTATAATGTTCCATCTGAACAAGGAATTTTGAAGACAGCTAAGAGGTGGTTCTTTATCTTCAAAAGTTTTTAATGGAGTTATGAGCTCTTACCTGTTGCCTACTCCAGATAAATAGCTTTCATGCTTTACAAAGTGTCTTTACATTTATTCTCTCATTGAACCTTCATAAAACTCTGGTATGTAAAATCAGACTTTTCCCTCATTTTATAGGGAGGGAAAATGACTTGCCTGGGGTTCTATTGTAGAAAGATTAGTGTCAGCTGTCATCTATGTGTAGAAAGGCAAATTCTAATCAATCCTTTGCTGGCAAGCTATTCCTGATGAACCATGCCTGTTTTATCAATCTGTTTAGTAAGGATTCCATATGAATTTGAACTCCTTGGTATATACATTTAACTTGTTCTTAAGTTGTTTTCACTGGGACATGTTCCAAAAGGAAGAAACTACACTCGTTTTTTAAACCTTCTCTTAGTGTTTTGTTGGCACATGCTGAAGAATGCACTTCACTGAGAATCTTTGGGACCAGATGATGGTTGTGTCTGAGGTCTGTTTGGTACTTTCCCTCCTTGTATTGGCTGTCTACATGAACATTTTTGGTAAAGTACATACTGAATTTGTAAAATATAAAATGATTTGCACACTTGTCTTCTCAAAATACAAATATATGCATTCCACTTACCAGGAAGGCATCAGGAAAAACACCAGAAGCTAGACAAGAGAAGACCCAATTCAAGTTATGGCTCCAGAATTTACAAACATGTAGCCATGACAAAGTCATTTAGCCTTGCTAAATCTCTTTCCTCACTTATAAAGTGACAGGGTTACTTTTCTTTGTCTATCTATAGATTGGTATTTACAAAACTACTGGGCAGACAATGTCTTTGTAGAGGATTTTGAACTTCTACCAGGAAAAGCATTATAAAAATGTAGCTTTTATTATCATCATGCAGCCATTATAGCTGGTACAATTGGTTTTGTTAAACATTGAAGATCAGGGTTCATGGATTATAGTGTCAATTTTGTCATAAACTTCCTATTTGACTGTGAACACCCAACTTCACACTTTTGTTCCTGAATTTACCTTCTGTAAAATACAGATAGTAATATTTAACTGCATCATAGAGGATGTTATGAAACTTTCCTTTTTCAATATTCTCAAGTATAAAGAAACATAACAATTATTAGCACTACTTTATTCTGACTGGCATCTTTGTAGGACAGTCTTAGCATATATGAATAAATTAGAGAGGTAAAGTCTTCTTTCTAGTATATAGTTAAAAATTTTTGCATATATATTTCTCCTATATTCTCTCCTTAAACTGTTATGGAACCAGGCTGGAATGCTGGTGGAAAAACCAAGCAGCACTTGGAGATCTTGGTGGATTGGAGATTTATTTAACACCACCGGGCTCAGAGGAGACCATTTCTCCAAAGATCTGAGTGCCGAATGCAAGTGGGAAGGGTAAATTATAGTTGTCAGCTTCCATATCTGTGGGGGTTTTCACGTGTGTGGCAAACAAGGCAAGAAGAACCCGGAAGAGGGGTCTCTAAGCTAGAGACTAGAGCTTGTTTTAGTCCCATTGGCCTTCTTATGGTGTAAAATTTTATTCATTTTCTCAACATTCTCTCCTTTTATGCTTTTTAAAAAATCTTTTATTAGGCATCACTTTTTAGCTCTAGGGGTTGGTACCCTCGGAGGGCTAGGATATGTGCTGCAGTTTGGCGAGCAGCAGTGTTTTCAATAAAACATACCAGGGTATTTAGTATATAGGGGCCAATGGTCACAAGTAAAATTATGGAAAGGAGGGGCCCTGCCAGGGAAAGGAGCCAGAATGCCCAGTCTGTGAGATCCCATTCTCTCCATTAACTGATATTTTCCTGTTGTCTACGTTGAACTCTTTCCTTGAGTTACTTAACCTTAGTCCTGACTATTCCTGATTTGTTTACAAAATAGCAACATTCATCCTCCAGAAAGATACAAGTCCCTCCTTTTTTTGAAGTGAGGAGGTCGAGGGCTTACCTATTTTGAAGGGACACTGCTTCCAAGGAGTTTATTTGGCTTCATAAGGTTAACAGGGAGTCTGCCATCTGTTCCATGTCCAGTTTGTTGGTGCAGTCTCTATTAGCCCAACAGCAAGAAGCAAGATCAGGGCTATGACACCAGTAAGGGGCAAAGGCTGGCAGAGTTGCATCCAAACCCCTGGGCTTGGTCCATATGTTGATTCCTCAAGCTTCTGCTGTGAGGAGGCCAGCCAGCTTCTGGGATATGGCTGGAGCAGGGCAGGAGATGTCAGGGGCCAGTGTCTTTTTGAGGGTCAGTTTAAGCAGGTTGACTGGATCTGGATCACTTTGCCAGGTTGAGGGTTCCTCTGAGTTGGCCTTCTTAACTCTGGAGTGATGGACCCGGGGTGATACCTGAAACTGAATCCTCTATTTGGTGGTATATCTGTAAAGTCCACCTCCAAGTTTTCGAAAAGGGTAGGTTTCTGGTAACTGTCAGATCAGGTTTAGGGAAGATATGGTTTGCATATTTAGAGATCCATCCTGTTTTCCAGTTGTTTAAATAATCTTATGCCCATGAGGTCTTATTATTATCCCGCAGAATAATAAGCACAGAAGATTATCTATACATGAAATACTGTGACAATTTTTCTGAAGTTTACCTCAAGTTGTCTAGTTTAGGCAAACAACAAACATTTAAAGGTGATCATAACTAGAATTTAACATCCATAATGGTGCATTGTTGAAACATAGTTTTTCTCTCTAAACCCCACCCCCCCCTTTCCTGAGATAGCCAAATTGAGACCAATGCATTTGTAGAACAAGTCCAGTCTTAACAAACCTGGCCTAATTATTTACATAAGCTCAGCAAGAATAGCGATTGATTGGGGCACATGGGTGTCTCAGTCGGTTGGGCGGTTGGGCAGTTGGGCGGTTGGGCAGTTGGGCGGTTGGGCATCTGACTTCAGCTCAGGTCATGATCTCACAGCTTGTGAGTTCCAGCCCTGCATTGGGCTCTGTGCTGACAACCCAGAGCCTGGAGCCTGCTTCAGATTCTGTGTCTCCCTCTCTCTCTGCCCCTCCCCCGCTCATGCTCTGTCTCTCTCCTTCAGAAATAAACATTAAAAAAAAATTAAAAAAGAATAGAGATTGATCATGTGGATTATTTATTTATTTATTTATTTATTCGGTGAGCTTTTATTTTATTTTTTTAATATGAAATTTATTGTCAAATTGGTTTCTAAAGAACACCCAGTCTCATCCCAACAGGTGCCCTCCTCAATGCCCATCACCCACTTCCCCTCCCTCCCACCCCCCATCAGCCCTCAGTTTATTCTCAGTTTTTAAGAGTCCATGAAGATCTTTTAAAGTCTGCTTTGCTGGAACCTTTTATAAGGAATCTCTGGGTTGAACTTTTAGTAGCCTCTCCAGGCCAGAAGCCAAGCCAAATACTTGCCATCAGACAGGCCTGCAATACCTGTAGAATTGGGCGAATTCCCCTTCATGAGGTCACCAAGATATCCTGAGGTTCCTGTACCTGCCAGGAAGTGACCTTCTTTACTCAACTGGTGAGGCTGCTGGGAACTCTGTAAGCAAGGTATCAGGCCAACATTTCCAACGGGCTTTATGGTTCCATGTTTCATAAAGTCAATCTTAGTTCCTTAAAGCTGTCTGGTCATATCTGAGTTTATGAATGCCACTCTCAAATATGACATTCCAGTCAAAGCCTTGGTAAAACCAATATTTGAATGGTGACCTGTCACAAGATGAACAGATTCTTATTGAACTTATGCAAACAATTGTAATTGCCATGAAAGAAAGAATACTCACTGAGAGTTTTTGAATTTCAGGGGAGTTATGTAGAGAGAAAAGATAAATGCTTCAGTTTACAAATAAATATGTTATGACATTTCTGTATATCATAGATATCTTAAGAGAAAGTTTCCTTAATCTGGAAGAGCAAACATTAGAGAACCAGCAATATTTTCAACAAGAATCACAAAACTGTAATGTTCCTCAGTTCATTTAATCCCATGTTCCTAATTCTTGTTCAGTTTAAATGCAGCTTTTTAGTTCTGGAAATTCTTACCCATTTTAGTATTAATCTTAAAGATGTCGAATACCTGCATTTGTCCCCAAAGTCCTTTTATAAATCTCCTTGAAGAAGAAACACGTTTTGTGAGAGAATAAGAACAATATAAATGATAAAATCTCAGAAATAGACATTGTTAAAGATCTGATGAGAGTTCATTATGATGCAATTGACAAAGAAATTCGGTTATCTCTGTGACACATAACACTTCAAGTAATCAGAATATTAACTGATGACCTTATACCAAAACATTAAAACTTTAGGAATTGCATATATATTTGGGCAGTTACAGCATTTACCTGTGCAATACAACCTAAGGTTTACCATTGTATGACAGTGCCTTTCCAAGTAATTTAGCATCCCAAATAAAAAGGCCTAATTGGTCAAAAAGACTTCATTTACCATTTAAATCCTGGGAAGTTTGTTAAAACCTTAGGAAGTTATAAGTACATCCTAAACAGGATTACAGATCATTACGAATCTTAAAACTTTATTTATTCAACCAAGGTGGCAATAAAAGATCCTATAGGTGAATATATAGCATTATATAGTTGTTACCAAAACCTAGCTCCTTTAACATTGAGAAATTTTAACTAGTAATCAAAGACCTGATAAAGATGAAACCTAAAACTTTGGTTTTCCTGGAAGACAAACCTTTGTTTGCATTGTCTTATCAAGAGCAAATCAACAATGCAAGAACACTTTGACATTTGAGCAGAGAGAAAAGCAGAATTTCAACCTTATACCAGTGTACTTTTAAAATTCCATTCATCTCAACCTTAGTCCATCCTGAGCACACATAAAATTCCTTTCCAAAGATTTCTCTTCATGAACCTTCTACAACTTTCCTTTGCCTTCAAACTTTGTCCCAAAGCCATTTCTCTCCAAATAACCAGTCTCATTTAAGATAAAATTACTTTCTTCTACCCTCAACAAAAATGTATTTCCATTCCTTATATCTTTCTTACATACCTCCTACTTTCCTACATACAGGGTTGCTTTCCTTATTTCTATCAGTCTTAAGTACACTTAGCAGAATTTCAACTCTTAGGAAACCTTAGTCTCCAATTGAGGAGTTAGTAACCAACTGAGAGGTGTTTACACCAGAATTTTTTTAGATGGTAAATTCATGAACCAATTAAGTACAAAGCATGTTTTCCAATAGGTCCAAATAGCCTTAATTTCTCTGCAATAAGAAGTTAAAAACACAAACCTGTGTTCAGTAATCAAAGCTTTAGCAATTCATTCTATTTGGAAAAGACCTAGATATCCAAGGGGGTGCACTTGACTCCTTGACCTTGAGGATGGGAGGAGGAGCCAATGGTGCCTGAGGCACTGAGGAAGGTATAGGAACCAATTATGTAGACCACACCCAAGTTGGTGCAGAAACAGCAGGGGGAGGGGAAGGCAGAAGAGGCAAGGTGCCAGTAGAAGGCAGAGAAGGAAAACCTAATTCAAAACCTTTACTCAGACAGAGGAGCAGACACCATGTTGTTTTTCCACCAAAATGGAAATATGGAGTCCACATCAGGCCAGAGAAGACCGGGAATTTCCCTGAAACAAATGGAGTTTCAGCAACTGCTTGGGAACATTCCTTAAAGTCCCCATCCCGAGGTAGACTAACCACAGTTGGCTCCAATTACAGCTGTTAACCTGGGAAATGAGGGGGAATCCCTCACATCTATTAGGCAGAAGAACAGGGAGAGAGAGTCAGTGTCTCCTTCAGTCTGATTCTATATCAGCCAGACCAATAAGGTCCCCTTCTCGAGGTTCCTCCTCCTGGTATTGGCTGGGTTTCTGGGACTTTCCCTGGTTGGGACATTTATTATTTTAATGTCCTTTTTCCTTGCAGTAGGCTCACTGACCCCTTGCTAAGGAGGTTCTGGGCCTCCCCCCTTTTGTTGTGGTTCTTTTGTGCCTCTGGAGCAAACAGTGTGTAAGCCTCACATAGTCTCTTATAATAATCCCTGGGGGAATCTCCTTGCTGCTGGGAATATTTATGGGCTTCTCAGCCCCTGTTCTGATCCCCTGGAGGAGAGCCTCTTGGTACTGGCAGATGTTGACCGGCATCTGGAGAGCTCCTGCACCTGGCCAAGGGTGCAATCTGGCTGCTGGTTCTTGTGGGGGAGGGTTCTCCGGTCCGGTCTGGGAGAGGAGACAAGGGCGGCAGTGGTGGAGAGACAGATGGGGGGAGGAGTTTCAAGCTCAGGATCAGGGAGGAGGGAGCCCAGTGAGTCATAAGGTGGCAGAAAGACAGGATCTTCCTGCCAGTGTCCTGCAAACACTAGGGGAGAGTTGGGTTGCTCCTTTGGCTCCCTGGGTGAGTCTCTGGATAAAGCAGCTAAAACCTTTGCCTGGCTCTGCTTGCTATGGATGAATCACACCCAAGGCGGATGATTTTGGGCAATTTCAAGCCAGAAGTCGATGTATGGAAATTGATCAGGGTGACCTTGGTCTCTGGAGACAACATGCCAGATGCAGTGGACCATTGGGACATCTAAGGTTCCCTCAGAGGGCCCTCCTAAACCAAAAGTGGGCTGTTCTAACTCACATAGGGTCCTCAATGTGCTGGGGGTTATCTTAATTCCATAGTCTCCCAAAAAACCCTTCTTTGGTCTGTCCCAACCCCATAATATTCCCGTGAGGCAGAGTCGCATAGACAGAGGGATAGGGGTACCCCCTCTAATGAGGAGATGAGTCAGATGCCTGTCTGGCTGTGTCCCAAAGGAACTTAGGTGGCGCTTAGCTGTAGCGGTCTCAGCTTTGTGACTTATGATCAGAAACTATTCCAATGCCGCCATACGCTGTGTGGCATTCACCACGGAATCGCAGATGGGCTCACTCAGACTCATGGGCTTTTGGGGACCTTAAGGGTGCCTGCCTGTGGAGCCACAGAATTGAACTCGGCAGGCAAGCTAGACCGAGTTGCACACTCATACTCACATACACACCAGAGGTTATTACATTCCCTCCCATAGAATTCCTACCTGTGAGACTTCTGAGGTCTCCGGGGAGTGATCAGGTCCCCCTTCCACTCTTGTGAGTGGGCCTGACTAGATTGGGCCCCAGCCTTACCGGTTCTGACGTCGGGTCCAGGTCCTCACCTGCCAAGTCTCCTCGAGTCTGGCGGGAACGGCAGAGCTGGGCTGGCCTGAGGCGACCCAGTGGGAGACTGCTGAAATTCAGGCAGGGCGCACCTTCTCCCTTGCGATTCCTCCTTCTGTCACCGCCTCGCCATTCTTCCAAACCGGTGGCAACATATGGGCCAGCGTGGTTGGGTTTCCCTGTCAGGGAACCAAATATATTACGGAACCAGGCTGAAATGCTGGCAGAAAAACCAAGTGGCACTCGGAGATCTTGGTGGATTGGAGATTTATTTAACACCAGTGGGCTCAGAGGAGAATGTTTCTCCAAAGATCTGAGTGCAGAATGCAAGTGGGAAGGGTAATTTATAGTTGTCAGCTTCCATATCTGTGGGGTTTTCGCTCGTGCGGCAAACAGGGCAAGAAGAACCCAGAAGAGGGGTCTCTAAGCTAGAGACCAGAGCTTGTTTTAGTCCCATTGGCCATCTTATGATGTAAAATTTTATTCATTTTCCCAAAACAACTAATATTTACTGAACTCCACCTGTGTGCCAGGAATTGAATTTAGTGCTGAGAGTTCAAAAGTGGCACTTCCCTGTACCTGCTGTAGGAGGTTTAGAAGTAGAGATCATAAGTTTCTTCAACTGAGTCCTGCTGCTGCTTCAGGTACAGTGCAAGAAAGCAGCATGCTGACAGGGCCCAACAAAGCATGACAGTTGAAACTATTAATGATCATGTCTACTATTTCATAGGAATGAGGCTTGAGGTGCTTACTGGGTCTTAGTTTCTACTATTCATCCATTACCTAGCTATGTGACTTTGGGCACATCAGCTCCACTCCTTGGCATCTCAGTTTTCTCATCTGCAGTCTTTAAGACATCATTTATTTTAGGGTTTCTGTCTTTCAGCTACCGGCAAGGCAACAGTTTATAAAGACAAGGGAGTTTTTTTCTTATGATTAGCTTCATTAGCCAATCAAGATTAGAAAAGAATGTCTGGGATGAATGGTCCCTTATGGACCTTTGAATGAATAACACCTTTCATGGTGTGTGTAAAGGGAAATGATGAGTTTGTTGATCCAATGTAGCCCACTATAAATACAAACTCTCAAGCCAAGTTTGTTGTTTTCTTGCATGACATTTCCTTAATTTACAGGATCAATCAAAATTGGAGTTTACCTTGAGGTTAATGATATGTACAGTGTTAAGTGAAGGCAGAAATGAAATATTTTATTTTTCAGAGGGCTTTATGTGATTTACTCTATCTTTATAGTAGGCAGATTTGTCTTGCTCAGAATATCCTTATTGTTTGTACTCCTTGGAGTCCTAAGAAAAATCATGCATAATTTCAATTTCAGTGCAGATAACACAAGCTTCCTAAAAGTTTCAACTTAGAATTTGTGTTTCTTTCCCCCTGCTTGACTTGAGTGGCAGGAGGCTTAAGGGGGTAGGGCCATGTCTCCTTCCACTTGTGTATCATGGCCCAGCAACTTGATGCTTTAGGCATTATTTAAAAATCCAATGTATTCAAACTTTGGCTTCTGAGAGCAGTAGAATCTGTACGAACAAATAATAGAGTGATAAATACAGAATTTTCATTAAGGAAAAGACTATATTGTGTCCTTTTAAATCAGTATTCAGAAGTTAATCTCAGCATTCACAACCTACTATGTGCTTTAGCTTTGTGCTCATGAAGAAAAGAAAGGAACAAAAAAGTTGATAGTTCTTCTTTCAAATATTGTGGCATAAAGAAATAAGTTTAATATATGCCAACAGTGAGCTCCACTAACATTGTGATATTAATTTAATGCTAGTCTCATTAATTTAATACAAGTCTCTTTGAGCCCTGCATAATTGCTGCCAAGAAAGATAGTGCAACTCAGTGAAGAACAGTTTGTGCAGAGCCACCCCAAATTTGTCTGGTTTACTAGAGTAACACAACTGTTAAATTTTCCAGTTTTATTTTTCTTCACAGTATTGGTTCACTCATGAAGATAAAAAAAAGGAGGGGCTCTTTAAAAATACCCATGCATGATTACCATCTAGATTTTCCTTGAATTGCTTGTTACTTCATGTTCACAAAAGCTATTTTATATTAAAATGCATGAACTTTTGCATTTAGAATGTGTCTAATTTTTCTCAGTTGTGGTTATATCCTTTTAAGAATGATAATTTTAAAACCTTCTTTTAACCTTGTGATACTTTAATTTAAAAAAAAAACTTAAAAAGCAAAGGAATGAATTAGTAGTAGCTTTATTGTTGTTAGTCTATGGACTTTGACTCTGCAAACTTCTGTTCAGGATTCCTTTGATAGAGAATTAATTTAAAAGAAAATAAAAGAAAGACAAGAAACGCTGACATCAGCTCAAAAGTTTTTTGCTGACCTTTAGTTAACAAAGCTCTAAATGGCTACTAGTCTTCCACCTGCAATCAAGTGTAATAAACCTTTGCAGCAGAAGTCAAATTCTAGGAGAAAAAAGTTGGAAGCACACACTTACACCATAAAACCTTATTTATTGCAACCATCAGTCTTCTAAGATATGCTCCACAATGGGATTTGGTAAAGCCATTACAAGGTGCCATATGAGTTCCATTTGCCTACAGTAAATAGAATGTCAGAAATGTCAGGGGGAAATAAATATCGGGCTGGTTAAAAGGGAGCAGAGATGGCTCAAAGCATCATTGAGAGGACTGATTTATCTGGCATGCTGTAATGACTGCAGATGTGGATCTGTTATTCTAGATGAGCAATGAATTTGATGAGCTGATAACATAGGGCCAGAGAGCCTAGCTTTAATTACTGATGAGGAATTTATTTGTGAAGCACTCTGATTTACGGAGGGTTTGTTCTGTTATTGATAGGTGACCTTGGGGCTTTTCTCTTCTGATGAATCCCCAAAAAGGAGCTTTTAAAAGAAATAATCAAACGAAAAGTATTTTATCTGTGCTTAGAACACAATGAAGTCATTTGAGATACATTGTTGGGGTGGAAGCTACATTCTTGCTACACACAAAAAGTTTGCTGTTGTGGTTATTTGCTGCTTATAAATTACTGCTTATTTTTACTCAAGTATATTTTTATGTTTTTCCTCTAAAGTAAGCCTTAATTCTGAGACTAGATGTTGGTATTTATTAGTGTGCTTCTGTCAAGTCAGTTTGAAAAGAAGTTAACTAATTTTCTTTTGCAAACCTTATATCTTATTGTATTTCTTTCTTGTTTTACTTTTACTTCTGAAGAGCTGGCGGGCATTGGCACTGCAATTTTTTGTGTGAGTATTGTAATGTTTTCTGCAAAAAGTATTATACAGTCTACAATGAAAATCTTAGCATAAATAGACTGAGGCTTTTATATCTGCATTTGTTTGCATGTATAGAACAATAACTAATTAAACTACTTTATACTATTATATTATACTATTATAATAATACTATTATATTTTATTTATACTGGATTTTATTAACTAATATCTGTCTTCTGTATTTCAGATGAGGGGATTTTATCATTAAGGACAAATGTGACTTATTTATTTATTTATATACATGAAATTTATTGTCAAATTGGTTTCCATACAACACCCAGTGCTCATCCCAACAGGTGCCCTCCTCAAAGCCCATCACCCACTTTCCCCTCCCCCCACCTCCTATCAACCCTCAGAAAAATATGGAACACTTCATGAATTTGCGTGTCATCCTAGTGCAGGGGCCATGCTAATCTTCTCTGTATCATTCCAATTTTAGTATATGTGCTGCTGAAGCGAGCACAAATGTGACTATTTTAGAATAAATTTAGCACCCTAAATTGTGTTACTATAATGTAGAACTAATGTATATATATTCCTAAAACTAAGATTTTATTTGATTTATCAAACCAGGTCGACTTGAAACTTTTTTAAATTGGAGGTTAATAAAGATTAAATAATAATTAAAGCAGGCTTTATCCGTTTTTTCCCCCTGTTTTGTGGTTTTATATTTTTAGGTGGGAAACCTTTTTTTTTTCCTTTTGCTTTTTTTCTATTGTGGATTTACCATTATAAACTATATATAGACTTATTTTTTTAATTTTTTTAATGTTTATTTATTCTTGAGAGAGAGACAGAGACAGAGACAGAGTGTGAGTGGGGGAGGGCCAGAGAGAGAAGGAGACACAGAATCTGAAGCAGGCTCCAGGCTCTGAGCTGTTAGCACAGAGCCCGACACGGGGCTCGAACTCACAAGCTGTGAGATCATGACCTGAGCTGAAGTCAGACGCCCAACTGACTGAGCCACCCAGGTGCCCCTGTATACAGACTTCTATATTTTCCCCTCAAGTAGAAGATTCACTTCTCATCTTATTCATTTTAGATAGGTTAAGTTCCACCAAACAAATGTCAAGTGTATGTTTTCAGGCAATGGGTAAATGCTCTCATGGTAGTACGATCTGTATTTTGGGAAGCTCAAGCACACTAAAAGGTCAAATGGCTAAAATCACAGTTTTCTTACCACAGAATTTTACCATGAGGCACAAGAGTCAGTTCCTACTTCGAAGTGTGTGACTTACTTCCATAGAACAAAATTTATTTATATGCATTTACACACTCTCTTTATATTCTTTCAGTGTAATCTCCTGACAGCATTTTATTAGTCTCCAAGGCCAATTTCTAAAGAAAATAGAAGTAAATGGAATAAATTCCATTTGCTATGGTGAGACTGAGGAACCAAAATTAAATACTTTAAAGAAGTTGATTCAGAAAAAGAATGAGCATAATTAACAGGCTACTGCTCAACAAAGAAATAAAGGTAGATTAGTCACTGAAGTATATCTACGTCTACAATGTGTTATTTAATCAACACATCAGAATTTGTGCATCCAAACTAGTTATTTAGATATAAACTTTTCCAAATAATACTGCTTTTGCTCATAACATTTTTGAATCACGCTTTATGGAATTATATGCTAATCATATTTTTTTGTTTTTATAAATGTAATCAGTAATAGTCATTATCCTTTAGGAGGAATTATTTTTCATTATAACCTCATAAATTTTACATATTAGTGGAAAACTGAAAAACTCAGGTGATCTTTTTCCAGTCTTATTTTCCTTGAGCTTTCTGCAGCTTTTGAAAAGATTGAAAATCTTTCTTCTTGCCTTCTGTAACAATATAATTTTCTGGTTTTCTTAGGTCTCTTTGATCACTCTTCATCACTGTTACCTCCATAGCTAAAGAATAAAAAATTCTATTGTTGGCTCTGTTTTTCTACCTCTATATTTACTTCCTTAAAGAGATCATGACTTAAAACTATTACCTCTTCAAAAATGATCCTCAAACTCTAGAAACAATGGCTTTTCGTCTTTCCGGTCTTAGAATTCTAGCTGCCTTTAGTCATGTTTATATACCTCCAAACTGGGCTTAGAATTCTCATCTCTAAATCACTTCATAATTGTCTATATTAATATTAGTTGTATATATAGTAATTGTATATATTTTTTATAATTGTGTATAGCAGTATGATTCCATTTTACAAGTTTATGATTCTCATTCAAACTTTACTGCCTTTTGACCCCCCCCTTTCCCCTTTTTTCCCCTTCCCTACTGTGCATTTCTAGTCCACCCTAACACACAGTAACTATAATGTTGGAATTGCCTTCTGGCTTTTTCAGTCCCTTATTCTTCTGGATTACCTTCATATTGCTTCTAGCATAATCATTTAAAAAATTTGTATAGTTTGCTGTTTTTATTTTCCTTAAGAGTCTTTAGTGAATCTTTTCTTTAAGTTTATTTATGTGGAGGGGGAGGCAGAGAGAGAGGGAGAGAGAGAATCCCAAGCAGGCTCTGTGCTGTCAGCCTGACACCGCTCTCGATCTGACAAACCAGGGTATCGTGAACTGAGTGAGAATCAAGAGTTGGAGTCTTAACCATCTGAGCCACCCAGGCGCCCCATCTTTAGTGGATCTTTTAGTGATTTTTAAAAAAAAAAATTTTTTTTAACGTTTATTTATTTTTGAGACAGAGAGAGACAGAGCACGAACGGGGAAGGGGCAGAGAGAGGGAGACACAGAATCCGAAACAGGCTCCAGGCTCTGAGCTGTCAGCAAAGAGCCCGACGCGGGGCTCGAACTCACAGACCGCCAGATCATGACCTGAGCCGAAGTTGGCCGCTCAACCGACTGAACCACCCAGGCGCCCCTCTTTTAGTGATTTTTAATTGCCTTTAGTATTAAATTTGAACTCCTGAGCTAAGAATTCAGTCTTTTCTATTATATGATTAACTCATACATATTAAAACCTATCTGGTCTTCTGAGTTTTCATTCTAACAGCTTCAGTAATCACTCATGGGTGGGTGGCTCACAAATTGCTATCTTAAGTTTGATGTTGTCAGAAGAAGGATGAAACTGGTGGATCTAGTTACTTGGTTTTGCCTCTAGCCAAGTAAGTATGGATAAGTCAGTGATCTCCACAGTACATGCAGAAGACATTTAATGAATGTTGATAGAATTAAAATACTGTCTTAAAGTGTTTCTCTGTGACTGTTTAAGAGTAGTTAAAGAGTTAAAGAGTAGTTTATTTCCATGGATGCACATCTATGTCACAAATAAAATGAAATCCAGAGAGTTTTCTGTATTAGTTTTAGACCTCCTCCTTTGCTTCTATTTAGTTTAATGTAAAATTATCTTCTTTATGTAAGCTACATACAGTGTACTACTCTTCCTCATCCTTATATACGAAGGTGTGTTTTGTTTGTTTGTTTGTTTTTACCAAATAGAAAAAAAAAAGTTAACTCCAAACTATTCCTTATTTTCTTTCATCTCTCAGCAGAGTTGGGCATTTGATGGCTTCTGGGCATTCTTATTTTGGCTTCTCTGAAGTAATAATCTCAATTTTCTCCCTACCCACTTTATCTCATTTTAGAGATCTTAAAAAACACAACACTTGACATGTACATGGCATATAATTGGAAAAATCTTTATTCTGATTTTTTTTTTTACAGTTTAAAAAATTATTATTTAATTTATTTTTAAATTTGCATCCAAGTTAGTTAACATATAGTACAACAATGATTTTAGGAGTAGATTACTTAATGCCCCTTACCCATTTAGCCCATCCCACTCCCCTGCAACACCTTCAGTAACCCTCTGTTTGTTCTCCATATTGAAGAGTCTCTTATGTTTTTGTCTCCCTCCCTGTTTTTATATTATTTGTGCTTCCCTTCCCTTATGTTCATCTGTTTTGTATCTTAAAGTCCTCATATGAGTGAAGTCATATGATATTTGTCTTTCTCTGACGAATTCACTTAGCATCATACCCTCTAGTTCCATCCACATAGCTGCAAATGGCACGAATTCATTCTTTTTGATTGCCATCTTCTTTATCCATGCATCTTTTGATGGACATTTTCTTTTGGAGGAACCATTCCTCTTATAGTGGCATAGAATGATTTATTGAATTCAGAAATTTATATGTGATTTTACATCTGGTCTATTAAGATTCAAAATGATGAAAATTAGTAGCTTTCATGGTTTTCATAGGGAATCATTTGGGTTCACAGTGAAGGACCTTGTGGTTGAACTGAATTTTCTTGCATCTATTTAGCTGAATAGAGGGGAATGCATAGTCGTTTAGCACTCTTATCATGTAAAAAATAAAGAGAAACCTAAACCTATTGTGTTAAACATAAAATTTATTTTATTCAAGTTATTAACATTCTAAAAAACAAATTAATACTAAATTATGAAGAAAGCACTTGTGATGTCAAGATATGGCACAAGATGTAGAGAGTGAGATAGTTTCACTTCTCCTCTCTCATTTTGGTTACAGTCCCTCCCAGTATACCCATAATTACATTAACTTTATTTAATAATCACAAGTTATATAAGTCATACAGAGAAAGACAGATACCATATGTTTTCACTCTTATGTGGATCCTGAGAAACTTAACAGAAGACCATGGGGGAGGGAAAAGAAAAAAAAAAAAGTTAGAGTGGAAGAGAGCAAAAGCATAAGAGACTGTTAAAAACTGAGAACAAACTGAGGGTTGATGGGGAGTGGGAGGGAGGAGAGGGTGGGTGATGGGCATTGAGGGGGGCACCTGTTGGGAGGAGCACTGGGTGTTATATGGAAACCAATTTGACAATAAATTTCATATTAAAAAAATAAGTATTTCATAACATAAAAAAATTACATTGTTTTCTTCTTATTGGAGATATTTCTTTCTCCATTTATTCCTCTACAATTTGTGGAAATAAATTACATAGTTGACAAATTGGATGCACATCTCTAGAATATGTGGATCTGAGGAAAAGGTAGAGTTAAATCTCAGGAATTCTATTTAAGAATTCTTGACATCTTATTACCTAGATGAACTGAAGGTTTTTTTTCGTTTTTTGTTTTTTGTTTTTTGTTTTGTTTTTTGTTTTTTTTTTTTTTTTTTTTTGGTACCCTCCATGGGAAGAGTTTGCTAAGCAAAACAGTAATGGCAAAATTTAATATGTATTATTTTTAAAACTATGCAAGATAATTTTAAGTGTTTTAATAATATCTAATCATATACAAGTAATGGATTACTATCCTATCTTGCAGAATATACATAGCCTTTTATAAAATTGAGGCTCATTCTTTTTGAATAAGTAATGGATGCATGTGTTAAGAAAAATTACAAAAGAGTATGGGATAAAAAGGAAGTCTTCCTTCCATAGACTTGTGTCTGCTAGTCATCTAGTTCCCTTTGATTGAGTTTACATTTGTTTGAGGTCTGTGCCACTTTGTTTCTGAGCACCTGCCCCTTACTAATTAACTGAGTAGCTTGAGAAGCAGTTGGTAAGGGTATATAGACACAAGTGCCAGGTCCTTATGTTCCTGATAGCATGTGAGGGGAGTTCTGCTATTTGAAGTAACTGGACAAGAGTACAGATAGATCATGACTCATATTCCTACAAGAAAAGAAGTCAGTTTGACATGTGTTAGACTCAAAAGAACTTATGATAATTGTAAATGAGCCATATCTGAGTATTACAGTGTTACTTCCTTTTGGCAACTTTGTTAGCAGTTTTCAGATATGACTATGTGGTTCTATATTCTATAAGTAGAAAAAATTTCACTATATCCAATGATTATTTCCTCCATTTCTGAATAAACAAATCGGTATATACTTATCAAACTCTAAGTTATGTATATTAATAACTTGTCCAGCCATATAATGATTTTGTGTGCATTATAACAACCACCTTTAAATATATTATTGATCTGAAATTTGATGCAGTATTTGAGCATATATAGACAAGTTGAGACCAGCAAATGTTGCCATGGAGATATCATGGCTTTAGAAAATATAAGTGAAAGTTTCATACTTTTGGAAATAGGTGTCTTTCTGAATACCTGTTTGGTAGTTTTTAATTGTGTTAAGGAATATTGGGTTGAATGCTGAATTCAATAAATACTGCTCCAGGGACTTTTCTTTCTTTTTTTAAAAATATAATTTATTGTCAAATTGGCTTATATACAATACCCAGTGCTCACCCCAACAAGTGCCCCCTCAATGTCCATCACCCACTTTCCCCTCTCCCCTACCCCCATTCAACCCTCAGTTTGTTCTCAGTATTTAAGAGTCTCTTATGGTTTGCCTCCTTCCCTCTCTGTAACTTTTCCTCCAGGGGCTTTTCAAGAGGGATTTGGTTAAAATTAATGTAGTTGAAATGGGAGGGAGATAACACTAGTGAGTAGCAATAGTTAATAAACATTGAAAAGTAATAGGATCGTAATAACTATACAGAGACTACTTTATTCAATATGGCATTGGAATACAAAATTGTATCTTTGAATAATGCAATAATAAAAGAATCTTTAAAAAGAAATAGAAATAATAGGAAAGTTAAGAATGAAATAAACATTTAACTATAGAGAACAAACTGATGGTTAGCAGAGGGGAAGTAGGTGTGGGGATTGGTGAAATACTTGATGGGGATTAAAGAGTACACTTATCATGATGAGCATTGAGTAATGTATAGAATTGTTGAATCACTATATTGTACACTGAAACTAATATAACACCGTATTTTAACTATACTGAAATTAAAATAAAAAAAAAACTTGGGGCGCCTGGATGGCTCAGTCAGTTAAGTGTCCGACTTCATCTCAGGTCATGATCTCATGGTTGGTGAGTTTGAGCCCTGTGTCGGGCTCTGTGAGGACAGCTCAGAGCCTGGAGCCTGCTTCAGATTTTGTCTCCCTCCCTCTCTGCTCCTCTCCCACTTGTCTCTGTCTCTCTCTGTCTCTCTAAATAAATGTTTAAAAAACTTAATAAAAATGAAATAAATTTGCAAACCACTCGGCCCCATTCTGCTCTTCTACTCTAACCTAATAACAAAACAATTATGCATCAGAATTTCTATTCATGAAATTTTAAAATGCCCTTTTAACCTTCATCCAGTATTTGTAAGAATGCAAATTGGTGCAGCCTCTGTGGAAAACAGTTTGGAGTTTCCTCAAAAAAATAAAAATGGAATTACCCTATGATCCAGTAATTTCACCGGTGGGTTTTTACCCAATGAATATGAAAACACTAATTCGAAAAGATATATGCACCCTGTTTATTGGAGCATTATTTATAATAGCCAAGATATGGAAACCCAAGTATCTGTTCATAAGAGAATAAGGAAGATGAATATATCATACCATCCAGGCACTCCAAAATAAGTGTATTCTTAATCTCCTTTATTTATTTCACCCAACCCCCCACCCATCTCCCCTATGGCAACTACCAATTTGCTCTCTATATTTAAGAGTCTGTTTTTTATTTGTCTCTTTTTCTGTTCATTTGTTTGTTTCTTAAATTGCACACATGGGTGAAATCATGGTATTTGTCTTTCTCTGACTGACTTATTTCCCTTAACATTTTACCCTGTAGTTCCATCCATGCTGTTGCAAATGGCAATATTTCATTCTTTCTTATGGCTGAGTAATATTTTATTGCATATGTATACACCACATTTTCTTTATCCATTCATCAGTCAATGGACACTTGGACTGTTTCCATAATTTGACTATTGTAAATAATGCTGCTATAGACATTGGGATGTATGTATCCCTGTGCATTGGTATTTTTGTGTTCTTTGGGTAAATACCTACTAGTGCATATCTGGTAAAGGGTCAGTATCCAAAATATATAAATAACTTATAAAACTCAACACCCAAAAAATGAATAATCCAATTAAAAAATGGGCAGAAATGAATATACATTCTTCCAAAGAAGACATACAGATAGCCAACAGACACATGAAAAGATGCTGAACATCACTCATAATGAGGGAAATACAAATCAAAACCACAATGAGATATCACCTCATGCCTGTCAGAATGGCTAAAATCAACAACACAAGAAACAACAGGTGTTGGTGAGAATGTAGAGAAAAAGGAACACTTGTGCACTGTTGGTAGAAATGCAAACTGGTGCAGCCACTCTGAAAAACACTATGGAGGTTCCTCAAAAATGTAAAAATAGAATTACCCTATGGCCCTTTTAGAAAATTAATGTATAAGCTCTAAATTCATGATTAGTAATAAAACTACAGAAAATATGTCACTCATCATATCTAAATATTTACAATAGTAACTTGAGACAGTAATAATTATTTAGAGAATGAAAGACCTTTTTATTTGAATAGTATACTGGTATTTCAGGGAGTATATCAACACACATATAAAATGCATAAAATAGTAGTTAAGTCAGTAATCAAAACTGGCAGTGAAATATGGCCCTAAATTTAAGAATAATGGATAATATAAAAACTACAAAAATATTAGAAATTTTGAGATCCTTACTACATATAAAACTAATAAAAAAGAAATACTAATACCTTAGAAAAAGAAACAAAGAATTTAATAACCTTGTAGAAGAAATCAGGTAGATGAAGAAGGAAAGATCATGTAGAAAGCAAAAGAAACAAAGTGTTTAGGAATTATAAACAGAGTAAATACAGGTAACAAATATGATGTAATGGAAACTTTTCAGGTTACATTGCCATAGGTGGACATATCTAATGTTTTTCTAGCTGTGGTTCTTGGAATTCCAAGATCAGGTAGATCAGGGGCCATCAACCAAAGTGCGGTCTGACAGTTATAAAGGATATTAATTAGAGAAATTATATTACATTATGGGCTTCCAGGTAGGATTACTTAGATAAGTATAGAGTGGTGTATCTCTTCAATCCTCTCTGTCACTCTCCCTCTCTCTGTCTTTGTGTCTCTGTCTCTTTCTTTATCTCTGTCTCTCCCTTACTCTTGCTTTGGTTGATTGCCTAAAGTCTCACAACCAGTATGAGGAGAAGGCATGAATATCATGCTATGTGTTACACCTAAGATAGTGTGTAAATAAAACATCCAAGAAAAATATATGAATTTGTTACTCCTTAAAAACATTTAAATCTTAACTTTCTTGGTTTTAGGTTTTCAATGATTTTATAGAAAAATTGCTTATTAATTTTTATAATGTTTATTTATTTTTGAGAGAGAAAGAGCATGAGAGGGGGAAGGGCAGAGAGAGAGGGGACACAGAATCTGAAAAAGGCTCCAGGCTCTGAGCTGTCAGTACAGAGCCCAATGTGGGACTCAAACCCATGAACTGGGAGATCATGACCTGAGCGAAGTCATATGCTTAACCCACTGAGCCACCCAGGCACTCTGAAAAAATGCTTATTAATAAGTATTTGTCTTGTTATCTAACTTTTTGTATTATATTTAGTGATTATGTAAATGGTTTCCTTAAAATAACTATTAAATTGCCTAATAATTTCCCCTCAATTGTTGAAAAATGTTTACCCATTTTCAAAAAAATGTTTACTGATTTTCTAAAATTGGTCATCAGCAGCAAGTTTTCTTGTCATTAGTGAGAATTAGTGGAATTCTACTGTATTGGTTAACTTATTATGGTTATCAGCACTATTACATTTATTGCATGTTAATACTTTCTAATTATCCTTTGTATTAAAGTGTGATTGTTGATGGCATACACCTGAAGTGAATAATTGCATGAATTCTAATGAAGAATAAAGCACAATTCTGTGGAACAAAAGCTGCAGTTTTGTTGTGAAACTTTAAAGTTTGTAAGGGATTCCACTATCCCCTTTTATTCTTTTTGTGATTTCCCATCAGGATCTGCACATTATATAAATTCTGAGATTTAAATAAGGACAAGTATTTTTATATTATTTGTAGTCCATATAATATGGCTTAAAACTCCATTTTGTTAAAAAAAATGTGCCTAAAGGGAAACACTTCCCCAATCCTACAAAACCTTAATCCTTATTCCTCGGTTGTAATTACTAGAAATGTGATAGAAGGATATTTAAATAAATACATACAGGGTTGATTTGCTCTCATATATTCTTTGATATCCTTGTAGAACTTGTGAAAATAGTTTTAATGTCCATCAAATACACATTAATGGAAAGAAGATGTCTGATCCATTATTATATTTTTTTCTTTAGCACATGATTTTAGTAATAACTGGCACTGTGACAAACTACTTAATGCCAGTTTTGTAATGAAACATCTGTACAAACTCAGAATGTGAGTTAATGCATTTATAATGTAATAAATGTCTGAGTTTATGCATCATTTTCAAGGTGGGGGACACTTCATATGAAATAGATACCTTTTTAGCAATTGCTGAGAAGAGGATTTATGATACCGAAGGAATTTTCCATGGAATTATTTTTCATATTATGTTGTTTAGTGCAAAAATGCTGTAACCAAACTACTCTTTGGTAAGTTGAAACTGATAATTTGTAGCACAACATTAAATTTTATATAATGGAATTTGTGGATCAAATTAAGACATAGAATGCCATTACATTAAAATAAAAATTAAATGAGTATATGGCACTGTAGTGAGTTCTAATTCTTGTTTCTTGAGAGAATTCATGACCCTTGCCATTCAATAGTTGGTATATTTATATGCATATGTTAACATAAATATTTTTTTAATTTTTTATGGTTTATTTTTGAGAGAGAGAGAGAGAGAGAGAGCACAGGGGAGGGGCAGAGAGAGAGGAAGACACAGAATCTAAAGCAGGCTTCAGGCTCTGATCTGTCAGCACAGAGCCTGACGCAGGGCTTGAACCCATGGATGGTGAGATCTGAGCTAAAGTTGGACGCTTAACTAACGGAGCCACCCAAGTGCCCCTTAACACAAATATTTATTAACATAAATACCAAACTAGAGTAATACTTATATCCAGCTGTATTTGTCTACCTAGCTTGTCATAACAAAATACTACAGACTTGTTGTCATAAACAACAGAAATTTATTTTCTCACAGTTCTGGAGACTGAATGTCCAAGATCAAGGTGTCAGAAAGTCTGTTTTCTCCTGAGGCTTCTCTCCTTGGCTTGTAGGTATCCGATTTCTCCCTTTGTTTTCTCACGGCCTTTACTTTGTGTGTTTGCACTGCTACAGAGCAAGATCTCTGGTGTCTTTCTCTTTTTATATGGACACCTGTTGTATTGGATTAGAATCCCTCTCTCATGACCTCATGTAACCTTAATTACCTCCTTAAAGGCCCTATCACCAAATACAGTTACATTGGGTTTTAGGGCTTCAACATATTAATTTAAGGGGGCACAATTAAGTCCATAATATCAGGCAAACTCTGCTCTGCAAGAAATAATTTTCTGTACATGAAAACAATGCATTGAATTGTATTAAACATAAGAATAGAACTCTCACAATCCTCTCAAATATTCTCAGGATGGATTGGGTCTCTAGAAATTATTGCTTCAAATTGTGAGAGGCTAATGGGTCAGTTCTAGAAGATGAACTGTGATGCCTAAAAGTAAGGATCTGCACATATATTCAGAATACTATTCTGGAAAAAGAAGATGGGCAAGATCTAGCTTAACAGCATCATGTAAACAAATGGCCTAAGAGCCAAAAGTGCGAGAACAGGATCAAGGTAGGTATCAGTAAGATACCTGTAGTAGGTAGAATCAGTGTAGATTCCTTTGGCAATGTATACAAGACAACCATATTGGGACTGGGCATGGGGTCAATCATTGGGTGGGAGGGTTTAGGCAGTTGGGGATAACGGAAAGACCCTAGAAATGGTACTAGGAGAAAGAAGCTGGCAGTAAAATGGTAGTTGAAGAGTCTCAAAATGCAGACTTAATTTCATGATTTTATCCAAGGATACTAAAAGGAGAACTAATGCAGCACTAGCAAATGGGACACAAAGCAGGCTACTTAACCAAAAGAGTTAAATCAAGGAAAATGGCCACCAACCAGGAGGGCATTGGAAATAAAAGTCTGAGAATATGACATGAAAGATGGAAGGGAAATTACATTGGTCCTGTGTGAAGGGAGGCCAGTTTATAAGGACCAAATCTGAAAGTGACAAAAAGAATAAAATGCTTCAGAATGTATAATAAGAAAGTGATATGTGTGGGAGCAGGGAGAAAAGTTTAATGTCTAGGAAAGAGGGTACAAATTTTTTGTTATGATGCAATGTGAACTTGACTCAAAAACCATACCACCAAATACCTACAGCTCTGTGAGGAAGTGGGGGAGGAGGGACTGTCGTCCCCACTGAGAAGGCATTTTGAGACCAGAAAACCAAGCACGCGACTCCATACAGTTTACACAGTTTTATTCAGGGTAATTTACTGACAGAGGATTGGTCAGACAATGATCCAGAGCTGTGCAGCTATTCTCCACGAAGTTCAGACCTTAGTCCACAGATTTTACAGATCGAGGGAATGTGAAAGACATTGTAGTGTGACCAAAGGGTCCATGTGCACCTCAAAGGGTTTGCTTGTACCTAATTGACAGTTAACCTTTAATTAGATCTCTGGAGCCATCTGTGTGTTAGGAAGGGGAGAGAGATATGTTATCTTTTCTTTCTTTTAAAAAAAATGCTTATTTATTTAGAGAGAGCAGGCAAGTGAGGGCGGCGCAAAGAGAGAGGAAGAGGAAGAATCCCAAGCAGGCTCCGTGCTGTCAGTGCAGAGCCCATCGTGGGGCTCCATCTCACAAACCATGAGATCATGACCTGAGCTGAAAGCAAGAGTCCATGACTCAACCAACTGAGCCACACAGGCACCACAGACTATGTTATCTCTAACAAATTTACAGAGGGCGAAAGTAAGGCTTCCCATATCCTGGCTTTGGCAGGCATTTCTAAGGTATGTGTATTAATCTCCATAGGGCCCAAAACATCTAGCCTCAAGAGAGGACATGAACAAGATGGAGGGTTAAAGATGGAGTCAGTATTGTCAGCACTCCTACAAGCACCTGCTTGCAAAGTGGAGGGTATTCTAAAAGAAATCCCCTTATTAAATGGTTCTAATGTAACTTGTAGATGAATTAGAGATTCACTGCTTTGTAAGCAGTAAGAATTCAATAATACCTAACTGATAATCACCGGCTTTGGCACTATAGCCATTTATCCTGTACATAATAAAGGATTGAAGTATAATCACTTTGTTAAACTTTATATTTTTTCATGTATAAGGTACTGTACTTATTAGAGAACTTTGCCTCCTTTTACATCAAACTTCAAAAAAAAGTGTTTGTTTTTTACCTCTAGAGTTTGGTTTCTGTTGATGCTTTTTAAAATTTTAGTCTGATCTCCTTTTTGTTAAGTCTCTTGCATTAGCATGATGTTGCAGCAATGAATTCCCCTCCCTGAGATCAAGAATATTCTGAATTTTGATGCCTATAATTAACCTTACATACTTATGTATATTATGTAAGTAAATGTATATTATTTTGTATGTATATATAAAGGACATTTTTTTCTTTCCATCATTTATTTGGTACCAAATAAAACAAAAACCTTTTTCTTATACCAGAAAATAGAAATTCGAGGCCTTTATAATGACAAGCTTACTATCAGCTCATAGATCATCTTGTCAACTTCTATTTTCGAGGGAATGTCCAACAGAATGGGATATCACAGTTTGTCTCTTTGTCAAAGGGAAAAATAGACCTGAGCTTTAAGGAGAAATAACCTTTTGCTGTTCATTTGACTGTTAGGGTCGTAGTTACTTATCTTTCATTGGGTGCACATTCTAAAGCATTGAATGCTGAAATGATGTTCCCATTTTTAGACACTGACCATCTCTTGAGAAGTAGGGCCTTGGTGTATTGCTATGTAGCTTGTATGCTTTAATGACATGGTAAGCTGTGTCTTCATTTATCAAACAGGGTTTTCTTTGAGATTCTAGTTTCATAGCTTTATCCATAAGTCTCTTCTGATTGTTTGGAATGTTGTTTCTCTTGTTTTGGCACTATTCCTCTGGTTTTTGCCTTTCCTATAGGAAAGAAAGCTGCCATTTAGAAATGATGTGAATTTCTATATTTATTCTGTTTTTTACCCCCTTAGGAACTGAAAATTGACTGAAGTTTGCACATTTATCTAAGGATGAATTAAATAACTTTAAGAAGTTATTTGGGAACGTGCACGATTTTTTGTGAAGTTTTGGTCATGTGTTTTCAGAAAACAATCTTGAGAATTATCACGGGATTTTATTTGGTTCTTGTGTCTGTATTTGCTGCTGTGCTTATTATCTCTTGCCTGAGAAACATACTCCATACATATCTGTTGGTTAACACTGATATATATATATATGCATTCTGTAACTTGCTAATCACGAATGAGCACCTTCCACATTGAATTGTACAAATGCCAGATGTTCCAAATTACCTAGAAATTTCAGAATAAGGTTAATAATCATCCTTATTTTTCTATTTGAAATGGTTGTTAATAACTTAAAAAGTGAAGTGGCTCATTGCAAGTTTTTTAAAGGAATATTTCTTTTTATATTTAATTGGGTGTCAAAATTTGCAAATATAATTAATAAAGCATTTAAGGGTAAAGAATTTCTTCAAATGCTGAAAACGGTTGGATTTTTTCAACAAGTTTAACATTTTGTTAATCATACTTCTGAAATAATGATTTAATGTGCAACCATTTTATACAGTTTATGAACAAGAAAATGCATGGCCTTCAAGAAAGTCTAAAGAGTTCTCTTATTACTGACATCACAAATAATGAATGCAATTTACTCGTCAAAGCTACTTTGTTGTATCTAATGCAACCCCATCTCCCTTTTCACCCCTATATTTGGAGAGTCCGTTCCTGTGTGTGGCAATAGCCTTCAGTGAAGTTCTAAATCATCGGTTAGAGTTGGCAGTACTGACAGGGAATGGAGATGTTCTTTGTTAACAAAATGAGTGATAACTTGCTGTTCACTTCCTAGTGAGCTCTGCCTTTAATATTTCTCCAATAAAATTATGAATTTTTCACACACTTAAAAATTCATGAACACTCTAAAATGAGAGCCAATTTGTATTTCCAAATTTGCTGATCACCTGCATCTAGAAGTGTAGTGAGTTTAGATATATCATTCTGGATTTAAGTTCCAATAAATAATTTTATTGTGATTTTGTTTACTTTCAATATTGCAAAATATTTAATGTCCCCTGTTGCCATTTTAGGAGGCTAGTGTTCTTTAAAAAAAAAAAAGTTCTGGGGCGCCTGGGTGGCGCAGTCGGTTGAGCGTCCGACTTCAGCCAGGTCACGATCTCGCGGTCCGTGAGTTCGAGCCCCACGTCAGGCTCTGGGCTGATGGCTCAGAGCCTGGAGCCTGTTTCCGATTCTGTGTCTCCCTCTCTCTCTCTGCCCCTCCCCCATTCATGCTCTGTCTCTCTCTGTCCCAAAAATAAATAAACGTTGAAAAAAAAATACTTTAAAAAAAAAAAGTTCTTCAATTAGCTGATTTTCATGACTCTGGTAATTTGTGGCTTGGGATGTTCTTATTTCAGATTTAGAATGGGAGTTACCTAGTTTTAGAATTTACCAAAGATATTTTCCCCCTGTTCTTTTTTTTTCATAAAGGGGAGTTTTAACTTATAAAACATATTACAAAATTCAAAATTCTTCTCAGTGGGTATTTTGGTTTTTGAATCTGGATCTGACATTTGTCTATCCTTTGCTTCACAAGTTTTGTCCTTTGGAAAAAAAAAGTCTGGAGCTCTAAAGTAACCTATTTGTGCCAAAACTTATGAATAGGAGGGGGAGGGAGTGCTGAGGCCGATCTTTTAAAAAAGTTTTTATTTAAATTCTTAACATGGTTTAACATAAAGTGTTATATTAGTTTTGGGTGGGACACATTTGATAATAACAATCAGCCTTTGTAAGGATTCATTCCAGGCTACTGGCTGGTGAAATTATTTTGGGTAGTTAAAATGAAGTGAAATGAATTAAAGAACATGAAGTAGAACAAACAGAATGGTTTATTGATTTTCTTTGAAGACACAATAGTTATAGTATCTTTTTTTTTTACTCACTATCTATGTGGTGGATATTTATCGTTTATTTATTTATTTTTTTTTTAGGGGACAGAGAGAGACAGAGCATGAATGGGGGAGGGGCGGAGAGAGAGGGAGACACAGAATCAGAAGCAGGCTCCAGGCTCTGAGCCATCAGCCCAGAGCCCGACGCGGGGCTCGAACTCACGGACCGCGAGATCGTGACCTGGCTGAAGTTGGACGCTTAACCGACTGCGCCACCCAGGCGCCCCTATGTGGTGGATATTTAAAGCCAGGATTTTGAAGACCATGATGGCTGAATAAGGGCTATAAATCCAGGCTAAGGTGCAAATTTCTATGGCTAGCAGTTACTAAAACGGGATGCCAAAGACTCCAGTTCTCAAATTGTTTTAAATGATGAATATTCATAGCTGAAGAAAGGAGCAGGCACAGTTTTCCCCCTCTCTGAGGAACATCATATTAGAAGTGAAAGAACTAATGGTTGATTTAAAAAAAAAAAAAACATGTAATGAATATGGACATAAGAAGGCCATGCACCATCCAAGTCAGAATTGGTATTTGTTTCAGAAGTGTTTGAAAGTTTCCATCTATAAAAATGAAGGCAGTTTTGAATGTATGAGACAGTCAAGTGATTTATAATTCAATCAAAAAATTTAATCAGCTAGGTGACTTGGATCTTGGAATGAAGAAAACTTGTACTTTTAAATGTCTGGAAGCTTGAAGATATCAATACAAACATTTCATGAGTTAGTATAGGGCAGCTTAAAAAGCACTTGGTTTTATGGTATTGTAGCACAGCTGAAAAAATAAAGTGTCATATCAGGTTGGGGTCACATTTGTCTAAGAAAAACTAACAGGATTTCTTTTGTCAACACAGGAGATGAGATGTATGATAAGGGAAAATTATACTCTTACCCTTCTCTTATGGAAGTGAGTAGAGATTAAAACCTCAGTCTGGAGTTGCATTACTTTTATACATTTTTCATGTAAGGCAATTTTTGCAAGAGAAAAATGATAACAAAAAAAGAGTCCATTTTTTTTTTTTGCAAAAATCACAAGTCTGTTTTGGATTTTCATTTTTCTTTCTTTATTGGTATTCTTACAAATGGATTTGAAAGGATAAAAAGCCAAGTATTCCAAACCAAGAAGTTGTGTGCATGCATACGATGTGTTTCTAATATGTCTGTATTCATCATAAGTTCTATATGAAAAACAATTTACTTATTTTTATTTCAATTAATGGAATACATATTACAGTGTCAATATAATTTGTCATTGGCAAATTACACTATGTTTTTCAAGTTTTTATTTTAATTACAGTTAATATACAGTGTTATGTTAGTTTCAGGTGTGCTATATAGTACTTCGACACTTCCATACATGCCCTGGTGCTCATCAGGACAACTGCACTCCTTAAACCCCATCACCAATTTAAGCCGACCCCCCCAACCCCATATAGTAACCTCTCATCTAGTAACCATCAGACTGTTCTTTATAAGTGTCTTGTTCTTCCTTTGTACCTCTCTCTCTCTCTTTCTTATTTTTCTTCCCTTTGCTTGTTTGTTTTGTTTCTTTAATTCCACATATGAGTGAAATCATATGGTGTTTGTCTTCCTCTGATTAACTTATGTCGCTTAGCAGTATTCTGTCTAGCTCCATCCATGTCTTTGCAAATGGCAAGATTTCATGGTTTTGTATGACTGAATTATATATATATATATATATATATATATACATATATATATATACACACACACACATATATATACATACATCTTTTTTTAAATTTTCCGTTTCTTTTTTTTTTAATATGAAATTTATTGTCAAATTGGTTTCCATATAACACCCAGTCCTCATCCCAACAGGTGCCCTCCTCAGTACCCATCACCCACCCTCCCCTCCTGCCCACCCCCCATCAACCCTCAGATTGTCCTCAGTTTTTAAGAGTCTTTTATAGTTTGGCTCCCTCCCTCTCTAACTTTTTTTTTCCTTCCCCTCCCCCATGGTCTTCTGTTAAGTTTCTCAGGATCCACATAAGAGTGAAAACATGGTATCTGTCTTTCTCTGCATGACTTATTTCACTCAGCATAACACTCTCCAGTGACTCCACGTTGCTACAAAAGGCCATATTTCATTCTTTCTCATGGCCACATAGTATTCCACTGTGTATATAAACCACAATTTCTTTATCCATTCATCAATGCATGGACACTTGGCCTGTTTCCATATCTTAGCTATTGTAAATAATGCTCATGTAAAAATAGGGGTGCACGTATCCCTTGGAATTAATGTTCTTGTATTCTTTGGTACAATAGTGTGATTGCTGTATCATAAAATAGTTCTGTTTTTAACGTTTTGAGGAGCCTCCATACTGTTTTCCAGAGTGGCTGCACCAGTTTGCATCCCAACCAACAGTACATGCACGATTGTTCTTTTTCTCTACATCTTCACCAATACCTTTTGTTTCTTATGTTGTTGATTTTAGCCATTGTGACAGGTGTGAGGTGGTATCTCATTGTAGTTTTTGATTTGTATTTCTCTGATGATGAATGATGATGAACATCTTTTCATGTGTCTGTTGGCCATCTGGATGTCTTCTTTGGAGAAATGTCTGTTCATGTCTTCTGCCCATTTTTAAATTGGATTATTTGCTTTTGGGGTGTTGAGTCTTATAAGTTCTTTATTATTTTAGATACTAACCATTTATATTATATGTCATTGAGAATGTCTTCTCCCATTTCATAGGTTTCCTTTAGTTTTGATGATTATTTCCTCCATTATACATAAACTTTTTTTTTTAAGTCCCAATAAGTTATTTTTGCTTTCATTTCCTTTGCCTCAGGAGACATATCTAGAAAAAAAAAACTTGATACAGCCTTTGTCCTCCTTACAGCCTGTATTCTCCTCTAGGATTTTTATGGTTTCCTGACTCATATTTAGGTCTTTAATCAATTTTGAATTTACTTTTCTGTATGGTGAAAGAGGGAGGTCCAGTTTCATTTTTTTGCATGTTGCAGTCCAATTTTCCCGACACCATTTATGGAAGAGACTTGTCTTTTTCTGTTGGATATTCTTTCCTGCTTTGTCAAAGATTAATGGACCAGGTTTATTTTTAGGTTTTCTATTCTGTTCTATTGATCTATGTACCTATATTGGTACCAGTATGTTACTGTTTGTATTATTACTGCTTTGTAATATAACCTGAAGTTTGGAATTGTGGTGCCTCCAGTTTTGCTTTCCTTTTTCAAACTTGCCTTGGCTCTTTGAGGTCTTTTGTGGTTCCACACAAATTTTAGGACTTTTTTTTGTGGCTTTGTGAAAAATGCTGGTGGGATTTTGATAGGAATTGCATTGAATATATAGACTACTTTGGGTAGTATAGACATTTTAACAATATTTGTTCTTCCTCTCCATGAACATGAAATATCTTTCCATTGCTTTGTGTCATCTCCAGTTTTTCTCATCAGTCTTGTCTAGCTTTCAGAGCAGAGGTTTTTCACCTCTTTGGTTAGGTTTGTTACTAGGTATCTTATTGTTTTTGGTGCAGTTATAAATGGGATGGATTCCTTAATTTTCTTTTCCCTGTTTCATTATTGTTGTATAGAAGTGCAACAGATTTCTGTACATTGATTTTGTATCTTGTGACTTTACTGAATTGGTTTATATGTTCTAGTAGTTTTTTTTGGTGGAATATTTTGGGTTTTCTATATATAGTATCATGTTATCTGCATATAGTGAAAGTTTTACTTCTTTCTTGCAGATTTGGATTCTTTCTATTTCATTTTGTTGTATGAATGCTATGGCTAGGACTATGTTGAATACAAGTGGTGAGAGTGGACATCCTTGACGTTTTCCTGGCCTTAGGGGAAAAGTTCTTAGTGTTTCTCCATTTAGGATGATATTAAGTGTGGGTTTTTCAAATATGGCCTTATTATGTTGAGGTATGTTCCAACCAAACCTACCTTGATGAAGGCTTTTATCATGAATGGATGTTGTACTTTGTCAAATGCTTTCTCTGCATCTATTGGAATGATCATATGGTTCTTATCCATTCTCTTACTGATGTGATGTATTACATTGATTGATTTGTGAATATTGAACCAACCTTGACATTCAGGAATAAATCATACTTGATTGTGGTGAATGCTTTTTATTGTATTGTTGAATTTGTTTGATAATATTTTGTTGTGAATTTTTTAATCTATATTCATCACAGATATTGCCGTGTAGTTTTCTTTTATAGTGTAGTCTTTATCTGGTTTTGGTATCAGGGTAATGCTGGCTTCCTAGAATGAATGAATGAATGTGGAAGTTTTCCTTCCTTTTCTGTTTTTTTTTTTTTTTTTGAATAGGTTAAGAAGAATAGGTATTGACTCTTCTTAATTTTTTCAAATTTTTATTTTAATACTAAATATTTTATTTTAATACTAGTTAAAATATAGTGTAATATTGGTATCAGGAGTAAAACTTAGTGATTCAGCATTTAAATATAACACCCAGTGCTCAACACAAAAGGGACCCTCCTTAATACCCATCACCAATTTAGAATAACCCCTGCCCACCTCCCCTCCATCAACCCTCAGTTTGTTCTCTATAGTTAAGTCTATTATGTTTTGTTTCCCTCTCTTTTTTCCCATGCCCTATATTCATCTGTTTCATTTCTTAACATTTTTTAATGTTTATTTATTGTTGAGAGAGACAGAGACAGAGTGCAAGAGGGGGAGGGGCAGAGAGAGAGAGGGAGACACAGAACCAAAACAAGTTCCAGGCTCTGAGCTGTCAGCACAGAGCCCGATGCAGGGCTCAAACTCACGAACCATGAGATCATGACCTGAGCTGAAGTTGGATGCTCAATCAACTAAACCACCCAGGCTCCCCCATTTGTTTTGTTTCTTAAATTCCACATATGAGTGAAGTCATATGGTAATTATCTTTATGTGACTGTTTTACTTAGGATAACACCCTCTGGCTCCATCCATGTCATTGCAAATGGCAAGATTTCATTCTTTTTGATGGCTGAGTAATATTCCATTGTGTTTATATACCACGTCTTCTTTATCCACTCATCAATCAGTGCACATTTGGGCTCTTTCCATAATTAGGATGTTGTTGATAATGCAGATATAAACATGGGGATGAATGTGCCCCTTTGAATATTTTAATATTCACGGGGTAAATACCTCATTTTATTACAATTGCTGGGTTGTAAGGTAGTTTATTTTTAATTTTTTGAGGAACCTCCATACTGTTTTCTCCAGTGGACACACCAGTTTGCATTCCTACCAACGGTGTAAGACGGTTTCCCTTTCTCCCCATCCTTGCGACAGGTGTTGTTTCTTGTGTTGTTAATTTTAACCATCCTGACAGGTGTGAGGTGGATTCTCATTGTGGTTTTGATTTGTAATATCCTGATCATAAATGATGCTGAGCATTTTTTACATGTGTCTGTTAGCCACCTGAATGTCTTCTTTGGAAACATGTCTATTCATGTCTTCTGCCCATTTCTTCACTGCATTGTTTTTGAGTGTTGTGTTTGATAAATTCTTTATAGATTTTGGATAGTAACCCATTATCAGATATATCATTTGCAAATATTTTCTCCCACTCCATAAGCTACCTTTTAGTGTTATTGACTGTTTCTGTCGCTGTGCAGAAGCTTTTTATCTTCATGAATTCCCAATAGTTCATTTTAGCTCTTGTTTTCCTTGCCTCTTGGATGTGTCTAGTAAGAAGCTGCTACAGCCAAAGTCAGAGAGTTTGCTGTCTGTGTTCTCCTCTAAGATTATGATGGTTTCCTGTCTCACATTTAGGTCTCTCATCCATTTTGAGTGTATTTTTGTGTATGGTGTAAGAAAGTGGTCCAGTTTCATTTTTCTGCATGTCACCATCCAGTTTTCTCAACATCATTTGCTAAAGGGACTGTAATTTTTCCATTGGATATTCTTTCCTGCTTTGTCAAAGATTAGTTGACCACATAGTTGTGAGTCCATTTCTGAATTTCCTCTTTTGTTCCATTGGTCTGAGTGTCTGTTTTTGTGCCGGTACCATACTGTCTTTATCACTATACTTTTTCATATAGCTTGAAGTTCAGAATTGAGATACCTGCAGCTTTGCCTTTCTTTTTCAGGATCGCTTTGGCTATTTGGGGTATTTTGTGGTTGCATACAAATTTTAGGATTGTTTGTTCTAGCTCTGTGAAAAATGCTGGTGGTATTTCATAGGGATTGCATTACATGTGTAGATTGCTTTGGGTAGTACAGACATTTTATAACTATTTTTTCTTTCAGTCCATAAGTATGGAAAGTTTTTCCATTTCTTTGAGTCATTTCCAATTTATTTCATAAGCTTTCTCTAGTTTTCAGAGAACAGAGCTTTCACGTCTTTTTATTCCTAGCTATCATGTGGTTTTGGGGGCAATTCTAAATGGGATGGATTTCTTGATTTATTTTTCTGCTGTTTCATTATTGGTGTATAGAAATGCAACAGATTTCTTTAATTTTTTTAAATGTTTATTTATTTTTGAGACAGAGAGAGACAGAGCATGAGCAGGAGAGGGGCAGAGAGAAAGGGAGACACAGAATCCGAAGCAGGCTCCAGGCTCTGAGCTGTCAGCACAGAGCCCGATGCGGGGCTCGAACTCATGAACTGCGAGATCATGCCCTGAGCCAAGGTCGGACGCTTAACCGACTGAGCCACCCAGGCGCCCCAAATGCAACAGATTTCTGTAGGTTGATTTTATATCCTGTGAGATTCATGTATTAGCTCTAGCGGTTTTTTGGTGTAGTCTTTTGGGTTTCTACTTAAAATATTGTGCCATCTGCAAGTAGTGAAAGTTTGCCTTATTCCTTGATGATTTGAATGCCTTTTATTTCTTTTTGTGGTCTGATTGCTGAAGCTAGTACTTCTAGTACTATGTTAAATAACAGTGGTAAGGGTGGGCATCATTGTCTTGTTCCTAACCTTAGAGGAAAAGCTGTCAGTTTTTCCCCATCGAGGATGATATTACCTGTGGATCTTTCGTATATGGCCTCCTATGATGTTGAGGTATGTTCTCTCTATCCCTACTTTGTTGAGAGTTTTTATCAAGAATGAATGCTGTACTTTGTCAAATGATTTTTCTGCATCTATCGAGAGGATCATATACTTCTTATCCTTTCTTTTATTAATGTGGTGCATCACATTGATTGATTTGTGAATATTGAACCACCCCTGCAGCCTAGCAATAAATCCCACTTGATCATGGTGAATAATTCTTTTAATGTACTATTGAATTCAATTTGCTAGTGCAGTATCTTTTTAAGAATTTTTGCATCCATGTTCATCTGGAATATTGGCCTTTAATACTCCTTTTCAGAAAGTGGGGTTTTTGTCTGGTTTTAGAATCAAGGTAATGCTGGTTTCATAGAATGAGTTTGGAAGTTTTCCTTCCATTTATTTATTTATTTTTTTTTGGAACAGTTTGAGAATAGGTATTATTCTCAACAGTCTGGTAGAATTCTTCTGGTAAGCCATCTGGTTCTGGATTTTTCTTTGGTGGGAGCTCTTTGATTACTGATTCAATGTCTTTGCAGGTTATGGGTTAGTTCAAATTTTCTATTTCTTCCTCTTTTAGTTTTGGTAGTTTGTATGTTTCTAGGAATTATCCATTTCCTCAAGATTTCTCAGTTTCTTGGCATATAATTTTTCATAATATTCTCCTATAATTTTTTTGTATTTTTGTGGTGTTAGTTGTGATGTCATCTCTTTAATTCGTGATTTTATTTTATTTATTTGTTTCCTTTCTCTAGATAGACGTTTATCAATTTATTAATTCTTTCAAAGAACTAGTTTCTACTTTCATTGATCTACTGGGGTTTTTTTGTTTGTATATCATTTATTTCTGGTCTAATATTTTTTATTACCTTTCTTCTGCTGGCTTTAGACTTTATTTGATATTCCTTATCTACATCCTGTCAGTGTATGGTTAAGTCGTGTACTGAGAATTTTCTTTCTTCTTCACATAGGACTGTATTATAATATCCTTCCCTATTAGGACCACCTTTGTTGCGTCCCAAATATTTTGGACTGTTTTGTATTCATTTTCTTTGCTTCCATGTATTATTTTCTTTAATCCTGGTTAACTCATTCGTTCTTTTTTTAAAAAAGAATATGTATTTAGATTCAAATTTTTTAACATACAGTATAGTATTGTTTTCATGAATAGAACCCAGTGATTCATCACTTACATATAACAACGAGTGCTCATCCCAACAAGTGCCCTCCTTAATGCCCATCACTCATTTAACCCATCCCCGCATCCACCTCCCCTCCAATAACCCTCCGTTTGTTCTCTGTATTTAAGAGTCCTTATGGTTTGCCTCCCTCTCTGTTTTTATCTTATTTTTCCTTCCCTTAACCTATGTTCATCTGTTTTGTTTCTTAAATTCCACATATGAGTGAAATCATATGATATCTGTCTTTCTGTGGGTAACTTGTTTCACTTAGCATAATAAACTCTAGTTCTATCCATGTTGTTGCAAGTGGCAAGATCTCCTTCTTTTTGATTGCTGAGTGGTATTCCATTGTATGTATATACCACATCTTCCTTATCCATTCATTAGTCGATGGACATTTGGGCTCTTTCCATAATTAGGCTATTGTGGATAGTGCTGCTATAAAAATTGGGGTGCATGTGCCCCTCAAATCAGCATTTTTTTAATCTTTGGAAAATACCTATTAGTGCATTTCCTGGGTTGTAGGGTAGTTCTATTTTTAATTTTTTGAGGAAACTTCCATACTGTTTTCCAGAGTGACTGCACTAGTTTGTATTCCCACCAATAGTATGAAAAGCTCCCCCTTTCTCCACACCCTTGCCAACACCTGTTGTTTCCTGAGTTGTTAATTTTAGCCATTCTGTCAGGTGTGAGATGATATCTATCTCATTGTGGTTTTGATTTGTATTTCTCTGATTATGATTGATTTTGTGCAAATTTTTCATGTGTCTGTTAGCCATCTGGATGTCTTCTTTGGAAAAGTGGTTATGTCTTCTGCCCATTTCTTCACTAGATTTGTTTGTTTGTTTTTTGGTTGTTGAGTTTGGTAAGTTTTTTATAGATTTTGGATACTAAACCTTTATCAGATATATCATGTGCAATAACTTCTCCCATTCCATTGTTTGCATTTTTGTATTGTTGATCATTTCCTTCATTGTGTAGAAACTTTTTATCTTGATGAGGTCCCAATGGTTCATTTTTGTTTTTATTTCCCTTGTATCCAGAGACATGTCTCATAAGAGGTTGCTATAGCTGAGGTCAAATTGGTTTCTCCCTGTGTTCTCCTCTAGGATTTTGATGATTTCCTGTCTCACAATTAGGTCTTTCATCCATTTTGAATTTATTTTTGTATTTGGTGTAAGAAAGTGGTCTAGTTTCATTCTTCTGCATGCCACTTTCCAGTTTTCTCAGCACCATTTGCTGCACAGACTTTTTTCATTGGATACTCTTTCCTTCTTTGTCTAAAATCAGTTGGTCATACATTTGTGGGTCCATTTCTGAGTTCTCTATTCTGTTACATTTATCTATGTGTTTGTTTTAGTGCATACTGTCTTGATGATTGCAGGTTTCTAATACAGCTTGAAGTATGGAATTGAGATGCTTCCAGGTTTGGTTTTCTTTTTCAACATTACTTTGGCTATTCAGGGTCTTTTCTGGTTCCATACAAATTTTAGGATACTTTGTTATAGCTCTGTGAAGAATGCTGGTGTTATTTTGATAGGTATTGCTTTGTATGTGTGGATTACTTTGGGTAGTATAGACATTTTAACAGTATTTGTACTTGGAATTCATGAGTATGGAATGCTTTTTCATTTCTTTCTGTCTTCTTTAATTTCTTTCATAATCTTTCTATAGTTTTCAGTGTATAGATCTTTTACCTTCTTGGTTAGGTTTATTTGTAGGTATCTTATGGATTTTGGTGAAATTGTAATTGTGATCGATTCCTTGATTTCTCTCTCTATTGCTTCATTATTGGTATATACAAATGCAACCAATTTCTGTATGTTGATTTTATATTCTGTGACTTTTCTGAATTCATGAATCAGTTCTAGCAATTTTTTGGGGGTTTTCCACGTAGAGAATCATGTCATCTGCTAAGAGTGAAAGTTTGAGTTCTTTGCAATTTGTATGCTTTTTGTTGTTGTTGTTGTCTGATTGCTGAAGCAAATACTTCCAGTAATATGCTGAACAAAATTGTTGAGAGTGGACATCCCTGTCATGTTCCTGACCATAGGGGGAAAGATCTCAGTTTTTCCCCATTGAAGATGTTATTGGCTGTGGGTCTTTCATATATGGCCTTTGAGATTTTGAGGAATATTCCTTCTATCCCTACTTTCTTCAGTGTATTTTTTTTTTATCAAGAATGGATGCTGTATTTTGTCAAATGCTTTTTTTTTTTGCATCTGTTAAGATGATCATATGGTTCTTTTCCTTTCTTTTAGTAATGTGGTGTATCATGTCAATATTGCACCAGCCCTGCAGCCCAGGAATAAATCCCACTTGATCATGGTAAATAATAATTTTAATGTACTGTTGGGATCAATTTGCTACTATCTTATTGAGAATTTTTGCATCCAGCTTCATCAGAGATATTGGCCTGTAATTCTCCTTTTTAGTGGGGTCTTTTTCTGGTTTTTGTATCAAGGTAATTCTGGCTTCATAGAATGAGTTTGGAAGTTTTCCTTCCATTTCTATTATTGAGAACAGTTTGAGAATAGGTATTAACTCTTCTTGAAAGGTTTGAAAGCCATCTGGTCTTGGACTTTTGTTTGTTGGGAGATTTTTGGTAACTGATTCAATTTCTTTGCTGGTTATGGTACTGTTGAAAATTTCTATTTCTTCCCTGATTCAGTATTGGTAGTATGTGAGTTTCTAGGAATTTATCCATTTCTTCCATATTGCCAGTTTTTTGGCATATAATTTTTCACAATATTCTCTTATAATTGTTTGTATTTCTATGATGTTGGTTGTGATATCTCCTCTTTCATTCATTACTTTATCATTTTTATTCCTCTTCTCTTTTTGATAAGTCTGACTAGGGGTTAATCAATTTTATTTATTCTTTCAAAAAACCAACTTTTAAATTTCATTCATCAGTTTTACTGGTCTTTTATTTCTGTATCATTTATTTCTGCTCTAATGTTTCTTATTTCCCTTCTTTCTGCTGGTGTTAGGCTTTATTTACTGCTCCTTTTATAGCTCCTTTAGGTGTAAGGTTAGGTTGTTAATTTGGTACTGCTTTTGCTTCTTGAGCTAGGCCTGAATTGCAATGTACGTTCCTCTTAGGACTGCCTTTGCTGCATCGCAAAAGGTTTGGATTGTTGTGTTTTCATTTTCATTTCCTTCCATATATAAATATATATTTATTTCTTCTTTATTTTCCTGGTTAACCCAGTCATTCTTTGGTAGGATGTTCTTTCACCTCCATGTATTTGAGGGATTTCTAAATTTTTTCTTGTGGTTGACTTCCAGTTTCATAGCATTGTGTTCTGAAAATGTGCATGGTATGATCTCAATCTTTCTGTGCCTGCTGAGGTCTGATTGAGTGACCCAGTATACGATCTATTCTGGAGAATGTTTCATGTGTACTATAGAAGAATGTGTATTCTGCTGCTTTAGGATGAAATTTTTTTGAAAATATCTGTTAAGTCCATCTGCTTCAATTAAGTGTCATTCAAATCCATTGTTTCCTTGTTGATTTTCTGCTTTAGATGATTTGTCCACTCCTGCAAGTAGGGTATTAAAGTCTCATATTCTTATGGTATTATTATCAATGAGTTTCTTTATGTATGTTATTAATTGATTTATATGTTTTGGATTTCTCAAGATGAGGCATAAATGTTTACAATTGTTAGATATTCTTTGTGGATAGAACCCTTAATTATGATATAATGCCCTTTGTCATCTCTTGTTATGGTCTTTGGTTTAAAATCTTGTTTGTCTGATATAAGTAAGGGAACTCTTATTTCTTTTACCTCCATTAGCATGATAGATGTTTCTCCATCCTCTCACATTCAATCTACAGGTGTCTGTAGGTCTAAAATGAGTCTCTTATAGGCAGCATATAGATAGATCTTTTTGTTTTTTTACTCCATTATAATTCCCTATATTTTTTATTGGAGCATTTAGTAAATTTACATTCAGAATGATTATTGAAAAATATGAATTTTGTGCCTTTTTGTTACCTATAGAATTGGTGTTTCTGGTGTTGTTCTCTGATCCTTTGTAATCTTTATTGCTTTGGTCTATTTATTTCTCCATTCAGAGAGTCTCCCTTAAAATTTCTTGTAGGGCTGGCTGGTTTAGTGGTCATTAACTCCTTTAGGTTTTTGTTGTTGTTGCTGTTGTCTCGAAAAGTCCATATGTCTCCCTCTATTCTGAATGACAGCCTTACTGGATAAAGTATTCTTGTCTGTATATTTTTCCCATTCAGCATATTGAATATTTCCTATTTTCCTATTCAACACATTGAATACTTCTGGCCTGCCAAGTTTCAGTGGCCAGATCTGCTACTAACCTTATATGTCTACCCTTGTTGGTTAAGGACCATTTGTCTCTAGCTGCTTTTGGGAGTCTCCCTTTATCTTTGTATTTTGCAAGTGTCACTATTATATGTTGTGGTGTTGACCTGTTTTTGTTGATTTTTAAGAGAGTTCCCTGTGTCTCGTGGCCTTGAATGCCTGTTTCCTTCCCCTGATCAGGGAAGTTCTCAGCTATAATATGTTCAAATAAACCTCGTGTCTCCTTTTCTCACGTTTTTTTGGGACTCCTATGATATGAATATTGTTTTGTTTCATGGAATTTAGTTCTCTATGTCTCCCCTCATGATCTAGCAATTTCCTTTCCATCTTTTTTCAGATTTATTATTTTCCATAATTTTAGCTTCTCTTTCACCTTTCCTCTCCTCTGCTTCTTCAATTCTCATTATCACTGTATCCACTTTGTCTTGAATCTCAGTTACAGCATTTTTTTTCCATCTGGACTAGTTCATAGGTTTTTGATCTCTGCATCAAGAGTTTTTCTTGTGTCTTCCGAGCTTTTCTTCAAGTCCACCTAATATTCCTATGACTGTTGTTCTAAATTCATGTTCAGATATATTGATTATATTTATTTTGAATAAGGCTGTGATTTCTTCTTGACATTCCTTTTGCGGGGAATTCCTCAATCTTGTCATTTTGCTATGTTTATGTCTTTTGCGTGTTTTTAAAGCTTAATATGTTTCCTGCACCTGAGAGTACTGCTATATTAAAAAGGGGTCATACACTGTGCCCTGGCACTTCGGAAGTGTTTATGGTGTATGCTATGTGCACTCTGATGTAGCATTTTGGCTGGTCTTTTCCAGTGGTCAGTCCTCTGCAGAACTCCTTGCTTGCAGTGGTGGAGTGTTAGGACCTTTAACTAGGTGTGCTTTGATTTTGATTGTTTGTTGAAGTAATCCAGAAAAATAGAGGGTAAAGCCTGATACAAAAAAAAAAAAAAAGCAAAAGAAGAAAATCCAAACAATCAAAAAATAAGACTGCTTACAAAGAAAAAGAAAGGAAAAAATGAAAGAAGAAGAAAAGAAAAAGGAAAGAGTAAAATAGCCTGATCCAAAAAGAGGTAAAAGGAAATGAAATTAAAAAAAAAACACAAAGAAGACACTATGTGCCTGAATCCAAAAAAAAAGCAAGCAAGCAAGCAAGCAAGCAAATAGCTGTAGGTGTAGTTTTGAAGTCCTAGATTTTTAGTGCACTTGGTGCATGGGGGCTGTTTTCTGTGCTTGTCTTCTGGGAGGAGAGATCCACTGTTTTGACTTAGTCTTGCCACAGTAAATAAGCAGTTGCCAGGCATGGGGAGGTGGTCAGGGTTTGGTGTAAGTGGATGCTGCCTCCACTTAGGGCTGCTCTGTTGCTCTATGAAGTTCCACCATGTTGAAGTTGGCAGGAAAATGGCTCCAGCCCAATCTCTTGTCCCTGAACTGGGGATCTTATATCTCCTACTGTTCAGGCAGCCCTCTCAGAATAGCGAGGGTAGTAAGCTTACCCTGTGCCACAATTCTCCTGCTTTTTTTTCTTTAGCATATGGATGGCATTCAAAGACCAAATTCTTTTTTTTAAACAAATTTTTCTTGTTTTAAATTATTTTATTTTTCACTTTTTACTTTTTATTATTTTTTAAATATAATCTCTTGTCAAAATGGTTTCCATAAAACACCCAGGGCTCGTACCAATAGGTGCCCTCCTCATTTCTCATCACTCACTTTACCCTCCCCCCCATCCCCCATCAAACCTCAGTTTGTTCTCAGTATTTAGGAGTCTCTTATGGTTTGCCTCCCTCCCTCTCTGTAACTTTATTTCCCCTTCCCCTCCCCTATGGCCTTCTGTTAAGTTTCTCAGGGTCCACATATGAATGAAAACATATGGTATCTGTATTTCTCCGTCTGGCTTCTTTCACTTAGCATAATACCCTCCAGTTCCATCCACGTTGCTACAAATGGCCAGATTTCATTCTTTCTCAATGCCAAGTAGTATTCCATTGTTATATATAACCACATCTTCTTTATCTATTCATCAGTTGATTGACATTTAGGCTCTTTCCATAATTTGGCTATTGTTGAAAGTGCTGCTGTAAATATTGGGGTACATGTGCCCCTATGCATCAGCATTCCGGTATCCCTTGGGTAAATTCCTAGCAGTGCTATTGCTGGGTCATAAGGTAGTTCTATTTTTAATTTTTTGAAGAACCTCCACACTGTTTTCCAGAGGGGCTGCACCAGTTTGCATTCCCACCAACAGTGCAAGAATGTTCCTGTTTCTCCACATCCTCTCCAGCATCTATAGTCTCCTGATTTGTTCATTTTTGCCACTCTGACTGGCGTGAAGTGGTATCAGTGTGCCTTTGATTTGTATTTCCCTGATGAATACTGATGTTGAGCATCTTTTCATGTGTCTGTTGGCTATCTGGATGTCTTCTTTACAAAAGTATCTGTTCATGTCTTCTGCCCATTTTTGCACTGGATTATTTGTTTTTCAGGTGTGGAGTTTGGTGAGTTCTTCATAGATTTTGGATACTTGCCCTTTGTCTGGTATATCATTTACAAATATCTTTTCCCATTCTGTTGGTTGCCTTTTAGTTTTGTTGATTTTAGGTTTCTTTGAAATACATAAGCTTTTTATCTTGAGGTCCCAACAGTTCGTTTTTGCTTTCAATTCCCTTGCCTTTGGAGATGTGTCCAGTAAGAAATTTCTGGGGTGAGGTCAAAGAGGTTTTTCCTGCTTTCTCCTCTAGAGTTCTTATGGTTTCCTGTCTCACATGCAGGTCCTTCATCCATTTTGAGTTTATTTTTCTGTATGGTGTAAGAAAGTGGTCTAGTTTCATTCTACTGCATGTTGTTGTCCAGTTCTCCCAGCACCATTTGTTAAAGAGACTGTCTTTTATCCATTGGATACTCTTTCCTGCTTCGTCAAAGGTTAGTTGGCCATACGTTTGTGGGTCCAATTCTGGAGTTTCTATTCTATTCCATTGGTCTATGTGTCTGTTTTTATGCCAATACCATGCTGTCTTGATGATTACAGCTTTGTAGTAGAGGCTAAAGTCTGGGATTGTGATGCCTCCCACTTTGGTCATCTTCTTCAAAATTCCTTTGGCTATTCGGGGCCTTTTGTGGTTCCATACAAATTTTAAGATTGTTTTTTCTAGCTTTGAGAAGAATGCTGGTGCAATTTGATTGGGATTGCATTGAATGTGTAGATAGCTTTGGGTATTATTGTCAGTTTGACAATATTTATTCTTCCAATCCATGAGCATGGAATGTTTTTCCATTTCTTTATATCTTCTTCAGTTTCCTTCATAAGCTTTCTATAGTTTTCAGCATACAGATCTTTTACATCTTTGGTTAGGCTTGTTCGTAGGTATTTTATGCTTCTTGGTGCAATTGTGAATGGGATCAGTTTCTTTATTTCTCTTTCTGTTTCTTCATTATTGGTGTATAAAAATTCAACCGATTTCTGTTCATTAATTTTGTACCCTGCGACTTGACTGAATTCATGTATCAGTTCTAGCAGTCTTTTGGTGGAGTCTGTCAAGTTTTCCATGTAGAATATCATGTCGTCTGTGAAAAGTAAAAGTTTCACTTCATCTTTGCCAATTTTGATGCCTTTTATTTCATTTTGTTGTCTGATTGCTGATTCTAGGACTTCCAATCCTATGTTAAACAACTATGGTGAGAGTGGACATCCCTGTCATGTTCCTGATATCATAGGGAAAGCTCTCAGTTTTTCCCTATTGAGGATGATAATAGCTGTGGGCTTTTCATACATGGCTTCTATTATGTTAATGTTCCTTCTATCCCGACTTTCTCGAGAGTTTTTATTAAGAAAGGATGCTGTATTTTGTCAAATGCTTTTTCTGCATGTATTTACAGGACCACATGGTTCTTATCTTTTCTTTTATTAATGTGATGTATCATGTTAATTGATTTGTGAATGTTGAACCAGCCCTGCATCCCAGGAATGAATCCCACTTGATCATGGTGAATAATTCTTTTTATATGCTGTTGAATTCAGCTTGCTAGTATCTTGTTGAGAATTTTTGCACCCATATTCATCAGGGATATTGGCATGTAGTTCTCTTTTTTTGCTGGGTCTCTGTCTGGTTTGGGAATCAAAGTAATACTGGCCTCATAGAATGAGTCCAGAAGTTTTCCTTCCATTTCTCTTTTTTGGAACTGCTTGAGAAGGATAGCTATTAACTCTGCTTCACATGTCTGGTAGAACTCCCCTGGGAAGCCATCTGGCCCAGGACTCTTATTTGTTGGGAGATTTTTGATGACTGATCCAATTTCTTCACTAGTTATGGGTCTGTTCAAATTTTCTGTTTCTTCCCATTTGATTTTGGTAGTGTGTGGGTGTTTAGGAAGTTGTCCATTTCTTCCACGTTGTCCAGTTTGTTGGTGTATAATTTTTCATAGTATGCTCTGATAATTGCTTGTATCTCTGAGTGATTGGTTGTAATAAATCTGTATTCATTCATGATTTTATCTATTTGTGTCCTCTCTCTTTTCTTTTTGAGAAGCCTGGCTAGAGGTTTATCAATTTTGTTTATTTTTTCAAAAAAATAGCTCTTAGTTTCATTGATCTGTTCTGTGTTTTTTGGATTCTATATTATTCACTTCTACTCTGATCTTTATTATTTCTCTTCTTCTGCTGGTTTTGGGGTGTCTTTGCTGCTCTGCTTCTATTTCCTTTAGGTGTGCTGTTAGCTTTTGTATTTGGGATTTTTTGTTTCTTGAGATAGGCATGGATTGCAATGTATTTTCCTCTTAGGACTGCCTTTGCTGCATCCGAAAGGGTTTGTATTGTTGTGTTTTCATTTTTGTTTGTTTCCATATATTTTTAAATTTCTTCTCCAATTGCCTGGTTGACTCATTCATTCTTTAGTAGGATATTCTTTAACTTCTATGATTTGGGAGGTTTTCTAGACTTTTTCCTGCAGTTGATTTCAAGTTTCATAGCATTGTGGTCTGAAAGTGTGCATGGTATGATCTCAATTCTTTTATACTTAGTGAGGGCTGTTTTGTGACCCAGTGTGTGATCTATCTTGGAGAATGTTCCATGTGCACTTGAGAAGAATGTATATTTTGCTGCTTTGGGATGCAGAGTTCTAAATATATCTGTCAAGTCCATCTGATCCAATGTATCAATCAGGACCATTGTTTCTTTCCTAATTCTCTGTCTAGATGATGTATCCATTGTTGTAAGTGGAGTATTAAAGTCCCCTGCAATTACCACATTCTTATCAATAAGGTTGCTTATGTTTGTGATTAATTGTTTTATATATCTGGGTGCTTCTGAATCCGGTGCATAGACACTTATAATTTTTAGCTCTTCCTGTTGGATAGACCCTGTAATTATTACATAATGCCCTTCTTCATCTCTTGTTACAGCCTTTAATTTGAAGTCTAGTTTGTCTGATATAAGTATGGCTAATCCAGCTTTCTTTTACCTTCCAGTAGCATGATAGATAGTTGTCCATCCCCTCACTTTCAATCTGAAGTTGTCCTTAGGTCTAAAATGAATCTCTTGTAGACAGTTAATAGATGTTTTTTTTTTTTATTCCATTCTGATACCCTATGTCTTTTTGTTGGAGCATTTTGTAATTTACATTTAGTGTTATTATTGAAAGATATGGGTTTAGAGTCATTGTGATGTCTGTAGGTTTCATGGTTGTAGTGATGTCTCTGGTACTTTGTGGTCCTTGCGACATTTCACTCACAGTGTCCCCCTTAGGATCTCTTATCAGCCTGATTTAGTGGTGATGAATTCCTTCAGTTTTTGTTTATTTGGGAAAACCTTGATCTCTCCTTCTATTCTGAATGACAGGCTTGCTGGATAAAGGATTCTTCGCTGCATATTTTTCCTGTTCATCACATTGAAGATTTCCTGCCATTCCTTTCTGGCCTGCCAAGTTTCAGTAGATAGGTCTACTACAACAATTATGTGTCTACCTTTGTGTGTTTGTGCCCGTTTATCCCTAGCTGCTTTCAGAATTCTCTTTATCCTTGTATTTTGCCAGTTTCACTATGATATGTCATGCAGCAGACCAATTCAAGTTACATCTGAAGGTAGTTCTGTGTGAGTCTTGGATTTCAATACCTGTTTCCTTCTCCAGATCAGGGAGGTTCTGAGCTATGATTTGTTCAAGTATACCTTCAGCCCATTTCTCTCTCTTTTTCTTCTTCTGAAGAAATATGATATGGATATTGTTCCATTTGATTGAATCACTTAGTTCTCTAATTCGCCCCTCATAATCCTGGATTTTTTATTCTTTTTCTCAGATTCCTTTTTTTCCATAATTTTATCTTCTAATTCACCTATTCTTCCCTCTGCCTCTTCAATCTGTGCTGTGACCTCCTCTGTTTTATTTTGCACCTCATTCATAGCATTCTTTAATTCATCATGACTAGTTTTGAGTCCCTTGATCTCTGTAGCAGTAGATTCTCTGCTGTCCTCTATGTTGTTCTCAAGCCCGGCAATTAATTTTATGAGTATTATTCTAAATTCTTGTTTAGTTATATTGCTTAAATCTGTTTTGATCAATTCTTTAGCTGTGACTTCTTCCTGGAACTTCTTTTGAGGAGAATTCTTCCGTTTCATTATTTTGGCTAGTTTTCTGTCCCCTATGAGTTTTAAAAGCTTGTTGTGTGCTCTGCATCTGTGAGCACAGCTACATTAAAGTGTGGTCATACACTGTCCAGGGCCTGGCCCTTCAGGAGGTGTTTTTTGGAGAGTGTTACTTGCTCTCTGTTTTTGTGACTTTGGTTATTTTATTTGCCTACTTGTGGTGATGTATTGGGCCCTCCACCAGGTGTGCTTTGAATTGTTCCTTGGAGTAGCCCTGTAAAGGAAAACAGACAAACAAGAGACAGAAACACACAAACACACAAACAAAACAAACAAACAAATAAACAAAAACAAAAAAAAACAATCCAACAGCAAAAAACCAGTAACACTGGCTACAAGTAAAAACATGGTGGTGGCGATGATGATGGAAGAGCACATACAAAGAGAGAAATGACAGGGGCAGGGAAAATGAAAACATAGACATTGTCTAGGCAGAGAGACTAAAAGGTTTAATCCAGAGAGAGAGAAAAGAAAATAAGGAAGGAGATGGGGAAGAAGAAAGAAAGATAAAGTTACCCAGACAGAGAAACTATATGGCTAGATTATTGCAGAGAGAGAGAGAAAGGAATGTAAAGAAGGAGGTGTAGAACATGTATCAAGAGAATGGATTAAATATGTCTATTTAGACAAAGCAATAACCAGAGTAACCTTCCTAGAGGAGGCAAGAGATAAAGAGTAGAAATGGCGAGGAGAATATATCTATATATCCAGAATTGACCTTGAATTAATCCAGGCAATGCTGCAGTCCTGGTCTGTAGGAGCTGTCTGTCTGGTTCCATAGGGTCTGTCCTGCTCCAGTAGATACACAGTTACCCAGTGTGGAGGGGCATGGTTTGTTGTAGGCTGGTCCCACCTCCACTGTGGACCCCTCCAACCCCATCCCTGAAGCCCCGCCTTGGTTGTTGGGGGAGGTTTGCGATCCCCCAGTCTCTTCTCCATGGACCCAGGGGACTCCGTTTGAGTCATCCTCACTGTGCCGCAGGCACAGATGGGGTGGTCCTACTCACTCTGCCAACTTCTCTGACCCTGCACTTGGCTAGGATTCAAAGACCCACTCCGTGCACTCTGGCACTGGGGAAGCACCTCTCTGTGCAGCCTGACATATGGTCCTGGCTGGCTTTATCTGTGCTGCATCACTTCTGGGAGGACCACCTTCTCCTACTGTGGACTGCACCACTGAACTCGCCACCAAGCCCAGCAGTGGAAGATGCAGGCAGGCTTTGTCCTATCATGCTGCCCTCCAGGGAGGGGACTGCTTTCTCTTACTGTGGCCTGTGCCCCTGATCTACCACCAAACCCAGGGATGGCTCCCCTCCTCCCCAGGTGCACAACCAGGGAGCCAGCCCCAGTCCAAAGAAAGCCCCGCAGTTAGAGATGGGATTCTTGTCATTCCCAGTCTGAGGATTTTCTCTTGTCCAGATATAGTCTTACTCTTTGTCTTTCCGCAGAAGGGGATCCTTTCCTCCTGTGCCTACACAGCCCATTTTATCTCCCCCAGTTCGCAATCACCCACCTATTATGTCTCAGTTTGTCCTGTTTTCTTCCTGATATATTCAGTCTCTTTTCCTCCCAGACTCTTGGGTTTCAAAGTCCTTTGACTTCAGCACTTCTTTGTTTGCATGACACGGGAATTATGGATCCCCCTACTTCTCCACCATGTTGGCCCCTGTCTATTTATTTTTTAGAGAGAGAGAATGTGTGAATGGGGGAGGGAGGGGGAGAGAAAGAGAAAGAGAGAGAGAGAGAGAGAGAGAGAGAGAGAGAGAGAGAGAATCTGAAGCAGGCTCCAGGCTCTGAGCTGTCAGCACAGAGCCTGATGCGGGCCTGAACCCATGAACCGTGAGATCATGACCTAAACTGAAGTCAGATGCTTAAACAACTGAACCTCCCAGGTGCCCCTCAAAGCCCAAAGTCTTAAAGGACCTGGCACCATGCAGATCCCTCTCCTCCTCTGCAGTAGAGCCTCTCCATGTTTTGTGAAGTCCTCTGTCCCTGAGAAATAGTCCCACGCCTGCATAGTGCATGAAATCTGTGGTGTAGCACTGCTAAAAGCAGCAAAGTGTATATTTACCTCTAGGTGCACCTCTGTCCCCTGTTGATGCAAGGCCTTTGGCTGACACCTTCAGGGTCTTTTGTCCTTGGGAGGCAATAAACTGTCTTCCAAAAGTACTCTAGGAAGGGGAATGTTCTCTCCTAGTATGCCCCAGAGGTCCCTACTCTATGCTATGAACTTCGGGGCTTGTTGCATTCTCCCCATGAGCATGTGCCACTGCTCTGCTCTGGAGAAAGTTGTGCACTTTCAAAACCTGAGTTTGAGCTCCAAATGCAGTTTTCAAGAAAGAACTGGGACACTCAGCACCTCTTGCTGCCCAGTGTGTGGTCTAGAGAGGTTTTCTTCTTGTGCTAACCCTATGCCACACTTTCTCAACCCCTCTCTCTTTCTCTCACTTTTGTTTCTCCATGGCAAGGGTTCTCTCCCCTCCTTGGCACCACCATTTTTTCTCTCCTAAATTCACTTCTGTGCACCTTGCAGCAGCCAAGCTGTCTCCCCCCACCATCTGCAGATCTATATCCTGTGTGTTTCATGTTAACTGACCTCCATACAGCTGTGTTTGAGGGATGGGGAAAACGCAGTGTCCCCCTACTTCACCATCTTAACTCCTCCCCAACCCTTTCATTCTATAGTAGGATATTCTGTAATCTCCATGTGTTTGTTGGTCTTTCCAAATTTTGACTTGACATTGACTTCAAGTTTCATAGCTTTCTGGTCTGAAAATATGCATGGTATTATCTCAGTCTTTTGGTACTTTTTGAGGCCTGAGTTTTGACCCAGTATGTGGTCTATTCTAGAGAATATCCCATGTGCACTGGAAAAGAATGTGTATTCTGCTGCTTTAGGATGAAATGTTCTAAATACGTCTGTTAAGTCCATCAGTCCAGTGTGTAATTCAAAACCATTGTTTCCTTGTTGATTTTTTGTTTAGATGATCTATCCATTGTTGTAAGTAGGGTTTTAAAGCCTCCTACTATTATGGTATTATTATCAATGAATTTCAGTATGTTTGTTATTAATTTATTAATATATTTGAGTTTCTCCATCTTGGGGACATAAATGTTTACAATTGTTATATCTTATTGTATAGACTGCTTAATTATGATATAATGCCCTTGCTCATCTCCTGTTACAGTCTTTGTTTTAAAATCTAGTTAGTCTGATATAATTACGGCTACTTTGGCTTTCTTTTGACATCTATTAGCGTGATATATGGCACTCCATCCCCTCACTTTGAATCTGCAGGTGTCCTCAGGTCTAAAACAGGTCTCTTGTAGGCAGCATATAGCTGGATCTTTTTTTAAAAAATCTATTCTGTTATTTTATGTATTAATGAAACATTTAGTGTATTTACATTCAGAGTGATTATTGATATATATGAATTTAGTGCCATTGTGTAATCTGTAAAGTTGTTGTTTCTGATGATGTTCTCTGTTCTTTCCAGTCTTTGTTGCTTTTGGTCTTTCTTTCCAAGTCAAAGAGTCCCCTTTAATATTTCTTGCAGGGAGGGTTTAGTAGTCATGAACTTCTTTAGCATTTGTTTGTCTGGGAAACCTTTTATCCCTCATGCTATTGTGAATGAAAACCTTGCTGTATAAATTATGCTTGGGTGCATATTTTTTCCCATTCATCATGTTGCATATTTTATGCCACTCCCTTCTACCTGCCAAGTTTATCTGGACAGATCTGCTGCAAACCTGATCTGTCTAACCTTGTGTGTTAAGGACTTTTTTTCCCTTTCTGGTTCAGGGTTCATTCCTTGTCTGTGTATTTTTTAAATTTGACAATGCGTCTTGGCAATGACCTTCTTTTGTTGAATTTGATGGGAAATCTCTGTCTGTATTGGATTTTGATATGTTTCCTTCCCCAGATTAGGGAAGTTTTCAGTTATAATTTGGTCAAATAAACCTCCTGCCTCCTTTTCACTCTCTTCTTCTAGTACTCTTATGATATAACTTTTCATATGCTTTGAGGAGATTCTGAGTTCTCTAAGTCTACATTTTGATCCTGTACTTTTTTCCCCTCTACTTTGCAGCTTCATTATTTTTCATAATTTTATCCTCTGTATCACTGATTCATTCCTTTGATTCATCCATCTTCATTGTTATTGGAAACCATCAGTTTTGCATCTAAGTTATGCCCTTTTGTATTTTGGGCCTAAGTAGTTTTTAATTCTTTTATCTCTGCTGTAAGTAATTCTTTAGTGTCTTCTATGCATTTATTAAGGCCAGGTAGTATCCTTATGATTGTTGTTCCAAATTCTGGTTCAGGCATCTTATATCTGTATTGATTAAATCCATGGCTGTTACTTCCTCCTATTATTTCTTTTGGGGTGAATTCCTCTGTCTTGTCATTTTGTCTAGGTCACTGCTTTTTCTTCTTGTCTGATTGTTAGGAAAGCCTTTTACAGTTTTGCTCCTGAGAGTAATGGCTATATTAAGAAGAGGTTCTGTACTGTTCTGGGCCACATTCTTCAGGGGGTGTTTCAGAATGTGCACTTTGCTGTTCTGTTTTGGTTGCTCCTTCTCTCAGGTCAGTTCTCTGGAGAGATTCTCCTTGCCTGCGGTGGCGGGGGGGGGGGGGTTGTACCTTGTCCACTGTGTGGCAAGGTTTAACTACATGTATTTTTGTCTGCTTTTTAAATGAAGCTGATCCTATTTTCCCTAGAGCTGAAGTTTTGCAGTGCTCTATGATCTGTAGTCTTGGTGCATGTGAAGGGTTTGTGCTGGTGTTCTGGGGGATGGGCCTGCTGTGCTGAGTATCAAGCAGACTTTCACTAGTGGAGATGCACCTGCAGGGTTCAAGGGTTGGGGTTTTGTTCACATGGCTCCAGCTTCCACTGGGGGGGGCACTGTGTTGCTCACTGAAGTAGGTCAATGCTGATGGGTTGGGGAAAATGGCGTTGCTCCCTTCTATCTCATCCCTGGAGTGGTGAATTTGTGTCCACCATTCTTCAGGAAGCCCTCACAGAAGAGCAATCTCCCCTCTTGTGTCACCAACTTCTGTCAGATCCCTGCCTTCACCTGTCTGTATCTAAGTTGTCAGTCTCTCAAGTGGCACAGTAATCCTGTGTTTTATCCCAGGCACACAGCTTGGTTTCAAATCTCCAAATTTTAGGGATCCATGCTGCATGGATCCTCTGTTGTTAGGGTCTTGATGTGCTTTGGCTAGTGCTGGTTTGTCTCAGAAAAGTGGTCTCATGGCTGCTTTATGGCAAAATCCAGCAAAAAGCTAGCACCAATGTTTGTTGCCCTCAGCAGGTTTCTTTGTTTATATGCTAGTGAATAGGGAAGCATGTTGGCTCCCACCACCCCTTTTGTCCTTGGAGATTCCATGCCACCACTCTGAAATGTAATCCAAGAAAGTGGACTGTTTCTCCCCTTGTGAGGATCTTCAGACCATGATTCCTGTTCCTTAGCCTCCAAGCTCCTTCCCCACAGGAGCTCCACTAAGCTAGACATGATATCCCAGAGATGGTGCAGACTTCTAAAACTTCAGACTTTGAGCTCCACTGCTTATAATTCTTGTGGTAGTCAACCTCTCTCCTTTTCCAAGTAGAGGGTTTTGGGAAAATTTTTTCTTGTGCAATTCCCTTTGCAGTGCTTTCACTCTTTCTCTCTTCCTCCTGTCTCCATTATCAGGGCTGCCTACATTCTGCAGCACCTGCTATTATTTTCTTCCTTAAATCAACTCTCCACAGCTCCTACCTTCCACTATGTGGCTGATTTTTTACCTATAGATGTGTAGTTTGTTCCTTCAATCCTCAAATTGATTTCTTGGGTATTCAGAATGATTTGTTATTTATCTAGCTGTGTTTGAGGGATGAGGCAAGCTTAGGGTTCCCCATACTCTAGGCTTAACTCTTCCTCCCCCTATGTCTTTTTATTGGATAATTTAGTCTATTTACATTCAGAGTGATTATTGATAGATATAAATTCAGTACATTGTATTGCCTATGAAGTCATTGTTTCTGGAGATTTTCTCTGTTCCTTTCTAGTCTTTGTTGCTTTTGGCCTTTCTTTCCCCTTAAAACTTCTTGCACTGCTGGTTTAGTGGTCACAAATTCCTTTAGTTTTTGTTTGAGAAATTCTTTCTCTCTCCTTCTCTTTTGAATGACAGCCTTGCTGGATTAAGTATTCTGGGCTGCATATTTTTCTCATTCAGCACGTTGAATATATCATGCCACTCCCTTCTGGCCTGCCTAGCTCTGTGCACAGATCTGCTGCTAACTTGATTTGTCTTCCCTTGTAAGTGAGGGATTCCTTTTCCCTTGCTGCCTGCATTTTTCAAATTTTACTACACTGTGACTCGGTGTTGGCTTGCTTTTTTTCATTTTGATGGTTACTGTCTGTGTCTCCTGGATTGGGTGTCTGTTTCTTTCCCCAGGTTAGTGAAATTTTTAGCTATAATTTGCTCAAATCAGCCTTTTGCCCCCACTCTTCTTCTGGGGGTTCTATGATACAAATGTTATTACATTTTATGGAGTCACTGAGTTCCCTAAGCCTACATTCATGATGCAATATTTTTCTTTCTCTCTTCTATACAGCTTCATTATTTTCCATAATTTTATCTTCTATATCACTTATTAGTTCTTGTACTTCCATCCTAATGGTTATTACATCCAGTCAGTTTTGTATCTGTGCTATAGGATTTTTTATTTTGGCCTGACTTGTTTTTAGGTCTTTTATCTCTGCAGGAAGAGTCTCTCTGGTTTATTCTATGCTTTTCCCAAGCCCAGCTAATATCCTTATGATTTTTGTTTTAAGTACTGGTTCAGGCATATTACTTATATGCATTTTGATTATCTTCCTGGCAGTGACCACTTCTTGTTCTTCCTTTTGGTATGAGTTCCTCTGTTTTGGCATTTTGTCTAGGTCTCTGTCTTCTGTGTATTAAGAAAGCCTATTATGTTTCCTGCAGCTGTGAGTAATGGCTCTATTAAGAATAAGTCATATATTCTCTCAACCCTATGCTTCAGGAAGTGTTTTTGGTGTAGCTGTGTTCCCTCTGCAGTTGTGTTTTGGCTTCTCTTTCCCTCAGGTCAGTCCTCTGCAGAGTTTCTCCTCGCCTTCAGTGGGGAGTGTCTGGACCTTATCCACTGTGTGTCAAGTTTTAACTAGTTGTGTTTTGGCCTGATTGTTAAAAGAACCTAGATACTGTTTCCCCTAGAGCTGAAGCTTTGCAGCACGCTATGGTAAGTAGTTTTAGTGGGTGCAGGGGATTTATCCTGGGCTTTTGGGACCTGCTGTTGCTCTGACTCTCAGGCACACTTGTCCTTGTAACAAAAGCATCTGTAGAGCACAGGGGGGATGGGGCTTGGTGTAAGTGGCTCGAGCCTTTGCTGTGTGCACTGTGCCCTTCGCTAAAGTCTGTTAGTGGTGATGGGAGGGGTGAAAAATGGCATCAGGTGCTTTATTTCCCAGAGAAAGTAGTTTACATCCACAGCTGTTCAGGAAGCCCTCATAGGATAGCAAATAATCTCTCCTCTTGTGTCCCAGGTTTCCATAGATCCCAGCCTTCACTCTGTCTGTGTCTGAGCCATCTGCCCACCTGGCAGTGCAGTGCTCTTGTGTTTTATCTCAGGAGCATGGCTGTACTTCAAAACTACAAATTTTAGGGACCTGTCATGTTGCAGACCCACACTGATCCTCTGGGAGAGGGTCTCGTTATGCTGTGCATGGTTTGGGTTTGCCCAAGAAAAGGAGTTGCACAACTGCACAGGGACTTGGCTTTTATGGTAAAGCATAGCAAAAATCTGGCATCCAGGTTAGCTGCCCTCAGCAGGCATCTCTGGTCATTTGCTAATTATTGGGGCAGCTCAATGTTGCCCTGCCCCAGCTCTTTTGGCCCCTGAGAGGCAGTGCTGCCTCTCCCAAATGCACTCCAAGGAGGGGAATTGTCTTTCCCAGTGTGACCTAGGGTATCCTCAGAGCACACAGTCCTCTCTCAGGACTCTGCCCTCCTTGTCTATAGGGGCACAGCTACAACTGTCAGGTTTGACTCTGGTGATGGCATGGACTTCTAAAACGTCAGACTTTCAGTTCTGCTGTTTGTAAAATCTTGAGATAATCAGCCCCTCTCTTTTTCCCAGTCAATGGTGTTGGGGAATTGTTTTTCTTGTGCAGTCCCCATGTGTGCTGCTTTATTTCTCTCTGTCTTTCTCTCTGTTTCCTCTCTCTGTGATCCAGGCTTCCTCCCCACTGTAGTACCCCTGATTCTTTTCTTCCCAAATCATATCACTGCACCTCCTACCTTCCACAATATGGCCTCTTTTCTCGCTCTAGTTGTATAATTTGTTCTCTCAATCCTTAGCTCGATTTCCTGGGTATTCAGAATGATTTGATAATTATCTAGCTGTTTGGGGGATGAGGAAAGCATAAGATCCTCTTACTACTCCGCCTGCCATCTTAACTCCTTTCCAACTGTTCTTTAGCTGTTTGGTAGAATTCTCCTTTGAAGCCATCTAGCCCTAGACTTTTGTTTGTTGGGAGTTTTTTGATTACTAATTCAATTTCTTTGCTGCTGTTTAGTCTGTTCAAATTTCCATTTCTTCCTGTTTCAGTTTTTTGTAGATTATGTATTTCTAAGAATTTATTCTATGTGGTTGAATTTTTTTTCATAATTTTTTCATAATGATTTTTCATAATATTCTCTTATGATTATATTTTTATGGTGTGGTTGTTATTTCAATCCTCTCATTTGTGATTTACATGAATCCTTTCTGTTTTTTTTCTGATAAACCTGGCTAGAGGCTTATCAATTTTATTACTTTTCTCAGAGAACCAGCTCTTGGTTTCATTGGTCTGTTCTATTTTTTTTTTAAATTTCTATATCATTTAGGTGTGCCTGGGTTGATTAGTTGATTAAGTGTCAGACTCTCGATTTTGGCTCAGGTCATGAACTCATGGTCATGAGACTGAACCCTTTATCAGGCTTAGCACTGAGTATACAGCTTGCTTAAGATTCTCTCTTGCTCTCCCTTTGCCCCTGCCCTGCTTTTGTTCATGCACACTTTCTCTTCTCTCAAAATAAACACATAAAATTTATATCATTTATTTTGCTTGAATCTTTATTATTTCCTTCCTTCTGCTGGATTTAGGTTTTGTTTGTTGCTCTTTTTCTAGCTCCTTTAGCAAGGTTAGATTGTTTGAGATTTTTCTTGGTTCTTAAGATAAGCTATAAACTTCCCTCTTTGAATCACTTTTGATGCATCCCAGAGGTTTTGGACTAGTGTGTTTTCATTTTAATTTGTTTCCATGTACTTTAAAAATTTCTTCTTTGATTTCCTGGATGAGCCATTCATTCATTATTGGCATGGTATTTAACCTCCATGTATTTGTGGTCTTTCCAGATTTTCTCTTGTGTTTGACTTCTAGTTTCTTACCATTGTCATCAGAAAAGATGTATGGTATGACCTCAATCTTCTTGAGTTTGTTGAGGATTGTTTTATGACCTACAGTGTGATCTCTTCTGGAGAATGTTCCATGTGCATTTGAAAAGAATGTGTATTCTGTTTTAGGATGGAATATTCAGAATATCTCTTAAGTCCATTTGGTCTAGTGTGTCATTCAAAGCCATTGTTTCCTCATTGATTTTATGTTTTGTGATCTGTCCATTGATGTAAGTGCGGTGCTAAAATCCCCTACTATTATTGTGTTATTATCAATTAGTTCCTTTATGTTTGTTATTAACTGTTTTATGTATTTCAGTGCTTCTACGTTGGGTGCATAAATATTTACAATTATTATATCTTCTTGTTGAATTGTCCACTTTATTATTATATAGTGTCTTTCTTTGTCTCTTGGTACAGTTTTTGTTTTAAAGTCTATTTTGTCCCAGAGCGACTGGGTGGCTCAGTTGGTTAAGCGTCCAACTCTTGGTTTCAGCTCAGGTCATGATCTCACAATTCATGAGTTCAAACCCTATGTTGGGCTCCAAGCTGAGCACACGGAGCCTACTTGGGATACTCTTTCTCTCCTCCCTCTCTCCTCTCTCTCTCTGCCCTTCCACTCTTTGTGCTCTCTCCCAAAAGAAATAACTTAAAAATGCCTATTTTGTGTGAAATTAGTATTGCTACTCTAGCTTTCTTTTGACATCCATTTGCATTTATAGAATTTTCTCCATTTTCTCATTTTCAATTTGTACGTATCTTTACGTACGTTGTGAAATGAGTCCCTTGTAAGCAGCATATAGATGTTTTTTTTTCTTTTTTTTTATTCATTGTGTTACCCTATGTCTTTTGGCTGGAGCATTTAGTTCATTTACATTCAAAGGAATTATTGACACATATGCATTTAGTGCCTTTTTATTACTTGGGTTTTTTTGTTGTTTCTGAAGATTTTCTCTGATCCTTTCTTGTTTTTCTCTCTTTCATGTTTTGCTGATTTTCTTTAGTGATATATTTGGATGTCTTTTTATTTATTCTTTGCATGTTTATTAGTGGTTTTTGATTTATTATTACCATTAGGTTTGTATATAACCTTTCCTGCATATAGCAGTCTATATTAAGTTGATGGTCATTTAAGTTTGAACCCATTCTTTTCTCCTCTACTCCCCACATTTTATATATTATTAATTTTATATCCTTTTTTTAGTTTATTGACTGATTTTTTTAGAGAAATATTCATTTTTGTGACTTTTGTGTTTCCTACATTTATTCTATCACTTTTGGTGTCTCCTTTCCACTCCTAGTTTCCCCTTTAGTACTTCTTAACAAGCTGGTTAATGGTCATGAACTTCTTTAGTTTTTGTTTGTCTTGAAAGGTCTTTTTCTCTCCTTCTATTTTGAATGATAGACTTGTTAGGTAGAATATTCTTGGGTACAGATTTTCCCCATTCAGCACTTTGAATATATCATGCCACTCACTTCTGTCTTGCAGTTTTTGTTGAAAAATATCCTGCTAGCCTTTTGCTTTCCCTTTTAAGTTAATGACTTATTTTGCCTTGCAACTTTGGAAGTTTTTTTTTTTCTATATCACTATATTTTGCAAGTTTAATATACAATATGTCTTAGAGTGGGTCTGCTTTTATTGATTTTTTTTTTTAAATTTTTTTTTCAACGTTTATTTATTTTTTTTGGGACAGAGAGAGACAGAGCATGAACGGGGGAGGGGCAGAGAGAGGGAGACACAGAATCGGAAACAGGCTCCAGGCTCTGAGCCATCAGCCCAGAGCCCGACGCGGGGCTCGAACTCACGGACCGCGAGATCGTGACCTGGCTGAAGTCGGACGCTTAACCGACTGCGCCACCCAGGCGCCCCTGCTTTTATTGATTTTGATTGGAGTTCTCTGTGCCAAAATTTGGATATTTGTTTCTTTTCCCAGATTTGGTAAGTTTTCAGTTGTTATTTCTTCAAATACATTTTCTGGTCCCTTTTCTTTCTCCTCTTCTGAGACTTTTATAATACGAATCTTATTACATCTGGTGGAGTCACTGAGTTTTCTAAATCTAGTTTCATTTTGTGTAATTCTTTTTTTCTTTTTTGTTTAGCTTGATTACTTTCCATTACTCTGTCTTCTAGGTCACTAATTTGTTCCTCTGCTTCTTCTATCCTGCTATTAATTCCATCAAGCATGTTTCTCATTTCATTTATTAAGCACTTTATCTCTTTAGTATTATTACTTATGTATGTGTTAAGGGTCTCACTCATATATTCCACTCTTTTTTCAACTCCAGTGAGTATCTTTGTTGTCATTGGTTTAAATTCTCTCTCAGGCATGTGACTTAAATCTGTTGCACTTAGATCTCTGACTATAGCTTTTTCTTATTCTTTCACTTGGGATGAATTCTGTGTCTCATCATTTTGTCTGCCTCTCTGTGTCTCCTTCTGTGTGTTAATAAATTCAGCTGTGTCTTTTGGTTTTGAATGTAGTGAGTTTATTAAGAAGAGGATCGGGGTGCCCTTCAGTGCAGTGCCCTCTGTTCCCCAGAATCTGGCACTTCAGAAGAGTATCCTATGCATGTTACATAGGTCCTGCTGATGTCACTTTTCCTTTCAGTGCAGTCATATTTCTTTTGTGGGCTGTTTTTACTCTCTATGGTGTTAGTGGGACTCAGGCAGGCCATGTCTGAAGGGGTGTGACCTCCGGGGAACTTGGGAGAGGGGTGGTGGTGTTAGCAAAATTTGCACTGGGTCACTAGTCCTATGCCAAATAACCTTAGGTGCTGCAGCAACTGGGGGTTCTGTACCATGCTTATTAGGGCTCATGGCTGGGTGAGGTGCAGGAAGATGGCTGGGTACAGCTGCACTTGGTGCATGATCATGGCTGGATGCTTGCAGCTGTGCCTGGTGGGTTGACCAGGACCCAGTGCAGCAGCTGGGCATGGTGTTTTATGGCACTTGGTGGTGCCCTGTTGGGCAGGTGCAGTAGATATGCACATAGGGGCTGGTAGAGGTGCATGCATGGCTGTAAAAAATTTTTCTCTGATCCTAGAGCCCAGGCCAACAAGCTTGGATTAGGCTAGTTCTTCAGAGAACTTGTGGGCATGGAACACTGCCAGTGGGTCAAGTAGCAAGTGTCTGTGCAACCCTGCCTCTGGAAGGTCACTCTGTGTTTATTCTGCTCCTGCAACTTCCCCATTTTTAGAGAAGTCACCCAACAAGCTCCAAAATCAGTATGAAAGATCTGTCTTCTGTTTGCCCCCAGCATTATGCAAACTTCTGGCTTTTTGTTGCCTTTCCATGAAGACTGCTCTCCCTTTAACGGCAAGGACCCAGGTATCGCTCACCCTCTGGGTTCACCCAGTGCTGAGTCAGCAGACTTTTAAAACTCTAGTCTCCATGTACCATCTGCTTTATAAACTCACAGAATTCAGCCCCTCTGGTTTTCAAAGCCAAATTTTATAGGGATTATTTTTCCCCATGTGGGCTCCCTGGTGCATGGGCTTGTTTCTATGACCTCTCTGTTTTCAGAGCTCTCTCCCTCCTGTGAGTAGCTTCCCTCTGCCTTTCTGACCTTCCTAGATTTTCAGCTGCAGGTTCTTCTTTATATTTACTTATGGAGTTTGTTCTTCTAGTCTTTGGATTTTTCTCTGGTTTGTTGACTTGGATGTGGATGATATCTAGCTCACAGAGTGAGCTCAGCTTTCTCCTATTCTGCCATTTTCCCAAGGCTCTCCAAAACTTTCCTATCAGCTATTAAATACAGCTTTATTTCCTCCTTTGAAAGCCTTCAAATATTTTCATGGCTGTCTGGTAGCACTAGATGCATGTGATACATTCTTGCAAGGAAGTAATAAAATCCTTCATAACAAAAAAGCAAATACCAAACTAGCAGCATTCTATGGTTATGAAGCCTATATTTTATTTGAGAGAGATACAGGGAGAGCATGAGTGAGGGAGAGGGACAGAGAGAGAGAGAGAGAGGGAGAGGGAGAGAGAGAGAGAGAGAGAGAGAGAGAGAGAGAAGAGAGAAGAGAGAAGAGAGAAGAGAGAAGAGACAGAATATTAAGCAGGCTTCACACTTAGCATGGAGCCTGAAGCAGGGCTCAATTCTATGACCCTGGGATCATGACCTGAGCTAAAACCGAGAGTCAGATGCTCAACCGACTGAGCCACCCAGGTGCCCCTGTGAAACCTATTCTTAAACTTTAAAAATGATGTATATGCTGGTAAAAATATAATGTTCCAGCAAAAGTCATTGCCTGATTATTAAGCTACTACAACAGCACTATATTTATACAATGAAAGTTGACATTTGGATAGTGTTTAATAAAATTGCTCACTGCTTCTTTCTGATTTTATCTATCTTTTGATAAAAAAAGTAATTCAGATATAATAATAGTTTGCATGGCATAATGAATGTGTGTTCCTACCAGTACATAATGCAACAACATGAAATTAATCAAAAAATATGTTTTTTTTTTAGTTTCCAATATTGGGTGTTTGCTTTCATCTTGAGTTCAGTTGGTTAGTGGGATGACTGAATTTTATATTAAAATTCAATAAAGAGGGTTTTCATTTGAAAAATATTAGAGTTGTTCTTTAAACAAAACAAGCAAATGTAAATCATGATAATTAAACTTTGACATGATGGCTTTACTGTGTGTCTATTTATGAAGATTAATAAGGTGACTGCTAGTAAGTGCGAAGTACTAAAAATGAAAGGAGAGCAAAGAGGAATTTTTAGGATTTGCATTATTGTTACCAGTGAGCCACTTCTCTCTAATAGAGAAAAGAGTAAGGTTGCAATACCAAACCCTGTCCATCATAGTTTAAATCATAGATATTGCAGTATTATTACAGGTGAGAGTAATGGGATAAAGAAATCATGGTGCTGGTGTGAACTGTGAAGTAACTAATTCAGGTTGTTAATTTTAGTTTTCTCTCCCCTCCTTTTAATGTAACATAAATACAAAGGAGTACACAGAGCATAAGTATACAACTTGAATAATTTTCATAAGGGGAACACACCTGTGTTTGTGAAGCCAGCAGCCAGATTAAGAATTAGAGCATCAGGGGAGAGGAGGGAAGATGGCGGCGTAGGAGGACGCTGGGCTCACCGCGCGTCCTGCTGATCACTTAGATTCCACCTACACCTGCCTAAATAACCCAGAAAACCACCAGAGGATTAGCAGAGCGGAGTCGCCGGAGCCAAGCGCAGACGAGAGGCCCATGGAAGAGGGTAGGAAGGGCGGCAAGGAGGTGCGCGCTCCACGGACTGGCGGGAGGGAGCCGGGGCGGAGGGCCGGCTCGCCGGCCAAGCAGAGCCCCTGAGTCTGGCGGGCAAAAGCGGAGGGGCCTGACGGACTGTGTTCCCACAGCAAGCGCGACTTAGCATCTGGGAGGTCCTAAGTTAACAGCTCTGCTTGGAAAGCGGGAAGGCTGGAGGACAAAGGGAGGGAGAGCTGCTGAGCCCCCGGACAACAGAGCTCAGTTTGGTGGGGAACAAAGGCGCTCGCCAGCGCCATCTCCCCCGCCCATCCCCCAGCCAAAATCCCAAAGGGAACCAGTTACTGCCAGGGAACTTGCTCGCTCCACGCAAACACCCAACTCTGTGCTTCTGCGGAGCCAAACCTCCGGCAGCGGATCTGACTCCCTCCCGCTGCCACAGGGCCCCTCCTGAAGTGGATCACCTAAGGAGAAGCGAGCTAAGCCTGCCCCTCCTGCCCCCGTGCGCCTTGCCTACCCACCCCAGCTAATACGCCAGATCCCCAGCATCACAAGCCTGGCAGTGTGCAAGTAGCCCAGACGGGCCACGCCACCCCACAGTGAATCCTGCCCCTAGGAGAGGGGAAGAGAAGGCACACACCAGTCTGACTGTGGCCCCAGGGGCAGACATCAGGTCGGAGTGCGGCCCCGCCCACCAACTCCAGTTATACACCACAGCACAGGGGAAGTGCCCTGCAGGTCCTCATCATTCAGGGACTATCCAAAATGACCAAGCGGAAGAATTCCCCTCAGAAGAATCTCCAGGAAATAACAACAGCTAATGAGCTGATCAAAAAGGATTTAAATAATATAACAGAAAGTGAATTTAGAATAATAGTCATAAAATTAATCGCTGGGCTTGAAAACAGTATAGAGAACAGCAGAGAATCTCTTGCTACAGAGATCAAGGGACTAAAGAACAGCCACGAGGAGCTGAAAAACGCTTTAAATGAAATGCAAAACAAAATGGAAACCACCATAGCTCGGATTGAAGAGGCAGAGGAGAGAATAGGTGAACTAGAAGATAAAGTTATGGAAAAAGAGGAAGCTGAGAAAAAGAGAGATAAAAAAATCCAGGAGTATGAGGGGAAAATTAGAGAACTAAGTGATACACTAAAAAGAAATAATATACGCATAATTGGTATCCCAGAGGAGGAAGAGAGAGGGAAAGGTGCTGAAGGGGTACTTGAAGAAATAATAGCTGAGAACTTCCCTGAACTGGGGAAGGAAAAAGGCATTGAAATCCAAGAGGCACAGAGAACTCCCTTCAGACGTAACTTGAATCGATCTTCTGCACAACATATCATAGTGAAACTGGCAAAATACAAGGATAAAGAGAAAATTCTGAAAGCAGCAAGGGGTAAACGTGCCCTCACATATAAAGGGAGACCTATAAGACTCGTGACTGATCTCTCTTTTGAAACTTGGCAGGCCAGAAAGAATTGGCACGAGATTTTCAGTGTGGTAGACAGAAAAAATATGCAGCCGAGAATCCTTTATCCAGCAAGTCTGTCATTTAGAATAGAAGGAGAGATAAAGGTCTTCCCAAACAAACAAAAACTGAAGGAATTTGTCACCACTAAACCAGCCCTACAAGAATTCCTAAGGGAGACCCTGTGAGACAAAGTACCAGAGACAACACTACAAGCATAAAACATACAGACATCACAATGACTCTAAACCCGTATCTTTCTATAATAACACTGAATGTAAATGGATTAAATGTGCCAACCAAAAGACATAAGGTATCAGAATGGATAAAAAAACAAGACCCATCTATTTGCTGTCTACAAGAGACTCATTTGAGACCTGAGGACACCTTTAGATTGAGAGTGAGGGGATGGAGAACTATTTATCATGCTACTGGAAGCCAAAAGAAAGCTGGAGTAGCCATACTTATATCAGACAAACTAGACTTTAAATTAAAGGCTGTAACAAGAGATGAAGAAGGACATTATATAATAGTTACAGGGTCTATTCATCAGGAAGAGCTAACAATTATAAATGTCTATGCGCCGAATACCGGAGCCCCCAAATATATAAAACAACTACTCATAAACATAAGCAACCTTATTGATAAGAATGTGGTAATTGCAGGGGACTTTAACACCCCACTTACAGAAATGGATAGATCATCTAGACACACGGTCAGTAAAGAAACAAGGGCCCTGAATGAGACATTGGATCAGATGGACTTGACAGATATATTTAGAACTCTGCATCCCAAAGCAACAGAATATACTTTCTTCTCGAGTGCACATGGAACATTCTCCAAGATAGATCATATACTGGGTCACAAAACAGCCCTTCATAAGTTTACCAGAATCGAAATTATACCATGCATACTTTCAGACCACAATGCTATGAAGCTTGAAATCAACCACAGAAAAAAGTCTGGAAAACCTCCAAAAGCATGGAGGTTAAAGAACACCCTACTAACGAATGAGTGGGTCAACCAGGCAATTAGAGAAGAAATAAAAAAATATATGGAAACAAACGAAAATGAAAATACAACAATGCAAACGCTTTGGGACGCAGCGAAGGCAGTCCTGAGAGGAAAATACATTGCAATCCAGGCCTATCTTAAGAAACAAGAAAAATCCCAAATACAAACTCTAACAGCACACCTAAAGGAAATAGAAGCAGAACAGCAAAGACACCCCAAACCCAGCAGAAGAAGAGAAATAATAAAGATCAGAGCAGAAATAAACAATATAGAGTCTAAAAAAACTGTAGAGCAGATCAACGAAACCAAGAGTTGGTTTTTTGAAAAAATAAACAACATTGACAAACCTCTAGCCAGGCTTCTCAAAAAGAAAAGGGAGATGACCCAAATAGATAAAATCATGAATGAAAATGGAATGATTACAACCAATCCCTCAGAGATACAAACAATTATCAGGGAATACTATGAAAAATTATATGCCAACAAATTGGACAACCTGGAAGAAATGGACAAATTCCTGAACACCCACACTCTTCCAAAACTCAATCAGGAGGAAATAGAAAGCTTGAACAGACCCATAACCAGCGAAGAAATTGAATCGGTTATCAAAAATCTCCCAACAAATAAGAGTCCAGGACCAGATGGCTTCCCAGGGGAGTTCTACCAGACGTTTAAAGCAGAGATAATACCTATCCTTCTCAAGCTATTCCAAGAAATAGAAAGGGAAGGAAAACTTCCAGACTCATTCTCTGAAGCCAGTATTACTTTGATTCCTAGACCAGACAGAGACCCAGTAAAAAAAGAGAACTACAGGCCAATATCCCTGATGAATATGGACGCAAAAATTCTCAATAAGATACTAGCAAATCGAATTCAACGGCATATAAAAGGAATTATTCACCATGATCAAGTGGGATTCATTCCTGGGATGCAGGGCTGGTTCAACATTCGCAAATCAATCAACGTGATACATCACATTAACAACAAAAAAAAAAGAGAAGAACCATATGATGCTGTCAATCGATGCAGAAAAGGCCTTTGACAAAATCCAGCACCCTTTCTTAATAAAAACCCTTGAGAAAGTCGGGATAGAAGGAACATACTTAAAGATCATAAAAGCCATTTATGAAAAGCCCACAGCTAACATCATCCTCAACGGGGAAAAACTGAGAGCTTTTTCCCTGAGATCAGGAAGACGACAGGGATGCCCACTCTCACCGCTGTTGTTTAACATAGTGCTGGAAGTTCTAGCATCAGCAATCAGACAACAAAAGGAAATCAAAGCATCAAAATGGGCAAAGATGAAATCAAGCTTTCGCTTTTTGCAGATGACATGATATTATACATGGAAAATCCGATAGACTCCACCAAAAGTCTGCTAGAATTGATACATGAAATCAGCAAAGTTGCAGGATACAAAATCAATGTACAGAAATCAGTTGCATTCTTATACACTAACAATGAAGCAACAGAAAGACAAATAAAGAAACTGATCCCATTCACAATTGCACCAAGTAACATAAAATACCTAGGAATAAATCTAACCAAAGATGTAAAGGATCTGTATGCTGAAAACTATAGAAAGCTTATGAAGGTAATTGAAGAAGATTTAAAGAAATGGAAAGACATTCCCTGCTCATGGATTGGAAGAATAAATATTGTCAAAATGTCAATACTACCCAAAGCTATCTACACATTCAATGCAATCCCAATCAAAATGGCACCAGCATTCTTCTCGAAACTAGAACAAGCAATCCTAAAATTCATATGGAACCACAAAAGGCCCCGAATAGCCAAAGGAATTTTAAGAAGAAGACCAAAGCAGGAGGCATCACAATCCCAGACTTTAGCCTCTACTACAAAGCTGTCATCATCAAGACAGCATGGTATTGGCACAAAAACAGACACATAGACCAATGGAATAGAATAGAAACCCCAGAACTAGACCCACAAACGTATGGCCAACTCATCTTTGACAAAGCAGGAAAGAACATCCAATGGAAAAAAGACAGCCTCTTTAACAAATGGTGCTGGGAGAACTGGACAGCAACATGCAGAAGGTTGAAACTAGACCACTTTCTCACACCATTCACAAAAATAAACTCAAAATGGATAAAGGACCTGAATGTGAGACAGGAAACCATCAAAACCTTAGAGGAGAAAGCAGGAAAAGACCTCTCTGACCTCAGCCGTAGCAATCTCTTACTTGACACATCCCCAAAGGCAAGGGAATTAAAAGCAAAAGTGAATTACTGGGACCTTATGAAGATAAAAAGCTTCTGCACAGCAAAGGAAACAACCAACAAAACTAAAAGGCAACCAACGGAATGGGAAAAGATATTTGCAAATGACATATCGGACAAAGGGCTAGTATCCAAAATCTATAAAGAGCTCACCAAACTCCACACCCGAAAAACAAATAACCCAGTGAAGAAATGGGCAGAAAACATGAATAGACACTTCTCTAAAGAAGACATCCGGATGGCCAACAGGCACATGAAAAGATGTTCAACGTCGCTCCTTATCAGAGAAATACAAGTCAAAACCACACTCAGATATCACCTCATGCCTGAAATATCACTCAGTCAGAGTGGCCAAAATGAACAAATCAGGAGACTATAGATGCTGGCGAGGATGTGGAGAAACAGGAACCCTCTTGCACTGTTGGTGGGAATGCAAATTGGTGCAGCCGCTCTGGAAAGCAGTGTGGAGGTTCCTCAGAAAATTAAAAATAGACCTACCCTATGACCCAGAAATAGCACTGCTAGGAATTTATCCAAGGGATACAGGAGTACTGATGCATAGGGGCACTTGTACCCCAATGTTCATAGCAGCACTCTCAACAATAGCCAAATCATGGAAAGAGCCTAAATGTCCATAAACTGATGAATGGTTAAAGAAATTGTGGTTTATATACACAATGGAATACTATGTGGCAATGAGAAAAAATGAAATATGGCCTTTTGTAGCAACGTGGATGGAACTGGAGAGTGTGATGCTAAGTGAAATAAGCCATACAGAGAAAGACAGATACCATATGGTTTCACTCCTATGTGGATCCTGAGAAACTTGGCAGGAACCCATGGGGGAGGGGGAGGAAAAAAGAAAAAAAGAGGTTAGAGTGGGAGAGAGCCAAAGCATAAGAGACTGTTAAAAACTGAGAACAAACCGAGGGTTGATGGGGGGTGGGAGGGAGGAGAGGGTGGGTGATGGGTATTGAGGAGGGCACCTTTTGGGATGAGCACTGGGTGTTGTATGGAAACCAATTTGACAATAAATTTCATATAATAAAAAAAAAAATTAGAGCATCATTAGCGCCCCAGAAATCCTTTTTATGCCCCATTTTATATACCACCACCCTGCCAAGGAATAAGCTGCATTCTGACATTTCTCATCATGTATTTGCCTATTATTGAGCTTCATCTAAATAGAATTATGACATATATAGTCTTTTGTATCTGGCTACTTTTTTATTTTTTATTTTTTTAATTTAAATTTTAGTTAACATACAGTGTAATATTTGTTTTGGGAGTAGAATTCAGTGATTCATCACTCACATGCAACACCAAGTGGTCATCACAAATGCCTCCTTAATACCCATCACCCATCTAGCCCATCTCCCACCCATCTCCATCCATCAACCCTCAGTTTGTTCTCTATTGTTAAGAGTCTTTGTGGTTTGTTTCCCTCTCTTCTCTTTTTTACCCCTCTTCCCATATGTTCATCTATTTTGTTTCTTAAATTCCACGCATGGTGAAATAATATTGTATTTGTCTTTCTCTGATTGATTTATTTTGCTTACCATAATTCATTCTAGCTCCATCCATGTCATTGCATATGGTAAGATTTCATTCTTTTTGATGGCTGAGTAATATTCTGTATACGGCTACTTTTATTCACTATTATGTCTGTAAGATCTATCCACGTTTTTATGTGTAGCAGTTTGTTCTTTTTAATTGCTGCATTATAAAGTATTGTATGAATATATAAAATTTATTCATAGTAGGATGAATATATTCAATAGTAGAATGAATAAATATATCAAATTTATATCAAATTTATTTATTCATTCTACTATTGATGGATTCTTGGGTTGTTTCCATTTTTGGGCTATTATGAATAGTGTTTATATGAGTATTCATGTGTTTATCTTCCTATCTTTGATGGACATAAGCATACATTCCTATCATAAGATATACATGTTTAAATTTATTTATTTATTACTTTTTAATTAATTTTTTTTCAACGTTTATTTATTTTTGGGACAGAGAGAGACAGAGCATGAACGGGGGAGGGGCAGAGAGAGAGGGAGACACAGAATCGGAAACAGGCTCCAGGCTCTGAGCCATCAGCCCAGAGCCCGATGCGGGGCTCGAACTCACGGACCACGAGATCGTGACCTGGCTGAAGTCGGACGCTTAACTGACTGCGCCACCCAGGCGCCCCTGTTTAAATTTATTTTAAGCATTATAGATATTGCCAAATAGCTTTATACTCTCACCAGCAAACAGAGTGTGAGAGGTCGAGTTTTTTTAATTTCATTATTAACATTTGGTATTATTCATATTTTCATTTTAGACATTCTTATGGGTGTATAATGAGGTCTGTTGGAATTATCAGAAGGGAAAATATGTGTCTGCATAGAGGTTTTTAAATATAGAAAATTATGTTCAGTTAACATCTGTAAGTGATAACCTGATGTTGATTGTAGAGTCCTTTGGGAAGAACCAGTGCTCAGTGTCATCATTTCTCTATGTGGCAACTCAATGCCATTCACTTCATTTTGGTCTTTTCATCTCACCAATTATAACCAAAGCAAGCAACTTCCAAAATTGATTCTATTTAAGCTGTCATTTTAAGCCAGCTCTGTAAGCTAGAGTACATCTTTGAAATAATCCTGAAAGACTAACCTGATTAAACCCAATTCTGAATTTTAAGCATACACTTACCACATTAGAAAGTTTTGTTGTTTTTTAATGATCAACAGGTAGGCTATGAATTTTGAGTCTATGGAACTTTTAAGAAATGTTAAAGTTGGATATCCTCAAGTTGAAATTTGAGCTACATTTTGCAATTGAATGTATTAAGAGAAGACATCACCATGGCTGCTGTTATCAGAGCATTGTTATTTTATTTCTTGTTCTGTATCCTTTCTCAGATGGTTTTTAAAACTAGGTGGCAGTGTAGAGATAGTTACTCTGTCAACCATCATTTTCTGATCAGTACCTCTTTAGGACAGATTATTTTTCATTTGCTTTAAACAGATTGTCTCAGTATGCTCAAAGAAAATGGATTTATAGAGGCAGAGAATAGTTTCTTTGGTATAGGCACCACTCAGGGTTCCTTCCAAGAAAGGTATGCTGTCCCCAGTCTCTGGTTATATTTTTTAGTTCATCATAATAAGTCTGTAGTTATAGCATAGAAAGAGATGTTTGGAAGATATATGGTCATTGTTTATGAAAGCCAACTCCTAATAGGATATTCAATTAGGTCATAAATTAACTGTGAGGTGGCATTGTCTTCAGAGTCATGGAATCCATTTAGATTTTTCTGTCTGAAACTATGAGATTACTTATATTTCTACTCCATTACCCTAACATTAAGCAATTGACTATTTTTGTAGAGTTATATTTAATATTTTAATATTTATTAAAAATTTTGAATTGATAGTATAGAATTACTCATTTTGATCTTACAATACATCAATATCTCACTGTGGGAAATTCATCAAGTGTCCTATATTTAGAAAGCAGTATTTGTAGGCTAGGTATACACTGTAATTCATTTTAAGAATTGATTATCTTATATGAAGAGGTAGGGTTTATTCCTAAAAGGACTTAATCTCTTATTAGGTTGGAAGAGAGGCCACACTGAAAAGCAACTCAAGAGCATTGGTTACATCATTCTGGGTATATTGCGTGCCCACAAAGAATTTAAAAAGAGGACAAAAGCCTTTCTATTGTGTAATCAAGCTCTGAGTGAATTGATTATCCTAATACTACAAATACTACTTCTAATACTGAAAAATATCTTGAAAAGATAGAGTTATAACTAAGCCATGGATGGAATAATAAAATATATTTGATTAGATAGATGGTAAGGCAGTGTGTTTTAGCAGAAGGAAGAATGGAATAGGTGGCAGAAAATTTCTAGTTCTTGGTTGGCAGGGTCAGTTGCTATCAGTGTAGTATTATGAAAGTCACTTAACTTCTCTTGATCTTCGCTTCTTTATCTGTAAAATAAGAAAGAGTCACTGTTATCACCTTATATATTCATCATAAGCATTAAAATCATTTGTAAACTTAAAGTATTTTGTAAATATAGTACACTATTATTAGGATTTTACAAATCTAGGATAGAGAGATTACCACTAAAAGTTATTACAGGAAGAAGGGACTCCTGTTGGGTGTCCAACTCTTGATTTTGGCTCAAGTCATGATCCCAGGATCATGGGATAGAGCCCCACTTTGGGCCCCACGCTGAGTGTGGAGCCTGCTTAAGATTCTATCTCTCCTTCTGTCCCTCTCCCCTGTTCATGCTCTCTCTCTAAAATAATAAAAATAAAATAAAATAAAATAAAAATTATCACAGGAAGAGAGGAAAACTTGGTTTCTGTTGGGTACACATTATATATGAAAACTGGTGAAATAATTGAACATAAAACAGAGAAATCATTCATACCTTGTGCTATGGTATATTATACAATCTTATTTAATAAGGTTTTGCACTATCAGTAAGATATAGTCTGATAAAGGATTTAATGCAGGACTATAAGAACAATATTAATATAATTATAGAAAATGATATATGATATAATATAATAAAACCAGCAAAGCAAGGATATTAGTGTATTTCTCTTCCTTTGAGTAAACATTGGAAAAAAAAACCTCACTATGCATTCTCTACCATTCATTCTTTCCCTTAGTGGCAAAGGAATTTAAAAAGTAAGTGTGTATATTAAAGGTTACCAAAGAAAAGCTAATGAAAATGTCATCAGTGAGATCATGTACATGTACTGGCTAGGTATATTTGACAACTGAAAGTCTATTATTTTGGTACTAGTTCACGAGGAATGTAAAATACTTGCCTATCACTTGGATATTTTTAACTCAGAGTATTGTTTTGTTCTTTGACAACAGGTCCATATTCCTTCAGGGATGTATATAAAATTAGTTGGAGTTATAAAAACAATTAATAATATTACATTATTTTAGACACATACTATATCCAAATGCTTTTTACATCTTCTTCTCATTTTCTTCATTTTAAGTCATTACCAACTTTGAAACTGTTATCTGAGTGGTCAATATACATTCTTAATGTAAATTGCCTTTATGGGTAACTACAAAGGGCCAAGATCAGGAAAATTAGGATATACCATTCCAAATAACATGTATTTGGTTTTTAAGTTAATGCTGCTGAAAAACCTCTGCAATATAATAATTAATGAATCCACAGTAATTTAACACCAAATAAAGAGATTATAATATTGATCTTTCTGGGTTACTACATCTGCTTTTAAAGGTAAATGAAGCATTAACACCGGAGACTGCAGCATTAATCATAACAGTGTCATTGTGAAAGCCTCATTGCTGTCAATTTAATTCTAAGATAAAATAAAGGATTAGCCTACCTTCAAAATCAGGTGGTTAACTTACTGGCCTGCAATGTGAGGTTTCCAGTTAGTTTCAACAAAGTATGTTTCCCTGTAGGAGTTCTGACTCCTAACTTTATAGATGCTGCAGGCATCAGATACTTGCTTGCATTGTATTCCCAGTAATACAATGTATCCACATCTGCTGTGTATTTAAAAAAAAATGTTGTTAAAATAATTTATTTAAAGCATAGTTGTCCGTTAAAAATATACATATACATTAACGAGTCTTGGAGATGGTCTGCTTCACAGTCTCATGGAAATATCAAAGATGTAAAAGAAGATTTTGTCTGTCTCATTAAATGAAGAAATACTGTAGCCTGTTTGATATTTCTTGATCGTTTATTGACAATCCTATCTCCTCTTAAATGACTACTTCCTAAATTCTCTTCTATTATCTTTTTATCACCCAAATAATAAACATGTTTTGCTTTTTTGATGTTGATGTGCAAATCAAAGAATTTTTAAAAAAACCTTCCAACAAGACTAGCGAATTCAAGTTTAACATGTAAATATCCCTGGAAGATAAACTTCTCAACCAATTTTTCCCAAAGTCAATTTTGACACAATTTGACACAAATAGATTTTATGGTGTCAGTTTAAGAATTCTAGGGGAACTTTTTATAAACATGTGACTCTCAGAGGAATGTACTACTTGTCTACAGAAAAACGTTTTGCTTTACCCTCTGTTTGCATTCATCTTTCGTTTAAGAAGCAGATGGGTTTTGAAAAACAGGAAGCTCTGGGATGGACAGAAAGGTAAAGAAAAGCTAAATCCATAAATGCCATGTAAGCCATCCAGAGGTCTGGTTGGATTCTTCATGTTTACTGTATTAGGGAAATTATATCAGAAGGGAAATGACACACATATTTACAGATTATGTTATCTGTATTTTTGACACTGTAATCAGTATGTTTCCCATATTTACAGAGAAATCTATTAAATCCTAATAAATATTTTGTATGGTTTATTGGGTTTTTAAGTGTTTCCTATGAATCTTATAAATAAGAGAATACTAAGTTAAAAGGAATTAGCTCCAAGAACAATCCCTGAGTCTAGGGGGGACGTCAAACTTACTGTTTAGGTGATCAGCTTGTATCAAAATATATTCTACTTTGTATATAGTATCTACATTTCAGAATATGGGGAAATTGAGAGTTTCTGATGATTTATTCTTTCTAATATATGTAAATAATTAAAGCATGTATTATAGATGATCATCATATAAACAGATATATGTAACAGCATCACTTTAATATTATTTCATCTATTTCAGAGTAAGGCAAATATAATCTTCAGAATTATTGCTGGATATCTAAACATGGATTATATTATATATTTTCTTTCTCTTATTCATTACCTTTCAGAAACTAAGAACTCATGTGATGCTCTCTCCTTTTTTATGTCTTAAATACTTTTTGCAAAGAAATTAAAAGGCTTATTTCAGTAATTTACATCATTTGCCAAATTCACAAATAATAGCTAAGAATAAAGTTCAGCTTTAGCAAGGAAGGCTTTTAAAGGGAAATCCTTGCATCTATTCCAGTGACTTCCTCATAGTGATTAAGTCATTTCTTGACTCACTATTTCCATAATACTTTGCAAATGAAGCATTTTACTTTTTTGATATTTCACAAGAACTAAAGACGAGGTCATAAAAAAGGGAAGGAAGAAAAGCAAGTATAACAAGTTATACTGCCAAGTATGTGGTATATCATTCAAATATATATGTAAGGGAAAAGGTTTGTAAAACAAAAATTATAGAAAATACATTTTCACAGTTTGTTTAAAGAAGAATCCACACAAGAAGTTTCTCTGAGATAAAGATGAAAAATGCACACTGGAGCAGGTGTTGCCATTAGTCCTGCTGTTGGGACTGATGGATCAGTACTGAAGTGGCATAAGGGCAGGGGGGCATCAGCCTCAGTAATGGAGAGATGTCTGGGGGAAAGATTGCTCTATCACAGTGATGGGTTCGTAGCATGTTATAAATCGAAGTTTGTTCTTTCCTGCCAATGAGATGAGCAGCCCTTTCTCCTTTTCCAAATGAAATGTCGGACAGAGACAAGGAACAAATGAAAACAAAAACGTAAGAGAAAGTTTTATCTCCTTAATGTAAATCTCCAGAACAAATCTGCAGCTTAAACAGGAGGTTAAGAAAATACTTCCTTTTACCAATTCCTTCTCATCTCAGGATGCAGAATAGGTAGGTTATGGTAGCAGTTTTCTTCTTTGCTTGGTGTAACTTGATTCTTAATTTAAAAAATTGAAAACAGGGGTGCCTGGGTGGCTCAGTGGGTTAAGCCTTTGACCTCAGCTCATATCATGATCTCCCAGTTCGTGGGTTCGAGCCCCACGTTGGGCTCTGTGCTGACAGTTCAGAGCCTGGAGCCTGCTTTGGGTTCAGTGTCTCCCTCTCTGTCCCTCCCCTGCTCTCTCTCTCTCTCTCAAAAATAAACATCAAATTTTTAAATTGAAAACAAATGTTTTAATAGATTCACACTTTTGGTTTAGCTTGAAAGACATGTTGAACTGGGATGATACTCAGAAGAAGGGACAGGATGGATTAAAATATGTAGAGCCCAGGTCTTGATTTCTGGCTAACCATAATTCTGTGTAAGTAATCCTGCAATTTTAAGCAAGGTACTCACCCTCCTTGAGTTTAGGTCTTCTCATAAGTAAACTGAGAACAGTAATATTGATTTCATAAGTTACTGGGAATATACATGGGATGATATGTAAAAAAAAAAAAAAAAAAAAAAAAACCTAGCACAGTGCCTTGTGAATAATAAGTTATCAAAAAGTGTTAGTCTCTTTCCCTTTTTACCAGGCTATTAACTTATGTAGCCAGCATTTATTTGCCTTTTCCTAGAAATGATTAAATGAAAAAAAAACTTTTTTCTGATTATTAAAGAAATATTACTGTCATTAAGATGATATCAGCAAGGTTCTATATGTATAAATCACCAAGTTACCAAAATTGCTTGCACTTTTAATAAACAAAATGAAAGAAAACACACAAAATTTATGGAAGGATAATTTCCAACAAAGTATTAGGGTAAATTTGTAACATAGGCAGGGTGAAAACTTTATTATAATCATTTTAGCCACAGGTTGGTTAAGTGACTGGCCTAAAATACCATAGAGGATTAGTAGCAGAGCTAGAAATGAGCAGCAAGTCTTCTTTCTTTCCATCTAGCATTTTAGATTTTGGTTCATATAATTTGTCACTGGGCAAGCAAGAATCACATAGGAATTTTCTTTTAAAAAAAGTAAAAGAGAAAAGAAAACTAGCAGAAAAAAAAGCATGCAACACAGACTTATATACCCCTTTTAAGGGAACAGGAAGAGCATCAGTGAGGATCCTAGTTGATCTATATGATAATTAATCATCATACTTGTCAGCTGTAAATGCCAAATTCTAACTTCTTGAAGAGCAGCATGTTGTTCCTTGACCTAGTCTATTTTGACCAAAGTCATAGATCATAACTTCCTCCTGAAGAAATATCACTGATTTCAAGATGAGAATTATAGTAATTCACACACATACATGTAAAAAGAGAGAGAGAGGGAATCTGATAATAAAAGCAAAATACATATTAGACAACATTTGGGAATCTATATAAAGGCAAATATAAACCCCTTCTATTCCCAGCACCCATTGTTACTGCTTGATCTTTTCTTTCTTTTGTGCACACATCTTCATATTTATTTAAACAAAATTGGGATTACAAAGTATACATTTCTCCATTCTTTTTCTTTTATTTAACTTTACATCATGATTATTTTTACAATGGTTTTAATAATCTTCAGAGACATGCTATTTAATGATGGTGTAATGATTTCTTATATGTAATCTTTAAGCATTCTATTAATTGGGATCTAGATTATGTTTTATTTTTAGATATTGTTATTATCTTATCGTCTTCGCTTTTGTCATTATATCTAACATTTATTAGGTTCTAGTTATGTTCTAGGCACTGTGCTAAACTCTTAACATGCCTTAGTGCATTTAATCCACTTTTGGGATGTCTATTTCCTCTAAGAAATGGTCTTCTTTCTTTTGTTCCTTCAATTCTTTCTATCATGACATCTAAGTTGGTAGATCATACTTAAAAGGGAGCGTGATGGGGGTGCCGGGTGGCACAGTTAGTTAAGCAATCGACTCTTGATTTCGGCTCAGGCCATGATCTCACTCACAGTCGTGAAACTGAGCCATGTGTTGGGCTCTGCACTGAGTGTAGAGCCTGGTTGGTTCTCTCTTTCCCTCTTGCTCTGCCCTTCTCCCACTTGCTTTCTTTCTATCAAAATAAATAAATAAACATTAAAAAAGAGAGTATGATGTATTGGACCATCTCTTGCTTTTAACATATAAGAACCAAGGAAAACAACATCTAATTATTGCAGTCTAACTCATTCTAATGAACAGTACTGGTATAAAAATACTGTGGTTATGTTTTCTTCCTGCTTGTTTCATGTGATTAGCTATGATGTTCTCTCTCTCTCTCTCTCTCTCTCTCTCTCTCTCTCTCTCTATCTCTTTGTGTCTTTTCTATTCAGGATTCCTTGGATGAGGGAATTTGCTTTACTTTGTTTAGTTAGAAATGGTGCAGATTTGGGTCCAGAGAAATTCTGCCTCACAGATATGCAGTGTACTGCTAATTCCAGTTAACTATGTTGAGCATGCATGAGGACAATCAGGCAAAAGAGAGTGGATATCTCAGTATAAGCTATCCACAAGGATGGTGGAGTACTAACAACATTCCTTGCATATTGAAAAAAAGTATTTTCCAGGACAAGATGCCAACATAGGAATTCTTAGTATTGATTGCTTCATTTTAATACAGTTCTGTTTAAATTATTTTATCAGAAAATTGTTCATATTTTTTAGCTTGACTTTGCACACTAGATTTTTAAAAGTATTTGAGCATTCTAAACATCACAGACATGAGGAAACAAAGAACACATTTATTGAAGTGCAAAACTGGGAAACAATTTTCTTTAGCTGATTTTTTTTTTCTATTTTGCCCTTCATGAATGTAACCAGTGAGTCTGATTCTGATTTAATTAGATGAGAAAATCAGAGGTTAATCAGATGTTGCCTCTTACCTGCATGTGCCATACCATTTGAAATAAGTGATTATTTTCCGTTACAATAAAGATTAGCTGTTATGAATACTTTAAATACCATAACCTATAGTTTATGCATATATGCTTTTTAAATCTAGCATCTTAGGGGTGCTTGGGTGGCTCAGTCAGTTAAGCGGCTGACTTCAACTCAGATCATGATCTCATGCTTTGTGGATTCCACCCCCATGTTGGGCTCTATGCTGATGGCTCAGAGCCTGGAGCCTGCTTCAGATTCTGTTGTCTCCCTCTCTCTCTCTGCTCCTCCCTGGCTTGTGCTCTGTCTCTCTCTCTCTCTCTCTCAAAAATAAATAAACATTAAAAAATTTAAATATAGCATTTTATTAGAAACTCAGGTTAGAAATGTAACAGCTAATGATGAGAATGTTTTCTTAAAATAATTGATCAAAATGCATGAAGGAACAAGAATGCTCAGTCTAATACATTTTCCTCTGTACATACTTATGTGCCATGTTTAGCTTCAAAGTCATATTCTTTGAATAACTTTTTATTTTCAGAACAGAATATTTTTTCAGAAAGTACCCATGTTAGTTGTGACAAGACTCATTAAACACTGTGTTATTCAATACATCATTAAAATACATGTAGAAATTATTTATTTTAGGTTATCTGTATATCACATATAAAATGTTATTCATGTGCTGAGTTGAGGAGATTTTGCCTAATCTTTGAATGAGTTTATTGTCATCTAACCTTTTGGGAGTATTTCCTTTCTTTAAGGAGACAAATTAAAAGGAAATTTTATTTCTATGAGTGGTTGTGACAACCACATTTAAAAATGAGATGTTTAATGGAATTACAAGTAAATGGAAATATATTTTCCTGCCAAAAATTAAATAGAAGTATTCTTTGACTAATACCAAAATCTAATCTAAAATAGTTTTAGCCATTTCATACAGGTGACATCTGTGCTTAAATATAATTTTCTATCCCTGTTCTGGTATTACTGTTAATTAATTACTCAATGTAGTTGAACATTTAGTTAATAAATATGTCAGGCTTTTACCGTAGTGTTCTTTTTGCAGAGTTGTGAATTTGCAATTAGTTTTAGATTTACAACATGGTGACAGACAGTGCTGTATAAATAGAGGTTAAACACACAATTTACATATTAATTTCATGATTCATTTATTCAGTGATTTATGTGGATATAGGTTGTATTTAATCTCTGTACTGTAGTTGTTTCAGGCATGATGAACAGAATCACTATACTGGCAGAGAAGTAATGATGACCTACGGGAAGTTTGGAGGAAAATAAGAAAAGTTTAGAAACACAATGATTCATTATCTTTAATACTCTCTGAGAGGCAAATGAAAAGCAATAATGGATTTTTAAAAGGACTACATCTGACAATATTAAGAGTGGGGGAGGACGGAAATTAACCAGCTAGCACAGTGTAGCGCATAGTAAGGACTGCATCATTTGTTAAGTTGAAATGACTTGAAGTTGGGGATGATAATATATTTCTAATTCTGGATAAAACCTAAATTAAACCTTAAAAAGTTTAAAGTAATTCCTTTTAACTGGCTTCTGTTAATTAACCTTGTTTCCTCATGACAAATACCCCTATACTTAAACAATCCTCTTCTTATCCATTCATGTAGTTTTATTTTATATTCTTGGCCATATTGATACAATGTTAAATATAGATTACAGTAAATAAGAGATTTTCTTTCTGCTTATTTTTTTGAAATATTGAAATATATGGACTACTGAAATGGATTATGTCACCTAATTTAAAATTTTTTCTAGTTTGTAGTGGACACAGGCCAGTTTTAAATTGATCTACTTAAAATTTTCAACATATTTCAAAAAAGATCTATTTAAGATAGGTAAATTCATGTGTACTTTTTTTTGCAATATAAAACCTTGTAATTAAACAGTTTAAAGTGGACAAAACTTAATAATTATGGTAATATTTCTGGAACAGCTTATGGTCTTCAAACTGACCTCATTTTGCTCCTTTTAAATAGGGATCAAATTGTGGATATTCCTTAACTTTAGTGCTGGAAGGTTGACCTTATTTTGTTCTTGAGAAGGAGATCATGCCCTACAAGCCTCATATTCTCAAGACCCTTTCCTATGTGAACATATAGATGTAAAATTCATAATGGACTGTGGAATGCTTGCTTACACAGGTCATTGGGCTAGATTCTCCCAGTAGGTAAACTACTTTGGACGTCTTTGTATTAAGCATATTTTCAAGCCACAAATGTTAACATTTAGTATAATAATTGCAATTTTTGAAATGAAATAAAAAACACGATTTATCTAATTTAATAAAATGAATCTATTCAATATGCATTTATTTAGCTTCTATTTTATGCTGGGTCCTTTTATATACTCAAAAGGTCTTATTTAATCCTTGAATATCCCTGAATAAGATATTATCAATTCAATTTTGTGGATGAAAACTCTCAGCCTCTGAGAGATTAAGTAGCTTGTCTCATGGCCAATTTATGAAGATTTGAACCCAAAAGGGGGCTCCAAAGACTTATTTTTTCTTTCACATTATGCTGTCTCCTGTTAAGGGAAGGAGTTAATGTGTTTGCAAATGTACCTAAAATATTCCAAGAAGTAAAAATAAAGGATCTAATTCAGAGTGCTCAATCTTCACTCTTGGCAATATTGGTTCCACTCATGCTTAAAGTTTCCCAGTCTAACAGTGTCTATGATGATTCCAGTAATTTTAGTGGATTTACTTAGTAGACAAAATTGATTTCTTCTGTTGTCTATATTGCCTTTTGTTGGTTCAGGTCCAACTATTTCTCATGTTCAGAGCTCCTGTATTCTTCAGAAAAGTTCTAAGAGCCAAAGAGTTAGATGATTGGTGAGTAAATGTTCACACTTCTTCACTCTCTAGTGTCTCAGCATTTTTCTTGAATGCAGTAGTTTCTTGTGGAAAACATACAGGTAATATACAAATCCATGACATATGATCATTCCCTGGGGTAATCTAATGATTTAATACAGAGGGATTTAGTGGAAAACAAAGCCATCTCATCAAAGCAATGGGTGTTAAAGCAAGCAGCAAATTTCATAAACTAATTCTTTGGTTCTTCTTCCCCTAATGGTTCTTATCCTCTTTCTTCTTCACTCAATTTTCTACTGCCACGCCACTTTCCAGAGGCAGGGATTAAGACTTGATTTCATCTGAAGACATTTTCTAACTACTTAAAATTTACAGCAAAAAGTACTGGATTTAAAATTGTCAAAAATGATTGACTAGGAGTGGAGGATGGAGAGGAATTCCTGGGAGGAAGATGTTTAATGGAGTACATTGTATTCTGGGGCCCATAGTTGAAATCACTATTCCCATTTGCTGGGCACATAATAGGTACCTTTCAGCTTGAGAAAATGGCAATAAATAAAATAAACCTCTTCCCAATAAGGAAAGTTAGTTTATTATAGTCTTCTTCACTGCGAGCTGTCTTCTTAGCCAATGAGCAATGACACCTAAAGTATACATATGAAGGAAAATTGAAGACGTAGGATGAGTAAAGAGTCATTTCCAACAGCAGATAGACTAGAAAAAGGCAATTTAATGAATGAACAAACAGGTATTCTTGGCAAGATTTCAAACATGATCTCAAATATAAACACTTGAAATCTAAGGGCAGGAAAGGATGCCAAAGCCTAAATATTCTTCTCCCATATAAACCCACAAAACTGAGCCGACTGCATTTCCATTTATTTTAATAATTTGCATATTATCAAGCAGTGTCTTGCTTTATAGATGAGTTTCTTTTGTCTTACTAGAGTTAAATCTCACTTTTAAGTCCCTTGAAATTGTAATGTGATGAGTAGCTGACTATAGGGAGCAGGTGTCAAACAATACCTAAATGACATTCTCAACAAAATAGATATTGAACCATCCTGTCACTTTGTTGAGGGAATAATCTGCTCCCCAAAAACTCCCATTAATCGTATATCGCCTCTGACATTGTTCTTCAGGAATTATTTGCAGTTTATCTTCTGAGCTGGAGCCTTTTATCAGCACAGCAGTTGAACTACAGTGTAAAAAAACTGGTAATTGAGTATTTTATCAAATGCTTCTAACAAAACGGACTTTGCAAGTCGTAAATGAAGATTAAAACCATTGCTTGCAGAGATGAACAAATTGGAATGATTTATTATCTTAAACATAAATATGTCGCTGTTCAGAAATAAAATAGAAAGAAACAAACAACCCTGGCTCCCCTCCACATTAACACTCCCCTCCCTACCCTACTCTCAGAGATATACATCCAAAGCACCCTTAGTTGCAGCCAAAGCAGTGGAAGGAAGGTAAGTACATTTTAATTATTTGTGCTAGCGAAACAGATAAAAAGACAGGAGGAAAAACATCATAATGATAGTCTAGCTGCTGTGGAGTATTATGTAAGAAAAAAAGACAGTAATAAAAGAACGGTGTCAAAGGAAAGCAACTATGCATGCGCACTTTAGTGCTCCTGATTACAGAAACAAGGATTAAATATAATAAATGGGACGATTTAGAAAAGTGGATTTACTGCTTATGTTGAACACCTAAGTAGCCAATGCTTTTAAAATGGGCTTTATCTCACTTATCTAAAATTTAAAATGGGCTTTGTCTCAGTTATCTAAAATAGCTTTAATGAATGATGTTAGAATAATATGCATTGCAAGAATATTCTGTCTTAATTATTTTAATTTTAGGACGATTTGGATTAATGCAGCATGTCTGCCTATTCAGAGTGCAGCCATGAAGGAGATTAACAGAAAGTAAATAATTCATAGGAACTTGATATGGTTTTTCTCACATTTCATTAAATTAAATAATAAGTTTTTGTTTGCTTGTTTTTGTTTTTAAGAATTAAGTTGAGTAAAAGAAAAATCCCCTTTTTGGGGATGGTTTAAGCTACTAAAAATGGTGTCATTACTTTGGAGATGTCATTGAATAAGAATCTTTAGTTTCCTTCCAGGATTACAGCAGGATACCATTGTCTTTGCTGTTCATTCTCTGTGAATCTAAGAGCTTACTTATTCACTAAGTACAAATCAAATGTCCTTGCATCAGGTAGAAACTAAGGCTGTGAACTTTTTAAGGGATGTGACAAACAATTAGGTACAGTTCTTTTGGTTTGGATAGAAGGAGCTTTATTCTCTTCCCTCATTGCCCCAAGACTTCCATCTTTTTCATATCTTTGGGATATAAAATTAAAGAGACAATAGATTGTTACACAGCGAGCATAGCATAATTTTATAAAGAAGTCATAAATGGTTGAATAATTTTTTAAAAAGTTAAAGAATCTGCTTCTCTGCTATGTTTCTGTCACATGAAAACAAAATGATTTCCTAAATATAATTTATATGTAATATATGCTTAAAATATTTCTGTGATTTAGATGTTGGAAGCAACTTGCAAAATGGGATTCATCTACATAGATGCACATAGATTTGAGTAAAACTAGCAAATTCGTAGAAAAAAAGAAAAGATAAAATCAGATGTACTAAATGAGCAAAGGGAAAAAAAGAGAGAGAGAAACCAAGAAAGAGACTCTTAACCATACAGAACAAACTAATATTTACCAGAGGGAGAGGGTAGGAGGAGAGGTGAGATAGGTGATGGGGATTTGGGAGTGCACTTGTGATGGGCACTGAGTGATATATGGAATTGTTGAATCACTGTATTGTATACCTGAAACTAATATAACACTGTAAGTTAACTAACTGGGACTAAAATAAAACTTTAAAACTTGTTTTTTTTTTAATTTTTTTTTCAACGTTTATTTATTTTTGGGACAGAGAGAGACAGAGCATGAACGGGGGAGGGGCAGAGAGAGAGGGAGACACAGAATCGGAAACAGACTCCAGGCTCTGAGCCATCAGCCCAGAGCCCGACGCGGGGCTCGAACTCACGGACCGCGAGATTGTGACCTGGCTGAAGTCGGACGCCTGACCGACTGCGCCACCCAGGCGCCCCAAAACTTGTTTTGTCAGGTGTGTTGTCACTCCACCTACCACTTTATTTGTACCTTCCATAAGTTTTGCAAGCTCCATTTTTGATAGACAGTACAAAGATATTCAATATTTTATCTGTGAAACCACAAGATTAAGTCCTTGATATTAAAAGGCCTAGTATCTTTCCAACCTAGGTTAAATAGATTGAGCTTTTAAAACCTGAAGATGCTACAAAATTATTCCCTTACATTTGAACCAACAAATTACTATGTGTGTCCATTTGTATAACAATGCAAATTTTTTGAAGGTTTCCATTTTTGTAAGAGTTGGAAATATAAATAGTATTATTGAAAGAGAAGTATTATGGTGTTATAAAAAGGACTGATGGGCAGGACATTAGGAGATGAGTTTTGCTGCTGATCTTGTCATTTGGCTAGAGTAAGCTAACCTCTCTAGGCTTCAGTTGTCTTATTTGTAATATGATAGAGGCTTATTTCCTTTAACTCTTAACAATCTGTGACTTGCCTGAAACTGGGACTAGAACCTTGGCATCCTGTTTATAGCTGATGGCACTATGCTATATAGACTTGTACCTCACTGTGAAGGCTAGTTGATTGGTTTCTTTTGGACTAGAGAAAAAGACTTCCCAAGTTCTCAGCTTTCTGTGGGAAATATCCTTTATCATGATTTTTGCTGAAATACAATCTTGGGATAGGGTAACAAGAGTGATGTAACTAATCTTTAGTCATAAAGCTACATGAGGATTTGAGAAGGGGTGGGTAATCTCCATGGCCATTAGGTTCAAAGCCATCTTAGAAGCTTTAATATATATAATGGAATGCTAGTTATAAAAAGAATGAAGTCTTGCCATTTGCAATGACATGGATGGAGCTAGAGACTATTATGCTAAGTGAAATAAGTCAGTCAGAGAAAGTCAGATACCATATGATTTTACTCATATGTGGAATTTAAGAAACAAACCAAATGAACAAAAGGGGTAAAAAAAGAGGGAGGAAAACCAAGAAACAGACTCTTAACTATAGAGAACAAACTGATTGTTACCAGAGGGGAGGTGAGTGATGGGTTAAATATGTGATGGGGATTAAGGAGTACACTTGTTGAGATGAGCATAGAGTGTTGTATGGAAGTGTTGAATCACTATATTGTACACCTAAAACTAATATTATAAAGTACGTTAACTAACCACAATTTACATTTATTTATTTTTGAGAGACAGAGAGAGAGAGACAGAGCACAAGTGAGGGAGTGGCAGAGAGAGGAGACACAGAATCTGAAGCAGGCTCCAGGCTCTGAGCTGTCAGCACAAAGCCCGATGCAGGGCTCAAACTCACAAACCATGAGATCATGACCTGAGCCGAAGTCGGACGCTTAACCTACTGAGCCACCCAGGTGCCCCAAATAACTGCAATTTAAATAAAAACTTAAATTAATAGGGGAACCTGTTTGGCCCAGCCAGTTAATCTTCTTCCTCCTGATTTTGGCTTGGGTCATGTTGTCACTGTTCATGAGTTCAAGCCCCATATCAGGCTTTGCACTGTCAGCAAGAAGCTTCTTGGGATTCTCTCTCCCTCTCTCTCTACCGCTCTCCCACTTTCTCTCTCTTTCTCAAAAAGAGAAATAAGTAAACTTTAAAAAGCCTTTAAAAATATAGTTTTAAATAGGAAAATAAATATTTAAGTTATAAAACATATTAATATATAAGTTCAGCATTGAAATATACAGAAGTGCATTTTGGAGAGAGTGTAGTAGTTCCTTATATTTACATGTTTCAACAGAAACAGTTCCTTTTATAAATGAATGCACATAGGCAACACTACTGTGGGATGGATGACTAGTAAAACAGATTCTCCCAGTTTTCCTAGACTGTAGGTATCGCCTCCTCTTAAGGAAACATTTATGTTTACTTCCAATAATGCATAAAAGAAAAAAAAGAGGTTAGAGTGGGAGAGAGCCAAAGCTTAAGAGACTGTTAAAAACTGAGAACAAACTGAGGGTTGATGGGGGGTGGGAGGGAGGAGAGGGTGGGTGATGGGTATTGAGGAGGGCACCTTTTGGGATGAGCACTGGGTGTTGTATGGAAACCAATTTGACAATAAATTTCATATAATAAAAAAAAAATAAATAAAAAAAATGACTAGTTTCACCCTTTGCATTTTAAAAGACTTGTTATCACTTTTTCCCCTTTTTCAGTTGCTGACCGACATTCATAGAACAAAGACAAATGTAATCAAAAACAGAAAACATTAATTTTTGCCTTTGGTAATTAGAGTCTTTAAAAAATTCACCCATGAAACAATTCCAGTATCATTACTGTTTTGTCTTTTTTAAAAAGTGCTATCTGAATAAAAGTAATCTGATGGGCACACTCTGTCTTTGAATCAACATTTTGAATGGTGAGTCAGTACATTTTTTCATACTATAAAATGAAAAAATAAACAGAATAAAGACATAAAGCATTAACCACGCATCCCTATTTCTTTAGTTAGGACATTTCTTAGAGTCACTTGTATACTAGCAACTTTTCATCTTATCAAAGAAGTGGTGCCTAGTATAGTGTAGCCCATAGATGCTGAGATCAGAGGGAAAAGAGGAGGCATTTCACAATCTGTTTTTTTTTTAAATATGAAATTAGTTGTCAAATTGGTTTCCATACAACACCCAGTGCTCATCCCAACAGGTGTCCTCCTCAATACCCATCACGCAACCCCATCAACCATCAGATTGTTCTCAGTTTTAAGAGTCTCTTATGTTTTGGCTCCCTCCCTCTATAACCTTTTTTTTTTCCTTCCCCTCCCCCATGGTCTAATGTTAAGTTTCTCAGGATCCACATAAGAGTGAAAACATATGATATCTGTCTTTCTCAGTATGACTTATTTCACTCAGCATAACACTCTCCAGTTCCATCCACGTTGCTACAAATGGCCATGTTTCATTCTTTTTCATTGCCAAGTAGTATTCCTTTGTGTATATAAACCACAATTTCTTTATCTATTCATCAGTTGATGTACATTTAGGCTCTTTCCATAATTTGGCTATTGTTGAAAGTTCTGCTATAAACATTGGGGTAGAAGTGCCCCTATGCATCAGTACTCCTGTATCCCTTGGGTAAATTCCTAGCAGTGCTATTGCTGGGTCATAGGGTAGATCTATTTTTAATTTTTTGAGGAACCTCCACACTGTTTTCTACAGTAGCTTCACCAGTTTACATTCCCACCAACAGTGCAAGAGGGTTCCCGTCTTCTCCACATCCTCTCCAGCATCTACAGTCTCCTGATTTGTTCATTTTGGCCACTCTGACTGGCATGAGGTAGTATCTCAGTGTGGTTTTGATTTGTATTTCTCTGATGAGGAGCAACGTTGAGCATTTTTTCATGTGCTGTTTGCCATCTGGATATCTTCTTTAGAGAAGTGTCTATTCATGTTTTCTTCCAATTTCTTCACTGGACTATTTGTTTTTCGGGTGTGGAATTTGGTGAGTTCTTTATAGACTTTGGATACTAGCCCTTTTTCCGATATGTCATTTGCAAATATCTTCCCCATTCCATTGGTTGCCTTTTAGTTTCGTTGATTGTTTCCTTTGCTGTACAGAAGTTTTTATCTTCATGAGGTCCCAATAGTTCATTTTTGCTTTTAATTCCCTTGCCTTTGGAGATGTGTCAAGTAAGGAATTGCTGCGGCTGAGGTCAGAGACGTTTTTCCCTGCTTTCTCCTGTAGGGTTTTGATGGTTTCCTGTCTCACATTCAGGTCCTTTATCCATTTTGAGTTTATTTTGTTGATGGTGTAAGAAAGTGGTCTAGTTTCATCCTTCTGCATGTTGCTGTCCAGTTCTCCCAGCACCATTTGTTAAAGAGACTGTCTTTTTTCTATCGGATATTCTTTGCTGCTTTGTCAAAGATTAGTTGGCCATACTTTTGTGGGTCTAATTCTGGGGTTTCCATTCTATTGCATTTGTCTATGTGTCTGTTTTTATGCCAATACCATGCTGTCTTGATGATGACAGCTTTGTAGTAGAGGCTAAAGTCTGGGATTGTGATGCCTCCTGCTTTGGTCTTCTTCTTCAAAATTACTTTGGCTATTCGGGGACTTTTGTGTTTCCATACAAATTTTAGGGTTGCTTGTTCTGTCTTTGAGAAGAATGCTGGTGCAATTTTGATTGGGATTGCATTGAATGTATAGATTGCTTTGGGTAGTATTGACATTTTAACAACACTTATTCTTCCAATCCATGAGCACGGAATGTTTTTCCATTTCTTTATATCTTCTTCAATTTCCTTCATAAGTTTTCTATAGTTTTCAGCATACAGATTTTTTACATCTCTGGTTAGGTTTATTCCTAGGTATTTTATGCTTCTTGGTGCAATTGTGAATGGGATCAGTTTCTTTATTTGTCTTTCTGTTGCTTCATTATTAGTGTATAAGAATGCAACTGATTTCTGTACATTGATTTTGTATCCTGCGACTTTGCTGAATTCATGTATCAGTTCTAGCAGACTTTTGATGGAGTCTGTCGGGTTTTCCATGTATAGTACGATGTCATTTGCAAAAAGTGAAAGCTTGACTTCATCTTTGCCAATTTTTATGCCTTTGATTTCATTTTGTTGTGTGATTGCTGATGCTAGCACTTCCAACACTATGTTAATCAACAGCGGTGAGATTGGACATCCCTGTTGTGTTCCTGATCTCAGGGAGAAAGCTCTCAGTTTTTCCCCATTGAGGATGATGTTAGCTGTGGGCTTTTCATAAATGGCTTTGATGATATTTAAGTATGTTCCTTTTCTCCCGACTTTCTCGAGGGTTTTTATTAAGAGAGGTTCTTAATTTTGTCAAATGCATTTTTTGCATCGATTGACAGGATCATATGGTTCTTTTCTTTTCTTTTCTTTTATTAAGTGATGTATCACATTGATTGATCTGCAAATGTTGAACCAGCCCTGCATCCCAGGAATGAATCCCACTTGATCATGGTGAATAATTCTTTTATATGCTTTTGAATTCGATTTGCTAGTATCTTATTGAGAATTTTTGCATCCATGTTCTTCAGGTATATTGGCCTGTAGTTCTTTTTTTGCTGGGTCTCTGTCTGGTTTAGGAATCAAAGTAATGCTGGCTTCATAGAATGAGTCTGGGAGTTTTCCTTCCCTTTCTGTTGTTTGGAACAGCTTGAGAAGGGTAGGTATTATCTCTGCTTTAAATGTCTGGTAGAATTCCCCTGGGAAGCAGTCTGGTCCTGGGCTCTTATTTGCTGGAGATTTTTGATAACTGATTCAATTACTTCACTGCTTATGGGTGTGTTCAGGCTTCCTCTTTCTTCCTGTTTGAGTTTTGGAAGTGTGTGGGTGTTTAGGAATTTGTCCATTTCTTCCAGGTTGTGCAGTTTGTTGTCATATAGTTTTTCATAGTATTCCATGATAATTGCTTGTATTTCTGAGCGATTGGTTGTAATAATTCCATTTTCATTCATGATTTTATCTATTAGGGTCACCTCCCTTTTCTTTTTGAGAAGCCTGGCTAGAGGTTTATCAATTTTGTTTATTTTTTCAAAAAACCAACTCTTGGTTTCATTGATCTGCTCTACAGTTTTTTTTAAAATCCTATATTGTTTATTTCTGCTTTGGTCTTTGTTATTTCTCTTCTTCTGCTGGGTTTGGGGTGTCTTTGCTGTTCTGCTACTATTTCCTTTAGGTTTGCTGTTAGATTTTGTATTTGGGATTTTTCTTGTTTCTGTAAATAGGCCTGGATTGCAATGTATTTTCCTCTCAGGACCTCTTTTGCTGCATCCCAAAGCGTTTGGATTGTTGTGTTTTCATTTTCATTTGTTTCCATATATATTTTTTAATTTCTTCTCTTATTGCCTGCTTGACCCATTCATTCTTTAGTAGGGTGTTCTTTAACTTCCATGCTTTTGGAGGTTTTCCAGACTTCTTCCTGTGGTTGATTTCAAGCTTCATAGTATTGGGGTCTGAAAGTGTGCATGGTATGATCTCAATTCTTGTATACTTATGAAGGGCTGTTTTGTGACCCAGTATGTTATCTATCTTGGAGAACGTTCCATGTGCACTCGAGAATAAAGTATATTCTGTTGCTTCGGTATGCAGATCTAAATATATCTGTCAAGTCCATCTGATCCAATGTATCATTCAGGGCCCTTGTTTCTTTATTGATTCTGTGTCTAGATGATCTATCCATTATTGTAAGTGGAGTATTAAAGTCCTTTGCAGTTACCACATTCTTATCAATAAGGTTGCTTATGTTTGTGATTAATTGTTTTATATATTTGGGGTCTCCAGTGTTCGTCGCATAGACGTTTTTAATTGGTAGCTCTTCCTGATGGATAGACCCTGTTATTTGTATATAATGCCCCTTTTCATCTCTTGTTACAGCCTTTAATTTTTGTCCAGTTTGTCTGATATAAGTATGGCTACTCCAGCATTCTTTTGACTTCCAGTAGCATGATAGATATTTCTCCATCCCCTCACTTTCAATCTGAAGGTGTCCTCAGGTCTAAAATGAGTCTCTTGTAGGCAGAAAATAGATGGGTCTTGTTTTTTTATCCATTCTGATACCCTATGTCTTTTGGTGGGAGCATTTAGCCCATGTACATTCAGTCTTATTATTGAAATATATGTGTTTAGAGTCATTGTGATATCTGTAGGTTTCATGCTTATAGTGATGTGTCTGGTACTCCTTGGTCCTTGAAACATTTCACTCACAGAATCCCCCTTAGGATCTCTTGTAGGGCTGGTTTAGTGGTGATTAATTCCTTCCGTTTTTGTTTGTTTGGGAAGACCTTTGTCTCTCCTTCTATTCTGAATGACGGACTTGCTGGATAAAGGATTCTCGGCTGCATATTTTTTCTATTCATCACATTGAAGATTTCCTGCCATTCCTTTCTGACCTGCCAAGTTTCAGGGGATAGGTCTGCTACTATTCTTATATGTCTACCTATGTAAGTTAGGGCCTGTTTATCCCTAGTTGCTTTCAGAATTTTCTCTTTATCCTTGTATTTTGCCAGTTTCAGTATGATATATCGTGCAGAAGATCGATTCAAGTTACGTCTGAAGGGAGTTCTCTGTGCCTGTTAGATTTCAATGCCTTTTTCCTTCCCCAGATCAGGGAAGTTCTCAGCTATGATTTGTTCAAGTACACCTTCAGCCCCTTTCTCTGTCTCTTCATCTTCTGGAATTCCTATGATGTGGATATTATTTCATTTGATTGTATGACTTAGTTCTCTAATTCTCCCCCTCATACTCCTGGATTTTTTTTATCTCTCTTTTTCTCAGCTTCCTCTTTTTCCATAGTTTTATCTTCTAATTCACCTATTCTCTCCTCTGCCTCTTCAATCTGAGCTGTGGTCTACTCCATTTTATTTTGCACCTCATTTATAGCATTTTTTTAGCTCCTCATGACTATTTCTTAGTCCCTTGATCTCTGTAGCAATAGATTCTCTGCTGTTCTCTATTCTTTTTTCAAGCCCAGTGATTAATTTTATGACTATTACTCTAAATTCTTGTTCCTTTATGTTGTTAAATCATTTTTGATCAATTCATTAGCTATCGTTACTTCCTGGAGTTTGAGAGGAACTTTGGTAGAGAGGAGATTCTCTATGTTGGAGCATGAGCTTGGACATGTTGCTTAACTTCTCTGTGCCTCCTACCTCATGGGATTATAATGAATAAACTATTATCCATGTAAAAGTACATAAAACGTCTTTCTGACCCACAATAGCTGTCATATAATGATCAGTTACCAATATTATTTGTCAATTATATAAACATATCTCTATAAAATATTTTATGGCATATTGAGCTAACTTTTCCTTTTTTGTCTTTGATATTTATATCCTCTATGGATGAAAAAATAGTAGTGAAATAATTATAATGATGTATGTATCTCAGACTATTTTCTAAATTATATTTTCTAAATGTTTGAAGCCAATTTTAAGTCTTTCAATTGTGTAATTATCTTTATATCGATAAATGATCATGAGTTTACACAAATGATTAGCCTCAATGTTGATATGTAATTTTTGAAAAGAATATATCACTGATTACTGTGAATGAATTCTCTGTATACATATACTGAGTATTCAGTATCTAAATGTTTGAGAATATTACAGTAAGTGCTAGAAAATAGAGATGAGTGAACACAACCTTATGCATTAGGACTTCTGCTGCTATTGAGTTGTGTGTCCATATAAAGATATGAAGAGATAATCTGTTTATTTAAATGTAAATAAGCATCTGAAAACTGTCTTGACTGGCATCTGAAATTTTAAATCTGAAAATTTCAAAAGCTATTGAATTTTTGAAAATGTTTTCTTTAGCTTCTTGAGAATCAGTACCTGTTGGGGTGCCTGGGTGGCTCAGTTGGTTAAGCATCAGACTTCGGCTCAGGTCATGATCTCGCAGTTCATGAGTTCAAGCACTGCATGAGGCTCTGTGCTGACAGCTCAGAGCCTGGAGCCTGCTTCACATTCAGTATCTCCCTGTCTCTTTCCCCTTCCACCGCTCATGCTCTGTCTCTGCTCTGTCTCTGTCTCAAAAATGAATAAACATTTAAAAAAAGGAAAGAAAAGAAAATCAGTACCTGAAATGAAGACTAATGATTGAATGCCTTCTTAAAGATGAATTAGTATGTTTATTTATTTCCCCAATATTTGTGTGTCACTGATCTATTCATTTAATCATTTTAGGCCTCAGTTACCTCAGCTGTAAATGTAGTCAGCTGTAAATGTAGTCAGGACATTAAAGTCCTTTTCATAGGACATTTCATAATGTTCTAAAATTCTTATATTATTAGTACTATAAGAAAGTTATCATAGTAGTGTGCCAACATGATTATTCATATTCATGATTTGAATGTTTAAAAAGCATTCCTGGCTTAGTATGTTACATACCTCTCTCCATTTTATGGCACTAAATATTATAGTTCAATTCATTATAGATTTAAATCTTACCGTACATTGGCTTCATGGTTAGTATAGGTAAAACAAGTGCTCAGTACTTGAATGTCATAGACTTTGCTCTGCCAGGTTAAATTCTGACACCCACTCTGCGCTATTTTTTCATTTCTATGTGTTTGTAGTTGGGAGAACATTGGTAGATGAGAACAATCAGCATAGGAGAAGAATTACTAGACAGCATAAAGAATGTTTTTTTCCAAAGCAAGTAATGATGTCAGCTCTGTGAGTGAAAAGAGCCTGGTAAAGTTCATTTTATCATGTACCAAAGGACCATAGACTTACTTCATTGCTTTATTCATGTAATTGAAATATAATAACCTCAAATTTTTTAGTTCCTTGAGAAAAGCCAGTGTGCAAATTAAAAGTAATCATAGCAAATAGCAACTAACATTTAGTGAACACTCTCTATGTGCCAAGAATTCTCCTAAGTGCTTTATATATATTGACTCACTTAATCTTCACAAAAACCTTTGAGTAAGGTACTATCATTATCCCTGTTTTTCAGCTGAGGCACACAGAAGCTAAGCAACTTGACCAATGTCACATGGTAAGTAAAAGGTGAAGCTTATTTGAGGATTTAATACCACACTAGTGGTAAACAGTACTCCTTATTGACTGTTATTACTAGGTGCAGCTACTTACCTGAGCCAAATATAAAGTAATAGTAGAGATCATTTTCTAAATACTAAGGTTACACAATGATGATGATGCCTCAAAATTAATATGTAGGCTTCATCTATCATGGTATTTGAAGGTGTGGTTAGGCTGCCTTTAGGTTTCTGTTGAGCATTCTACACTCTACTGCTGCTGTCTTTGGAAAAGTGTAAGTGTTGGTGAGAGCTCTTTTTGGTTTATCACCATATTTGGCTTGAATTTTTAGCAGCTAAATTCTACATACAACATAAAGGGACAATTCACTGACATGTATTTTAGTGACTCCAGCAGTATGCTGCCAATTTTTTAAAAAGTGTAAGCTCTTGAACAATACAGATAATCAAATCTCATAATTCAGAGAATACACTGGTCTCCTGCAAGGGCAGGGAGAAAATTTTCTTCCCTCAGTAATTGACTGGATGCATTATTATTCTTAACCCCCATCCACAGGACCTGGTATTTTCTTTTACCAAAGGCAGGACTAAGAATTATATTACGATGGAACAAAATTTATATAGAAATGACACATTAGGCACCAACCTGCAGAACTAGAGTAGAATGAGCTGAAACTACAGATATTACTTTTGCTGTCTAATGGAGTTCTTTGAGATTTTTCATTTTGTGTTAAAAATTTCATTTTGTGTTAAAAATTAGGACTTTGCTGCTTGATTTTATGCATGTAGTATTCTTGTCTTATAGGTTTCAATCTTAAAGCTAATGGGATGGCTGATTATAAATGTAAGGCTTTTTAGAATAGTGAGTAGGAATCAATTCTCCACCCACTCCTCAAAATGGGAATCAAACAAAGATGAAATCGATCTGTTAATTATATTTTTGTCTAAATAGTTTACCAATGTTTACATCTATTTTCTAATTTATATTCAGAAGATTTGGGTTGGAAGTGAGGATGCATGCAGATTGCAGAAATTCCTGTTTCCATATGGGTATATTTTGGTCAGTACAAAGTTGAGCAACTTGTTGAGATTTTTAAGGATTTTTAAGTTTTAATTCCAATATAGTTAACATACAGGATTATATTAGTTTCAGGTGTGCAATATAGTGATTCAACAATTCACCCAGTGCTCATCATGACAAGTGCACTACGTAATCCCCATCTCCTATTTCACCTATTCCCCTACCCACCTCCCCTCTGGTAACCATTGGTTTGTTCTCTATAGTTAAGAGTCTTTTTTTTTTTTTTGGTTTCCATCTCTCTTTTTCCCTTTGCTCATTTGTTTTGTCTCTTAAAGTCCACATATGAGGGAAATAATATGGTTAAAACTAGAACTACCCTATGATCCAGTAATTGCACTATTGGGTATTTATCCGAAAAATACAAAAACAGTAATTCAAAGGGATATATGCACCTTCAATGTTTATTGAAGCGTTGTTTACATCAGCCAAAATATGGAAGCAGCCCATGTCCATTGACTTATGAATGGAAAAAGAAGATGTAGTATATATATACAATGGAATATTACTCAGCCATCATAGTTTGGCTATGTTGACGGTGTTGCTATAACCATTGGGGTGCAAGTACCCTGTTCAAATCTGTATTTTTGTGTCTTTTGTGTAGATACATAATAGTGCAATTACTGAATCATAGGGAAGTTCTATTTTTAGTTTTTTAAGGAGACTCCATACTGTTCTCCAGAGTGGCTGCACCAGTTTGAGTTCCCACCAGCAGTGCAAGAGAACTCCCCTTTTTCTGCATACTCATCAACACCTGTTGTTTAGTGTGTTGTTAATTTTAGCCATTCTGACAGGTGTGATGTGGTATCTCAGTGTGGTTTTGATTTTTATTTCCCTAATGATGAATGATGTTGACCATCTTTTCATGTGTCTGTTAGCCATCTGGATGTATTCTTTGGAAAAGTGCCTATTCATGTCTTTTGCCCATTTCTTCATTTGTTTTTTTGTTTGTTTTTTGGGTGTTGAGTTTGATAAGTTCTTTATAGATTTTTGGATACTAACCCTTTATTAGATATGTCATTTGCAAATATCTTCTTCCATTCCACAGGCTAACTTTTGTTGATTGTTTCCTTTTCTGTGCATAAGCTTTTTATCTTGATGAGGTCCCAATAGTTGATGTTTGCTTTTGTTTCCCTTGTCTTCAGCAACATGTCTAAAAAGAAGTTGCTCTGAGATCAAGGAGGTTACTGCCTGTGTTCTCCTTTAAAATTTGATGGTTTCCTAGGCGCGCCTGCGTGGCTCGGTCAGTTAAGCGTCCGACTTCAGCTCAGGTCATGATCTCATGGTCCGTGAGTTCGAGCCCCGCGTTGGGCTCTATGCTGACAGCTCAGAGCCTGGAACCTGTTTCAGATTCTGTGTCTCGCTCCCTCTCTGCCCCTCCCCTGTTCATGCTCTGTCTCTCTCTGTCTCAAAAATAAATAAACGTTAAAAAAATTTAGCATTTGATGGTTTCCTGTCTCACATTTAGGCATTTCATCCATTGTGAATTTATTTTTGTGCATGGTATAAGGAAGTGTTCCAGTTTCATTTTTCTGCATGTCGCCGTCAAGTTTTCCCAACACCATTTGCTGAAGAGACTTTCTATATATATATATATATATATATATATATATATATATACACATACATACACACACATTGGATATTCTTTTCTGCTTTGTCAAAGATGAGTGGACCATATAGTTGGGGGTCCATTTCTGGGTTTTCTATTCTGTTCCATTGATCTATGTGTCTGTTTTTGTGCCAGTAGCATACAGTTTTCATGACTAGAGCTTTGGAATATAGCTTGAAATACAGAATCATGATGACTCCAGTTTTATTTTTCTTTTTCAGGATTGCTTTGGCTATTTGGGGTATTTCGTGGTTCCATACCAATTTTAGGGTTGTTTGAGTTAGCTCTGAGAGAATGCTGGTGGTATTTTGATAGGAATTGCATTAAATGTGTAGGCTGCTTTGGGTAATACAGACATTTTAACAATGTGTGTTCTTCCAATCCGTGAGCATGGAATGCTTTTCCATTTCTCTGTGTTCTCTTCGGTTTCTTTCATAAGTTTTTCTACAGTTTTAAGAGTACAGATCTTTTACCTCTTTAGTTAGGTTTCTTCCTCAGTATCTTATTATTTTTGGTGCAGTTGTAAATGGGATCAATTACTTGATTTCTTTTTCTGTTGCTTCATTACTGGTGTATAGAAATGCAAGATTTCTTGCATTACTGGTGTATAAAATCTGCAAAATGCAGATTTCTGCACATTGATTTCATATCCTGTGACTGCTGAATTCATGTATTAGTTCTAGTAATTTTTTGATGGACTCTTTCAGGTTTTTTACATAGAGGATCATGTCATCTGCAAATAATGAAAGTTTGATTTCTTCCTTGATATATTGTATGGTCTTTATTTCTTCTTGTTTTATGATTGCTGAGGCTAGGATTTCCAGCACTATATTCAACAGTAATGGTGAGAATGGGTATCCTTGTCTAGTTCCTGACTACAGGGGAAAGGCTCTCAGTTTTTCCCCATTGAAGAAAATATTATCTGTTGGTCTTTTGTATATCGCTTTTATTATGTTGAGGTATGTTCCGTCTATTCCTATCTTCTTGAAGGTTTTTATCAAGAATGGGTGCTTTATTTTGTCAAATGCTTTTTTCTACATTTATTGACAGGATAACATAGTCCTTACCCTTTCTTTTACTAATGTGGTGTATCATGTTGAGTGACTTGTGAATATTGAACCAGCCCTGTAGCCCGGGAATAAAACCCACTTGATCATGGTGAATAATTCTTTTATTGTAATGTTGAGTTCAATTTTTTAGTATCTTGTTGAGAATTTTGCATCCATGTTTATCAGGGATATTGGCCTGTATTTCTCCTTTTTAGTGGGGTCCTTGCCTGGTTTTGGAATCAAGGTAAGGCTGGCTTTGTAGAATGAGGTTGGAAGTGATCCTTCCATTTATATTTTTTGGAACAGTTTGAAAAGAATAGGTGTTAACTCTTTTTTAAATGTCTGATAGAATTTCCCCTGGGAAACCATCTGATGCTGGACTCTTGTTTGCAGATTTTTGATAACTGATTCAATTCCTTTGCTTATTATGGGACTGTTCAAATTTTCTATTTCTTTCTGTTTCAGTTTTGGCATTGTGCGAATTCCTAGGAATTTGTCCATTTCTTCAAGATTGTCCAATTTGTTGGCATAATTTTCCATAATATTCTCTATATAATGTTTGTATTGCTGTGGTGTTGGTAGTAATCTTTCATCTTTCATTTGTGATTTCATCTATTTGGTTCTTTTTTCTTTTCTTTTTGATAAGACTGGTTAGGGGTTTATCAACTTTGTTTATTTTTTCAAAGAACCAGCTCTCAGTTTCGTTGATCTGCTCTACTAGATTTTGTTTGTTTGTTTCTGTATCGTTTATTTCTGCTCTCATCTTTATTTTTTCCCTCTTCTGCTGCTTTTAGGCTTTATTTGCTGCTCCTTTATTTAACTAGTTCCTTTAAGCTTTATTTGCTGCTCCTTTATTTATCAGCTCCTTTAGGTGTAAGGTTAAATTATGTATTTGGGAACTTTCTTACTTCTTGAGATAGCCCTAAATTGCAATATACTTTCCTCATAGGAGTGCCATTGCTGCATCCCAAAAGGTTTGGACTGTCATTTTCATTTTCATTTGCTTGCATGTATTTTTTATTTTTCTTTAATTTCCTGGTTAACCCATTCATTCTTTAGTAAGATGATATTTAACCACTGTATATATTTGTGGTCTTTCCAATTTTTTTTTCTTGTGGTTGATTTCAAGTTTCATAGTGTTGTGATCTGAAAATATACATAGTATGATTTCTATTATTTTGTACCTGTTGAGGACTGATTTGTGACCCAGTATGTGATTCATTCTGGAGAATGTTACATGTGCACTCAAGAAGAATGTGTATTCTGTTGCTTAGGATGGAATGTTCTGAATATATCTGTTAAGTCCATTTGGTCCAGTGTGTTACTCAAAGCCACTGTCTCCTTGTTGAGTCTTTACTTAGATGATCTGTCCATTGTTGTAAGTGGGGTATTAAATCCCCTACTATTATGGTATTATTATCAATGAGTTTCTTTATGTTTTTTATTAATTGATTTATATATTTGGGTGCTTTCAAGTTGGGGGCATAAATTTTTAAAATTGCTGGATCTTCTTGATGGCTAGATCCCTTAATTATGATATAATGCCCTTCATCATCTCTTGTTCCAGTCTTTTTTTTTTTTTAATTTAGTTTGTCTGTTTTAAGTATGGCTATTCTGGCTTACTTTTGACCTCAATTAGCATGATAGTTGGTTCTCCATACCCTCACTTTTAATCTGCAGGTGTCTTTAGGTCTAAAATGAGTCTCTTGTAGGCAGCATATAGATGGATTTTTTTTTCTTTTCCATTCTGATACCCTTTGTCTTTTGATTGGAGCATTTAGTCCATTTACATTCAGAGTGATTATTGAAAGATATGGATTTAGTGCCATTGTGTTGCCTGTAGAGTTGGTGTTTCTGGTGATGTTTTCTGGTCTTCCCAGTCTTTGTTGTTTTGGTCTTTTTTTTCCCACTCAAAGAATACCCCTTTAAATTTCTTGCTGGACTGGTTTAGTGGTAATGAACTCCTTTAGTTTTTGTTTGTCTGGGAAACTCTATCTCTCCTTCTATTCTAAATGATAGTCTTGCTGGATAAAGAATTCTGATTGCATATTTTTCCCATTCAGCATGTTGAATATTTCTTGGCACTCCCTTCTGGGCTGCCAAGTTTCAGTGGCCAGATCTGCTACTGACCTTATGTGTCTACCCTTTTACCTTAAGGACATTTTTTTTCCCCTAGCTGCCTTTAGAATTCTCTCTTTATCTTTTTCTTTTGCAAGTTTCACTATGATATGTTGTGGTGTTAACTTGTGTGTGTGTGTGTGTGTGTGTGTGTGTGTTTCATTTTGAGGTGAGTTCTCTGTACCTGTTTCCTTCCCCAGATTAGGGAATTTCTAAGCTACAATTTGTTCAAATAAACCTTCCCCTTTTTCCCACTTTTATTTTTCTGGGACTCCTATAATACAGATATTGTTTCATTTTATGAAATCGTGTAGTTGTCTAAGTCTCCCCTCGTGATCTAAAAGTTTCCTTTCTCCCTTCTTTTCAGCTTCATTATTTTCCATAATTTTGTCTTCTGTATCACTTATTCTCTCCTCTGCTTCTTCAGTCCTTCTGGTGAATGTATCCAGTCAGTTTTGCATCACAGTTAGAGCCTTTTTCATATCAGCCTGACTAGTTTTTGTCTTTGATCTCTGAAGCAAGGGTTTCTATGGTGTCTTCTATGCTTTTTTCAAGTCCAGCTAGTAGTCTTGTGACTGTTGTTCTACATTCATGTTCATATATATTTATTATATCTGTTTTGGGCTAGTCTCTGGCTGTGATTTATTCTTGACCTTTCTTATGTAGACTATTCCTCCATCTGGTAATTTCATCTAAGTTTCTGTCTTTTGGGTGTTTTGTCTTTCAAATGTTTATTTATTTTTGAGAGAGGGAGAGGGACAGTGTGAGCATGGGAGAGGCAGAGAGAGATGGAGCCACAGAATCTGAAGCAGACTCCAGGCTCTGAGCTGTCAGCACAGAGCCTGATGTGGGGCTCAAACTTATGTACTGTGAGATCATGCCCTGAGCTAAAGTTGGACACTTAACCAACTGAGCCACCCTCATGCCCAATATTTTGCATGTTTTGACTGCTTGTTATGTTTCCTGCACCTGAGAGTACTGCTATATTAAAAATAGATCATACACTGTCTTGGACCTGGCACTTCAGGATATGTTTCTGGTGTATGCTGTGTGCACTCTGCTTTTGCGTTTTGGCTGTTGTTTCCCACTGGTCAGTCCTGTGCAGAACTCCTTTTTGCTTGCAGTGGTGGAGTGTTTGGACATTTAACTAGGTGTGCTTTGATTTGTTTGCTAAAATAAACCTGGGAAAAGGAGGGGGGGACCTGATTCCAAAAAAGGAGAAGAAAAAAGGGAACAAAAAAAAAGAAAGAAAAGAAAAAGGAAAAAAAAATAAAAAAAATAAGAAAAGAAATAAAAGAAAAAGAGAAGACTGGTCCCCTCAAAAAGAGAAAAGGAAGTGAAAAAAATAAACAAGAAACTGTGAGACTGATTCCAAAGAAAAAAAGGAGATAAAAAAAAGAGCAAGCCTAGTCCTATTTCCCCCAGAACTGCAGGTGTCTTTTTGAAGCACTTGCTTTTTAGTACACTTGGTGCATGTGTGGTGCTGGCTGTGCTGTCTTCTGGAGGAGAGGGCCATTGCATTGGTCGAGAGTCAGGCTTCTCCCAGGAAATAAGCAGTTGCCAGGCACTGGTGGGGTGGGGTTTGTGTAAGCGGTCCCACCTCCACTGGAGTCCACTGTGTGGCTCTCTGAAGTCCAACCATGTTGGTGTTGGGGGGGGATGGTGCCACCCCAATCTCTTGTTCTGGACAAAGGACCTCACATCCCTCACTGTTCAGGCAGCCCTCACAGAATAGTAAGGGCAGTCAGCTTGCACTGCTCCACAGCACCCCTCATCTTTGATTTGATATGCGGCTGGGATCAAAACTCAAAATCTTTAAGGACCTGGCACAGAACAGACCCATATTCCTTTTCTAGAGCAGAGCCTCTCCACCCTGTATCTGATGTCTTTTGTCCCAGAAAAACAGTCCCACACCTTTGTGGTCTGTACAATCTGTGGTGTACCATCACTAAAAGCAGCAAAAAAGTTATATGTCCTCTGATTGTACCTATACTACTGCCAATGAAAGGCCTTTTTCTGGTGCCTACAGGGTCTTTTGTCCTTGGAGAAGCAATATACACTCTTCTAAAAGTACTCTAGGAAGGGTATGTGCTTTCCCAGTGTGCCCTGGAGATCCCTACACCACACGGTGCAATACAGGGCCAGAACCCCTCTTATCTCCAGTAGTGTTTGCCACAGCTCCATTCCTGAGAAGATCACATAATTCCAAAACCTCAGAGTTTGAGTGCCACAGGCTGTGATGCAAAAACAAACAAACAAACAAACAAACAAACAAAAAACCACCAAAACCAAAACCAAAAAAAAACAAACCTGTGATACTCTGAACCTTTCACTCACCAGTCTGAGGTCCAGAGAGGTTTTCCTCTTGTAGGAACCTGACACTGCACTCTCTCAACCTCTCTCTCTTTCTCTGCCTTTTGTCTCTCCATGGAAAGGGTTCCCTCCTTTCTAGGGAACCGCCCCTTTTCTCTCCTGCAATTCACTTCCATGTACTTTGCACCTACCATGCTGTCTCCCTCCAGCTGTGGAGATCCTTCTGCCAGTCTGCAGATCAATTTCCTGGGTGTTCCAAGTGCTATAGAGCTATGTTTGAGGGACCAAAAAAAAAAAATCAGGGTTCCCTACCACTCTGCCTTCTTAACTCCTACCACAAAATATGATTTTAAATATTAATGCCATTGTTTCTACCCAGAAACTAAATATAGAAAAGAAACAACACATAGATTTCTTTTTGAGACTATAGCAGGAGGCTCTGATAATGGAGCAAGTTGGAAAGGAAATTGAGACAATGATCATTAGGTATATTTCTCCATATGCATACTTGTGAATAGCTCACTCTATATAAGAGTTATGAGTTCAGTGTAATTTTCCAGCACCTCTAGAAATCATTTGGATTGGGAAAAATGGGTAGTTAGAGGTGGGAATAGTTTCATGTTGGATTTTTCTCTAAATATATAAGATTAATTCCTCAGTAGTTATTGATTTTGATGCTTCAGAACTATAAGCAAGTAATCAAATCCTTTCACTCTTTACACTTGCACGTTTTAGCAATTTTTCTTCCAAATCATTGATTATCACTCTTGCCAAATGTATTTTATTATCTTCAGGTAATGGTAAGGCAGGATGTAGACTCAATACTATTTGAAATATATTTTTCCATTTGATTTGATAGCAGACAGATTTCATCTGTTTCACTTTTAACATGCAAATGAATACAGATATCCTTTTTGCATGCTTATGGATTCCCAAAAAAGGGAGATACCGCCTCTTAAAAAAATAATCAAAATAAATAAAATTAATATTTAGACAGATTTCTATAAAACCTTCCATTTGAATCAATCAATAACTATTGGTTAGTTGTCTACTATGTGTCTACTCTATAATATATATTGTAAGGGAAATTTGTAAGGAATGTAAGATGTTTTGACACTCACAGAATTTATAGTGTCTTGCATCATGACATACAAAAAAGAGTATGTGACAGCCCTATAGCAAGTAAGTGAAGAAATTTATATTATGGAGAACAAGCAATATAGTAGGTCAGGGGAGAGGTTGATATGAAATAGTTCTATCAAGGGCCTTCAAGCTTTTGAGGCTCTGAGTTTGTTAATGCTGTTCTTTCAGCTTTATAATTCATCTTGTCAATTTTTCCTTCCCCACCCCCTCTTCAAATTTCTGCTTGTAATATTTTAAGACTAATTCAAATGCTACCCTTTCCATGAGTTCTCACAGTTAGGTTTGATTTTTCCTTTTTTTGTGCACAGAATATCATAACACAATATTTCTATTATTTTATTTGCTTCTAGTGACTATCATAGTGCTTTGCTCATAATAGAATGTCAATATATATTTATTCAATGTATTTGACAATGGAATTGTTACTACAGGTGGGAATTGTATAGAAGCTGAGCCATGAGAGATGAGTAGGAATTGGTTAGGGAGAAAAGTAAGGAACACAACTCTGGGGGTACAAATGAATTTGACCATTTAGAACGAGCACAAAATGTGCATTTAAAAATATACACTTTGAGTATAATTTGTAAACTTTAATTCTATTCCCCAGAACCAATGGATTTTAATGCATGTACTAAAATATGTTACCTTAAATTTTATCATGCCTTTATTAAAATAGTTGTATAAGAAGGCATGGTATATTTCCAATTATTCTTAAAATAATGCCTATTATGTTAAATATACTGTTTTAAAAGAAGAGAAAATTTTGAGAAAGACATTTAAAAAGTAAAAGGTTACAAAATTTATCTTGCATTCAGAGAGAACTAAAGAATAAACTATAACAAGGTGATTCGATTTATTGTAGAAGTCACTATGAAAATAGCTAGAGATTAGAGAGAATAACAACCAAAAAAACAAAAACAAAACAAAACAAAACACGAGGAAAACAGCATTGTGTGAGTACTATCAAAATAATTTGGGTTAGGATAGATTGGACACCTAATTGAAGGCTTGGAGAGATCTTTAGCTTTTTCTGATGTAGAGTGAAAATGGCAGGAACAAGTACCATTGAAGAGCAATTAGGTTTCGATTGCTATTGAGTTGACTTGTGTGGATCAATCCAGAAGTCAACTCAAGTAAGCTGGTCCACATGAGAGAAAAGTACTTGTAAAGATTCCATATAATAAGACTAGTTGAAAATTGTATTGAGTAAATGAAATATTTCCCTAACATTGTACATACTGCCAGACTCTCAATGGGGCAATGTGGCTTTTATCAATGTATCAACAAGTGTGTGGCTCTCTTGGTTTAGTGTATCTGTTGACTATATTACAATCATTCTATGGGGGGAGAGGAATAAAGGTTTTTAATGCTGACAGGACTACAAGAGAGATCCCCCAAATGGTTGTCTCCCTTTGTAACAAAGATGACATCTAAATGGGGGGACATGCAAATGACTCCATGCCACTCAACAGACACACTGATTCTTTGATAACAGAGGTTTTTATTGTTTTATTTTTTTAATTAATTTATTTTGAGAGAGAGAGAGAAAGTGTATGTGAACAGGGGAAGGGCAGAGAGAGAGGGAAAGAGAGAATCTTAAGCAGGATCCATGCTGTTAGCATGGAGCCCAATGTGGGGCTTAATATCACGACTGTGAGATCCCTACCTGAGCTGATGTCAACAGTCAGATGCTTAACCTATTGAGCCACCCAGGTACCCTGAGAGGTTTTTATTTTTTAAAACTATGCATTTATGTCTCTATTGCCATTCATAGACCTTTTCATAGTGCCCCATTTATCTGTATGTGTATTGAAATTTAGGAAAATGAAGTTGTAGAGATAAAATGCTATGTAATTTTACATAGTATATAGATATGTTTGTTTTTGAGAAGATCTAACTTGACGTTTACTTTCAATTAGCTCTGTACATTAATTTCCTATTTGTAAAAGAATGAGCATTTCCTTTTTTTTTTTTTAAATCTCCTACTTTATTTGAATGAATGCCCAGCCAATTCTTCTAGGATTTCCATTACTTACTAGGTGTTACTTACATTTTAATTTACTCTTTGTAGATACTATTTAGTTCACTTAAATTGTTATATAATAACTAATGCCTCAGTCAGTGTCCTGAAAGAATATACATATTTCCATTGGTCCCTAATGAGAATGCAAACTATGCGCAATAGGGGAAAAAGTCTCCAAAACAAATATTCCAGATATAAATATTCAGATAAAATGGAAAACTACTAAAAAGAGTTTTAGCATATTACCATTTAGATTTTCTCCAGATTAAAAACAAAAGCATGTTTTTGATATACATTTAGTCAATAAGGGATACAATGATTTTTGAGTCTATAGTATTATGGTACTGTGGGAAATATAATAAAATTAGTTCACTTGAAAACAAACCAGGCTCCTGATATCAGTAACCTTTGGGAAACTTAGAAATATTTGGCATTTCCAAATTTTATGATTCTGGTCTAATGGGGTTCAAACCAGACTCATATTTAAGGGAAACCCAGTGAGTCATAGGAATAATATGTTTACTGCTTCCAGCATTGGTTTTAATGTTCAGAATACTTTCTTTTGATCTTTACAGAATGTGCATTTTAGGTCTAAGTATTCTATATTTTGTTTTTTTTTTATATATTTTTCCTTTAAGGAACATTATTTGTATTCATCCTGCACTAGAAGTTTCAAGGTCAGCATTACTTACACAATTGTAATAGTCCCAACAGAAAGATAAATATATATTGACTGAGGCTGAAGTTCCAGTTCTTTCAGTTAAGGTCAACAGCCCCTTGGAGGTACACTACAACCTTTAAATGTCTATTGGTTAAATTACTGATGAATTACTGAACTTTTCAAAATGGAGGAAGCCTACATTGTACTGGGAAGAAACCTGATATATTGTGTCTTTGCCTGATATAATTTTGAACAAGATGCAAAGTAATTTCAATCCAGCCCCAGTTCCAAAACTTTATGGAAATGATTATAAAACTGACTACTGAGGCTGAATGTACTGGACCAAAAAAAAAAAAAAAAAAAGATTTAGGGGCACCTTTTCTTTTGCAAACCTGATTTGTAACATTGTCTTAAGATGAATTTAAAATGAGCTGACACTTTAAATTCTCAGTCATGTTAACATTTTAAACTATGTAGATACTGAAAGCATATAGTATTGAAAAAGCTGGAGGTGTTGGGGGAAGAGTTAATAAAAAGAATAAAGGACATCATAAGAGAAGATAGATATAAAAACCATCTTCAATGGATAGAAATGCTTTGAGGCTTGAGGTAATCATGTAACAGAGTATTGAAAGCAGAACACTACATCATAGTAAAACTAAATGAGACACTTGACTTTGCACATGTCTGCTGGCATATTTTAGACAATGTGATCCCTGAGGGTTGGGATGAGAAAACTAAACAGGTAGGGTAAAGAAGAATGCATTGAAGATGCTGATTTTTTTCCCTCTCATTTATATATAATTAAGTAATATACCAAAAAGGGTTTATATAACAAACATTATTGTGTAACTTAAAACTTCTTTGTAGTTCAGTACATTTTCTATTACAAAAATTTTTGTATTTTTGTATCATAATATACATATTATACATAATATACATATACATATATATCAAAAAATACATAATACATAATATACATATTTGTCACAATATACATATTTTGGATGTATATTTGTATCATAACAATGTTTTGATATTATCCTTCCCAAAATGATTTCATTTTTAGTGACTTAAAGTTTTATATAGTTTGACACTACTTTAGAATCATTTAATTACTCAGCCATGAAAAAGAACAAAATCATGCCATTTGCAAGAACATGGATAGATCTAGAGTGTATAATACTAAGTGAAATAAACCAGTCAAAGACAAATTTCATATGGTATCACTCATATATGGAATTTAGGAAACAAATCAAACAAAGAAAAAAAACAGACAAACACAAAAATGATTCTTAAGTATAGAGAACAAACTGGTGGTTGCCAGAGAGGAGACGGGTGGGGGATGGGTGAAGTAGGCAAAGGGGATTAAGAGTACACTTATTGAGCACTGAGTAATGTATGGAATTCTTGAATTACTATATTGTACATCTGAAACTAATACAATACTGTATGTTAATTATACTGAATTAAAAATAAAAAGTAAAGTAAATAAAAATGCAAAAAAAACTTAGATGGAATAATAATCTAAAATAACTTTTTTAAACAAAAATTATTTGCTTTCTGAGGGTTGATGGAGGGAGGTGGGTGGGAGGTGGGCTAGATGGGTGATGGGTATTAAGGAGGGCACTTCTTATCATGAGCACTGGGTGTTGTATGTAAGTGATGAGTCACTGAATTCTACTTCTGAAACTATTATTGCACTGTATATTAACTAACAAAAAATTAAATTTAAAAAGTCTAAGAAAATTATTTGTGAAAGTTATATGTGAAATATCTTATTATGTGACATATTTGATATAAATTTTTACAAATGTAACACCTCAGTTATATGAGTCAAATTTAATAGTACATCATATGCCCAAGTTTTCCTATAAAATGTAAGAATCAATGGCAGTATTTTCCCTAAATTAATATCAGATTAGTAATATTACTTTTTATTAATATCAGACGAACAATCTCACTTTTTATTAATTAAACACTTTATTATCAGACCCTCATTGTATTGTGATTTCTTTTGGTCTGTTTAGAAGCTGAATAAAAATGAATGCTTTTGACTTCAAAAGGGGATTCTGAGATTTACAAATATATATCACAGTGATTAAAAATAGTTCCTAGGAGCACACAGGAGAGGGGCACCTGGGTGGCTCAGTCAGTTAAATTTCTCTGTCTCCTCATTTTTTCTGCCTGTCTGTGTCTGTCTGTTTCTGTGTTAAAAAGTAGCTGTGTCTTCTGCTCTTGAAAGTAATGATTTTAGGGGTGCACCTGGGTAGTTCAGTCAGTTAACTGTTTGACTCTTGATTTCAGCTCAGGTCATGATCTCACGGTTCATGAGTTTGAGCCCTGCATTGGGCTCTCTGCTATCAGCACAGAGCCTGTTTCAGATCTTCTTTCCCCCTCACTCTCTGCCCCTTCCCTGCTTATGCTCTTTCAAAAATAAATAAACATTTAAAAAAAGAGAGAGAAAGGAGCACATGGGGAAATGCACAAAGAGAACATTTCCCCAGGCCATAGGCTTAGAAAATGAGAGGGGCTGAATTTTGTGAGTTCCTGCAACCAGTGGGGTTTAAAGTCTGGATTTTTTTTCTTAAGATTTTATTTTTAAGTAATCTCTACACCCCACATGGGGCTCGAACTCTAAACCCTGATATCAAGAGTTGTATGTTCTATTGACTGAGACAGCCAGGTGCCCCCAGCCTGGAGTTTTAAAGGTCAGTGGGATTGGCCAGGGTAGATCCTGAAGGACACTGCAATGCTCCTGGAAAGAAAGCAGGCAAACAACCTGGACACATACAGTATGAAAACAGTGATCTAAAAAGCCCTTGGGCCACATGGGGAAATTATTCATTCTTCTCTTGCATGTCCCTGAGAAACAGTGTTCCCAGGACACCTCTCAGGGAACAAAGCAGCTAGCCAGTGACATTTCCCACCCACTGCCCCTCAGCATAAACACAGAGCTACCATTGGGAAGCAGTTGAACACCAGCACTGGCTGCCTAACTCGCTCAGAGGAAGCCACACACCCCGGGTTCTGGAAAGACAAGTCTTTTTTTTTTTTTTAACGTTTATTTATTTTTGGGACAGAGAGAGACAGAGCATGAACGGGGGAGGGGCAGACAGACAGGGAGACACAGAATCGGAAACAGGCTCCAGGCTCTGAGCCATCAGCCCAGAGCCTGACGCGGGGCTCGAACTCACGGACCGCGAGATCGTGACCTGGCTGAAGTCGGAAGCTTAACCGACTGTGCCACCCAGGAGCCCCTGGAAAGACAAGTCTTAAAGTCAATCTGGTATCAGTCCTGGCATGATAAGCTCCTACCCAAGAAGACCAGCATGAATCACTGTGCAGACCATGTCTTCTGAATAGAGAGTTCTTTAGGGCTTAGTTCTGGGTGGAATTGGTGTCAGGTATAATTTCACAAGCACACCAGAACACACCTAGGTAAACTCACCACATCAAGGTCAGGGACCAAACACAGTCCACCGCAGGCAAGGAGAGACCTGCAGATGACAGGCTTAATGGATACAGCAGCAAAAACAATAACACAGCACACATAGCACACACCAGAGACACGCCCTGAAGCACTAGGCCCTGGTCATTACATGACCTCTTCTTCAAAAAGCAATTACTTTCAGGAGCAGGAGACATAACTGGATTTTATAACACAGAGAAGAAGGTAAAGACTTCGACAAATGCCAAGACAGAGGAATTTATCCCAAATGAAATAATAGGATAAGGCCACAGTGGGAGATCTAAGCAAAACAGATATAAGTAACATGACTGATAGAGAATTTAAAGCAGCAATCATAAGGATACTTGATGGATTTAGAAAGGAAGATATCAGCTAGACACCACAGAGATAAAAGAGTTAAAAAAGAATCAATCAAAAATGAAGAATGTAATAAATGAGATTGGAAACAGGTTTGGTTCAATGAATAGCAGTCTGGAAGAAGCAGAGGAATGAATTAGTGGCCTAGAGAAAAAAATAATGGAAAATAATCAAGTTGAGCAGCAAAGAGAAAGAGGAATTATGGAACACGAGAATAGACTTAGGCAACTCAGTTACTCCATCAAATGTAATAACATTCATATTATAGGAGTCCCAGAAGAAGCGAGAGAAAAGGGGGCAGAAAATTTATTTTAAAAGTAATAGCAGAAAACTTCGCTAATCTGGAGAACAAAACAGACATCCAGATCCAGGAGACACAGAGAACTCCCATCAAAATCAACAAAAGCAGATCAAACCAAGACATATTGTAATTAAATTTGCAAAATATAGTTACAAAAAAAATCTTAAAAGCAAGGCAAAAGAAATCCTCAACCCAAAGGAAAACCCATAAGCCTAGCTGGAAACATCACAGCAGAAACTCTGAAAGCCAGTAGGGAGTGGAATGATATATTCAAAGTGCTGAATGATAAAAATATGTAGCCAAGAATATTCTCTCCAGAAAGGCTATCATTCAGCATAGAAAGAGAGATAAAGAGTTCCCCAGACAAAAAAAAGCTAAAGGAGTTTGTGACCACTAAACCAGCTTTGCAGGAAATATTAAGGGGGACTCTTTGAATGGAAGGGAGAGACTAAAAGTGACAATGACAAGAAAAGACAGAATATTTTCAGAAAAAAAGAAAAAAAAACCAATAAATTGGCACTAAATTTGTATCTATCAATAATTACTCTGAATGTAAATGGACTAAATACTCCAATAAAAAGACATAGGGTATCAGAATGGATAAGAAGTCAAGACCCATCTATATGCTGACTACAAAAGACTCATTGAAAAAAAATAAAGTACAACAATTAAAAATTTCTCTTTCTGTATCCAAGAAAGGAAAAGAAGAAAGAAAAAAGAAAACAATTTAAGCAAAAACAGAAGCAAAGAAAACAAATAAATGAACCAGCAAACACAATGAAACCCGAATGTGTTTACATCCAGTTTCCTCTAGAACTGAAACTGTGAAACAGTCTACAGTCCATACACTAAGCAGGTAGAGTGACTTGTGCTGGTCTTCAGGGGGATGATCTTGGAGGGTGCAGTTGGGTGGGGCTTGGTGTAACAGCTCCGTTCTCCACTAGGTGGCGCTGCTTAGCTTACTGGGGGCAGGGATCCCTGTGCCTGGGAGGGGGAAATGGCTCCATCCAGCTCCCTAGTCTCTGGTGCAGGAAATTTGCACTCTCACCAACCTGCAATCAAGCCCCCCTCCTTTGTCTCAGGCCTCTGTCTACTCCCTGCCTCCACACTGTTCATGACCAAACTGTCCACCTGCCAGGCGGTACCTCCCTCCAGAGTTTTATCTCAGATGGGCTATATTTCAAAACCTCACACTTAAGAGACCCCTGAGGCTTGGACCCACACTGACTCTCTGGGGGAGGGTCTTGCTGAGCAATGGCTGGGTGCCGGCTTGCCCTAGAAAATGTTTGTGCCATCGCACAGTGCAGAGGTTCAGAGATTATGGCAAATCACAACACACAGCTGGTACTAGGTTTTGCCGCACTCTGACATCTTTGTCCCAATAGCAGCAAATGTGGCTTCTCTCTGGGGTCCTTTGGGACCTTTGACCACGGGGAGGCCTTATGGCCTCTACCAAATGCTACCAGGCAGGTGAACCATCTCTCCCCATGTGACACATGGACCCCTCTGACTTCACTGACTGCTCCTGGGGATTCAACTTACTTCCTCACCAGAGCAATGCCAGGCACTGAACTCCGAACCTTCAGACTCTGTGCTCCACTGTTTATAGAATCCTGGTGTTAATGAAACCATCTCCTTTATCCCTATCAATGGCTTTGGGGAACAGGTTTCTTGTTCAGTCACCTGTGAATGTTTTCACTTTTTCTCTCTTTCTCTCCAGCTGCTTTTGAGAGGAGTGTTTTTCTTGCACTATCCTGATACACCACGCTCTCCCCCTTGCTCTGTCTCTCTCTGTCTACTGTCCGTGGAAATGGTTCCCTACTCTCTGTGGCTTTTCTCTCCCCCAGTTAAACTCTCCCTACTGCATACCTGGCGAGTTCTGTGGCTCAAGATATGCGGATTTTTGCATTAATCCTCAGATCAATTTCCTGGGTGTTCAAAATGGTTTAGTGCTGATCTAGCTATGTTTCAGGGATGAGACAAACCCAGGGTCTCCATGCTCCTCTGTCATCTTAACTCATTCTCCCTACAAGAGACTTATTACAAGAGACACCCTCCTCCCTACAAGAGACACCTGAAGATTGAAAGTGAGGGGATTGAGAAATATTTATAACACAAATGGATATCCAAAGAAATCCAAAGTAACAATGTGAATATCAAGACAAACTAGACTTTAAAACAAAAAATCCAAAAAGAGACAAAGAAGGTCATTATTAGGTGTTAAAAGGGAAAATCCAACAAGAAAATATACCAGTTGTTAGTATTTATGCCCTCAACATGGAAAAACTCAAATATATAAAACAATTAATAACAAAAATAAAGGAACTAATTGAAAATAACAATAATAGTAGGGGACATTAATACCCCACTTACATCAATGGACAGATAATCTAAGCAGAAAGTTAACAAAGAAACAATGGCTCTGAAAGACACACTGGATGAAAGGGACTTAAGAGATATATTCAGAACATTCCATCATAAAACAGCAAGTGCACATGGAACATTCTCCAGAATAGGTCACATATTAGGCCAAAAAATGGGCCTTAACAAATACTGAAAGACTGAAATCATGCTATGCATGATTCTGACCACAAAGCTGTGAAACTAGAAATCAATTACAGGAAAAGAAATTGTAAAGAACAAAAATACATGGAGACTAAAAAATATGCTACTAAACATTGAATGGATCAATCAGGAAATCAAAGAAGTTTAAAACACACTAGGAAACAAACAACCAGGAAATCAAAGAAGTTTAAAAAACACTAGGAAACAAATGAAAATGAAAACACAATGTTCAAATATGTTTGGGATACAAAGAAAGCGATCCTATAAGGGAAATAAATAGCAATAAAGCCTTACCTCAAGAAGGAATAAAAATGTCAAATACGCGTCCTAACCTTACACCTAAAGAAGCTAGAAAAAGAACAACAAATAAAGCCTAACGCCAGCAGAAGATGAAAAATAATAAAGATTAGAGCCGAAATAAATGATATAGAACATAAAAAAACACACAGTAGAACAGATCAGTGAAACCAGGGACTGTTTTTTGAAAAAATTAACAAAATTGATATACCCCTAGCCAGACTTATCAAAAGAAAAGGGAAAAGAGCCAAATAAAATCACAAATGAGAGAGAGGGAATTCACAACTGACATGACAGAAATACAAACAATTATAAGACCGTACTATATGAAATCATATGCCAACAAATAAGGCAATCTGGAAGAAAAGGATAAATTCCTACAAACATATAAACTATCAAAACTGAAACAGGAATAAATTGAAAACTTTAATAGACTGATAACTAAGGAATTGAATCAGGAATAAAAAATCTGCCAACAAAGGTCCAGAAGCAGATGGCTTCAGAGGGGAATTCTACCAAGCATTTATAGAAGAGTTAATACCTATTCTTCTCAAGTGATCTCAAAAAAAAAAAAAAAAATGGAAGGAAAAATTCTAAACTTATTTGATGTGGACAGCATTACCTTGATTCCTAAACCAGACAAAGACTCCACTAAAAAAAGGGGACTATAGGCCAATATCCTTGATGAACATGGATGGAAAAATTCTCTATAAAATGCTAGCAAATCAAATCCTACAATACACGAACAGAGTCATTACCACAATCAAGTGGGATTTATTCCTGGATTACAAACATGGTTCATTATTGACAAATCAATCAACATGACACACCACATTAACAAAAGAAAGAATAAAAACCATACGATTTTCTCAATAGATGCAGAAAAAAAACATTTGACAAAATAAATCATCCATTCTTGATAAAAACCCACAACAAAGTAGAGATAGAGGGAACACACTTCAACCTCATAGAGGCCATATACGGAAAACCCATGATAATATCTTCAGTGTGGAAAACTGAGAGCTTTTCCTCTCAGATCAGGAACAATACAGGGATGTCCACTCTTACTGTTATTTAACATAGTACTGTGAGTCGTGGCCTCAATAATCAGAGAAAAAAAGAAATCAAAGGCATCCAAATAAACTAGGAAGAAGTTAAACTTTCACTATTTGCAGATTACATGATACTGTATATAGAAAACCCAAAAGACTCCACCAAAATATTGCTAGAACTGATAGATGAATTCAGTGAAATTGAGGTATGCAAAATCAATATACAAAAATCTTTTGTATTTCTGTACAACAATGAAAAGCCAAAAGAAAAATCAAGGAATGAATCCATTTACAATTGTACCAAAACCAATACGATACCTAGGAATAAACCTAAATGAAGAGATAAAAGATCTATTTTCTGAACACTACAGAACACTGATGACAGAAATTGAACATGACACAAAGTAATGGAAAAGCATTGCATGCTCATGGATTGGAAGAACAAATATTGTTAAAATGTCTATGTTACCCAAAGCAATATACACATCTAATGCAATCCTTATCAAAATACCAACAGCATTTTTCACACAGTTGGAACATACCACCTTAAAATTTCTATGAAATAACAGAAGACTCTGAATAGCCAATGCAGTCTTGATAAAGAAAAGGAAAGCTGCAGGCACCACAATTCTGGACTTCAAGTTATATTACAAAGCTGTAATGATAAAGGAATTATGGTACTGGCACAAAAATAGACACAGAGATCAATGAAATGGAATAGAAATAGAAAACCCAGAAATGGACCCAACAACTATATGGTCAACTAATCTTCGAAAATGCAGGAAAGAATATCCAATGGAAAAAAAGTTTATTCAACAAAATGTTGTTGGGAAAACTGGAAAGCAACATTCAAAAGAATGAAACTGGACCCTTTCTTATACCATACACAAAAACAAATTCAAAATGGATGAAATATCAAAATATGAGGCAGGAAATCATCAATATCCTAGAGGAGAACACAGGCAGTGACCTCTTTGACTTTGGCCATAGCAAGTTCCTACTAGATAAATCTCCTGTGGCAAGGGAAATAAAAGCAAAATAACCTATAGGGACTACATCAAGACAAAATCTGCACAGTGCAGCACACAATCAACAACACCAAAAGGCAAATTTCAGAGTGAAAGAAGAGTTTTGCAAATGACATATCAGAGAAAGGGCTAGTAATCAAAATATATTTAAAAAGTTATAAAACTTAACACCCAAAAAACAAATAATCCGGTTAAAATGTGCAGAAGATATGAATATACATTTTCCTAAAGAAGACATTCAGGTGGTTAACAGACACATGAAAAGATGCTCAATATCACTCATCATCAAGGAAATACAAATAAAAATTACAATGAAATATCACCTCACACCCATAAGAATGGCTAAAATTAACAACACAGGAAAAAAACAGATGTTGGCAAGGATGCAGGGAAAGGGGAACATTCTTACCATTTTGTGGGAATGGAAATTGGTACAGCCACTCTGGAAAACAGTGTAGAGGTTCCTCAAAAAGTTAAAACTATAACTACCCTATTACCCAGCAATTGCACTACTAGGTATTTGTGCAGAAGATTAAAAAATAGTGCTTTGATGGGAATCATGCAGCACAATGTTTAGCAGCACTATCACAATAGCCAAATCATGGAAAGAGCTCAAATGTTGATCTACTGATGCATATATAAAGCAGCTGTATATATATATATATATATATATATATATATATATATATATATGTATATATATATGTGTGTGTGTGTGTGTGTGTGTAGTATGTCTATATACATATATATTGTATATATATATGTATGGGTCTATATACATATATATATGTTGTATATATATATATGTTGTATATATATATATGTGTGTGTATACACACAACACACACACACACACACACACACACACAATATGGAATATTGCCAAGCCATAAAAAAGAATGAAATCTTGCCATTTGCAATGATATGGATGGAGAGAAAGAATATTAGGCTAAGTGAAATATGTCTTTCAGATAGAGACAAATTCCACATGGTATCACTCATATGTGTAATTTGAGAAACAAAACAGATGAATATAAGGGAAAAAAGGAGATGGGAAAACCATTAAATGTACTTTTCACTATAGAAACACAAGTGAGGGTTGCTGGAGGGAAGATGGATAGGGAGATTGGTTAAATGAGTGACGGGTTTTAAGGAGGATACTTGTGATGAGCCCTGTGTGTGGTATGTAAGTGATGAATCACTAAATCCTACCCCTGAAGCTAATATTATACTGTATGTTAAATAACTGGAATTTATTTATTTATTTTTTATTATGAAGTTTATTATCAAATTGGATTCCATACAATACCCAATGCTTATTCCAACAGGTGCCCTCGACAATGCTCAATGCCCATTACCCACTTTCCACTCCCTCCCACACCTATCATTCCTCAGTTTATTCTCAGTTTTTAAGAGTCTCTTATGGTTTGGCTCCCCCCTCTCTCTTTTTTCCTTCCTCTCCCCCATGGTCTTCTGTTTCTCAGGATCCACATAAGAGTGAAACCATATGGTATCTGTCTTTCTCGGTATGACTTATTTCACTTAACATAACACTCTCAAGTTCCATCCACATTTCTAAAAAAGGCCACTATTTCATTCTTTCTCATTGCCACGTAGTATTTCATTGTGTATATAAACCACAAATTCTTTCTCCAGTCATCAGTTGATGGACATTTAGGCTCTTTCCATAATTTGGCTATTGTTGAAAGTGCTGCTATAAACATTGGGGTACAAGTGTCCCTATGAATCAGCACTCCTGCATCTCTTGGGTACATTCCTAGCAGTGCTATTGCTGGGTCATAGGGCAGATCTATTTTTAATTTTTTGAGGAACCTCCACCCTGTTTTCCAGAGCAGCTGCACCAGTTTGCATTCCCACCAACAGTGCAAGAAGGTTCCCGTTTCTCCACATCCTCGCCAAAATCTATAGTCTCCTAATTTGTTCATTTTAGCCATTCTGACTGGCGTGAGGTGATATCTCATCATGGTTTTGGTTTGTATTTCCCTGATGAGGAGTGAATTTGAGCATCTTTTCATATGCCTGTTGGCCATCTGGATGTCTTCCTTAGAGAAGTGTCTATTCATGTTTTCTTCCCATTTCTTCACTGGACTATTTATTTTTCGGGTGTGGAGTTTGGTAAGTTCTTTATAGATTTTGGATACTAGCCCTTTGTCCGATATGTCATTTACCAATATCTTTTCCCATTCTGTTGGTTGCCTTTTAGTTTTGTTGATAGTTTCCTTTGCAGTGCAATAGCTTTTTATCTCCAGGAGGTCGCAATGGTTCATTTTTGGTTTTAATTCCCTTGCCTTTGGGGATGTGTCAAGTAAGGAATTGCTTCGGCTGAGGTCAGAGAGGTTTTTTCCTGCTTTCTCCTCTAGGGTTTTGATGGTTTCCTGTCTCACATTCAGGTCCTTTATCCATTTTTACTTTATTTTTGTGAATGGTGTGTGAAAGTGGTCTAGTTACATTCTTCTGCATGTTGCTTTCCAGAACTCCCAGCACCATTTGTTGAAGAGACTTTTTTCCATTGGATATTCTTTCCTGTTTTGTCAAAGATTAGTTGGCCATACTTTTGTGGGTCCAATTGTGGAGTATCTATTCTATTTGCATTGGTCTATGTGTCTGTTTTGTGCCAATACCATGCTGTCTTGATGATTACAGCTTTGTAGGAGAGGCTAAAGTCTGGGATTGTGATGCCTCCCGCTTTGGTCTTCTTCAAAATTACTTTGGCTATTCAGGGTCTTTTGTGGTTCCATACAAATTTTAGGATTGATTGTTCTGGCTTTGAGAAGAATGCTGGTGCAATTTTGATTGGGATTGCATTGAATGTACATAACTTTGGATAGTATTGACATTTTAACAATATTTATTCCTCCAATCCTTGAGCACGGAATGTTTTTCTATTTCTTTCTATCTACTTCAATTTCCTTCATAAGCTTTGTATAGTTTTCAGCATACAGATCTTTTACATCTTTGGTTAAGTTTATTCCTAGGTATTTTATGCTTCTTGATGCAATTGTGAGTGGGATCAGTTTCTTTATTTGTCTTTCTGTTGCTTCATTATTAGTGTAATGCAACTGATTTCTGTACATTGATTTTGTATCCTGCAACTTTGCTGAATTAATGTATCAGTTCTAGCAGACTTTTGGTGGAGTCTATCAGGTTTCCTGTGTATAATATCATGTAATCTGCAAAAAGTGAAAGCTTGATTTCATCTTTGCCAATTTTGATGCCTTTGATTTCCTTTTGTTGTGTGATTGCTGATGCTAGCACTTCCAACACTATGTTAAACAACAGCAGTGAGAGTGGATATCCCTGTCGTGTTCCTGATCTCAGGGAGAAAGCTCTCAGTTTCTCCCCATTGAGGATGATATTAGCTGTGGGCTTTTCATAAATGGCTTTGATGATGTTTAAGTATGTTCCTTCTATCCCGTCTTTTAGGAGGGTTTTTATTAAGAAAGGATGCTGAATTTTGTCAAATGTTTTTTCTGCATCGATTGACAGGATCATATGGTTCTTATCTTTTATTAATGTGATGTATCACATTGATTGAGTTGTGAATGTCGAACAATCCCTGCATCCCAGGAATGAATCCCACTTGATCATGGTGAATAATTCTTTTTATATGCTGTTGAATTTGATTTGCTAGTATCTTATGGAGAATTTTTGCATCCGTATTCATCAGGGATATTGGCCTGTAGTTCTCTTTTGTTGCTGGGTCTCTCTATGGTATGGGATCAAAGTAATGTTGGCTTCATAGAATGAGTCTGGAAGTTTTCCTTCCCTTTATATATTTTGGAATAGCTTGAGAAGGATAGGTATTATGTCTGCTTTGATTGTCTGGTAGAATTCCCCAGGGAAGCCATCTGGTCCTGGACTCTTATTTGTTGGGAGATTTTTGATAACTGCTTCAATTTCTTCGTTGGTTTTGGGTCTGTTCAAGTTTTCTATTTCTTCCTGTTTTAGTTTTGGAAGTGTGTGGGTGCTTAGGAATTTGTCCATTTCTTCCAGGTTGTCCAGTTTGTTGGCATATAATTTTTGATAGTATTCCCTGATAATTGCTTGTATTTCTGAGCAATTGGTTGTAATAATTCTATTTTAATTCATGATTTTATCTATTTGGGTCATATCCCTCTTCATTTTGAGACGTCTGGCTAGAGGTTTATCAATTTTGTTTATTTTTTCAAAAAACCAACTCTTGGTTTCATTGATCTGCTCTACAGTTTTTTTAGACTCTATATTGTTTATTTCTGTTCTGATCTTTATTATTCCTCTCCTTCTGCTAGGTTTGGGGTGTCTTTGCTGTTCTGCTTCTATTTCCTTTAGGTGTGCTGTTAGATTTTGTATTTGGGACTTTTCTTGTTTCTTGAGATAGGCCTGGATTGCAATGTATTTTCCTCTCAGGACTGCCTTTGCTGCATCCCAAAGCGTTTGATTGTTGTATTTTCATTTTTGATTTTTTCCATATATATATATTTTTTAATTTCTTCTCTAATTGCCTGGTTGACCCATTCATTCTTTAGTAGGGTGTTCTTCAATCTCCGTGCTTTTGGAGGTTTTCCGGACTTTTTCCTGTGGTTGATTTCAAACTTCACAGCATTGTTGTCTGAAAGTGTGCATGGTATGAGCTCAATTCTTTTATATTTATGAAGGGCTGTTTTGTGACCCAGTATGTGATCTATCTTGGAGAATGTTCCATGTGCACTCAAGAAGAAAGCATATTCTGTTACTTTAGGATGCAGATTTCTCAATACATCTGTCAAGTCCATCTGATCCAATGTATCATTCAGGGCCCTTGTTTCTTTATTGACCGTGTGTCTAGATGATCTATCCATTATGGTAAGTGGAGTATTAAAGTTCCTTGCAATTGCCACATTCTTATCAATAAGGTTGCTTATGTTTGTGATTAATTGTTGTATATATTTGTGGGCTCCCGTATTTGGTGCATAGACATTTATAATTGTTAGCTCTTCCTGATGGTAGACTCTGTAATTTTTATATAATGCCCTTTTTCATTTCTTGTGACAGCCTTTAATTTAATGTCTAGGTTGTGCGATATAAGTATGGCTACTCCAGCTTTCTTTTGACTTCCAGTAGCATGATAGTTCTCCATCCTCTCACTTTCAATCTGAAGGTGTCCTCAGGTCTAAAATGAGTCTTATAGACAGCAAATAGTTGGGTCCTCCTGTTTTTTTATCCATTCTGATACCGTATGTCTTTTGGTTGGAGCATTTAGTCCATTTACATTCAGTGTTTATGGAAATATATGGTTTAGAGTCATAGTGATGTCTGTAGGTTTCATGCTTGTAGTGATGTCTCTGGTACTGTGTGGTCCTTGCAACATTTCACTCACAGAATCCCCCTTAGGATCTCTTGTAGGGCTGGTTTAGTGGTGGTGAATTCCTTCAGTTGTTGTCTCCTTCTATTCTGAATGACGGACTTGCTAGATAAAGGATTCTCAGCTGCATATTTTTTTTTCTGTTCATCACATTGAAGATTTCCTGCCATTTCTTTCTGGCCTGCCAAGTTTCAGTGTATAGGTCTGCTACCCTTCTTATATGTCTACCTTTGTAAGTTAGAGCCTGTTTATCCCTTGCTGCTTTCAGAATCTTCTCTTTATCTTTGTATTTTGCCAGTTACACTATGATACGTCTTGCAGAAGATCGACTCAAGTTACGTCTGGAGGGAGTTCTCTGTGCCTCTTGGATTTCAATGCCTTTTTCCTTTCCCAGATCTGGGAAGTTCTCAGTTCTGATTTGTTTAAGTACACCTTCAGCCTCTTTCTCTGTCTCTTCATCTTCTGTAATTCCTATAATACGGATATTGTTCCATTTGATTGCATCACTTAGTTCTCTAATTCTCCCCTCTTGATCCTGGATTTTTTAATCTTTCTTTGTCTCAGCTTCGTCTTTTTCCATAGTTTTATTTTCCAATTCACCTATTCTCCCGTCTGCCTCTTCAATCTGTGCTATGGTCACCTCCATTTTATTTTGCACCTCGGTAAGTCCCGCTGGCTGTCAGAACTCATGGAGTCTGGCCCCTCCACTTTTGCAAGCCAGACTTGGTGGCTCTACCTTCCTGGGCGGGCTGCCCCTCCACTACCCAGCTCCCTCCCACCAGTCCGTGTAGCATGCACCGCCTGTCTGCCATTCCTACCCTCTTCCGTGGGCCTCTTGTCTATGCTTGGCTCTGCAGAGTCCGTTTTTGATACTCTTCTGGCAGTTTTCTGGGTTATTTAGGGAGATGTGGGTGGAACTAAGTGATTAGCAGGACGAGGTGAGCCCAGCATCCTCCTACGCTGCCATTCAAAGAGTCTGTCCTCTGCCTTCAGCTCCTGGGAGGCGATGTCCAATAACTGGAATTGAAATAAGAATTTGGAAGAACAAAGAGAAAGAGAAACTACAAAAACAAACAGGAAATAAAAAACAAAAAATAGAAAATTTGAACAGATTGATGAATCAGTAATGAAAAGAAATTGAATCAGTTATCAAAACACAAAAGTCCAGGGCTTCACACGGGAATGCTACCAAATATGTATGTATGTATGTATGTATGCATGTATGTATGTATGTATTTTAAATTTTTGTTTATTTTTGAGAAAGAAATAGAGCACACAAGACTGGGGAGCAGCAGAGAGAGGACGAAAGAGGTTCTGAAGCCAGTTCTGTGTTTATATCAGTGAGCCAGACATGGGGCTTGAACTCACAAACTGTGAGATTATAACTTCCGCTGAAGTCGGGCGCTTAGCTGAGTGAGCCACCCAGGCGACCCCAAATATTTAAATGAGTTACTGCCTATTTATCTCAAACTAATCCAAAAAATAGAAAAGGAAGGGTAAAGTCCATATTCATTCTATTCTGACAGCATTACCCTGATACCAATCCACATAAAAACTGCACTAAAAAAAAAAAAAAAAGAACAAGAGCCCAACATCTCTGATAAACAATTGTTAACTTGAGACAAGTACAGAATGGGAGAATATGATTGCAAATGACATATCTGATAAAGTGTTAGTATTCAAAAAAATATAAATAACTTATAAATCTCAACACTCTAAAAGCAAATAATATCATTAAAAAGTGGACAAATCAACATGAATAGATGTTTTTTTCCAGAAAGACAAGCAGATGGCCATTAGGCACATGATAAGATTCTCAACTTCGTTAATCATTGGGGAAATACTGATCAAAACTACAATGAGATATCATCTCACGTCTGTCATAATGGCTAATATCAACAGTACAAGAAATGACAGGTTCTGGTGAGGATGTGGAGAAAGTGGAACCCTCTTGTACTGCTGATGGGAATGCAAACTGTTGCAGCCACTCTGGAAAACAGTATGGAGGTTGCTCAATAAGTGAAGAATAGAACTACCCTATGATTCAACAATTACAATTCTAGGTGTTTACCCCTGAAATATAAAAATACTAATGCAAAGGGTGACATTTACCTGTTATTTATAGCAGCATTATCTACAATAGCCAAATTATGGAAACAGCCTAAATGTCCATCAACTGATGGATGGATAAAGAAGATGTGAATAAAGAAAAAAAGGCTTAAAAATTATATACTGAAATATTAGCTATAAAAAATAATGAAATTTTGCCATTTCCAATGGCATGGATAGTGCTAGAGAGTATTATGTTAAGAAGAATAAGTCATAGAAAGATCACTACAGTATTATTTCACTATATTTCTATTTTAAGAAACAAAGTAAACAAGCAAATCAGGAAAAAAAGGAGAGAGTGAGGCAAACCAAGAAATAGACTCTTAATTATAGAGATCAATTTATGGTTACCAGAGGGGAGTTGGGTGGGGATGATTGAAATAGGTGATGGGGACTAAGAATTGTGCTTGTAATGAGCACTGGATGTTGTATGGTAGTGTTGAATCACTATATTGTACACCTGAAACTCATATTACACTCTATGTTAACTAACTGGTATTTAAATTAAAACTTTTTTAAAAAGTTCTTAAAGGAATCTAGTGAAATGTGTCACATATATACTGGAGTTAACACAACATTTTACTAGGCTTAGTAATTTTATTTTACTTGAGTTTATTCTTGAGGGTTCAGTATTATATGTAGAGTCTACACACAGACGATACAATAGTAGTTGTTACTGGCATTATCTTGTTGAAAGACAGTAAACCAAGGAAAAGGGATGTAGCCCATTTATACACATACATCGTATAATACACAATCCATTCACGAATATAGTTTTACTGGCTTTAGAGTCCTATACAGAAACATATACAGTCACATACAAAAACATATAATTTGAGTAGTTAAGGCAATGAAAACACCACAATTATACCCACACAAAGTGTCAATTTGGTAACCTTATTATTGGGTGATAAGTAGCCTCATTTTCAGAATATTATACAATTAAAAAAAAAGAGCTTTGACCTTCTTTGATTAAAATGCTTCTAAAAGCCAAGCCACAATCAAGCCCAAGTTCACAGTCCATGGGTCACATCTGGCTCCCAATATGATTTGATACAACCTATATTACTACCCAGTGACAGCAAGTGCCTTTCTGCTTTCTGGGTAAATAATTTGTCAGTTATATTGGTATGTGAGCAGCTGCCTGAACACTAAAGTATATAGCAACCCTATCATAGGAGGTTAGTTGTACTAGGAATGGGTGGTCCTGTGATTATATGATTTCATTTTATGTGGAACATTTCAGAAGCCTTTTAAATGAAACCTTTTTCTGACAAGAATAATGACAAAAGGAGAATTTATTGGAATTCAGTCAGATTGTAGGAGGCTGTTAAATTACTCTGCTGCAAGTGAATCAGGCTAAGTGTGTGAAGTGGTGGTAGCTGAAATGTGAGTGATAATCCTCGGAGGTCATATCATTTTATGGCCTAGAAAATGTTTCATGTTGTACTCATACTGCTGTCTGACGAGCAATCTCTGGATAAAGGAGGAAGTGAAGATATTTCCTCCAGGAGATAATTCTAGATATTTATTTTTGGCCAGTGGGATATTAATAGGGAGGCCATATAATTTATCTTCTTACCAGAATACTTTAGAGGGTGAAAGGGGTTACCAATAATAATTACATCAGTACAACTGGCATAAATCAGGAAGCACTTTCCGACAAACTGGAATGTATAGGTACCCTAAGAATGAGATATAAAATTTTATAAGATAGTTCCATAGGTGACCCAGGACTAGCCATTAATGAAACTCATTGTCATTATCCTAGTACTGAAATGACATTTTTATAAATGAAATTTCCATATAATAAGTATCCATTTTATAACAGGATATAATATGGTTCCTGAACATGTTGTGTGTATGGATTTCCTTCTGAGCCCTAAAAAAGTTTGAATGTGGTAGGGTATTGCAGCATCATTAGATGGAAATGCCTGATACAATGGCTGTCATAAAAAATGATGTAATTCCATAATTTCCACTAGTGTTTTGACCTTTTGGCCTACTTCCAGTTTCTGTTTCTTTCTCTTTAGAATTTTCATTTGAGACTGATTTACAGTCTGATTAAACATGCTATATTTAATTTGCTTCCTCTTTAAACCAAATTTTTTTCTGCATACCTAATATATTGTAGTTAAAAGAGAGGCTTCAGAGAAACACTTGATTCTCTGGTTTACTCTGATGCAATCTCCCTGGCCTCTTAGACAAATGATGAAGTGGTTTTGTTGATGTCTTTATGAAGTTTTATAATAAAGTAAAATGTGTGAGTGCATTTTATGCAACTTACTTAGGTTTTTAGCTGAAAAACAATATAGCTACATGGAGTAGTACTATCTCAACACACCCTCAAACTAAGCCCTTTGCAGATGAAACGTTCATCCACAAGTCTTTAATTTCTTGTTCAAAATGCTGTTGTAAAGATTTTTTCAATTTGAAAACACCTAATTATATCAATTTTCCACTGTCTTTGAATTATTTTTATAGAAAAGATTTCAAAGTTAAGGTGAAACTTGTAAAATGATGGCAAAAGTTATTTTAGCTATGAGCTGCTTGCCTAATTCACATTTGTTTCTCTCTTACTGTGCCTTTGATGAATAACTAGATTTACTAGATTTATTCTTATGATAGTTAAATATATGGCAAATGCTTCTTTATCTGAAAAATAAGCTGATCAGAAAGTTCAGCTAACTACTTACATTATTTCTTAATTTGTATCTTTAGATTCTAAGATCTGTTGAGTTTGTAAAGTTCCTCTTGGCTCTGTCAACACTTTTTTTTCTTTTTAAATTATTGCCCACTTTGTACTCACATATTTTAGTGACTTCAAGATTTATTTTTGTAACCTAGACAGCTGTTTTTCATGAGTATACAATATCTTTTATTGAAGGAGAATAGGCAATGTCAGTTACATTTTAGAATTAAGTTATTCCAGACCAACTTTTCCACCATAAATAAGAGGCAGCTTTATTATGATTCTTATGTTACATTGCAGTGGAGTTCACCTCTCTTTACCACACCTGCCCCCTCCCAACATGGGATTTTCATTATACTTCTGCTTTTTTATATACAATGATATGTGTACATAATGATTATGTTAAACTATGCAGTGATTGTGAAAGTGTTCAGCACAAAGTAGATGCTTAGTACATTTTTGCTGAATATAATATTGCCATAAAATTAACCCTTGTAACTCACAAAGATATATATGCTTTGATTACTGAAGGAATATTCAGGGCAACTGGGAGTTGTGATGGTTGCTTTAGGCCAGGTTTTACCCACATTTGATGGGAGAAAAGGGTAATTACCTCCCCAAATTTGTTTCACATTCTGAGAAGTCAGGTTATTCTGTAACTTGAAAAAGATGTCATTGCTCATTCAAATGAAGAAGCAATTGTTTCCAAATAATGTATATACACATAAAGCTCAGATTAAGATCAGGGCCATTTGTAGCATTTCTCCCCATTTGGCCTCCTCCATCTGTTACCATTTTGAGAAGGGTGTATGTGTTTGTATACAAGTCGTCTTTTCTATTGAAATTTTCAGTTTGCTTAAAGCAACAATATAAAACCTATTTTAAAGATTCTCTCTATATATTTTTTTAATTTTTTTAACGTTTATTTATTTTTGAGACAGAGGCAGAGCATGAACGGGGGAGGGGCAGAGAGAGAGGGAGACACAGAACTGGAAGCAGGCTCCAGGCTCTGAGCCATCAGCCCAGAGCCCAATGCGGGGCTCAAACTCACGGACTGTGAGATCGTGACCTGAGCTGAAGTCGGACGCTTAACCGACTGAGCCACCCAGGTGCCCCCTCTATATATTTTAAAATGCAGTCATCCAAGATAGAACACTTAATGAAAAAACTTGAAAGAACTAAACTTTACTTCTTTGTGAAAGAAAATTGCATCTTGGTAATTGAAAAGATATCTCTAATTCATTACTGATAATGTTGGGTTTTAATGGGATTTCACTTTACTGGTAGAATTTCTCCGGCTATGTTACTTTCATTTCATTATGAGAGATACTTATTTTTTAAAAAGTTTCCTTTATGAATATACCAGTTTTCAAATTAAAAAAAAAAGTTTTAGTAGTCTAATAAAAATAGCCGAAATTCATGTGGCTCATCTTAATTTAACTTTCCAGTGGCTTTGTGCTTGGATGCTTGACTATACAATTTGTAGTAATTTCAGGATGTGGTACACAAAAATTCTATTTTGACAGCTTTTCTGCCCATTTATTTTCCTACAATTTAAGAATTATTAAAATTGAACAAATATTTTAGCCTCATCTAAGACAAGTTTACGTTGTGACCAATGTAATATGGAATGGATTCCTTTAGTGGTCCATATACTAAGGAAAGTAACAGGAAAAAGGAGAAGGTATTCAATGTATGTGTTATATGTGATCTATCTTGCCCATAGAATATTGTTTTTTTTTTTCAAATTTTTATTTAAATTATAGTTAGGTAATATATAGTGTAATGTTAGTTTCAGGAGTAGAATTTAGTGATTCATCACTTACATATAACACCCAGGACTCATCATAACAAGTGCCCTCCTTAGTACCCATCACCCATTTAGCCCATGCCCCACCTCTCCATCAACCCTCAGATTGTTCTCTATCATGAAGAATCTCTTATGGTTTGTTTCCCTCTCTCTTTTATTTCCCTTTCCCATATGTTCATCTGGTTTGTTTCCTAAATTCCACATATGAGTGAAATCATATGGTATTTGTCTTTCTCTAACTGACATATTTTGCTTAGCACAATACACTCTAGCTCCATCCACTTTATTGCAAATGGCAGGATTTCATTCTTTTAGATTTTCTCTTACAATATTGAACACACTGGACTTGAGAATGGTAAGAGGAATAATGATCATAAAGCATTTACAAGCATCCATTGCTTGTGGCTCTCAATTATTTCAGTCATGGAAAAATTGCACATAGGACAGAAATGGAACTATTCTATGTGCTCTATAATATTAACAAAGAATACCATAGAAATTTCTTAATAAAATTTTCACTGCAACACAATGAATTGGGCAACAGATATACATAACAGTATAATTTTCTTTGCTTTTACCAGTGCCAGATGCACACTAATAAATATATTATTGAGGGTATTTTAATTTTTAAAATATTGTATTCCTGATTCAGTGCTAAAAATTACACTTGAAATATTGAGAAAATTATTTTTGAAATATAAAGAAACTGCCCTGTGGACAATGATAGTCTTAACTACCTGTCAATCAAAAGAAGAAGTTTGTTGAGACATTTAATTACAAGATAACGTAGCCATCAAGGTGTCATTGTGGTAACTGACAGCTCATTTTGGACTGAAAGCATGCAACTTCTTCCCCTGAGGTCAGAGATGTTTGGAGGTTAACTTAGTAGTGACAAGTCCTTTATTACCATATTATGACATTGAAAAAAATGCAATTATACTAATAAATTAATAACAGTAATAAAATGACAGTCATAATTGCATAATATACAAGTTGTCAACTACATTTTTGTTACATGATTGGAATTTTTATCATATCAGTATATCTGCACTGTGTTAATTGTTCCCAATATGGCATAGACAAAAAAGGATTTCTGAAAGTTTTCAAAAGCCATGTCTATACTTACGGGTGGTCACTGTGTCCATATTTTTTGGTCCCATTTATCTTTTACCCTCCTCTTCCCCCCCCCTATCTTACAAAGCCTTAAATAAGAGAATTAATAGCTATCACCTGACCCAGTGTTAATATATAGCTAACATCCTTATTACTTCACCATGGTTAGTTTTCTGTCTACTCAAGATTTTTTTTTTTGGCTTAAATGTCTTCTTTATGCATTTTGATACATGAAGGGAAAAGGACATTTTGCATTTTTGTTCTATTTTCTTTTATTTTATAACGACACTCAAGGAGAACACATTGTATTTAGTCAAACATTTTGCACAGATTTACTATAGAGTAGAGGCACTTTTTATGTTAAAATGAATGATTATGTCAGTAATTACTTCTAAACAGCTGTAAATACAGTTTTAGTATTTAGGTTAATCTAAATAGTTGTAGGCAAAATCTTTGGTTTCCTAATTTTACATAAATCTGCAAAGTAGATCTCTTTAGTATCTGACTTCTTTCTGGTATGATACTTTCCAGTTAATGTAATTTAAGGAAGGATAGACTTCTCTATGAGTAGATTATAAATGGATTTATGTGTGGAGTGATCTGGCCATGAGTTTGCACTTGGTAGTTGATATTTATTTATATAGAAAACCTGTGAAAAGGTGTTTAGATGGCTTTTGTTTCCATTGATCTGAATTCCAGAGAGTTAATTGTATGCTTTTGCAAGCTTTCTCCTGGGATCAGAGAGGACTTTTATAATAATGATTTTCTTCTTTTTATAGTTTTTTGTATCTCTTTCTTTATATCTTATTTTGGGTATGCTTAAAAAATTCTGGGTGTGCTGTGGAGAAAAGTTTTTCTCCTTGGGTTCCAGAGTCAGAACGTTTACCCAAGTTACTGCCCAGGCTATAGGACACAATAGGACACACACACACACACACACACACACACACACACACACATATTTTTTTCCTGAATATATATATACACATATATATATATATATATATACACATATATATATATATATATATTTTTTTTCCTGAATAGAGAGGAGGAATGCTCCAGATTTCCAGATTGAAATATGTTTTAGGGAGACTAAAGAGTCATAGGAACTCACTGGTAATATGGTTGTGGATTGGCAGTGTTATGTAAGTTTGAAAAGAATATGAATGATAATAATAATAGCCAATATTTACTAAAAAAGTTTACTATATTTCCTGCACTGCTTTAAGAACATCACATATAGAAACACATATACCCTACCCAAAATCATATGAAAGAGGTACCAATATTATCTGTGTTTTTCAGATGTAGAAATTTAGACAGAGAGGGTAAGTAGCTTGTCTCAGGTTAAACAACTAGTATGTTGTAAAGATTGGATTCAAATCCAGGCCATCTTTAGAGTCCATGTTCTTAAACCAGTAGGGATATCATAGGAAAATATACTTTAAATTTTTTTTTTCAACGTTTATTTATTTTTGGGACAGAGAGAGACAGAGCATGAACGGGGAGGGGCAGAGAGAGGGGGAGACACAGAATCGGAAACAGGCTCCAGGCTCTGAGCCATCAGCCCAGAGCCTGATGCGGGGCTCGAACTCACAGAGCGCGAGATCGTGACCTGGCTGAAGTCGGACGCTTAACCGACTGCGCCACCCAGGCGCCCCTGGAAAATATACTTTAAAGATTACTGGGATGGGAATCAGAAGACCTGAATTCTAATCTTATTTTATTGATACTAAATAGTCCTATGATCTTGCACAAGGTGATTCATTGGTCCCAAGTTTCCTCACCTGCAAAATGGACAAGTTCAGGGGCTCTAATCTGGGGTTATGAGAGTTTCAAAAACAGACTAATTCATTTGGTATCCACTCCTTGCCCACCTTCTGTTTCAGTGTGTACCATTTGTTATGTTGTTATAGAGGGTGAACTTAAAAGAAAGTTTTCATCCAAAGGTGAAGTACAACTTGTTAGTCCAAGCTATCCAAAGATGAAATAGAATTACTTAAGTATATAGTGCATTTTCCATTAGTGAACATGTTCAAACAGATGTTGGATGACCACTTGATGGGATGCTTAATAGAGGATTCAAGTATCAGTTGGGCAGTGAAATAGATTGGATGACTTTCCTCCCCCGCACTTTATTGATATATGAGTGACTAATAAATCATATAAATTCAAATTGTACAATTTGATGTTTTTATAAGGTGCACAACATGATGATTTAATATAGATGTACATTGACTTTTCATGTTCCTTTCTACCCTGAGATTTATGATTCTACAAATCCCATCAATATCTCATTCATTCATTTAACAAAAGTAATCTATCTACAACTATATCTAAGTACGTATATATATGATTATGTGAATATACTGCATTCATTTTTCTTTAAGAACCAGACTTAAAGAATGAATCTTGCATGGATTTCATCTGTTTAAAAAGTTAGTAGATGGTCTAGTTCTAAATAAGCTAAAATGTAAAAGTAATTTTGCTTATTTTAAAAACAGGCACACAATGTTTAAGAACATTGATTTATAGTTTAATATAGCGTCGCACAGGAGGCTTCAGATATATCTACCTAGCAGATATTTTGGAATGGAACATCTCCTAAGTAGATAAAATTAAATAAAGAATGTCACTGGGGCTAAGTTGTGCTCCCTTGACAACTTATGCCTCATGCCTCAATTAAAAACAACCTAATGGCTATAAGTATAGGCTCTGGAGAAAACATCATCAGATTTCAATGAAGAATCTATCACTACTACTACCTGTGAAATTTGGGAAGCAATTTAACCATTTCAAATCTCATTTTCATCATTTGTGAACTGGGAGTAATAAGAGACCTACCTCCTAGGATTATTGTTACAATTAAATTATTTAATATACAGGCCTTTTAGTTATTATTTTATATCTAAATTCTATCTGGGTTTTTTTTAATGTTTAATGTTTATTTTGAGAGAGAGAGAGAGAGAGAGAGAGAGAGAGAGAGATGAGCAGGGGCAGAGGGAGTGGGAGAGAGTATCCCAAGCAGGCTCTGTGCTGTCAGCACAGAGCTTGATGTAGGGCTTTGTGAGACCGTGACTGAGCTGAAATCAAGTGTCGGACCTCAACTGACTGAGCCACCCAGGTACCCCTATTTTTTTTGTTCTCTATTTATTATGACAGGGGAAGGGGCAGAGAGAGAGAAAGAGAGAGAGAGAGAGAGAGAGAGAGAGAGAATCCCAAGCAGGCTCCATGCTGTCAGCACAGAGCCCCACACAGGGCTCAAACTCATGAACTGTGAGATCATGATCTGAGCCAAAATTGAATCAGACACTTAACCAAATGAGCCACCCAGGTGCCCTTATTCTGTTTTTTTTTAATTACTAAGTTTTTAATTTTAATTCCAGTATAGTTAACATGCAATGTTTTATTATTTTAAGGTGTCCAGTATTGTGATTCTACAATTCTATACATTATTCAGTGCTCATCATGATAAGTGTACTCTTTAATCCCCAACACCTATTTCACCCAGCACTCCCACCCACCTTCCCTCTGGTAACCATCAGTTTGTTCTCTATAGTTAAGAGTTTGTTTCTTGGTTTGTATCACACTGTCTCTCTTTGTCCTTCACTCATTTGTTTTGTTTCTTAAATTTCACATGAGTGAAACCATATGGTGTTTGTCTTTCTCTGACTGATTTATTTAACTTAGCATTATGCTCTCTAGCTCCATCCTTGTCATTAAAACTGGCAAGATTTAATTTTTTTATGGCTGAATAATGTCCCATTGTGTGTGTGTGTGTGTTTATATATATATACACACATACATGTATTGTATATATTTATATATACAATATATACCATGTCTTCCTTATTCAGTCATCTATTTTTTATTTTTTAAATTTTTTATAAATTTTATTATATTTTATCATGTTAGAGAGAGCATGTTAGTGGGAGAGGGGTAGAGGGAGAGAGAGAGAATCTTAAACATGCTCCATATGCACGGTGCCTGATGTAGAGCTCGATTCCACAATCCTGGGATCATGACCTGAGATGAAATCAAGTGTCAGATGCTCAACCAACTGAGTCACCCAGGAGCCCCTGTTCATTCATCTATTGATGGACACTGGGCTGCTTCCATAATTTATGGATTTATTATTACAATTTATTTATTATTGTAAATAATCTTGCAATAAACATAGGGATGCATCTATCTCCTTGAATTAGTGTTTTGTGTTTTGGGGGTAAATACTCATAGTGCTATTGCTTTACTGTAGGGTAGTTCTATTTTTAACATTTTGAGAAACCTCCATACTGTTTTCCACAGTGGCTGCACAAGTTTGCATTCCGACCAACAGTGTAAGGGGGTTTCCCTTTCTTCACATCCTCACCAGCACCTGTCATTTTTTTGTATTGTTGATATTAACAATTCTGAAAGATGTAAGATGATATCTCATTGCAGTTTTGATTTGAATTTCCACGATGATGACTGATGATGAACATGTTTTTGTTTGTTGCCCATCTGTATGTCTTTAGAAAAATTTCTATTCTTGTCTTCTGCCTATTTTATAATTGGATTTGTTTTGGGTGTTGAGTTTTATTGGTTCTTCATATATTTTGGATAGTAACCCTTTATGGGGCATATTATTTGCAAATGTCGTCTTCCATTTAGTAGGTTGTCTTTCTGTTTTGTTCACTGTTCCTTTCATGTGAAGAAGCTTTTTATTTTGATATGATCCCAATAGTTTATTTTTGCTCTTATTTTCTTTGCCTCCAGAGACACACCTAACTACATCCAGTGTCAGACAATTTACTTCCTATGGTTTCTTCTAGGATTTTTATGGTTTCAGGTATTATACATTTAGGTCTTTTATCCTTTCTAGTTTATTTTTAAGCTTTATTGAAGTATAATTGAAAAAAGTAGGAATTGCATATATTTAAGGGGTCCAACTTGGTGTTTTGTATTTTATTTTTAAATATTATTCTATGGTTTTTTTTAAAGAGATAGGAATTTATAGAATACACTGGAAGGGAGCAGTGGGCAGGACAGCAAAGGAGAAACTATCTGAGATGAGGCAATGGTGAGAGGCCACAATTACAGGGCAGAATGAGGAGGTATGAGGATGTATGGAATTGTCCCTTTTTTGGTAATCTTAGGAACTATGCCCCATTGTAATATGTCAGTTAGGGACTATGGCTATTTTGAGGTAGGTTGCTTAATAAGCTTGTTTGCATTCAGCTCAGTGGTGGCTATAGGCCCTTTTGCCTTGCTTAAGTTTCCATTGCTCAAGCCTGTTGCCTAAAAGCAGCCTCTATATTTCCCCCTGACAGACTGATAATAAAAATTTTCTGTCATCTGGGCATATATGTCATCTTCAGTAGCTTCTTTCTGCTGAATGAGGGGCATAGAGATGTCCCTACTTATGGGTCAGCATTGCTCAGTTGGGAATTATATGTTGGAATTATGAATGGCAGAGGAAGCCAAATTCAAGGTAGACAACATATATGAATTTCCCTGAGTAGAAAGGATCATCTGTTCATTTGAAGGTATGGCAGTGAAGGAATCTTGGCAACAGGTGGAGACATCAGAAAAGATAGAAAAATAACTTATTATTATGAGAAAGAGAAGCCTGAACAAAATACCTTTGATTGTTGACCAAAATCTACTTCAAGTCCCAGAGTTTAATCAATTTAAGATGAGAGAGAGATTGTTTAAAGTGCCAATTTGAGGGTTGCCTGGGTGGTTCAGTTGGTTAAGTGCCTGACTCTTCATTTTGTCTCAGGACATGTTCTCATGGTTCGTGAGTTTGAGCCTCACATCGGGCTCCATCCTGCCAGTGCAGACCCTGAGAGAGGGATTCTCTCTCTCTCTCCCTCTTTCTCTGCCCCTCCCCCGTATGCTCTCTCTCTCTCTCTCTCTCTCAAATTAAATAAATAAACTTAAAAAATTTTAAAGCACCAATTTGAGTATTCATATCTTCTAGTAACCCTGTCACATTTTTGTGGTAATTGGGAGTATATATATAGCATTCTGTTTTAATAAAGGCATAGGTTCTTCCTTGAGCTACAGTCAAGATATCAGGTGCCATTCAATTTTGGAGAACCACCTTTTGAATTTGTGGGTAATCATGTCAGACTTGATTAAAGTTGGCCACTGTATGCTTGGCTAAAGCTTCTATTTGCAATTTTATATCAATAGAGTCAGTTCTTGGGACAAATATGGCTAAGGGATAAAACCATCAAGAAGCCCTCTTTGTTTTATGTCTAGCCTTAACAATATCTTAATTATGAGGAATCACCAACAAGTGGGAGAAGACTTCTCCAAGGAGGTAAGGGCATCCCCAAGTGCATCATCCAATCCAATCATAAGGAAGGTGGGGCTATCCATTATTTCCATAAGTCCATAGTCAATCCCATGGAGTGGGGTACACTCCAGCTTTTAAGTAATAATTTTGTCTTTCCAGCCACACAGAATTGGACAAGGTGATAGTTGAGTTATACAATTGTTGGGGAATCCATCCCGTTTTCCAGCTGTTCAAATAATCATATGCCCATGGGGTCTCTTTATTATCACCACAGAATAACAAGCATGAATATTGTTTATACATGACCTATTGTGACAGTTTCTCTGAAGTTTACCTGAAGTTGTCACACTTAGGCAAACAACATATATTTAAAAACAATTAATCAAAACTGGAATTTAACATCCACAAAGGTGTGTTGATGAAAGGTGTATTCAGAGTTTCTCTCTAGATTCACCCTTATTTCCAGAGTTGGCCAAATCAAGACTAATTTATTTATAAAACAAGTCCAGTTTTAACAAACTTGGCCTAATTATTTATATAAGCTCAGCAAGAATAGTAATTGATCATATAGATCTTTTAAAATATGCTTTGCTGAAAAGTTTTTAAGGAATATCTAGATTGAACTTTTAACAGACACTTGAGGCCATAAGCCAAGTCAAATATTTGCCATCAAAAATGCCTGCAATACCTATATATTTGGGAGAATTCCTCTTCTTGAGGGTCCCCAAAATATCCTGAGTTTCCTGCACCTGCCAAAAATGACACTGTTTACTCACCTGGTAAGGTTGCTCGGAACCCTCTAAGCAAGGTATCAGGCCAACATTTCCAAGGGGCTTTTTTGGCTCCATAAAGTCAACCTTAATTCCTTAGAGCTGTCTGGTCATATCCGAGTCTATGTGTGCCTCTCAAATATGACATTCCAGTCAAAGCCTTCGTAATGTTTCCAATGGTTTCCTGTTAGAAGGAAAACATTCTTATTGAACTTATGTAAATAATTATAATTGGAATGGAAGAAAGAATACTCAAGAGTTTCTGTATTTTGAGGGTCCAAGTTGGGAGAAGAGTTAAATGTTTCAATTTGTCACAAAGGAACACTTTATCACATTTCTGTATATCATGGATATCTTAAGAGAAAGTTTCCTTAATCTGGAGGAGCAAAACATTAGAGAACCACCAATGTTTCAAAGAAGAGTCACAAAAAGTATAATCATCTTTCTCAATTAATTTATTCCTATTACCAATTCTACTTGTTTTCATGCAGCTTTTTTGTTCTGGAAATTCTTGCCCAGTTAAGTTTTATGATCTTAAAGATATTAAATACAAATAATTGTAAAAAAAAGTTCCTTTTCATGAATATCCTTGAAGACAAAACTCACTTTGCAAGAACATCCGAACAATTACTATAAATGATAAAAATCCCTCAGAAATGGACATGGTTAAAGATCTGATATGAGAGTCCATTATAATGTGACTGGCAAGGAAATCTGATTAGTTCTGTGGCACATAACATTTCAATAATTCAAGTAATGATGTTCTACCAGAAAATGTTAATACTTGAGGAATTTCATATAATTTCTAGAATAGTTAACCAAGATGGCAATAAGAGTTTATATAAGAAGTTATACAGTTGTTAGCAAATCTTAATTCCTTTAATATTGAGAGATTTTAACTTAAGTAATCAAAGGCCTGATAAAGACAAAACATAAAAACTTTGGTTTTCTGGACAAAGAAAAACCCTCTTGTTTACATTTTCTTATCAAGAGCAGACCAACAATCCAAGAAAACTTTGTCTTTTTAACCGAGAGTAAAGCAGAACTTTAATCTCATACTAGTGTCCTTTTAAAATACATTCATTTCATTTTTTTAATATATGAAATTAATTCTCAAATTGGTTTCCATACAACACCCACTGCTCATTCCAAAAAATGCCCTCTTCAATACCCATCACCCACACTCGCCTCCCTCCTACCCCCCATCAACCCTCAGTTCTCAGTTTTTAAGAGTCTCTTATGCTTTGGCTCTCTCCCCCTCTAACCTCTCTCTTTTTTTTTCCTTCCCCTTCCACATGGGTTCCTGTTAAGTTTCTCAGGATCCACATGAGAGTGAAAACATATACTATCTGTCTTTCTCTGTATGGCTTATTTCACTTAGCATCACACTCTCCAGTTCCATCCATGTTGCTACAAAGGGCCATATTTCATTCTTTCTCATTGCCATGTAGTACTCCACTGTGTATATAAACCACAATTTCCTTATCCATTCATCAGTTGATGGACATTTAGGCTCTTTCCATAATTTGGCTATTGTTGAGAGTGCTGCTCTAAACATTGGGGTACAAGTGCCCCTATGCATCAGTACTCCTGTATCCCTTGGGTAAATTCCTACCAGTGCTACTGCTGGGTCATGGGGTAGGTCTATTTTTAATTGTCTGAGGAACCTCCACACTGTTTTCCAGAGTGGCTGCAGCAGTTTGCATTCCCACCAACAGTGCAAGAGGGTTCCCGTTTCTCCACATCCTCGCCAGCATCTATAGTCTCCTGATTTGTTCATTTTGGCCACTCTGACTGGCATGAGGTGATATATGGGTGTGGTTTTGATTTGTATTTCCCTGATGAGGAGCGACGTTGAGCATCTTTTCATGTGCCTTTTGGCCATGGATGTCTTCTTTAGAGAAGTGTCTATTCATGTTTTCTGCCCATTTCTTCACTGGGTTATTTGTTTTTCGGGTGTGGAGTTTGGTGAGCTCTTTACAGATTTTGGATACTAGCCCTTTGTCCCATATGACATTTGCAAATATCTTTTCCCATTCCGTTGGTTGCTTTTTAGTTTTTTGATTGTTTCCTTTGCTGTGCAGAAGCTTTTTATCTTCAAGAGGTCGCAGTAGTTCATTTTTGCTTTTTAATTCCCTTGCCTTTGGGGATGTGTCGAGTAAGAAATTGCTACGGCTGAGGTCAGAGAGGTCTTTTCCTGCTTTCTCCTCTAGAGTTTTGATGGTTTCCTGTCTCACATTCAGGTCCTTTATACATTTTAGTTTATTTTTGTGAATGGTGTGAGAAAGTGGTCTAGTTTCAACCTTCTGCATGTTGCTGTCCAGTTCTCCAAGCACCATTTATTAAAGAGACTGTCTTTTTTCTATTGGATATTCTTTCCTGCTTTGTCAAAGATTAGTTGGCCATACATTGTGGGTCTAGTTCTGGGGTTTCTATTCTATTCCATTGGTCTATGTGTCTGTTTTTGTGCCAATACCATGCTGTCTTGATGATTACAGCTTTGTAGGAGAGGCTAAAGTCTGGGATTGTGATGCCTCCTGCTTTGGTCTTCTTCTTCAAAATTACTTTGACTATTCGGGGCCTTTTGTGGTTCCATATGAATTTTAGAATTGCTTGTTCTAGTTTCGAGAAGAATGCTGGTGCAATTTTGATTGGGATTGCATTGAATGTGTAGATAAATTTGTGTAGTATTGACATTTTGACAATATTTATTCTTCTAACCCATGAGCACGGAATGTCTTTCCATTTCTTTAAATCTTCTTCAATTACCTTCATAAGTTTTCTATAGTTTTCAGCATACAGATCTTTTATATCTTTGGTTAGATTTATTCCTAGGTATTTTATGCTTCTTGGTGCAATTGTGAATGGGATCAGTTTCTTTATTTGTCTTTCTGTTGCTTCATTATTAGTGTATAAGAATGCAACTGATTTCTGTACATTGATTTTGAATCCTGCAACTATGCTGAATTCATGTATCAATTCTAGCAGACTTTTGGTGGAGTCTATCAGATTTTCCATGTATAATATTATGTCATCTTCAAAAAGTGAAAGCTTAACTTTATCTTTGCCAATTTTGATGCCTTTGATTTCCTTTTGTTGTCTGATTGCTGATGCTAGCACTTGCAACACTATGTTAAACAACAGCGGTGAGAGTGGACATCCCTGTCGTGTTCCTGATCTCAGGGAAAAAGCTCTCAGTTTTTCCCCATTGAGGATGATGTTAGCTGTGGGCTTTTCATAAATGGCTTTTATGATCTTTAAGTATGTTCCTTCTATCCCGACTTTCTCGAGGGTTTTTATTAAGAAAGGATGCTGGATTTTGTCAAAGGCCTTTTCTGCATCGATTGACAGGATCATATGGTTCTTCTCTTTTCTTTGATTAATGTGATGTATCACATTGATTGATTTGCGAATGTTGAACCAGCCCTGCATCCCAGGAATGAATCCCACTTGATCATGGTGAATAATTCTTTTTATATGCTGTTGAATTCTCTTTGCTAGTATCTTATAGAGAATTTTTGTATCCATATTCATCAGGTATATTGGCCTGTAGTTCTCTTTTTTTGCTGGGTCTCTGTCTGGTTTAGGAGTCAAAGTAATACTGGCTTCATAGAATGAGTCTGGAAGTTTTCCTTCCCTTTCTATTTTTTGAAATAGCTTGAGAAGGATAGGTATTATCTCTGCTTTAAACGTCTGGTAGAACTCCACTGGGAAGCCATCTGGTCTTGGACTCTTATTTGTTGGGAGATGTTTGATAACTGATTCAATTTCTTCGCTGGTTATGGGTCTGTTCAAGCTTTCTATTTCCTCCTGATTGAGTTTTGGAAGAGTGTGGGTGTTTAGGAATTTGTGCATTTCTTCCAGGTTGTCCAGTTTGTTGGCATATAGTTTTTCATAGTATTCCCTGATAATTGCTTGTATTTCTGAGGGATTGGTTGTAATAATTCCATTTACATTCATGATTTTATTTATTAAGGTCATTTTCCTTTTCTTTTTGAGAAGCCTGGCTAGAGGTTTATCAATTTTGTTCATTTTTTCAAAAAACCAACTCTTGATTTCATTGATCTGCTCTACAGTGTTTTTAGATTCTATATTTTTTTATTTATGCTCTGATCTTTATTATTTCTCTTCTTCTGATGTATTTGGGGTGTCTTTCTCTTCTGCTTCTATTTCCTTTAGGTGTGCTGATAGAGTTTGTATTTGGGATTTTTCTTGTTTCTTGAGATAGGCCTGGATTGCAATGTATTTTCCTCTCAGGACTGCCTTCGCGGCATCCCAAAGCTTTTTGCATTGTTGTATTTTCATTTTCACTTGTTTCCGTATATTTTTTAATTTCTTCTCTAATTGCCTGCTTGACCCATTCATTCTTTAGTAGGGTGTTCTTTACCCTCCATGCTTTTGGAGGTTTTCCAGACTTTTTCCTGTGGTTGATTTCAAGCTTCATCGCATTGCGGTCTGAGAGTGTGCATGGTATGATCTCAATTCTTGTACACTTATGAAGGGCTGTTTTGTGACCCATTATGTGATCTATCTTGGAGAATATTCCATGTGCACTCGAGAAGAAAGTATATTTTGTTGCTTTGGGATGCAACGTTCTAAATATATCTGTCAAGTCCATCTGATCCAATGTGTCATTCAGGGCCCTTATTTCTTTATTGACCATGTGTCTAGATGATGTAAGTGGGGTGTTAAAGTCCCCTGCAATTACCACATTCCTATCAATAAGGTTGGTTATGTTTGTGAGTAATTATTTTATATATTTGGGGGCTCCGGTATTCGGTGCATAGACGTTTATAATTGTTAGCTCTTCTGATGGATAGGCCCTGTAATTATTATATAATGCCCTTCTTCATCTCTTTTTACAGCCTTTAATTTAAATCTAGTTTGTATGATTATAAGTATGGCTACTCCAGCTCTCTTTTGACTTCCAGTAGCATGATAGATAGTTCTCCATCCCCTCACTTTCAATCTGAAGGTGTCCTCAGCTCTAAAATGAGTCTCCTGTAGACGGAAAATAGATGGGTCTTTTTTTTTTTTTTATCGATTCTGATACCCTATGTCTTTTGGTTGGCACATTTAGTCCATTTACATTCAGTGTCATTATAGAAATATATGAGTTTAGAGTCATTGTGATGTCTGTAGGTTTCATGCTGGTAGTGATGTCTCTGGTACTTCATCTCACAGGATCCCCCTTAGGATCTCTTGTAGGGCTGGTTTAGTGGTGGTGAACTCCTTCATTTTTTGTTTGTTTGGGAAGACCTTTATCTCTTCTTCTATTATAAATGACAGATTTGCTGGATAAAGGATTCTGGACTGCATATTTTTTCTGTTCATCACATTGAAGATTTCCTGCCATTCCTTTCTGGCCTGCCAAGTTTCAGTAGAGAGATCCGTCATGAGTCTTATCGGTCTCCCTCTATATGTTAGAGCACGTTTATCCCTTGCTGCTTTCAGAATTTTCTCTTTATCTTAGTATTTTGCCAGTTTCACTATGGTATGTCGTGCAGAAGATCGATTCAAGTTACGTCTGAAGGGAGTTCTCTGTGTCTCTTGGATTTCAATGCCTTTTTCCTTCCCCAATTCAGGGAAGTTCTCAGCTATTATTTCTTCAAGTACACCTTCAGCACCTTTCCCTCTCTCTCCCTCCTCTGGAATCCCAATTATGTGTAGATTATTTCTCGTTAGTGCATCAGTTAGTTCTCTAATTTTCCCCTCATTCTCCTGGATTTTTTAATCTCTTTTTCTCAGCTTCCTCTTTTTCCATAATTTTATCTTCTACTTCACCTATTCTCTCCTCTGCCTCTTCAATCCGAGCTTTGGTCATCTCCATTTTGTTTTGCATTTCATTTAAAGCATTTTTCAGCTCCTCCTGGCTGTTCCTTAGTCCCTTGATCTCTGTAGCACGAAATTCTCTGCTGTCCTCTATACTGTTTTCAAGCACAGCGATTAATTTTATGACTATTATTCTAAATTCATTTTCTGTTATATTGTTTAAATCCTTTTAGATCAGTTCGTTAGCTGTTGTTATTTCCTGGAGAATCTTTTGATGGGAATTCTTCCGTTTGGTCATTTTGGATAGTCCCTGCAGTGGGGCAGAACTGCAGGGCACTTCCACTGTGCTGTCTTGAATAAGTTGCATTGGTGGGCGGGGCCACAGTCAGACCTGATGTCTGCCTCTAGCCCACCACTGGGGCCACAGTCAGACTGGTGTATACCTTCTCTTCCCCTCTCCTAAGGGTGGGATTCACTGTGGGGTGGCGTGGCCCATCTGGGCTACTTGCACACTGCCAGGCTTGTGGTGCTGGGGATCTGGCGTATTAGCTGGGGTGGATCAGCAAGGTTCACAAGGGCAGGAGGGGCAGGCTCAGCTGGCTTCCTTCAGTGATCCACTTCGGGAGGGCCCTGCGGCACTGGAAGAGCGTCAGACCTGCCGCTGGAGGGGTGGATTTGCAGAAGCACAGTGTTGGGTGTTTGCGCGGTGCAAGCAAGTTCCCCAACAGGAACTGGTTCCCTTTGGGATTTTGGCTGGGGGATGGGCGAAGGATATGGCGCTGGTGAGTGCCTTTGTTCCCCGCCAAGCTGAGCTCTGTCGTCCCGGGCTCAACAACTCTCCCTCCCATTGTCCTGTTACTCTCCTGCTCTATGAGCAGAGCTGTTAGCTTATAATCTTCCAGTTGTTAGGTCTCACTTGCTGTCTGAATACACTCCATCCACCCCCTCCGCTTTTGCAAGCCAGACTTGGGGTTCTGCTTTGCCTGCCGGCTTCCCCTCCACCCTGGCTCCCTTCGGCCAGTCTGTGCAGCACGCACCGCCTCTCCGCCTCTCCACCCTTCCTACCCTCTTCCGTGGGCCTCTCGTCTATGCTTGGCTCCGGAGAATCCGTTCTGCTAGTCTTCTGGCAGTTTTGTGGGTTATTTTGGCAGGTGTGGGTGGAATCAAAGTGATCAGCAGAACACGGTGAGCCCAGCGTCCTCCTACACTGCCATCTTCCTAGTAGTCCCCTAAAATACATTCATTTCAATCTTAGACTATCCTGACCACACATAAAATTCTTTTCTAAAGCTTTCCCTTCCCAAACCTTCTACAAATTTCTTTTGCATTCACATTTTGGCCCATGCCTTTTTTCTCCAAATAACCAGTCTCATTTTAGGACAAAATTATTTTATTTTTTCCCTCAACAAAATGTATTCTCACTTCTTATACCTTTCTTACACATCATCTAAGTTCCTACATACAGAATTGCTTTACTTATCATTTCATTTGTATTAATCACATTTAGCACAATTTTAACTCTTAGAAAACTTAGTCTCCAATGAAAAGTAAGTAATAGCTAATTGTAAATTGTCTGTTACATTATGATTTTTAGATAGGCAAATTTATAAATACAGTTCATAATTTTGAGGAATTGCATTTCCCATGGTACAATCTTCTAATAAGGCATAAAGCGTGTTTTCCAACAGACCCAAGTATCTTTAATTTCTCTGAAATAAGAAGTCAAAAGTAGATATACCTTATCTTTAGTAATCAATGCTTCAGTATTTTATCTTATTTGTAAAATACTTAGTTATCCAATGAATGTGACCCAATTTTTCATTAAACTTAGCAAAACTTCAAAGTTTCAGGTATGATAGCTATTCACAGGGTCAGATGGGCCATGAAACCAAGCAAGCCACATTCTACTATTTTTGTGGAGGTTGGGATTTTTGAAACCATGCCATGAAGACTTGCACATATGGGATTTCTGACCATTTGGAGGAGTGCCAGCAAAAGAGATCAAGCTGGAAAATAGTATTGTAAAAAAAGGATTCCATGAAGGGACCATACCTCTCCATCTTGGAGTTTGTACTGTGGATAGGAAACATTGCATATAAACATGAGACATTTTTCGTCAGTGCTTGGGAGTCAAATTTGTTCCAGTTTTTAAAAATACAGCCCCAAGGGCGAGTCCAAAGGAATAGAGGGGATTTGTCACATAGTGGGAAGAGTAGTTGCTGATTCCCAAAGGGGCATCCCATCAAAAGGAATGGAGCTGCGAATCATGGTCACAATTTCACTCAGGGTGTCCCATGATCTGAAAAAGGACTGTATCTTACATAGAATGACTGACTGTACTGGAGCATCTCACCAAGGAGAGGGTTGTGGCAAATGGCAATAGCTATCCATGATGGGGCATCACCTGCAACAGGGAAAGCTGAACACATGTCACTGTAAAACAGGGAAAAGTTGGCCAAACTGTGCCAGAAAAAGGAGGGGGAAGGCTCACCACTTAGATCATAGGAACATATTTGCCTATAGATCAAAATGGCAGCTGGGTCCATGGGAAAAAAGAAAAGCGGGGTGAAGGGGGGATTTGCAAAAGAAGTGCATTGGGAATGGAGAACTCAGAGTAGAGAGAGTTGGAAAAGAGAGAAAAGGGGTTCTTCACCCTCACAGACATGAGCAGTCTTAACTGTTCACCTGCAGACCACACCAGGGAGCCACGCTGGCCAGAGATCTTCAGTTGTCCAAGGAGTACTAGGGTTAGACCACCGAAGGGCCAAAAAGAGAAAGGAGAGGGAGGGAAGGATTCCTCTGAAGGGCAAGAGGGGAAATCTCTCACCCTTTCGGGCAAGGGGGGGTCCATCAGGTTCCCCCTGGGGCTTCAGACCTCACTAAGAGGCAATCTCGGTGGATGTTGTCTGTTCCACAGGAATACTAGAGTCTGTAAATTTAAGGAAAGTACCAAGAAATTCACAAAGATTCTTGGAAAAATCCTCTGCCAATAGAGGGTCTCCATCCGGGCCACCAAATGTGGGGGCAACCTTATCAGGTAGAGGCCAGTGGCACTGGCACCGAATTCACCCAAGGAAGAACAAAGGAGAAAAACGTTTATTGAATACACAGCAAGGGAACAGCAGAAAGCACAGCAAAGGAGAGACTCTCTGCCTAACATGATTAAATGTTGACTTAAAAAAGGTGGTAGAAGATTGATGCTATATTTAAAGCTTGTATAATGTCCATATTGCTATGTGAATATCTAGTGTCTAAAGAATACGGTTTTGATGTCAATATACACTAGGTGCTGCACTCTAGGTATTCACCAGAGAGCTCATGCTCAATTGTGTACTCCACAGCTTCCCCTGAAATCTTAAAACAAATAAGTGAAATGAAGAGAGAGAGAGGGAGAGAGAGAGAGAGGAAGATGTGTTACCTAGATTTTTTCAATGCCATTTTTACATCAAGTTAGATGACTCAAAAGTGTACCTGTAATGTATTATCTGACTGTCCTTGGAAATGCTTTTACTGAATTATGATTTAATATTGGAGGTTCAGCTTTTAATAAAGATTGAATTAAGTTTTAGTCACATGAGCAATAATTTTGAATCTATTTTTAATGAAATCGTCTTTTCTTAACTGTTGATTTTTATTATTTTTATTAAACATTCCCTATTGCCATTTGACATAGTAAGGATGTTATACGTTTAATTTGGTGCCATTTTAATGAGGCCAATTACTACTTTTCAATATTTTGTCATTTGCAACTGGGATCTAGAAGTAAAATATTTCACATGGCATTTCCAACTTTAGAAGAAATGTAATCTGGGGCACCTGGGTGGCTCAGCAGTTGAGTGTGGGACTTCAGCTCTGGCCATGATCTCATGGCTCATGAGTTCTAGCCCCGCGTTGGGCCCTGTGCTGACAGCTCAAAGCCTGGAGCTTGCTTCAGATTCTGTGACTCCCTCTCTCTCTGCCGCTCCCCTGCTTGCACTCTGTCTCTCTCAAAAATAAACATTAAACATTTTTTTAAAAAAGGAAATCTGAACTGGTCAGGGAAATCTTAGGTTTAAATAAATAGAATGTTGTTGTGTTTAGGTAGTTATTTAATTAAAACAAGGTAAGCAGAGTTCTTTACCTTATAGAGAGACTATTGCAGTACAGTAGAAAAGTGGAAGCATCAGAGTAGATAGATGTGGATCTAATCCTTAGAGTTGGAGAACTTCATTAAATAATCCATGTAAAACATCTATTGAGTGTTTGTATGTGAATAACTATTTCTGAGGAATTTAAATTCCCCATCTTGGGGCGCCTGGGTGGCGCAGTCGGTTGAGCGACCGACTTCAGCCAGGTCACGATCTCGCGGTCCGTGAGTTCGAGCCCCGCGTCAGGCTCTGGGCTGATGGCTCAGAGCCTGGAGCCTGTTTCCGATTCTGTGTCTCCCTCTCTCTCTGCCCCTCCCCCATTCATGCTCTGTCTCTCTCTGTCCCAAAAATAAATAAACATTGAAAAAAAAATTAAAAAAAAAAAATAAATTCCCCATCTTGTCAGTCTACTCCCCTGAACTTCTTTGGGATCATTGTCTCCAGAAAATACAATGTGAATGACACTTCTTGTAAGTTGTACAATCTTTGGCTGTTTACATTAAAAAAAATATTTCTTAAGGGATCTTTATTTTCTAGATAACAAAGGGATAAATTTCAGATTTGATGTGATCAAAAAATTCCAATGGAACTATCTTTTATGAATAGTCAAGGAGCCAAGTGAAGGAAATAATGATCAATCCATCCATGTATCCATCTACCGATCCATTAAACTATTCATTCATTTAACAGATATTTTTCAAGAGTGGCTGTGTGCCAGGCACCATCACAGCCACTCAAATTTATGTAAGTGGGTGAAAATGGAATATGTGTTTGAACTTGAATAAGTAAACACTCTGAGGGATATTGCCTTTTTAAAATAAGGGCTCTCTACTATTAGAGACAAACGAGATAAGAGACCTAGAAATATTTGTACTTCTCTTCACTCTAGACATCTTCCCAATATTCCTTAAGCTGTCACTCTGAAACATTGGGTATTTTAAAAACAGATGGTGAAACTTGAAAGGAAAGAAAATGTTAAATATAAATACGTTCTTTCTAATCACTTGCATGTTTTTGTGATTCCCATATCTCTGGCTTTCCTTTTCACCAAGACACATGCATCATTCTCAAGCCACTCTTTTACCCTCCATTTTTTCTTTTTTAAAAAAATTTTTAATGTTTATGTATTTTTGAGAGACAGAGACAGAATGTGAGTGCGTTAGGGGCAGAGAGAAAGGGAGACACGGAATCTGAAGCACACTCAAGGCTCAGAGTTGTCAGCACAGAGCCTGATGCGGGGCTTGAACTCAGGAGCTGTGAAATCATGACCTGAGCTGAAGTTGGACACTCAACCGACTGAGCCACCCAGGTGCCCCTACCCTACATTTTGAGAGAAAGGGAAATGTTAGATTGAGATTCCTATTGATTTCCCACTGATGAGTAATTCCCGATGAATCAATATTCTTTACTAAGTTACAATATCAAATAGTGAAGTTGTTAAGAATGGATTATTTTTCTTCTGCTCCTGTTACAGAATGAAGCTATGATGAGTGTGAGATAAAAGGAAAAAAAATCAGTAATAAAAACAGTAAAGCTTTTCAGTGGTTTCAGTTATCTCAGAATTTTCACTGTTTAAGGGATGGAAAGGACATCAGAACTCATTTAGTTTGACCTTTCATTTTACAGATGAGGAAACAAAATCTAGAAAAATGAAGTGACTTGCCTTTGGTAGCTCAGGTATTTAGTAATAACCATTAGAACCTAGTTTTTAAGACTCAGCCCAGTGTTCTTTCTGATTTATCAAGGTTATTCTCAGTTTTCCTTTATTATTTCGTTTATTTTCATGACTGTAAGGTAACTGGAACAAATCATTCTTTTCAAAATCATATTAAATAAATATTTCAGTATTTTTAGATCAATTTTTTTCATTTTTATATTTTTCAGTTTTTCTTATAATGTACTGCCTTTTCCCATTCTTACAACACTCGTTTTTTTTTTTCCTCCTTCATGAATTTAGCTGGTTTTCTTCTTTATTTTTCCTTCCTCATTGGAAATATTTACTGTAGCTACATACATAATCACAAAAATAATTTCATCCACACATAGCTATGGTAACTTTGTAGTTTTAATGTGTCTATGCATAAAGTAGGGTACTCTTTTCCTTTTGGGAATGAATGCTGTACAGGACTGAAAGGGTAGCTATCCTTTCCAGTTTTGCCCTGTGAATTAAGCTTCTTGGGAGAGAAAAATGTACTTGTGAGATTATAATAATCTAATATGATATAAAATTGAGTTTTCAAGCAAAAGTTCTAGGAAATTCATTAAATTAATTCCCTTGCAGCTTTCTTTTTTATTAGAAAAATCTTTTAACTTTTTTTCTCTTTATCTTCAAAGATGAACAAAGTGGTATGAACATGGTTTCTTCAGCAAAATTGGGGAAATACATTTCTCAGCTGAGAAAGCTGTTTAAGTCTCTAAACGGTGTATTTTGTAGTCTGTTCCCATTTGGGTTTTAGAAGATTCTGCTTATATTTAAGTTTCAAGTCATTTGCCTTTAATTCTTGAACTGCAATTAGATATAAACCTTTTTTCATGCCTCTATTTCCCTTCTTGCTTTTTAGGGAAAAAATTAGGAAGAATTGGGTGATGAGGTTAATATTTTATCCATCCCTATTACTCTGACTGGTATAGTCAGAGTAATTAATTGCCTATTAAATAAAGGCAAACTGTAATTCTTTATTGTCTGCCTGACACATTTCTGCTCTTTGCTCTGGAGAAGAGCTGCATTAAAGATCACAATGTTATTGATAAATCCTGAAAAATAATAAATTGTTTGTCCACTCAAATAATGACACAATTCCTTGGAAAAACAGGTTTATTGTGTATGTGTGGATGGGAAAGTTTATTCATTTTTAAGTATTGAAGTGGTATGATGGGGCTGGAGAAATTATACAGAAAGTATTGCTGTAGCATAGTTGAGAAACAGTGGTATTCATAAATTGAAACTGAATACATCTCTATGTTAAATATAATTAGTGAAATCATTAACATGGATAAAGTATACTTTAGTATTTACAAAAAAGTCTCTAAGCTAGGCAGTTAGCTTCACTATGATGGGAAAAAACAAAATGAGCTGTATACAGCTGAATAAACTTATCAGAGTCTACAAGGTGGTAACTTGTCTGTCCATGGCCAGTGGTGGTAGACAAGTGAAATAATTTCTTAACATTGTGTAAACAATGTGAGATGGGAAATTCACTTTTCCCCTCTTCCCCCATCCCCTTTTTCATTGAGTTTCTTGTTGTGATGGCTCCACTGGGAAAGGCAACAGAGAAATTTGATTAAATGGATGCCTGGGGTCATGATCCTGTCGAAACATTGTACAGCTCTCAGCATTAATTAAAGAAATTTTTTTCTTACTTAAAAAAATCTAATCTTGCTGTATATGAGTATTAGTGAGCTTTGGATTTGATAGTGGTTGAGTAGAGTGTTGTGTGAGTCTCTGCAATCATTCTGTTTGCAGAAAAAAAAAACAAAGAGGAGACTGTTTTTAAGGAAAATAGAGACCCATAACATTATTTTGGATCATGTTAAGAGATTTTCAACTGATTATAACTTGTTGATAGCCAGTGGGATTTGGAGCTACATTAGAATTAACTAGAACTCATTTACTGCAAACCACTGTTGGCACTGATTGGAGTGTTTAGAAGATATTTCTAGCATTGTAATTGGTGTGGTATTCCCACCTTCAAGAATACTCTTGGGATTGTTTTATTTTGGTCTAGTGTTTGGAAACTAATTGGAAGTGATTTTATTGGAAAATACAGAAAATTATATGTTTTGTGAGAGAACTAGAATAGTGGTCATTGGCAACTCAGATAAGAGCAAAAATAGAATATTCCTGAGCAGGCACCTGCCATTGTATTCAGCAGATCATTTGGTTCAGGTGAGAAACTTCTTATTAATCCTTATTTTAAGAGAGAAAACAGAGGCACCTGAATGGCTCAGTCAGTTGAGAGTCCTACTTTGGCTCAAGTCATTATCTTGCAGCTCGTGAGTTCGAGCCCCGCGTTGGACTCTGTGCTGACAGCCCAGAGCCTGGAGCTTGTTTTGGATTCTCTGTCTCCCTCCTTCTCTGCCCCTCCCCCACTCGCGCTCTGTCTCTCTCTGTCTCTCAAAAATGAATAAAATTAAGAAAGAGAATTAAAAATATTAAGGAAGAGAACAAATCTTTTTTTTAATGTTTTTATTTTATTTTTGAGAGAGAGAGAGAAAGAGAGAGAGAGAGAGAGAGCACAAGAAGGGGAGGGGCAGAGAGACAGGGAGACACAGAGTCAGAAGCAGACTCCAGGCTCTGAGCTGTCAGTACAGAGCCTGACGTGGGGCTTGAACCCACAGACCATGAGATCATGACCTGAGCTGAAGTCGGATGCTTTACCGACTGAGCCACCCAGGTGCCCCTGAAAGGGAACAAATCTTATACAATGAAGCAGCTCTTCCCTTATACGAATTGATTCAGTAGAGTATACAACCAATTCTCTTCTCTTCTCATCTTATCTCACAGTATAAATGTACCACATCTTCTTTATCTATTTATCAATCAATGGACACTTAGGCTTCTTCCATATCTTGGCTATTGTAAATAATGCTGATATAAACATTGGAGTGCATATATCATCTGACTTACTATTTTTGCATTCTTTTGGTAAATACCTGGTAGTGGAATTACTGGATCATAAGGTAGCTCTATTTTTAACTTTTTGAGGAAACTCCATACTGTTTTCCACAGTGGCTGCACCAGTTTGCATTCTCACCAACAGTGCCAGAGGGTCTCTTTTTCTCAACATTCTCACCAACACCTGTTGTTTCTTGTGTTGTTGATTTTACCTGTTCTGACAGGTGTGAGGTGATATCTCATTGTGGTTTTGATTTGCACTTTCCCTATGATAAGTGATGATGAGCATCTTTTCATGTGTCTGTTGGACATCTGGATGTCTTCTTTGGAGAAATTTCTATTTATGTCTTCTGTTCATTTTTAAATGGATTATTCATTTTTGGGTGTTGAGTTTTATAAGCTCTTAATATATTTTGGATACTGTTTATCAGATATATCATTTCCAAATATCTTCTCCCATTCTATAGGTTGCCTTTTAGTGTTGTTGAGTGTTTCCTTCACAGTGCAGAAGCTTTTTATTTTGATGTAGCCCCAATAGTTTATTTTTACTTTTGTTTTCCTTACTTCAGGAGACACATCTAGAAAGAATTTGGTATGGCCAATGTCAAAGAAGTTGCTGCCTGTGTTCTCTTCTAGGATTTTTATGGTTTGAAATCTCACATTTAGGTCTTTCATCCATTTTGATTTTTTTTTTTTTTTTTTTTTTTTTTTTTTTTTTTTGTGTGTGTGTGTGTGTGTATATGGCATAAGAAAGTGGTCCGGTTTCATTCTTTTGCATGTTGCTGTCCAGTTTTCCCAACACCATTTGTTGAGAGAGACTGTCTTTTTCTCATTGTTTCTCTTTGTTAAATATTAATTGACCATATAATTTTGAGTTTATGTCTGGATTTGCCCTTCTGTCCTATTGATCTGTATGTCTATTTTTGTGCCAGTACCATACTGTTTTGATGACTACAGCTTTGAAATGTAACCGAAAGTCCAGAATTGTGATGCCTACCGCTTTGCTTTGATTTTTCAAGGTTGCTTTGGCTATTCAGGGTATTTTGTGATTTCATACAAATTTTAGGGTGGTTTGTTTTAGCTCTGTGAAAAATGCTCGTGGTATTTTGATAGGGATTGCATTAAATGTGTAGATTGTTTTGGGTAGTATAGACATTTTAACAATATTGGTTCTTCTAATCCATTAAAACATGGAATGTCTTTCCATTTCATTGTATCATCTTTAATTTCTTTCATCGGTGTTTTATTGTTTTCTGAGTAAAGGTCTATCACCTCTTTGATTAGGTTTATTCCTACATATCTTATGGTATTTGGTGCAATTGTAAATGGAATTATATTCTTCATTTCTCTTTCTGCTGCTTCACTTTTGGTGTATTGAAATTTCTGTACCTTGATTTTGTATTCTGCAACTTTACTGAATTTGTTTATTAGTTCTAGCTATTTTTTGGTGTAGTCTTTGGGTTTTCTCTATATAGTATCATGTCAACTGTAAATAGTGAAAGTTTCCATTTTTCTTTACCAACTTGGATTCCTTTTATTTCTTTTTGTTGTCTGATTGCTGTGGCTAAGACTTCCAGTGTGTTGAATACCAGTGGTGAGAGTGGACATCCTTGTTTTGTTCCTGACCTTAGGGGAAAAGCTGTCTGTTTTTTCCTGTTGAGGATGAAGTTAAGTGTGTATTATTCATATATGGCCTTTATTATTTTGGTGTATGTTCCATCTAAACCTGTCTTGTTGAGGGCTTTTATCATGAGTGGATGTTGTACTTTGTCAAATGCTTTTTCTGCATCTATTGAAATGATCATATGGTTATTAGTCTTTCTCTTATTGATGTGATGTACTACAGTGATTAGTTTATGAATATTGAACCACCCATGCAATCAAGGACTAAATACCAATTGATCGTGTATTTTTGTGTACTTTTAAATTATTTTTGTATTTAGTTTGCTAGTATTTTGTTGAGAATATTTGCATCCATGTTCATTGGTGGTATTGGCCCGTAGTTCTCTTTTTTAGTGTAGCTTTTATCTGGTTTTGTTATCAGGATAATGCTGGCCTCATAAAATGAATTTGGGAGTTTTCTTTCCTTTCCTATTTTTTGGAATAGTTTAAGAATAATAGATATTAACTTTTCTTTAAATGTTTGATAGAATTCACCTGTGAAGCCACCTGGTCCTGGACATTTTTTTGTTGGGAGTTGTTTGATTACTGATTCAATTTCTTTCCTGGTGGTCAGTCTGTTCAAATTTACTATTTCTTCCTCTTTCACTTTTGGTAGTTTATGTTTCTAGGAGTTTATCCATTTCTCGCAAGTTGTCCAATTTGTTGGCACATAGTTTTTCATGATATTCTAATTGTTTGTATTTCTGTAGTGTTGGTTGTTATTTCTTCTCTCTCATTTGTTATTTTTTTTTATTTGAGTCCTTTCCCTTTTTTCTTGATAAGTCTGGCTAAAAGTTTAACAATTTTATTGATTTTTGCAAAGAACCATCTCCTGGTTTCATTGACCTGTTCTATTGTTTTTTGTTTTGTTTTGACTTGTACTTTCTGTATCATTTATTTCTGCTTTAATGTTTATTATTTCCTTCCTTCTGCTGGTTTTAGGTTTTGTTTGCTTTTCTTTTTCCAGGTTAGGTTGTTTATTTGAATTCTTTTTGTTCTTCACATAGGCCTATATTGCTATAAACTTCTCTTTAGAACAGCTTTTTGCTGCATCCCAGATGTTTTGAACCATTTTGTTTTCATTTTCATTTTTTTTCCATTTATTTTATTTATTCTATGGTTTCCCAGTTGAGCCATTCATTGTTTAGTAGCATGTGTTTATACAACATGCATATGTGGGCTTTCCTTTGTGTGTGTGTGTGTGTGGTTGACTTCGGTTTCATAGCATTGTGGTCAGAAAAGATGCATAGTATGCCTTTGATCTTCTTAAATTTGTTGAGTCTTGTTTTGTAGCATAATATGTCATCTACTCTGAAGAATGTTGTGTGCACTTGAAAATAATGTGTATTCTGCTTTTTTAGGATGGAATATTCTCAATATATCTCGTAAGTCCATCTGGTCCAGTGTGCCATTCAAAGCCATTGTTTCCTCATTTATTTCCTGTTTAGATGATGTTTCCATTGATGTAAGTGGAGTGTTAAAGTCCCCTACACTTACTGTATTATTATAGATTAGTTCCTTTATGTATGTTATTAACTTTTTTCTGTATTTGAGTGCTTTTGTGTTGGGTGTATAAATATTTACAATTGTTATGTATTCTGGTTGGATTGCCACCTTTATTATTATATAGTGTCCTACTTTGTCTCTTGTCACAGTCTTTGTTTTAGAATCTAGTTTGACTGAAATAAGTATTTATACTCCATGTTGCTTTTTTTTTTTTTTTTTAATTTTTTTTTCAACGTTTTATTATTTATTTTTGGGACAGAGAGAGACAGAGCATGAACGGGGGAGGGGCAGAGAGAGAGGGAGACACAGAATCGGAAACAGGCTCCAGGCTCTGAGCCATCAGCCCAGAGCCCGACGCGGGGCTTGAACTCACGGACCGCGAGACCGGGACCTGGCTGAAGTCGGACGCCCAACCGACTGCGCCACCCAGGCGCCCACTCCATGTTGCTTTTAACATCTATTTGCACGATGTATGTTCTTCCATCCCTTCATTTTCAATCTGGAGATATCTTTACATCTAAAATGACTCTCTTCTAGTCAGCATATGTATGGGTCTTGTTCTTTTAATCCATTTTGTCACCCTATATCTTTTGATTGGAGCGATTGGTCCATTTACAATCAACATAACTATTGATGGATATGTGTTTATTGCCATTTTATTACTTGTGGTAATTTCTGAGGATTTTCTCTATTCTTTCTTGTCTTTCTTTCATGTTTTGCTGATTATTTAGTAATATGTATTTATATCTTTCTCTTATTATTTGCATGTTTATTGGTGGTTTTTTCTTTTTATTTATTTATTTTTATTTTATTTTTTATTTTTTTTTAATTTACATCCAAATTAGTTAGCATATAGTGCAACATTGATTTCAGGAGTAGATTCCTTAATGCCCCTTACCCATTTAGCCCATCCCCCCTCCCACAACCTCTCCAGTAACCCTCAGTTTGTTCTCCATATTTATGAGTCTCTTCCATTTTGTCCCCCTCCCTGTTTTTATATTATTTTTCTTTCCCTTCCCTTATGTTCACCTGTTTTGTCTCTTAAAGTCCTCATATGAGTGAAGTCATATGATTTCTGTCTCTCTCTGACTGACTAATTTCACGTAGCATAATTCCCTCCAGTTCCATCCATGTAGTTGCAAATGGCAAGATTTCATTGTTTTTGATTGATTATATATGTATACATACCACATCTTCTTTATCCATTTATCCATCGATGGACATCTGGGCTCTTTCCATACTTTGCCTATTGTTGATAGTGCTGCTATAAACATGGGGGTGCATGTGCCCCCCAAAACAGCACACTTGTATACCATGGATAAATGCCTAGTTGTGCAATTGCTGGGTCGTAGGGTAGTTCTGTTTTTAGTTTTTTGAGGAAACTCCATACTGTTTTCCAGAGTGGCTGCACCACTGTTTGCATTCCCACCAACAATGCAAAAGAGATCCTCCTTCTCCGCATCCTCGCCAACATCTGTTGTTGCCTGAGTTGTTAATGTTAGCCATTCTGACAGGTGTAAGGTGGTATCTCATGGTGGTTTTGATTTGTATTTCCCTGATGATGAGTGATGTTGAGCATTTTTTCATGTGTCTGTTGGCCATCTGGATGTCTTCCTTGGAGAAGTGTCTATTCATTTCTCTTGCCCATTTCTTCACTGGATTATTTGTTTGTGGGGTTTTTTGTTTGTTTGTTTGTTTTTTTGGTGTTGAGTTTGTTAAGTTCTTTGTAGATTTTGGATACTAACCCTTTATCTGATGTGTCATTTGCAAATATCTTCTCCCATTCTGTCGGTGGCCTTTTAGTTTTGCTGATTGTTTCCTTCTCTATGCAGAAGCTTTTTATTTTGATAAAGTCCCAGGAGTTCATTTTTTCTTTTGTTTCCCTTGCCTCTGGAGTCGTGTTGAGTAAGAAGTTGCTGCAGTCAAGATCAAAGAGGTTTTTGCCTGCTTTCTGCTTGAGAATTTTGATGGCTTCCTGTCTTACATTGAGGTCTTTCATCCATTTTGAGTTTATTTTTGTGTATGGTGTAAGAAAGTGGTCCATATTGATTCTTCTGCATGTCACTGTCCAGTTTTCCCAGCACCACATGCTGAAGAGACTGTCTTTATTCCATTGGATATTCTTTCCTGCTTTATCAAAGATTAGTTGGCCGTACGTTTGTGGGTCCATTTCTGGGTTCTCTATTCTGTTGCATTGATCTGAGTGTCTGTTCTTGTGCCAGTACCATACTGTCTTGATGGTTATAGCTTTGTAGTATAGCTTCAACTCTGGGATTGTGATGCCTCCTGCTTTGGTTTTCTTTTTCAAGATTGCTTTGTCTATTCGGGGTCTTTTCTAGTTTTCTGGTACAAATTTTCAGATTATTTGTTCTAGCTCTGTGAAGAATATTGGTGTTACTTTGATAGGGATTGCATTGAATATGTAGATTGCTTTGGGTAGTATTGACATTTAAAAATTTTTTTAATACTTTTATTTATTCTTGAGAGACAGAGATAGACAGAAATTGAGCAGGGGAGGGGCAGACAGAGAGGGAGACACAGAATCCAAAGCAGACTCCAGGCTCCGAGCTGTCAGCACAGAGCCTGACACGGGGCTTGAACTCACAAACAGTGAGATCATGACCTGAGCCAAAGTCTGACGCTTAACCAACTGAGCCATCCAGGCGCCCTTGGCATTCTAACAATATTTGTTCTTTCTGTCTAGGAACATGGTATATTTTTCCTTTTTTGTGCATCTTCTTCAATTTCTTTCATAAGCTTTCTATAGTTTTCAGCGTATAGATTTTTCACCTCTTTGGTTAGATTTATTCCTAGGTATTTTATGGGTTTTTGTGCAACTGTAAATGGGATCAATTCCTTGATTTTTCTGTCACTTCATTGTTGGAGTATAGGGATGCAACTGATTTCTGTGCGTTGATTTTATATCCTGCAACTTTGCTCAATTCATGAATCAATTGTAGCGGGTTTTTTTGTTGGAATCTTTGGGGTTTTCCATATAGAGTATCATGTTATCTGTGAAGAGTGAAAGTTTGATCTCTCCCTGGCCGATTTGGATGCCTTTTATTTCTTTGTGTTGTCTGATTGCAGAGGCTAAGACTTCCAATACTATGTTGAAGAACAGTGGTGAGAGTGGACATCCCTCTCTTGTTCCTGACCTGAGGAAAAGCTCTCAGTTTTTCCCCATTGAGGATGATATTAGCGTTGGGTCGTTCATATATGGCTTTTATGATCTTGAGGTATGCTCATTCTATCCCAACTTTCTTGAGGGTTTTTATCAAGAAAGGATGCTGTATTTTGTCAAATGCTTTCTCTGCATCTATTGAGTGGATCATATGGTTCTTGTCCTTTTGTTTATTGATGTGATGAATCACGTTAATTGTTTTATGGATATTGAACCAGTCCTGCATCCCAGGTATAAATCCCACTTGGTCGTAGTGAATAATTTTTTTAATGTATTGTTGGAGCCAGTTGGCTAATACCTTGTTGAGGATTTTTGCATCCATGTTCATCAGGGAAATTGGTCTATAGTTCTCCTTTTTAGTGAGGTTTTGGTCTGTCTGGTTTTGGAACCAAGGTAATGTTGACGTCATAGAAAGAGTTTGGAAGTTTTCCTTCCATTTCTATTTTCTGGAACAGCTTTAAGAGAATAGGTGTTAACTCTTCCTTAAATGCTTGGTAGAATTCCCCTGGAAAGCCATCTGGCCCTGGACTCCTGTTTTTTGGCAGATTTTTTATTACAAATTGGATTTCCTTACAGTTTATGGGTCCTTTCGATTTTCTATTTCTTGCTGTTTCAGTTTTGGTAGTGTATATGTTTCTAGGAATTTGTCCATATCTTCCAGATTGCCCATTTTATTGACATATAATTGCTCATAATATTCTCTTATTATTGTTTTTATTTCTGCTGTGTTGGTGGTGATCTCTCCTCTTTCATTCTTTATTCTATTTATTTGCATCCTTTCTTTTTTCTTTTTGATCAAACTGGCTAGTGGTTTATCAATTTTGTTAATTCTTTCAAAGAACCAGCTTCTGGTTTCATTGATCTGTTCTACTGTTTTTTTTTTTTTTTTTTTTTGGTTTAGGTAGCATTAATTTCTGCTCTAATCTTCGTTATTTCCTGTCTTCTGCTGTTTTGGAGTTTTATTTGCTGTTCTTTTTCCAGCTCCTTAAGGCATAAGGTTAGGTTGTGTACCTGAGATCTTTCTTCCTTCTTTACGAAGGCCTGGATTATATATAGTTTCCTCTTATGACTGCCTTTGCTGTGTCCCGGAGGTTTTGGGTGTGGCGTTATCATTTTCATTGACTTCCATATACTTTTTAATTTCCTCTTTAACTTCTTGGTTAGCCCATTCATTCTTTAATAGGATGTTTTTCAGTCTCCAAGTATTTGTTACCTTTCCCAATTTTTTCTTCCGGTTGATTTTGAGTCTCATAATGTTGTGGTCTGAAAATATGCACAGTATGATCTCGATCTTTTTGTACTTACTTAGGGCTGATTTGTGTCCAAGTATATGGTCTATTCTTGAGAACGTTCCATGTGCACTGGAGAAGAATGCATATTCTGCTGCTTTAGGATGAAATGTTCTGAATACATCTGTTAAGTCCATCTGGTCCAGTGTGTCATTCAAAGCCATTGTTTCCTTGTTGATTTTTTGATCAGATGATCTGTCCATTGTTGTGAGTGGGTGTTGAAGTCTCCTACTATTATGTTATTACTATCAATGAATTTCTTTATGTGTGTGATTAATTGATTTATATATTTGGGTGCTTTCACATTTGGAGCCTAAATGTTTACAATTATTAGGTCTTCTTGGTGGATAGACACCTTGATTATGATATAATGCCCTTCTGCATCCCTTGATACAGTCTTTTTTTAAAGTCTAGATTGTCTGATATAAGTATGACTACTCTGGCTCTCTTTTGTTGATGGTTAGCATGATACCTGGTTCTCTATCCCCTGATTTTCAATCTGAAGGTGTCTTTAAGTCTAAAGTGGGTCTCTTGTACACAGCATATAGGTGGATCTTGTTTTCTTATCCATTCTGTTACCCTATGTCTTTTGATTGGAGCATTGATTCCATTGACGTTTAGAGTGAGTACTGAAAGATATGAATTTATTGTTATTATGATGCTTGTATATTTGGAGTTTCTGATGGTGTTCTCTGGTCCTTTCTAATCTTTGTTGCTTTTTATATATGTATATATATATATATATATATATATATATATATATATATAGACTCCCTTCAGGGAGTCCCCCTTAAAATTTCTTGCAGGACTGGTTTAATGGTCACAAACTTCTTTATTTTTTGTTTGGGAAACTTTTTATCTCTCCTTCTATTTTGAATGACTACCTTGCTGGATAAAGAATTCTTGGCTGCATATTTTTCTGACTGAGTACACAATATATTCTGCCACTCCTTTCTGGCCTGCCAAGTTTCTGTGGATAGGTCTGCTGCAAACCTGATCTGTCTTCCCTTGTAGGTTAGGGACTTATTTTCCCTTGCCGCTTTCATGATTCTCTCCTTGCCTGAGTATTTTGTGAATTTGACTATGATATGCCTTGTTGATGGTCGGTTTTTGTTGAATCTAATGGGAGTCCTCTGTGCTTCCTGGATTTTGATGTCTGTGTCTTTCCCCAGGTTAGGGAAGTTTTCCGCTATGATTTGCTCACATAACCCTTCTGTCCTATTTCTCTCTCTTCCTCTTCTGGGACCCCTATGATTCTGATGTTGTTTTTCTTTTTTTTAATGAGTCACTGATTTCTCTAATTCTTAAATCGTGCTCTTTTGCCTTCATCTCCCTCTTTTTTTTCTGCTTCATTATCCTCTATAATTTTGTCCTCTATATTGCTGATTCTCTGTTCTGCCTCATCCATCCTTGCCACTGCTGCATCCATCCATGATTGCAGCTCAGTTATAGCATTTTTAATGTCATTATGGCTATTTTTTACTTCTTTTATCTCTGCAGAAAGCTATTCTAATCTATCTTCGACTCCAGCTATTATTATTATTATCATGATTCTATATTCGGGTTTAGACATCTTTCTTGTATCTGTGTTGGTTAAATCCCTGGCTGTCGTTGCTTCATGTTCTTTCTTTTGGGTGAATTTCTTCGTTTTGTCATTTTGAAGGGAGAAAAGGAATTAATGAGGTAGAAAAATTAAAATTAAAAAAATTAAAATTAAAAAAATTAAAATTAAAAAAATATTAACATTAAAAAAATTAAACACACACACACAAATAAAATAAATGATGCTAGATCCTAGGTGTGTTTTGGTCTGGGTGTTGAAAGTGGTTTGACAGATTAGAGGAAAAAAAAGGGGGGGGGAAGGCAATAATTTGAGAATTTGAAAAAATGAATACTTTGAAGTAGACTAAAATGAGATGATGGAGGTAAAATAAAATTTGAAAAAATATACACAATAGTATAGAATATAATAGAGAAAATGAAAGAAAAATATTTTTAATAAAAATTAAAAATAAAAATGAAATTTTTCTTTTTCTATATTATAGAAAAATTAAGGAAACGAACAAGAGAAAAAGAGAAAAAGAAAAGAGAAAAAAAGGAAATTGTTTGAAAATTTGAAAAAGTGAATACAGTGTAGTTGACTAAAATGAGATGATGGAAGTAAAATAGAATTTGAAAAAAATTACATAAAAGCAAAAAATATAGTGAAAAAATTAAAGAAAAATACTTTTAATAGAAATTGAAAGTACAAATGAAGTTTTTCTCTTTCTGCATTCAAGAAAAGAAACGGAAAAGAGAAAAAAAGAAAAAGTTAAAAAAAAGAGGAGACCGTTTGAAAATTTGAAAAGGTGAATCCACTGAAGTAGACTAAAATTAAATGATAGAAGTAAAATAGAATTTGAAAAAATTTACACAAAGGTAAAAAATATTGTAATACAAATTAAAGAAAATATTTTTAATAAAAATTTAAAATAAAAATGAATTTTTCTCTTTCTGTATTCCCAAAAAGGAAATGCAAAAGAGAAATAAAAGAAAGAAAATTGAATAGATGGACTTGCTAACAGATTGAAGTAGGACTGAAATTACTTCGTTTTCCCCTAGAAGTCAGTCTGTGTAGCGCTTTATAGTACATAAACTAAGCCAGTGGTGAGACTTGTGTTTTTGAAGAGCAAAGTTGGCCCAGTTGGGCGGGGCTCAGTGTAGTGGCTCTGCTCTCCCCTTGATGGTGCTGCTAGCCTGAGGTGGAGTGTTGTGGCACTCGTAGGTGGGTATGCCCATGCGCGGGAGCAGAGAAAATGGCACCACCCAGCTACCCAGTCTGTTCTCCCGGATCAGCAATCACGCACCCGTCCTCTGTCTTCAGCTTTTGTCCGCTTCCCGCTTTTTTACTCTCTGTGACCAGGCCCCAGGCAATACCTCTTTCCCGAGTTTTGTCTCAGATGTGGCTGTTTTCCCTGGCCCCTTATTTCTGAAGGACTGTGGCTTTGACATTTTCCGCCCCTCTGTGGGAAGGTACCACTGAGCAATGGTCAAATAAGCAATGGCCAAATGTTGGCTGAACCCAGGAATGCATGCTGGACCCTGCTGCTGTCAGTGCCCAGAGACTATGGCCAGGTGCCAGCCCACCCCAGAAAAAGTTTGTGAGATAGTGTAGCAGCAGCGTTTCAGGGATTATGGAAAATCACAACACACATCTGGTACCAGGCTTTACCCTTAATGACCTTGTTCCAGCACCAGCGAATGTGGCCTTTCTCTAGGGTCTGCTGGGTCCAGGTGGCTTAAACAGTCCTTACCAAATGTCCTTCCAGCAGTGGAACCGCTTTTCCCCATGTGGCCCTAGAACCTCTTGGGCCCCACTCTGTTCCTGGGGATTCGCCTTTCCCACCAGAGCACCGCCAGGTATCGAGCTGCAGAGTTGCAGACTGCACTCCCCTTGTTTACAGTCTTAATGGAATTTAAACCCTCTCCTTTCTCCCTTTTTAGTTTAGTCCCTGAAGCTGTTTACAATTTTCCACTTTCTCTCCAGCTGCTTTTGGGGAAGGGTGCTTTTCCTCTATTCTCTGCCCCCCGCCAGTCTCCATCCTCTCTCTACTCGCAAAAGCACCTCCCTTCCTGCACCTTCTTGCTCCCCAAGTTCACTTCGCATCGTGTACTTACTGAATTCTGTGGTTCAGGTTGTGTACATTGTTGTGTTAATCCTCCAGTCAGTTTTCTATGTGTGTAGGATGGTTTAGTGTTGGTCTGGCTGTATTTCATGAACGCAAGACACCCAAAAAGCTTCCATGCTGTTCTGCCATCTTGGCTCCTCCCTTTTAGTGTTTTTTTATATATAGGTACCATTAGGTGTGTATATTGCCTTTTCTGCATACAACAGTCTATACCAAGTTGATGGTTGTCAAGTTGATGGTTGTTTATGTTTGAACCCGTTCTTTTCTCCTCTCCACACCATGTAGGTATATGTTGTTATATTTTATATCTTTTTTCTGAGTCTCTTGTCTGATTTTTACACAAATATTTATATTTATGGCTTTTGTGTTTCCTACTTTCATACTGTCACTTTTAATCTCTCCTTTGCACTCAAAGTGTCTCCTTTCATATTTCTTACAAGGGTGGCTTAGTGGTCACAAACTCGTTTAGTTTTTGTTTTTCTGGGAAACTTTATCTCTCCTCTATTCTTTTTTTTTTTTTTTTTTTTTTAATTTCTTTTTTTCAACGTTTATTTATTTTTGGGACAGAGAGAGACAGAGCATGAACGGGGGAGGGGCAGAGAGAGAGGGAGACACAGAATCGGAAACAGGCTCCAGGCTCTGAGCCATCAGCCCAGAGCCCGACGCGGGGCTCGAACTCACGGACCGCGAGATCGTGACCTGGCTGAAGTCGGACGCTCAACCGACTGCGCCACTCCTCTATTCTTAATAATAATAGCCTTGCTGGATAAAGTATTCTTGGGTACAGATTTTTCCCATTCAGCACTTTGAATATATCATATCACTCCCTTGTGGCTTGTAAAGTTTCTGTTGAAAAATCTCTAGCTAGACTTAAAGGCTTTGCCTTGTAAGTTACTGACTTCTTTTGTCTTTTTACTTTAAAATTTTTTCTTTATCACTATATTTTACCAATTTAATTAATATATATCTTGGGTTGGGTCTGATTTTTGTGTGTGTGTTTTGATATGAATTCTCTGTGCCTCCTGGATCTGGATATTGGTTTCCTTCCCCTTATTAAGGAAGCTTTCAACTATTATTTCTTCAAATTTTTTGCTGTCCCTTTTTCTCTCTTCTTCTGGGACTCCTATAATATAAATGTTATTATATTTAATGTAGTCAGTGAGTTCCCTAAATTATTCTCATTTTGTGTATTATTTTTCCTCTACTTTGTTCAGCTTGATTACTTTCCATTACTCTGTCTTCTAGGTTACTAATTTGTCCTTCTGCTACTTCCATCCTGCTATTAATTGCATCAGGAGTTTTTCTTATTTTGTTTATTATGCCCTTTACCTCTGCTAGGTAATTTCTCATCTCTTTGTTATGATTTTCTCTCTTGTGTTCCACTCTTTCCTTAAGTCCAGTGAGTATTGTTATGCTCACTGATTCAAATTCTCTATTAGGCATGTTACTTATATCATTTTTGCTTTGGTCTCTGGCTGTGGCCTTGTGTTGTTCTTTCATTTGGGATAAATTTCTCTGTCTCTTCATTTTTTTCTGCATTTCTGTGTCTATTTCTGTGTTAAGAAAGTCAGCTGTATCTTCTGTTCTTGAAAGTAGTGACTTTATGAGGGCACCTGGGTGTTTCAGTAAGTTAAGTGTCTGACTCTTGATTTCAGCTCAGGTCATGATCTCAAAGTTTATGAGATCAAACCCTGCAATGGGCTCTGTGCTGCCAGCACAGAGCCTGCTAAGATTCTCTGTCTCTCTCTGCCCCTCCCCTGCTCATTCTCTCTCTCTCAAATTAAATAAACATTAAAAAAATGAAAGTAGTGACTTTATGAAAAGGGGGTCCTGAAGTGCCCCGTAGTTTAGTGTCCCCTGTTCACCAGAACCTGGCAGTTCAGGAGAGTATCCTGTGTGTTGCTTATGCTCTGGTATTGTGTCTGAGTCACTTTTCCTTTCAGCGCATTCATCTGCACTGACACACTGCTTGTTCTTGGTTATGCTTTCTCTGTGGTATCAGACCCAGACAGGGCAGTTCTGAGGGGGTGTGCCCAAAATGAAACTTGGGGGCCATGTGGTAAATTTAGCAACATTAGCAAAATTAGTTGTATGCTGGCTCCCCTAAGCACTGCAGTGGATGAGGTCTATGGCAGGGGTGGCCAGGGACACAAGCCTGGGTGTGGTGTGTGACAATGGCTGGGTGTGGCTAGGCCCCATGTTGATGGTGGTTGGCATGTGCAGCTGGGTATGGTGTGGCAGCTGGGCATGGTGGGTGGTGGTACCTGCGCACCTGGTTGCTGGGTAAAACAGTCAACAGCACCAACAAAATTTTCCCTGGGCCATATACCAAGGGTATAATTATTTGTGCAGCTCTGCCTCCTTTATGTGGCTCTGTGTTTATATTGGGAGGCAGGGGAGAAGCATGATGCCTGCCCACTTCATCATTTTCAGACAAGCCCCCCCATCATGCTCCCAAATCATTATGAACAGATGTCTCCCATTTGTACTTGACATTGTGTAAACTGCTCTTTTTATGTCACCTCTCCACACAGCTGCTGTCTCTTTAAGGACAGCATTCTAGCTATCACTCTCCTTCCCCACATGCTCCTTTGGCTCACCTAGTGCTGAGTCAGCTAACTTTCAAAGCTCCAGGCTCCAAGTCCCACTGAGTTTACAAACACACGAGTTCAACCCTTCAGTATTTTAAATCCAAACATTATGAGGATTTGTCTTTCCTATGTGGGCTCCCTGGTGGGAGGGTTCATTCCTCTTCCCTCCACACATGCACCTGCCCCCTCTCTGTGGGCAGCCTCCCTCCACTCTTCTGACCTTCCTTAGCTTTCAGATGTAGCTTCTTCTCTATATTTAGTTGTGGAATTTGTTCTCCCAGTCTTCAGATTGCTTTCTGGTTTATTGACTTGGATCTGGATGATATCTAGCTCTAAAATTGGGACAAGGTGAGAGGAGGAGTTAAGATGGTGGAATAGTAGGAGGACTTTATGCTTACTTGGTACCATGAATACAGCTAGGTAATTATCAAATCATTCTGAACACCCAGGAAATCGATCTGAGGACTGAGAGAACAAACTTCACAACTAGAGGGAGAAAATGGGCCACATCTTGGAAGGTAGGAGGTGCAGAGATGTGATTTGGAGAAAAGAATCACTGGTTCTGCAGAGGGGAATGAGATCTGATCAGTGAGAAGAGAGAAAGAGAAAGAGAGGGAGAGAGAGAGAAACAGGGCACAAACATTGCACAAGTAAAGCCCTTCCCCCAAACTATTGACTGGGAAAATGAGAGAGACAGATAATTGCAAGTTTTTATAAGAAGCAGAGCTCAAAATCTGAAATTTTAGAAGTCCACACCATCACTGAATTGTAGCCTGGCAGGCATAGAGGTACCTATGTGGGGTAGGAGGGCAGAGGCCCAGGAGTGGATAGCATGGTCTGATGATCCCCTGGGTCACACTGAGAGAGACATTTCCCCTTCATGGACAGCATTTGGGAGAAGTGTCACTGGCTGTCTGAGGTCAAAGGAGCTGTTAGGCACCATTGAGCTACCCAGTTCATTAGCATAGGAGCAGAGGGAGCTGGTGAAGGCAGCTAGCTTGGATACCAGCTTTTTGCTGCACTTCACCATAAACTCCAAGCCACTGAATGTTGGTGCCACTGCCCTTCTGGGACAAAGCTGCACCAGCTACAATGCTGCAAAACTCTCCTCCAGAAGATCATTGGGTCTGCACTCCACCAGTCCATAAAATTTGTAGTTTTGAAATACAGCCAACACGTCTGAGATAAAACACAAGAGCATTGCACCGCTGGGTAGGCAGACATCTCAGACACAGACAGGGTGAAGCCAGGATCTGAGGAAAGCCTGGAACAGAGAAGGGGAGGTTGTCCTCTCTTGAGTGAGGGCTTCCTGAACAGCAACAGGCATGAACTACTCTCTCCAGGGACATTAGAGCCAAGTGACATCATTTTCCCCCTAGCCCATCAGCAGGGACAGACTTCAATGAGCAGCACAGGGCCTGCAGTGAAGGCTTGAGCCACTTGTACCAAGCCCTGTGCCCATGTGCTGCAGGTGCTTTTTTAATATGGCAAGTGTGACTGAGAGTTAGAGCAGCAATGGGTGCCTCCCCTATAATACCAGTTCAACCCCCCTGCATCCACTGTCTGCTGACCATACAGTGCTGCAAAGCTTCAGCTCTAGGGGAAATACAATCTAGCCTCTTTTAACAAGCAGAACAAAACACATCTAGTTAAATCTCGACAAACAGTGGACAAACTCCAGGCAGTCCTCACTGCAGGCAAGGAGAAACTCTGCAGAGGATTGACTTGAGTGAAAGAGCAGCCAAAACACAACAGCAGAGTGTGCACAACATACACCAGAAACACTTCCTGAAGTGTCATGCGCTGGACTGTATATGACCTCTTTTTAATATAGCCATTACTCTCAGGAGCACAAAACATAAGAGGTTTTCCTAATACACAGGAGAGAGAGCTAGACAAAATTCCAAGATGGAGGAATTCATCCCAAAGGAAAGATCAGGAAGAGGTGATGGATGGCCAGGGATCTAATCAAAACAGATAAAATAAATGTGCCTAAACCAATTTAAAACAATTATAAGGACACTAGCTGGGTTTGAGAAAAGCATGGAAGACACCAATGACTCCCTTCCCACAAAGATAAATTGCCTAAAAACTAGTCAGTCTGAAATAAAAATAATATCATACAAAATTGAACTGATGTATTATCCACAAGGATAAAATAAACAGAGGAACAATAAGTGAAATAGAGACAAAATTAGGGAAAATAATAAAGCTGAAAAGAAGAAGGAAAGAAAAATATTGGATCACAAATGTAAACTTCAGGAACTCAGCAATTATAGAAAGTGAAATAACATTCTTATAATATGTGTCTGAGAAGAAGAGATGTAAGAAAGGGCAGAAGGTTTATTTGAGAAAATTATAACTGAAAACTTCCATAATGTGGGGAAGGAAACAGAAATCCAAATCCAGGAGGCACAGAGAACTCCATCAAAACCAACAAAAGCAGGCCAACAAGAAATATCATAGTAAAATTTGCAAAATACAGAGATAAGGAAAGAATCCTGAAGGCAGCAAGGGAAAAGAACTCCCTAACCTACAAGGGAAGACAAATAATGTTAGCCATACACCTATCCACATAAACTTGGTAGGCAAAAAGTGAATGGCATGATGTATTCAATGTGCTGAATGGGAAAAATATACAGCAAAGAATACTTTGTCCAGCAAGACTGTCATTCGGAGTAGAAGAACAGGTAAAGAGTTTCCTAGACAAACAAAAACTAAAGGAGTTTGTGACCACTAAACCAGCCCTTTGAGAAATATTAAAGGGGACTCTATGAGTGGGAAAGAAAGACAAAAAGCATCAAAGACTAGAAAGGAAGATAGAAAATCTCAGAAACACTGAATTTATAGGTAATACAAAGGCATTAAATTCATATGTATCAATAATCACTCTGAAAGTAAATGAACTAAATGCTCCAAAGACATAACATATCAGAATGGATAAAAAACATGATTCATCTATATGCTGCCTACAACAGACTCATTTTAGACCTAAATACACTTGCAGATTGAAAGTCAGTGGATGGAGAACCATTTATGATAATGGGCATCAAGAGAAACCTGGTCAAGCATCACTATACTTATATCAGACAAACTGGATTTTAAGCCAAAGACTGTAACAAGATCTGAAGAATAGCACTACATCATATAAAGGGGTCTATGCAGCAAGGATATCTAACAATTGTAAGTATTTATGTCCACAACTTGTAACACACAAATATGTAAATAAATTAATAATAAACATAAAGAAACTCGTTGATAATAGTACAATAATAGTATGGGACTTTAAAATAATACAATAATAGTAGGGAACTTTAACACCCCACTTAAATCAATGGACAGATTATCTCAGCAGAACATCAACAAAGAAACAGTGGCTTCGAATGACAAACTGGACAAGATGGACTTTATAGATATATGCAAAACATTTCATACCAAAGCAACAGAATACACATTCTTTTCAAGTGCACATGGGATATTCTCAAGAATAGATCACATACTGGGTCACAAATCATGCCTCAACAAGTACAAAAGATTGAGATCATACCATACATATTTTCAGACCACAACACTACAAAACTGGAAGTCAACCACAAGAAAAAATTTGGAAAGGCCACAAATACATGAAAGTTGAAGAACATCCTATTAAAGAATGGATGGATTATGATTTCACTCATATGTGGAATTTAAGAAACAAAATATATGAACATAGGGGAAGGGAAAGAAAAATATGATAAGATAAAAACAGAGGGGGCAAAGCATTCGTCTCTTAAGTATAAAGAACAACTGAGGGCTGCTGGAGGGGAGGGTGGAGTGGATATGGGCTAAATGGGTGATGGGCATTAAGGAGGGCACTGTTTTTGATGAGCACTGGATGTTATATGCACATGATGAATTATTAAACTCTACTCCTGAAACCAATACTACTCTATGAATTAACTAACTTGAATTTAAATAAAGTATGGGAAAAAAAAAGAATGAATGGGTTAACCAAGGAATTAAAGAAGAAATACAAAATATATGGAAGCAAATGAAAATGAAAACATGACAGTCCAAAACTTTTGGGATCCAGGAGAAGTGGTCATAAGAGGGAAGTATATAGCAATACAGGCCTACCGCAAGAAGCAAGGAATGTCTCAGATACACATCCTAAACTTACACCTAAAGGAGCTATAAAAGGAATATAAAATAAAGCTTAAATCCAGCAAAAGGATGGAAATAATAAAGATTAGAGCAGAAATAAATGATATAGAAACAAAACAAAACAAAAAAAAACTACAGTAGAACGGATCAATGAACCTAGGACCTGGTTCTTGGAAAGATTAATAAAATCAGTAAACCCATACCTAGACTTATCAAAAAAAAATGAGAAAGGACCCAAATAAACAAAATCACAAATGAAAGAGGAGAGTTCACAGCCAACAACACAGAAATAGAAACAATTATAAGAGAATATTATCAAAAATTATATTCCAACAAATTGGACAATCTGAAAAAATGGATAAATTCCTAGAAACACACAAACTACCAAAAGTGAAAGAGGAAGGAATAGAAAATTTGAACAGATCCATAACCACCAGGAAATTGAATCACACTCAAAATTCTCCAAACAAACAAAATTCCAGGGCCAGATGGCTTCCCAGGGGAATTCTACCAGACATTTAATGAAGAGTTAATACCTATTCTTCCCAAACTGTTCCAAAAAATACAAATGGAAGGAAAACTTCCAAACTCATTCTATGAAGACAACATTACCTTGATTGCAAAACCATAAAAAGACCCCATTGAAAAAGAGAATTACAAGTCAATATCTCAGATGAACATGGATGCAAACAACATCCATATCTTCTCAACAAGATATTAGAAAATTTAATCCAGCAGTAAATGATACCTGAGCTGGAAGCGTGGTTCAATATTTGCCAATCAAATGTGGCATATCACGTTGACAAAAGAAAGGATAAGAACCATATGATCCTCTCAATAGATACAGAAAAAGCATTTGACAAAATACAGCATCCATTATTAATAAAAACCCTCAACAAATTAGGAATAGATGGAACATACATCATCATCATGTAGGCCATATACATATACACCAATAATGAAGCAGCAGAAAGAGAAATCAAGGATTCAACCCCTTTTACAATTGCCCCAAATACTATATGATAGTTAGGAATAAACCTAGCCAAAGAGGCCAAAGATCTGTACTCTGAGAACTATGAAAAACTGATTAAAGAAATTGAGGAATACACAAGGAATTGAGAAAACATTCCATGCTTGTGGATTGGAAGTACCATTATTGTTAAAATGTCCATACTACCCAAAGCAATCTACACATTTACAGCAATGCCTATGAAAATACCACCAGCATTTTTCACACAGCTAGAAAATGCAATCCTAAAATTTGTATGGAACCACAAATGACCGGAATAGCCAAAGCAGTCTTGAAAAAGCAAAACAAAGTTGGAGGCATCTAGACTTCAAGCTGTATAACAAAGCTGTAGTGATTAAGACAATATGGCACTATTATAAAAAAAGACACAAACATAAATAGAACAGAATAAAAAAAAACAGAAATAAACCCACAACCATATGGTCAACTCATCTTTTACAAAGCAGGAAAGAATTTCTATTTGAAAAATGACAGTCTCTTCAACAAATGTTGGGAAAACCAGACAGCAACATGCAGAAGGATGAAACTGGATCACGTTCTTACACCATACACAATAATTAATTCAAAATGGATGAAATACTTAAGTGTGAGATGGGAGCCCATCAAAATCTTGGAGTAGAACACAGGCAGTAACCTCTTTGACCTCGGCTATAGCAACTTCTTACTAGATACATCTCCAGAGCCAAGAGAATCAAAAGCAAAAATGAACTATTAGGAATCCATCAAGATAAAAACTGTACAGCGAAGGAAACAATAAAAAACTAAAAGGCAATCTATAGAATGGGAGAAGATATATTTTTTTAACGTTTCTTTATTATTGAGAGACAGAGAGAGACAGAGCATGCGCATGGGAGGGGAACAAAGAGGAGGAGACACAGAATCTGAAGCAGGCACCAGGCTCTGAGCTGTCAACACAGAGCCCGATGCGGGGGCTAGAACTCACAAACCGCAAGACCATGACCTGAGCCGAAGTTGGATGGTTAACCAACTGAGCCACCCAGGTGCCCTGGGAGAAGATATTTTCAAATGACATATCTGACAAAGGGTTAGTATCTAAAACCTATAAAGAACTTATCAAACTCAATGCCCAAAAACAAATAATCTAGTTAAGAAATAGGCAGAAGACATGAGTAGACATTTTTCCAAAGAAGACTAACTGACACATGAAAGAGGCTCAATATTACTCATCATCAGGGAAATACAAATAAAAACTACCTGAAATATCACCTCACACCTGTCAGAATGGCTAAAATTAACACAGGAAACAACAGATATTGACGATGATGCAGAGAAATAGAAACCCTCTTACAGTTTTGGTAGGAATGCTCTGGAAAACAGCATGGATGTTTCTCAAAAAGTTAAAAATAGAACTGTCTTATAACCAGTAATTTAAATACTAGATATTTACCCAAAAGATACAAAAATACTGATTCAATGTGACAACACGCACCCTGATGTTTGTAGCAGCATTATCAAAAATAGCCAAATTTTGGAGAGCCCAAATATTTATTGACTGATGAATGGCTAAAGAAGATGTGGTATATATATATATATTAGATATATATTAGATATATATATATTAGAATATTACTCAGCCATCAAAAGGAATGAATTCTTGTCTTTTGCAGTGATGGAATGAAGTTAGAGTGTATTTTAAGCATAACCAGTCAGAGAAAATCAAGTACCATATGATTTCATTCATATGTGGAATTTAAGAAACAAAACAGATGAGCATAGAGGAAAGTGGGAAAAGAGAAAGGGAGATAAACCATAATTGACTCTTAACTATAGAAAACAATCTGAGATTTGATGGAGGGGATGTGGGTGGGGGGATGGGCTTAATGTGTGATGGGTATTAAGGAGAGCACTTGTTGTGTTGAGTACTGGATGGTATATAAAAGTGATGATGAATCACTAAGTGTTACTCTTGAAACCAATATTATATTATATTTTAACTCACTAGAATTTAAATAAAAACTTGAAACAAAAAAATAGTAAATTAAATAAACATGGGGCGGAGTGAGCTCCGGGTCCTCCTACTTGGCAATCTTCCCAAACTCCTTGAAGATCAAGTATGCAAATGATTTTAGGTCATCTATCTTCTATTTGTTCCAAATAAGAATTCTTTTGTGGAATGTGTACTTGTTTACATTGAAAATCTTGTTTAACTAGAAAGATCAAGTAAAAGTTTCCAGCTAATTGAAATTAATCATAAACTTGTGTTGTCAACCCTTTTGGAAATCTTTTTAATAATACTGGTCCATTTTATTGCCTGCTTTAGCTAGCATAGTACAGTTAACATAAATACCACTTTATTTGGGTCATTGAACTCTTAAGGCCTCAGAAACATCCTTATACTCACCAATTTTGATTGCATAGCAATATGGGAGTTAAGGTGTTATCCATACAGAAGCTATAGAGTTATCCGTATAGAAACTCTCTGGGGCGCCTGGGTGGCGCAGTCGGTTGAGCGTCCGACTTCAGCCAGGTCACGATCTCGCGGTCCGGGAGTTCGAGCCCCGCGTCAGGCTCTGGGCTGATGGCTCGGAGCCTGGAGCCTGTTTCCGATTCTGTGTCTCCCTCTCTCTCTGCCCCTCCCCTGTTCATGCTCTGTCTCTCTCTGTCCCAAAAATAAATAAACGGTGAAAAAAAAAAAATTTAAAAAAAAAAAAAAAAAAAAGAAACTCTCTCCATATAGAAGTTTGTTCTTAGTGTGTTTTGGAATATACTTGAAATTTAGTGATGCTACACAAAATAATCAATTTTCACATATCACTTATTAATAATTTTAAAATGGTTTTTCTCTTAATAATCGTATAGTTTTTTTTTTTTTAATGATATGGGGCTCCTGGGTGGTGCAGTCAGTTGAGTGTCCAGCTCTTGATTTTGACTCAGGTCATGATCCCAGGGTCATGGGATTGAGCCCATGTCAGGCTTGGCACTGAGCATGAAGCCTGCTTAAGATTCTTTCTCTCCTATCCCTCTGCCCCTCCCCAACCCATGCTCTCTCCCTCTCTCTTTCTCTCCCTCTCAAAAAAATAAAAATAAAAAATGGCATTAACTGTTTAGCTAATTGAGTTTTAGATAATCAAGGTATTTAACTTGGGTCTTTGGATGGCAGTGAATGGAGGAGTATGAAGAAATACCCAAGTGGTGGCTCTTGGGTGGCTCAGTCGGTTGAGCATCTGATTCTTGGTTTCAGCTTGGGTTGTGATCCCAGGGTCATGGGATCTGCCCCATGTCTGGCTCTGAACTGAGCATGGGGCCTGCCTGGGATATTCTCTCTCTCTTTCTCTCTCTCTCTCTCTCTCTCTCTCTCTCTCTCTCTCTCTCTCCCCACCTCTGCCCTTCTCCCCAGCTCATGCTTGCACTCTCTCTCCCTCTATAAAATAATAATAATAATAATATTAATATTAATATTAATAATAATAATAAAAGAAATACACATGTTGAAAGCACCCCTTCCTTGAGGTGAAGGTGTTTAGTGACTGGAAGTGTATCATTTAGAATAGTTAGACCATGACCATGTGGATTTAGTCCCTAGTTCACAATTTCAACATCTATGGATAACATAATTTCAAATGTACAAAGATCATTTGAATTTAGTATACTATTTACACATGTATTTTTATTTACAAAACCAGAATTTCACTGTTACTCTGAGAATGAGAAAGGGAGAGTGTATTTTTGACTACAGAATTATGAAACAAACTGTACAATAAAAAAATATAACACTAGTCTTGTATTTTTACTTGGAAAGCTACTTTTAAAGTCTTTCGATTCACCATGGGTTTGCACATGTCAAAGCAAACATCTTTGGCTATAATACATCATTGGATGAAAGGTTTATCAATTTACTACTGTTGGGATAGTTACAAAGGGAGAATGTAGTGGTATTGGTAAATATAGGCTCCATCAACAAAAACTAACCAAATGTGGTCAATTATACTGCTTCCTGACAACTGCTTAAAGTAACAGTAATGCCACTTGCATAGCATTCCAGACAATAGCCCTTTTCTAGATAGAAAGAACCTTTATATTACCTCTAGCTTTAGAATATCAAATACTGTGAATTACCATAGGTCTCTGAAATTAAAAAAAAAAAAAAAAACAGAAGTAAGTCTGTCTGCAGTCTAATTTCTGACTTGTGCCTCTCCTCCTGGTTGACTTTGCTATCATATAAGGGATTTTATCTGCACTCTACTTTTACATAAGGGGTAAATGGCAGGAAAATGTGCATATTAGGGTTTTATTATGGAAACTCTCAACACTTCTATTGATTGTATGTGATTTTTTACTACCAAATGTCTACTTTCCCTTACAATTAAAAAATCATAGATTAATATGAAAAAATATACTAGTATAGGTGTCAAACTTTCAATTTATAGTGTGTGTAATTGGTGTGGTTTTGAGGAGAAGGAGGAGTAAGAGGTTTGACACAATTCCAGGATCTTATCCTTCTCAAAGCTTCAGGTACTTATCTTAGTGATGATGTGTAGAGTGAGCACTGTGAAGTCCTTGGAGGTCTGAACCATCAGAAAACAAAAGAAACAAATTTAAAAAAGGAAATGCATTCCCATTCTGAGCTTATAAGACTCTACTTCAAAAGATTTCATCAATGTGCACTTTTCTGTTTAATGCCCAGTTTACCTGAAAATTAAGCTTAAGTAAATCTCACACTTGCTTAAAGAGCATGGTAGCTAAGGTTTCCCAGTAAAATGCTGATAAATTGTTTTAAATTTATAGCTTTATAGTCACTGAGTGTAATATCTGAAAAACTATCAAGTGGTAGGTAAAATTTTTGTGACATATTGGTATATGTGCCTTACCCCTCTGGGTTATTTATTTCTCACCATTATTTTTGTAATAAATTATATGATTTTATTTTGAAAATGTCGTGATTCTTCAAAATTAGTAGTGTCCAGTTAATAAATACTACTTTTCAGTATAGTAAATTGTATCTAAGGATCATAATTGTTGGTATGGTCTCACACTACCAGCTCTTTGTGTATGATCAGATCTAATATGTAGCAGTGTATTTCAACAAGTACGTTAATACCTAAGGCTAATTTTGATTGCAGTTCCACCTTTACTACTGAACTAAACTTCTTAATGAAAGTTGATCTGGAAATTAATGATTATAGTATCTGTCTTTGCTACTATTTTTGTATATGTGTATTAAGATAATATATTAAAGATAATTTTTAGTTTTTTTAAGAAATATTATCAGTAGACACATAACACTAACATCTCTAAAATACAGGGACCTGAGAAAATGTTGTACTGTTATCATAGAGGATTAGCTGTGATAGTGGCAATTATGATGAACTGAACATTTTCTTAAAGTAGACTTAAATTCTGAATATTTCCTTGTCTTTTGTGTGGTTATGAATAAGACTAAAATTACATAATGGCAGGCTGAAGAATTATATCAACACAATATACCATAACTTATTCATTTCATCCCATCAAATTTTTAAGATTATATCACAGAAAAAAAATGCATTGAGAGTAAGAAAAGCATATTTGTGTTTGTGCATGTTATATTTTGCTTAATGCTACAATTTTAATTTTTTAAGTTTTTAAAAAGTTTTAAAATTTATTTTGAGAGAGTGAGAGAGTGTGTGTGAGTGGGGGAGGGGCAGAGGGAGAGAGAGAGAGAGAGAGAGAGAGGGAGAGAGAGAAAGAAAGAAAGAAAGAAAGAAAGAAAGAAAGAAAGAAAGAAAGAAAATCCAAAGCAGGCTCCATGCTGTCAGTGCGGAGTCCAATGTGGGGCTCAAACTTATGAACCAAGAGATCATGCCCAAGCTGAAATCAACAGTCAGATGCCATCTGGTACTGAACAACCTGGGTGCCTCACTTAGTGCTACAATTTTAAACAAAATTTTAGTAATTTATACTTAGTTTTTCATTGATATGTTGCTATGACTAATAATTTATAAATTGATATTATATTAATTTGTGCAATAAAAAGAAAACATACAGAAAGTACCTTGTAATTTAAAATATTCAAAATAAACCACTCTATGATTTAATGCCCCTAGATGTAGACTCCTTATAGATTCAATTTTTCTTTTTTCATTCTGTTGCTTTCCAACTTTTGAGGTTTTATATTTCGCAAATAATCATTTAGTCTCATTTCCTGGATCTCAAATAAAATAAAACTTAATAAATTATGTAATTGCATTTTTAAAAATCATGCACACTTAAAAAAAAGGTAAGTGCTGGATAATTTCAAAAGACTGTGTCATTGAAAGATGATTGTATTTTATTGAAGGGAAAATGCAATAGAGGGCTTACTCCATATCTTTGTGTGAATTCTCTAGTGAGTCTATGGAAAGGAATGACCTTGCTGACCTCACATTCTTAACAGTAGCAAGTGTAGTCGCTTTAGTCTGAATTGGAAGCAAGGGAGTCATGAAAAAAGCCTGAAGACTAGCAATGAGAATTAGTGACTAGAAGACAAGTTTAAACATAGGCAATAGTGCCCTAAATGACTTAAATAAAAAACCTGGCACTCCTTTATGTACCACTCTTTTCTTAATACTGATCAAAGTACAATAAATATTTGAGAGAAAATAGACAAAAAATCCTGTAAGGTTAATCTTTTTTTTTTTTTAATTTTTTTAACGTTTATTTATTTTTGAGACAGAGAGAGACAGAGAATGAACGGGGGAGGGTCAGAGAGAGAGGGAGACACAGAATCTGAAACAGGCTCCAGGCTCTGAGCTGTCAGCACAAAGCCTGACGCGGGGCTCCAACTCAGGGACCACAAGATCATGACCTGAGCCGAAGTCGGAAACCCAACCGACTGAGCCACCCAGGCGCCCCAGGTTAATCTGGATCAAATGTTAACCCTTTGATAAGTATTTTTAAATTAAATTGAACATAAATCTGAATTTCATTTTCTGGAACAATATGAAACAGAACGAATCTTAAAATCTGATACTTTCTCTCAAAGAGCAATTACAATATCTGATGGAACAACAACTTATTCCTTATAACATTATTTCAAAATAAATCAGAGCAAGGGAACTCACCCATCAAAACTTTAAAATGTTGAAGTTTCATTTAGGAGGTAAAGTACATTTTACGGACTTTCTGTCCCCCAAAAAGCAAATGAAACAAATTCCCTTTAATGTTATCGTAATGTTACTTGATTTATGAGAATAATCATTTTAGCAGACATTTATATACCTTACTATTTTCCAGGCATTAACATGAACACTTTAATATATTTTGAGCTCACTGAATGTTGGCAACAGCTCTATGAAATAAACGCTAAATATTATTCCTACTTACAGATGAGCAAACTAAGGCACAAGAAAGCACAATTATGTACTCAAATTTACATGGCTAATAAGTGGTGGAATTTCCTGAATGAAGTTTCCAGTTCTGGCTTCATATTCCTGCTCTTTATCCCTGCACCACATTGCCTCTTAGGCTTGGTGCAAGCTTGCCAAGAAATCAGAAAAAAAGGAAAGAATTTGAAGATCTGCAATAGTTTAAAAAAAATTCTCTCTGAAAGTTTCTATTAAAGATATTAATATAATGCAGATTCACTATGTTTACCTGATTTTCTTTCCTTAATGAGGTTAAATTAAACCCTAGAAAATAGTAAATGAAATACCCTGGTACCGCAACATTAAATTTTTTCCACCACAGGGATTTCTGCATGCTCTATCAAGAACTTGTTGGCTGTATAAAGTGCTTTAATAAACTTTGTAAATTATCTTTAAATAATTGCCAAACTTTTTAAAGTCCTTTTAAAAAGTTTTTAAATGTTTTTTTTTCTTTCTTTCCTTCTTTCTTTCTTTCTTTTTCTTCCTTTTTCTTTCTTTCTTTTTTGGTTTTAGAGAAAGGGAGAGAAAGATGGAGTGGGAGAGAGTCAGAGGGAGAGAGAGACTCTTAAGCAGTCTCCATGCTCAGTACAGAGCTTGATAGGGGTCTCTATCCCATGAACCTGGGATCATGACCAAAATGAAGAGTTGGATACTCAACCGACTGAGCCACCAGGCACCCCTTGATAGGTTTTTATCACCTTATCACCTGCACAGTTAATAAAAATCAGTAAAAACAACTTTTTACCTTTTACCCAGCAAATGTTTTTAGCTTAGATGATTTTCTTAGGATGCCTTAATCTTCTGTTCGATTTGGGTACTGGCTTATTCTTTATCCAGGAAGGTAAATGTCAAGTGTCCATTATTAAATGGAAAAATAATCTACTTCCATTGCAGAGCTATTTAATTTATAAGTAACTAAAAGTGGTTATTGGTGGGGCGTGATTAAAGTAGCTGTGTGACATCTCTTCATGTACTTCAGATACCAAGCTTCTAACAACAGTTCTTGATCAGGAAATTAGAGACTTGATACTATCAACTGGTCTGAATATGTTTTTAGCCTCAATTCCAATTTGTGTCATCTGTGCCCAGGACTATAGAATGACTTAGAGCCTAGTAAATTACAACCATAGAGGCTTATAATCATTCAATGGATGAAGTATCTATTTTTTAGAAGGTAGCATTCTGTTGCAGTCACTGATTGCCTAGAGGAAAAGAGAGACTATAGCCCAAATAATAAAGGTCAAGAATAACAACTAAAATGATAAATATTCCCTTGGCATGAATAATGCCTTGGGCATTAGAGTTTGGACTTAGAGACTTCAAGAATAGTGGTAAGTCCTTAACGATTTATCTGCAGATTGAGAGTACATCACAAGGATTAACAAGTGAAATTTGTGAAATAGTGTTCATTATATTAATGTTCTTGGAAGCTATAATTTAAAAAAATCTGCAATATATTGTATAGAGGAAGGATAGTGGAAACTTAGATCACTACTTTTTAAAATTCTATAGAATTGGGGGCGCCTGGGTGGCGCAGTCGGTTAAGCGTCCGGCTTCAGCCAGGTCACGATCTCGCGGTCCGTGAGTTCGAGCCCTGCGTCAGGCTCTGGGCTGATGGCTCAGAGCCTGGAGCCTGTTTCCGATTCTGTGTCTCCCTCTCTCTCTGCCCCTCCCCCGTTCATGCTCTGTCTCTCTCTGTCCCAAAAATGAATAAACGTTGAAAAAAAAATTTTTTTTAATTCTAGAATTGGAAGAACACTGTGAAAGAAGCAGCAAAAATCAAGGTCTTAGTGGTATAGACCCAATTAAAAGCTAATTGGAGAGGATTTTATGTTACTGTTGATGCCTTTTGGAGACTCTAGTGTGGTTATGATCAGGAATTCCAGAGATTTACATGAATCAGCAGTACAATGATATTACTCTTCCTTTTGACTGAAATCATTAAGCTTTTCAAACGATTTCTTATTTTCCTATAAAGTTTCTCTTCCCTTTCTGTGAAAAGGAGGTAATTTAGAGGCTGAATTTAACTTTAATTAACCAATCAGTGTTGCTGGTTATTGATGTCTTTATCCTGATGAAGTTGCTCTGTCAGATATAGTTTGTTTACCCTTATGGGCTTAGGAAACTGGAAGTGTTGTGGTTGCATCACACTTTTTCCATTTCCAATAAACCATATTTTAATTGCCCTGTGAGTTCACTGTTGCAAACATGAAATGATGAAGGTAAGAATGCAGCTCTTTTCATTTATAGATAGGTTTCTTGAAAGGGATAGGTTGTGTTTTTTTTAACTCATTGCAGAAAAATAGAAGGAAGGAAGAGAAAAGGAAGGAAAAAAAGAGAAAGAAAACAGAGGAAAGGAGGGAGCAAGGAGTGAAGGATATAAGGAAGGGAAGTAAAGAAAAATAGGCATTAAGTGAGAGAAAAAAGAATAAAAATTATTTTGAATAAAAGTTGCGACTTTCTACAGGTAAAACAATTCTTCGATATGATTCAAAGAATTAACTAAGTTTATTAGGAAGCATAATGCACCATTCAACCTCAACCCACACCAACTGCCTGACAAGGCAAAGCTGGATTTATGCAAGTCTCCTGTTTACCCAAGTATGCAGACTTTTCCCTTACAAAATGAAACAGCCTTATCTTTTTTAGTCTAGTTCATTTTATTTACAAATTTGTTTTAAACAGTATTTCAGAAGCATATTTCAAGATTCCTAAATGAATGGACAGTAAAGAATAATTCTCAGTGCTGGTAATATACATTTCATAGATTGCATGACTGAAATAAAGTATTGCCAAACATACAAGTAATTTATTTTTTTTTCTATTTTATTTTATTTTATTTTATTTTATTTTATTTTATTTTATTTTATTTTATTTTATTTTCAATATATGAAATTTATTGTCAAATTGGTTTCCATACAACACCCAGTGCTCATCCCAAAAGGTGCCCTCCTCACTACCCATCACCCACCCTCTCCTCCCTCCCACCCCCCGTCAACCCTCAGTTTGTTCTCAGTATTTAAGAGTCTCATATGCTTTGGCTCTCTCCCACTCTAACCTCTTTTTTTTTCTTCTTCCCCTCCTCCATGGGTTTCTGTTAAGTTTCTCAGGATCCACATAAGAGTGAAAACATATGGTATCTGTCTTTCTCTGTATGGCTTATTTCACTTAGCATAACACTCTCCAGTTTCATCCACGTTGCTACAAAAGGCCATATTTGATTCTTTCTCATTTCCACGTAGTATTCCATTGTGTATATAACCACAATTTCTTTATCCATTCATCAGTTGATGGACATTTAGGCTCTTTCCATAACTTGGCTATTGTTGAGAGTGCTGCTACAAACATTGGGGTACAAGTGCCCCTATGCATCAGTACTCCTGTATCCCTTGGGTAAATTCCTAGCAGTGCTATTGCTGGGTCATAGGGTAGGTCTATTTTTAATTGTCTGAGGAACGTCCACACTGTTTTCCAGAGCGGCTGCACCAATTTGCATTCCCACCAACAGTGCAAGAGGGTCCCCATTTCTCCGCATCCTCTCCAGCATCTACAGTCTCCTGATTTGTTCATTTTGGCCACTCTGACTGGCGTGAGGTGATATCTGAGTGTGGTTTTGATTTGTATTTCCCTGGTGAGGAGCGATGTTGAGCATCTTTTCATGTGCCTGTTGGCCATCCAGATGTCTTCTTTAGAGAAGTGTCTATTCATGTTTTCTGCCCATTTCTTCACTGGATTATTTGTTTTTCGGGTGTGGAGTTTGGTGAGCTCTTTATAGATTTTGATACTAGTCCTTTGTCCGATATGTCGTTTGCAAATACCTTTTCCCATTCCGTTGGTTGCTTTTTAGTTTTGTTGGTTGTTTCCTTTGTTGTGCAGAAGCTTTTTATCTTCTTAAGGTCCCAGTAATTCATTTTTGCTTTTAATTCCCTTGCCTTTGGGGATGTGTCAAGTAAGAAATTGCTACGCCTGAGGTCAGAGAGGTCTTTTCCTGCTTTCTCCTCTAGGGTTGTGATGGTTTCCTGTCTCACATTCAGGTCCTTTAGCCATTTTGAGTTTATTTTTGTGAATGGTTTAAGAAAGTGGTTTAGTTTCAACCTTCTGCATGTTGCTGTCCAGTTCTCCCAGCACCATTTGTTACAGAGACTGTCTTTTTTTCCATTGGATGTTCTTTCCTGCCTTGTCAAAGATTAGTTGGCCATACGTTTGTGGGTCTAGTTCTGGGGTTTCTATTCTATTCCATTGGTCTATGTGTCTGTTTTTGTGCCAATTCCATGCTGTCTTGATGATTACAGCTTTGTAGTAGAGGCTAAAGTCTTGGATTTTGATGCCTCTTGCTTTGGTCTTCTTCTTCAAAATTACTTTGACTATTCGGGGCCTTTTGTGGTTCCATATGAATTTTAGGATTGCTTGTTCTAGTTTCGAGAAGAATGCTGGTGCAATTTTGATTGGGATTGCATGGAATATGTAGGTAGCTTTGGGTAGTATTGACATTTTGACAATATTTATTTTTCCAATCCATGAGCACGGAATGTTTTTCCATTTCTTTATATCTTCTTCAGTTTCCTTCATAAGCTTTCCATAGTTTTCAGCATACAGATCTTTGACCTCTTTGGTTAGATTTATCCCTAGGTATTTTATGCTTCTTGGTGCAATTGTGAATGGGATCAGTTTCTTTATTTGTCTTTCTGTTGCTTCATTGTTAGTGTATAAGAATGCAACTGATTTCTGTACATTGATTTTGTATCCTGCAACTTTGCTGAATTCATGTATCACTTCTAGCAGACTTTTGGTGGAGTCTATCGGGTTTTCCATGTATAATATCATCTCATCTGCAAAAAGTGAAAGCTTGACTTCATCTTTGCCAATTTTGATGCCTTTGATTTCCTTTTGTTGTCTGATTGCTGATGCTAGCACTTCCAACGCTATGTTAAACAACAGCGGTGAGAGTGGACATCCCTGTCGTGTTCCTGATCTCAGGGAAAAAGCTCTCAGTTTTTCCCCATTGATGATGATGTTAGCTGTGGGCTTTTCATAAATGGCTTTTATGATCTTTAAGTATGTTCCTTCTATCCCGACTTTCTCGAGGGTTTTTATTAAGAAAGGTTGCTGAATTTTGTCAATGCCTTTTCTTCATCGATGGACAGGATCATATGGTTCTTATCTTTTCTTTTATTAATGTGATGTATCACGTTGATTGATTTGCAAATGTTGAACCAGCCCTGCATCCCGGGAATGAATCCTACTTGATCATGCTGAATAATTCTTTTTATATGCTTTTGAATTCGATTTGCTAGTATCTTATTGAGAATTTTTGTATCCATATTCAACGGGGATATTGGCCTGTAGTTCTCTTTTTTTACTGGGTCTCTGTCTGGTTTAAGAATCAAAGTAATACTGGCTTCATAGAATGAGTCTGGAAGTTTTCCTTCCCTTTCTATTTTTTGGAATAGCTTGAGAAGGATAGGTATTATGTCTGCTTTGATTGTCTGGTAGAACTCCCCTGGGAAGCCATCTGGTCCTGGACTCTTATTTGTTGGGAGATTTTTGGTAACCGATTCAATTTCTTCGCTGGTTGTGGGTCTGTTCAAGCTTTCTATTTCCTTCTGATTGAGTTTTGGAAGAGTGTGGGTGTTTAGGAATTTGTCCATTTTTTCCAGGTTGTCCAGTTTGTTGGCATATAATTTTTCCTAGTATTCCCTGATAATTGCTTGCATTTCTGAGGGATTGGTTGTAATAATTCCATTTTCATTCATGATTTTATCTATTTGGGTCATCTCCCTTTTCTTTTTGAGAAGCCTGGCTAGAGGTTTATCATTTTTTTTTATTTTTTCAAAAAACCAACTCTTGGTTTCGCTGATCTGCTCTACAGTGTTTTTAGATTCTATATTGTTTATTCTGCTCTGATGTTTATTATTTCTCTTCTTCTGCTGGGTTTGGGGTGTCTTTGCTCTTCTGCTTCTAGTTCCTTTAGGTGTGCTGTTAGATTTTGTATTTGGGATTTTTCTTGTTTCTTGAGATAGGCCTGGATTGCAATGTATTTTCCTCTCAGGACTGCCTTCGCTGCATCCCAAAGCGCTTGGATTGTTGTCTTTTCATTTTCGTTTGTTTCCATATATTTTTTAATTTCCTCTCTAATTGCCTGGTTGACCCACTCATTCTTTAGTAGGGTGTTCTTTAACCTCCATGGTTTTGGAGGTTTCCAGACTTTTTCCTGTGGTTGATTTCAAGCTTCTTAGCATTGTGGTCTAAAAGTATGCATGGTATAATTTCAATTCTTGTATACTTACGAAGGGCTGTTTGTGACCCATTATGTGATCTATCTTGGATAACGTTCCATGTGCACTCGAGAAGAAAGTATATTCTGTTGCTTTGGGATGCAGTGTTCTAAATATATCTGTCAAGTCCATCTGATCCAATGTATCATTCAGGGCCCTTGTTTCTTTATTGACCGTGTGTGTAGATGATTTATCCATTTCTGTAAGTGGAGTGTTAAAGTCCCCTGCAATTACCACATTCTTATCAATAAGGTTGCTTATGTTTGTGAGTAATTGTTTTATATATTTGGGGGCTCCCGTATTCAGCACATAGACATTTATAATGTTAGCTCTTCCTGATGGATAGACCCTGTGATTATTATATAATGCCCTTCTTCATCTCTTGTTACAGAATTTAATTTAAAGTCTAGTTTGTCTGATGTAAGTATGGCTACTCCAGCTTTCTTTTGACTTCCAGTAGCATGATAAATAGTTCTCCATCCCCTCACTTTCAATCTGAAGGTGTCTTCAAGTCTAAAATGAGTCTCTTGTAGACAGCAAATGGATGGGTCTTGTTTTTTTATCCATTCTGATACCCTATGTCTTTTGGTTGGCGCATTTAGTCCATTTACATTCAGTGTTATTATAGAAAGATATGGGTTTAGAGTCATTGTGATGTCTGTATGTTTTGTGGTTGTAGCGATGTCGCTGGTACTTTGTCTCACAGGATCCCCCTTAGGATCTCTTGTAGGGCTGGTTTAGTGGTGACCAATTTCTTCAGTTTTTGTTTGTTTGGGAAGACCTTTATCTCTCCTTCTATTCTAAATGACAGACTTGCTGGATAATGATTCTCGGCTGCATATTTTTCTGTTCATCATATTGAAGATCTCCTGCCATTCCTTTCTGGCCTGCAAAGTTTCAGAAGACAGATCGGTCACGAGTCTTATAGGTCTCCCTTTATAAGTTGGAGCTCGTTTATCCCCCGCTGCTTTCAGAATTTTCTCTTTATCCTTGTATTTTGCCAGTTTCACTATGATATGTCTTGCAGAAGATCGATTCAAGTTCCATCTGAAGGGAGTTCTCTCTACCTGTTGGATTTCAATGCCTTTTTCCTTCCCCAGTTCAGGGAAGTTCTCAGCTATTATTTCTTCACGTAAACCTTCAACACCTTTCCCTCTTTCTTCCTCCTCTGGAATACCAATTATGTGTAGATTATTTCTCTTTAGTGCATCACTTAGTTCTCTAATTTTCCCCTCATACTCCTGGATTTTTTTTCTCTCTTTTTCTCAGCTTCTTCTTTTTCCATAATTTTTTCTTCTAATTCACCTATTCTCTCCTCTGTGTCTTCAATCCGAGCCATGGTCGTTTCCATTTTATTTTGCAGCTCGTTTATCGCATTTTTTAAGCTCCTCCTGGCTGTTCCTTAGTCCCTTGATCTCTGTAGCAATAGATTCTCTGCTGTCCTCTATACTGTTTTCAAGCCCAGAGATTAATTTTATGACTATTATTCTAAATTCACTTTCTGTTATATTGTTTAAATCCTTTTAGATCAGTTCATTAGCTGTTGTTATTTCCTGGAGATTCTTTTGAGGGGAATTCTTCCATTTGGTCATTTTGGATAGCTCCTGGAGTTGTGTGGAACTGCAGGGCACTTCCCCTGTGCTGTCTTTAATAACTTGCATTGGTGGGTGGGACCACAGTCAGACCTAATGTGTGTCCCCAGCCCACCGCTGGGGCCACAGTCAGACTGTTGTGTGCCTTCTCTTTCCTTCTCCTAGGGGCGGGATTCACTGTGGGGTGGCGTGGCCCATCTGGGCTACTTGCACACTGCCAGGCTTGTGGTGCTGGGGATATGGCATATTAGCTGGGGTGGATAGGCAAGGTGCATGGGGTGGAAGGGGCAGGCTCAGCTTGCTTCTCCTTCTGTGAGCCACTTAGGGAGGGGCCCTGCAGCAGCAGGAGGGAGTCATACCCGGTGTAGTGCTGGCTCTGCAGAAGCACAGCGTTGGGTGTTTGCCCGGTGCAAGTAAGTTCCCTGGCAGGAACTGGTTCCCTTTGGGATTTTGGCTGGGGGATGGGCGAGGGAGATTGCACTGGCTAGTGCCTTTGTTCCCCGCCAAACTGAGCTCTGTCATCCTGGGACTCAGCAACTCTCCCTCCCATTGTTCTTCAGCCTTCCCGCTCTCAGAGCAGAGCTGTTAACTTATAACCTTCCAGATGTTAAGTCCCACTCGCTGTCAAAACACACTCCGTCCAGCCCCTCTGCTTTTGCAAGCCAGACCTGGTGTCTCTGCATGGCCAGTGAGCCGCCCCTCCACCCCGGCTTCCTCCCGCCAGTCTGTGTAGCGCACACCGCCTTGTTGCCCTTCCTACCCTCTTCCATGGGCCTCTCCTTTGCGCTTGGCTCTGGAGACTCTGTTCTTCTAGTCTTCTGGCTGTTTTCTGGGTTATTTAGGCAGGTGTAGGTGGAATCTAAGTGATCAGCAGGACGCGGTGAGCCCAGCATCCTCCTATGCAGCCATGTTCGCAAAAAAATCTTTTACAAGTAATTTAAAAAAGAATGGTTGTGAGGAAGATGGTGGTTGAGTAGGAGGATCCTAGGCTTGTCTAGTCCCATGAACACAACTAGATAACTATCAAATCATCCTAAATGCCACACAAATAGATATGAAAACTGACAGAACAAACTCCACAAATAAAGGGAGAGAAGATGTCACATGGGAGAAGGTAGGAAGTATAGACACATGATTTAGGGGAGAAATGGATCATGGATGCTGCAGAGGGGAGAGAGTGGTGGACTCAGAGAAGGGTGAGAGAGAGATGAACACACAACGGAATTCACAAGGAGAGTGTTTTCCCAGATTCCTTCGTGTGGAAAACAAGAGGGGCTGACTTTCATGAGTTCTTGCAAACAGCAGGGCTTTAAATCCTGGAGTTTTAAAGGTGAATAAGCTTGGCAGGGAGGGCACTGCTCTGTTCCTAGAGAGAAGGCAGGCAAACAATCCAGGGACAGACAGTGTGAAAACAAAATCTGAAGAGCACCTATGGCACACAGTGGAGAGATTATTCGCTCTTCACTCTTCTCAGAGCACATACCTGAGAGACAATGTTCAGGAAGACACCCCTCTGGGAACAAAGGAGATGGCCAGTGCCATTTCCCTCCCCTGCCCCTCAGCATAAACACAGAGCCACCTGCTGTAAGCAGTGCAGTGCCAACACTGGTTGCCATACACCAAATTAAACCCCCCTGCCCTCTGGTGGGACTGACTTTAAACTTGCCTCAACCCCAGCATGGGGGCCCCTCCCCTAGAAGACCAGCACAAACCCCTGTCCACACCACATCTTGTGACCAGAGAGTTCTGCAGAGTTTCACTTCTGGAGGGGGTGGTGACAGATCTCATTTCACAAGCTACCAGACCATATCTGTTAAAATTCACCATATTCAGGCCAGGGAACAAACACTGCCCACTGCAGGAAAGTAGAGCCTCTGTAGATGACTGGACTGATGGACAGAGCAGCCAAAACACGACATCAAAGTGCACGCAGCATACACACCAGAGACACTCCTTGAATCACCAGGTCCTTGGCACTACATGATCTCTTTCATAAGTCCATTACTTTCAGGAGCAGGTGACATAATTGACTTTTCTAACGCACAGCAGGCAGAGACATAGACAAAATACCAAGACAGAGAAATTCATCCCAAATGAAAGAACAAGATAAGGCCGTGGACAGAGATCTAAGCAAATGAGATATAAGTAACATGTCTGATGAAGAATTTAAAGCAGGAATCATAAGGATACTCACTGGGCTTGAGAAAAGAGAAGACATCAGGGAGACCCTTACCACAGAGATGAGTTAGAAAAGAATAAGTAACAGATGGAGAGTGCACAAAGAAGCACACAGAGATGCAATGAACAGTAGGATGGAATGAATGCAGAGGAGTGAATTAATAATCTAGAAGACAAAGTAATGGAAAGTAATGAAGCTGAAAAAAAGAGGGTAAGAAGAATTATGGAAGAGAAGAGACTTATGGAACTCAGTGACTCCATCAAATGTAGTAGCATTCATATTATAGGAGTCACAGAAGAAGAAGAGACAGGAAAGGGGGCAGAAAACTTATTTGAAGAAATAATAGCTAATAACTTCCCTAATCTGGGGAAGGGAGCAGACATTGAGACCAAGAGGCATAGAGAAAGCCCATAAAAATCAAAAAAAGCAAACCAACACCAAGACATATTGTAATGATTGCAAAATATAATGGTAATGAAAAAAAATCTTAAAAGCAGAAACACAAAAGAAATCCTTAACTTACAAGGGAAAGCCTATAAGTCTAGCTGGATATTTCTCAACAGAAACTTGGGAAGCCAGGAGGGAGTGGCATGATATATTCAAAGTTCTGAATGGGAAAAATATGCAGCTGAGAATACTTTATCCAGCCAGTCTATCATTCAGAACAGAAGGAAATGTAGATATTTGCTGAAAAACAAAAACTAAAGGAGCTTGTGGCCACTAACCAGCCTGGAAAGAAATATTAAAGAGGACTCTTTGAGTGGAAAGGAACAATGTAAAGTGACAAAAACAAGAAAGGATCAGAGAAAATCTCCAGAAACAATGACAAAACATATGATAAAATGGCAATACATATTTATAACTTAATAATTACTCTGAATGTAAATGGAATAAAAGCTCCAATCAAAAGACACAGGGTGTCAGAATGGATAAAACAACAACAACAAGAAACATCTATATGCCGCCTACAAGAGAATCATTTTAGAGCTAAAGTTACCTGCAGATTGAAAGTGAAGGGACGGGGAAACATCTATCATGCAAATGGATGTCAAAAGAAAGGCGAAGTAGCAACACTTATTTCAGACAAACTAGATTTTAAAACAAAGACTATAATGAGAGACAAAGAAGGACACTATATAATAATAAAGGGGACAATCCAACAAGAAGATGTCACAATATTTACACCCAACTTGGGAACATCCAAATATATATGACAGTTAATAACAAACATTAAGGAAAAATTAATAATATAATAACGGTACGGGATGTTAACACCCCACTTACATCAATGGACAGATCATCTAAGCAGAAAATCAACAAGAAAACAATGGCTTTGAATTATGCACTAAACCAGATGGACTTAACAGATATATTCAGAACATTCCATACTAAAATGGTAGAATATATATTCCTTTTGACTGCACATGAAACATTCTCCAGAATAGATCACATAGTAGGTCACAAAATAGGCCTCAACAAATACAAAAAGATGACATCATTCTAGGCACCTTTTCTGACCACAACACTATTAAACTAGAAGTCAACCACAAGAAAAAATTAGAAAGACCACAAATATATGGAGGCTAAACAATATGATACTAAACAATGAGTGGCTTAACCAGGAAATCAAAGATGAAATTAAAAAAATACATGGAAACAAATGAAAATGACAACATAAGGGTCCAAAACATTTGAGATATAGCAAAAGCTATCCTAAGAACAAAGTACATAGGAATACAGGCCAACATCAGGAAACAAGAAAAATCTCAATTAAATAACCTAACCTTACACCTAGAGGAGCTAGAAAAAGAACAGCAAACAAAACCTAAAGTCAGCAGAAGGAAGGGGATAATAAAGATTAAACAGAAATAAATGGTACAGAAAGTAAAAAATAATAGAACAGATCAATGAAACCAGTTCTTTGAAAATATTAAGAAATTTGATAAAACTATAGCCAGACTTATCAAGAAAAAAAGAGAAAGGACCCAAATTAATAAAATCATGAATTAGAGATGGGAAATCACAACCAACACAACAGAAATACAAACAAGTCTAAGATAATATTATGAAAAACTGTATACCAACAAATTGGGCAATCTGGAAGAAATGGATAAATTTCTAGAAACATAAATTACCAGAATTGAAACAGGAAGAAATTGAAAACTTGAACAGACCAATAACCAACAAAGAAATTGAAGCAGTAATAAAAAATCTCCAGGGGCGCCTGGGTGGCGCAGTCGGTTAAGCGTCCGACTTCAGCCAGGTCACAATCTCGCGGTCCGTGAGTTCGAGCCCCGCATCAGGCTCTGGGCTGCTGGCTCAGAGCCTGGAGCCTGTTTCTGAGATTCTGTGTCTGCCTCTCTCTCTGCCCCTCCCCCACTCACACTCTGTCTCCCTTTCAAAAATAAATAAAACATTAAAAAAATACATTCCTCTTTCTTTTAATATAATCTATGTCAAAATAGCTTTGTCGGTAAAACATGTTTGCTTGAGCAGTAGTATGCAGTACACAATAATCTGCCCTAATTAGGGTATCATAATCTACTCTAGTTAGGGTATAATTAGGGTATAAAAATCTACCCTAGTTAGGGTATAAATTCATCCTGTTCCTATTTCTTTCTCTGTGCAAGGTGAACTCCAAATTTTTATTTGCTTTGGCAACATTCCTTGGCCAAAACTAAATAATTTAATATAATTTAATATTAATAATTTAATAATTAAGATTAATTCCATTGTCCTACCCTTGATAACCATGGGAAGTGTCACTTCCATATCTCACGACAAACTCAGAGTCTCTGTGAGCATAAGAAAACTATCCATTACATGTCATAAAAATGATGTAAGAGCTGTATCATTGTCTTCTGAAAATAAAATCCTATAAAATAAAATATTCAATGTGGGTTGGAGTGGTATGTACCTCTTTCATCTTAAGATAAAACCCAATGAGATAAAATGCTGACTGGACCTGGAACAAGGTGTGCTATCTCTATACTACAAATCTCTTTCTTATTTTCTGTCTATATATATGAAACATGACTTTGTAAAGGATTTACATTGTTTCTCCCTCTCCCCATTCAAATAATGTTTTTCCTTGGTAAATATAAATTAAAATTTAGATTCCCTATTTAGGGTTTTTCTGGTGATGGTTTTATATCCTGAGACCTTATGGAAGAAATTTGACGGCATACAGTCACTGGGAACAGGACTATTTCATGTTAGAGTTCAGGATCTCTGTGCCTTTAGAAACAATTATTACAGGGGCGCCCGTGTGGCTCAGTCGGTTGAGCGTCCGACTTCGGCTCAGGTCACGATCTCGCGGTTCGTGAGTTTGAGCCCCACGTCAGGCTCTGGGCTGATGGCTCAGAGCCTGGAGCCTGCTTCCGATTCTGTGTCTCCCTCTCTCTCTGCCCCTCCCCTGTTCATGCTCTGTCTCTCTCTGTCCCAAAAATAAATAAACGTTAAAAAAAAGAAACAATTATTACAGTAGTTTTTTTTCAGTATAATACAGTCATAAACATGAATATAGTTTTATCTATTGTCCTATCTTAATGTCATGTCCTAAAGGTTTAGTGCTCTTCAGACATAACATTTTCAGGCAGAACTTGTTTGTAATTTAGAAGACATATCTTCATTTGCAATTTCCCTTAAATAATAAAGAATCATCAGTGTGAAAAGAATAATAGAAATTTTTGGATAGTGAGCCTTCTGGTAGAATTAGTTACTAGTCAGTTTCAGAAGGATTCTCTGATACTCAGTGGGAGTTTTTTAATTTAAGAAATTCTATTGAAATTGCTTAAAAGAATAACAAGCAAAGGAAAACCATCAATATCCAAATCACCATTATTCCATTAGTATGTTTATTCCATATTTTAAATATTTTCCTCTGATTAAGTGCAACTGGATTTTCTTGGGCCATAAAATAAGCAATGAATCAGCCACAATAGTGTAGGTGAAGTAGTCAGAAAGGACAGTTTTATCTCCATACTTCTCCTTAGTAAGCACATGGGTACACTTGCACACACACATCGTGTCTTTTGTTTTACAGGCTTACTCCAGGAGGTTTGTCTCTTTCTAATTAGATACACACAATCCATTTAGCCCATTTGGGAAGTTCACAAGCTGATTCCCTCTCACTTTCTCTTGTCTTCACTGTCTTCAACTAGACAATGAAGACAAAGATACAGTAGAACTCATTTTCTTATTATTGATTTCACGCACCAGCTGCCAGCTGTTTTAGCTTGTTGATTTATATAACCCTCTGGGCAACTTTTTTAAAAGTACTTTTCTTTAACCATCTGCTACATATGATTTGTTTAATAATTAAAAACTCACTATCATCTTTCAAAGAAACATAAATGTTCCTATTTCAGCTGAGATATCAATATTATGGATTTAAACATCCAGACATGTTTCATCTATGAATCAAACACTTTGAGTACTTCATGCTTCCCCTCTTTCAGTTTCTGCTATGGGGGAAAAGTTCCTAATATTTACAATTTGAGCTTTCTGTTTAAGATTTTATTATCCCCCTCACCTTTTGTTTCCAAGTATGAAGGAATGATACTTAAAGCCTTTTGAAGTCTCATTTGTATATATACACAGGTAATTTCTGAACATATATTCAGGAAGGCACTCCAGGTGGATGCACTCATAAGACCGCCCATTATAATGAATGCAGATATATTTCCAGAGAGAATCAAACTCATGGCATCTAATGTGGAAGCACTGTTTGCATGTCAGAATGCCATCATCTGTCTTTTTCTCAGTTGAAGTTTATCTTCTGTATAGACAATCTGAGAATAAACCTACTGAGACCCTTATCATCTTGGAATGTTGATAAAATTGACATGTTTTGCCATTAAGCTTATGAGTAATGTTATTTCTTATTTTTCTTTACTTAGCATGATCTACACTTTGTGATATTGACTCAGGATGTGTAGGTTTTTAACCTTGAGTATTAGAAGCACATTTGTTGGGTAATAAGCATAAGACATCAAACCACTATTGTGAATGGTATCACCAGAGTTTGTTCAGATTTAAGATGGATGCAACCTCAGTTTGAACTCTTCTTTAAGGTTCTAATTAGATCTAAACATTCCAGTGATTTTTTCATTGCTTAAAATGTTCCTTTGAAAACTGTTGTTTATAAAACTGTTTACTGTTTTCAGTGTGCCTTGGAACTGCCGGTAAAATTACAGTCTTATAAGGGTAAAAAAGTTTATTTCATTTTTTTATGCCACTTCTATACTTTTATCAGTACATTTGATTTTGTGTTTTACAAAATCATTTGTGCATGATAGCTGTAAAATTACTGCTTGTTAAATTTGTAATGAGGGAAACGGTAGTATATTTTAGGTTTTTGAGGTGGAGATAACATTTTCTTTTTGTGAAATCAAACAAAACAGTTTTTTTGATGTAATAAAGGAAACATTTTCTTAATAAGGTGAGCATAACTTATATTAGCTCCTGTGAACCAGAGAGTTTGGACTCTGTTAAAAAAAGTATTCCCATCTTTAATAATTTTGTCATTATAAACACAGATCTATCCTACTCAGATTTGAATTTTGGTTCCTGTTAATTTTGAAAATGGAAAATGGCAAGTTGACTTTTCTAAGATATCTGGTTAAATATTTGTACACATCAAATTGATCTCATTTATCTTTAGGTCTTAAGTTTGAATAGGAAGCTGTTTTTTTACAGTAATCTTTGTTTTTCTGTGAATCTTCTCAGTATGGTTCTTTTTTTGCAGCTCATACCCTACAATCATTTTTAGAAATGCAACTAACAGCTAATGAACTATGGAAGCTAAGCTGAATGGTGGTGCTCTGAGGTGATTTTCTCAGTGCCTTTTCTTAGTTATATTAACTTGTCTTTATTATGTTTAATAAATAAATCCATATTTATGAAACCGCTCCATTTATTATTTTTTTATGTATAAACAGTGTTACAAATCATTTGGCACTTGGTTCTGTGTTTTAGTTTTAGGAAATAGGCAAAAAAAAATGTTCCCTTCCTTTTAGATCTTTAAACTGCCTGGGACTTTCAATATTTTACACATGTGAAGCAATCTGAGTTCTGTATAAGGAAGCATATAGGTAAGCATTCCTCTTACAGAAGACAATTTAACTTATAGGATCAGGTCCAAAAAGTAATGTTCTTATTTTTTGAGTGAAATTTTATTATGTTACATTCTTCATATATTTAAATAAATTACAACAGAGCAATACCATTTTTACCAAGTTTTTAATGGCTTTTCCAAACATATAGTCTTAATAAGGGAATGCTTTTCTATTACATCCATTTTTTTAAAGTTTATTTATTTATTTTGAGAGACAGAACAAGTGAGAGAGGGAAAGTGGCAGAGATAAAGAGAGGGAGAGATAATCTGAAGCAGGCTTCACACCAGAAGTGTGGAGCCTGATGACATGGGGCTCAAACTCACGAACCATGAGATCTTGACCTGAGCCGAAACCAAGATCAGAGGCCTAACCAACTGAGCCACCCAGGTGCCCCTACATCTGTTTTTTTTTAATTTACATCCAAATTAGTTAGCATACAGTGTAACAATAATTTTAAGAGTAGATTCCTTAATGCCCCTTACCCATTAACCTATCCCCCCTCCCACAACTCCTCCAGTAACCCTCTGTTTATTCTCCATATTTAAGACTCTCTTATGTTTTGTCTCACTCCCTGTTTTTTTTTTTATTTTTAATTTTACTTATTTATTTATTTTAATTTACATCCAAATTAGTTAGCATATAGTGCAACAATGATTTCAGGGGTAGATTCCTTAGTGCCCCTTACCCATCCCCCCTCCAACACTCCCTCCTGTAACCCTCTGTTTGTTCTCCATATTTATGAGTCTCTTCTGTTTTGTCCCCCTCCCTGTTTTTATATTATTTTTGCTTCCTTTCCCTTATGGTGCTCTGTTCTGTGTCTTGAAGTCCTCATTATCAACACTCTTTTCTTTCTTTCTCATGAAAATAGGGTCAACAAAATTTTCAATGTTTGAAAAAACTATAAGGAAAAAGCACACCTTTACATTTTATAGTGTCAACAATATGCTTACATTCACGCTATTAATAGTTCAGTAATGTTATTTATGTATATGACTGTGTGTCATTCTTCCAAAGGCCTACAGCTAATGCACATTCCTTTTTGATTCGAGTATATTTTCCATTCTTTCCTGAGAAGATTAAATCTCTATCGCTTTGGCAATGCAAATTTTTCACAAGCCAATGCTAAATGATTTCCCAAATAAAAAATTTGAACCCAGATATATGATCAATAAATAATTTATTCCAGAAACACTTTACCCTAATGGTATTAAAAGAAACAAAATTTATTAGCTAAATAATGTTTAAGTGATAGTTTAATATTTATCTTTGAATGATGATCCAGATACTCACTTTTTGTTCATGAGCATATTTTGAGCTATGGTATACATTATAATTTTTTTCAAATTTTTATTTAAATTCTAGTTAGTTGACATATAGTGTAATACTGGTTTCAGGAGTAGAATTTAGTGATTCATCACTTACATATAACACACAGTGCTCATCATAAGTGTCCTCCTTAATACACATCACCTATCTAGCCCATCCCCCCAACTCACCTCCCTCCATCAGCTCTCAGTTTGTTCTCTAGTGTCAAGAATCTCTTATGGTTTGTTTCCCTCCATGTTTTTCCCCTTCCCATATGTTCATCTGTTTTGTTTCTTAAATTCCACATGAGCGAAATCATATGGTATTAGTTTTTGTCTGATTGACTTATTTTGCATAGCATAATACACTCTAGCTTCATCCACATTGTTGCAAATGCTAAGATTTCATTCTTTTTGATGACTAATACTCCAACACTCTATTGTGTATACATCACATCTTCTTTATCCATTCATTAGTCAATGGACATTTGGGCTCTTTCCATAGTTTGGCTATTATTGATAATGCAGCTATAAACATTGGGGTGCATGTACCCCTTTGACTCTGTATTTTTGTATCCTCTGGTATATACCTTGTAGTGAAATTGCTGGGTTGTAGGGCAGTTCTATTTTTAACTTTTTGAGGAACAACCATAGTGTTTTTCAGAGTGACTACACCAGTTTGCATTCCCACATGGTATACATTTTATTATATCTTGGAAAACTCATCATTAACAACAATGTTATTAAGTTGAAACACACCTGAAATAATCTTTAGGAAACAAAAAAAACAACTTTTTTTTTTTCCTGCCCCATCTGGCCATTTGCTAAAATTTGAAAAACCATTTAAAGTGTACCTGGTTTTTAAACATTTTCCAGCAACAATATATAATTTGTAAAATGGTACAAAATTTTATTATTTTCTGTGTAGATGCACTACTTATCTCTTGTTACTGTTCTAATTGTAGTCTTTAAGGTCACCACAGGCAAATTGCAAATAATACTTAATATTAATTTAAAAAAATATTATTAATATCAAGGATGGTGTTTACTGGAATAGTGACATATTTTTCAGTTTACATATGAATTTTTGTTGTTGAAAATTTTAATTTCATTATTTGATTTCAATGTTTCCCAAAATAGAGCCCCAATAGTTTTCTTGATATTTTATGACAGGATCACCCCTTCAAGACATTTAATAGTATGCCAGTGTATAATCATAGCAAGATTATTATTCATCTTGTTAACACTTTTCCTTTCTGTAAAACAAGATAGTGTAATAATTAAGTACAGTTTTAAGGGCTTTATTTGTAAGGTGTGGAGATACACTGAATTAACTGGTTCACTAAGGTTTTATAACTTTTTATTCATCAGATACAAGTATATTTACATATTATAAAAAGATATAAATTTAATAAACTACTTCTTTTTTAAAATGTCCTAAACACAGTATTTTAAAATGAAAATTCACTTGAACAGTAAAGAATTATATTCATTTTTCTCTTTTAGGTATTAAGTTAAATATGGCAGACACAAAAGGATTTATTTTGAAAAATTTAAAAAACAATAAAGATCACTAATTTTAAATTCAAAAATAAGAAAATTAACTTACAAGATATTATCTTGATGCTTACAGTTGTAACAATTGTGAAAGTGTAAATAAACATCTGATACATATTAGTGAATGTACTTCCCTACAAATGATTATACCTATAGCAAAACATACTGAGATTATGCCAGAAAAATCTTTGAATTACTCTTGCTTTTTGCTCAGCAAATATTTATTGCATGTTTAAGAAGTGCTACTTTTTAGAACAATTCTAGATACTCTTTAACCTAAATATTCAAATAAGAGCCTGTTGGGAGTCTTATATAGAAACCATATGGCCCAGGAAAGATCAATGTAGAATTTAGAGTCCTGAATTTAATTATACTATGAGGTATGAATTTAGAGACAGAAAGAGAACATCTTTATGGCATTTATTTTAATAACAAAAATGGTTAAATTTTAAATATGTATACAGAATTGACAGAAAAATGCAGATAGCCAAGAAATAAACTTTAAAATGTTGGCTAAAGTCTAAAATGTAAAGGTGAAAAATTGAGAACATTTCCCTAAGGTCAGGAACAAGACAGGGATGTCCACTCTGATGACTTATTTAACACAGTACTGGTAGTCATTGCCCCAGAAAGCAGACAACAACAAGAGATAAAAGGCATACAAATCATCAAGGAAGAAGTAAAATTTTCACTATCTGCAGATGACACGAAACTATATATAGAAAACTCTAAAGTCTCCACCAAAGAAACTACTAGAACTAATAAATGAATTCAGTAAGATTGCAGGATACAAAATCAACATACAGAAATGCATGGCATTTTAATATGCTGAAATGCATGACATTTTAATATACTAATAATGAAACAATGGAAAGAGAAATTAAGAAAACAATCCCATTTCCAATTACACCAAAGATAATAAAATACGTAGGAATAAACTTAACCAAGGAGATAAAAGACCTGTACTCTGAAAACTATAAAACACTGATGAAAGATATTGAAGTTGACACAAACAAATAGAAAGATATTCCATGCTCATGAAACAGAAGAACAAATATTGTTAAAATGTCTATACTACCTAAAGCAATCTATACATTTAATGCAATCCCTGTAAAAATACCAACAACTCTTTTTCACAGAACTAAAACGAACAATGTGAAAATTTGTGTGGAACCACAGAAGGTACTTAATGGTCATAACAGTCTTGGAAAAGAAAAAAAAAAGCTGGAGAGATCACAATTCCAGATTTCAAGTTCTACTGCAAAGCTGTAATCATTAAAACAGTATGGTACTAGCACAGTAATAGGCACATAAATTAATGGAATAGGAAAGAAAAGCCGTAAATAAACCCACTTTTATATGGTCAAATTTTGACAAAGAAGGAGAAATACATAATGGGAGAAAGACAGCGTGTTCAATTAATGATGCTGGGAGAACTGAATGGCTACATGCAAAAGAATGAAACCAGACCACTTTCTTAGACCATACACAAAAATAAATTCAAAATAGATTACCTAAATGTGAGACCTGAAACTAAAAAAAAATCCTAGAAGAGAACACAGGCAGTAATTTCTCTGACATTGGTCGTAAGAACTTTTTTCTAGATATGTTTCCTGAGGCAAGGGAAACAAAAGCAAAAATAGTATTGGGACTACATCAGAATAAAAAGTTCTTCAAAGGAAAGGAAACAACCAACAAAACTAAAAGACAACCTCGGGAACTGGAGAAGATATTTGTAAAGGATTTTTATGATTAAGGGTTAGTATCCAAAATATATTTAAAAACTTATAAAAGTCAACACCAAAAAAATAAATAATCCATTTAAAAAATGGGCATAAGACACGAACAGACATTTCTCCAAAGAAGACATCTACATGGCCAAAACACACATGAAAAGATGCCCAACATCACTTATCATTAGGGAAATACAAATCCAAATTACAATGAGCTATCAGCTCACATATGTCAGAATGGCTAAAATAAAAAATATATATAAGAAACAGGTGTTGGCGAGGATGTGGAGAAATAGGAACCTCTGTGCTCTGTGGGTGGTAGTGCAAACTGGTGTAGCCATTATGGAAAACATTATGGAAGTTCCTCAAAAAGTTAAAAATGGAACTACCCTAAGATCCAGTAATCTCAGCACTTGGAATTTACCCCCAAAATACAAAACACCAATTCAAAGGGATACATGCACCCCTATGTTTATTGCAGCATTATTCACAATAGCCAAATTATGGAAGCAGCCCCAGTGTCCATCAATAGATGAATAGATAAGGAAAATATGGGGGGTATGTGTATATCTGTATCTATCTTATCTATATATCATCTATATCTATAGATATATATCTATATTATCTATATATCATCTATTTCTATAGATATAATGGAATATTATTCAGCCATAAAAAAGAATGAAATCTTTCCATTTGCAATGATGTGGATGGAGCTAGAATATAATGCTAAGCAAAATAAGCCAGAGAAAGACAAATATCATGATTTAACTCATATGTGGAATTTAAGAAACAAAACAAATGAACAAAGGGGAAAAAAGGCAAGAGAGACAAACCAAGATATAGACTCTTAACTAGAGAGAACAAACTGATGGTTACCACAGGGGAGGTAGGTGGGATAATGGGTGAAATCAGTGAGGGGATTTAAGAGTACACTTATTTTGATGAGCACCAAGTAGTATATAGAATTGTTGAATCATTACATTGTACACCAGAAACTAATATAACACTGTATGGTAATAATACTGAAGTTAAAATAAAAAACTTAACTAAAAAAGTAAATTTGAATCAATAATACTGGAAATTTTTTAAAAATAAAGTATAAAGGTGATGAATTTTAACCAGAATCTTTAAAATAAGTTAAAATAAATTTAAAATGATATATTAACTGAAATAAAGAAGTTTAAATAGGATTGTTTTGAAAAAATTCATAGGTGATGCATAATTAAAATGTATGGATAACTTGAGGGAATTTGTTTGCAAAGGACAGAAAAGTGTTAATTCCCTGACATTTCCCCACTTAATTTTAATAATTGTCTTAACTGAAAGGAAAACATACACTTCCATGTTTTCTAAGACACTTAATCCCTCCCTTTTCCAGAGTCAGTGCAAACAGAACTGCTTATCACCCAACATATTATGAAGTTACTGAAGTCTCAAACGACAGTGATTCTGAATACTGTATATTTGCCAGTTGCTAAATAGATTATTTTTCAGTAGTATAGTCTATTTTTAACAGTTGGTCTTACTTTTAATTGTGATAATATTCGTATTCTAGAAACTATAATAATAGCTTAGTTGAGAGCAGTCCATCAGTATTTAGCAAACATCCTTTTGTGAGATGGCATAGGCTTGACACTTGGTACTTCAATTGTTTTTTGGCTCTTTGGATACTTCAAATATAGGAAAATATAGCCAGAAATTGGCCTGTTTTCACCCCAAAGGAAAATGGGTTCCAGAGAAAAATGATTTGTCAAGAAATTTATATTGCCTAGAATTTATTCCTATTTAATAGCATAATATTTCCTTAATAAAAGTCTTCCAACTAGACATATATATGTTTAGATTGTATTTTAAGTAAGGTTTTTTATTTTATTTTATTAAGGTTTTTTTAAGGTAGTAATTAGAGAAAAAGAAATTGACACTGGGCCTAATTTTTTTTTCCTTTTTAGGGTGTCCTTGGTGCTTCAAATAGATTCCAAAGAATATTTTTTTGTCTCATGACCATCCTTCTTATAGCTCTATGTCCTTTAAAAGTTTTCACTAAAATACTATATGATTAGCTTTAAAATATTTTGATCATATAAAGGATCCTGTTGATATTGTCATGTAGCAAGGTGGTGAGGTAAATTTCCATATGCTATGAAAATGTGGCTTTCATAGCCACAACTTAATATTATTATAACCTATTTTCAAAAATTTTCTATGAAGATAGCTTGCTTCTATTTAATTGTAATATACATGATTGCCTTCACTAGTCTTTTTTTTTTCCTTTTTAGCAAGAAACCAAAATTGAAATTATAATAATAAAGTTAGTGGTAAAATTATTTTTCCCTGAAAAATAGTTCAGAAAAATCGTGTAGCCTGGTATTAAGATTTTGGATTTTGTTTCTCTGGATAGATATACATACATATGTGTGTGTGTGTGTGTGTGTGTGTGTGTGTGTGTGTGTTTGAATTCTATACACATATTATGTTTAACAGATGAAATGTTTGAACCACAGTAGTATTTGAACAACATAGAAACGCTATTTTATAAGCAAGATTTTGCAATTTACAGTTAATTTTGTTTCCTACAATTAAAAAAAACCATTTATTCTTGTGTTGTACACGGTTTTAATTTTTTTACTTTAATATGAAAAGATTATTTAAATATGACACTAGTTTTCTTCCTATTAAGGGCTTTCAAAGAAAATGATGCTCTTAATGGAAAGTCAAGGCTCTGAATATCTTTGAGTTTTTCCCCTATCCCTGAATGCTCTGTAATTTGTGTGTGAATGATTCAAGACCTATTTTGTGTGTGACATTGCTATTTTTTTTTTTTCATTTCTGTTTGCTGCAGTTTGTAATGTGGACATGCTATTTGTGAACAGGGCAAAATATTTTTTCCTACTATGAATGCACCTTCAGAAATCACTGGGTGGTCTTTGCCTCTTGATGTGACTTTTAGGGGAAGCATTCACAAAGACATTCTTCAAGATATGATCGCTATAAGACCAAGAGCCTTACAAGTAGACTGAGTAAAAGATTAAAGATCTTATGTGGGATTGCTGCAATGAGTAGAAGGAAAAAAAGAAGGCCTAGCTGTCCTGGAGAGATGAAGAGGGAATTTGAGATGCCTTAATTTTCAGTGTGAGGACTTCTATACTTTCTACAGTATGGAAAAGAAAGAATGTATTGCTAAGGAGTCGTAAACAACAAGTGACTAGAGATACATAAGAAGAAGCATGATGTGATATAACCCATGCAGAGTAGTTTTGAGTCATTTCTACACAAGTGGTTCACACTCACAAAACTAAGAGGAGTACTTTTCTTTCTTTTATTCTTTCATTTTTAAATATTTAAAACATTTTCTTGAATCAAGAAACAAAGTGATTGGAAGAGTTTTCTCCAAAACTCTGTGGCCAGTTTCCTGGTGGACCCTTCGGAAAAAAAGCATGATTGGTGAAGTTTTAGATTCAAGGGGGAATATCTTCTAATAGATGGAGTATGCATATAGCTGTGTTTGAATAAAGAAGATGCTTATGGAATACTACTTTGCAATGAGAAAGAATGAAATATGGCCTTCTGTAACAATGTGGATGGAACTGGAGAGTGTTATGCTAAGTGAAGTAAGTCATTCAGAGAAAGACAGATACCATATGTTTTCACTCTTATGTGGATCCTGAGAAACTTAACAGAAGACCATGGGGGAGGGGAAGGAAAAAAGAGAGGGAGGGAGCCAAACCATAAGAGACTCTTAAAAAACAGAATAAACTGAGGGTTGGTGGGGGTAGGAGGGAGGGGAAAGTGGGTGATGGGCATTGAGGAGAGCATCTGTTGGGATGAGCACTGGGTGTTGTATGGAAACCAATTTGACAATAAATTTCATACTAAGAAAAAGAAAACAAAACAAAACAAAAAAGAAGATGCTTATGCATTCTTTGAGAAGATAGTTTATATGGGTAACCGCTAGTAATTGATAAAGTGAAAAGGGTAAATATCCAAAAGAAATGATCTGACAAGGAGAAAAAAAACAACAACACTAGTCACTTAAACAAACATATGGCCAAAAGAAAATATTAGGTAGTGAAATAACTAATAGCCTTCATAAGCATTCATTTGATGCTAATCATATCCCTTGATGTGAACTTAGGTACGAGATTTATATTTGAACAAGCTGCCCATTTACCCATATATTGAAAATTTTATTGAGACTCCTGTTGTTGGACCCATTTGATTTTGCTAAAATGTTAAAATTGATGCCTAAAATAGGAGATAGTGTCAGTATATTGATTTTCACGAAAGGCAAATTATTCTTTTTTTTGTTTGGGATCAATAGATAAAGGTAAAAACATGCATAAAAAAGGAGTAAGATGATATTGAACATTTTTGAGACAATGGAAAACTAACTATAGAAGGTGTAGAAGGAATACAACAATAATCCTTTGGGAAGGAAATTTTAGTTGGAGAAAATTTTGTGTAATTCAAAATTTATGGCATTGAAACAAGTATTAAAATCAGAGAATGTAAAAAATTCAATTTACATTTATAAAGATTTTAATAGTATTTGTCAAAATCTGGGGCAAAATAAACATAAATAAATAAAGGTTAACTGTAGACTTCTATTAAAAGGCAACATAATAAACCATCAGGCTATAACATCCACTTCAAATTTGAATGTTTTTGAAGCAATGAAACAAAACCTTGATTTCCAGAAAAATGAATGATTGATTTTTTGGAAGAAAAAAATCTATTTGACTAAAGAAAAACACTCCAGTAGGTATATTAATGGGATATTTACATATGTATATCCATGTGCATGGATTTTCCCAAAATCCTTAGAAAAAGTATTATATGCCTTACCTTTGCACTAGTGATTATACCAAATGGAGAAAACTCTTGCTGGAGACGTTCATCATCCATACCATTATCAAGATTTTTTACATAAAGGTTAACAACCTAAAAAAAGAAAACTGTAGAAAAAGGAAAAAGAAAACTGCAGGGGGTAATTAAGCACACTTACTAGTATTTTTATCCCATCTTTCTTCTTTCCCACACTTAAGTCCTCCAGTTGCCTGTAATGGAAATGAATATACAACAGGTTTCCTCATCACTGTCTTAACTTGCTTTTCAATTCAAAATTAATGTGGAAAAAGTAATATTTCATTGTATCAAAGATTTGATACAAGATCTGAACAAAATGAGCTTTATCTTGACACGCACATTTGAAATAAACACCATTGTCTCACTTTTTATTAAACATGTACCTTCTAAAGACTTTAATAATGTTTATAATGTTGGAGCTGATCAATGGGGTGTTTAGTAGTTAGGTTTTGTTGCTCACACAGCCTAGTGAGGGAGACAAGTACATTACTGAGTACTATAACAAAAGCTATGCAGAAAGTGCTATGTGAGCAGAGAGAAAGGAGACATAATTCAGTTAATGTACTTTAAAAAATGACAAAAATGAGAGCGCCTTGGTTGCTTAGTGGGTTAAGTGTCTGACCGGATCAGGTCATGATCTCACCATTCATGGGTTTGAGCCCCGCGTTGGGCTCTGTACTGACAGCTCAGAGCCTGGAGCCCACTTCAGATTCTGTGTCTCCCTCTCTTCTGCCCCTCCCTCGCTCGCACTCTGTCTGTCAAAAATAAATAAACCTTAAAAATTAAAAAAAAAATAAAAATATCAAAAATGAGCCCACCAGGGATAATGTGAAGATTAGCATATTATTTGACCTGATTTTACTATTAGAAAAGAATATAGTAACTTATTCACAGCAGAGGGAAGGGACAGAAAGTTTAACAGCCCTTTTAAATGTTCATTATAACCACTTGATAATTAGGTGTTTTTTTTTCTGCATGCTTCTTGCTTTTAGTTGTTTGAATTTTAAGTGATAAAACCAATAGATGCTCATGGGGTTAGGCAATGGGAACATATCAATAAACAGATGAAAGTGTACATATTGTTATGTCCTTTCAATTTCATCTGAGGAAGATGAAGTAGGATGGTAGACATCAGTCATCAGGGGTTATGTGTTTTAATCTGCATAATTGTTAGCCAAGCTAGGTAATTAATTCTACTTATAGGAATTTCCAACCAAGAAGTCCAAGATAAAAATAACTGCTTAGAGAAAAAATGAAATTAACAGTGGCTTTCTTGATGAATGACAGCTTTTTACCTATATACATGGTTATAAGAAAGATCTAAAAATTTAAAGGATATATGATGAGATTATAGCATTTCCATAACCTCACTTAGAATATTATGTTTAGTTCTGTTTACCATATAAAAAAAAAGATGTAACATTTGAAAAGGGGAATTAGATTGACATTATGCTACAAGGTATGAGCTGTGAAGACAGGATAGAATCCTGAGTTTATGTAACCTTTAAAGAGCAAAGGTTGAAGAATATTTAATTGAAAATAAACTCACTTCAGTATATATATAGATTGATAATGTCAACTCTGTTTTTACAGATTATTGTAAGGAGATGTATAAATTTTAATGGAAGTGAAACTTGACAAAACAAACATCTGTACTCCTCAGCTTTTCAAGTCCATCTTTCTATAGCATGTAAGCAGAATAATGCTCTACTGATTTCTTCTATAAGTAAAATGTCTGAAAAATTTTCAGTCATTGTTTGAAAGATAGAAAGGAGATGTCCTTAGCTGAATACCACTAAACAGACATCCTAATAACTGTTTATCAAAGGAAAGGAAAAAGAGTATGTCTTAGGAGTGGCAACTGAGTTGCAATTGCCACTAACTTCTCAGAGAAATTTAATTTTAATCTACCTGTATTTTAGGAAGATAGACAGCAATTTAGGAATCAGAGAACATAGGGTGTTTGAGTTATTATGGATCACAGAGGTCAATTTGTCCAATCCTGGCTTTACAAATGAGGATACTGGGACCTAAAGAGAAGTCATTTGTTCATAGTCACACAGCTAGTTTGTTGCATAGTTGAGACTAATACCCAAGTCTCCTTATGCCTTGTTCAGTGTTCTTTCTGTTAACACTATTGCTTCCAGAATAGGTTGCTATTTGAAAATTCATTTATAACCTGGTTTCATGGAGCTTGGAAAGTAACTTTTCATAGAAACAATGTCACAAGCTCAGAATTCTTCTTTGCTCTATTCTATACACAGTTACCATGTTAATTTAAGCTTCGAATCATATCAATGCTAGCTTTAGACTTTTTGTTGCGCATGTTCCTTCCTTTTGATTCTCATCTCTACCAACTTGGTCATCTCATGCAGAGAACATTGAAGTAACCTCCAACCTGTTCTCACCTCCAAACTCTTTTGTAACAATTCATTCTGCCCATCCTGTCAGTTGCAATTTCCCAAAGTGTTTTTCTCCTTTTTCTGTCTTTGCTCTTCCAAATGTATCTTCACTACTCAAATCAAATTTCATCTCTTCCATAATGATTTCACTGACTGTTGTAGGTAAAAGGGATATCTTCATCTAAATTCTTATAGCACTTAGTTTATATCACCTATGCATTCAACATTTGTTCATCAGATATTCTTTTTAAATATTTATTTTGAGACAAAGAGGGCCCATGAGCAAGTGAGGGGCAGAGACAGAGAGAGAGAGAGGGAGAGGGAGAGAATCCCAAGTAGGCTCCATGCTGCCAGTGCAGAGCCCAATGTGGGGCTTGATCTCACAAACGATGAGATCATGACCTGAGCCAAAATCAAGAGTCAGCTTAACTGATTGAGCAACCCAAGTGCCCTGTTTACTAGATATTCTTGAGTGCCTACTCTATGCCAGGAAATGGTGTGGTTTATCACTCACAAACTTTCAATGTAACAATTTGGAACTATGATTTATCACTCTTCTTAGATTTTTATATTCTTGATATTATGAGCCAGGCTTGAAAATCTTTATATTCTACATAGCTCATAGCAAAGAGCCTTTTGTACATAGTTGATGATTAGTAGGTATTTGTAGAGTAAATATTGAACTAACAAGCTGCTATTCATAGGGTGAAGAGATAAATGTGGCCTCCATGGGATCAGTAAACGAACTGTTAGATATCAATCATAAGTATGTTTGAAGAGCTTCCTTTCACTCTTAAAGAAGTTCTTTACATATCATAAAAATGACAAGATGATCAAGGAGAAAAAGTATCAAAGAAAACAGTATTTCAGTCATATTCTGATAGATAAATATTGTGGACAACAGAAAGTGATGGAATAGCATGGAATTGGATTTAAAACCCTTCAGTTTCAGCTCCTACATATACAAAAGTGGGACAATGTTTCAAGCCCACTTTACACACAGAATAGTTGCATTCCGTTAGTTAAAACAGAATAAATACTCCATTAACTGTAAAACTATGTAACATTAAGATATTAGTACTTAATATGAAATTTTAGATGCATAAATGAGCTATATTTAGATTTTCAAAAGGTAATCATTTGTAATTTTAAGTAATTGCTTCTGGTGTCTTACTTGGTAACAAATATACTTTATTGTATTTATTTATTTATTTTTTATTTATTTATTTATATTGCATTTTATTTTGTTTTATTTTATTTTACTTTAAGACAGTACAGTGGTCTTTGTCGGGGATTAAGTCAGGGGATGAATGTTAAGGGATTTAACAGACTTTCAAGTAAGTAATCCTCTTCATTCCCACTCATGCCTTTTAGTAATACATTGAGAGTATGTCTAGGACAAGATTTCTTTGCTCTGACCCTGCTTGATTGTCTTCATCTGTAGCTAGACTGAACCAGATAGGATTACCAAGAGTGATCAATTGGCAAATTAACTCATTTTCTTAGAAACAGCTTAGCTGAGTTCTACTTGCAGAACTGTCAGCATTTTACATCCAATTTAAGCTTCACTAAATAGGCCAAATGCTAGAAAAAGTTAAGGTATAAGTAAAACAAAATTTTAGAATATTTTTCTCTCTTTGAATAACTATAATGAATCTATATTTTTTTATCCATCAATAATTCAGTATATTTGATGTCATCAACTAAGTTTGGGTTCATGATGTTTCTGATCAACTTTAAGTATTCAGTGAAAATTTATACAGATTCTAAAGCACCATGGCTACCCTTATAGAAATTAAGCATCATTATCAATAATTAAAACTGTGCTGTGTAGTGAAAATAGTTTCGTAAAAATATGTATTATGAAAATAAGCTTGAACACTCTACAATAATGAATTTGAATAAGAGTAAAGTGTCCCTTTACACAGCTAACATTCAGTTTATTTGACAAATATTTACTGGGTGCCCATTCTATCCCAACATCTCTGTTAGATTTTGGAGTGAAACAGTAGGCATGAAACACATACCCATTCTTTTATGGAGATTGCATTTTCATAGGAAGATAGATATAAAACAAGTAAATAAACTATTTACACATTGTTATCAATGCTATGAAGGAAACACCATTTTAGCAATTCAGAATTGGAGGTTGCTACTAAGTTCTCTACATAGGCAGCATACTAGTTAGGAAGTAGGTCAATTTACTATCATCTCAGTGTAATATCAAACCATCAAACCTAAAGCAAACTAGAAGCTGATAAAGCAGTAATTGTGTCTAATGTGTCAAGGGTTTTTATATATATCTACCATAAATATTTTGTTTGGTTTCTGCAACATTTCCTTAGTGCTTTCTGTCAGTCATTCTGAACATGCAATAGCAAGACAAGATTATCAATTAGACGGCATGAAATATAACTAGTGTACCATGTTCAAAAAAGCCTTTATAAAAAGCTGGCTAGAACCCCCATACAGATCAAAGGACAGGATTCAAAGGGCCACACTGTGTCTTTATCCAAATATACAAACATGGATAACAAGAGTATAAGGAGAAAATTTTCCAACAGAAATATGGAAAAAAAAGATGCCACAGCATTAAGAAATTTAAAATGTATGAAGATGTTGAGGGATATTTACAGTTTTATACAATATAAATGATTTCAGGTAGGCTATCTAATAATCAGAGTTCATTTGTGTGACTGATATTTACTGAGTTTGAATATGTGGAAGTATATAGTTGAACAACCTATCTGAGATGCACTTATAGTACCACTAAAGATATTTAATTGGTCTTTTTGATGGGACATATACTCATATTGTGCATATGTGCATATTGTGCACATTGTATTATGATTTTTAAAAGTTTATTTATTTTGAGAGAGAGCGAGAGAGAGAGAGAGGGAGAGAGAGAGAGAGAGAGAGAGAGAGAGCTAGCAAGCAGGGAAGGGGCAGAGAGAGAGGGAAAGAGATTCCCAAGCAGGCTTTGTACTGTCAGCACAGACCCCAATGCAGGACTCAACTCGCAAACCATGAGATCATGACCTTAGTTAAAACCAAGAGTCAGCTGCTTAACTGACTGACCCACCCAGGTGCTGGAGAAGAATATGTTATTCTAATTTTTTATAATTATTTCCTTGAAAAATACATTTGATATTCTGAACCATAATTCTATTTCTGAGATTCTTTGATATTGTAGGACATATGAGAAATATCACTGAACCTACTGAGGCTCCATAGGCTAGATTGGCAAAGTACTGTCTGTATAAAAGAGCATCTGTCAGGGGTGCCTTAGTGGCTCAGTCGGTTAAGCATCAGACTTCGGCTCAGGTTGTGATATCACAATTCGTGAGTTCGAGCCCCAAGGTTGGGCTCTGTGCTGACAGTTCAGAGCTTGGGGCCTACTTTGGATTCTGTGTCTCCCTCTCTCTCTACCCTTCCCCCACTCATGCTCTGTCTCTCTCTGTCTCTCAAAAATAAATAAAGATTAAAAAAATTAAAAAATATATCATCTGTCAGAGACAATTAGCATAGAGTCTTTCATTCTTTAAGCAATATTGGCAGCCTTTGTTAATACAATACATATCCTGAAACTCTTTTTTACAAATTTTAAAAACACCACAGTCTCACTTATCTTTACGATTACCCCACCCCATATTTAATTTTTCTTTTTCTTTTTTCTCTAGATTCTGATTTTAAATTTCTCCTACTTTTTAAAGAGGCAAGCTTATGCACCAAAGTCTTTCAGAAGAAGGAGATATTTAATATGACCAAAAGTTTTGTTATTCCCAAATAGTTCTAGGAAAAATAAATTTCTGAAAGGAGGAAAATGGTCAGTTTTAATTGTTTGGGCCTTGAATCAGAAGAACATGTTTTTGGAGAATTAAGTGATACAGAATTTGTTTGGATGTCTTCTGGATATAACATATCCAAGCCTTTATTTTTATACTTTTATATTGAAAGATATTTTCAGTTCTTTTTTTTTTTTTTTTTTACATACATGCTTATAAAAAATTTCTGGGATTCCTAAAGAGATTAAATAGCTTCATAACAGCTGTTATGCAACAAGAGTTGGTATATAAAATGAATATAGTTATTAGCTAAAAGTAAGAAAAGCTCCCTAAAAAACTCCAATAATGGAAATGCAAGAGTTAATATGATTTAATCATGTCTCCAAAGAGAACCTAAAAATGTTTTACTAACACATATTTACAGGCCATTTGTCCCCTACAGATGAAGTTGTGTGTGTGTGGGGGGAACATTGCTTGAGTTGTGTTCTATTTATTTGTTACATTTTTTCCCCCGATAAACATTTTGTTTATTGTATTGGGCCAGAAAAAGAAGTTGCATGACTATAAGACCTTGTATGTATAAGGGGCAGCTAAAATTTAATGTAGTAGTCCCTGAAATATGGCAGTATAGGCCAGGTTAAAAGGTGACTTCAATTTCAAAGCATAAGAAACACTTTTTTCTAGCTTTATTTAGGTATAATTGACAAAAATTATATATACTTAATATATATAATCATTTCATATTGTATGCATATATTGAAGCATAGGAAACATGTTATTGATATGTTAGAACTTTAAATATGGCTACTACTCTGATTGATAATGTTTCTCTGAGTGTAATCAGTTTCTTATTGAATCTATTTTCATCTAACTTAATTTACTTTAGGTGCTTTTTTATATGTAAAAAATAGTAAAATGGTGTCTACTTCAAGGGTTGAAGGCTTGTCTTTCCTCATTAAAGAAAGTGCATATGACTTTTTAGGTAGATAAACAATCTATCACTTTTAGTACACCCTCAATTAATAGTATACACATATATGGAAGTTTCCAGATATCTCATATTTTCTCTGAGGAAATTGACTACAGTTTGAAGTAAATTATGTCTACAAACTTTAAAATAGTGGCCATAAAACTCAAATTCCTACTGAAACCAAGGAGGTAAAATAAATTAATTTAGAGGGCTGGGAATACTCTCATAAGACATTGTGGGATCACAATTCTATAGGGGACAGAAGAGTGCATGCTCTGTCTATGGGTAGCCACTACTTCTCTACTTCATCTAGCTGTGCTGAGCCAGTAAATATGTGGGACCAGATCTTTTGCTAGATATTTCTTTTCAGAGTACCTACTAGAAATTCAGACTTTATGTAAAAATCTCAGGTTTTCAAAGCTCTGGGCAGACCGAATAAAATATATTTGGCAGCCTTTGCTGGCCAGTTTGCAGTCCTTGCTTTCAAAGCAGTGTGATGTAGGGGGGGCTGTGTGGCTCAGTCGGTTAAGCGTCCAACTTAGTCTCAGGTCATGATCTCATTGTTCATGAGTTTGGGCCCCACGTCAGGCTCTGTGCTGACATCTCAGAGCCTGGAGCCCGCTTTGGATTTTGTGTCTCCTTCTCTCTGCCCCTCCCCCTCTCACACTCTGTCTCTGTTTTTCTCAAAAATAAACATTTTTTTTTAAAGGAGCGTGGTGTAGAAAAATCACTTGCTTAGAGATCAATGGACCCACAGATCTTGTCTCTTCTACTGTCTAAATGTGTAGCACATCTGTTGACCTTATTATGTTCTCATGAGAATAAAAGAGATATGACAATCTTTGGGGGAGATTTCAAAAAATGGTTCCCTAATATACAGTAGAGGAAGCAGGGTGATGAATTCAGGGGCAGTATCTTGAGTTAGGAGTTGGGAGACTTCTGACACAAATTTTCTATGAAATCTTGGCCAAATAATTGTACATCTGAGCGGCTAATTTTCTCATCTGGTAAATGGTGGTGGTGGTGGTGGGTAGTAAAGTAGAGCAGTTCAGACTCCCAATATATTATGTAGAAAAAAAGAGCTTCACTATTAATTGAGGGGATGAAAAGGAATGGCTCCCTTTTATCTTTCCTTTTACTAACCACCAGCACTTTCCTTAAGTTCCTTAGAGTCCAGTTTCAAATCCATTGGAGTGGATCATCTCAAAGTTTGACTATATATTTAAAATGCTCTATTTTAAGTAATTTTCTCTATTTGAATAATTAGCAAATGTAACACTTTATTTGGTTACCTTCACATCAGAGGTAGGACCTACTATGTGATATTTGATAGTGAATTTTAAATTTATCTTCAAAATGACTAAAATACTTAAATCCAATGATTCTGTGACTTCTTAAGCGGACTCCTCACTTTGTAATATTTTGTTACCTCTTGTCATGTGTTTTGTATGCTGTTTATCAATTGTTAAATATGATTCTGTGGTCCAAGTTTAGGTTTCAAATGTAACAATTCCATATCTCTGATTCTTCTACTAATCTGACTCCAATCAGAGAAGGGTATGGGTGGCAAGCATTGCTATTAACTTTGTTGCCTTTTGTCCACACACTACAAGTTAGAAGAATCAAAGTATGAAAATGTATTTATAATTATTACAGATTAAAAATTATCTTGACAAAGTAGAAATATCACCTTCCCTCACTTACTCAATTCTTGAGTCTCAGCTGGTGCAGAATCAATTTCTAGTCATAACTTGTGTATGGGGGAGAGTCTTCCTACAGTCAGGATAATTGGTGTTCTGATCATGTGCAGCAATGATGATGATTGGATCTGCTAAGCTGTGTAGAGACCCTTACTACTTTATCACAATATGATGTAGGATCTTGGTAATAGTTTAATTGGTGGTAGTGGTGTATTGAATATAGTATCTGACCCAGTGTTCTTGAACATGTATAACCCCATTTTGTCAGTAGCTTTATAGGAATGTGGTTGTTAGTATATTTCAGCCACAAAGATAAGTTCTAGTGAATTTAAGGCCCTTTATTCATAGTTTTAATTTCACAGCCAAACTTAGAAATGGAGAGAGGCAGCAAAAGGTAATTTCAAGAGACTAGGAGGTATCAGAGGGAGATAATCATTCTAGGCCAACTCCAGGAAACCCAAGTGACAGCTGTTTTATACTGATTTGATAATATCTGTAGCATCATCTGCTTATTTAGTCAAATTTTCCAAAATGTTGATTACTTGGAAAAGTATAAAGAAATCTAAAATAAATTGACACAAAGAATGAACAAATTAAGCAGTATAGAAGTCACGCTTTTTTTGAACATCAAAAATAATGTATATGTATTTAACTTGTCTATAAAGTCCTAGAGCCATAGCTAGTGTTAGGCAGTATTGTAAAATACATTCTCACACCTGACCAGACAAAGAAAAAAAATTTTGAAGTTAAGTGAACTCCTAATTTCTAAGAAATGTTAAAATCCTTAATTAATCCTTAACAGAACAGTTAATTCATGGGCATTTATATATTTATTGGATAATTGTAACAAGAATGTTTCAGTATTTGGTAATTTTATTTTATTTAATTTTTTAAATATTTTAATGTTTTTATTTATTTTTGAGAGAGGGAGAGACAGAGTGAGTCAGGGAGGGGAAGAGAGAGAGAGAGAGAGAGAGGGAGACACAGAATCCAAAGCAGGTTCCAGGCTCTGAGCTGTCAGCATGATGTGAGGCTTGAACTCACAAGCCATGAGATGACCTGAGCTGAAGTTGGATGCTCAACCTGGGTTGGGTGCCACTCAGGTACCCCAGTATTTGGTAATTTTAAAGTCTAAACTTAAATAATCTATGAATCTCAGGTCATAGAAGATGTAAATGATTTTTTTGAACTTAATATAATTATATACATATGGTGACAGCCAAAAAATTTCTGTTGACTTCAGAAAGTTTTGTAGAAACTTTGGAAAGAGAGGATATCTCTACTAAAAGGAAACGTAAAATCCTCCAATCCAGTAACATATAGCCCATTGAATTAAGGAAGTATGCATTATCATTGACTTAGTATGCATGAATATATTTCACTTTAAGAAAGTGTCATTTCAAAACAGGTTGGGTGAGCGAACTATAAAGCAAAATCACATAGTTCTGACAGTCAAACGACAGAACACAAGAATAGGTGAAAAAAAGGTTCACTTTCCTTCACTCCCACCTCCTCTCCCTAGCATCCCCAGATATATGTTTGCATTTCTGGTTTATTTAGTAACCTTTATGCAGACCTTTAAGCAGAAAAGAGTTACCTTTCAAAACAAACAAGCAAACAACAAAAAAACCTGAAAAGAGACCTTTTTCAATTTAATTTTTAAAAATTTCAATAAAATTAACAGTGTTATATTAGTTTCAGGTGTACAATATAGCGATTCAACAATTTTAAACTCAGTGCTCATCACGATAAATACACTATTAATCCCCTTCACCTATTTCATCCATCCCCCACCCACTGGCCCTGTCATAACTATCTGTTTGTTCTTTTAGTTGAGATTCTCCTTGTCTCTTTTTTGTTTGTTCATTTTTTTCTTTTATAAAATTTTTTAATGTTTATTTATTTTTGAGAGAGAGAGAGAGCGTGAGGGGGGGAGGGCAGAGAGAGAGGGAAACACAGAATCCGAAATAGGCTCCTGGCTCTGAGGTGTTAGCACAGAGTCCAACGCGGGGATCTAACCCACGAACCACAATATCATGCCTGAGCTTAAGCTGGACACTTAACTGACCGAGCCACCCAGGTGCCCCCCTTTTTTTCTTAAATTCCTCATATGAGTGAAGTCATATGGTATTTGTCTTTCTCTGACTGACTTACTGGAGGAGACTTCTAATAAAAATGCTATTGTGAGAGATTACAGAAGGATGATGAACCAACTATATATATATTTGTAGTGGGCATTATAAGGAGGTTCCTATTTCTGTACTACCAAGAAAGTGTGCTAAAGCTCAAAAGAGCCAAATTACAGCCTTATAGTTTTTTAAAGCATATTGTTTTATTTTATATGTACTTTTTTTCAGTTTTAGTTTTAATTCCAGTACACCTAACACACAGTGTTATATTCAGGCATACCGTACAGTGTTTCAACAATTCTATACATTACTCAGGAATCATCAGTACTCTTAAACTCTTCACCTATTTCACCTATTCCCCTACCCACCTCACCTCTGGTAACCATTAGTTTGTTCTCTATAGTTAGTTAAGAGTCTATTTTTTTTTTTTGTTTCTCTTTTTCTAGGTTCATTTGTTTAGTTTCTTAAATTCCACATATGAGTGAAGTCTTATGGTATTTGCCTTTTTCTGATTGCCTTATTTCACTTAGCATTATACCTTCTAGATCCATCTGTGTTTTGCAAATGACAAGATTTTATTCTCTTTTATGACTGAGTACAATTCCATTGTCTATATATACTTCATCTTCTCTATCCATTCATCTATTGATGGACACTGGGTTACTTCTATAATTTGGCTATTGTAAATAATGCTGCAGTAAACATAGAGGAGCCTATATCTTTTGAATTCATGTTTTTGTATTTTTTGGGTAAATGCTGAACAGTGGAATTACTGGATAATAGGGTAATTCTATTTTTAATTTTTTGAGGAACCTCCATACTGTTTTACACAGTGGCTGCACCAATTTGCATTCCCACCAACAGTGCACAAGTGTTCCTATTTCTCCACATCCTTCCCAACATCTGTTGTTTCATGCGTTGTTGTTTTTAGCCATTCTGGCAGGTGTGAGGTGATATCTCATTGTGGTTTTGGTTTGCATTTCCCTGATGATGAGTGATGGTGAGCATCTTTTCATGTGTCTGTTGGCCATGTGGATGACTTATCTGGAGAAATGTCTGTTCATGTCTTCTGCTCATTTTATTTGGATTATTTGTTTTCTGGATGTTGATTTTTGTTAAATTCTTTATAGATTTTGAATACTAACCCTTTATAGGATATGTCATTTACAAATATCTTCTCTCATTCTGTAGGCTGCCTTTTAGTTTTGTTGATTGTTTCCTTTACTGTGCAGAAGCTTTTTATTCTGGTGTAGTCCCAGTAGTTTACTTTTGCTTTTGTTTCCTTTCACTCAGGAGACATATCTAGAAAAATGTTTCGATGGCTGATGTCAGAGCATTTAATGTTTCATGGTGTTGTCATTGGAAAAGATTCATGGTACGACTTTGATCATTTTAAATTTGTTGAGACTTGTTTTGTGGCCTAATATGTGACCTATTCTGGAAAATGTTCCATGTGCACTTGAAAAGAATATGTATTCTGCTTTTTTAAGATGGAATGTTCTGAATATATCTGTTAGATACATCTGGTCCAATGTGTCATTCAAAGCCACTGTTTCCTTGTTGATTTTGTTTGGATGATCTGTCCATTGATGTAAGTGGGTATTAAAGTACCCTATTATTCTATTACTGTCAACTACTTCCTTTGTTTGTTATCAGCTGCTTTATGTATTTGGGTGCTTCCATTTTGGGTCATAAATATTTACAATTGTTATATCTCCCTGTTGGGATTTTCTCTTTATGTAATGTAATTCTTTGTCTCTTGTTAACATCTTTGTTTTAGAGTCTATTTTGTCTGATATAAGTATCACTACCCCTGATTTCTTTTCACTTCCAATTGGATGATAGATGTACACTAGAGGGAATGAAGAATAGACTAGAGGAAGCAGAATGACATAAATGTTTCTCCATCCCTTCACTTGTGAACTGCATGTGTCTTTAAGTCTGAAATGAATCTCTTGTTGGCAGCATATAGATAGGTCTGGCTATTTCTTCCATTTTTTTCAATGGTACATATAGCCAATTAACTTTCAAAGTCATTATGGATACATGTATGTTTATTTCTATTTTGTTATGTGCTTTATGGTTGTTTTTGTAGTTTTCTCTCTTCTCTTGCTCTCTTCTCTCATAGTTTGCTGGCTTTTTTTTTAGTGACATACTTGGATTCTTTTTATTTTTTTGCCTATATATTACTAGTTTTTCATTTGTGGTTATCATTAGGCTTGTATATAACATCTCATGCATATGGCAGTCTATATTAAGTTGATGGTTGCTTAAGTTTAAACCCATTCTAAAAGCACTAAATTTTTACTCCTCTTCCCTGAACATTTTAGATATATGATGTAATACTTTATATCCTTTTATATTGTGAATACTTTGGCTGATTTTTATAGGTATAATTGATTTTAATGCTTTTGTGCTTCCTACTTTTATTACTCTTGCTTGTGGTTTTCTTTCCACTCAAAGAATCCTCTTAAACATTTCTTGTAAGGCTGATAGTGGTGATGAATTCCTTTAACTTTTGTTTATCTTGGAAACTTTGTCTCTTCCTCTATTCTGAATGATAGCCTTTCTGGATAGAGTATTCTTGGTTGTAGTTTTTTTTTTTTCTTTTCTTTCAACACTTTGAATATATCATGCCACTCCATTTAATCCTGCAGTTTCTGGTGAAAAGCCAACTGATAGCCTTATGGGGTTTCCTTTGTATGTAAGTGTTTTCTTTCCTCTTTCTGCTTTTAACATTCTCTCTTTGTCACCACATTTTGCCATTTTAGTAACTGTGTGTCTTTGTGTGGACCTCCTTTGGTTGACTTTTTTTGGGCTCTCTCTGTGTCTCCTGGATCTGGATTTCTGTTTCCTTCCCCATATTCTGGAAATTTTCAGCTGTTATCTCTTAAAATACAGTTTCCATCCCCTTTTCTCACTCTTCTCTTTATGGGATCCCTATAATGATAATGTTATGCTTTGTGGTGTCACTGAGTGTCTCTATTTTCATTTTTTTATTATTGTTATTTTTGCTATGTCATGTTCAATTTGATTGCTTTTCTTTATTCTGTCCTCCAAGTCACTGATCTGTTCTGCTTCTTCTAATCTATTCTTTATTCCTTTTAGTGTATTTTTATTTTCAGTTATTGAATTCTTCATTTCTGATAGGTTCTCTTTTATGTTTTCTATCTTTTAAAAGTTTATTTACCTCTCTCCCCGGTATCTCACTGCAGCGTCAGTGCAGTTAGGCATCAGCAAATTAATGAGAGGAGAGAGGAGGCCCCTGCTCTTGGGCACCCACAGGAACTTACTCCAGCTCCAGACACACCGTAAACACTTTCATCTAATGGAAGATAAGCTGTGAAATCGGTTTTCTGAACCACAAGACACTTGTGAAAAAACTGCATTCCATGCCAGGCCTGAAATGTTCCAAAGCTCAGTTCGCTATCAGCATCCCAGGTGGTGCAATTAATAAAGAGCTAGCGTGGGGCCACAGGTACAAACAAGGCAGCTCCTTAGAACCTGAACTTCCTATTTGTTCCATTGCTTGGGTCGATAACGCCTGTTAATTACTCTGAAGGTTTTGTTAGAAAATTCTATCTGGTCTCGCTGGATCAAGCTCTCCTCTCCAGATCGCCCTATATGGGGAACTGAAAATAATCCTCGTTTCAATGAAATTATTTTGGCGAGGAGAGAGGGAAGATGGCGGCTTAGGAGGACACTGGGCTCACCTCACGTCCTGCTAATCATTTAGATTCCACCTACACCTGCCTAAATAATCCAGAAAACCGCCAGAGGATTAGCAGAACAAAGTCTCCGGAGCCAAGCACAGACGAGAGGCCCACGGAAGAGGGAAGCGCGACTTAGCGTCTGGGAGGTCATAAGTTAACAGCTCTGCTCCGAAAGCGGGAAGGCTGGAGGACAAAGGGAGGGAGAGCTGCTGAGCCCCCGGACAACAGAGCTCAGGTTGGTGGGGAACAAAGGCGCTTGCCAGCGCCATCTCCCCCGCCCATCCCCCAGGCAAAATCCCAAAGGGAACCAGTTCCTGCCAGGGAACTTGCTCGCTCCGCGCAAACACCCAACTCTCTGCTTCTGCGGAGCCAAACCTCCGGCAGCGGATCTGACTCCCTCCCGCTGCCACAGGGCCCCTCCTGAAGTGGATCACCTAAGGAGAAGCGAGCTAAGCATGCCCCTCCTGCCCCCATGCGCCTTGCCTACCCACCCCAGCTAATACGCCATATCCCCAGCATCACAAGCCTGGCAGTGTGCAAGTAGCCCAGACGGGCCACGCCACCCCACAGTGAATCCCGCCCCTAGGAGAGGGGAAGAGAAGGCACACACCAGTCTGACTGTGGCCCCAGCGGTGGGCTGGGGGCAGACATCAGGTCGGACTGCGGCCCCGCCCACCAACTCCAGTTATACACCACAGCACAGGGGAAGTGCCCTGCAGGTCCTCACCACGCCGGGGACTATCCAAAATGACCAAGCGGAAGAATTCCCCTCAGAAGAATCTCCAGGAAATAACAACAGCTAATGAGCTGATCAAAAAGGATTTAAATAATATAACAGAAAGTGAATTTAGAATAATAGTCATAAAATTAATCGCTGGGCTTGAAAACAGTATAGAGGACAGCAGAGAATCTCTTGCTACAGAGATCAAGGGACTAAGGAACAGTCACGAGGAGCTGAAAAACGCTTTAAATGAAATGCAAAACAAAATGGAAACCACCACAGCTCGGATTGAAGAGGCAGAGGAGAGAATAGGTGAACTAGAAGATAAAGTTATGGAAAAAGAGGAAGCTGAGAGAAAGAGAGATAAAAAAATCCAGGAGTATGAGGGGAAAATTAGAGAACTAAGTGATACACTAAAAAGAAATAATATACGCATAATTGGTATCCCAGAGGAGGAAGAGAGAGGGAAAGGTACTGAAGGGGTACTTGAAGAAATTATAGCTGATAACTTCCCTGAACTGGGGAAGGAAAAAGGCATTGAAATCCAAGAGGCACAGAGAACTCCCTTCAGACGTAACTTGAATCGATCTTCTGCACGACATATCATAGTGAAACTGGCAAAATACAAGGATAAACAGAAAATTCTGAAAGCAGCAAGGGATAAACGTGCCCTCACATATAAAGGGAGACCTATAAGACTCATGACTGATCTCTCTTTTGAAACTTGGCAGGCCAGAAAGATTTGGCACGAGATCTTCAGTGTGCTAGACAGAAAAAATATGCAGCCGAGAATCCTTTATCCAGCAAGTCTGTCATTTAGAATAGAAGGAGAGATAAAGGTCTTCCCAAACAAACAAAAACTGAAGGAATTTAGCACCATTAAACCAGCCCTACAAGAGATCCTAAGGGGGACCCTGTGAGACAAAGTACCAGAGACATCACTACAAGCATAAAACATACAGACGTCACAATGACTCTAAACCCGTATCTTTCTATAATAACACTGAATGTAAATGGATTAAATGCGCCAACCAAAAGACATAGGGTATCAGAATGGAAAAAAAAACAAGACCCATCTATTTGCTGTCTACAAGAGACTCATTTTAGACCTGAGGACACCTTCAGACTGAAAGTGAGGGGATGGAGAACTATTTATCATGCTACTGGAAGCCAAAAGAAAGCTGGAGTAGCCATACTTATATCAGACAAACTAGACTTTAAATTAAAGGCTGGAACAAGAGATGAAGAAGGGCATTATATAATCATTACAGGGTCTATCCATCAGGAAGAGCTAACAATTATAACTGTCTATGCGCCGAATACCGGAGCCCCCAAATATATAAAACAATTACTCATAAACATAAGCAACCTTATTGATAAGAATGTGGTAATTGCAGGGGACTTTAACACCCCACTTACAGAAATGGATAGATCATCTAGACACATGATCAATAAAGAAACAAGGGCCCTGAATGATACATTGGATCAGATGGACTTGACAGATATATTTAGCCCTCTGCATCCCAAAGCAACAGAATATACTTTCTTCTCGAGTGCACATGGAACATTCTCCAAGATAGATCATATACTGGGTCACAAAACAGCCCTTCATAAGTTTACCAGAATTGAAATTATACCATGCATACTTTCAGACCACAATGCTATGAAGCTTGAAATGAACCACAGGAAAAAGTCTGGAAAACCTCCAAAAGCATGGAGGTTAAAGAACACCCTACTAACGAATGAGTGGGTCAACCAGGCAATTAGAGAAGAAATTAAAAAATATATGGAAACAAACGAAAATGGAAATACAACAATCCAAACGCTTTGGGACGCAGCGAAGGCAGTCCTGAGAGGAAAATACATTGCAATCCAGGCCTATCTCAAGAAACAAGAAAAATACCAAATACAAAATCTAACAGCACACCTAAAGGAAATAGAGGCAGAACAGCAAAGGCAGGCTAAACCCAGCAGAAGAAGAGAAATAATAAAGATCAGAGCAGAAATAAACAATATAGTATCTAAAAAAAACTGTAGAGCAGATCAACGAAACCAAGAGTTGGTTTTTTGAAAAAATAAACAACATTGACAAACCTCTAGCCAGGCTTCTCAAAAAGAAAAGGGAGATGACCCAAATAGATAAAATCATGAATGAAAATGGAATTATTACAACCAATCCCTCAGAGATACAAACAATTATCAGGGAATGCTATGAAAAATTATATGCCAACAAATTGGACAACATGGAAGCAATGGACAAATTCCTAAACACCCACACTCTTCCAAAACTCAATCAGGAGGAAATAGAAAGCTTGAACAGACCCATAACCAGAGAAGAAATTGTATCGGTTATCAAAAATCTCCCAACAAATAAGAGTCCAGGACCAGATGGCTTCCCAGGGGAGTTCTACCAGACGTTTAAAGCAGAGATAATACCTATCCTTCTCAAGCTATTCCAAGAAATAGAAAGGGAAGGAAAACTTCCAGACTCATTCTCTGAAGCCAGTATTACTTTGATTCCTAAACCAGACAGAGACCCAGTAAAAAAAGAGAACTACAGGCCAATATCCCTGATGAATATGGACGCAAAAATTCTCAATAAGATACTAGCAAATCGAATTCAACGGCATATAAAAAGAATTTTTCACCATGACCAAGTGGGATTCATTCCTGGGAGGCAGGGCTGGTTCAACATTCGCAAAACAATCAACGTGATACATCACATTAACAAAAAAAAAAAGAGAAGAACCATATGATCCTGTCAATCGATGCAGAAAAGGCCTTTGACAAAATCCAGCACCCTTTCTTAATAAAAACCCTTGAGAAAGTCGGGATAGAAGGAACATACTTAAAGATCATAAAAGCCATTTATGAAAAGCCCACAGCTAACATCATCCTCAACGGGGAAAAACTGAGAGCTTTTTCCCTGAGATCAGGAACACGACAGGGATGCCCACTCTCACCGCTGTTGTTTAACATAGTGCTGGAAGTTCTAGCATCAGCAATCAGACAACAAAAGGAAATCAAAGGCATCCAAATTGGCAAAGATGAAGTCAAGCTTTCGCTTTTTGCAGATGACATGATATTATACATGGAAAATCCGATAGACTCCATCAAAAGTCTGCTAGAAGTGATACATGAATTTGCAACGTTGCAGGATTCAAAATCAATGTACAGAAATCAGTTGCATTCTTATACACTAACAATGAAGCAACAGTAAGACAAATAAAGAAACTGATCCCATTCAGAATTGCACCAAGAAGCATAAAATACCTAGGAATAAATCTAACCAAAGATGTAAAAGATCTATATGCTGAAAACTATAGAAAACTTATGAAGGTAATTGAAGAAGATTTAAAGAAATGGAAAGACATTCCATGCTCATGGATTGGAAGAAAAAATATTGTCAAAATGTCAGTACTACCCAAAGCTATCTACACATTCAATGCAATCCCAATCAAAATGGCACCAGCATTCTTCTCGAAACTAGAACAAGCAATCCTAAAATTCATATGGAACCACAAAAGGCCCCGAATAGCCAAAGTAATTTTGAAGAAGAAGACCAAAGCAGGAGGCATCACAATCCCAGACGTTAGCCTCTCCTACAAAGCTGTAATCATCAAGACAGCATGGTATTGGCACAAAAACACACACACAGACCAATGGAATAGAATAGAAACCCCAGAACTAGACCCACAAACGTATGGCCAACTCATCTTTGACAAAGCAGGAAAGAACATCCAATGGAAAAAAGACAGTCTCTTTAACAAATGGTGCTGGGAGAACTGGACAGCAACATGCAGGTTGAAACTAGACCACTTTCTCACACCATTCACAAAAATAAACTCAAAATGGAGAAAGGACCTGAATGTGAGACAGGAAACCATCAAAACCTTAGAGGAGAAAGCAGGAAAAGACCTCTCTGACCTCAGCCGTAGCAATCTCTTACTCGACACATCCCCAAAGGCAAGGGAATTAAAAGCCAAAGTGAATTACTGGGACCTTATGAAGATAAAAAGCTTCTGCACAGCAAAGGAAACAACCAACAAAACTAAAAGGCAACCAACGGAATGGGAAAAGATATTTGCAAATGACATATCGGACAAAGGGCTAGTATCCAAAATCTATAAAGAGCTCACCAAACTCCACACCCGAAAAACAAATAACCCAGTGAAGAAATGGGCAGAAAACATGAAAAGACACTTCTCTAAAGAAGACATCCAGATGGCCAACAGGCACATGAAAAGATGTTCAACGTCGCTCCTTATCAGGGAAATACAAGTCAAAACCACACTCAGATATCACCTCATGCCTGAAATATCACTCAGTCAGAGTGGCCAAAATGAACAAATCAGGAGACTATAGATGCTGGAGAGGATGTGGAGAAACGGGAACCCTCTTGCACTGTTGGTGGGAATGCAAATTGGTGCAGCCGCTCTGGAAAGCAGTGTGGAGGTTCCTCAGAAAATTAAAAATAGACCTACCCTATGACCCAGCAATAGCACTGCTAGGAATTTATCCAAGGGATACAGGAGTACTGATGCATAGGGGCACTTGTACCCCAATGTTTATAGCAGCACTCTCAACAATAGGCAAATTATGGAAAGAGCCTAAATGTCCATCAACTGATGAATGGATAAAGAAATTGTGGTTTATATACACAATGGAATACTACGTGGCAATGAGAAAAAATGAAATATGGCCTTTTGTAGCAACGTGGATGGAACTGGAGAGTGTGATGCTAAGTGAAATAAGCCATACAGAGAAAGACAGATACCATATGGTTTCACTCTTATGTGGATCCTGAGAAACTTAACAGAAACCCATGGGGGAGGGGAAGGAAAAAAAAAAAGAGGTTAGAGTGGGAGAGAGCCAAAGCATAAGAGACTGTTAAAAACTGAGAACAAACTGAGGGTTGATGGGGGGTGGGAGGGAAGGGAGGGTGGGTGATGGGTATTGAGGAGGGCACCTTTTGGGAGGAGCACTGGGTGTTGTATGGAAACCAATTTGACAATAAATTTCATATATTAAAAATAAAATAAAATAAAATAAAAGTTTATTTATTTATTTATTTATTTATTTATTTATTTATTTAGAGAGCACATGAGTAGGGGATGGGGAGAGAGAGAGGGAGAGAGAATCCGAAGCAGGCTCCACACTGTCAGTGCAGAGCCCAGTGTGGGGTCAAACTTACAAACTGTGAGATCATGACCTGAGCCGAAGTCAAGAGCTGGTTGCTTAACTAACTGAGTCACACTGACACCCCCAAATTTTCTATCTTTTTATTGAGGGTCTCGCTGAGGATTTCCACTCTTTGTTCAAGTCCAGTGAATTATCTTTATGACCATTACTTTAAGTTTTCTATTAGTCATATTACGTATCTTTGATTCATTTAATTCTCTTGCTGTGATTTCATCCTCTTTTTCATTTGGGTCATATTCCTTTGTGTCCTCATTCTGTCTAGCTCACTGTCTGTTTCTATATGTTAGGAAAGTCAGGTAAGTCTCCGTCTCTTGAAAGAAGTGACGTTATGAAGAAGAGGTCCTGTCATGCGCTGCAATGCAATGTCCCCTGTTTTCCATAACCTGGCACGTCAAAGGTGTATTCTATGTTTGTTGTATATACCCTGCTATTATTGTGTCTGAGGTGTTTTTACCTTCAGTACAGTCATCTGCAGTGGCTCTCTTTGCCTCTTGTAGTCATGGTTTGGTCCCTGTGTTAGTGAGTTTGAAGCTGCCTTAGGCTTGAGTTGAATCAGACCAGGCATTTGCCAGAGCTATGGCAGCACCAAACTGCAGGGCACTCTCCCTATCTTTTCCCCTGAGAAGCTGTCATTGGTGGGCGGGTCCTAGAATCAGAGCAGATGTATATGCCTCTGCTGGGTTTGCAGTCAGAATTGCATGTGTGGGTATCTTCCTCTTTCCCTAGGGCAGGGATCACTTTGGAGTGGTGGTGGCCTCTGTCATGTTTGCTTCACCCTGCCAGACTTATGGCATTACTTTGGATGGTCTCCTGACAAAGGCCTGTTGGAGAGGGCATGTCTATAGGAGAATGTGGGGTGGGGCGCACAGTGTCAGCAAGGTCTATGCTGCTGTACTGTAGGAGGTTACCCTCAGCCACCCTGGGAAAACTCTTCCCCAATCTGGGATGGAGGGGATAGTCTGTAGATGAGCACAGGGGTGGGGCAAGATTTGTGGAGAGTATTCATCTGCAGTAGTTCCCACAGTTGTCTGGGTAGGTAGGCTGTAGGGCAGGAGAGGGAAATGCCCCCTGCCAGCTCTTTTTTTCTAGAAGTCCTCAAAGAGCTCTTCCCTAGCACCTGCTCTGACATTAGTAAATAAATCTCCTTCCTGTATACCCCAGGCATTTTTCAAACCACTGCTTCTATGCTGTATTTCAGTGGGGCTGTTTGTTATGCTGTTTATTTAATGGCAGGCACTCAGGTTGCAATTGCCCTCTGGATCTTCCAGAGTGGAGTTGCTGAATTTTAAAGTTCCATGTGTTAAGCCCTACTGATTGTTAAGAACAAACAAAGTTAGGTTCCTTTGGTTTTCAAAGCCAAATATTATGGAGATTCATCTTCCCACTTTGGGTTCCCCATGCCTGTCATGTTTGGTGTAGGGTCTGCTCCCCTTTATTTTCTTTGCCCAAGGTATCCCTCCCTTCCATGGACAGTCCTACATGTCAGTTTGACTCTTAACTATATCTCTGCCCTTTCTACCCTCTTTAATGTGGCATCTTTTCTACATTTATCTATGGAGAGTCTGTTCTGTCAGTCTTTGGGTCATTTCCTGGTTTATTTACTCTAATGTGGATGTTATCTAGGTGTAACCATGGGACGAGGTGAGCCAAGGGTCCTCCTACTCTGCCATCTTCTGTGGAAGCAATATGTTTTAGATTTCACTGTTCTTCACTAAGGAGTTTGTAAACAGTGGGAAATACTATACTACTGGAAAAAATGTTTGCTTTCTTAATTAAGCTAATCTTGTGGGATTTTTTTTATTAATCTCTTTTGCATGTGTTTATTTTGTGTGGATGTGTGTATGACTCTGTGTGTGTGTGTGTGTGTGTGTGTGTGTGTGTGTGTGTGTAACCCTTTTGGGGAGGATGTAAGATAGTTCATTATTGCTCCAGAAATAAATATACAGTGAGCTATGTGATTACATGGCCCCATGTTTAGAAAATTAAGGCATAAAACTGATATTGGCTCACTGTCATCATCCTGTTGGCCAAATAAAAAAATTAAAAAAAAAACCTAGAAGGGGATTTTTTTTCCTCTAAAAGTATTGGAACACCCATTGGGATGGGAAGAAAACTCTTGAGAGAAAGGAAGAAGATTCAATATTGCTGAATTTTTTTTTTTGGAATTGTTATGACCCGAGGCCATTTTTATAAACAGAAATCTATAATCTTATTTCCTTGCCTTCATATATGGAAAAGCCCTAAACCACATGACATTTCAGATTATTCTTTACCCAGTGGGGATTAGACCAGAAATATAATACCATTGTCCATATAATTTACAATATTATCTAATAACAATTCAAGCTTTTCTACCTTCTTTGTGCTCTTCCTTTCTGGTGTTTCATTGTATGTAACCTATCTAAAATTCTTGAAGAATTTAAGATTTTTGTGTGTGTGAAATATAATAAAGCCTTGATTAATTGGAAGCTAACTATCCAGAACTCTTGATTAACCAGTTTTATTTATTTATTTTTTGCTACACTCTCCTTTTAGAAGGAAGAGGCAAATGACAAGAAAACAAGCTGTTAACAGGTATTTATGTATTTATTTTTTTAAAATCAACTTTCTGGGAATGTCCTGGAGCCTGTACAAATTCAGCCCAACTTTAATAATTTTGTTTCCTGTACTATACTTATTAAGGTAGGAGAGTAGAGCTGTTGAAATGTTTCAGAACAAATGTTGAATCTTTCTTAATCCTTGGTAAAAAGAAAAATGAAATCCAAATAGCTAATTAGATCCTGTCTATTTGAAGGTACTAGTTAATTTGTGTTGCTGTAGTTTCACTATTGACAGTAATCATTTATATCTCTTAACTGAGAATGGATCCTAGGACCATGTAGTGGGGAGATGACTTCCAGCCACAGGAAGTAACTCCTTCCCTGGGAACTAAAGCAGAGTCTAGAGAAAGGCTACAAAATTGATGTGGGTTGAGTGAGGGTCACTGACATGAAAACCATGACAACTTTGTAAAACAGTGAGAAGATAATTCACTCCCCTCATGACTCTGGAATGCTTAGGAAGGTACATTCACTTTTGAAGGGCAGCACAGACTATTAAGTGTGGTATAGCAATAATGGAAACAAAATAGGCCATCTATTCTGTAATTATTCTAAGCATTAGGCATGGGTATATTTTGTAAGCATGCTAGTAGTTCTAAAATATTCAAAATTATTTTTTTCTAAAAATATATTTTTAAAAAATAGTTTGAAATCTAGGAAGATTTATGCTTGAAACTTCCTGAAATATCTATGACAATTTCAGTTGAATTGCAATCAGAGATACCATATTGCTCTAGGCTTTATACCTTTTAGGTTGTAATGGGGAAAATAATGGACAGTAACTCAGAGAAGCAAGGGAAGAGGAAGGAAACCCATCATGCTCAAGTACATTTTTTAAAAAGATTTTTTTTTTATCTTTTAAGTAATCTGTACACTCAACATGGAGCTCAAACTCACAACCCTGAGATCTAGAGTCTCATGCTCTACTGACTGAGTCAGCCAGGCATCCTATAAAGTTCATTTTGATATTTCCTGGCAATACTTCCCCCTCTTCTCTTCCATGGACCCTTCTCACGTTAAGTCACCCTTTGGGGACTTTTCCCCAATATCTTCAGGGCTGCCCTTGATACGTTTTATCCATATTTTTGTACAACAAAAATGTCATAGGGTTGTGGGGGAGAAGGGAACCACACCATGTGATTTATTCTGGATTTTCAACATAGAAAATTGAAAGCACTATGGTGATGTTTGCAATATCTGGGATATTTCCTATACTAAATGTTACTTTTAAATATCATGCACACTAAATAATACCCAAGTGACCTGAAGCAGTGGATGCGCCTCCTTAAGTGCCAAACTTTCCATTGGACACTTTTGTGTTATGGGAGATTAGAACCCACTAGATTTCATTAATGAATGATTTTAACCGAAAAATTTAAATGGATTGAGTTTTGAGTTAAGGTTTGGGATTTTGAAAGTAATTTTTTTTAATTTTATATGAGTACAATTGAATTCAGACATTGAAATTTACTTTCATTGTATTTTAATTTTACTAGTAAAATGACATGCAAATTAATGCAATGCCCTCTTATTTAATTAATTATAACAGTAGTTTATCACTATAGATTTATTTTTTTTAATTTTTATTTTTGATAGAAAGAGCACTCAAGTGAGGGAGGGACAGAGAGAGAGGGGGTCCAAAGCAGACTCTGCACTGATAGCAGCAAGCCCAACATGGGGCTGGAACTCACAAATTGTGAGATCATGACCTGAGCTTAAGTCAGACGCTTAACTGACTGAGCCACCCAGATGCCCCTGTATAGATTTATTTTATTTTATTTTATTATTTTATTTTATTTTATTTTATTATTTTATTTTATGAAATTTATTGTCAAATTGGTTTCCATACAACACACAGTGCTCATCCCAACAGGTGCCCTCCTCAATGCCCATCACCCACTTCCCACTCTCTCCCACCCCCCATCAACCCTCAGTTTATTCTCAGTTTTTAAGAGTCTCTTATGGTTTGGCTCCCTCCCTCTCTCTCTCTCTTTTTTTTTTTTTTCTTTCCCCTCGCCCATGGTCTTCTGTTAAGTTTTTCAGGATCCACATAAGAGTGAAAACATATGGTATCTGTCTTTCTCTGTATGACTTATTTCACTTAGCATAACACTCTCCAGTTCCATCCACATTGCTACAAAAGGCCACATTTCATTCTTTCTCATTGCCAAGTAGTATTCCATTGTGTATATAAACCACAATTTCCTTATCCATTCATCAGTTGATGGACATTTAGGCTCTTTCCACAATTTGTCTATTGTTGAAAGTTCTGCTATAAACATTGGGGTACAAGTGCCCCTATGCATCAGCACTCCTGTATCTCTTGGGTAAATTCCTAGCAGTGCTATTGCTGAGTTATAGGGTAGATCTATTTTTGATTTTTTGAGGAAACTCCACATTGTTTTCCAGAGTGGCTGCACCAGTTTGCATTCCCACCAACAGTGCAAGAAGGTTCCCGTTTCTCCACATCCTTGCCAGCACCTACAGTCTCCTGATCTTCATTTTAGCCACTCTGACTGGCGTGAGGATATACCTCAGTTTGGTTTTGATTTGTATTTCCCTGATGAGGAGTGACGTTGAGCATCTTTTCATGTGCCTGTTGGCCATCTGGATGTCTTCTTTAGAGAAGTGTCCATTCATGTTTTCTGCCCATTTCTTCACTGGATTGTTTTTCAGGTGTGGAGTTTGGTGAGTTCTTTATAGATTTTGGATACTAGCCCTTTGTCTGATATGTCATTTGCAAATATCTTTCCCATTCTGTCGGTTGCCTGTTAGTTTTGTTGACTGTTTCCTTTGCAGTGCAGAAGCTTTTTATCTTCATGAGGTCCCAAGAATTCATTTTTGTTTTTAATTCCCTTGCCTTTGGAGATGTGTCAAGTAAGAAATTGCTGCGGCTGAGGTCAGAGAGGTTTTTATAGATTTATTTTATATTGATCAGAGCACACATTACATATGTACATATATAGGTAGTGCATTCTTACATTTCCTGTGATCTGAGAAAAACCATTAAATGTTCTTAAAAGTATATATACTGATTCACTCGCATAAACTACAGAGAAACAGGAGACTTGCAAACTCTAATGCCTACTGAGGCAAGGCTGGTAAAGTAAATGAAAGACCATAAGCAATAGGGATTGGTGGGGACTATGGTGACCTAGAGAGTATGTATTCTTTCCAAAGGTGGAAGCTATTACTTAGCTCAACTTATTGCTACCATCTAGGGAATGTAGGCCCAATGTTGTTAAGCTCTCAGTTTTTATTTTTTATTTTCATTAATTTTTTTAGAGAGAGAAAAGAGTGGGAGAGAGTAGAGGGAGAGGAGCATAGGGAGAGAGGGAGAGAAAGAATCTCAAGCAGGGTCCATGCCCAGTGTGGAGCCTGATGTGCGGCTTGATCTCATCAACCGTGAAATCAAGACCTGAGCTGAAATGAAGAGTTGGTTGCTTATCTGACTGAATCACCCAGGTCCCCCAGGTTCTGAGTTTTTAAGAGAAGCTGGGGATGCAGATTTTTACCTGAAATTCCCTAATTCTTCTTAAATGTTGGTAACCAACTCAATAAAAAGCAAAACAAAAACAAAAGAAAAGAAAAAGAAAGAAATACTGTGCAGGTTAAGCAAAATCATCTGTGGTCTGCATCTAGCCCATGGGCTCTCAGTTTGCTTTAAACTGTAAATCCTCTAGATATTGTAATTTAAAAAAATCACAATATATTATAAATACACCCAAAGGCCTTGATGATAGAAAAATCCATGTAAAGTGAATTAAAAATAAATGGAGTGTTGGGGCACCTGTGTGGCTCAGTCAATTGAGCCTCCGATTTCTGCTCAGGTCATGACCTCACAGTTTGTGAGTTTGAGCCCTGTGTCGGGCTCTGTGCGGACAGCTCAGAACCTGGAGCCTGCTTTGAGTTCTGTGTCTCCCTCTCTCTCTCTGCCCCTCCCCACCCCTGCTCACACTCTGCTATCTCTCTCTCTCAAAAATAAACATTAAAAAAATTTCTTTTTAATTAAAAAAATAAATGGAGTGTTTGTAAATAATTCTCCTCATACTCAAAATTGCGGCTATGCACTTCGTGATTTTTCCTTTCTATATGGAAATAACCAGGATAATTCTTCCTTAATTTGGTTTGAAAATTATGATAAAATTATGAATTTTTTCCTTTCATATTTATCAATGAAATGCAATATGAAAGATCATTACTTCCACATCCAAAGAGAACATTTAAATATAGGTTCTGTCACATAACATAATTAAAACTTCTGGTGCTTTAATAGGAAGAAAGCCATAAGAAAGCCATATATATATATATATATATATATATATATATATATATATATGGCATGTGTTCTTTTAATTTTAAGTTGACTTGTCTTTCAACAAATTTCCAATTTCTTCTAAAAAATTCCTTTATTTTTTATACATGGTTAAAATAAGAAATAAAAGAAATGTAAGTAGTTAATAAAAGTTCATTTGAACCTTTAATTGGCATTGGCAAATATAAAACAAAAGTTAGTTATCTGAAATTTTATTAAGAAGTAACTCTTTGACTAATGTGAGACTTCATTTGTTTATCTGTCTTGCCTTGGACCTTAGAATGTAATCTCACTGTGCTACAATGCTTTTAATGTTTGTATACCCCTTTCATCACTGGCAATTCAAAAGCATATTTGTCTAAAAAGGAAACAATTAAATTCCAGTCTTTCTAGGAAAAAAAAAGAAAAAAAAAACCTCCATTGCTAAACCTGCTTTAATGGCTCCTATGATCTGCACCATATATCCTTAGGATAGTCAGTTAACATTGTCATTTGTGGTGAGAAACTTATCAGAGGATTTAAAAAAATAGAAAACTGAAAAAGAAAGATAAAGAATTCACAGTTCTTTTAACTAAAAATGCCCGTCCTTTGTCAGCAAATTATTCTAGTTGCAGATTTAACACAGGCATATATGAAAGATTAGAAATTGTTGGGCAATTGGTCAACACATATGACAATTTGCAAAATAAGTGATATTTACTTAGATAAAATTTCAGTAGACTGTGCTGCCCTCTCTAGATCGTCAAATAGTTTTGACCACAAGTAATCTGTTGTGTAATAAAGATGAGCCATGTTTAAATATACTAATTAATTACAACTATTGTGTAAAAACTCTAACTAGAAATTCTTAGTTAATTGATTAGTCCTTACAGATAATTTAAGAAATGTTCTTTGATACAATAAACCAGTGTAGACATATAACTGAGATAATTCAGGAAAAATTTCAATAAACATCTCCTACTTTCATTTTGCCAGGACATGATAATATCTAACATTTTTCAGACATGATATCCCAGATTACTTTATTTTATTTTATTTTATTTTATATTTTATTATTTATTATTTTTAAAAAATTTTTTAATGTTTTATTTATTTTTGAGAGAGAGAGAGAGAGAGAGAGAACGAATGGGGGAAGGGCAGAGAGAGAGGGAGATACAGAATCTGAAGTAGGCTCCAGGCTCTGAGCAGCTAGCACAGAGCCCAATGCCGGGCTTGAACACATGAACCGCGAGATCATCACCTGAGCCACAGTTGGATGCTTAACTGACTGAGCCACCCAGGCACCCCAATTTTATTATTTTTAAAATATTTACTATTTATTTTGAGACATAGAGAGAGAGAGAGAGAGAGAGAGAGAGAGAGAGAGAGAGAGAGAAACATGAGAGAAAGTGCAGGGTAGGGTCAGAAAGAAAGGGAGGGAGAGATTCCTAAGCAGGGCCCATGCTGTCAGCACGGAGCCTGATGCAGAGTTTGATCCTATGAACCGTGAGATCATGACCTGAACTGAAATCAAGAGTCTGAGGCTTAACTGACCTACCCACCCAGATGCCTCATTTCCCAGGTTATGTTAGTTCATTTAATCTTCATAACAACCGTACAAAGTAGGTGATATTATTCTGATCTTGTCTTACAGATAATGGCACTGAGGCACAGAGGTTAAATGACTTATCTAAGGCCTCACAGCCAACAAATATCAGAGCCAGCTTTTGAATCAAGTCTGTCTGATTACAAAGCTCATATACTTTGGATGAGTATATTTTATAACCTGACAACTGGAATCAGACTAATTACCAAAACACTTTAAATATCTATATCTATATCTATATCTATATCTATATCTATATCTATATCTATATCTATCTATATCTATATTTACTAAAAAATGACATTATTCTGAAATCAATTTTGTAGCACCATTTTGATTGGGTAATAAACTAGCAAGATTAATTATAAATTAGCTCAAATACAAAGAGCAGGTTAATAATGAAAGATATTCGTTGACCAATAACAAAGTCTACATTTTGCTACATTTGATTCAGAACTCATTTTTTAAAAATGTATCTGTAAAGCATTATTGATATGACTAACACTAATCTCCTTTCTCTTCCACCCTTCATTAGAGTTAACCACTGTTTTAAAATTTGTGTGAATTATTGTTGTTTTTTAAATAACATGTGTGTTTATGCAGTATTCGTTTTTGTGTTTTTAAAATGTATCTAAATGGTTTGGTACTGTATTATCCTTTTGTAATCATTGTTTTAACATGTTTTCGAGATTTATCCATGTTGATACATGCTGATTTAGTTCATTTACTTTTTAATTGTCCATTCTATTTAATTGCATAAGTATACCACAGTTGGATTATTCTTTACTATATTGATGGACATTTAGGTTGTTTTCAATTTCTTTTTATTACATACAGTGCTGTAAATGGACATCATGTTTTATTGTGACATTGTGGGAGAATTTCTCTGGGGTATAAACCTAGAAGTAAAATCATTGAGTTGTGAGCTATGCACATCTTCAACTTTAATATTTATTGCTAAATTGTTTTCCAAAAGTGTTCTGATTTACACTCCCACTAGTGTTATACAATAGATCCTATTTTCTCACATTCTTGCCAATGTAGTAGATATCTTTAACAAACAATTCCTTTTAAGAAAAAATAATTATATTATTGATTCTCATTCATGATTATACACAGAGATGAAACACTGATTCTGATCACTTAGTGCACATAACAATGTTTACTGAAACTATTTGCTTCATTATTCTTCATTTTAAAACATATGTAGTTCAGATAAGGATAAGAATACTATTTAAAATTTGTAAAGTATTTTCCAGGTTACAGAGAACTTTCTCATAAAGCCTCGTTTGATGAGATAGTGTGGTATAGCAGGAAGACCTCTGGAAAGAGTCAGAGAAGTCCACGGACTTAAAACAACTCTGAAAATAACTCCGTGACTTGGGATATCAATTGCCATATCTGTAAAATTAGGATGTTGGACCAAGAGCTCTCTTAGAGACATATTATAACTTTTGTTATATAATACATACCTTCCCTTTTCCCTGAAGATATAATTTATTTATTGTGCATGAAGTACAAAGACAATATTAAATTTTATCAATTTGTGAAAAGTGTTATTACACCCTCTGGCATAGTTAAGATTATAAGTGTTTCTTATTTATATTCTATTTATCTTTGTATTTCTCTTAATTCAAATAATCTCAGCATTATAAATACAAAACAGTAGTAACACACCATTTTGAATTAATCTTCAATGTTTCCTATTCTGAATCATTGCATTATAAATGCTGAAATACAATGGAAGTTCAACTACAATTTATTATGGCTTTATGTTTCTTTGAAGTTCTTTTTATGTACATTTCAGATTCAGAGAAGAGGGCTTTCAATATTTTCAACTCACATAAGATTTGATTCCAATAGTGCTTTTATGACACTGCACATAACTACTTAAAGTAGAAGGAGGAGTCAGGTTGACTATTCTGTATATACTGTATTTCTTTTTGGATAAGGGGGGTTAACCAATTGGATTTTATGTTTGGAAAGATTTTTGATTAGGAAGAGCTGGAACTGTACCCTGGAGTTTAACAAAGAGCTTTTGGAGTTTCTTAGATGCTTTGTGTACTGGAAAGAACATCCAGTTAGAAATGTAACTGTCTAATATTGTAAGAGATTAAAGTAGAAAAGGTGCACAGTTGAAACTGATTTTATTTAAACTCCAGGAATTGCCAGTATACCACACAAACACACTCACATACCCTCACACATTTACACACACACGTATATCCTGTCTCTTGCATAGAATATCTATTATTTTCAATTACTTTAAAAAAGAAATCTTTTAGGACATGAATATAGTTATATTTTTAGTGATGCTTCTACTTATGGAAGATGGCAGTTCTGGCAAACAAAATCTAAATCAGTTTATCTCTTATAATGATGACATTTTGGGGGGCTTCTCTATAAGTAGTCCTGGGAAAAATTTTGACGATGGCATTGGTGGGAGGTAAACTAACTTCTTACAATGTAACAATCAGATATTACAAGAAAATTGTGGTTCACACACTTCGTTCAGATGATCTCCAGTTTAATACAGTTCACATATGTAAACCTCATTGTTCAACTGTGACAATAAGCCTAGAGAATCCCACATAAGTTGCTTTTGAGTGTTTTTACCTTGTTTAATCTATTTGTGAACTATTTGTGAATTTCTGAACTATTTGTGAACTCACTATGGGACTCATATTTAAGAACTTTCATTGCTATTTTTGCTAATTGGAACCCCATCTTATAGTTTAAGCATACTCTGAAAACCACTATTTTGCTTTCTCTGTTACTTCCACAAGTTCAGAGGAACTTGTGCCAAATTATTCTAGGTTAATTTTGCCTAGACCCTACCTATCCTATGTGGGTATTTAATTAGGTTATCTAACTCAATAAGCACTAAACAAATCACTTAAATTTTTTTTTTCAACGTTTATTTATTTTTGGGACAGAGAGAGACAGAGCATGAACGGGGGAGGGGCAGAGAGAGAGGGAGACACAGAATCGGAAACAGGCTCCAGGCTCTGAGCCATCAGCCCAGAGCCCGACGCGGGGCTCGAACTCACGGACCGCGAGATCGTGACCTGGCTGAAGTCGGACGCTTAACCGACTGCGCCACCCAGGCGCCCCAAAATCACTTAAAACACAAGATAACACACAAAACCTTAAACTAGTTTCTTTAAATCAGAACATTTTCAGAACAGCACTTCTTGGACATAACACACTAAGTGTTTGACAAGACTATTGAAAAATCATTAATTAAAAAAATAAATATGGCTGACAAGTATTTATTATGAAAATAGGAAAGGAGGAAATACAAGCATTGTTGTATTGCCTTTATCATCTGTGTTTCTAAAAAGTGCTTCTGTTTACATTTGAGATGTTAATATTAACGGATCTTTATTTACAAAACCATTTGTAGTTGTTCTTTATATTATTCCTTTTTCTTTCTTTTAAGGAGTACTGACACTTGTTAGATTAAACAAAGCCTTGCAAACAACATTTATCTTTTATCTACAAAACATCAAAATCATGGATATTTTTATCTTTACCTCTATCTCCAAGAATATCCATGTGTTTTGCCATGGATGGTATCTAGATAATAATACTATATTACTATGGAAAATTCTCCTTTTTGCTATTATTGAATACCCAGTTTGAACCTTGAGCAAGTCATTTACATGAAGTTTCCTTGGGATTACCTACATTCTTGTCCACTCTGACCTTGTAATTTTGCTCACAGTTGGAAATGTAATGCAGAATGACTAAGATAATGTTGTTTATACACACTTTAAGTGGATTGACATTATAGTCAAGCAAGTGTCATATCACCCAAAGTGAAGGAACACTTAATTACCATAATCCCATGAATACTAAAACTTCTTGGCCATGTGTAGCATAATAATGTGCAATGTTCTGCATGTTACTTTTAATAATGTGAAGGTACAATTCATTAGGTCTCAGGCTGTTGTTTCTTTAATGTAAATGAAAGGAAAGTAGACTTATAGAAGGAAAATGGACTTTGTAGTAGGATACTTGTCTTAATGTTCAGGTGAAGTTTATCTTAAAAAAAACTTAGAAGAGTTGCCTAGTGATATGAAAATGAAAAGGCTGATAAAATATCCATAAATCTAGATACCAGGAAGTAGGGTGACAGACCATGAATTTCTCTGGAGGGTGCAGGGTAGATTTAATTAAATGACTGAGACAGGATAAAGAAGAAAGGCTGATAACTACCTATTATGCAATGGGGAACATGTCATTAATTTACAAAGACAGTGGTGACATTTTCTATACTTGTATAGCCCTAATCTTAAAAGTTTGCCAGTGTAACTAACTAATTGCTAAAATGGAGTTGATTCTATGACCCAGTATGAGTGCATTTAAAAGGCAATGCATTATTCCTTAATTGGTAGGGTTTGTAATACATCTTGATGAATGCTACAAAATAATGTTAAGAAATGGGACTATTATGCCAAAATGGCCATTCTTTGGTTTGCAGTCCTTGAAGGAATTATGTTCCATGGCAACATGCTCTACAGTAGATAGATACATGTGAAAGGCCCTAAAGATGAGTCCTGCTTAGTGTTTTTGATAACACTGAGTTTTCAATACAAAGAATATATTTGCCAAAAGAGTTCTCCTCTCAGCAACCAAAGATCTGCTGTTACTTTAGATCATCATTTGATATTTTTGTTTTTTAGCTAATATTAATGTTCAAAAAGGGGCAAGTATTAAATTATTTAGCCATAAAACATGAAACCTTGTTTTTAAATAAATCCATTACAAAACTGAGATGTAAAAAATAATATGTAACTCAATCAATTGATTTATGTAAAAGATATATTATTCATAATCCACAATACAAAGTGCTAGATCGTCTGACATATGCAGTGCTCCAGATTTTTTTTTAAAATATGCCAAAACTGTTAAAACATAAAATACTGAAGTCTGTTAACAGCAGCCATGCTTTGATTTGTTGCAGTTAGGAGAGTTTAAAGCATTTTAGACTGATACATCATAATAAACTATTCTCCCTATAGACAATATTTTTATTTAAATATTAAAATAAAATTATTCTTTGATTTTTTCTGTGATGAAAATTAAATGATTTGGACATTTTCATTTTAAATGGCTAGTTCTAGCCAAATAATATATTACTGTAATACAGTTGGTCAGCAGATCTGTATGGTTATACTGTTTTAAAATGAAATTAGCCTAAATAACAAAAATAGTAATTTTATATTCTTTAAGCTTTATGAGTTTTACAAGTACCCATTAAATCACATGTTGTTACATCTAACATATTAAGTATAAAGTGGTTTAATATTTTGAGTATGATTTACATTTGGCAGTAAAGCACCTGCCAAATTCAGAACATTACAAGAAAGGATTTGGGACATCTATTTGAGGCAGCCCATTTAAAAATTGTATAGGCATATTTTACTTTTGGTTGCATTAAAAACAAATTGTGTTTTCCTTAATTTGAATTTGTCCAGTTCTGCTTAAAAAATCACTGTTTGTTTTTTGGAACTAAGTTAGACTCCAATTCATGTAGAGATAAAGCAGTTTTTAATAAAGTTGGGCTTAGCACAAGGTGGGTAGAGGCAGGGTTTTTTTTTTTTTTCTTTTAATGAAATTTTTATTTTAGAACAGCTTTATATTTATAGAAAATTACAAAGATAGTACAGAGACTTTCCATACCTTGTGAAAGGTACCTCAGTTTCCATACTTCAGTTTCCTCAGTTTCCCTATTGTTAACATCTTATAATTAAGGAATCAATTTGTCACAATTAATGAACCAATATTGATACACTATTATTAACTAAAGCTTAGACTTTATTCAGACTTCCTCAGTGCTTTCTTAATGTCTTTTTTCTGCCCCAAGAAGTAGGATACCACCTTACATTTAGTCATCATGTCTCCTTAGACTCTTCTTTGTTATGATGGTTTCTCAAACTTTCTTAGCTTTGGATGACCTTGACAGTATTGAGGAGTACAGGTCAGGTATTTGTAGAATGACACTCAATTGGGATATGTATGGTGTTTTTCTCATTGTTAAATTGGGTTTTTGGGAGGAAGACCACAGAGGTAAAGTGCCATTTTTTTAATCACATCATATGAGGGGTACACCTTATTATTATAACTTATCATTCTTGAGATTGACCTTGATCACCCCGTTTATGTAGTGTTTGTCAGGTTTCTCTACTGTAAAGTTACTTTTCTCCCTCTCCCTCTTTATATTGCTTTGGAAGTTTTTTGAAGAAAATCACTATGTGCAGCCCACAGTTAAGGGGGGCAGGGAGGAAGTTTTGCTTCACTTTCTTAAGGGCAGAATGTCAATAGAAATTATTTGGAATTCTGCATGGGAGAGCTTTTCCTTCTCCCTTATTTACTTATAATTTATTATTTATTTATTCATTCATTTATTTATGCAATCATTTGTTTCAGTATGGACTTAGGTATTTATTTTATATTTTGGATTATAATCCAATACTATGATATTTATTTTATTGCTTAGATTTTTCCAGCTTTCACCATTAGGAGCTCTTTCAGTTGTCCCTGTGTACCTTTTACATGCTCCCATCACTGTGGATTTTTTTTTTTTTTGAGCATTTTCTTACTTTCTACCACTACAAAATGCTTCAAGCTCACCTTGTATATTTTTTTACCTAATCCTAGAATCAGCCTTTAGGGGAAGTTCTTGTTAGGGGACAATTTGATTTTCTCAATCCTGAGTAAGTATTGGAGGTGGCTAAGAAAGAAGGTTCTCTCAGTTCTCTCAGAGAAACTCTCTCAGTTCCATATTGTTGCTAGTACCCTAAAATTTCTATCAGTTTGAAAATGCATGCAGGTTTCATGGTCTCACCACACACACCTACCCTTTCTTTCATAATATTTAACATGGGGTTAAATAAAAGTAAATATAGGTTTACCACAGGTCTTCTCAAAGCCTGTAATTTATTAACTTGCTCTATGAACCTATAGGAAAAGATATACAAGGATTTTCAGTCTTTTTTAATTAAAGGAATCTTTTTGTTCAGAGAGCCAGAATTCCTTGAAACATACTTTTGGAAATGCTGATATAGTGGTAAGAGCCCTGAATTTGTAGGCAGATATCTTGTGTTAATCCCTTACTATACCAATAACTAGCTTTATGATCACAAGCAAATGAGTTAACATCTATAAATCTCTGTTTTATTATCCATAAAAATGGACCTATGAATGTCCCTCATAATATTTTTGTGAAGAGCAAAAAATGAGCAAAAGTATGTGACAATGTTTTGGAAATGCGAAAATGTTGTGGCAATGTAATAAGCACCATGAAGTGGGGACCATGCCTTTGTTTTGCTGGTCACTTTTATCTCCAGTATGCAGCATATTTTCCTGACATTTAGTCTTCAATATTCAATAAATATTTATTGAATAATTGCATTGTATTACTATTATTTACATTATTTTCTGTTTATCTCCAAGTGCTGTATAGCAGCTTATGACATTTTATAAATTGTTTTTTGAAATTAAGGGTCCATGTAACAAAATACAGGCAGAAACGTACAGTTGTAGCAGCTGTATATATGCAAAAACTCTTGTGATGTCAGCACTGAGCTGGTGCTTAGAAAAAGAAAAGCTCCTGTGAGCACAGGCTGTCAGAAGGCCTTTGGAGCCCTCAAGTTTGAGGCTACAGCTGCAGTTGGAGGTGCTTTGTCACTCCTTTTGCAACCACAGGAAACCAACTAAAGAACTTTTACATTCTTTGGATGTATAATTTGTATTAATTAACAGTAGTTATTAGGTAGAGCTACAAAGAGGGTGTCAGGGCCCTGTTAAGAAATATATTTTGGGCCTCGGTGGCTCAGTAGGTTAAGTGTCTGACTTCAGCTCAGGTCATGATCTCACTGTCCTTGGGTTCAAATCCACATTGGGTTCTGTGCTGACAGTGCAGAGCCTGCTTGGGATTCTCACTCTATCTCCCTCTCTCTCTGCCCTCCCCCCACCCTCTCTCTGTCTCTTTCTCTGCTCTAAATAAATAAATAAATAAATAAATAAATAAATAAAATATATTTTGGTGAGAATAGTAGTTTCCAGACAGTAACAGGAGCAGGGATCTCACATCATTCATTTTGCCTAATACCCCACAAAACAATGCTTTCTGTAGGTATTCCTAGAGGTAAACTTTTTAAGTACCAGCTTCTTTTTTCAGAAAATCCATTGGAGAATGTTTATTATATTTGATTTTGAGAAATTGTCAGCTTTTCTAAAAATTCTAGGTGATTATTTGAAGTCCAGAAAGAACCCATTCAGCTTTGGAAATTATAAAAATATTTAAATCAAATTCTAGGCTTGTGAGTTAGTGATAAAATAGGAAAGATCAGTTTAGGTGTCTTTCTTGTCTTCATATTTAAATTGTAATGATACATATTAGCAAAGCTTTGTCCATCATGTAATTCTTGGGTGCTGGAAAATAGAAATGCTTTACTTAAAAAAAAAACTATATAGAATAATGGGATCCTAAATGTTCACAAGTGTTGGTCAGAGGTCGAAATTCTCCAAAGATAGTTTAACAATTTTTAGCATTGTTTTTATTCACATTCTGAGATGATTAGAAAGTCTCTCTCCCCCACCACATCTCCTTCCCTCTCAAAAGATGAAGTATAAATTTTAATTTAAGGCTTGCATAAAATATGTGTACAGGTGGAGGAATTAGATTATAATCTTAAATGTATTAATATTATAAATATTAATAATGTATATAAATCTATTATAATCTTAATATTATATTATATAGTACTATGATTGTATTGCCTCATAGATTTTTCATTCTTTTCCTGATTGTACTATTTTCTTTTAAAAGCTAGATTTCCCATTCAGAGAATCAACTAGTACCTTCATAAAATTATTCACTGCAGGTTTTAACCAAATATATTAGCTCTGCGTTTAATGGAAATGAATAGATTGTGGGACAAGACACTCTTTCATGTGTTCTTAAAAATTTTCCAGGTTTCCTACATAAAATATAACCACCTTCTTTAAAATAAGAATTTACAGTAAGGAATTTTAAGCCAGCATTTCAACTTCAATTCAGAAATTACATTTAGATATCCTTCCTTGCCCTTTACAAATCCATTTAATTAACTGAACTTGTAGCAGCACAACTAAATTTCGCTGCAAAAATAATGAAATCAAGTTGAAGATTTTGTAAACAAGTGAAGATATTATTCATTCTGTACCACACTACAAATGTGGGAGGACATGTTAAATGATAAATTGGGCATGAACTGCTTTAATCTGTAAACTGAACATGTTAGCAAATGGCTTGCGTTTGTAATTAGTATTTATGGCCACAGGAGAGTGCTTCTTTTAAAGCAGTGACAGGAAATTGATCAGTTTGGGTTGTCATAGCAACCAAAAGAGTTGCACTGCTTCTGTTGGATTTAGCCTATTAAGCTATATGCCCATGTTTAGAAATATATTTATGAACTATAAAGATAAGCTGCTCAATAATGCAAAAGAGGTTGGGATGCTGAAATGCCAAACTGACCAAGTCCAAATGAATGTTTGAACATTACATAACAAGCTTAAGTGTTCTATGGTTGTCATGACATTTTTTTTTTACAAAGCAAATTATGTCTGGAAAAAAATTCAAACTAGATGAGAATTCAAATCCTTTTATGACAGTATGTGGCTGTCACATTCATAATAACAGACAATAATTTATGATTTATGAGATGACACCATGGCAACAAAGTCTTTCATCATTGGCACCCCTTGGTTACTTTTATATTGGGGACTTATGGGTGCCTGTGAAAAGTTTCCAACATGATATACAAGAAAGTTGACTCATATCTTAATTCATTAGATATTATTTGATGCAGGGTAAAAGTGTTGTAGAGATTTTCAAATCATATAACAAAGTGAAAGCTGGCAAATTCTTTGGTAAAATATATATATATATATATCTGCTAAACTAGCAAGCATGTTCAGTAGTTGAAAACAGACACATTTGTTTCAGTCACTTAACTTTCAAAGAAAATCTTGTAATGCTTCTTTTGAGTGCAAGCTATTAGGTTATTTAAAGTTATGGTGTCTGATAATATTCTTATATGGAGAGGTGGGAGAAGGAGAAGGGAGTACAGTATACATTGATTAGCTTTAAGTTCAGAACAAAGATGATTTTTAAAATTTTATTTTATTTTTTATTTTAACTTGTTTTATTTATTATTTTTTTTAAATTTACATTCAAATTAGTTAGCATATAGTGCAACAATGATTTCAGGAGTATATTCCTTAGTGCCCCTTACCCATTTAGCCCATCTCCCCTCCCACTACCCCTCCCATAACCCTCAGTTTGTTCTCCATATTTATGAATCTCTTCTGTTTTGTCCCCCTCCCTGTTTTTATATTATTTTTGTTTCCCTTCCCTTATGTTCATCTGTTTTGTCTCTTAAAGTCCTCATATGATGTTGAGATCTTTATAAAATTGGAATAAATGCGCAATTGGATGTTATAGGATGACTTTGATGTGTTTGGTAGGCTGAAAAGTAACATGATAGGAGATCATCTATTAGTTTTTTATTGTAGATTTTTTAAAATATTGGAAATATAATGAATTTTGTGCCTTGGTTTTATTGTCAATTTATCAAAAATTAAAAATTTTGACATTTGGGCCTCTAGAAATTGTCCTAGGTTATTCAGCCACCTACTTGATTGAAACAAAGGGCTAGATCAGATGATCATTTTGAAATCCCTTCCATTGGAATTGTCCATGATTTATAAGGAATGGTAGAAACATCAACAATTAGAGGTATTGAATATAAAATACTAAAATTCTTCAACTTAAATGCCATGAATATAACATAAGCAAGAATGTCAAAATTAACTTACCTTTTATACATGAGGCTTTAAAAAATATGGATGTGAGGAATTTTCCAAGCCCTTATTTCTTAACAAATTTTAGTCCCTGCAAGGATAAAAATCCATAATACTCATTTCCAGGACAAGCCAATTGTATAATGTAGGATCTTTGGTATTTATACATTAATACTTTTTTATTTATACATTTTTCTACAAGGCTGTCAAAGGAATATAAAATCTTTAACTATGCTCAGAGATAATTTTGATCTCAATTAACAGTTAAGAAAATAGAGTCTACCATTCAATATCATAATGATTTACCTCAGTTAATATAAAAAATAAGCTAATTTTTATTCTGAATCTTCTTCTAGATGGTAGATAAATCACACAAGAGGACATGATTCTTAATTTGTTTTAAATGAAACCTGTTTTTGTCTCAAGATTTTGCTCAATGATCTGGAATATATATAAGATGGGGAACATATTGTCTCTATTTTCTAGGAGTTTATAGTTTAGTTGACTGAGAAACTAACTATAAACGTGAATCAACTGAGAATAAGCTTAAAGTACTAAATTAAGAAAATGTGATATGTATTATACATAGACTGTAGGCATAAGAATTAAAGCTATTTATAATAAGGTAAAATTTTTCAAATGGTTTCATTGAAGACAATAAATCAGGAAGTAAGAATATTCCAACCCAGACCTTAACTGAATTTAGGAAATTTGAATTGTTAGGAAAGTGTTACTTTAGGTTTTGAGAGCCCTCATGAATAAAGGCACACAGATATAGATAATTACAGCATATTATGGGAACATGGTAGAACTCTGTCCCAATTACACTGAAGTGATAACACTGATGAATAATAAGAACAACACTTAGATATTAAATAGTCACCTTATTTTCATCTTTATCTCCATTTTTAACTGATCTTGAGAATTAGTTCCTCCTCTACACTGTGGTACACTACTACTCCTCTTATCTTAGAATAAAGTCCAAATAACTTAAGCATGACTTCCAACGCCTTATATCAGTGGTTCTGAACTGGAGATGATTTTGCTCCCATGGGACATTTGACAATGTTTGGGCACATTTTCATCTGTCATACTGGGGGATGGTTGTACTACTGGCATCTAGTGGATAGAAACAAGGAATGCTGTTAAATCCTATAATGCACAGGGGCGTTCCCCAAATACAAAGAATTACCTAGCCTAGAATAGCAATAGTACTGGGGTGGAGAACTGAGAAATGCTACCCTTTATGATCTAACCCCTGCCCACGTTTTAATCTCATCTCCACTACTTGCTCCCTTAGTATCAATTTAATCACTTTGGCACCCCTGAACCACTTTTAGGTTTTCATAAATGATGTTTTCTCTATCTGGAACACTCTCTGTTCCCCCTTTCCTCATACCTCTGCCCTTCATGCTGCTAAACCTGCTTACTCTTCCATATATGCCAGTCAACTAGATTCTTTGAGTACAGAAGGTATGTTTTATTCATTTTTGTATCCTTATTGCTCAGCATGTTGTTTGAGACACAATAAATTCCTGTTAGAGAAATTATACGTAGACTATTGGAAGGTTTGGATACTAAGCTTAACAAAGATGGTAAGGATTTGAGTGATTATAATGACTGTAGGAATGAAAAGGAAGTATATTTGAGGATGACTGCAAAGGGAAAATTCCCATTGATTGATAAATTATTTGATGTGGATTGTGACAGAAGAGTCAAAGATGATTTCTATAAACCAGGTAGACTGAGGGAATGGGAACAGAATTGGGAGAGTTAGGAAAGAAGCTTAATCTTGAGTCAGATAATGAGAATGTATTTTCATTGACTTAGTAATGCCTATAAGCAGCTGGATGCCTATAATTCAGTCTGGGTGAATATATTAGTTCTGTGATCATTTAACCTCAGTTTATCTGTAAAATGGGGAAAGTAGGAGCACCTATCTAATTGGGTGGTTGTAAGGATTAAATGAGTTAATACATGTTAAGCACTTATCTCAGTGTTAGATAGTTAACACTTAATAAATTCAGCTATTATTATTATTATTATTATTATTATTATTATTATTATTTATTTCCATTACTATGAGTGTCCTTTCCTTCCTTGGCCTCTGCTGTTTGAAATGAAACCTCTGATACCTCTACCAGCATTTCCATGAAGCCTTATATAATGAGTCAAGGGAAAGATGATTACTTTCCTCCTCTAAATTCCAACAGCATTTTAGTTTAGCCACTTCTTTGGCATTTCTCACATAATGCCCAGTCCTACAATTTTATATGTATTTATACTCTAAGTTCCTTGAAGATAGGACTGTGACTTATTCATTCTTTCTTGACATATATAAAGTGGTAAATGAACATTAGGTTATAATTATGATTATAATTATTATATTTGGGGAAACATCAACAGAAGTGTGGTACTTGACTCTTAGAATTCATGTGTTCTCCATTTGTATTCAGTATTAATGCTCTTATGTTTTCAAAGAACATCAATTATGTTTTATGAAATGGAACAGCATCATTTTAAATTAAGTGCTAAGTAATTTGAATAATTTAAAATGTATTTAATTAATGCTAGTCAAGAGTCATTATTAAAAAGCATACCTGATTAAATGGTATTTTTTGAAAATTTAGGCATTTTCAAACTATTAAGTAATAATGAAAAGTTCTTTCTTTATCATCTGTGAAAGGATATTTTTTTTAATTCCAAACCTTTGAAGAAACACACGTATTAAAAGATCTCATAAAAGATGATGTTTTTTAAAAATGAAATACCCAACATTCCTGAATTTTCAAGAATGCACATTCCTTGTGGCTTCCCTTGCTATGTAATATATAAAATATCATGTAAGTAAGTGTTTGGAATTAAGGTAAAAAAAATATAGCCCAAGGATGTCTGGAAAGTTTTGTAGTTACATTATATAACTTAAGAACTTCATCATGAACTTCTTTCATGTCTTTTGCAGTTTACTTTGTTTGATTCAGTGATTCAATAAACTGCTCTGTGCTTAGGGAGGTGTTTTATATTTCTAATTTATTTATTATATATGGACATGTTCTCTGGCTGGACCAGCCTGGTTTTACTATAGATGTGAGTGCAACTGCTATTGGATTCAATTGGGACTTCAAGTGCACATCTTAAGGACATACTTTGCCTTTGGTCTATGTGTGTAAGCAGAGCAGTATAATAAATGAATCTTAACTGAAAGATTACATGAGCATACTCTTTGATTTATAATGATCAGCTCTAACATATAGCATCAGATAAGTTGGTAAATCCCCATTTGGAAGAAATAGCTTCTAATATATTACAGTATTTTCTTCTAAGCAATTTCACTCTAATCGTATAAAAGCAGAGCCTTTCCAAGTATTCAATAGCTTTAGTTAAGGTATACATAAATAATCAAGTTATTTTTGACATTTGAGATAATTTTTTTGATGTGATTAGCTACTAGGCATATGAATATTTTTCACATGAAGTTGACAGTTGCTTGAAAGAAGAGAAAGGAAAGATTTACCTGGTTGTTGCATAAATAGGGGACAACAGCATGAAAAATATCAATATTTATTACACCATTCATGAATAAACATCAACAAGCAGTGACATTTCACTGGCTAAAGATAATCAAAAAAGATAAACTAGCAAGGCAGTATTATTCCATAAATATCTATCAATATTTGGACAGACAACAGACAAGGTAAACTAGTAATGTGTATATATATATGTATATATATATATATATATATATATACACACACACACACATATATATATACATATATACATATATATACATACATATATATGTATATATGTATGTATATATATATATATATATATATATATATATATAAATATATAGCAAGAAGTGCTAAAGAGAAAAATAAAGGTGGAAAGGCAGATTTGAAGTTTGAGAAAAGGAGTGAATTGATGTTTTGGATAAGGTGACCAGGGAAGCCCTTACTGAGGTGACTTTTCTGAAAGATGGGAGGGAACCAGCCATGTGGATATCTAGGAGAACTCTCCAGGCATAGGGAATAGTAAACCCAAAGGTCCTCAGGTAGGAATTCTGACTGACTTCTTCAAAGAACAGCAAGAAGGACAGTGTGACTGGAGCAGAGTGAATAAGGGATCCAGTCATAAAAGAGTAGACAAAGGAGGTGACAAGGGCCCAGAACATGTGGACTTTTGCTTTTACTTTTAAAGAAATGAGAAACCATTGATTGTTTTGGCAAGAGGAGTGACATGATGTTACTTATGCTTTAACAGAATTATACTGTAGAAGGACCTCATCTACTAGGATATTTAAGCCAAGGATTATAATAGGAAGAGATATAAAATCAGATAATGATCCAAGTGGCTAAAATTTTCAAGAAATTAGAATCACCTGTAAATCAGTAGATGTCTTCTAAAAAGGAGGACTATTTGAGGATATATTTTGATAACATGGATAGCATGGGATTCAAAGCTGAGTGCTTTATAGAGAGAGTGAAAATTATCTGGAAGGAATAATGAGGAGAGAGGAAGACACCTACTTTGCCTCTAGTCCAGTAGTATGAGGGACGTAGGTGCATAAACAGCTAACACTTGAGTAGGCTGATATATTTTTAACCATGTAATAAATTCTTTTACTGTGATCTTATTCACTCAAGTAGACTGCCAGTCCTATAAGTAGTATTGACTGAGAGTGTGGGAATGCACAGCATTTGGGTTATGTATGTATTTGCCTCACCGTATTTATAAGTTCTTGGGAACAAGGGTAAGGTCAATGTACAGAAGTTCTTGGTATAGGAAGAAAAACTTCATAAATAGTCACCTTTTAAAATGATGAATCATAATATCCCTGGTTTATTCTTTTTTTTCAAGAGAATATAAAATACTTTATTTATTTATTTTTAGTTTTTCTTTTTAATATGGAATTTACTGTCAAATTGGTTTCCATACAACACCCAGTGCTCCTCCCAACAGGTGCCCTCCTCAATGCCCATCACCCACCCTCCCCTCCCTCCCACTCCCCATCAACCCTCAGTTTATTCTCAGTTTTTGAGTCTCTTATGGTTTGGCTCCCTCCCCTTCTAACTTTTTTTTTCCTTCTCCTCCCCCATGGTCTTCTGTTAAGTTTCTCAGGATCCACATAAGATGAAAACTCTTTGTACCTGTCTTTCTCTGTATGACTTATTTCACTTAGCAGAACACTCTCCAGTTCCAACCACATTGCTACAAAAGGTCATATTTCATTCTTTCTTATTGCCAAGTAGTATTCCATTGTGTATATAAACCACAACTTCTTTATCCTTTCATCAGTTGATGGACATTTAGGCTCTTTTCATAATTTGGCTATTGTTGAAAATGCTGCTATAAACATTGGGGTACAAGTGCCCCTATGTATCAGCACTCCTGTATCCCTTGGGTAAGTCCCTAGCAGTGCTATTGCTGGGTCATAGGGTTTATTCTTCAGAGAAGCAAGGTTGCTTTTAAAAAAGTATTAGTATAGATTACTATGCTATTCTTTTATGATGGAATGAAGTCCTAAAACCCTGAAAAATCAGTTCTTTCACGCAATGCACTAAATGCCAAAATGAAAATATTCAAAAGTATTATACTTAACACTATTTTAATAACCTATGAGGATAGGGAAAGTCATGGTTTGTAAAAAAGAAGTTTTGCCATGAGTTATTCAAACAATTAAAAATAAATGTAAAAATGTCTTCTGTTACTGAAGGTAATATGAGTTTTTAACAAGTTTAAGTAGTAAGACATATGTTCTTAAGTAGGAAAATGGTTTATCCAAAGAGCACTTTAAGTTTTTACAGAAAGGGAAAATATTAGAATTATAGGAATAAAAGATGTTCATATGACTTTCATTACTAAAAACAACATAAAATATGGTATTGACAGTATTATAAATTTAATTAAAAAGTTTATTAGAGGTGCTGCTAATGAAACTGGCATGGTTTAGTTTGTAGTAACAGAACTTAAAACATAGACATAATTTACGTAGTTCAGAAATGTTAAGATATGTCTAGAATACATGAGAGAATGACTATTCCCTATAATAAACTTTGGTCAAGTGTTGGGAAAGATATACTTCAGATTTTTACTCATATTCTAACACCAGAACAAATCTATATCCCTATTTTCAAAGTTTCTGTAGAGAATAACATGTATATCTGGTCCATGTTCTAAAGAAGAGTTTTAAATCCTGATTTTTAAAAATCTTATTAAAATTACTTACTCTAGATATTTTTAAATGAAAACTTGCCATCTGAAGAATTTCATAGACCTAAAAGGAAAATGTAGGGGGGAAGGAAATGCATGTGAATCAACTCATGAAACATAAACTTTAGAATTAGTGTCAGATTATTAATTTTTTCCTTCTTTTCTGGCCACCTAGGGTAAAACTACTTGAGCACAGCAACTTGAACTAACATGACTTAGCCTGAAAGGTTTCAGTTAATGTAATAATGTGATAATCAAATAAGTGCATCTATCCATTCATTCCACAGTATTCAGAACAGATAGTGCTGTGCTAGGTGCAGGGAATAAAGCTTGGAAATCTGGAAATCTAGCTGGAAAAACAGCACAGCAAACTTGTATGAGCATGATAGGCCTGGATTTATATCCCCAGCTCTGTCACTTGCTTTGTGACCTTTTGCTACTTATATTATCTTATTGAGCCTCAATTTTCTTATTTATAGAAAAGGATAATTTCTAAATTATTTTTTTGTTGTGAGAAGATATAATGCATGCAATGTGCCTATCCCTTAGTACTCAATCAACCAAGGGTGGCTTTTCTTATTATAACACAAAATCTACAAATTTCAATCCGTTTTCTGTGATTACAAATCTGGCAGGATTAATACAGACAAAAGTTTTGAGGAGGGAGAGATCACTGTGGCCTATAACACTTTGTGACTCCATGGATAAGAAAATGACATTGAGGTTTTGTTGAACGTTGAAATGTATTCAGTTGCTAATGAATGGGGAAGAGTTTCTAAATGGGAGTATGCCATACCCAAAGATGCAGAGAAAGAAAGGGAGACAAGTTTGATAAGTCAATTAAGGCAGTTTTTTTCTAGGGCCTTGAGGCCCAAAGGTCTAAGATCATGGGTATTACATCTGAAAAGGATAGGCAGAATATTCCATCTCAAGGATGGATGTAGATTTTGTATTAGATTTAAACAGTTCCTCAGAAGAATTGATTGAGCAATTGACAATGTTGCTTCTTTTTTGGCTTGCATTTTTTATTTTACACAGTTTTCTGAGATTCCCAACCCATTTATTTCTCAGGCCATCCATGTGAAAAGGACAATAATAGATATTATTTTTCTTCTTTTCTTCAGATGAGGAAACAAATTTTCTAAAAGTATTATCCTTATATAAATGTACTTTATCCTAAAAGTAGTATATTAAATCATTTCACTGGGATTGGGATAGGTGCTTCAATTAGAAAGTAGTTATGATAACCTCAAAGTAAACCAGCTAAATGTGAGGATCATGGGACTTGAGAAATAAGAGTCAAATTGAAGTGGAATAGAAAGAATTTCTTGGAGGAGCTCTTCTGGGATGTGCACTTTCTACCTATTTCTGTTAGGTCCTTCACACAAGACAATCCTTGAACTACAATTAGTAACGTACACCATATATCTTTTGTTTTCCTAACTATACTGCAAAGAAACTTGTTTTGATATCCTAGATCCAATATTGTGCCTATTGGTGATGCCCAATAAATAACTAAAATAAATAAATGAATCATTAAATAAATATGAATTGAGCAAAAGAAATGGTTGAACTAAGGCAGAAAGTGATATTAAATTAAATAGAAGTACATTAAGTCTTTACCCCAGGTCCTTCAACATCCTATTTTTATTCTTCCAGGTTACCCCAAAGGAGTAGTTTAATTTTGAGATTAGTAAAGGAGAGAAATATTTGGCTAATTATCTGTTGAATAGAGAATACTGAACGTCACTCTTCCTTGCTGAGGGTTTGTCAAGTTACTCATACAATGCTGAATAATTTTTAATTATTTTTACAGACCATTACATATTTTACCATCCCTTGGGTTTACATAGATATAGTGTGTGATGTAGCTGATTAAAAGACTATTCACAATTAAGTGATCAGTGATGATTGAAGCACCTGGAGTAGTAACTGAGTAGAGTGGTACTTCATATGAATATGCTGAGAGTAATATAGCAAATATAGGAAAGGGAGTAAAACTGATATTTTTCATATAGTTGATCTAAAGTTTGTTTCAATTTGACAATGCCGTCTGTCCAAACAAAAAACCAAACAAACCCAACTGAAAACTTGCTCTGAAGTAAACAGGTAGTTCCCCAAAGGCATTCTTAGTACATGGTCATTATTGAACCTCTGACTGAAAATAAACAATGTTGACAAGAGTATGTTGGGGAGTTATGATACATGAACAGTGTCAATGCTGTAGACTGATAACCTATAACTTGGCATTCTTGTCTATAAACTTTGACAAATACATCACTTTGTTATTGTCACTTTATTAACTTCTTTGATAGCAAAAGATAATCTTCTCACTGTATGGAACAGCAGTAGTTTACTGAATGAAATATTTGGGAAGCTGTCAATGAAGTTCAGTTTTTACAAAGGATAATCCTTATACTTGGATTTTTATTAATTAGCTATTTTTCAATATGGGATAAAATTGTTTGTATATCAACAGTAAACTGATTTGTCACATTAAATTATTTATGCCAAATAATCATGACAGCCTGCTTTTAAAAATAATGCTTTGCTAGAAAATGTGGGTTAGGTTTCCTAAATTAAACACTGTTGCCTTATAAATTAATGTTTTGGTCTTGTGAACTTTAACTGGAAAATAACTGCTGTCCCTAGTTGGAAGTGACTACTTGCTTTTCTAGTAGTTTTCTACCTTGTGGATACAGTGGGAGTTACAAAAGCCTCCAGAAAAGCATGGGAAACTAAATAAGTTTCATAATATTGTGTCTGGGAATTAGAAAAATAATCTTCTAAAAACTATAGAAATCTTATGAAGGAAATTGAAGAAGATACAAAGAAATGGAAAAACATTCCATGCTCATGGATTGGAAGAATAAATACTGTTAAAATGTCAATACTACCCAGCGCTATCTACACATTCAATGCAATCCCAATCAAAATTACACCAGCATTCTTCTCGAAGCTAGAAGAAGCAATCCTAAAATTTGTATGGAACCACAAAAGGCCCCGAATAGCCAAAGTAATTTTGAAGAAGAAGACCAAAGCAGGAGGCATCACAATCCCAGACTTTAGCCTCTACTACAAAGCTGTAATCATCAAGGCAGCATGGTATTGGCACAAAAACAGACACATAGACTAATGGAATAGAATAGACACTCCAGAATTGGACCCACAAAAGTATGGCCAACTCATCTTTGACAAAGCAGGAAAGAATATCTAGTGGAAAAAAGACTGTCTCTGTAACAAATGGTGCTGGGAGAACTGGAAAGCAACATGCAGAAGAATGAAACTAGACCACTTTCTTACACCATTCACAAAAATAAAGTCAAAATGGATAAAGGACCTGAATGTGAGACAGGAAACCATCAAAACCCTAGAGGAGAAAGCAGGACAAAAGCCTCTGTGACCCCAGCCGCAGCAGTTTCTTACTTGGCACATCCCAAAAGGCAAGGGAATTAAAAGCAAAAATGAACTATTGGGACCTCATGGACATAAAAAGCTTCTGTACAGCAAAGGAAACAACCAACAAAACTAAAAGGCAACCAACGGAATGGGAAAAGATATTTGCAAATGACATATCGGACAAAGGACTAGTATCCAAAATCTATAAATAGCTCACCAAACTCCACATCCAAAAAACAAATAATCCAGTGAAGAAATGGGCAGAAAATATGAATAGACACTTCTCTAAAGAAGACATCCAGATGGCCAACAGGCACATGAAAAGATGCTCAATGTCGCTCCTCATCAGGGAAATACAAATCAAAACCACACTCAGATATCACCTCACGCCAGTCAGAGTGGCCAAAATGAACAAAACAGGAGACTATAGATGCTAGAGAGGATGGGGAGAAACGGGAACCCTCTTGCACTGTTGGTGGGGATGCAAACTGGTACAGCCACTCTGGAAAACAGTATGGAGGTTCCTCAAAAATTTAAAATAGACCTACCCTATGACCCAGCAGTAGCACTGCTAGGAATTTGCCCAAAGGATACAGGAGTACTGATGCATAGGAGCAATTGTACCCCAATGTTTATAGCAGCACTTTCAACAATAGCTAAATTATGGAAAGAGCCTAAATGTCCATCAACTGACAAATGGATAAAGAAGTTGTGGTTTATATACACAATGGAATACTACGTGGCAATGAGAAAGAATGAAATATGGCCTTTTGTAGCAACGTGGATGGAACTGGAGAGTGTTCTGCTAAGTGAAATAAGTCATACAGAGAAGGACAGATTCCATATGTTTTCACTCCTATGTGCATCCTGAGAAACTTAACAGAAGACCATGGGGGAGGGGAAGGAAAAAAAACGTTAGAGAGGTAGGGAGCCAAACCACAAGAGACTCTTAAAAAACTGAGGATAAATTGAGGGTTGATGTGGGGTGGGAGGTACGGGAGGGTGGGTGATGTGCATTGAGGAGGGCACCTGTTGGAAGGAGCACTGAGTATTGTATGGAAACCAATTTGACAATAAATTTCATATTTAAAAAAAAGAAAAAAAAAGAATCTTCTGGTGACACTTTCCAACAGTTAGGCTTTTGTTTTTGTTTTTTGTTTTGTTTTGTTTTGGTTTTTTTGGTTTGATAGATTTCTTACTATTGACTTTATATCAGTCATTTGCTATTAGATTAAATCCTGGTATCAATTTGAAATTTGTTGCCTCCAATCCGAAACCTAATGTGTTTAGAACTGGGATGCAGATCCTAATTAAGTTTATTTTCTCACCTTTTCTTTTCCCAAAGAATGTCCTAATTTACCCTATTTTCCCTGACAACATCTTTGCTCTTCTGACCTCCACAGTGTCCTTGTTGTGTCCTGTTTCTGAGAATCTTTAATTGATGTTGCAGTCCATCTTTCTGCCACACTTGTTGGATCTGTACACTCATGTTAATCTTACAGTTTATTGTCAAAGTTGTGCTTAGAACATGAGAATGGATTCATGAGTTATATAGCTTTGGTAAGTGTATCAGTTGTTAGTCTATAAGCAAACAATATTCTCCTGATTTAGATGCATTGCCAATATGTACTTAGCACATGTGTCTTATTAAGTAGACTAGCGTAGATGGAAAATATGATGCAAAAGCAGATTAAGAATATCATAGCTGGGATTTTTATCTTTTTTTTTCAACTCAGAACCCATTTATGGAGAACGTGGGTATAAATGCTTAGTCAAGTTTATATAGTTTCCTTATTGCTCTCTATGGTGTGCACTGGAGAACAGAGCCCTATCAGAAGCAAACCAGTTCATATTTGTTTTCATTTGCTATAATTCTAAATTATCTTTTCCTTTGATTTTTCCTGTGATAAGAAAAAAATGAATTATGATTTCCCTTTATATATTTATTCTATTTTAATAACATCATAATTTTAGACAATAGGCATCATGAATTTTTTATTTTAGTTCAGGAGATCATCTTGCTTTTGAATTTGGTTTGGTGTAGGTTTTCCTTAACTTCCTCATACACTGCCTCCTCTCCTCTACATTCTTGGTACTGGCATTCAACTTTCTGTGTCATATGAAAATATTTCTTAATAAGATTACCCTCAAATTTATAAAAAAAAATAAAGTGTACTCATTACAAAACTTCATCTGGAGAAGATGTGTGGCTGCCATTGTACATTGGCTCTAGATAGATTTTCCAGCAAGAAGAATTTATAATAGTTTCTCCACCAGGAAGAAATTATTAGAGGATGTTTGGGACAACTATTTACCTGATGCACTGAGAAACTCTACCAAAATTCTTTGTGTATATAAGATGATATTACTGCCTCTATAAACTATCAGGTTTCTGAGAAGGAAGAAAATAAGCTCATTAGTTTGATTCCTATTTTTTTTAATTTTTTTTAACGTTTATTTATTTTTGAGACAGAGAGAGACAGAGCATGAACGGGGGAGGGGCAGAGAGAGAGGGAGACACAGAATCGGAAGCAGGCTCCAGGCTCTGAGCCATCAACCCAGAGCCCGACGCGGGGCTTGAACTCACGGACCGCGAGATCATGACCTGAGCTGAAGTCGGACGCTTAACCGACTGAGCCACCCAGGCGCCCCAGTTTGATTCCTATTTTAAAAATTCTCAGTCTCTTTTTGCTTATATTCTTTGTTTGTAGTCAAACATGTTTGCTAGCCATTATTGAGAAGCAGATGAACCAAATAGGAGCCATTACTGGGAAATACAGAAAAATCCAGCAAAATTTGGGAGAGTGAAGGATATAGCTTTAAGGATTTAACAAGATTGTATGTACAGAAAACTCTTTTTGTACCTGAAAAGAAATTCCACAGAGGGATGAAGATTAATGTGTCTGTGAACTTATTTAAAGAAATGAGTGGTCAGTTTAAGTTCTTCAGATTGACTGGGTAGATTGACTAGGTAAGGTGGGAGGAGTATAACTCAGACAATTGACTTTAATAGTGAATGGATTCAAGTCACTTATCCTCTGATTTTAATATCTTCAATGCCTTAATTGGATTTATTATATACATATTTATGTATTCATTTATATATTTATTATATATCAAATATGTATTTTTATGTTTATTGTTGCAATTTACATATGATATTTTTAAAAATAAAAAAAAAATACTATCTGGGGCACCTGGGTGGCTCAGTCTGTTTAAAAGTCCAACTCTTGATTTTGGCCCAGGTCATGATCCTAAGCCCCACATTGGACTCCGTGCTGAAAGTGTGAAGCCTGCTTGGGATTCTCTCTCTCTTCCTGTTTCTCTGTCCCTCCCCCTACTCACTCCATGTCTCTCTCAAAATAAATAAACTTAAAAAAAGAAAGACTGTCTGAGGGGTGTGTATGTGTGTGCATTTATTGTAAATGAGTTAGTTAACAGAAACTTGAGTCCCTTCAGGTTGCATTTCTTTCTGGTTATAATAGTAGCAAAAAGATGCAGAGATATCTGTTCATCAGGAAGGTGGGAATGAAGAACTCTAGATTTACTTAATTGTTTAAAAGGGAAGTGATGCCCTCGTGCAATATGGAATAGGAATTTCATGAAGATGTAGTTTTGGGGAGTGGTCTCAGAAAATTATGTGAGATGGTAACATCACTAGGTACATATTTGCTTTTGTAGGTAATCTCCCAATTCTTGGATTGAAGGGAGGCAGCCATAAAAGCACACAGTCAATACTTAGCTTCAGGAAGTAGCAGGGTCTAATACAAAGGGACGAAGTCTTTTGCATCAGACAACTCTTGGTTCAAATCGATGCACTATTTTTTCTAGCTATTGTGACCTGGGACAGATTTCCTTAACTTTCTGAGCTCAGTGTCCTCAGCTGCAAAATGAAAATAATACGTATCTTGAAGGGTACATGTGTGGAGATTAAGTGGGACCTCACACGTGTCAGTGCTCAATAAATGGCAGTCTGACCTGCAGTTAACATCCCTGGTTATACAGTTTTCCTGTTGACTTCAGTTCCTGAAAGAGAACAAAAACACTTAAGGAATAAAGCAAAGTGGCTAATCAATCAAATTTGTCTCAATGATAGGAAGGCATGCCAGTAAATGCACAGTACCAGTACCATATGCCAGTTAAATAAATGATTGCACTTTCTGTGTCTATATTTTATTATTCTCTAGGTGTCTGAATAAGATATTTTTCTTTTGACCAGAAATAAACATCACTAGTGACTTTTTTGTCTTGTGATGCATAAATGGGGAGTCAGGTTGTTAATAAATTTTTGTGATAGACACAGACATGCACATTTTCTTCTTCTTATGCAATTGTAAATTAGCATCTTAAGAGAAGGTTTTCTTAAATATTTCAGGGAGTTTATGCCTTGCCTAATAAAATTACAAGTACTGAACATGTATTTGTGCCCAAGCATTTTCTTATTGTAATAGGACACAATTTCATAAACAAAAAACAGAACTTGTCAGATTTTCCCTGTCATTTATTTTTATGCTATAATTGCATTACAGAAAATTTACCCTCTGTCTAAGCTTCAATCATATTCACATGAATCTAAAATGTATTGCTTAATGTAAGAAGTTAATACTTATATTCCTCATTTACATTTATATAAAATTGAAAGAACATAAGAAGTTGTACATTTAAAGTGATCTGCTTCATTACAACATGAATTAATAAAGGGTTTAAGCCTATGAATTCTGTCTCTTAGATTTAAATACTTTTTATCATAATTTATTGTTGTTTTTATTTAAATTTTAAAGTTTATTTATTTTTGAGAGAGAGAAAGAGGGAGAGGGGGAGGGGCAAGGAGAGGGAGACACAGAATCCAAAGCAGGCTCCAGGCTCTGAGCTGTCAGCACTGAGCCCTACGTGGGGTTTGAACTCATAAACCACAAAATCATGACCTGAGCTGAGGTCAGACACTTAACGGACTGAGCCACTCAGGCACCCCTATTTTTTTAAATTATTTATTTGAGGGAGAGAGAGAGAGAGAGAGAGGAGAGAGAGAGAGAGAGATGGGCAAAGTGAGAGGGAGCTCAACATGGAGCCTGACATGAGGCTTCATCCCACAACCCTGGTATCATGACGTGAGCTGAAATCAAGAGTCAGATGCTCAACCAACTGAGCCACTCAGGTGCCCCCATATTTTATTGTTTTTAACCATAGAATATCTTGAACAGTTTTTTTTAATGTTTATTTATTTTTGAGAGAGACAGAGCATGAACAGGGGAGGGGCAGAGAGAGACAGGGAGACACAGAATCTGAAGCAGGCTCCAGGCTCTGAGCTGTCAGCACAGAGTCCAACATGGGGCTTGAACTCACAGACAATGAGATCATAACCTAAGCCGAAGTCAGACGCTTAACTGACTGAGCCACCCAGGGGCCTCTATCTTGAACAGTTTTAAAGAAGTGTAGTATATTGTATACTGCCCTTAAATTATTTTAAATGACTTTTTATATAATGAATCAAATCTAAGGAAAATATAAATATATATTAAGTGGAAGTTTTTAGGAACTGACAGTGGAAGCTAATTTTCATCCACTTATATAAGCATAAAATGTATGTTTCTTTTCTAGATTTTGTCTTTTCTCATAATTTATCATGCTCCAAAGCACACAATACTTCATAATGTACACTTGCACCCAGACTTTAATACAACTAAATGGTACATTGTGAATAAAAACTTTATGGCATCTTCTCATAAAGCTCGAAGATTAAGGAAATATTTCATGGTTATGAGTAGATGCTTTCATTCATGTATCCAGCAAGTATTTTCAGGGTGCTTACAGCAATAGTTTACAATTGTATATTACTTCATAATTTAGTAAGTGGTTTAACACATCTTATTTCATGGATCTTTAAAGCAGGAATTGGGTGGTGCTAAGTAGAGGCCTTTTAGAGTGAGAGATCAAAGATGCTAGGATTATTAATGGCTGAGAGATTTATTTCTTTTTATTTATTTTTAGAGTTTATCCATTTATTTTGAGACAGAGTGTGTGCACACGAGTGGGGGTGGGGCAGAGGGAAGGAGAGAGAGAATCCCAAGCAGACTCCATGCTGACAGCGTGGAACCTGATGCGGGACTCAAACCCATGAACTGAGAGATCATGACTTGAGCAGAAACCAAGAGCTTAACTGATCCACCCAGGTGCCCCCTGAGAGAAGATTTAAAACCTAGTATTTGAGTATTACTTTGAAGGGTGATTTATTTGAATGGGTGGAGATTATAAGGATATTCAAGGAGGAGGGAATTGCACAAGAGTGAAATGAAGAGAAAGCATAGGGTGTGTCTGAGAAATGAAGACCAATTCTGTTGCACTAAAAATAGAAACAAAGGTTTTTAAGTGAAGACGTGGTAAAAAATTTCTTTGCCTTGCTAAGCTCTTTAAAGATAAATCCAAATTCCCAACACATAAATTTACTAATTGGAAATTAGGGTTAGCTGGTGGAAGTTTTTTCACAGAGCATTGATTTATATAATTTCTAAATTAATTTTTAAAAATCTTTTGTAGTATGAATGCATTGGTATCACCTTCCTTTGTCAAATCAACTTATATTATAAAAATAATTCTATATTCAGAATGTTACTTAGTTTTTAGCTGGAGGAGGAAAATTCTTAGACATGTGGAAGAATTGCTTATACTTTGTTTATTCCAGCTGGTTGTACTGAAAACAAAACCTGCCTAGTCACATAGGATGACATTTATAATACTTAAATTCTTACACTATTGACATTACAGCTATGTAAATAGCTTCATAGTTTAATGGAAAACATAAAATGAGAGAAAGGCCCCTGGGGAGAGTTTAGGCAATAGGCCAGAATAAAGCTGAAAAACTTAAATTTATGCCAATAATGTGCATGTAGGAACTACAATGAAAATTAGAGGGGAAAAACTCACACTGGGTAAATATAGTTTATTGTTTATTTTTAGTTTATAGTTTAGTATTTAAGAATATGGCATCATTACAATTAAGAGACTTTTTGTTAAGTTAGTACAGAACAGAAAGTAACTGACATATATAGTATGCATGGCAGAATGAATTAAGTAAATATTTTATGGGGAAAAATTTATAGATCCACGTTTCTATTTGATATTTTTCTTTCTTTCTTTTTTTTTTCCTGAATCAACTGACAGGATAGTTTTAAAAAACTATTTTCCCTTGTTTTGTTTTATATTATGATTCCATTATTTACCTTATTTGGCTATAGTTTTCCTTCCTCTTCCAGAGGAAGTTGATAGAATAGCATTGCCATATTTAGAAACTTTTGTGATATTTATGGGGAAAGGCTACCCTGTACTTGTCCCTCGTACATTAAAATCACCCTTTTGAGTCATTATTTTAATGTTTTAAAAAAATTATTATTTTGTTGTGCTTTAGCTTAGTCTGTTATCTTATCTACACACCCTTTTTCTTCCAATTCTGTGCCTTTGAAGAAACCTTACTGGTGGTAGGAGACAGTCTGTAATTGTTGGCCCACACAGGGATCAAAACTTTTGCTTTGGCCCACCCCAGGGTTCTAACTAATCAGTCTATATTCATGATGAGTCAAATGCTAAATTGCAAATAACCTTTTTTCAAATAAGCAGCCAACTATTATTATACTTGGGTAGTTACTTACTATACTGCCACACTGACCTCAAAGAGTTCATGCAATCTTTAGAAATAACATCATACTGTTAAGAATGATCCGTAATAGAAAATAATCATAATTATTAGGTTCATCATCTTTATCATATCAAATACTGTTCAGTAGGCATATATTTGTCATCTTTCCATGCTAGCTAGAAGTTATGTAGATGATTTGAATACAATGAGAGCTTCCAGAAGGATTTTGAAGTTGAAAATGAGTCTGATGTACATCACCTAAAGGATATGTGGCAAGATAAAAACATTGAAGAATTATGCAAATAGGTAAAATATTTACATTATGTACTTGATACGGCTAAGTGTATCTTAGGTATGAGGACCGCAGGTAAATTCTTTTTGGGAGTAGAAAAAGATTCAATTAATTTTGAGAGTTCATATGTTGACTGAATCTGGATATAGGAAAATGACCTCTCCTTCTTTGATCTTTCTAGAAAGTTTCAAGAAGGGAAAGAATATTTAGGAGCTATTAGTAAGAATAGCAATGAAATGGTTTGGTGATCTTTGGAATCCTAGCTTTTCTTGTACCATTTGGGTGAAGCCTTTGCAGGAGAGGAAAGGGATTTGCCATATTTGACCTAAGTTTTTTTAGGGATGCAGGGTTAAAAGATCAGCTTTACTTACCCTAAAAAGTTCTCGCGGAGAACTATGAAGCATACGATATTAAATGAAGTGATAAACTAGGGTTAGGTAAGGTTTAAGGCACAGTGTGATGCAGATAATGGGGTAAGATGACAGCATTCCTTACAGCAGCAAATAACTATGCTTAGTGGTGTTAAAGGGTAAAAGAACAAGTTGGGAATTACAAGAACTGGGATAAGCAGGCGGTGGACTGGTTTAAGATCAAAAAATAAATTCATACAGAGGAATGCTTAGGAGTCTGGTATATTGGAACAATTTGCTATTTTAAAATAGCAAATACTTTAGTCATGAAATTGAATGATGAATGTTGACCTATTCTTTCTCCTTTCCTATATGGACTTGGTGTGTGCATAAAGTTAGCTATGCAAAATCAGATTTATTACAGTATTAAAGTTGATGGCACTGCCGTAGTTTCCATCTGTTGATGGTGGTGACATTACTTACATATGTGTATATGTGGGGTGTGTGTGTATGCACATGCACCTAGCAGTTTTTTCCCCACTCTGTGTGCCCTATTTCTCTCTTTTTTTTTGGTAGCTATAGTTATTTCTTTAAAATCTGACATGCTTTTTCCCTCTACTTAAGAATAAGTCACATTCATTCTGAGAATTGATTTGACCATGCTGTCTAGGGTGTTTCTCTACAAACTTTTTAATCAGCAGAAGGAATTTATTTAAAGCTATAATTACTAAAAAAAAATTTGTAGAAATTTGTTAGATAACTTTGTAATGTAATGCATTCCAAACGCTGAACAACTTTACTGATTTATATAGTTATTTAATCCCGGCCATTTCTAGATACTTATTTGTAGAATTTTAAAGATTATGCCTTTATTTACCTGTATGCCTCCAGCTTTCTCTTTCAGAGAAGATAATTTCTTGTCATCATGATTAAAATGTTTTAATTCATTATGCTTGCCAGAATGCTAGTGTATAGAGCTAGCATTTTCAGTCTAACTATCATTTCTCAATATGACTCCAAAAAGACAAAGTACAGGATCTCCCCAAAGTATTTATGCATTCTGAATATTTTTATTTGCCTTTATTTACAAAAGAAGATAAAAACAAATTAAGACAAAGCAGAAATATTTAAATAATAAACAAGAAAAACATTGAATAAAAATAAATTAAATCAAGTTTAGACTCTCCAGAAGAGCTGATGTATTTCTTTTTTTTTATATAGATTTTATTTAGAAAGTGCCTATCAGCCAAATGCAGAAGCAGTAGTAAAATATTTAGACTACATCCCTTGTTGTCAGTTTTCTTTTGTTATTTCTTTTGCCTGATGATTACACTTATATCATTCAAAATAATTCAATCCAGATGACAGCAGCTCTTTGTTACATTTAATAACTTGCAAGAGCAATGTACTCTTACCTTAACTAGTCTGTCCTTTATTTTCTTTTTTTTAAATATGAAATTTATAGTCAAATTGAATTCCATACAACACCCAGTGCTCATCCCAACAGGTGCCCTCCTCAATACCCATCATCTACCCACCCCTCCCTCCAACCCCCCATAAAACCTAAGTTTGCTCTTAGTTTTTAGGAGTCTCTTATGTTTTGGTTCCCTTCATCTCTAACCTTTTTTTTTTTCCTTCCCCTCCCCCGTGGTCTTCTGTTAAGTTTCTCAGGATGCATATAGGAGTGAAAACATATGAATCTGTCCTTCTCTGTATGACTTATTTCACTTAGCAGAACACTCTCCAGTTCCATCCACGTTGCTACAAAAGGCCATATTTCATTCTTTCTCATTGCCACGTAGTATTCCATTGTGTATATAAACCACAACTTCTTTATCCATTTGTCAGTTGATGGACATTTAGGCTTTTTCCATAATTTAGCTATTGTTGAGAGTGCTGCTATAAACATTGGGGTACAATTGCTCCTATGCATCAATATTCCTGTATCCCTTGGGTAAATTCCTTGCAGTGCTACTGCTGGGTCATAGGGTAGGTCTATTTTAAATTTTTGAGGAACCTCCATACTGTTTTCCAGAGTGGCTGTACCAGTTTGCATCCCCACCAACAGTGCAAGAGGGTTCCCGTTTCTCCCCATCCTCTCTAGCATCTATAGTCTCCTGTTTTGTTCATTTTGGCCACTCTGACTGGCGTGAGGTGATATCTGAGTGTGGTTTTGATTTGTATTTCCCTGATGAGGAGCGATGTTGAGCATCTTTTCATGTGCCTGTTGGCCATCTGGATGTCTTCCTTAGAGAAGTGTCTATTCATGTTTTCTGCCCGTTTCTTCACTGGGTTATTTGTTTTTTGGATGTGGATTTTGGTGAGCTATTTATAGATTTTGATTACTAGCCCTTTGTCCGATATGACATTTGCAGATATCTTTTCCCATTCTATTGGTTGCCTTTTAGTTTTTTTTGATTGTTTCCTTTGCTGTACAGAGCTTTTTATCTTCATGAGGTCCCAATGGTTCATTTTTGCTTTTAATTCCCTTGCCTATGGGATGCGTCAAGTAAGGAATTGCTGAAGCTGATGTCAGAGAGGTTTTTCCCTGCTTTCTCCTCTAGAGTTTTGATGGTTTCCTGTATCACATTAAGGTCCTGTATCCATTTTGACTTTATTTTTGTGAATGGTGTAAGAAAGTGGTCTAGTTTCATCCTTCTGCATGTTGCTGTCCAGTTCTCCCAGCACCATTTGTTACAGAGACTGTCTTTTTACCATTGGATATTCTTTCCTGTTTTGTCAAAGATTAGTTGGCCATACTTTTGTGGGTCTAGTTCTGGGGTTTCTATTCTATTCCATTGGTCTATGTGTCTGTTTTTGTGCCAATACCATGCTGTCTTGATGATGACAGCTTTGTAGTAGAGGCTAAAGTCTGGGATTGTGATTCCTCCTACTTTAGTCTTCTTCTTCAAAATTCCTTTGGCTATTCGGGGCCTTTTGTGGTTCCATACAAATTTTAGAATTGCTTGTTCTAGATTTGAGAAGAATGCTGGTGTAATTTTGATTAGGATTGCATTAAATGTGTACATAGCTTTGGGTAGTATTGACATTTTAACAATATTTAGTCTTCCAAACCATGAGCAAGGTATATTTTTCCATTTCTTTATATCTTCTTCAATTTCCTTCATAAGCTTTCTATAGTTTTCAGCATACAGATCTTTTACACCTTTGGTCATGTTTATTCCTATGTATTTTATGCTTCTTGGTGCAATTCTGAATGGGATCAGTTTCTTTATTTGTCTTTCTGTTGCTTCATTGTTAGTGTATAAGAATGCAACTGATTTCTGTACATTGATTTTGTATCCTGCAACGTTGCTGAATTCATGTATCAGTTCTAGCACACTTTTGGTGGAGTCTATCAGATTTTCCATGTATAATATCATGTCATCTGCAAAAAGCGAAAGCTTAACTTCATCCTTGCCAATTTTGATGCCTTTGATTTCCTTTTGTTGTCTGATTGCTGATGCTAGAACTTCCAACACTGTGTTAAACAACAGCGGTGACAGTGGACATCCCTGTCGTGTTCCTGATCTCAGAGAGAAAGCTCTGTTTTTCCCCATTAAGGATGATATTGGCTGTTGGCTTTTCATAAATGGCTTTGATGATGTTTAAGTATGTTCCTTCTATCCCGACTTTCTCGAGGGTTTTTATTAAGAAAGGATGCTGAATTTTGTCAAATGCTTTTTCTGCATCGATTGACAGGATCATTTGGTTCTTATCTTTTCTTTTATTAATGTGATGTATCACATTGATTGATTTGGAAATGTTGACCCAGCCCTGCAGCCCAGGAATGAATCCCAGTTGATCATGGTGAATAATTCTTTTTATATGCTTTTGAATTCGAGTTGCTAGTATCTTTTCGAAAATTTTTGCATCCATATCCATCAGGGATATTGGCCTGTATTTGTCTTTTTTTACTGGGTCTCTGTCTGGTTTAGGAATCAAAGTAATGCTGGCTTCAGAGAATGAGTCTGGAAGTTTTCCTTCCCTTTCTATTTTTTGGAATAGCTTGAGATGGATAAGTATTATGTCTGCTTTAAATGTCTGGTAGAACTCCCCTGGGAAGCCATCTGGTCCTGGACTCTTATTTGTTGGGAGATTTTTGATAACTGGTTCAATTTCCTCGCTAAATATTGGTGTGTTCACGCTTTCTATTTCTTCTTGTTTGAGTTTTGGAAGTGTGTGGATGCTTAGGAATCTGTCCATTTCTTCCAGGTTGCCCGTTTGTTGGCATATAATATTTCCTAGTATTCCCTGATAATTGCCTGTATTTCTGAGGGATTGGTTGTCATAATTCCAATTTCATTCATGATTTTATCTATTTTGGTCATCTCCCTTTCCTTTTGAGAAGCCTGGCTGGAGGTTTATCAATTTTGTTTATTTTTTTCAAAAAACAAACTCTTGGTTTCATTTGTCTGCTCTACAGTGTTTTTAGATTCTACATTGTTTATTTCTGCTCTGATCTTTGTTATTTCTCTTCTTCTTCTGGGTTTGGGGTGTCTTTGCCGTTCTTGTTCTATTTCCTTTAGGTGTGCTGTTAGATTTTTTATTTGGCATTTTTCTTGTTTCTGGACATAGGCGTGTGGATTGCAATGTATTTTCCTCTCAGGACTGCCTTCGCTGCATCCCAAAGTGGTTGGATTGTTGTATTTTCACTTTCATTTGTTTCCATATATTTCTTAATTTCTTCTCTAATTGCCTGGTTGACCCATTCATTCTTTAGTAGGGTGTTTTTTAACATCCATGCTTTTGGAGGATTTCCAGACTTTTTCCTGTGGTTGATTTCAAGCTTCATCACATTGTGGTCTGAAGGTATGCATGGTATGATCTCAATTCTTGTATACTTATGAAGGGCTGTTTTGTGACACAGTATGTGATCTATCTTGGAGAAGGTTCCATGTGCACTCAAGAAGGAGATATATTCTGTTGTTTTGGGATGCAGAGCTCTAAATATATCTGTCAAGTCCATGTGGTCCAGTGTATCATTCAGGGGCCTTGTTTCTTCATTGATCCTGTGTCTAGAAGATCTATCCATTGTTGTAAGTGGAGTATTAAAGTCCCCTGCAATTACCGCATTCTTATCAGTAAGGTTGCTTATGTTTGTGATTAATTGTTTTATATATTTGGGGCTCCCGTATTCGGCACATGGACATTTATAATTGTTAGCTCTTCCTGATGGATAGACCCTGTAATTATTAGATAATGCCCTTCTTCATCTCTTGTTACAGCCTTTAATTTACAGTCTAGTTTTTCTGATATAAGTATGGCTACTCCAGCTTTCTTTTGACTTCCAGTAGCATGATAGATAGTTCTCCATCCTGTCACTTTCTTTTTTTTTTTTTTTTTTTTTTGAGATTTATTTATTTATTTATTTTTTTATAATATATGAAATTTATTGTCCAAATTGGTTTCCATAAAACACCCAGTGCTCATCCCAAAAGGTGCCCTCCTCAATACCCATCACCCACCCTCTCCTCCCTCCCACCCCCCATCAACCCTCAGTTTGTTCTCAGTTTTTAACAGTCTCTTATGCTTTGGCTCTCTCCCACTCTAACCTCTCTTTTTTTTTTTTTCCTTTTTTCCTCCCCCTCCCCCACGGGTTCCTGTTACGTTTCTCAGGGTCCACATAAGAGTGAAACCATATGGTATCTGTCTTTCTCTGTATGGCTTATTTCACTTAGCATCACACTCTCCAGTTCCATCCACGTTGCTACAAAAGGCCATATTTCATTTTTTCTCATTGCCACGTAGTATTCCATTGTGTATATAAACCACAATTTCTTTATCCATTCATCAGTTGATGGACATTTAGGCTCTTTCCATAATTTGGCTATTGTTGAGAGTGCTGCTATGAACATTGGGATACAAGTGCCCCTATGCATCAGTACTCCTGTATCCCTTGGATAAATTCCCAGCAGTGCTATTGCTGGGTCATAGGGTAGGTCTATTTTTAATTTTCTGAGGAACCTCCACACTGTTTTCCAGAGCGGCTGCACCAATTTGCATTCCCACCAACAGTGCAAGAGGGTTCCCGTTTCTCCACATCCTCGCCAGCATCTATAGTCTCCTGATTTGTTCATTTTGGCCACTCTGACTGGCGTGAGGTGATACCTGAGTGTGGTTTTGATTTGTATTTCCCTGATAAGGAGCGACGCTGAACATCTTTTCATGTGCCTGTTGGCCATCCGGATGTCTTCTTTAGAGAAGTGTCTATTCATGTTTTCTGCCCATTTCTTCACTGGGTTATTTGTTTTTCGGGTGTGGAGTTTGGTGAGCTCTTTATAGATTCTGGATACTAGCCCTTTGTCCGATATGTCATTTGCAAATATCTTTTCCCATTCCGTTGGTTGCCTTTTAGTTTTGTTGGTTGTTTCCTTTGCTGTGCAGAAGCTTTTTATCTTCATAAGGTCCCAGTAATTCACTTTTGCTTTTAATTCCCTTGCCTTTGGGGATGTGTCGAGTAAGAGATTGCTACGGCTGAGGTCAGAGAGGTCTTTTCCTGCTTTCTCCTTTAAGGTTTTGATGGTTTCCTGTCTCACATTCAGGTCCTTTATCCATTTTGAGTTTATTTTTGTGAATGGTGTGAGAAAGTGGTCTAGTTTCAACCTTCTGCATGTTGCTGTCCAGTTCTCCCAGCACCATTTGTTACAGAGACTGTCTTTTTTCCATTGGATGTTCTTTCCTGCTTTGTCAAAGATGAGTTGGCCATACGTTTGTGGGTCTAGTTCTGGGGTTTCTATTCTATTCCATTGGTCTATGTGTCTGTTTTTGTGCCAATACCATGCTGTCTTGATGATGACAGCTTTGTAGTAGAGGCTAAAGTCTGGGATTGTGATGCCTCCTGCTTTGGTCTTCTTCTTCAAAATTCCTTTGGCTATTCGGGGCCTTTTGTGGTTCCATATGAATTTTAGGATTGCTTGTTCTACTTTCGAGAAGAATGCTGGTGCAATTTTGATTGGGATTGCATTGAATGTGTAGATAGCTTTGGGTAGTATTGACATTTTTACAATATTTATTTTTCCAATCCATGAGCAGGGAATGTCTTTCCATTTCTTTAAATCTTCTTCAATTTCCTTCGTAAGCTTTCTATAGTTTTCAGCATACAGATCCTTTACATCTTTGGTTAGATTTATTCCTAGGTATTTTATGCTTCTTGGTGCAATTGTGAATGGGATCAGTTTCTTTATTTGTCTTTCTGTTGCTTCATTGTTAGTGTATAAGAATGCAACTGATTTCTGTACATTGATTTTGTATCCTGCAACTTTGCTGAATTCATGTATCAATTCTAGCAGACTTTTGGTGGAGTCTATCGGATTTTCCATGTATAATATCATGTCATCTGCAAAGAGCGAAAGCTTGACTTCATCTTTGCCAATTTTGATGCCTTTGATTTCCTTTTGTTGTCTGATTGCTGATGCTAGAACTTCCAGCACTATGTTAAACAACAGCGGTGAGAGTGGGCATCCCTGTCGTGTTCCTGATCTCAGGGGAAAAGCTCTCAGTTTTTCCCCGTTGAGGATGATGTTAGCTGTGGGCTTTTCATAAATGGCTTTTATGATCTTTAAGTATGTTCCTTCTATCCCGACTTTCTCAAGGGTTTTTATTAAGAAAGGGTGCTGGATTTTGTCAAAGGCCTTTTCTGCATCGATTGACAGGATCATATGGTTCTTCTCTTTTTTTTTGTTAATGTGATGTATCACGTTGATTGATTTGCGAATGTTGAACCAGCCCTGCATCGCAGGAATGAATCCCACTTGATCATGGTGAATAATTCTTTTGATATGCCGTTGAATTCGATTTGCTAGTATCTTATTGAGAATTTTTGCATCCGTATTCATCAGGGATATTGGCCGGTAGTTCTCTTTTTTTACTGGGTCTCTATCTGGTTTAGGAATCAAAGTAATACTGGCTTCATAGAATGAGTCTGGAAGTTTTCCTTCCCTTTCTATTTCTTGGAATAGCTTGAGAAGGATAGGTATTATCTCTGCTTTAAACGTCTGGTAGAACTCCCCTGGGAAGCCATCTGGTCCTGGACTCTTATTTGTTGGGAGATTTTTAATAACCGATTCAATTTCTTCGCTGGTTATGGGTCTGTTCAAGCTTTCTATTTCCTCCTGGTTGAGTTTTGGAAGAGTGTGGGTGTTCAGGAATTTGTCCATTTCTTCCAGGTTGTCCAATTTGTTGGCATATAATTTTTCATAGCATTCCCTGATAATTGTTTGTATCTCTGAGGGATTGGTTGTAATAATTCCATTTTCATTCATGATTTTATCTATTTGGGTCATCTCCCTTTCTTTTTGAGAAGCCTGGCTAGAGGTTTGTCAATTTTGTTTATTTTTTCAAAAAACCAACTCTTGGTTTCGTTGATCTGCTCTACAGTTTTTTTAGACTCTATATTGTTTATTTCTGCTCTGATCTTTATTATTTCTCTTCTTCTGCTGGGTTTAGGCTGCCTTTGCTGTTCTGCTTCCATTTCCTTTAGGTGTGCTGTTAGATTTTGTATTTGGGATTTTTCTTGTTTCTTGAGATAGGCCTGGATTGCAATGTATTTTCCTCTCAGGACTGCCTTCGCTGCGTCCCAAAGCGTTTGGATTGTTGTATTTTCATTTTCGTTTGTTTCCATATATTTTTTTATTTCTTCTCTAATTGCCTGGTTGACCCACTCATTCGTTAGTAGGGTGCTCTTTAACCTCCATGCTTTTGGAGGTTTTCCAGACTTTTTTCTGTGGTTGATTTCAAGCTTCATAGCATTGTGGTCTGAAAGTATGCATGGTATAATTTCAATTCTGGTAAACTTATGGAGGGCTGTTTTGTGACCCAGTATATGATCTATCTTGGAGAATGTTCCATGTGCACTCGAGAAGAAAGTATATTCTGTTGCTTTGGGATGCAGAGTTCTAAATATATCTGTCAAGTCCATCTGATCCAATGTCTCATTCAGGGCCCTTGTTTCTTTATTGACCGTGTGTCTAGATGATCTATCCATTTCTGTAAGTGGGGTGTTAAAGTCCCCTGCAATTACCACATTCTTATCAATAAGGTTGCTTATGTTTATGAGTAGTTGTTTTATATATTTGGGGGCTCCGGTATTCGGCGCATAGACATTTATAATTGTTAGCTCTTCCTGATGGATAGACCCTGTAACTTATATAATGTCCTTCTTCATCTCTTGTTACAGCCTTTAATTTAAAGTCTAGTTTGTCTGATATAAGTATGGCTACTCCAGCTTTCTTTTGGCTTCCAGTAGCATGATAAATAGTTCTCCATCCCCTCACTCTCAATCTAAAGGTGTCCTCAGGTCTCAAATGAGTCTCTTGTAGACAGCAAATAGATGGGTCTTGTTTTTTTATCCATTCTGATACCCTATGTCTTTTGGTTGGCGCATTTAATCCATTTACATTCAGTGTTATTATAGAAAGATATGGGTTTAGAGTCATTGTGATGTCTGTATGTTTTATGCTTGTAGTGATGTCTCTGGTATTTTGTCTCACAGGGTCCCCCTTAGGATCTCTTGTAGGGCTGGTTTAGTGGTGACAAATTCCTTCAGTTTTTGTTTGTTTGGGAAGACCTTTATCTCTCCTTCTATTCTAAATGACAGACTTGCTGGATAAAGGATTCTCGGCTGCATATTTTTTCTGTCTAGCACACTGAAAATCTCGTGCCAATTCTTTCTGGCCTGCCAAGTTTCAAAAGAGAGATCAGTCACGAGTCTTATAGGTCTCCCTTTATATGTGAGGGCACGTTTACCCCTTGCTGCTTTCAGAATTTTCTCTTTATCCTTGTATTTTGCCAGTTTCACTATGATATGTCGTGCAGAAGATCGATTCAGGTTCCGTCTGAAGGGAGTTCTCTGTGCCTCTTGGATTTCAATGGCTTTTTCCTTCCCCAGTTCAGGGAAGTTCTCAGCTATTATTTCTTCAAGTACTCCTTCAGCACCTTTCCCTCTCTCTTCCTCCTCTGGGATACCAATTATGCGTATATTATTTCTTTTTAGTGTATCACTTAGTTCTCTAATTTTCCCCTCATACTCCTGGATTTTTTTATCTCTCTTTCTCTCAGCTTCCTCTTTTTCCATAACTTTATCTTCTAGTTCACCTATTCTCTCCTCTGCCTCTTCAATCCGAGCTGTGGTGGTCTCCATTTTGTTTTGCATTTCATTTAAAGCGTTTTTCAGCTCCTCATGACTGTTCCTTAGTCCCTTGATCTCTGTAGCAAGGGATTCTCTGCTGTCCTGTATACTGTTTTCAAGCCCGGCGATTAATTTTATGACTATTATTCTAAATTCACTTTCTGTTATATTATTTAAATCCTTTTTGATCAGCTCATTAGCTGTTGTTATTTCCTGGAGATTCTTCTGAGGGGAATTCTTCCGCTTGGTCATTTTGGATAGTCCCTGGCGTGGTGAGGACCTGCAGGGCACTTCCCCTGTGCTGTGGTGTATAACTGGAGTTGGTGGGCGGGGCCGCACTCCGACCTGATGTCTGCCCCCGGCCCACCGCTGGGGCCACAGTCCGACTGGTGTGTGCCTTCTCTTCCCCTCTCCTTGGGGCGGGATTCACTGTGGGGTGGCGTGGCCCGTTTGGGCTACTTGCACACTGCTAGGCTTGTGATGCTGGGGATCTGGCGTATTAGCTGGGGTGGGTAGGCAAGGTGCACAGGGGCAGGAGGGGCAGGCTTAGCTCGCTTCTCCTTAGGTGATCCACTTCAGGAGGGGCCCTGTGGCAGCGGGAGGGAGTCAGATCCGCTGCCGGAGGTTTGGCTCCGCAGAAGCACCGAGTTGGGTGTTTGCGCGGAGCGAGGAAGTTCCCTGGCAGGAACTGGTTCTCTTTGGGATTTTGGCTGGGGGATGGGCGGGGGAGATGGCACTGGCGAGCGCCTTTGTTCCCCACCAAACTGAGCTCTGTCGTCCGGGGGCTCAGCAGCTCTCCCTCCCTTTGTCCTCCAGCCTTCCCGCTTTCTGAGCAGAGCTGTTAACTTATGACCTCCCAGACGCTAAGTCGCGCTTGCTGTCGGAACACAGTCCGTCAGGCCCCTCCGCTTTTGCAGGCCAGACTCCGGTGCTCTGCTTGGCCGGCGAGCCGCCCCTCCGCCCCGGCTCCCTCCCGCCAGTCCGTGGAGCGCGCACCGCCTCGCCGCCCTTCCTACCCTCTTCCGTGGGCCTCTCGTCTGCGCTTGGCTCCGGTGACTCCGTTCTGCTAATCCTCTGGCGGTTTTCTGGGTTATTTAGGCAGGTGTAGGTGGAATCTACTTGATCAGCAGGACGCGCGGTGAGCCCAGCGTCCTCCTACGCCGCCATCTTCCTAATCCCATCCTGTCACTTTCAATCTGCAGGTGTCCTCAGCTCTAAAATGAGTCTCTTCTAGACAGAAAATAGATGGGTCTTGTTTTTTTTATCCATTCTGATACCCTATGTCTTTTGGTTGGAGCATTTGTGTATTTACATTCAATGTTATTAATGAAACATACGGGTTTAGAGTCAGTGTGATGTCTGTAGGTTTCATGCTTGTAGTGATGGCTCTGGTACTTTGTCTCACAGGATCCCCCTTAGGATCTTTTGTAGGCCTGCTTTAGTGGTGATGAATTCCTTCAGTTTTTGTTTGGGAAGACCTTTATCTCCTTCTATTCTAAATCACAGACTTGCTGGATAAAGGATTCTTGGCTGCATATTTTTTTGTTCATCACATTGAAGATTTCCTGCTATTCCTTTCTGGCCTGCCAAGTTTCAGTAGACAGATCTGTCACGAGTCTTATCATTCTCCCTTTATATGTTAGAGCATGTTTATCCCTAACTGCTTTCAGAATTCTCTCTTTATCCTTGTATTTTGCCAGTTTCACTATGATATGTCATGCAGAAGATCGATTCAAGTTACGTCTGAAGGGAGTTCTCTGTGCCTCTTGGATTTCAATGCCTTTTTCCTTCCCCAGTTCAGGGAAGTTCTTATCTATGATTTCTTCAAGTACACCTTCAGCACCTTTCCCTCTCTCTTCCTCCTCTGGTATCCCAGTTATGCATATATTATTTTGTTTAATTATGACACCTAGTTTCTAAGTCTCCCCTCATACTCCTGGATTTTTTTATCTCTCTTTTTCTCAGCTTCTTCTTTTTCCATAATTTTATCTTCTAATTCACCTATTCTTTCCTTTGCCTCTCAATCTAAGCTCTGGTCACCTCCATTTTATTTTGCAGCTCATTTATAGCATTTTTAAGCTCCTCCTGAGTGTTTCTTAGTCCCTTGATCTCTGTAGGAATAGATTCTCTGCTCTCCTCTATACTTTTTTCAAACCCAGCAATTAATTTTATGACTATTATTTTGAATTCATTTTCTGCTATATTGCCTAAATCATTTTTGATTAGTTCATTAGCTGTCGTTACTTTCTGGAGTTTCTTTTGAGGAGAATTCTTCCATTTCGTCATTTTGGATAGTCCCTGGAGTGGCGGGGAACTACAGAGCTCTTCCTCTGTGCTCTTTGGAGTAACTTGCATTGGTGGGCGGTGCCGCAGTCAGACCTGATGTCTGCCTCCAGCCCACCACTGGGGCCACAGTCAGACTGGTGTGTACCTTATCTTCCTCTCTCCCAGGGGCAGGACTCACTGTGGAGTCGTGTGGCCTCTGTCTGGATACTTGCACACTGCCAGTCTTGTGGTACTGCTTCAATGGGATGTGGTGTATTAGCTGGGGGTGGATCTGCAAGGTGCACAGGGGCAGGAGGGGTAGGCTCAGTTTGCTTTGCCTTCAGTGGTCCCCTTTGTGAGGGGCCCTGCCGCACCAGGAGATAGGCATACCCATCGGAGGGATGGATCTGCAGAAGCACAGCATTATGTATTTGTACTGTGCAAGCAAGTTCTGTGATGGGAAGTGTTTCCCTTTGGGATTTTGGCTGGGTGATGGGCGAGGGAGATGGCGCTGGCTAGTGCCTTTGTTCCCTGCCAAGCTGATCTCTGTCCTCTGGGGCTCAACAACTCTCCCTCCCACTCTCTGAACAGAGCTATTGACTTATAACGTTCCAGATGTTAAGTCCCGCTGGCTGTCAGAACACACTCCGTCTGGCCTCTCTGCTTTTGCAAGTCAGACTCGGGGGCTTTGCCTTGCCAGGTGGACTGGGTGCCCCTCCACTACCTCGGCTCCCTCCTGCCAGTCCATGTAGCGCACACCACCTCTCCGCCCTTCCTACCCTCTTCTGTGGGCCTCTCGTCTATGCTTGGCTCCAGAGAGTCTGTTCTGCTAGTCTTCTGGTGGTTATCTGGGTATATTAGGCAGGTGTGGGTGGAATCTAAGTGATCAGCAGGTAGCAGTGAGCCCAGCGTCCTCTTACGCCACCATCTTCCCGGGCACCTTTTTTTCCTTCATGTATCAATATTAAGGAAACTGGTGTCTAAACTTATTTTTGGTAATGTATCTAATTATTTGGAGATAATATTGATTGATATTTCTGCCCTTTTATATAAATAATGGGTAGGTTGGAGACTTAAAAGCCAAATATGTGGTTACAGGCTCTGTTAATCCAGGGCCAGATCTACTTGCTTTTCATTCTATTCTTAGTACCTGGCATGGCTCATTGCATATACAGGTTGTTGAATATATAAATAAAGGCCAGCTTAGATTATCTCTCAATTTGTCCTTTATAAAACCTTAGATTTTGTGGACTTGCAAAAATACAGAGAATACATTTATATACTTTTATGAAGAACACAAAAATTGGGATATTAACAAAGCTATATAAATAGTGTGAAAAATATCTCCATGGATTCACTTTAACTTGGCCCTATCATTTTTTCTTTTACCCGCTGCATTTCCCCTCATACTTCCTATAAATTGTATACACTAGTGTTTAAGTAAGCCAAATATTATTTTGATTTGGGAAAAGAAAAACACTTGGGATATTGAATTAAACAATTCTTTCAAATGTAATCTAAAGGTGTTTTTGGAGGATAAAGTTCTAATATTTAATAATATAATTCAAAGAATAATGAGAAGGATTCTACATCTCTTCGTTGTTTTTAATAAAATTACTGTTTTGAAGTGGGTTTCAAAATTTATGCTGTTTCTTCTCTGAAATGTAGAATGTTTAGAATTTAATAAAGATAAATCAGACATAGCAATAACACAACCTTTGGAGATGAAAATGAGAATTTCCTTTGTGTCAGTATTTCACAAAATGCAGAATATTTTCAAACAGGCTTTTATAGAATTCATCAGATTTCAATGAACTCTAGTGACAGATTCCTATCAGTGTATGCAATATTGTGGAAAGGTTTGAGGAAGTATAGGCTAACTTATCTGGCATTTCTAAACTTCTTTTTATAGTTTGCATTATATTTTCTGTAATACATTTTATAGTTTGTATTATAGTTTTATATTGTGTGGCTCTAAACCTGCAGTGTCCAATATGCTAGGTAGTAAAACCTGCAGTGTCCCATAGGCTAGGTAGTAACCAGCTTTTTGTAATTCTTGAGTACTTGAAGTGTGGTAGTCCAATTTGAGATGTCCTGTAAGTGAAGTACACATTAGGTTTTGAAGAGTTAATATGAAAAAAAAGAATACCAAATATGTTTTCAGTATTGATTATATGTTGGATTTATAATATTTTGGATATACTGGGTTAACTAAAATATTATTAAAATTAATGTCACTGATTTCTTTGTCTTTTTAAAAATATGACTACTAGAAGATTTAAAATTACATGTATAATTCACATTGTATTTATTTTTATTTAACAGTGCTTTTCTAAACTGTTTTAATTCAATTTTATCTGAATCTGGCAATTACACTGTAGGTGGTAGTTAGGGACTGGCTTTATAGAAGAGAACTGAGCATAAAGGATCTAATCCATTAGTGCACTTCCTGGAGCCAACTGAAAATGCTTATTATTGTACCAGTCACATTTGATTGAAAGATTATCTTGTCCTGAGGGGACAGACAGGAAGATGGCAGCATAGGAGGACGCTGGGCTCACCACGTCCTGCTGATCACTTAGATTCCACCCACATTTCCCTAAATAACCCAGAAAACTGCCAGAAGACTAGCAAAACGGACTCTCCAGAGCCAAGCATAGACAAGAGGCCCACAGAAGAGGGTAGGAAGGGCGGAGAGGTGGTGAGCGCTACATGGACTGGCAGGAGGGAGCCAGGGCAGTGGAGAGGCAGCCCGCCTGGCAAGGCAGAGCCCCTGAGTCTGACTTGAAAAAGCAGAGGGGCTGGATGGAGTGAGTTCTGACAGACAGCAGGACTTAACATCTGGAATGTAATAAATCAACAGCTCTGCTCAGAGAGCAGGAGGGCTAGAGGACAATGGGAGGGAGAGTTGTTGATCCCAGGAAGACAGAGCTCAGCTCAGCAGGGAACAAAGGCACTGGCCAGTGCCATCTCCCTGACCCATCCCCGAACCAAAATCCCAAAGGGAACTAGTTTGCTGCCTTGAAGTAGTCTACATTTTAACTATTGAGTTCATTGAGTAAATATCCTCTGTTCTTTAGGGTTGAGTGTTAAAATAATCTAGCCATAGAAGTCATATATAGTAATTTATTAATGGATCATAGCTTCTCCAATGAAAGACCGGATATGCCAAAGGCAAACTTACATTCCTCTCATGATGGTTTTTAGAAATGTTTAGATTATTTTGGCGAGGAGAGAGGGAAGATGGCGGCGAAGGAGGACGCTGGGCTCACCGCGCGTCCTGCTGATCACTTAGATTCCACCTACACCTGCCTAAATAACCCAGAAAACCACCAGAGGATTAGCAGAACGGAGTTTCCGGAGCCAAGCGCAGACGAGAGGCCCACGGAAGAGGGTAGGAAGGAATGCAAGGCGGTGCGCGCTCCACGGACTGGCGGGAGGGAGCCAGGGCGGAGGGGCGGCTCGCCGGCCAAGCAGAGCCCCGAGTCTGGCTGGCAAAAGTGGAGGGGCCTGACGGACTGTGTTCCGACAGCAAGCGTGACTTAGCGTCTGGGAGGTCATAAGTTAACAGCTCTGCTCAGAAAGCGGGAAGGCTGGAGGACAAAGGGAGGGAGAGCTGCTGAGCCCCCGGACGACAGAGCTCAGTTTGGTGGGGAACAAAGGCGCTCGCCAGCGCCATCTCCCCCGCCCATCCCCCAGCCAAAATCCCAAAGGGAACCAGTTCCTGCCAGGGAACTTGCTCGCTCCACGCAAACACCCAACTCTGTGCTTCTGCGGAGGAGCCAAACCTCCGGCAGCGGATCTGACTCCCTCCCGCTGCCACAGGGCCCCTCCTGAAGTGGATCACCTAAGGAGAAGCGAGCTAAGCCTGCCCCTCCTGCCCCCGTGCACCTTGCCTACCCACCCCAGCTAATACGCCAGATCCCCAGCATCACAAGCCTGGCAGTGTGCAAGTAGCCCAGATGGGCCACGCCACCCCACAGTGAATCCCGCCCCTAGGAGAGGGGAAGAGAAGGCACACAACAGTCTGACTGTGGCCCCAGCGGTGGGCTGGGGGCAGACATCAGGTCGGAATGCAGCCCCGCCCACCAACTCCAGTTATACACCACAGCACAGGGGAAGTGCCCTGCAGGTCCTCACCACTCCAGGGACTATCCAAAATGACCAAGCGGAAGAAATCCCCTCAGAAGAATCTCCGGGAAATAACAACAGCTAATGAACTGATCAAAAAGGATTTAAATAATATAACAGAAAGTGAATTTAGAATAATAGTCATAAAATTAATCGCTGGGCTTGAAAACAGTATAGAGGACAGCAGAGAATCTCTTGCTACAGAGATCAAGGGACTAAGGAACAGTCACGAGGAGCTGAAAAGCGCTTTAAACGAAATGCAAAACAAAATGGAAACGACGACAGCTCAGATTGAAGAGGCAGAGGAGAGAATAGGTGAACTAGAAGATAAAGTTATGGAAAAAGAGGAAGCTGAGAGAAAGAGAGATAAAAAAATCCAGGAGTATGAGGGGAAAATTAGAGAACTAAGTGATACACTAAAAAGAAATAATATACGCATAATTGGTATCCCAGAGGAGGAAGAGAGAGGGAAAGGTGCTGAAGGGGTACTTGAAGAAATTATAGCTGAGAACTTCCCTGAACTGGGGAAGGAAAAAGCCATTGAAATCCAAGAGGCACAGAGAACTCCCTTCAGACGTAACTTGAATCGATCTTCTGCATGACATATCATAGTGAAACTGGCAAAATACAAGGATAAACAGAAAATTCTGAAAGCAGCAAGGGGTAAACGTGCCCTCACATATAAAGGGAGACCTATAAGACTCATGACTGATCTCTCTTTTGAAACTTGGCAGGCCAGAAAGAATTGGCATGAGATCTTCAGTGTGCTAAACAGAAAAAATATGCAGCCAAGAATCCTTTATCCAGCAAGTCTGTCATGTAGAATAGAGGGAGAGATAAAGGTCTTCCCAAACAAACAAAAACTGAAGGAATTTAGCACCATTAAACCAGCCCTACAAGAGATCCTAAGGGGGATCCTGTGAGACAAAGTACCAGAGACATCACTACAAGCATAAAACATACAGACATCACAATGACTCTAAACCCGTATCTTTCTATAATAACACTGAATGTAAATGGAGTAAATGCGCCAACCAAAAGACATAGGGTATCAGAATGGAAAAAAAAAACAAGACCCATCTATTTGCTGTCTACAAGAGACTCATTTTAGACCTGAGGACACCTTCAGACTGAAAGTGAGGGGATGGAGAACTATTTGTCATGCTACTGGAAGCCAAAAGAAAGCTGGAGTAGCCATACTTATATCAGACAAACCAGACTTTAAATTAAAGGCTGTAACAAGAGATGAAGAAAGGCATTATATAATAATTACAGGGTCTATCCATCAGGAAGAGCTAACAATTATAACTGTCTATGCGCCGAATACCGGAGCCCCCAAATATATAAAACAATTACTCATAAACATAAGCAACCTTATTGATAAGAATGTGGTAATTGCAGGGGACTTTAACACCCCACTTACAGAAATGGATAGATCATCTAGACACATGGTCAATAAAGAAACAAGGGCCCTGAATGATACATTGGATCAGATGGACTTGACAGATATATTTAGACCTCTGCATCCCAAAGCAACAGAATATACTTTCTTCTCGACTGCACATGGAACGTTCTCCAAGATAGATCATATACTGGGTCACAAAACAGCCCTTCATAAGTTTACAAGAATTGAAATTATACCATGCATACTTTCAGACCACAATGCTATGAAGCTTGAAATGAACCACAGGAAAAAGTCTGGAAAACCTCCAAAACCATGGAGGTTAAAGAATACCCTACTAACGAATGAGTGGGTCAACCAGGCAATTAGAGAAGAAATTAAAAAATATATGGAAACAAACGAAAATGAAAATACAACAATCCAAACGCTTTGGGACGCAGCGAAGGCAGTCCTGAGAGGAAAATACATTGCAATCCAGGCCTATCTCAAGAAACAAGAAAAATCCCAAATACAAAATCTAACAGCACACCTAAAGGAAATGGAAGCAGAACAGCAAAGGCAGCCTAAACCCAGCAGAAGAAGAGAAATAATAAAGATCAGAGCAGAAATAAACAATATAGAATCTAAAAGAACTGTAGAGCAGATCAACGAAACCAAGAGTTGGTTTTTTGAAAAAATAAACAACATTGACAAACCTCTAGCCAGGCTTCTCAAAAAGAAAAGGGAGATGACCCAAATAGGTAAAATCATGAATGAAAATGGAATTATTACAACCAATCCCTCAGAGATACAAACAATTATCAGGGAATGCTATGAAAAATTATATGCCAACAAATTGGACAACATGGAAGCAATGGACAAATTCCTAAACACCCACACTCTTCCAAAACTCAATCCGGAAGAAATAGAAAGCTTGAACAGACCCATAACCAGCGAAGAAATTGAATCGGTTATCAAAAATCTCCCAACAAATAAGAGTCCAGGACCAGATGGCTTCCCAGGGGAGTTCTACCAGACATTTAAAGCAGAGATAATACCTATCCTTCTCAAGCTATTCCAAGAAATAGAAAGGGAAGGAAAACTTCCAGACTCATTCTCTGAAGCCAGTATTACTTTGATTCCTAAACCAGTCAGAGACCCAGTAAAAAAAGAGAACTACAGGCCAATATCCCTGATGAATATGGATGCAAAAATTCTCAATAAGATACTAGCTAATCGAATTCAACGGCATATAAAAAGAATTATTCACCATGACCAAGTGGGATTCATTCCTGGGATGCAGGGCTGGTTCAACATTCGCAAATCAATCAACGTGATACATCACATTAACAAAAAAAAAGAGAAGAACCATATGATCCTGTCAATCGATGCAGAAAAGGCCTTTGACAAAATCCAGCACCCTTTCTTAATAAAAACCCTTGAGAAAGTCGGGATAGAAGGAACATACTTAAAGATCATAAAAGCCATTTATGAAAAGCCCACAGCTAACATCATCCTCAATGGGGGAAAAACTGAGAGCTTTTTCCCTGAGATCAGGAACATGACAAGGATGCCCACTCTCACCGCTGTTGTTTAACATAGTGCTGGAAGTTCTAGCATCAGCAATCAGACAACAAAAGGAAATCAAAGGCATCAAAATTGGCAAAGATGAAGTCAAGCTTTCGCTCTTTGCAGATGACATGATATTATACATGGAAAATCCGATAGACTCCACCAAAAGTCTGCTAGAACTCATACATGAATTCAGCAAAGTTGTAGGATACAAAATCAATATACAGAAATCTGTTGCATTCTTATACACTAACAATGAAGCAACAGAAGGATAAATAAAGAAACTGATCCCATTCACAATTGCACCAAGAAGCATAAAATACCTAGGAATAAATCTAACCAAAGATGTAAAAGATCTGTATGCTGAAAACTATAGAAAACTTATGAAGGTCATTGAAGAAGGTATAAAGAAATGGAAAGACATTCCCTGCTCATGGATTGGAAGAATAAATATTGTCAAAATGTCAATACTACCCAAAGCTATCTACACATTCAATGCAATCCCAATCAAAATTGCACCAGCATTCTTCTCGAAAGTAGAACAAGCAATCCTAAAATTCATATGGAACCACAAAAGGCCCCGAATAGCCAAAGGAATTTTGAAGAAGAAGACCAAAGCAGGAGGCATCACAATCCCAGACTTTAGCCTCTACTACAAAGCTGTCATCATCAAGACAGCATGGTATTGGCACAAAAACAGACACATAGACCAATGGAATAGAATAGAAACCCCAGAACTAGACCCACAAACGTATGGCCAACTCATCTTTGACAAAGCAGGAAAGAACATCCAATGGAAAAAAGACAGTCTCTTTAACAAATGGTGCTGGGAGAACTGGACAGCAACATGCAGAAGGTTGAAACTAGACCACTTTCTCACACCATTCACAAAAATAAACTCATAATGGATAAAGGACCTGAATGTGAGACAGGAAACCATCAAAACCTTAGAGGAGAAAGCAGGAAAAGACCTCTCTGACCTCAGCCGTAGCAATCTCTTACTCGACACATCCCCAAAGGCAAGGGAATTAAAAGCAAAAGTGAATTACTGGGACCTTATGAAGATAAAAAGCTTCTGCACAGCAAAGGAAACAACCAACAAAACTAAAAGGCAGCCATCGGAATGGGAAAAGATATTTGCAAATGACATATCGGACAAAGGGCTAGTATCCAAAATCTATAAAGAGCTCACCAAACTCCACACCCAAAAACCAAATAACCCAGTGAAGAAATGGGCAGAAAACATGAATAGACACTTCTCTAAAGAAGACATCCGGATGGCCAACAGGCACATGAAAAGATGTTCAACGTCGCTCCTCATCAGGGAAATACAAATCAAAACCACACTCAGATATCACCTCATGCCAGTCAGAGTGGCCAAAATGAACAAATCAGGAGACTATAGATGCTGGAGAGGATGTGGAGAAACGGGAACCCTCTTGCACTGTTGGTGGGAATGCAAATTGGTGTAGCCGCTCTGGAAAGCAGTGTGGAGGTTCCTCAGAAAATTAAAAATAGACCTACCCTATGACCCAGAAATAGCACTGCTAGGAATTTATCCAAGGGATACAGGAGTACTGATGCATAGGGGCACTTGTACCCCAATGTTTATAGCAGCACTCTCAACAATAGCCAAATTATGGAAAGAGCCTAAATGTCCATCAACTGATGAATGGATAAAGAAATTGTGGTTTATATACACAATGGAATACTACGTGGCAATGAGAAAAAGTGAAATATGGCCTTTTGTAGCAACATGGATGGAACTGGAGAGTGTGATGCTAAGTGAAATAAGCCATACAGAGAAAGACAGATACCATATGGTTTCACTCTTATGTGGATCCTGAGAAACTTAACAGAAACCCATGGGGGAGGGGAAGGAAAAAAAAAAAAGAGGTTAGAGTGGGAGAGAGCCAAAGCATAAGAGACTGTTAAAAACTGAGAACAAACTGAGGGTTGATGGGTGGTGGGTATTGAGGAGGGCACCTTTTGGGATGAGCACTGGGTGTTGTATGGAAACCAATTTGACAATAACTTTCATATATTTAAAAAATAAATAAATAAAAAATAAATAAAAATGTTTATAGCCAGACTTAAGTGAATTTTGTGTGTCTTGAAAAATTGGGGTCATTTTTTAACCAAATTGGTTTTATTGAATTATCTAAGGATGAAATAATGGCCTACGTAATGCTCAGAATAAATTTTGAAACCAATTGAGGAAAAGAGGTGAAAAAGAAAAATGAAACAAATGCTATTTCACTTAGAATATTGTGTTCAAATAGATTTAATGACCAGAAACTTTTTCATAATAGTCATGAATCACAAGAATAAAGTGAGCTTTTGAAAATATGTATCCAACTGAGAAGATTAAAGATCAGACAGAAAATGTGAATGTGATGATTGTCATAGGTAGTGTAGTGAGTGAAATGATAGAATTATTTAAATATATGAGTCTGAATGCCATACACAGAGTGACTCAGCAGCTCTGTTATAATATCATTACATTGCCACAGAATCATAACAAATATAATAAAAACAACATAATAGCAGGGTAATGAGAACAATACCAGCAGTCATTTGTATAGCCTCTTAAAATTTAAAGTTCTTAGTGGTTACATTATTTCCTCAAGATTAGTTGTATAATTTGTACCATTAAGTACACAGTGGTTGTTTTGAATTTTCACTAGGCATCTATTTGACTTATGCCTTTTAAACACCTCATGAAGTTAAACTTGTAAATAAACTGTTTATTATTCTCTTTTTGGTAAATATTTTTTTACAGTTTCTCTTTTGAGAGAGAGAGAGAGAGAGAGAGAGAGAGAGAGAGAGAGAGAGAGAAAGAGAAAGAGAAAGAGAAAGAGAAAGAGAAAGAGAAAGAGAAAGACAGAATTCCAATCAGGCTCCACCGTGTCAGTGCAGAGCCCAATGCGGGGCTTCATCCCACAACCCTGGGACCAAGTCTTGAGCCAAAATTAAGATTCAAACCCTCAACGGACTGAGTCATCCAGGTGCCCCTGTGATAAATCTTTTAAGGCGACATTGGGAAAACATGCAAAAGAATGAAACTGGATCATGTTCTTACACCATATACAAAAAATGAATTAAAAATTGGTTAAATACCTAAATATGAGACATGAAACTCTAAAAATCATAGAGGAGAACACAGGCAAGTAACTTTTTTGAGATTGGCCATAGCAACTTCTTTCTAGATATATATTCTGAGGCAAGAGAAACAAAATCAAAAATAAACCATCAGGACTTCATCAAAAGAAAAAGGTTCTGCACAGCAAAGGAAACAATTAACAAAACTAAAAGGCAACCTACACAATTGGAGAGGATATTTGCAAATGACATATTTGATGAAGGGCTATATCAAGAATATATAAGGAATAAATAAAATTCAACACCCAAAAAAGGAATAATCCAATTAATAATGGGCAGAAGACATGAATAGACAATTTATCCAAAAGGACATACAGATGGCCAACAGACATATGAAAAGATGCTCAACATGGCTCACCATCAGGGAAATACAAATCAAAACTATAATGAGATATCACATCACACCTGTCAAAATGCCTAAAATAAAAACACATAAAACAAAAGGTGTTCACAAGGATGTGGAGAAAGTGGGACCCTCTTGCACTGTTGGTGAAAATGAAAACTGGAACATTCAGTCTGGAAAACAGTATTAAGGTTCCCCCAAAAGTTAAAAACAGAACTATCATATGATTCAGCAATCACACTACTAGGTATTTACCCAAAAGATTAAAAATTACAAATTCAAAGGGACACATGCACCCTAGTATTTATAGCAGCATTATCTACAATTGCCAAACTGTGGAAACAGCCCAAATGTTCATCAACCAATGAATGGATAAATAAGAGGTATATATACACTGGAATATTACCATAAATAAGAATGAAGTCCTGCAAATTGCAACAACATAGATGGTACTAGAGAGTATAATGCTAAGCAAAAGATGTCAGCCAGAGTTAGACAAATACCATCTGATTTCACTCATATGTGGAATTTAGGAAATAAAATAAATGATCAAAGGAGAAAAAAAGAGAGAAAGAGTAAGACCAAGAAACTGACTCTTAATTGTAGAGAACAAAATGATGGTTACCAGAGTGGAGTTGGGGAGGGGGATGGGTTATAGATGTTGGGGATTAAGGAGTGTATATGTGATGAGTACAGGTTTATGTATGCAAGTGTTAAATTACTATATTTTACACCTGAAACTAATATAACACTTCATGTTAACTAACTGGAATTAAATAAAACTTTAAAATAAAGGCTTTGGGGGCGCCTGGGTGGCGCAGTCGGTTAAGTGTCCGACTTCAGCCAGGTCACGATCTCGCGGTCCGTGAGTTCGAGCCCCGCGTCAGGCTCTGGGCTGATGGCTCAGAGCCTGGAGCCTGTTTCCGATTCTGTGTCTCCCTCTCTCTCTGCCCCTCCCCCGTTCATGCTCTGTCTCTCTCTGTCCCAAAAATAAATACACGTTGAAAAAAAAAAAGATAAAGGCTTTGAATTAACAATGAATTTTCCATATTTAGTTTGAGTTTTTATGGTCTTGGTGAAAAAAATCATTTGTTTTTTTCTGTATTGTCAAATCCATAATAAACATTTCAAGGTCCAGAGAAAACTCATTTTTTTTAGTGTTTATTTTTGAGAGAGACAGAGTATGCGTGGGGAGGGGCAGAGAGAGAGGGAGACACATAATCCAAAGCATGCTCCAGGCTCTGAGCTGTCATCACAAAGCCTGATGCAGGGCTGGAACTCATGAACTGTGAGACCATGACCTGAGCCAAAATTAGGACACTCAACCAACTGAGCCACCCAGGTGCCCCCAGAGAAAACTCATTTTAACACAAAAGAAAATTTTTTGTTTTATGTGGATTGACAAGCATGCTCAAGATACACTGTTGGCTGCCACTGAAACATGCTCCATCAGGGAAGTCTACAAATTCCCCAAAGTAAGCTGAAATGTTAACATAGAATATCAGAATCTTGGGAAAGTTTGAGCAACAAGAAGTGAACAGGTTTTCTTTTTTCATTTTGTTTGTAGGTACAAAAAAGAATTCCGTGAGTGTTTACATCTTCTTATGACATTTTGCACTGCTACGGTTTTGAACAAGTTAAACTAGAATATTAAATAAAAACCACCAAATGAGCTTAGGGTTCTGTTTCCACTGGTACTGAGTGACAGTAATCCTCTCTGACAAAAGAGGGTTTCTTCCATTACTAAAAGCTGTTATGTAGTTCCCTCTGTAGCCTCTATAATATATAGTAATATACACTGAGAAAGATAAAAAGGACCAGAAAAAAGCAGACTGAGAGGAAATGTCATTCATGTGAAACTTGGAAGAACTCTTAGGTGTTCCAGATGTCCCACATAAATGTATGTTATTTCCATCTTTACTGAGATATAATTGACATATCACATGGTACAAGTTTAAGGTGTACAATGTGATGATTTAATACACAAAAGTATTGGGAAATGTTTACAACAATAAAGTTTTAGTTAACATATCCTTCACCTCACATAATTATAATTTTGTTTTTGTTATGGTGAGAGCATTAAAGCTTTATTCTCAGCATTTTCAAATGTATAATACAGTATTGTTAACAATAGTCACTATGAATCGTAATCATCTTATAACTGAAAGCTTGCACGTTTGACCAGCATTTCTCCATTTCTCCAATCCCTCAGCCCCTGGTAACCACCATTCTATTCTTTATTTCAATGAATTTGTTGTTTTTAAATTCCACATATAAGTGAGATCATACAGTATTTGTCTTTCTCTGACTTATTTCACTGAGAACATTCCAGGCAAATAACTTGATTATAGACATGTAAGTTGTCATTGTGTGACTTACATATAACAGTGTACATTGGAGACTCAAAACCTCATTTATAGAATGACAGATTTATAAATGGCTCAAAGACTTATCTATGAAGTTACTTTCATTAGAATTTTATTTTTAGATTAACAAAATTTTACACTTATATGGCTGGATGAGAGTTGTACCCTAATTAAAAGTTGTGCTTGTGTATTTTGAATTACATTATGAAAATGAAACTGTTAAGACTATAGGATACAATTATGTCATTGGAGAATTGTAGAACATCAATAAAATCATTCTTAGAAGAAGTATAGTGTTGTGAACTTTGGAACCAGACTGAGGAGACTCTAACCCTAGATTCCTCATTTGGTAGTTATGTGATCCTGGACACGTTGCTTAAACTGGGTGTCTTTTAGTTTCTTAATCTGTAAAACAAGGATGATGATAATAATAGTATCTACCCCTAAGGCTAACTTAAGAATTAAATGAGTTATTATTTGTAATGGCCTTAGGACAATGCCTGATATACAGGAAGAGTATATGTGTCAGTGAAATACATACATAAAATTGGTGGAAGAAATACTTTCATCCCTAATCCATGAGATTATAGGTTGCTATTTTCTTTAGTGGTGTCTAGAAAAACATTGCCTTTTTAGGCTCTCATAGGTAAATATGTAAACTCGCATATGGTATTGCGATTTCTGTGATAAATTTGCTGGGTGTTTCAGATTTATCCAGATTAATTTTAGCTTTCCTTTTCTACTTTCTTTTTTCATATACCTTCTGTATACCAGCTAGTGTGCTAGGCACTTAGAACTTTCACTAGAGCATGGGTCAAGAAAATAAAAGGAGATGAAACTCCATTTTTCAAGTTATTGGTACCTTTGACAGATGATTTGGCTGGAAGAACCATTATGCTGCAATTGTGGTAATAAATGCATGGTTTAAGTTCATTTTTTTTGGTCTTTTTTGAGGGGATTATGTAAATAGATTGTTAAACTGTTCTGTAAAATCAGGCTAAGAAATTAACCCTGCATTTAATTTTTCAATGGTGGCATATTATCACGTGTTTACTGTACTAAGAAAGAAGAACAGGGGTGCCTGGGTGGCTCAGTCGGTTAGGCATCCGACTTCAACAACTCAGGTTATGATCTCATCGTTTGTGGGTTTGAGCCCCGTGTTGGGCTCTTCCTCTCTCTCTGCCCCTCCCCCATTTACTCTCTCTCTCAAAAATAAATAAACTTAAAAAATTGTGCTTTTTCAGAACTTGAGGTGTTTTTTTCAATTATGATATCCTGATTGGTTACTGTATAATATTTTTTCAATCTCTCCAAGAAAAAAAAACTTATCTCGATGGTTCACTTATTCATCTTGATATGCATACTTAACTCTGTGACTCAAGTAAAAGTATAGAAACATATTTTATTATGCAAAATCATTTTGTAGTCTGAAAATACTGAAGTACAGCTGCAGAAATTTCTAAACTATCTATTTCATGTGTGACCAGTTTCCATTTTGTCTTTGTCATGTGTATCCATAGAAGTCCCTTCCTCCCACCACTGTTTTTTCCTGAATTCTCTTCAAATGGAATTTGGTGGAAAAAGTATCATTTGTCAGAGCTAAATTAAAGGAATGCCAAGTGAGTAAATGAGTTGTGACTCATAATCTGATGACGGGTTTAAATTTTGAAAAACATCTAAATTCTCAATTCTAGCCTCTGTTGTGGCAATTAATTTCCATAATTGTCAAGAATTTTCATCAACAAGGTTTTCAAATTGTGATTAAATATAAGATTATTTCAGAAATAATGAGCAACTTATACTGAAAATTTTTGTATTTCCCAGCTTGTATTAACTTGAAATTTTAAAATATTTTAAGTTTATTTATTTTGAGAGAGAGAGAGAGAGAGAGCACACGAGCAGGGGAGGAGCAAAAAGAAAGGGATAGAGACAATCTGAAGCAGGCTCCATCTGTGCTATCAGCATAGAGCCTGATGTGGGGCTTGAACCCATGAACTGTGAGATCTTGACCAGAGCCATGATCAAGAGTTGGATGCTTAACCGATTGAGCCACACAGGTGCCCCTAACTTGAACTTTTAAATTATATTCCTATTAGCAGAAACTTAAATCATAACATACTAAAACTTAAATTTGACCTGAATCAGAGCAAATGTGACTAACAAAAATTTTGATCCATTCAATATTAAGTTCTCAAAAACATGTGAAGTGTGACTTCAAAAAAATTTCCCAACTGCTTTTTATTGGGTTTGGATACATAAATAGGGGCTGCTTTGGATTAATTCTGAAAGGAAAATACAATTGCAGATTCATATTGTTTCTAAAGGCCTATGGACCCTGTAGCAGTGTATATAAATGGGTTTCCATTTAGTAAAATGTTAGTTTGCATACTCCATTTAGAGGAAACTGAGCCACCCAGGTGCCCCTGCATACTCATTCTTAAAGCAGCCTAGCCACCCTTTTTACAAATAAAATAAAGGATTAGTGATCCAAAGAAATGAAATCTCTGTCTCCACTAAATTTGTGGCATTTGCATTATGAATATTTTTATTCCATAATAATTTATGAGTATTGACTGATTTTAACTGAGTTTGATTTACTAGTAAATATATTCCAGAATACCTTAATATATCTTCTGTAATTGCCCTGAGGGAGATCTATAGTTCATTAATCAATAATTAATTTACAATGTATTATGAAATATGAGCTGTACTTTGAGTTATAGATTTCCCACTGGACAATACCATAATTCTAAAATTTCCATTGATGTACTATTAAAAATTAAGTTATGTTCATAAGAAAATTTTTATCAACTATCTTTTCAATTAAGGGTATAGTGGAACCCTTCAATTAGTGTTCACCTTTTTCTCAAAATCAGTTGACTCTTGTTTTCATCTTGTTCAAGACTAAATTCCTGTGGCAAAGTGGAACTGAGGCCAGTTGCATTGTCCTCTTCCTGAGTTTTTTTTTTTTTAATATTTAATATAGAAAGCATAAGTATGAATACAACACAAGTAGTTTTCTCCTTTGGTTCATTCATGTGATGGAGTACATTAATTGATTATCAAAAACTGAACCATACCTAGAATAAACCCCACCTGCTCTTGGTGTAAAATTCTTATTATACATTGTAAGTTTGATTTGCTAATATTTTGCTGAGGTATTATGAGAAGTTAGTCTGTAGTTTTCTGGTAATGTTTATACCACCTCTTTTTTATCCATTTATCAGTAGATGGACATTTGGACTCTCTCCATAGTTTGACTATTGTTGATAATGCTGCTATAAACATCCAGGTGCATGTGCTCCTTCGAAACATTATTTTTGTATCCTTTGAGTAAATATGTAGTAGTGCAATTGCTGGATCACAGGGTAGTTCTATTTTTAAATTTTTGAGGAATCTCCACACTGTTTCCCAGAATGGATTTACCAGTTTGCATTCCTACCAACAGTATAAGAGAGTTTCCCTTTCTCCACATCCTCGCCAACATCTGTTATTTTCTGTGTTGTTCATTTTAGCCATTCTGACAGGTGTGAAGTTGTATCTCATTGTGGTTTTGATTTGTATTTCCCTGATGATGAGTGACGTTGGGCATCTGTATGTTTTCTTTGAAAAAATGTCTATCCATGTATTTTGCCCATTTCTTTTATTTTTTCCAAATTTTAATTTAGATTCCACTTAGTTAACATATAGTGTAATATTGTTTTCAGGAGTAGAATTTAGTGATTCATCACTTACATATAACATTCAGTCCTCCACAAAACAAGTGCTCTCCTTAATACCCATCACCTATTTAGCCCTTCTGCAGCCCACCTCCCCTCCATCAACCCTCAGTTTGTTCTCTATAGTTGAGAGTCTCTTATGGCTTGCTTCTGTCTCTTTTTTTCCCCTCTTCCCTTATGTTTGCCTGATTTGTTTCTTAAATTCCACATATGAGTGAAATCATATGGTAGTTATCTTTGTCTGACTTATTTTGCTTAGCATAATACACCCTAGTTCCATCCACATTGTTACAAATAACAAGACTTCTTTCTTTTTGATGGCTGAGAAATATTCCATTGTGTGTGTGTGTTTATATATATATATATATATATATATATATATATATATATGCCACATCTTTACCCATTCATCAGTCAGGACATCTGGCCTTTTTCCATAACTTGGCTACTGTTGATAGTAGTGCACATGCCACTTTGAATCAGTATTTTTGTATTCTTTGGGTAAATACCTAGTAGTGCACTTGTTTGGTCATAGGGAAGTTATATTTTTAACTTTTTGAGGACCCTCCATAATGTTTTTCAAAGTAGTTGCACCAGTTTTCCTTCCCACCAACAGTGTAAGAGGTTCCCCATTCTCCCCATCCTCCCCAAAATCTGTTGTCTCCTGTGTTGTTAATTTTAGCCATTCTAACAGGTGTGAGGTGATATCTTATCCTTGTTTTGATATGTAATTCCCTGGTGAGGAGCGATGTTGAGCATCTCTTTGTGTGTCTGTTGGTCATCTACGTCTTCTTGCGAAAAATATATATTCATGTCTTCTGCCCAATTCTTGATTATTTGTTTTTGGGTATTCAGTTTGCTAAGTTCTTTATAGATTTTGGATACTAACCCTTTATCAGATATGTAATTTACAAATATCTTCTACCATTCCATAGGTTACCTTTTAGTTTTGTTGATTGTTTTCTTCACTGTGTAGAAATTTTTTATATTCATGAAGCTCAATAATTTATCTTTGCATTTGCTTCTCTTACCTCAGGAAACATGTCTAGTAAGAAATTGTTCAGACTGATGTCAAAGAGGTTGGTGCCTACGTTCTCTTCCAGATTCTGATGAATTCCTGTCTAATATCTATGTATTTCTTAAATTTTATATTAATTTTTGTGTATGGTTTAAGTGGTCCAGTTTCATTCTTTTGCATTTTGCTGTCCAAACACCATTTGTTGAAGAGACTATCTTTTTTCCATTGGATATTCTCTGCTTTGTCAAAGATTAGTTGACTGTATGGTTGTGGGTCCATTTCTGGATTTTTTATTCTGTTCCATCGATCTAAATGTCTGTTTTTGTGCCAGTACCATACTGTCTTTATTGTTTCACTTTTTAATATAGCTGGAAGTTCAGAATGGTAATACCTGCATCTTTTCTTTTATTTTTCAGGATTGCTTTGACCATTTGTTTTTTTTTTTTTTTTATTGATAAAACATTTTAGGATTGTTTGTTCTAGTTCTGTGAAAAATGCTGGTGGTATTTTCATATGGATTGCATTAAATGTGTAGATTGCTTTGGGTAGCAAATTTTATCCATATTTTAATCAATATTTTTTCTTCAAATCCATGAGTATGGAACATTTTTTCATTTCTTTTTGTTACCTTCAATTTCTTTCATTAGTGTTCTGTTGTTTTCAGAGAACAGATCTTTCACCTATTTGGTTAGAATTATTCCTAGTTATTGTATGGTTTTGGGGGTAGTTCTAAATGGTATGGATTCCTTGGTTTCTTTTTCTGCTGCTTCATTATTGGTGTATAGAAATGCAACAGATTTCTGTATGTTAATTTTGTATCCTCTGACTTGACTGAATTTGTGTTTCAGGTCTAGCAATTTTTTGGTGGAGTCTTTCAAGTTTTCTACATAGAGTATCACGTTGTCTGGGAATATTGAAAGTTTCACTTCTTCCTTGCCAATTGGGATGCCTTTTATTTCTTCTTGTTGTCTTATTGCTGAGGCTTCCAGTACTATGTTAAATAACTATAGTGAGAGTGGTCATCCCTGTCTTGCTCCTAAACAAAGAGGAAAACGTTTAGTTTTTCCCCACTGAGGATGATATTAGCTGTGGGTCTTTCTTATATGGCCTTTATGATGTTGAGGTATGTTCCATTTATCCATACTTTTTTGGATGTTGTATTTTGTTAAATGTGTTTTTTTTTTTACATTTACATGATAAGAATCATGTGGTTCTTATCCTTTTATTAATGTGGTGTTTTATGTTGATTGATTTGTCAATATTGAACCACCCTTGGAGCCTAGGAATAAATCTCACTTGATCCTGCTGAATGATTATTTTATTTTTTTTTAATTTATTATTTTTTTTTAATTTTTTTTTCAACGTTTATTTATTTTTGGGACAGAGAGAGACAGAGCATGAACGGGGGAGGGGCAGAGAGAGAGGGAGACACAGAATCGGAAACAGGCTCCAGGCTCTGAGCCATCAGCCCAGGGCCTGACGCGGGGCTCGAACTCACGGACCGCGAGATCGTGACCTGGCTGAAGTCGGACGCTTAACCGACTGCGCCACCCAGGTGCCCCTGAATGATTATTTTAATGTACTGTTGGATTTGATTTGCTAGTATCTCGTTAGAAATTTTGCATCCATGTTCATCAAGGATATTGGCCTGTAATGCTCCTTTTTAGTGTGGTTTGTCTATTTTTGGAATTAATGTAATGCTTTCCATGTAGAATGGGTTTGGGGGATTTCTGTCCATTTCTACTTTTTCAAATGGTTTGAGAAGAATGAGTATTAACACTTCTTTAAATGTTTGGTAGAATTCCCCTTCAAAGCCATCTGGCCCTGCACTTTTGTATTTTGGGAGATCTTTGACTACCAACTCAGTTTCTTTGCTGGTTACTGGTCTGTCAAATTTTCCATTTCTTCCTGTTTCATTTTTGGTAGTTTATATATTTCTAGGAATTTATCAATTTCTTCTAAATTGTGCGATTAGTTGGAATATAATTTTTATAATATTCTCTTATAATTTATTGTATTTTTCTGGTGTTGGTTATGATCTCTAACCACTCCTTCATGATTTTATTAATTTGGATCCTTCTTCTTTTCTTTTTGATAAGAGTGGCTAGGGGTTTATTAATTTTATAGTTCTTTCAAAGAAGCAATTCCTGGTTTATTTGATCTGTTCTAGTGTTTTTTTGTTTGTTTTTATATCATTTATTTCTGTTCTGCTTTTTATTATTTCCCTTCTTCTGCTGACTTTAGTCTTGATTTACTGTTCTTTTTCTAGCCCCTTTAAGTTTAAGGTTAGGTTGTGTATTTGAGATTTTTTTTTGCTTCTTGAGTTAGGCCTATATTGCCATATACATCCCTCTTATGACCGCTTTTTGTACATACCAAAGGTTTTGGACTGTTGTGCTTTCATTTTTATTTGTTTCTATGTATTTTTTTTATTTCTTCCTTAAATTCCTTGTTAACCCATTCATTCTTTAGAAGGATGTTCTTTAACTGCAATGTATTTGTTGTCTTTCCAATTATTTTTTTCTTGTGGTTTACCTCAACTTTTATAGTGTTTGTGGTTGGAAAATATGCATGCTCTGATCTTAATCTTTTTGTACTTGAGACCTGATTTGTGACCCAGTATGTGAGGCATTGTTGAGAATGTCCTATGTGTTCTTGAAAAGAATGTGTTTATTCTATTTTAGGATGAAATGTTCTGAATATTTCTGTTAGTCGATCCAGTCCAGTGAGTCATTCAAAGTCATTGTTTCCTTGTTGATTTTTTCATTAGGAGATCTGTCCATTGATTCAAGTGAGGTGTTCAAGTCCCCTACTATTATTGTATTATTATCAAAGAGTTAATTTGTTTTTTTTTTAATGTTTTATTTATTTTTGAGAGTGAGAGAGAGACAGAGTGTGAGTGGGGAGGAGCAGACAGAGGGGAACACAGAAGCTGAAGCAGGCTCCAGGCTCTGAGCTGTCAGCACAGAGCCCAATGTGGGGCTTGAACCCATGAACTGTGAGATCATGACCTGAGCTGAAGTCCGACATTTAACTGACGAACCACCCAGGCGCCATATACTTTGTTTGTTTTTAATTGTTTTATATATTTTGTTTCTTCCAAGTTGAGGGCATATGTATTTAAAATTGTTAGATCTTCTTGTTGGATAGACCCCTTTATTATGATGTCGTGCCCCTGTTCATCTCTTTTTAGTCTTTGGTTTAAAATCTAGCTTGTCTGATATAAGTACGGCTACTCTGGCTTTCTTTTGATATCTATTAGCATGGTAAATTGTTCTCCATCTCCTCACTGTTTATCTGCATGTGTCTTTAGGTCTAAAATAGGCCTCTTTTAGGCATCGTATAGATGGGTCTTGTATTTTTATCCATTCTGATACCTTATGTATTTTGATTGGAGCATAGTCCATTTACACTCAGTGATTATTGATATATATGAATGTAGTGCCCTTTTTTATCTGTAAAGTCATTGTTTCTGGAGGTTTTCTCTGTTTCTTTCTAATCTTTATTACTTTTTCTTTCTTTCCCACTGAAAGAGTCCCTTTAAATATTTCTTTCCAGGTTTAGTGGTCATGAACTCTTTTTTTTGTTTGTTTGTCCGAGAAACATGTTTTTTATTTTTTACTAATTTTTTTTAATGTTTATTTATTTTTGAGAGAGAGAGACAGAGACAGAGAGAGGCAGAGAGAGAGGGAGACACAGAATCCAAAGCAGACACCAGGCTCTGAGGTGTCAGCACAGAGCCCGATGCAGGTTTGAAATCATGAACTGTGAGATCATGACCTGAGCTGAAGTCAGTCGCTTAAGTGACTGAGCCACCCAGGCAGCCCTGTCTGAGAAATTCTTGATCTCTCCTTCTGTTATCAATATCAGTCTTACTGTATAAAGTATTCTTGGCTGCATATTTTTTCCCATTCTGCATATTGAATATATCATGCAATTCCTGGCCTGCCAAGTTTCTGTGAATAGGCCTGCTATTAAACTTATTTGTCTTCTCTTGTAAGTTAGGGATTTCTTTTCCCTTGCTGCTTTTAGAATTCTTTTCTGTTTTGCAAATTTTACTACAACATGTCTTGGTGTTGTCCTCCTTTTGTTGATTTTGATGGGAGCTATCTGTGCCTCCTTTATTTGGATATCTGTTTCCTTCCCCAAATTATGGAAGTTTTTAACTATTATTTCCCCAAATAAACCTTTGGCTCCTTTTCCCCTCTCTTCTTCTGGGACTCCTATGATATGAATGTTATTACCTTTAATGGGTCACTGCGTTTCCTATATATACATTTGTGATCTTATATTTTTCTTCCCCTCTTATTTCAGCTTCATTATTTCCCCTAATTTTATCTTCTATATCAATTATTAATTCCTCTGCTTACTGCATCCATGTGGTCATTATAATCAGTCCATTTTGCATCTCATTTATAGCATTTTTTTTCAACCTGACTACTTCTTAAGTCTTTTAAATCTGTGATAAGTGATTCCCTGGTGTCTTCTATGCTATTCTCAAACTTAGGTAGTATCCTTATGATTGTCACTTTAAATTCTAGATCAGACATATTACTTATATCTATTTCAATTACATCTCTGGCTGTGACCTATTCTTCTTTCTTTTCAGATGAATAACTCTATTTTTGAATTTTGTCTGGGTCTCTGTCTTCTTCTCTGTGTTAGGAATGCCTGTTACGGTTCATGTTCCTGAGAGTAATGGCTTTATTAAGAAGAAGTCATATACTATTCAGGGCCTGGAACTTCAGGAAGTGTTTCTGTTGTACACTTCTGCACTCTGCTGCTGTGTTTTAGCTGCTCTTTCCTTCAGGTCAGTCCTTTGCAGAGTTTCTCTTTGCCTGCATTGGGGAGTATATGGACTTTGTCCAGAGTGTGGTGAGTTTTAACTAGTTGTGCTCTGGTCTGCTTGTTAAAAGAAGCCATATCCTATTTCCACTAGAGTTGAAGATTTTCAGCACTCTATGGTCAGTAGACTTTGTTCATGTAGGTTTTTTTTTCCTGGTCTTTTGGAGGAGGAGCCTCCTCCTCTGGTTCTCAGTCACACTTTCTCTAGTAAAGAAGCACCTGCAGAACACAGGTTGATCAGGCTTGGTGTAAGCACCTGAGGCCTCCACTGTTGGTACTGTTTTGTTCCCTGAAGTTGCTCTGTGCTAATGGGTGGAGGAGAAAAATGGAACCTGCCATTTCCCTCATCCCCAGAGAGTGGAGTTTGCAGCCCCTGTTGTCTGGGAAGCCCTAGCAGAAAAGGAAATAATCTCCCCTTGTGTATCCCAAGTCTCTCAAATATTTTTCTGGCTGTCAAAACAGCTAGATAAATATCAAAACATTCTGAACAAAGAAGAAATCCTTCACCCTGTCTGTTTCTGGGCTATCTGCCTGCCTGACAGTGCAGGGAACCTGTATTTTATCTCAGGCAGGCCAGCTGAGCTTCAACACTCCCCGCTTTAGGGACCTGGCCTTGCACAGACTCAAGCAGGTCCTCTGGTGGGAGGGTCTTGCTGGGTTGGGACTGATGCAGGTTTGTCCAAGAAGGACAGTTGCACTGGCACACAGAGCCAGATAATTTAGAGCAAAGCACAGCAAAAAGCCAATGTCCAGGTTAGCTGCCCTCAGCAGGTGTCTCTGCCGCTATGCTAAGGAATGGGGCTGTGCAATGACACCCTCCATATCTTTTGTCCCCTGTGGGGCAATGCCATCTCTTCCAGATGCACTTCCAGAAGAGGTAAATGTCTCTCCTTGTGTGTCTCAGGGGATCCTCCTATCATGCAGTCCACTCCAGAGCCTCTGCACTCCTCCACAGGGGCACCACTGTGCCCACCAGACTCCACACCGACCATGGAATGGATTTCTAAAACTCTCGTTTTTGAGTTCCACTGGTTGTCAAAACTCATGATAATCAAACACTCTCATTTTCCTAGTCAATGGTTTTGGGGAAGGGTGTTTCTTATTTTATCTCCTGTGCACTGAGCTCTTTCTCTCTCCCTCTCTCCTCTCTACGACCAGGGCTCCCTCCCATCTGAAACACCCATAATCATTTTTCTCCCTCTAATCATATGTCCACACTTCTTACCTTCCACAGTGGAACCTCCCTCTGTTTCCAACCTCCCTCTGGTTGTGCAGTTCTGTCAGTCTTCAGATCAATTTCTTGGGTGTTCAGAATGATTTGGTACTTATCTAGCTGTGTTTGAGGGAGGAGGGCAAACATAGGGTCCTCCTCCTACTCCACCACTCCTCCTCCTTCAGCTGATTGTGTTTTTAAAGAATTGGTTCATTTCATAAAGGTTATCAATCTATGGGCATATGATTGTTTATAATATTTTATATTATCCTTTTAATATCCATGAAATCTGTAGTGATGTCCCTCTTTCATTTCTGATATTAGTAACATTTGTGTCTTCTCTATTTTTTTTTTTTTTTTTTTACTTTCTATGGTTAGAGTCTTAGTGTTTTTATAAAATTTTTCAAAAAATCAACTTTTGGTTGTGTTGATTTTTCTCTATTGATTTCCTGTTTTCAGTTTCATTGATTTCTATTTCTCTTATTATTATTTTTTGTTCTTACTTTAGATTAAATTTGCTCTTCTTTTTCTAGTCATAAAGTGATTTTCAGATTTTTATTGAAAATGGTTTCAGATTTTTATTGTTTTAAAATATAGACATTCCGTGCTTGCTTCAACAGCACATACAGTAAAATTGGAACAGAACAGAGATTAGCAAGCATGGTCGCTGCACAAAGATGATATGTAAAATATATGGATTCAGTGCTCTAAATTTCCCTTTTAGTACTGCATTCACTGGATCCCTCAACGTTTGATGAGTTGTATTTTCATTTTCATTTAGTTTGAAATATTTAAAAAATATTTAAAATTTTTCTTAGTTCTTTTTTGACACATGTATTTTTAAATCTTCAAGTATTTTGGGATTTTTCAGCTATCTTTCTGTTTAGTTCTCCTTTAAATCCATTATGATATGACAGCTGACATTATACAATTTCTCTTTTTCTAAATTTGTTGAGGTGTATGTTATGGCCCTGAATCTGGTCTCTTTTAGTGAATGTTACATGTGAGCTTGAGAAAAATGTGTATTCTGCTGTTGTTTGTTGAAGTAGTCTATACATATCAATTATATGCAGTTGATTGATGATGCTACTGAATTCAACTATGTCCTTACTGATTTCTGCCTGCTGGATCTTTTGAAATCTATGACTATAATAGTGGATTCATTTATTTTTCCTTACAGTTCTATCAGCTTTTGCCTTACATATTTTGATGCTGTGTTGTTTGAAGCATATGCATTAAGGATTGTTGTGTCTTCTTGGATAATTGACCCTTTTATCATTATGTAATGAGTCTCTTTAACCCTAATAATTTTCCTTGCTCTGAAGTCTGCCCTGTCTGAAGTTAATATAGCTAATCCAGCTTTCTATTAGTGTTAGCATGGTATATAATTCTCCATCCATTTATTTTTAACCTACATGTGTCTTTATATTTAAAATGGCTTGTTTGTATACAATATATAGTTGGATCCACTCTGACAATATCTGTCATTTTATTGGTATATTTTAGGCCATTGACATTAAAAATAATAATTTATATAGATGGATTAATATTTACCATATTCATTACTGTTTTCTGTTTTTGTCCTTATTATTTGTTTCTATTTTTGTCTTCTACCCTTCTTCTACCTTCTCTGGTTTTAATTAAACATTTTATATCATTCCATTTTCTCTTCTTTCTTAGCATATTAATTATGCTTTCTCTTTTTTTTTTTTTTACTTTTTTAGTGGTTGTCCTTGTGTATGCAATATACATTTTAAACAAACCCAAGTCTACCTTCAAATAGCATTATACTACTTCCCAAGTAGAGCGACTACCTTATAATAGCAAAATATTTCTAATTCCTCCCTCCTGTACCTTGTATCATTGCTATCATTCATTTCACTTATACATAAGCTATAATCATTGACTACATTATTATTATTTTGAACAAACTATCATCTGTTAGATAAATTAGGAATAAGAAATGTTAATATTTTTATTTTACCTTCACTTATTCCTTTTCTAATGTTAATGTTATCTCTATGTAGATGGAATTTTTGACCTATTTCTCTTTCCTTCTCTGTGAATAACTTATTTTGACATTTTTTCTTCAAGGCAGATCTGGTGGAACCAAATTCTCTCAATTTTTTTTCAGCTGAGAAAGTGTAGTTACTCTTCAATTTTAAAGGATAATTTTACAGAAAATAGAATTATACGTTGGTGTTTTTTTTTTCTCTCAACACACTCTCTTCTTGCTTGCATAATTTCTGAGAAGTGAAATTTTGCTCTAAACTTTGCTTTTCTATAGGGAAGGCATTTTGTAACCCGACTACTATGAAGATTTTTTAATTTATCTTTAAGTTTCTGCAGTTTGAATATGATATAGCTAGGTGTACTTAAATGTAGTTATAATACTGATGTATTTTGCTTCCCTACACTTATGGAATAGAATCTGATGGTGAGGGCTTAAAACTTGTCTAAATAATTTAGTTAGAATGCAACCTTAAGCTGATGGCAAAATTATGGGAGAATGGGATGAACGAGTCATCTTAACAGCCTATGGTACTCAAAGATTTCTCACTCAGCAAGACAGATAGCAGTTCTTTGAGTAACAACAATGGTAGGAGCCAGAGTACTACGTGGCCTGTTATCTAAGCCAGAGGGAGAGAAAGGATCATGAAGCCTGGACTTTTATAGGATTAACTGTATTTATGACTGGTTGAGAGGAGCTAGGCATTCAGGGGCATTCACATGCAAGAATCTCATCAATCCATTTAACTTATATGGTTGTGTAAATTTGAATGTAACTTGTACCTAAATACAACCTATGAAATTCAAGGTTATTAATTTATTAATTAACAATTTCTATTGATAAAATTTGCTAGATTTTGTTCTAGGACAGAAATGCAATAAAGAACAAAACAAAATGACACCTTCATTATAATTGAGGAAGACAGATTATAAAAAAATAAACAAGTAAATTACAAGTCATATGAAATAAGTGCTATGAGAAAAATAAAGCAGAGAAAACAAAATGAAAATGACTTTGGGATGTTCTTTCAATTAGGATTGTAAAGAAAGGATTTTCTGATAAGGTGACATTTGAGCCTGAATAAAATGAGTGAGCATGCACCCTACATATTGGGCAGGAATGTTTTAGGCAGAGAGAGCAGAAGGTGCAAAGGTTCTGAAGCTAACATTTCAAGGCCTATTCTGGTGAGAGAAGGATGAAACTATTCTGTCCATTGGTATTTGATTGGGGGATGGCTGATCAAAGTGGATTGTCCTTGGGAATACTTACCAATACATTTATGAAATATGAAATACAACACAATTGTTGAGCTTGAATAAACACCTCTCTTCATTTAGTAGCTATATCTTAGTCAATTGTTCCAACAAATTACATGATAGGCAAATTTTACTTTTAAACCCTCTTTCTTATGCATCTCTTTTAACATCAGAGTCTAAGTTTATAATTGAACCATCCAATCTCCTCCTCTTACTTTTAAAGATGTTTTCTAGTTTATGTTCTTTTTGTACCATATTTTACATAAATAAATTTTCACAAAAAAGTTAAACATTGGGAAAATCTCCAAGTCAAAAATGATTCTTTAATTTGGCATTCATGATACAAATTGTAGGTCTTCATATATGTATATATAAAAATACACTTATGTGTTTAATATATTTTAATTTTAATTTAATTTAATTTAATTTAATTTAATTTTATTTTATTTATTTTTTTAATTTTATTTTTTAAAATTTACATCCAAGTTAATTAGCATATAGTGCAACAATGATTTCAGGAGTAGATTCCATAGTGCCCCTTACCCATTTAGCCCATCCCCCCCCCCCACAACCACTCCCGTAACCCTCAGTTTGTTCTTCATATTTATGAGTCTCTTCTGTTTTGTCCCCCTCCCTGTTTTTATATTATTTTGTTTCCCTTCCCTTATGTTCATCTGTTTTGTCTCTTAAAGTCCTCATATGAGTGAAGTCATAAGATTTTTGTCTTTCTCTGAATGACTAATTTCACTTAACATAATACCCTCCACTTCCATCCACATAGTTGCAGTGGCAACATTTCATCCTTTTTGATTGCCGAGTATTACTCATATACACATACATATATATGTATATGTACATATGTACATATGTACATGTATATGTATATGTATATATATGTATGTGTATATATATATATATATATATATATATATATATATCACATCTTCTTTATCCATTCATCAGTTGATGGACATTGGGGCTCTTTCCATACTTTGGCTATTGTTGGTAGTGCAGCTATAAACACAGGGGTGCATGTGTCCTTTCAAAACAGCACACCTGTATCCCGCAGATAAATGCCTAGTAGTGCAATTCCTGGGTCATAGGGTAGTTCTATTTTTAGTTTTTTGAGGAACCTCCATACTTTTTTCCAGAGTGGCTGCACCAGTTTGCATTCCCACCAACAATGCAAAAGAGATCCTCTTTCTCCCCATCCTCGCCAACATCTGTAGTTGCCTGAGTTGTTACTGTTAGCCATTCTGACAGGTGTAAGGTGGCATCTCAGTGTGGTTTTGTTTTGTATTTCCCTGATGATGAGTGATGTTGAGTATTTTTTCACGTGTTTGTTGGCCATCTGGATGTCTTCTTTGGAGAAGTGTCTATTCATGTCTTTTGCCCATGTCTTCACTGGATTATTCGTTTTTAGGTGTTGAGTTTGATAAGTTCTTTATAGAATTGGGATACTAACCCTTTATCTGATCTGTCATTTGCAAATATCTTCTCCCATTCTGTCAGTTGCCTTTTAGTTTTGCTGATTGTTTCCTTCGATGTGCAGAAGCTTTTTATTTTGATGAGGTCCTAGTAGTTCATTTTTGCTTTTGTTTCCCTTGCCTCTGGAGATGTGTTGAGTGAGAAGTTGCTGTGGCCAAGATCAAAGAGGTTTTTGCCTGCTTTCTGCTCGAGGATTTTGATGGCTTCCTGTATTACACTGAGGTCTTTCATACATTTTGAGTTTATTTTTTATGGATGGTGTAAGAAAGTGGTCGAGGTTCATTCTTCTGCATGTCGCTGTCCAGTTTTCCCAGCACCACTTGCTGAAGAGACTGTTTTTATTCCATTGGTTATTCTTTCCTGCTTTGTCCAAGATTAGTTGGCCATACGTTTGTGGGTCCATTTCTGGGTTCTCTATTCTGTTCCATTGATCTGAGTGTTCTTGTGCCACTACCATACTGTCTTCATGATGACAGCTTTGTAGTATAGCTTGAAGGCTGCGATTGTGATGCCTCCTGCTTTGGTTTTCTTTTTCAAGATCACTTTGGCTACTCGGGGTCTTTTCTGGTTCCATACAAATTTTAGGATTATTTGTTCTAGCTCTGTGAAGAATGCTGGGGTTATTTTGATAGGGATTGCATTGAATATGTATATTGCTTTGGGTAGTATCAACATTTTAACAATATTTGTTCTTCCTATCCAGCAGCATGGAATCTTTTTCCACTTTTTGTGTCTTCTTCAATTCCTTTCATAAGTTTTCTATACTTTTCAGTGTATAGATTTTTCATCTATTTGGTTAGATTTATTCCTAGGTATTTTATGTTTTTTTTGTGGAGCTGTAAATGGGGTCAATTCCTTGATTTCTCTTTCTGTCGCTTCATTGTTGGTGTAAAGGAATGCAACCGATTTCTGTGCATTGATTTTAAATCCTGCAACTTTGCTGAATTCATGAATCAATTCTAGCAGTTTTTTGTTGGAATCTTTGGGGTTTTCCATATACAGTATCATGTCATCTGTGAAGAGTGAAAGTTTGACCTCCTCCTGGCTGATTTGGATGCCTTTTATTTCTTTGTGTTGTGTGATTGCAGAGGCTAAGACTTCCAATAGTATGTTAAATAACAGTGGCAAGAGTGGATATCCCTGTCTTGTTCCTGACCTGAGGGGGAAAGCTCTCAGTTTTTCCCCACTGAGGATGATATTAGTGTTGGGTTGTATGTATATGGCTTTTATGATCTCGAGGTATGCTTCTTCTATCCCTACTTTCTTGAGGGTTTTTATTAAGAAAAAGATGCTGTATTTTGTCAAATGCTTTTTCTGCATCTATTGAGAGGATCATATAGTTCTTGTCCTTTCTTTAATGATGTGATGAATCATGTTAATTGTTTTGTGGATATTGTACCAACTCTGCATCCCAGGTATAAATCCCACTTGCTTGTGGTGAATAATTTTTTTAATGTATTGTTGGATCTGGTTGGCTAATACCTTGTTGAGAATTTTTGCATCCATGTTCATCAGGGAAGTTGGTCTATAGTTCTCTTTTTTAGTGGGGTCTCTGTCTGGTTTTGGAATCAAGATAATGCTGGCTTCATAGAAAGAGTTTGGATGTTTTCCTTCCATTTCTATTTTTTGGAACAGCTTCAAGGTAATAGGTGTTAATTCTTCCTTAAATGTTTGGTAGAATTTCCCTGGAAAGCCATCTGGCCCTGGACTCTTGTATTTTGGCAGATTTTTGACTACTAATTTGATTTCCTTACTGGTTATGGGTCTGTTCCAATTTTCTATTTCTTCCTGTTTTAGTTTTGATTTCATTCTTGACTTTTCATTCTTGATTTTCTTTATTCGGGTCCTTTCCTTTTCCTTCTTGATCAAACTGGCTAGTGGTTTATCAATTTTGTTAATTTTTTTCAAGGAACCAGCTTCTGGTTTCATTGATGTGTTCTACTGTTTTTGTTTGTTTGTCTGTTTATTTTTATAGCATCAATTTCTGCTCTAATCTTTGTTATTTCCTGTCTTCCGCTGGTTTGGGGTTTTATTTGCTGTTCTTTTCTAGCTCCTTACGGCGTAAGGTTGGGTTGGGTATCTAAGATCTTTCTTTCTTCTTTAGGAAGGCCTGGATTGCTATATACTTCCCTCCCATGACCACCTTTGCTGCATCCCAGAAGTTTTGGGTTGTGGTGTTATCATTTTCATTGACTTCCATATACTTTCTAATTTCTTATTTAACTGCTTGGTTAGCCCATTCATTCTTTAGTAGGATGTTCTTCAGTCTCCAAGTATTTGTTACTTTTCCAAATTTTTTCTTGTGGTTGATTACGAGTTTCATAGGATTGTGGTCTGAAAATATGCACGGTATGATCTCGATCTTTTTGTACTTACTTAGGGCTGACTTGTGTCCCAGTGTATGGTCTATTCTGGAGAATGTTCCAGGTGCACTGGAGAAGAATGTATATTCTGCTACTTTAGGATGAAATGTTCTGAATATATCTGTTAAGTCCATCTGGTCCAGTGTGTCATTCAAAGCCATTGTTTCCTTGTTGATTTTTTGATTAGATGGTCTGATCATTTCTGTGAGTGAGGTGTTGACGTCTCCTACTATTATAGTATTACTATCGACGAGTTCCTTTATGTGTGTGATTAATTGATTTATATATTCGGGTGGTGCCACATTTGGTGCATAAATGTTTACAATTGTTAGGTCTTCTTGGTGGATAGACCCCTTGATTATGATATAATGCCCTTCTGCATCTCTTGATACAGTCTTTATTTTAAAGTCTAGATGGTCTGATATAAGTATGGCTACTCCAGCCTTCTTTTGTTGACCATTAACATGATAGATGGTTCTCCATCCCCTTTTTTCAATCTGAAGGTGTCTTTAGGTCTAAAGTGGGTCTCTTGTAAACAGCATATAGATGGATTTTGTTCTCTTATCCATTCTGTTACGCTATGTCTTTTGATTGGAACATTGAGTCCATGGAAGCTTTGAGTGAGTACTGAAAGATATGAATTTATTGCCATTATGATGCTTGTAGAGATGGAGTTTCTTATGGTGTTCTCTGGTCCTTTCTAATCTTTGTTGCTTTTGGTGTTTATTTGTATATATATATATATATATATATATATATATATATATATATATTCATTGTTTCTCCCCTCAGAGAGTCCACCTTAAAATTTCTTTCAGGAATAGTTTAGTGGTCACAAACTGCTTTAATTTTTGTTTGTCTGGGAAACTTTTTATCTCCCCTTCTCTTTTGAATGACAGCCTTGCTGGATAAAGAATTCTTGGCTGCATATTTTTCTGATTCAGGACACTGAATGTATACTGCCACTCCTTTCTGGACTGCCAAGTTTCTGTGGATAGGTCTGCTGCAAACCTGATCTGTCTTCCCTTGTAGGTTAGGGACTTTTTTCCCTTGCTGCTTTCATGATTCTCTCCTTGCCTGAGTATTTTGTGAATTTGATTATGATATGCCTTATTGATGGTCGGTTTTTGTTGAATCTAATGGGAGTTCTCTGTGCTTCCTGGACTTTGCTGTCTGTGTCTTTCCCCAGATTAGGAATGTTTTCCGCTATGATTTGCTCACATACCCTTTCTACCTCTATTTCTCTTTCTTCCTTTTCTGGGATCCCTATTATTCTGATGTTGTTCCTTTTTAATGAGTCACTGATTTCTCTAATTTTTAAATTGTGCTCTTTTGCCCTGATCTCCCTCTTTTTTTCTGTTTCATTATTCTCTGTAAGTTTTCCTCTATATCACTGATTGTTCTGCTTCATCCGTCCTTGCCGCTGTTGCAACCATCCATGATTACAGCTTAGTTATAGCATTTTTAATGTCATTCTGGCTATTTTTTACTTCTTTTATCTCTGCAGAAAGGGATTCTAATCTAATTTAGACTCCAGCTAGTATTCTTATTATTGTGATTCTAAATTCTGGTTCAGACATCTTGCTTTATTCACTGTTAGTTAAATCTCTGGCTGTCGTCTATTTGTGCTCTTTCTTTTGGGGTGAATTCCTTCATTTTCTCATTTTGAAGGGAGAAAAGTAATTAATGAGGTAGAAAAATTGAAATTAAAGAAATTTTAAAAAGTATCAAAATTAAAAATTAAACACACACACACACAAATCAAATAGATGATGCTGGATCCTCGGTGTGTTTTGGTCTGGGTGTTGAAAGTAGTTTGACAGGTAAGAGAAAAAAAGGTGGGTGGAAGAAAAAAAAGGAAATCATTTGACAATTTGAAAAAATGAATACATTGAAGTAAATTAAAATGAGATGATGGGGGTAAAATAGAATTTGAAAAAATATACACAAAGTAAAGAATATAGTAGACAAAATTAAGAAAAATATTTTTAAGAAAAATTAAAAATAAATATGAACTTTTTCTCTTTCTGTATTTAAGAAAAAAGAAAAGAAATGAAAAAGAGAAAAAAGGTTTTAATAGAGAAAAAAAGAAATCATTTGAAAATTTGAAAAAGTGAATACACTGTAGCAGACTAAAATAAAATGATGGAAGTAAAATAAAATTTGAAAAAAATTACATAAAAGCAAAAATATAGTAAAAAAAATTAAATGAAAATATTTTTAATAGAAGTTGAAAATAAAATGAAGTTTTTTTTCTTTCTGCATTCCAGAAAAAGAAAAGAAACAAAAAGAGAAAAAAAGAAAAAGAAAGATAAAAAAGGAAATTGTTTGAAAACTTGAAATGGTGAATACACTGTAGTAAACTAACATAAAATGATGGAAGTAAAATAGAATTTGAAAAAAATTACACACATGTAAAAAATATAGTAATAAAAATTAAAGACACAATTTTAATAAAAATTGAAAATAAAGATGAAATTTTTCTCTTTCTGTACTCAAGAAAATTAATTGTAAAAGAGAAAAAGAAAAGAAAGAAAATTGAATAGATGATTCTGCTAACAAATTGAAGTAGGACTGAAATTGGTTCATTTTCCCCTAGAAGTGGATCTGTGTAGCTCTTTATAGTCCATAAACTAAGAGGTCAGTGAGACTTGCGTTCTTGAGAGTGTAGTTGGCCCAGTGGGCAGTGCTCAGTTTAACAGCTCCACTCACCACTAGATGGCGCTGCAAGCCTACTTGGGTGGAGTGTTGAGGTGCTCATAGGTGCGTATGCGCATGCGAGGGAGTGGTGAAAATGATGCCATCCAGGTACCTAGTCTGTTCTCCCGGATCAGCAACCACACACCTGTCCTCTGTCTTCAGCTGTCGTCTACTCCTCGCTTTTGTAGCCTCTGTGACCAGTCCCCAGGCAGTACCTCTCTCCCAATTTTTGTCTCAGATATAGCTGTATTCCCCAGCCCCTTAATTCTGAAGGACTGTGGCTTTGACCCGTTCCACCCCTTTGCAGAAGGGTCTCACCGAGCAATGGCAGAATGAACAATGGCAGAATGAGCAATGGCCAAATATCGACTGCACCCAGGAAGGCCTGTAGGACCCTGCTGCTGCCGGTGCCCCGAGACTGGCCAGGTGCCAGTTCGCTCCAGAAAAAGTTCACGAGACAGTGTAGCAGCAGCATTTCAGGGATTATGGAAAATCACAACACACATCTGGCACCAGACTTCACCCTTCATGACCTTGCCCCAGCACCAGTGAATGTGGCTGCCTTCCGGGGTCTGCTGGGACGAGGTGGCATCAACAGTCTCTACCAAATGTCCTTCGAACAGTGAAACCACTTTTCCCTGTGTTGCCCGAGAACCTCCCAGAACCCACTCTGTTACTGGGGATTCACCTTTCCCACCAGAGCACCACGAGGTATTGAGCTGTGGAGGTGCAGCCTTTGCACTCCCCTTGTTTACAGTTTTAATGGAATTTAAACCCTCCTTTCTCCTTTCCCCCTTTTTAGTTTAGTCCCTGCGGCTGTTTCCAATTTTCCACTTTCTCTCCAGCTGCTTTTGGGGAAGGGTGATTTTCCCATATTCTCCCCCGCACCCCGCCACAGTCTCCTTTCTCTGCCCACAAAAGCGGTTCCCTACCTTCTGCGGCTTCTTGCTCCCCAAATTCACTTCTCCATGCCACGTACTGGCTGAATTCTGTGGTTCAGGTTGTTCAGATTGTTGTGTTAATCCTCCAATCACTTTCCTACGTGTGTAAGATGGTTTAGTTTTGGTCTGGCTGTATTTCATGGATGTGAGACATACATAAAACTTCCATGCTGTTCTGCCATCTTGTCTCCTCCCTATATATTTATTTTATATATGAAGTATATATATAATTTTAATTGTGGTATAGTTAAGAAGTATATATATATATATATAATTTTAATTCTAGTATAGTTCATATACAGTGATATATCAGTTTCAGATGTATAGTGAATTGCTGTAGTAATCAAACATTTCTATAAATTACTCAGTGCTCATCAAGATAAGTGTGCTCTTAATCCCTTTAATTTATTTCACCCATCTCCCCACCTACACCCCCTCTGTAGCCATCAATTTGTTTTTTATAGTTAAATCTCTGTTTTTTAGTTTGTCTCTTTTTTTCTTGTTTGATTCTTAAATTTCACAAATGAGTGAAATCTTATGATATTTTTCTTTCTCTGACTGGTTTATTTCACTTAGCATTTTACCCTCTGCATCTATTCATGTTGCAAATGGCAAGATTTAATTCCTTTTTATGGCTGAGCAATATTCCATTGTCTATATATAGGAGATCTTCTTTATCCATTCAGCTATCAGTGGATACTTGTAATGCTTCAATAAGTTGGCTATTGTAAATAATACTGCAATAGACATAAAGACGCTTATATCTTTTCAAATTAGTGTTTTCATATTATTTATTTAAAATTTTTTAATGTGTGTATTTATTTTTGAGACAGAGACAGACATAGCATGAGCAGGGGAGGGGCAGAGAGAGGGGGAGACACAGAATCCGAAGCAGGCTCCAGTCTCCGAGCTGTCAGCACAGAGCCTGATGTGGGGCTCGAACTCACAGACTATGAGATTATGACCTGAGCTGAAGTCAAATGCTCAACCAACTGAGCCACCCAGGAGCCCCAGTGTTTTCATATTCTTTGCATAAATACCCAGTAGTGGAATTACTGGATCATATGGTAATTCTATTTTTAATTTTTTGATGAACCCTCAAACTGTTTACTACAGTAGCTCTACCAATTTGCATTCTCACCAACAGTGCACAAGGGTTCCTTTTTTTTCCATATCCTTGCCAATACTTGTTTCTTGAGTTTTTGATTTTAGCCATTCTGGCAGCTATGATATCACATTGTGGATTTGATTTGCATTTCCCTGATCATTAGTGATGTAGAGAATCTTTTCACATATCAGTTGGTGATCTGTATATCTTCTTTGGAGAACTTTTTATGTCATCTGCCCAGTTTTTAGTTGGGTTATTTGGCTTTTTTTGGAGTTGAATTGCATAAGTTCCTTATATATTTTGGATACTAATCCTTTATCAGATATGTCATTTGCTAATATTATCTCCCATTTAGTAGATTGTCTTTTAGTTTTTTGTTTGTTTGTTTCCTTTTCTGTGCAGAAGGTTTTTAGTTTGATGTAGTACCAATAGTTTATTTTTCATTTTGTTTCTATTGCCTGAGGAGACATGTCTACAAAGATGTTGTTATATCTGATGTCAGAGAAATTACTACCTGTGCTCTCTTCTAGGATTTTTATGGTTTCAGGTCTCCCATTTAGATCCTCAACCCATTTTGAGTTAATTTTTGTGTATGGTGAAAGAAAGTGACCCAGTTTCAGTTTTTTCCATGTTGCCATATAGTTCTCCCAACATCATTTGTTAAAGAGGCTGTCTTTTTCCCAGTGCATATTCTTGTCTCCTTTGTCAAAGATAAATTGACAATATAACCATGGTTTTATTTCTGGGCTCTCTATTCTGTTCTGTAGATCTGGTGTGTCTGTTTTTGTGTAAATACCATACAGTTTTTATTAGTTCAGCTTTTTAGTATATGTTGAAATATGGGATTCTGATACCTTCAGCTTTATTTTTATTTTTCAAGATTCCTTTGTTTTTTTGGGGTATTTTGTGGTTACATACAAATTTTAGGATTATTTTGTCTAGTATGTGAAAAATGCCATTGATATTTTAATAAAGATTGCATTAAATCTGTCGATTGCTTTGGTAGTACTAACATTTTAACAATAGAAAATATTCAAAATAAAGCAGTAAGAGAGATTTTTTTTCAAGTTTTTATTTAAATTCCAGTTAGTTAACATACAGTGTAATATTGGTTTCAGGTGTAGAATTTAGTGATTCATTATTTATATAGAACACCCAGTGCTCCTAACACGTGCCCTCTTCAAGAGGGATATTTTTAATCATAAATAATTGATTTCAAATCATTTAAATATTCCCAAAATATTTTTTTCAACTCAAACGTGAAAATAACATGCTATGTTGTTCTTTGATTCTTTTTATAACACATTTACCCATGTAAAACTGGTTTTCACATGAAACTTATGTTGTAATTCAAAAGAAGTATTTATAGGAGCTCTATGAACTTAAAGACTATTAGAAGACATCTAGGTGCCACTCAAAAAAATTTTAAAGGTTAATTATAGTCTTGCAGCAACATTTACTGTTACTTTAAAATGGTTTCTGAAAAAATTCTTTCCATTATTAAAAAACAAAAAACCTTTGAGCACCCACTATGTACCTGGCAATATGCTATAGGCTTGCTTTATATGTTTGCTCACTTGAATTCATTAAGATACAAATGTATTTTACTAACCTCTAACTTTATGTGACAAAATAATGTAGAATACAAATATATTTTTGTAACATTTAATTGGGCAAACACAACTTGTAAATATTAAAGATAATGTAAATGTCCTGGTTCATTCTTTGTCATCTCTGCTTTCTTAGATAAATGTTTAGTTTTACTTAGTGAATGACAGACCTCTTTATTTCAGTTTACTAAATCTAATGATTAGAATGGCAATAGCTTTGTAATGAAAACAGCTCTGATATGATAATAAGTGTGCAGACCTGGTGCTATTAAGTAGAACGCTTAGCATTTCTATTCCTAAAGATAAATGTCTTTACTCAAATTCTCTTTAATAAAATAAAAATACCATTAACAAGATCTTGAATTTTAATAGGCCTATAAGAAGTTGTCTTTGTATGATATTACTGATTTCCTCATTTCTCACTGTTTAACTACTATGAAATTGTCCAGCAATTCTCAAAATGTGTTTCTACACTTGAATTGCTAATTAAGTCTTAATTTGAAAATCAGGCTTGCTCCTTCTTAAATCTTAACAACTCAAAAACTTCTCTTTTATTTTTTTGGTAATGCTACAATTACACATTTTATTGGTTATTTGCTTAGTTGTAATTTTATTTTATTTTATTATTTTTAATATGAAATTTATTGTCAAATTGGTTTCCATACAACACCCAGTACTCATCCCAACAGATGCCCTCCTCAATGCCCATCACCCACTTTCCCTCCCTCCCACTCCACATCAACCCTCAATTTATTCTCAGTTTTTAAGAGTCCCTGATGGTTTGGCTCCTTCTCTCTCTTTTTCTTTCCTTCCCCTCCCCCATGGCCTTCTGATAAGTTTCTCAGGATCCATATAATAGTGAAAACATATGGTGTCTGTCTTTCTTTGTATAACTTACTTCACTTAGCATAACACTCTCCAGTTCAATCCACGTTGCTGTAAAAGGCCATATTTCATGCTTTCTCATTGCCAAGTAGTATTCCATTGTATATATAAACCACAACTTCTTTATCCATTCATCAGTTGATGGATATTTAGGCTCTTTTCATAATTTGGCTATTGCTAAAAGTGCTGCTATAAACATTGGGGTACAAGTGCCCCTATGCATCAGCACTCCTGTATTCCTTGGGTAAATTCCTAGCAGTGCTATTCCTGGGTCATATGGTAGATCTATTCTTAATTTTTGAGGAAACTCCACACTGTTTTCCAGAGTGGCTGCACCAGTTTGCATTCCCACTAACAGTGCAAGAGGGTTTCCATTTCTCCACATCCTCTCCAGCAACTATAGTCTCCTGAATTTTTCATTTTAGCCACTCTGACTGGCGTGAGGTGGTATCTCAGTGTGGTTTTGATTTGTATTTCCCTGATGAGGCGTTACATTGAGCATCTTTTCATGAGACTGCTGGCCATCTGGATGTCTTCCTTAGAGAAGTGCCTATTCATGTTGTCTGTCCATCTCATCACTGGATTGTTTTTCAGGTGTGGAGTTTGGTGAGCTCTTTATACATTTTGGATACTAGCCCTTTGTCCGATATGTCATTTGCAAATTTTTTTCCCATTCCGTTGGTTGCCTTTTAGTTTTGTTGATTATTTCCTTTGCAGTGAGGAAGCTTTTTATCTTCATGAGGTCACAGTAGTTCATTTTTGCTTTTAATTCCCTTGCCTTTGGCGATGTATCAAGTAAGAAATTGCTGCGGCTGAGGTCAGAGAAGTTTTTTACTGCTTTCTCTCTAGGGTTTTGAATGGTTTCCTTTCTCACATTCATGTCCTTTATCCATTTTGGGTTTATTTTTGTGAATGGTGTAAGAAAGTGGTCTAGTTTCATCCTTCTGCATGTTGCTGTCCAGTTCTCCCAACACCATTTGTTAAGGAGACTGTCTTTTTTCTGTTGGATATTCTTTCCTGTTTTGTCAAAGATTAGTTGGCCATAGTTTTGTGGGTCCAATTCTGGAGTCTCTCTTCTATTCCATGGGTCTATGTGTCTGTTTTTATGCTAATAACATGCTGATGATTACATGATGATGTAAGCTTTGTAGTAGAGGCTAAAGTCTGGGATTGTGATACCTCCCACTTTGGTCTTTTTCTTCAAAATTACTTTGGCTATTCGGGGTCTTTTGTGGTTCCATACAAATTTTAGGATTGTTTGTTCTAGCTTCGAGAAGAATGCTTGTGCAATTTTGATTAGGATTGCATTGAATGTGTAGTTTTCTTTGGGTAGTATTGACATTTTAACAATATTTATTCTTCCAATCCATGAGCAGGGAATGGTTTTCAATTTCTTTGTATCTTCTTCTATTTCCTTCCTAAGCTTTCTATAATTTTCATCATACAGATCCTTTACATCTTTGGTTAGGTTTATTCCTAGGTATTTTATGCTTCTTGGTGCAATTGTGAATGGGATCAGTTTCTTTATTTGTCTTTCTGTTGCTTCATTATTAGTGTGATGCAACTGATTTCTGTACATTGATTTTGTATCCTGCGACTTTGCTGAATTCATGTATCAGTTCTAGCAGACTTTTGGTGGAGTCTATCAGGTTTTCCGTGTATAATATCATGTCATCTTCAAAAAGTGAAAGCTTGACTTCATCTTTGCCAATTTTGATGCCTTTAATTTCCTTATGTTGTCTGATTGCTGATGCTAGTACTTCCACCACTATGTTAAACAACAGCGGTGAGAGTGGGCATCCCTGTCGTGTTCCTGATCTCGGGGAAATCTCTCAGTTTCTCCCCATTGAGGATGATATTGGCTGTGGGCTTTTCATAAATGCCTTTGATGATGTTTAAGTATGTTCTTTCTATCCCGACTTTCTCGAGGGTTTTTATTAAGAAAGGATGCTGAATTTTGTCAAATGTTTTTTCTGCATTGATTGACAGGATCATATGCTTCTTATCTTTTCTTTTATTAATGTGATGTATCACATTGATTGATTTGCGAATGTTGACCCAGCCCTGCAGCCCAGGAATGAATCCCACTTGATCATGGTGAATAATTCTTTTTATATGCTATTGAAATCGATTTGCTAATATCTTGTTGAGAATGTTTGCATCCATATTCATCAGGGATATTGGCCTGTAGTTCTCTTTTTTTGCTTGATCTCTGTCTGGCTTGGGAAACAAATTAATACTGGCTTCATAGAATGAGTCTGGAAATTTTCCTTCCCTTTCTCTTTTTTTGGATTGGCTTGAGAGGGATAGGTATTCTCTCTGCTTTAAATGTTTGGTAGAATTCCCCTGGGAAGCCATCTGGTCCTGGACTGTTATTTGCTGGGAGAGTTTTGATAACTGATTCAATTTCTTTGCTGGTTATGGGTCTGTTAAATTGTTCTATTTCTTCCTGTTTAAGTTTTGGAAGTGTGTGGGTGCTTAGGAATTTGTCCATTTCTTCCAGGTTGTCCAGTTTGTTGGCATATAATTTTTCATAGTATTCCCTGATAACTGCTTGTATTTCTTAGGGACTGGTTGTCATAATTCCATTTTCATTTATGATTTTATCTATTTGGGGCACCTCCCTTTTCTTTTTGAGAAGCCTGGCTAGAGGTTTATCAATTTTGTTTATTTTTTCAAAAAACACAACTCTTGGTTTCATTGATCTGCTCTACAGTTTTTTTAGATTCTAAGTTGTTTATTTCTGCTCGGATCTTTATTATTTCTCTTTTCCTGCTGGGGTTAGGGTGTCTTTGCTTTTCTGCTTCTTTCCTTTAGGTGTGCTGTTAGATTTTGTATTTGGGATTTTTCTTGTTTCTGGAGATAGGCGTGGATTGCAATGTATTTTCCTCTCAGGACTGCCTTTGCTGCACCCCAAAGCATTTGGATTGTTGTGTTTTCATTTTCATTTGTTTCCATATATTTTTTATTTTCTTCTCTAATTTCCTGGTTACCCATTAATTCTTTACTAGGGTGTTCTTTAACCTCCATGCTTTTGAAGGTTTTCCAGACTTTTTCCTGTGGTTGATTTCAAGCTTCATAGCATTGTGGTCTGAAAGTGTGCATGGTATGATCTCAATTCTTGTATACTTATGAAGGGCTGTTTTGTGACCCAGTATGTGATCTGTCTTAGAGAACGTTCTATGTGCACTCAAGAAGAAAGTATATTCTTTTGCTTTGGGATGCGCAGTCCTAAATATATCTGTTAAGTCCATCTGATCCAATGTATCATTCAGGGCCCTTGTTTCTTTATTGATCCTGTGTCTAGATGATCTATCGCATGTTGTAAGTGGAGTATTAAAGTCCCCTGCAATTACCACATCCTTATCAATAAGGTTGCTTACGTTTGTGATTAATTGTTTTATATATTTGAGGGCTCCCATATTCGGCATGCAGACATTTATAATTTTTAGCTATTCCTGATGGATAGATCCTGTTATTATTATATAATGGCCTTCTTCATCTTTTGTTACCTTTAATTTACAGTCTAGTTTTTCTGATATAATTATGACTACTCCAGCTTTCTTTTGACTTCCAGTAGCATGATAGATAGTTCTCCATCACCTCACTTTGAAGCTGAACATGTCCTCAGTCTAAAATGAGTCTCTTGTAGACAGAAATAGATGGGTCTTTCTTGCTTTTTTTGTCCATTCTGATACCCCATGTCTTTTGGTTGGAGCATTTAGTCCATTTACATTCAGTGTTATTATTGAAAGATATGGGTTTAGAGTCATTGTGATGTCTGTAGGTTTCATGCTTGTAGTGATGTCTCTGGAACTTTGTGGTCCTTGCTACATTTCACTCACAGAATCCCACTTAGGATCTCTTGGAGGGCTGGTTTAGTGGTGATGAATTCCTTCAGTTTTTGTTTGTTTGGGAAGAACTTTATCTCTCTTATTCTGAATGATAGGCTTGCTGGATAAAGGATTCTCGGCTGCATATTTTTCCTGTTCATCACATTGAAGATTTCCTGCCATTCCTTTCTAGCCTTCCAAGTTTCAGTAGGAAGGTCCGCTACTACTGTTATGTGTCTCCCTTTGTAAGTTAGAGCCTGTTTATCCCTAGCTTCTTTCAGAATTTTCTCTTTATCCTTGTATTTTGCCAGTTTCACTATATGTCGTGCAGAAGATTGAGTCAATTTACGTCTGAAGGGAGTTCTCTGTGCCTCTTGGATTTCAATGCCTTTTTCCTTCCCCAGATCAGGGAAGTTCTCAGCTCTGATTTGTTCAAGTATACCTTCAGCTACTTTCTCTCTTCATCTTCTGGCATTCCTATGATATGGATATTGTTCCGTTTCATTGCATCACTATGTTCTGTGATTCTCCCCTCATAATCCTGGATTTTTTTTATCTCTCTTTTTCTCAGCTTCCTCTTTTTCCATAATTTTATCTTCTAATTCACCTATTCTCTCCTCTGCCTCTTCAGTCCATGCTATGACCACCTCCATTTTATTTTGCACCTAATTTATAGCATTTTTTAGCTCCTCATGCCTATTTCTTAGTCCCTTGATCTCTGTAGCCATGGATTCTCTGCTGTCCTCCCCGCTTTTGTCATGCCCAGCGGTTAATTTTATGAGTATTATTCTAAATTCTTGTTCTGTTATATTGGTTAAATCGTTTTTGATCAATTCTTTAGCTTTCGCACCTTTCTGGCATTTCTTTTGAGGAGAACTCTTCCGTTTCGTCATTTTGGGTAGTCCCTGTGGTGGCTCCAAACTTTAAGGCACTTCCCCTGTGCTGTCCGGAGTAACTTATGTTGGTGGGCAGGGCCACAGTGAGACCCGATGTCTGCCCTCAACCCACCACTGCGGCCACAGGCAGACTGGTGTGTACCTTCCCTTCCCTTCTCCCCGGGGCAGGACTCTCTGTGGAGTGGTGTGGCCCCCATCTGGGCTACTTGCACACTGCCAGGCTTGTGGTGCTGCTTCAATGGTATCTGGCCAAGGGCATATTAGCCATGGTGTATCTGCAAGGTGAACAGGGGCAGGAGTGGCAGGCTTAGCTTGCTTTGCCATCAGTGGTCTCCTGTGGGAGGGGCACTGCAGCACTGGTGGGGAGGCAGGCCTGTAGGAGGGATATATCCACAGAAGCACAGCATTGGGCATTTGTGCAGTGCAAGCAAGTTTGTTGATGGGAGCTGGTTCTTTTTGGAGCTTCGGTTGGGGGTTGGGAGAGGGAAATGGCACTTACCTGACCCTTTGTTCACCGCCAAACTGAGCTCTGTCTACCGGGGCTCAACAACTCTCCCTCAAGTTGTTCTCTTGCCATCCCAGGTCTCTGAGAGCAAAGGTGTTGACTTTTAACATTCCAGATGGTAAGTCCCGCCGGCTGTCAGAACTCACGGAGTCTGTCCCCTCCACTTTTGCAAGCCATTTTTCAGTGGCTCTGCCTTGCTGGGCGGGCTGCCCCTCCACCACCTGGCTCCCTCCCACTAGTCTGTGTAGCATGCACTGCCTTTCTGCCCTTCCTACTCTCTTCTGTGGGCCTCTTGTCTATGCTTGGCTCTGGAGAGTCCATTCTGCTAGTCTTCTGGCAGTTTTCTTGGTTATTTAGGCAGATGTGAGCAGAATCTAAGTATCAGCAGTACAAGGTGAGCCCAGCGTCCTCCTACACTGCCATCTTCCCCTCTCCTAGAAACTTCTCTTTTGATTTCATAACAAGTGAATACTTGGCTAATTAAAAGTAAAAGATGATAAAAAGCTAAAAACCTCAGCCTGCTAACACTTGAATAAAACATAATAGGGATCACCTTGGTTTCTTAAAGAAATAAACTCAAAAAAAGTTATTTTAATATTAATAAGTGTAACAGTAATTTAATAAATACTATCAATGGAGAAATTTGGTCTTTGAAATAGAACAAAGACTCTACATGTTATCTGTATATAACAGTACTATTTTATCGCTATAAAATTACTAAATTTCCAACTCTTATGTGTAAATGAATTATGAATGCTATGTTTAAAATGTAAGTTTGGTCTGGGCTTTCTTTCATGAAGACTGGTTTGTATACTCTAACCATTTGTAGAGTTGAATTCTGTTATGGTAGAGCTTAATTTTTAAAGCACGTATTTGATTTTACTACAGGTCAAAAGTCAACTTTAGAAATATAACCAATTCATATCTTAATACTGAATAAATGGTATGCACTTAACATATGCAAGATACTGTACTAAGCACTTATTTTTTGGGGTTTTAGAATATATAGGTTGCTCTTTCAAATATAAAGTTCTAACATTTTTAAATTATAAATCATTCATTACCAGAATATATCCTTCTTTTATAGACCACAAACTCAGTGATCCAAAAAGTTTTAAATTTTTCCTGGAACTAATAGCAAGAGAAATATCCCAGGTCTATCAGTAAGTAGAGCATTAAGCAAGGAAATTTACAAGAAGATCTAGAATAGTGCCACAATTTGGAATTATATTCTAAATTAGTACTTTTCAACAAATTCACATGTAAAATGAAAAAAAATCCAATGATGTAACAAAATTTTTATTACCTATTCTTCCGTCACAATGAGGTATATAATTACAGATATAATTGCAGTATAACTTTATTGTTTGCCTTGCACAAATTGCTAGAGTCTTAGAGTTTCTTTAAAAATCTAGTCCAGGGGTGCCTGGGTGGCTCAGTTGTTTAAACATCTTAGGTCATGATCTCAAAGGATGTGAGTTGGAGCCCCGCATTGGGCTCTGTGTTGACAGTTCAAAGCCTGGAGCCTGGTTCAGATTCTGTGTCTCCCTCTCTCTCTGCCCTTCCCCTGCTCATGTTCTAATAAAATTTTAGTTCAAATCAACACTAATTTTTAATTTCATGAAAAAAACAAACAAAAAAGCTATCCAAATGTTCAAGGCAGCTGCTGCCTTAAAATTGAATTGAACTGTCTTGTAATTGTACATGTTTTTAAAAATCTAAGAATTCTGGCATTTTTTAGTAACCTAAGTCCACTTGAATACCTTAATAATGTGTGAGGAAAAATTTGTGTCATCTTTATCATCTACATACATCCCAATTCAGAATACAATGATTCAAGTGTTTGAAGGAAGCACTTGTTTGCATGAATGCATTACAGATTCATTTGTTTAAAATGAATAAACTCCAAATAATGTTAACTTACATGTAATGTTTCTTGACATGGGATCAATGCACAACCAATACATGAAAGGAGTATTAAATTGGGAATGAGGTTCTCCTTCCCACTCCCATCTCCAATGTTTGGAAGAAGAAGGTTATGCAAATAAAATTGTGGGAGAAAGGTTTTTTTTAAACTTTTTATTTTAGAAGCTTAATGGTGTTATAGAAGTGATATTATACCTCAGAAAGGGGGTAATGCCTGTTTAAAAGCTAAACTACATCTTCTTTACTTTTCTCAAATTCTCTATAAATCTTTCATGACAGTTTATTTAACAAAGTGTCATTGAAACTGTATAGGTGATTGATGTGGCCCATGTAAGATCAACATGAAATGTTTGTAAATGTCAGCAAAATGTGACCATCTGAAAGCATATAAGGATGAAGTTTCTGTGAAAGTAAAAAAAAAAAAAACAGAAAAATGTTTATCTTATTCTTTGTTTTCTGGTATGCAATTACAAATTCATAGAAGAAATATTCCATTTGATTTTTCTTGGAGTTCATGTCATCAGAGGTTTAATTTACTTTTGACATTCACCTTTTCAAAGCTCTGTTCTCTTATTCATTGGATAAGTTTCCACTATCACCTATGGAAAAATGGTATAGGCTCAATATTTCTGAGAAAATGACAATTGTTTTGGGAAGTATGGGCAGAACCTTGACCAGAAACTTTATGTACAGATTATAGGAGATTATCAACTTGGAACTGTCACTGAAAAGTTCCTTTTTATTGACATGGAGAAAAAAGCATTGTTGGCTTTCCATTTACTTGAAAAAATACTGATATAAAAACAAATATACTAAGATAGAAAATAAAAGAGAAGGAAAAATAATAGATTAAACTATATAAATATGTAAGAGCACACCAGTAGCTCACTCTGCATTGAATAGTTTCTTTTTTTCTTTTAAATTCTACTATAGTTAAAATACAGTGTTATATTAGTTTCAGGTGTACAATACGGTCATTCAACAATTTCATACATCATCCAGTGCTCATCACAACAAGTGCACTCCTTAATCCCCACCACCTATTTTACCCAATCCCCCCACCCACCTCCCCTCCATTAACCATCAGCTTCTTCTCTACACTTAAGAGTATGTTACTTGATTTGACTCTTTTTCCTTTAGCTCATTTTTTGTTTGTTTCTTAAATTCAACATATGAGTGAAATTATACGGTATTTGTCTTTCTCTGACTGAATTATTTCACTTAGCATTATACTCTCTAGCTCCTTCTATGTCGCTGCAAATGGCAAGATTTCATTCTTTTTTATGGCTGGATAATATTAAATTGTGTATATATGCCACATCTTCTTTATCCATTCATCAGTTGATGGACACGTGGACTGTTTCCATGATTTGTTATTGTAAATAATGCTGTTATAAACATATGGGTGCATGTATATCTGTGAGTTAGTGTTTTTAAATTTTTGGATAAATACCCAGTAGTGTGATTACTAGATCCTTTTTAAGGAACATCCGTACTGTTGTTCACAGTAGCTGCATCAATTTGCATTTCTACCAAGAGTGCACAAGTACTCCTTTTTCTACACATTCTCACCAACACTTGAGGTTTCTTGCATTTTTGATTGTAGCTATTTTTACAGGGGTGAGGTAGTATCTCATTGTTGTTTTAATTTTCATTTTTCTGACGGTGAGTAATATTGAGCATCTTTTCATGTGTCTGTTGGCAATCTGTATGCCTTCTTTGGATAAATGTCTGTTCATTTCTACTGCCCATTTTTCTTTTTTTTTAATTTTTTTAAATTTTATTTTTAAATTTACATCTAAATTACGTAGCATACAGCTTAACAATAATTTCAGGAGGAGATTCCTTAATTCCCCTTACACATTTAGCCCATCCCCCCTCCCACAACTCCTTAAGTAACCCTCTGTTTGTTCTCCATATTTAAGAGTCTCTTATGTTTTGTCCCCCTCCCTGTTTTTATATTATTTTTGCTTCCCTTCCTTTATGTTCATCTGTTCTGTGTCTTAAAATCCTCATATGAGTGAGGTCGTATGATATCTGCCTTTCTCTGACTGACTAATTACACTTAGCATAATACCCTCTAGTTCTATCCACGTAGTTACAAATGGCAAGATGTCACTATTTTGATTGTCGAGTAATATTCCATTGTATTTTTTTACCACATCTTCTTTATTCATTCATCCATATATGGACATTTAGACTCTTTCCATACTTTGGCTATTGTTGGTAGTGCTGCTGTAAACATTTGGGTACTGTGTCCCTTTGAAACAGCATACTTGTATCTCTTGGATAAATACCTAGTAGTTCAATTGCTGGGTCATAGGCTAGTTCTATTTTTAATTTTTTGAGGAATCTACATACTGTTTTCCAGAGTGGCTGCACTAGCCTGGCTTCCCACCAACAATGCAAAAGAGATCCTCTTTCTCCACATCCTTGCCAGCATCTGTTTTTGCTTGTGTTGTTAATGTTAGCCATTCTGACAGTCGTAAGGTGGTATCTCAATGTGGTTTCGATTTGTATTTCCCTTATGATGAGTGATGTTGAGCATTTTTTCATGTGTCGGTTGGCCATCTGGATGTCTTCTTTGGAGAAGTGTATATTCATGTCTTTTGCCCATTTCTTCACTGGATTATTTGTTGTTTTGGGTGTTGAGTTTGATAAGTTCTTTATAGATTTTAGGTACTAACCCTTTATCTGATATGCCATTTGCAAATATCTTCTCCCATTCTGTTGGTGGCCTTTTAGTTTTGCTGATTGTTTCCTTCGATGTGCAGAAGCTTTTTATCTTGATGAGGTCCCAGGAGTTCATTTTTACCTTTATTTCCCTTGCTTCTGGAGATGTGTTGAGTAAGAAGTTTCTGTGGCCAAGATCAAAGAGGTTTTTGCCTGCTTGCTCCTTGAGGATTTTGATGGCTTCCTGTCTTACATTGAGTTCTTTCATACATTTTGAGTTTATTTTTTATGGATGGTGTAAGAAAGTGGTCCAGGTTCATTCTTCTGCATGTCGCTGTCCAGTTTTCCCAGCACCACTTGCTGAAGAGACTGTCTTTATTCCATTGGATATTCTTTCCTGCTTTGTCAAAGATTAGTTGGCCATACTTTGTGGGTCCATTTCTGGGTTCTCTATTGTGTTCCATTGATCTAAGTGTCTGTTCTTGTGCCAGTACCATACCGTCTTGATGATTACAGCTTTGTAGTATAGCTTGACATCCGGGATTGTGATGCCTCCTACATTTGCTTTCTTTTTCAAGATCGCTTTGGCTATTTGGGGTCTTTTCTGGTTCCATTCAAATTTTAGGATTATTTGTTCTAGCTCTGTGAAGAATGTTGGTGTTAGTTTGGTAAGGATTGCATTGAATATATAGATTGCTTTGGATAGTATCAACATTTTAACAATATTTGTTCTTCCCATCCAGGAGCATGGAAACTTTTTCCATTTTTTTGTGTCTTCTTCAATTTCTTTCATAAGCTTTCTGTACTTTTCATTGTATAGACTTTCCATCTCTTTGGTTAGATTTATTCCAAGTATTTTATGGTTTTGTGTGCAACTGTAAATGGGATCGATTCCTTGATTTCTCTTTCTGTTGCTTCATTGTTGGTGTAAAGGAATGCAACCGATTTCTGTGCATTGATTTTAAATCCTGCAACTTTGCTGAATTCATGAATCAATTCTAGCAGTTTTTTATTGGAATCTTTGGGGTTTTCCATATACAGTATCATGTCATCTGTGAAGAGTGAAAGTTTGACCTCCTCCTGGCTGATTTGGATGCCTTTTATTTCTTTGTGTTGTGTGATTGCAGAGGCTAAGACTTCCAATACTATGTTGAATAACTATGTTGGCAAGAGTGGATATCCCTTTCTTGTTCCTGACCTGAGGGGGAAAGCTCTCAGTTTTTCCCCACTGAGGATGATATTAGTGTTGGGTCTTTCATTTATGGCTTTTATGATCTCGAGGTATGCTCCTTCTATCCCTACTTTCTTGAGGGTTTTTATAAAGAAAGGGTGCTGTATTTGGCCAAATGCTTTTTCTGCATCTATTGAGAGGATCATATGGTTCTTGTCCTTTAATTTATTGATGTGATGAATCACGTTGATTGTTCGGTGGATGTTGAACCAGCCCTGAATCCCAGGTATAAATCCTACTTGGTTGTGGTGAATATTTTTTTAATGTATTGTTGGATCCGATTGGCTAATATCTTGTTGAGGATTTTTGCATCCATATTCATCAGGGAGATTGGTATATAGTTCTCTTGTTTAGTGGGGTCTCTGGTTTTGGAATCAAGGTAATGCTGGCTTCATAGAATGAGTCTTGAAGTTTTCCTTCCATTTCTATTTTTTGCAACAGCTTCAAGGAAATAGGTGTTAACTCTTCCTTAAATGTTTGGTAGAATTCCCCTGGAAAGCCATCTGGCCCTGGACTCTTGTTTTGGGAGATTTTTGATTACTAATTTGATTTCCTTACTGGTTATGGTTCCAATTTTCTATTTCTTCCTGTTTCAGTTTTTGTAGTGTATATGTTTCTAGGAATTTGTCCATTTCTTCCATATTGCCCATTTTATTGGCATATAATTGCTCATAATATTCTCTTATTATAGTTTTTATTTCTGCAGTGTTGGTTGTCATCTCTCCTCTTTCATTCTTGATTTTATTTGTTTGGGTCCTTTCCTTTTTCTTTTTGATAACTGGCTAGTGGTTTATCAATTTCGTTAATTCTTTCAAAGAATCAGCTTCTGGTTTCATTGATCTTTTCTACTGTTTCTTTATATTTTTCTTTTTCTTTTCTTTGGTTTTGATAGCATTGATTTCTTCTCTAATATCTATTATTTCCTGTCTCTTTCTGGTGTTCGTTTTTATTTGGTGTTCTTTTTCCAGCTCTTTAAGGTGTAAGGTTGTGTATCTGAGATCTTTCTTCCCTCTTTAGGAAGTCCTGAATTGGTATATACTTTCCTCTTATGACCACCTTTGCTTCGTCCCAGAGGTTTTGGGCTGTGGTTTTTTCATTTTCATTGGCTTACATGTACTTTTAATTTACTCTTTAACTTCTTGGTTAGCCCATTCATTTTTTTTTTAATTTTTTAATGTTTGTTCATTTTTGAGAGACAGAGAGAGACTGAGCATGAGTGGGGAAGGGGCAGAGAGAGGGAGATACAGAATCTGAAGCAGGCTCCAGCCTCTGAGCTGTAAGCATGGAGCCCAACAAGGGGCTTGAACTCACGAACTGTGAGATCATAACCTGAGCCGAACTTGGATGTTCAACTGACTGAGCCACCCAGGCACCCCCCCCCCCCATTTCATTCTTTAGTAAGATGTTTTTTAGTCTCCAAGTATTTGTTACCTTTCCAAATTTTTTTCCTGTGGTTGATTTTAAGTTTCATAGCATTGTGGTCTGAAAATATGCACGGTATGATCTCAATCTTTTTTTACTTGTTGAGCGCTCATTTGTGTCCCAGTATGTGGTCTATTCTGGAGAAACGTTTCATGTGCCCTGGAGAAGAATGTTTATTCCACTGCTTTGGGATGAAATTTTCTGAATATATCTTTTAAGTCCATCTGGTCCAGTGTGTCATTCAAAGCCATTGTTTCCTTGTTGATTTTTTGTTTAGATGATGTGTTCATTGCTATGAGTGGGGTGTTGAAGTTCCTTACTATTATGGCATTACTATCAATGAGTTTCTTTATGTTTGTGATTAATTGATTTATATATTTGGGTGGTGCCACATTTGGCACATAAATGTTTACAGTTATTATACAATTGTTAGGTCTTCTTGGTTGATAGACCCCTTAATTATGATATAATTCCCTTCTGCATCTCTTGATACTGTCTTTATTTTAAAGTCTAGATGGTCTGATATAAGTATGGCTACTCTGGCTTTCTTTTGTTGACGATTAGCATGATAGATGGTTCTCCATCTCCTTATTTTCAACCTCAGGGTGTCTTAGGTCTAATGTGGGTCTCTTGTAAACAGCATAGAGATGGATTTTGTTTTCTTATCCATTCTGTTACCCTATGTTTTTTGATTGGAGCATTGAGTCCGTGGATGTTTGGAGTGAGTACTGAAAGATATAAATTTATTGTCATTATGATGCTTGTAGAGTTGGAGTTTCTTGTGGTGTTCTCTGGTCCTTTCTAATCTTTGTTGCTTTTCATCTTTAATTGTTTTTTTTTTATTTTTGTTTTCATCTTTTCTTCCCTCAGATAGTCCCCCTTAAAATTTCTTGCAGGGCTGGTTTACTGGTCACAAACTCCTTTAATTTTTGTTTGTCTGGGAAACTTTTTATCTCTCCTTCTATTTGAATGACAGCTTTGCTGGATAAAGAATTCTTGCTGCATATTTTTCTGACTCAGCACATTGAATATATCCTGCCACTCTTTCCTGGTCGGCAAAGTTCCTGTGGATAGGTCTGCTGCAAACCTGATCTCTCTTCCCTTATAGGTTAAGGACTTTTTTTCCCTTGCTGTTCTCATGATTCTCTTCTTGCCTAAGTATTTTGTGAATTTGACTATGATATGCCTTATTGATGGTCGGTTTTTGTTGAATCTAATGGGTGTCTTCTGTGCTTCCTGAATTTTGATGTCTGTATCTTTCCCCAGGTTAGGAAAGTTTTCTGCTATGATTTGTTCACATAACCCTTCTACCCCTATTTCTCTCTCTTCCTCTTCTGGAACCCCTATGATTCTGATGTTCCTTTTTAATGAGTCACTGATTTCTCCAATTTTTTTTTTTTTTTAATTTTTTTTTTTCAACGTTTATTTATTTTTGGGACAGAGAGAGACAGAGCATGAACGGGAGAGGGGCAGAGAGAGAGGGAGACACAGAATCGGAAACAGGCTCCAGGCTCTGAGCCATCAGCCCAGAGCCCGACGCGGGGCTCGAACTCACGGACCGCGAGATCGTGACCTGGCTGAAGTCGGACGCTTAACCGACTGCGCCACCCAGGCGCCCCTGATTTCTCCAATTTTTAAATCATGCTCTTTTTTCTTAGTCTCCCTATTTTTTTCTGCTTCATTAATCTCCATACATTTGTCCTGTATATCACTGATTCTCTGTTCTGCCTCATCCATCCTTGCAGCTGTGGCCTCCATTTGAGATTGCAGTTCTGTTATAGCATTGTGTTTCATCCTGACTAGTTTTTACTTCTTTTATCTCCGCAGAAAGGGATTCTAATTTATTTTTGACTCCAGCTAGTGTTCTTATTATCGTGATTTAAAATTCTGGTCCAGAGGGCTTGCTTGTATGTGTGTGTTAAGTCCCTGGCTGTCGTTTCTTTGTGTTCTTTTGGGGTGAATTCCTTCGTTTTGTCATTTTGAAGGGAGAAAAGGAATTAATGATGTAGAAAAAAGTAAAATTAAAAAAAATTACAATTAAATATTAAAATTAAAAAACTAAAAACACACACCCACATACAAAATTGAATAAATTATGCTAGATCCTGGGTGTTTTTTGGTCTGGGTGTTGAAAATGGCTTGATTGATTTGTTAAAAAAGAGGGAGAAAGGGAAAAAAAGGAAATCATTTGAAATTTTGAAAAAATGAATACACTGAAGTAGACTAAAATGAAATGATGGAAGTTAAAGAGAATTAAAAAAAAAATCCACAAAAGTAAAAAATATAGTAGAAAAAAGGTAAGAAAATATTTTAATAAAAATGAAAGTAAAAATGAAATTTTTCTCTTTCTGTATTCAAGAAAAAAAACAGAAACAAAAAAGAGAAAAAAGAAAAAAAAAGAACAAAAATTGAATAGATGGACCAGCTAACAGACTGAAATATGACTGAAATTACTTCGTTTTCCCCTAGAAGTCAAACTATGAAGCAGTTTGTAGTCCATAAACTAAGCAGGCGGTGAGTCTTGCATTCTTGAAGAGTGAGGTTGCCCCAGTTGGGTGGGGCTTAGTGTAATGGCTCTGTTCTTCACTAGATGGCACTGCTTAGGTTATTGGGGTGGACTGCTGTGGCACTTGTATGTGTGTATGTGCATGCACGGGAGTGTTGAAAATGGCATCACCCAGCTACCTAGTCTCTAGTATTAGAACTCTGTTCTCCCCGATCAGCAATCACAGACCCATCCTTTGTCTTTGGCTTCCATCCACTCCCCACATTTACACATTCCATGAGCAAGTCCCAGGAAGCACCTTCCTCCCAAGTTTTGTCTTATATGTGGCTGTTTTTCCTGGCCCCTTACTTCTGAGGGACTGTGGTTTTGACCCATTCTGCCCCTCTGTGGGAGGGTCTCACTGAGCAATGGCTGGGTGCCGGCCACAACCAGGAACGTTCACAGGACCATGCTGCTGCTGATGCCCAGAGACTGTGGCCAGGTGCCAGCCCGCCCCAGAAAAAGTTCGCGAGATAGTGTAACAGCAGCTTTTCAGGGATTATGGAAAATCACAACACACATCTGGCACCAGGCTTCAGCCTTAAGGACCTTGTTCTAGCACCAGCTTATGTGATTGTTCTCTGGGGTCTGCTGGGACTCGTGGCCTCACAGCCTGTACCAAATATGCTTCCAGCAGTGGAACCACTTCTCCCCATGTGGCTCGAGAACCTCCTTTACCCCAATCTGCTCCTGTGGAATCACCCCTCCCACCAGAGCACTGCCAGGTATCGAGCTGCAGAGTTTCAGACTCTGTACTCCCCCCTCTTTATAGTCTTAATGGGATTTAAATCCTCTCCTTTCTCCCTTTTTAGTTCAGTCACTGCAGTTATTTCCAATTTTGCACTTTCTCTCCAGCTGCTTTTGGGGGGGGTGTTTTCTCGTATTCTCCATCCCCCCCCCGCCGTCTCTGTCCTCTCTTTGCATGCAAAAGCAGCTCCCAGCCCTCTGCGACTTCTCTTTCTCCACGTTCACCTGTCTGCACCATGTACCTGATGAATTCTGTGGTTCAGATTGTGCAGATTGTTGTGTTAATCCTCAGATCAGTTTTCAGTGTGAAGGATCATTTTGTGTTGATCTGGCTGTATTTCTTGCACACGAGACATGCAAAAAACTTCCATGCTGTTCTGCCATCTTGGGTCCTCTCTAGTGTCCAATTTTAATTGAATTACTCATTTTTGGAATGTTGAGTTTTATAAGCTCTTAATATATTTTGGATACTAATCCTTCATTGGTGTGTAATTTGCAAATATCTTCTCCAATTTTGTAGGTTGCCTTTTAGTTTTCTTGATTGTTTCATTTGCATAAATAAACAGAGCAGCTTTTTATTTTGATGTAATCCCAATAGTTTACTTTTGATTTTATTTCTTTTGACACAGGAGACATATCCAGAAAAATGTTGCAATGGCTGATGTCAGAGAACTTACTGCCTGTGTTCTTTTTTTTACCATTGGGTATTCTTTCATGCTTTGTCAAAGACTAATTGACCATAGAACTGTGGGTTTATTTCTGGGTTTTCTATTCTGTTCCATTGATCTATGCACCTATTTTAATGCCTATGCCATACTGCTTTAGTTGCTAAATGTTTCTAGTATAACTTAAAGTCTGGAATTGTGATGCCCCTAGCTTTGCTTTTCTTTACCAAAGTTACTTTTGCTCTTTGGGGTCTTTTGTGATTCTACATAAATTTAAGAATTGTTTCTTCTAGCTCTGTGAAAAATGTTATTGGTATTTTGATATGGATTACTTTAAATGTGTAGATGGCTTTAGGAATTAGAGACATTTTATAAATATTTGTTTTTCCAATCCATGAGCATGGATGTTTTTCCATTTCTTTGTGCCATTTTCGATTTCTTTTATCAATGTTTATAAATTTGAGAATACAAGTTTTTGATCTCTTTGGTTAGGCTTATTCCTAGGTATCTTATTACATTTTGTGGAATTGTAAATGGGATTGTTTTCTTAATTCCTCTTTCTGCTACTTCATTATTAGTGTAAAGAAATGCAACATATTTCTCTATATTGATTTTGTATCCTGTGACTTTTATGAATTCATTTATCAGTTCTACTAGTTTATTGGTAGAGTCTTTAGGGTTTCCTCTATATAGTATCATGTCATCTGAAAATAGTGAAAGTTTCAGTTCTTCCTTACCGATTTGGATGTCTTTTATTTATTTTTTTGTCTTATTGCTGTGACTAGGACTATGTTGAATAAAAGTGGTGAGAGTGGACACCCTTGGCTAGTTCCTGACCTTAGGAGGGAAGCTCTTAGGTTTGCAGCATTTAATATGATGCTCACTATGGGCTTTTTATATATGGTCTTTATTATGTTGAGGTATGTTCCCTCTCATCCTATGTTAAATTAATATGGTTAGTGTGTCATTCAAAGTTACTGTTTCCTTGTTTATTTTGTGCTTAGATGTTATGTTCACCAATGAAAATGGGGTGTTAAAGCCCCTTCTATTGTATTAGTATTGATTAATTTCTTCATGTTTGTTATTAAATGTTTTATGTATTTGTGTGTTCCCATTTAGGGTGCATAAATATTTACAATTGTTATATCTTCCTGGTGTATTGTCTCCTTTTTTTATTATATAGTGTCCCTTTTCATCTCTTGTTACAGACTTTGTCTTGAAGTCTATTTTGTGTGATATAAGTATTGCTACTCCAGTTTTCTTTTGACCTCCATTTACATGATAAATGTTTCTCCATCCCCTCGTTTTCAATCTGCAAATGTCTTTAGGTGTAAAATTAATCTCTTATAGGAAGCATATAGATGAGTCTTTTTTTTATCCATTCTGATACCCTATGTATTTTGATTGGAGCATTTAGTTCATTTACATTCAAAGTAATTATTGATATATATGTATTTATTGACATTTTGTTAGTTGATTTGTGGTTGTTTTTGTAGTTTTTCTGTTTCTTCTCTTTCTTTCTTTTATGGTTTGTTGATTTTCTTTAGTGATATACTTTGGTTTCTTACTTTTTATTTTTTGCATATCTATTACTGCTTTTTTTTAGAACAATAAACACCTTTATTACATGACTAGATATAGGGTGGAGGAAGATATATTTGCCTTTCTGAGTTTTATTTTCAACATATTAAACTCTACCTCCCTGCCCTCTAGCATGTAGCCATCTGCCTGGCCACACTGGCCTGGTCTTGAAGTGATGTATGCAAGAAGCTTTTCCTGCTGGAACTGCTCCTTCAGAAAACTGATGATTTTGACTTTCTTTTTCCTTTCATCATATTTCTTCTTCTTTTTATTTTGATAGTTTTTTTTGTTTAAAATCTCTTCCTCTGTCAGCTTGAGCCCTTTCTTGTGGCCCAGGAGCAGTGCGTAGCAGGACTCAATCCACTGTGGGTCCTGTGTGCTGTCAATGAGCATGATACAGTTCTTAACCAGGGTCTTGGTGCAGACCAGTTCATTGTTGGATGTATTGTAGACAACGTCAATAATCCTTGTTTTGTACATACAATACCTATAGTCTTAAGCGAAGTTCCCCACATCTGCCTCAAGGCATGGTTCTTCTTTTTGCCTCCCCAAATGTGGACTGTGTGTATGTGGCAGGGGCCAATCTCAGTGTTGGCAGTGGGGCATCCAAGCTCTTACTTCTGCTTTTTGTAGTAAGGCTTTCCCTTGCCCCCAGTATTGTGGTGATTGTGCCAGGTGTCCTGAGAGATTCCAATTACTTGGTACTAGCTGCAAAAGAGGTATTACTATTTTTTTTTCAGTTTTTGATTTGTGGTTAACATTTGGTTTATATATAACTTCTGCATATAACAGTCTCTATTAAGTAGATGGTTGCTTATTTTTGAACTCATTCTTTATTCTTTTCCCCTTCATGGTTCGGATATTTGATATCATCTTTAACATCCTTTTATTTTGTGCTTTCTATTTATCTTGCTTTTTTTCCTACTCACAGAGACCTACTTAACATTTCTTGTAAATCTTTTTTAGTGGTTATGAAAGTCATGGAGATTTGTTTACCTTTGTTTCTTTTAAGTTTGTTTATCTGGGAAATTCTTTATGTCTCCTATTCTGAATGATATCCTTGTTGGATAGAGTAATCTTGGATGCAGATTTTTATCTTCCAGCTCTTCTAATACATCATGCCACTCCCTTCTGGCCTGCAAAGTTTCTGCTAGAAATAAGCTGAAATCATTATGGGGTTTCTCTGTATGTAACTGTCTTCCCTTATAATCTTTCAAATCATTTCTTTATTACTAATTTTTGCCATTTTAATTACTATATGTCTTGGTGTGGACTCCTTGGGTTGAATTTGTTGGAAGATTGCTGTGTCTCCTGAATCTGGATCTGTTTCCTACCCCAGATTTGGGAAATTTTCACGTATTATTTCTTCAAATACATTTTCTGCCCATCTTTCTCTCTCTTCCTTCTGGGATCCCTATAATGCAAATGTTACTACACCTTTTGGAGGAACTGATTCTCAAAGTTTATTCTCGTTATTCAGTATTTGTTTTATTGCTCACATGCTCATCTTTATTATTTTCAATTACTCTATCTTCCAGGTCATTGATATGTTCTGCTTCCTGTGGCCTATTATTTATTCCATCTATTATATTTTTAATTTCATTTATTGAGTACTTCATCTCTGATATGTTATTTTTTATCTCTTTGTCAAGGGTCTCACTGATGTCCTCCACCCTTTACTGACATACAGTGAGTATATTTTTTCCATGTTTTTTTTTTTCAGTTTTAATTTAAATTCCAGTTAGTTAATATACAGTGTAATATTAGTTTTAGGTTTAGAATATAGTGATTCACCCCTTCCATAAAACACCTGGTGCTCATCACACGTGCACTCCTTAATCCCCATCACCTATTTAACCAATCTCCCTGCCCACCTCCCTGCTAGTAATCATCAATTTGTTCTGTATACTTGAGAGTCTGTTTCTCAGATTGTCTCCCTCCCTCTGTTCCCCCCCTTTTGCTTATTTGTTTTGTTCTTTATATTCCACATATAAGTGAAATCATATGGTGTTTGTTTTTCTCTGACTATTTTGCTTAGCATGATATTCTCTAGTTTCATCCCCATCATTGCAAATGGCAAGATTTAATTCTTTTTTATGGCTGAGTAATATTTTACTGTATATATATATATATTCCAATTCGTCTTTATCCATTTATCAGTTGGTGGAAATTTGGGTTCCTTCCACAATTTGACTAATGTAGATAATACTGCTATAAACATTGGAGATGCATGTATCCCTTTGAATTAGTATTTTTTATTCTTTGGATAAATACCTAGAAGTGCATTTGGTGGATAGTAGAGTAGTTATATTTTTAATTTTTTGAGGAAACTCCATGCTGTTTTCCATGTGGCTTCACCAGTTTGCATTCCCACCAACAGTGCAAGAGAATTCTCCTTTCTCTACATTCTCACCAACACCTATTGTTTCTCATGTGTTGTTGAATTTAACTATTCTGACAGGTGTGAGGTGATATCTCATTGTGGTTTTGATTTGTATTTCAATGATGATCAGTGATGTTGATCATCTTTTCATGTGTCTGTTACCCATCTGTATGTTTTCTTGGGAAAAAATTTCGATTCATGGCTTCTGCTATTTTTAATTGGATTATTTGTTTTTGGGATATTGAGTTTGATAAGTTCTTTATACATTTTGGATACTAACCCTTTATCAGGTATGCCATTTTCAAGTATCTTCTCCCATTTCACCAGTTGCCTTATAGTTTTGTTGATTGCTTCCTCCACTATGCATAATATTTTTATTTTGATGAAGTTCCAGCAGTTTATTTTGTCTTTTGTTTCCCTTGACTCCAGAGACATATCTAAAAAGAAGTTGCTATGGCCAATGTCAAAGTGGTTACTGCTTGTGTTCTCTTCTAGGATTTTTATGGTTTCAGGTCTCACATTCAGGTCTTTCGTCCACTTTGAATTTATTTTTTATGTATCATGTAACAAAGTTGTTCAGTTTCATTCTTTTGCATATTGCTGTCCAGTTATTCCAAGACCATTTGTTGAAGAGACTGTCTTCTCATTGGATATTCTTTCTTGCTTTGTCAAAGATTAATTGACTATATAGTTGTGGGTTGATTTCTGGGTTTTCCATTCTGTTCCATTGAACTATGTGTCTATTTTTGTGCCAGTACAATACTGTGTGGATCACTACAGCTTTGTAATATAATTTGACATCCAGAATTGTGATGCCTCCTCCTTTCCTTTTCTTTTCCAAGGTTGCTTTGGCTGATTCAGAGTATTTTATGGTTCCATACAAATTTGTGGATTGTTCTAGCTCTGAAAAATGCTGACAGTATTTTGATAGGGATTGTATTATATGTGTAGATTTCTTTGGGTACTTTAGACATTTTAACAATATTTGTTCTTCTAATACATGAGCATGGAATGTCTTTTCATTTCTTTTTTGTCATCTTTAATTTTTTTTTCATCAGTGTTTTATAGTTTTCAGAGCATAGGTCTTTCACCTTTTTGGTTAAGTTTGTTTCCAGGTATATTACTATTTTTGGTGCAATTGTCAATGGAATGGATTCCTTAATTTTCCTTCTACTATTTGACTATTGGTGTATAGAAATGCAACAGATTTCTGTACATTGATTTTATATCCCACAAGTTTATTGGATTTGTTTATCAGTTCCAGCAGTTTTTAGTGGAGTCTTTTGAGTTTTCTATACAGAATATCATGTCATCTAGAAATAGTGAAAGTTTTACTTTTTCCAGAAAGGTTTGGATGTCTTTTATTTCTTTTTGTTGTCTGATTCTTGTGGCTAGGACTTCCAGTACTATGTTGAATAACAGTTGTGAGAGTGGACATCTCGGTCTTATTCCTGACGCTGGTGGTAAAACTCTCAGATTTTTCACCTTGAGGATAATATTAGTTGTAGGTTTTACATAGATGGCCTTTATTATGTTGAGATATGTTCCCTCTATCTCTACTTGGATTAGGGTTTTTTATCATGAATGGATGTTATACTTTCTTGAATGTTTTTTCTTCATCTATGGAAACAACCATACGGTTCTTATCATTTCTTTTATCAATGTGACATATCACATTGATTGATTTGTGAATACTGCACCACTCTTGCAACCCAGGAATAAATCCCACTTTATCATAGTGAATGATTCTTTGAATGTACTGTTGCATTTGGTTTGCTAGTATCTTGTTGAGAATTTTTGCATACAATATACATCAGGGATATTGGCCTGCCATTTTCTCTTTTTTTAATGTTTTTATTTATTTTTGAGAAAAAGAGTGTGAGTGGGGGATGGTCAGAGAAAGAGGGAAACAGAATTTGAAGCAGGCTCCAAGTTCTGATCTGTCAGCACAGAGCCCAACGCAGGACTCTAACTCACGAACTGCAAGATCATGACATGAGCTGAAGTCGGATGCTTAACCAGCTGAGCCACTCAGGCGCCTCTGTCATTCTCTTTTTTAATGGAGTCTTTACATGGTATTGGTGTCAGGGTAATGCTGATCTTATAGAATGAGTTCAGAAGTTATACTTTCTTTTCTACTTTTTGGAATAGTTTGAGAAAAATGGGTATTAACCCTTCTTTAAATGTTTGATAGAATTCTCCTTTGAAGCCATTTAGCCCTGGATTTTTGTTTGCTGGGAGTTTTTTGATTATTGACTCAATTTTTTGCTGGTTATTAGTGTGTTCAAATTTTCTATTTCTTCCTGTTTCATTTTGGTAGTTTGTATGTTTCTAGGAATTTATCCATTCCTTCCAGGTTGTACAATTTGTTTCATATAGTTTTACATAATATTCTCTTATTGTATTTCTGTGGTGTTGGTTGTTATCTCTCCACTCTCATTTGTGATTTTTTTTATTTGGGTCCTTGCTCTTTTCTTTTTGGTAATTCTGACTGGAGGTCTATACATTTTATTAATTTTCTCAAAGAACCATCTCCTGGTTTCATTGATCTGCTCTTTTGTTTTTTAGTGTTTATATTATTTATTTATGTTCTAATCTTTATTATTTCCTTTCTCCTGCTGGTTTCATGTTTTCTTTGTTTGTTTTTATAGTTCTTTTAGATATAAAGTTAGGATGTTTATTTGCGATTTTTCTTGCTTCTTAAGTTAGGCCTATATTGTTATGTACTTCCCTCTTAGGACTGCTTTTGCTGCATCCTAAAGGTTTTGGACCATTTTGTTTACATTTCTGTTTGTTTCTATGTATTTTTTAAAATTTCTTCTTTGATTTCATGGTTGAACCATTCATTATTTAGCAGCATGTTGTTTAACCTTCATGTAGTTGTGATCTTTCTAATTTTTTTTTTCTTGTGGTTGACTTCTAGTTTCATTACATTGTTGTAAGAAAATTTGCATGGTATGATTTAAATATTTTTGTATCGTTGAGGCCTGATTTGTAGCCTAACATTTGATCTATTCTGGAGAATGTCTCATGCACACATGAAAAGAATTTGTATTCTGCCATTTTAGGATGGAATGCTCAGTTCAGTTCATCTGGTCCAGTGTGTCATTCAAAGTCATTGTTTCCTTGTTGATTTTCTCATTAGATTATTTATCCATTGATGTGAGTGGGGTGTTAAGCTCTTCTACTATTCTGGTGTTATCATCAATTCATTCCTTAATATTTATTATTATTTTATATATTTCAGTTCATCCATGTTGGGTCCGTTAATATTTATAATTGTTAGATCTTCTTGTTTGAGGGTCCCCTTTGTTATGATACTGTTCCCTTCTTTATCTTTTGTTGCAGTATTTGTTCTAAGGTGTAGTTTGTCCCTTATAAGTATTGCTCCTCTGGCTTTCTTTTGCTATCCATTTGCATGATATTTCTCCATCCTGTCACTTTTGATCTGCAGGTGTCTTTAGGCCTGAAATGAGTCTCTTGTCAGAAGCATATAGATGAAACTTGTTTTTTTAAATCATTCTGATATTCTATTTCTTTTGATTGGAGCAGTTAGTGCATTTGCATTCAAAGTAATTATTGATGGATATGTTTTTAGTGCCATTTTATTACTTGTTTTGTCATTGTTTCTGGAGATTTTTCTCTGATCTTTTCTTGCCTTTGTCAATTTTCGTGTGTCTTTTCTATTCAAAGATTACTATTTAATTTTTTTGCAGGGCTGGGGTAGTGGTCACGAACTCCTTTAATTTTTGTCTGTCTGGGAAACTATCTCTCCTTCTATTTTGAATGATAGCCTTGCTGGATAACATATTCTTGGCTGCATATTTTTTCCCATTCAACACTTTGAATTTATCATGCCACTCTCTTCTGTCTCTCAGGTTTCTGGTGAGAAATCTCCAGCTAGTCTTTTGAGTTTTCTCCTGTGAGTTAAGGACTTCTTTTATTTTGCTCCTTAAAGAATGTTTGGGGGTGCCTGAGTGTCTCAGTTGGTTAAACATCCGATTTTGGCTCAGGTCATGATTTCATAGTTCATGAGTTCAAGCCCACATTGGGCTCTGTGCTGACAGCTCAGAGCCTGGACCTGCTTTGGATTATGTGTCTCCCTCTCTCTCTGCCCCTCCCCCACTCTCTCTCTCTCTCTCTCTCTCTCTGAGAAATAAACATTAAAGAAATTTTTAAAAAGAATGTTTTGTTCATTAACTTTTTTTGTAAATTTAATTATAATATGTCTTGGTGTTGACCTGCTTTTGTTGATTTTGATGAGAGTTCTCTGTACCTCCTGGATATGTATGACTTTTTCTTCATATTAGGTAATTTTTTGGCTATTTTTTCTTCAAATATATTTTCTGTCCCCTTTTCTCCATCTTCTTCTTTTTGATGTCCTATAATACAAATGTTATTATATTTGATGTAGTCACTGAGTTTCCTAAATGTTTCTTGTGTTGTGTAATTCTTCCTGTCTTTTGTTCATTTTCATTACTTTCCATTATTTTGTCTTTTATGTCCTCTGCTTCTTCCAACTTGCTGTTAATTGCATCAATCCTGTTTCCAATCTTGTTTATTGAATTCTTCATCTCTGATTTTCTTTTTAAACTTACTTATATCTGTGGTAAATTTCTTACTCACATCTTCTATTCTTTTCTCAAGTCTAGTTAATATCCTTATGATTGTGTCCTTAAATTCTCCATCTTGCTTATAACTTATATCTGTTTCACCTAGATCTCTGGCCATGGCCTAATTTGTTCTTTCATTTGGGAAAATTTCCTCTGTCATTGAATTTTGTCCAAGTTTCTGTATTCTCTGTTTTTGAAAATCCAATTATGTCTCCTGCTCCTGAAACTAATGACATTATGAAGAAGAGTTCCTGTATTCCCAGGGCCTGGCACTTCAGGTAGTGCCTCTAGTGTGTGTTGCATGCACTGGGCTATTGTGTTTTGGCTGCTCTATCCTTCAGATCAGTTGTATGTAGAGGCTCTCATTGCCTGCTGTTGATATTTTTTTATCTCTTTCATGAATGTGGTGTGTTTTGACTAGGTATGCTTTGGTCTGCTTGTGAAATGAGACCTGACACCTCTTCCACCAGAACTAAGACCCTCGGAACTCTCTGTTTGGCAGAGATTGTGTGGGCCATAGTTTTGCTTGTCTTCTGGAGTAGGGGTACTCTGGGATGAGACTCAGGCAAACATGACTAAGAAAGGCAGTCGAACTTGAGCTCAGGGGATTTGGGCTTTGTGTCAGCAGATAGGCAGCCAGTGTTGGTGCTAGACTGCTTCTTGCAGGTAGCTCTGTGTTTATGCTGAGGAGTGGGGGAGAGAAATTATGCCAATCAGCTTTTTTTGTTCCTGGAGAGGTGTCTCCATAAATGCTCCCTCTCAGGGACATACTCTGGAAGGAGTGAATAATAGTCCCTCTGTGTGCTCCAATTTTTCTACAGATTGATGTTTTCACACTGTTTGCCCCTGGATTGTTTGCCTGCCTTCTTTCCAAGAACAGAGCAGTGCACTCCAAGTTGTGTCTCAGCCAAACCCACTGACATTTAAAATACCAGGCTTTTAGCCCTACTGGTAGCAGAAACTCATGAAAAACATCCCAGCTCATTTTCCAAGCCAATGATTATGAGGAAATATTCTCCTTGTGTGTTCCTCTGTGTCCCCCCCCTACACACACACATATTTCTCAGTGACCATGCCTACCTCTGGCCCCCCTAAACCATGTCTCCACACTTCCTACTTTCTTCAGTGTGGCCTCTTCTCTCCCTTTTGTTGTGGAGTTAGTTCTGTGAGTTTTCAGGTTTTCTGGGGTATTTACGATGGTTTAAAGTTTATTTAATTGTGTTCGTGGGCTCAGAGTAGCCTAGGGTCCTCCTACTTTGCTGCCATCTTTCTCCAATATCCAGTAAGTATGTTGATGATGACTATTTTATCATCTATCTATCTATTCATTCAGCAGGTTGCAAGCCCAGTGTGGAGCCCAATTCCTTAGATCAAGACCTGAGCTGAGATCAAGAATCGAATGCTTAACTTACTGAGACACCCAAGCACCCCTATTTAAGATGATTACTTTAAATTCTGTATAAGGCATATTGCTTATTTTTCTTTAGCTTAGATATCCTGCTATAATTTTGTCATGTTATTTCATTTGGGAAGTTTTATTCTGTGTCTTCATTCTGTCTACATCCCTATGTCTGTTTCTTTGTGTTAGGGAAGTTAGCTATGTCTTCTGCTCTTGACTTCAGTGGCTTTATGAAGAAGAGGTCCTGTAGTGTCCTGTAGTGCAGTTTCCCCTATTCACCAGAGCCTGGCACTTCATGTGAGATTGCTATGTGTGTTGCTTGTGTTGCGCTTTGTACCTAAGTCACTTTTCCTTTCAGTCCAGGTGTCTGCATTGACTCTTTGCCTGTTGTTGGTTGTGCTTGCTCTCTGTGATGTTAGTGAAATCCAGGCAGGCTGCCTCTGAAGGGGCATGACAGCAGAAGTTCTCAGGTTGGGGTGGCAGTGTAGGAAAATATGCACCGAGTTGCTAGTTCTAGGCGATCCCTAGAACTAGGGATATAGCTGGGGATGTGGTGTACAGTAGGCTAGGGGCCTGAAGCCTTTGTGTGCACATGGCTGGGCACAATGTCTGTATGCCTGGTGGCTGGGTGTGGCATGCGGCATCTGTGTGTGTGGTGGCTGGGCACAGAGTGTAGTGGCTGAGGAAAGCCACACTTGTGTGTGGTGGCTGGGCAGAGCATGCAGCATTAACAAAAATTGTGTTGATCCCAAGGCTGAGTCCAGCAAGCTTGGCATGGAGGAGGCCTCAGGAGAACTTGTTGGCATGGTGTTCTGCTAGCAGTTTGGGTAGCAAGTGTCTGTGCAGTATCACCTCCACATGTGGCTCTGTGATTATGTTGGGGGATAGGGGATGAAAATGGTGGCTGCTGGCTCCTTTGTTTCCAGAATCACCCCCCCCCCAACATGCCTTGAAATCAATATAAGCAGATCTCCCTCTGATTCTGCAAGCATTCTTTTTATGTTGCCTCTTCTTGTGCTGTTGTCTCTTTAAGGGCAGGGACCTTGCCCTCATGGTTCACCCAGTGATGATTCCACTGACTTTTAAAGCTCCAGGCTCCAAGTACTGGCTCCAAATCCTGCTGGTTATACAAACTCACATAATTCAGCCTCTCTGATTTTCAAAGCTAGATGTTATGGGGATTCATCTCCCCTGTGTGGCTCCCTGGTTCTTTTTCCTCTCAAGGACCTCAGTTCCCTCACTCTTGTGGGCAGCTCCTGACCACCATTTCTGCCTTTCCTAATCTTTCCAATGTGGCTCTTTCTCTACATTTAGTTGTGGAGTTTGTTCTATTAGTCTTCAGATCACTCTCCCATTTACTGATTTGGATATGAGTGAAATTTAGTTGTAAACTTAGGATGGAGTGACTCAGGGTTCTCTTACTCTGCCATCTTCCTGGCAGCCCTCTGAGAATTCGAATAGTTTCTTTACATTTCACTTTGATGTATTTTTGTATAAAACAAATATGTTCCTTAGAATAGAGCACACTCCTTCTTTGGGAGTGGTTTTGGTTGTCATATTTTTGCATTACATTGCCATAAAAGAAGAATGAATATAGTGAAATCAGTGCAAATGACACTGCCATGAAAGAAGAATGAATACAGTAAAATCAGTGCATATGATGAACTCAGAGAATACAAAACTGAAATTAGAAAGTCAGTTGTCAGGACACCTGGGTGGCTCAGTTGGTTAAGCGTCCAACTTTGGCTTGGGTCATGATCTTATCATTTGTGAGTTTGAACTCTGTGTGGGCTCTATGCTGACATCTCAGAGCCTGGAGTCCGCTTCGAATTCTGTGTCTCCCTCTCTCTCTTCCCTTCCCCTGCTCACTCTCTCTCTCTTTGTCTCAAAAATAAACATTAATTTTTTTTAAAGTCAGCTGGCATCATAGGACTTTCCCATTGCAATGAGAACATTTTTGCAAGCGCAAACTTGCAAGCATATTGTTCACCTAATTAATACATTCCTTAGGCCTTTTTGCAAAAAATACAAGTCTGAAGTTTCCATGAAGAATTGCAGAATACCTATTCATTCATCATTGTAAGCTGTTTCCTATCACAATAGTTATACACATACTCACATACTGTGTATATATATATATATATATATATATATATATATGGTATAATTTTTTTTACTTTTTCACAGTACATATTTTTGAATGGTACTTGATTGTTTTGCTTATTTGTGGAGCTGGCAGGAAATGCTTGGTAATAGTACAGAAAGCCATGATTAAGTGAAAAAACAACTACTTTAAATCCTTAATTAAACAAATTCTCTGTGGAATTCTATTTAACTTTGAGGAAGACTTGGTATGATAAAACAATTCAAGAAATATCTTGAAATCAGTACTCATTTCATTTCAATTTTATTTGCTCTCTGCATCTCTAGCTTGGCACAATAGTTAATTATGTTTGGAGCAATGACTAAGCTATAGCAAGATCTCTGCTGATCCTATTCTGTTGCAAACTTGCATATACAAATCTAGGAAATTGTTCAAATTATGGCAGGATTTTAAACCATAGGTCTTTAAGTATAATGGCAATTGTTACTTTTGAGTATACTCTAATGGTAAAGCTCAATTACAGACACTAACCACAATATCTTTTTTATTGAACAATCTTGTTAATTATTGCACTTTGAGAAACATGTTAGCTATCTTTCAGCCCATCATATATCTACAATTATATTTTCATGTATATGATAATATTCAAAGAACTATACTGAGCATTGTAAAGTATATGTTGGCACAGAATTAGTTTCTGCCTGCTTCTTGATGAATCTAGTGGGAGAAATAATACATGTATTTATGTATGTATTAAATAAAAGGTAAGAAGTGTAAATGCCTTAAGACAGGTATCGATAAAGATTGGGGATAGTGGTAGAGAGTTCATAGAAGGATGAATAGCTTTTGGTTGTTAAGAATAGGAAGACTTACAATGAGTTAAAATGATTAAAAGTAAAAGCCTCTTAATAATGAAAAAAGATATATTATTAAGAACAGAAATGAACTCAGTTTCTTGACTCCCATATATCTACAAACCATAATTCAAAACTAAATAGTTTTATAAATTTATATTGCTTTTTTCTCTATAAGAAAGAATATGGATAGTTTTTTTTCAGGGATTTTCCATGACAACATTTGAGTTTTAGTCTATTGAAAATATAGGGGCGCCTGGGTGGCGCAGTCGGTTAAGCGTCCGACTTCAGCCAGGTCACGATCTCGCGGTCCGTGAGTTCGAGCCCCGCGTCAGGCTCTGGGTTGATGGCTCAGAGCCTGGAGCCTGTTTCCGATTCTGTGTCTCCCTCTCTCTCTGACCCTCCCCTGTTCATGCTCTGTCTCTCTCTGTCCCAAAAATAAATAAACATTGAAAAAAAAATTAAAAAAAAAAAAAGAAAATATAAAAATTGAAATACAGTTCAGTTTAAAATTCACACACAGAGACAAATAGCAAAATAGCTGATAATGTCATAAAATTTCAGTAAATTAGAAACCACAAATGGGGGGGGGTTGGTATACTTGGAACTCATCTATCCTTTCAAGAAAAGAAATGGGGACAGAGATTTGCATGGCTATCCATGTGCAAAACAGAGATGAGCTACATTTGTCTCCTTTGCAAACCCTCTGTTGTGATACTTTTAGAAATACTTGTTTGTTCCTAGCTGTTCAGTTTTGAAAGGAGGCTGGGATGTCCATCTTGTCATTTTTAGATGCTTGAAGCAACCAAGACAATGGCTTTGAACTTGTGACATTCCTAAGTAGTGGAGTTCACATTCAGATACCATAGATTATGATAGATACATATAGGCTCTTTGAACTAAGGGGCACCAGATCCAATGAAATTAGAAATAATTTTGACAACCTGGAAGAGATATGCATATACTATTGTGGGATATAGAGTTGATGTCTTAAGCCTTTCATGCGCTGACTAGATTCCTTTTGGCTTTTAAGATATGGTTTAGAGTATTTATTACCTCAGAAAGAGTTCCCCAGTCTGAATCTCAATAGATAGTTTGTTTCGATATATTCCTTTTCAGGATAGATGGATGACCTGAAGAGCTTTGCAGTTGGGCTGTTATAGTAGAATACAAATATTGGATATTTATTTTGACTATGTCATTGACTTGTCCATGATCCTTGAAGGTAACCATGAAGACCTTGAGAGAAACATTTTACTTTCCCAATTTGGGGCAAGAAGTTTGGAAGGGTTGAAGACTGTGCTATGTGGTGCCTCATAGATGTGCAATATAAATGCAAACCTAATATTGTAGCAAAAGTAGTAGGCTACAGGGATGGATTGTTGGATGTTAGAAGTGGGATAGGCACTTTCTAATGATAGGAAGATTATGGTTGATGAGCCTTCTTCATGGTCATACAGCTGTTGTTATATGTCACTTTTTACACGTTGGGAGAACGGGTATCAAATACCTAATATTGTAATTTAGAAAAATGTTCTAAGTATAAAATCACCAGCAGAAATGATGCTGAATTTTCTTTTTTTCTTAAGTACCTTGTTGTTTCTGATTATCAACAACCAGAAGTAATTATAAAATCCCAATTCTCCCTAAGAATGAAAAATGTGGAGGGGCGCCTGGGTGGCTCAGTTGGTTAGGTGACCGATTTCAGCTCAGGTCATGATCTCGCAGTTTGAGTCCGAGCCCCGTGTCAGGCTCTGTACTGACAGCTCAGAGCCGGGAGCCTACTTCAGATTCTGTGTCTCCCTGTCTCTCTACCCCTCCGCTGCTCATGCTCTGTGTCTCTCAATAATAAATAAATATTAAAAAATTAAAAAAAAGAATGAAAAATGTGGATTGCTTTGGGTAATATGGGCATTTTAACAATATTAATTCATCCAATCCATGAGCATAGAATGTCTTTTCATTTATTTGTGTCATCTTCAATTTCTTTCATCAGTGTTTTATGATTTTGGGAGTACAGATCCTGATCTTTCACCTCTTTGGTTAAATTTATTCTTATGCATGTTTTTCTTCCTGGTGCAATTGTGAATGGTGTTTTTTGTTGTTGTTTCCTTTTACATTTCTCTTTCTGCTACTTCATTATTAGTGTATAGCAACACTATTAATTTCTGGGTATTAATTTTGTAGCCACTTTACTGAACTTGTTCATTAGTTCTAAGTATTTTTAAAAAAATTTTTCATCTTTATTTATTTTTGAGAGAGAGAGAGAGACAGAGAATGAGCAGGGGAGGGGCAGAAAGAGAGAGAGAGAGAGAGAGAGAGAGAGAGAGAGAGAGAATCTGAAGCAGGCCCCAGGCTCTGAGCTCTCAACACAGAGCCTGACATGGGGTTTGAACTCATGGAGCGTGAAGTCATGACCTGAGCTGAAGTCGGATGCTTAACCAACTGAGCCACCAGGCCCCCAGTTCTAGGAGTTTTTTGATGGAGTCTGTCATCTTCAAATAGTGACAGTTTAAATTCTTCTTTACAAATAAGGATGGCTGTTATTTCTTTTTCTTGTCTGAGTGCTGTGGCTAGGACTTCCACTACTCTGTTGAATAAAAGTGTTGAGAGTGGACATTCTTATTTTGTTCCTGATGTTAGAGGGGATGTTCTTAGTTTTTCAGCATTAAGTATGATATTACCTGTGGTTTTTTCATATATGGTTTTTATTATGTTGAGGTTTGTTCCTTCTAACCCAACTTTGTTGGTTTTTTATCATGAATGGATGCTGAATCTTGTCAAATGCTTTTTATGCATCTATTGAGATGATCATATGATTTTTATCTTTCAGTTTGTTGATGTGGTTTTTGATATTGATTGATTTGCAAAGATTTAATTCAATCTCTATCAAAATACCACAATTTTTTTTACAAAACTAGAACAAGTGATAGAAAATTTGTATGGAACCACAAAAGACCCCATATAGCCAAAGAAATCCTGAAAAATAAGAATAAACCTGGAGAAATCACAATACCAGATTTCAAGATATACTACAAATCTGTAGTAATTAAAACGGTTTGGTGTTGGCTCAAAAATGGACACGTTCAATGGAACAGAATAGAGAGCCCAGAAATAAACCTATGATTATATGATCAGTTGGTCTATGACAAAGAAAGAAAGAATATACAGTGGGGAAAAGATGGTCTCTTTAATAAACAGTGCTGGGAAAATGGGACAGCTATATGTTACAGAATTAAACTGGACCACTTCAAACATCATACACAAAAATAAAGTGAACATGGATTAGTGACTTAAACATGAGACAAACCATAAAAATCCTGGAAGAGAGCACAGGCAATAATTTCTCTGACATTGGCCATGGCAACATTTTTCTAGATCTATCTCATAAGGCAAGGGAAACAAAAAAATAAACTATTGAGACTACATCAAAATAAAAACCTTTGCACAGGGAAGCAAACCATCAGGAAAACCATAAGACAATCTACTGAATGGAAGAGGATATTTGCAAATTGTATTACCAATAAGGGGTTCATATCCAAATTATATAAAGAACTTAAAGAAGTTAGCACCAAGAAAACAAACAATTAAAAAATGAGAAGAGGACCTGAATAGACATTTTTCCAAAAAGGATACAGAGATGGCCAAGAGACACATGAAAAGATACTCAACATCATTAATCATCAAGAAAATGCAAATCAAAACCACAATGAGATATCACCTTCCACCAGTTAGAATGGCTAAAATTAAAATAACAATGAATAAAAAGTGTTGGTGAGGATGTGGAGAAAAAGGAACACGTGCACTGTTGGTAGGAATGTAATTTGGTATAGACACTGTGGAAAACAGTATGGAGATTCCTCAAAAAATTAAAAATAATAATACTATATGATCTAATAATTTCACTATTGAGTTTTTAGCCATAGAAAATGAAAACCCTAATTCAAATATATATATGCACCCCTATGCTTATTGCAGCATTATTTGCAATAGTCAAGATGTGGATGCAGCCTAAGTGTCCATTAGTAGGGGAATGGATAAAGAAAATATGTAATATGTACACAATGGAATATTATGTAGCCCTAGAAAAGATGATATTGTGCCTTTTGAGACAACATGGATGGACCTAGAGGGTGTTATGCTAAGTGATATGTTAGGCTGAGAAATAAAAACACCATATGATTTCACTCATAAATGGAATCTAAGAACAAATAAATAAATGAAAAGCAGAATCAGACCTATAAATACAGAGAACAAACTGATGATTGCCAGAGGGGAGGGGGGCAGGGGTTTGGCAAAATAGGTGAAGGGGAGAGGGAAATAGAAGCTTCCAGTTATGAAATGAATAAGTCACAGGAATGAAAAGCACATCATAAGGAATACAGTCAATGATATTGTAATAGCGATGTAACAGGACTGATGGTAGCTATAGTTGTGGTAAACATAGCATAATGTATAAATTTGTCAAATCGCTAAATGGTACCCCTGAAATGAATGTAACATTGTATGTAAACTATGCTCAAATGAAAAAAAGAAAAGAAAAAAAATGAAAAAAAATGTGAAAGAACTGCCAGAGCAACCTTTGGTTGATGCATTCTTATTTGGACAGTATCGCCAATCAAAAAATGTATAGTAACTGTCAAAAGGTAATGGGTCAAGTTCATCAGTGCTTGGATAATGAAATAAAATAGAATATAGGCAAAATACTATGAAATATATAAAGCCACTAACTTAAAATTTGGTTTTGGAGTATTGCTGACGACAGTAATGTAGTAAATACTTGGATATCATTTAGGGAGTTTCCCCTTTATTTGGCTATATTTGAGACTTTGTAAGCTATTCCCCATTTTATTCATATTGTTATTTTCATATTACTTATTGGTTTTCCATATACTAATTTTCTTTATTCCATTTTTAACTAAACATTTTATTTAACTCTTTTAAGGTGTTAGGCATGCTTTTCATTTTGCTGTCATTTGAAAGGTAGTGAGAATATTCCCAATTTTTTGTTTTCAATATTTTGCTAAATATATAAACTCATCTCATTTCCAGTGAAGACATCCATAGAATACCATTCTATATGCCGATTTCATGCTTGTTACTCCCAGAAATTAATGTACTCCGCAAACAAGGTCAGGGAGTGTATTTTCTCACTATGTTGAAGACTTGTATTTAAAGTCCAACAAAGCCCAAAAGACAGTTATAATATGACATTGTCGAATATGTTGGAAATTAACAAGTTGCCTCTTTATTTAGCATATGTGGTTTAAGAGGGAAGGGTGGGGCAAAGTAATAAGGACTAGCAGGTGAAAGAAGTTTAGTATCCTCCATTTCAATCCCCACTCCTTAATGAGTCTGAAAAAGACAATAATGTTGGTAAGGGATTTATGACAATAAATTTTTAGGGAGTTGCCAGTGGAAAATTAGAGTGGATTAAGTCATTACGTCACTCAGTAAACATTTAAGAGTTTACCATGTGAAATGCATTCTCCCAGGCTCTGTTGATGTGAAAATGTGTATATGTACATATTATTTGTGTGTATATGTCTGTGTGTGTATACACAGTTTCCAAATTCTACTAAATCTGTAGTGAGTGTTAATCAACAGCAAATATTAAAAATTCAGTAATTATTTGCCATATCAAATGAATGAATTGAGACTGTTACTACCTTATCCTACAATTTCGACAATGGGAATTTAACAATATCTGTTTCTTGCCTAAATTCTATCGCTATCCTGACAGATAATATCAGGAAGTAATAGTTTTAATAGATATTCTGATGTGGCACTGTTAATCTTATTGTGATTGAAAAAGGGTGTGGACAGCCAAATTGATGGGTGCTTATGATGAGACCATTGCAAAAAAAGTGGTAAAAGGCTTCATATTTAGTCATACCTGGGGCAAGAATTATGACCTTCCTTAAAGTTATAATTTAAGAAATACTTTGTTTATTGTGCCTCTTTTAGCACTGTGTGGATTATCAATATATGTATTTAAGCATTTTTAATATCTTTGTATTTGGATTGACATACTTCTTGTCATTTTTAATGATTTTCTTGCCTAAACAACATATGATAGAATGTCCCCATGGATAGAGCATTTATCTTTCTTAGTAGGTAATGTGTTTTCCAACACAGAAGTTGTACAGCCAGTGATATATCTTATAATGCCATCAGATTCTTGAAGACAAATATTATACAGCATATTTATTGCATAAATTAATTGTTAGTTATAAAATATAAAGAGGAAATAAAATGAAAATTAATACAGTGTAGAAGGATGTTTGTTATGCTTAATTTAAAGTACACATGATATGTCAAAAGACAAGATATTTTCCCCGTGATATGATTTAGTCATTAGTCTAACCCTTTGCTATTATATAAAATAAGTATATTTGGCTATTATATAAATTAAGTGTTTGAACTAAACCAAATAATTATGTAAACACTCAGTAAGCCTTACTGAGCCATAATTTGTAGGATCCAACTCTCCACATTATTATCATTATTATTTTTACTAAACCATAAGCTGAATGGGTTTTTAAATCTCATGATGTGGTTAGAACTGGAATTGAATTTATAGATATTTCTATAACTATTGAAGTGGGAAAAAAACTAGTATATAAAAATATTCTCTAAACTGAGCAGATATCTTGTTCAGTTCACACATTCTTACAGTAAAATATTTTATACTTCCTCTCTCCTTAAGATATGTTTAAAAATAAACTTAGAACACTGAAAATATTGTGAGTTTTTCCCCTTTAATACTTTATTTATAGTGAATATTTGACAGACCTTTTTTCCTCTTTACTTCTGGTTTACAATAGCTTTTAATTCACTAGTTGCTTTTTTCCCAAGCTTTTATTTCAGTTCCAATTAGTTAATATACAGTGCAACATTAATTTCAGGTGTAGAATCTAGTGATTCATCACTTACATACAATACTCAGTTTTCATCACAAGTGCCCTCCTTAATACCCATCACCAATTTAACTGGTCACCCTGCCCACTTCCCCTCCAGTAATCTTCAGTTTGTTTTCTTTTTTTTTTTGACTTTTTTTATTGCTCAAACGGAATATATATATTAATAATATTATATATATATATTAATATGAAATTCATTGTCAAATTGGTTTCCATACAACACCCAGTGCTCATCCAAACAGATGCCCTCCTCAATGCCCATCACTCACTTTCCCCTCCCTCCAACCCCCTATAAACACTCAGTTTATTCTCAGTTTTTAAGAGTCTCTTATGGTTTGGCTCTCTCCCTCTATAACTTCTTTGTTTCCTTCCCCTCCCCTATGGTCTTCTGTTAAGTTTCTCAGGATCCACATAAGAGTTAAAACATATGGTATCTGTATTTCTCTGTATGACTTATTTCACTTAGCATAACACTCTCTAGTTCTATCCACGTTGCTACAAAAGGCCAGATTTCATTCTTTCTCATTGCTGAATTTGTTTTCTATAATTAAGAGTCTGTTTTCTGCTTTGCCTCTCTTTCCCCCATGTTCATGTGTTTTGTTTCTTAAGTTCCACATATGAGTGAAATTATAAAGTATTTGTCTTTCTCTGGCTGACATATTTCACTTAGCATAATACTCTTTAGCTCTGTCCACATCATTGCAAATGGCAAGCTTTTATTCTTTTTGATGGCTGAGTAATATTTCAGTGTGTGTGTGTGTGTGTGTGTGTGTGTGTGTCCTTTGGGTAAATACCTACTAATGCAATTGCTGGATTATATGGTAGTTCTATTTTTAACTTTTTGAGGAACCTCTGTACTATTTTCTAGAGTGGCTGCACCAGTTTGCATTCCCACCAACTGTGCAATGGGGGAACTGTGTTCCCCTTTCTTGGCATCGTCTCCAACACCTGTTATTGTGTTGTTAATTTTAGTCATTCTGAAAGGTGTAAGGTCGCATCTCATTGTAGTTTTGATTTGTATTTCCCTGATGGTGAGTGATGTTGAGCATTTTTTTTCATGTGTCTGTTGGCCATCTGGATGTCTTTATGGGAAAAATGTCTATTCATAACTTTTGCCCATTTCTTAACTGGATTATTTGATTTTTGGGTGTTGAGTTTGCTATGTTTTTTATAGATTTTTGATACTAACTCTATCAGATGTGTCATTTGCAAATATCTACTCCCATTTTGAACGTTGCCTTTTAGTTTTGTTGTTTCCTTTGCTATGCAGAAGGTTTTTATTTTGATGAAGTCCCAATAGTTTATTTTTGCTTTTGTTTCCCTTGACTCTAGGGACATATTTAGTAAGAATTTGCTATGGCCGATGTCAAAGAGGTTGCTGCCTGTTTTCTCCTCTAGGATTCGATGGTTTAAAATTTTTTTAATATTTATTTATTTTTGACAGAGAGAGAGACAGAACATGAGCAGGGGAGGGGCAGAGAGAGAGAGGGAGACACAGAATCTGAACCAAGTCCAGGCTCTGAGCTGTCAGCACAGAGCCCGATGCAGGGCTTGAACTCACAGACCGTGAGATCATGACCTGAGCCAAAGTCAGATGCTCAACCGACTGAGCCACACAGGCGCCCCTAGGATTCGATGCTTTTAATTAATGTTTAAAATAATGAGTAACTTAGAGTTGATCTATATGTGGTAAAATGTCAGTCGTGTTATTTGGATTGTGGCAGTTTAATTTATTAGCAATTAAATTTATTAATTGAATTCCCTTTGGTTTAAATTCTGCTATGATTTTTCACTGAAGAAACATTTTCCTTTCTTTAAGAATTAGGAATTTAACCACAGTAATTAAGGAAATGAAAAACTGTTTTATAATCATTCAATAAGACATTATTGAATATTAGGGCTGTGTGCCTCTGAAAAATTAAAAAAAAATGTTTTTGGGGTATAGCATTTAACATTTTTTTTTCCTGGAAGGAAGGAGAAATGTGTCTTTCTTGAAGAGAGAAATTTGGCAGGTATAATGCATTACTCTTTATTTAGGGAAAGGTACTAAAAGACAATTTTTAGTTGTGAATAGCAGTTATGATTTAAGACCTGTGTCCTGTAAGGCAAAAGCATTATAGCGGTAAATGATCACTAACTGTTCATATACAGTAACCTTATGTTGTACGTATCTACTACTCTGCATTATTTAGAATTAAAAAAAAATAGTTATTAATCAGTTTAACTGTTGTAATGAATAATTATTCTGAAAATCTATCTGTATAAATTTTTTTCGACTATAATACGACTACAGTTACCTTCTTGATCATAATTAAAACCCATGGAGGTTTAACAGAGCTGAGAAGTGGAAGATTTGAAGAAGGCTTGAAAAACTAACACTGAATGTTGGAGCATCGAATCCATTGAACATCAATTATTTTGCTAACATTGTTAACTGAAACTGATAGCCTGTGAGAGATTCTTTTGTTCAGAACCAAACTCAAATAGTTTTTCTCAGGGTTACATTGTAGCCAGGATAGTAACATTATGCCTGCACACTGAATATTTTGTTTTATAGTACTATTTACTCCCATTCCAGATAGTAAAAATTCTACCTTTTATAAAGTTTAACATTAAATTTATATGACAAAAGTAATATAAACCTATTACTATTATCTGTTAGAAAGAAATCAGGATTTTGCTAGTTGAAATAAAAGACAAATATTATTTTCTTATAGAATAAATCCATTGTTGTTGCTATCTTAATATTCTAGCTAATTTTCAGCAGCAAGATATTTCCGAAGAGACTTTAAGATTGGCTCATGGTCAATATTTGACACATATAAAAGCACAGCTTATACTAAGCTATCTGTACACCATGAAAAATAGTAGATAACTAGAAATACAATGTTTATTTCACATAGTCTTATTTTTCATCTTTGAACATTAGTGAGATTCTCAAGCTAGTTTTGAATTTGTTTTTTTTTTCTAGCAACACACATACTAAAATTGGAATGATACAGAGAAAGATTTATAGGACCCTCTACAAGGCATGCACATTTTTAAAAGTCTTCATATTTATCTTACTCATCTTTAAAGTCCAAATCAAAAGCCACCTCTTTTGATCTTCTCAGGTTGAAATTTATCTCTATCTTTTGTGCTCCAAATGCATTGTTTACATCAGTATTTTAGTCATTAGTATATGTGTAAATCTTTCTTACATCCATGTATAAAGTATCCTTATATTTCTCACAACATTTAACAAAATTCCTTGTAATAGTAGGCACTCAAAACATCTTTATGGATTTGAATTTCTAGAAGTCACTTGTTATTACTGCAGTATACACTTACACAAATACACAGGCATATAACTTATATAAAATAAATGTGAGAAGACCATATAAATTTTCCAGTTGCTATAAACTTTAGGAGTTTTCTGTATGTCCAACCGATAAAGAAATTGGTAACAAATTTTAGAAAGAGAGAAGAAAGGATTTTGTATGAAGGGAGAAATGTCCCTGGTTTAGGTGTCACTTTTTACAGCCAGTGGAATTCTGAAACAAATATATTAAACATTAAGATATACACTCATGCAAAATATTGTGGCAGTTGTTGATCTATGCTGGAAATAGCTTATCCTGTTAGGTCATTTAGATTGCTTCCTTGTTTCCTATATGTGGTGTCTTATAAGCATACCATTTTCCCTTTGGGACAACTGGAGTGAACTCTCTTCTCAGTATGTATAAAAAGTTAAAGGTATTTTGTAACAGCTTTTGATCATGGAGAAAATGTATCTTTGCATCTGTTTGGTGGTAGACATGATACTGTTAAAGGCTTACCATTTTCTTCCCAAAAATAGTCTAAGAAAACTGAGATCTGGAAAAATTAGGGGCATTTTATTTTTGCTACATCTTAAAGCTTTCTTTTTTTTCAATTTTCAAAAAATTTTTATTTTTAAGAGACAGAGAGAGACATAGCGCGAGTGGGGTGGGGCAGAGAGGGAGACATAGAATCCGAATTAGGCTCCAGGCTCCAAGCTGTCAGCACAGAGCATGATGCAACCTTGAACCCACCAACTGTGAGATCATGACCTGAGCCAAAGTTGGATGCTCAGCCAACTGAGCCACCCAGGTGCCCCTAAATTACCTTTTTAAAAAAGGTTTCTGAAAAAAAAAAAAAAGGTTTCTGATATGGTAGTTAAGACTCTACATCAAAACATTAATTTGAAAAACAAAATTTAGAACCCCAAACCAACCAACTAATCAGCCAGTCAAAAAACATTGTCGGGGCGCCTGGGTGGCGCAGTCGGTTAAGCGTCCGATTTCAGCCAGGTCACGATCTCGCGGTCCGTGGGTTCGAGCCCCGCGTCGGGCTCTGGGCTGATGGCTCAGAGCCTGGAGCCTGTTTCTGATTCTGTGTCTCTCTCTCTCTCTGCCCCTCCCCCGTTCATACTCTGTCTCTCTCTGTCCCAAAAATAAATAAACGTTGAAAAAAAAAAAACAAAAAAACATTGTCTAAATTCTCTGGATAGGTGTGTGTGAAATTATGCTCTTTGGATGAATTCGAGCCCCGCGTCGGGCTCTGTGCTGACAGCTCAGGGCCTGGAGCCTGCTTCAGATTCTGTGTCTCTCTCTCTGCGTCTCCCCCGCTCACACTCTGTCTCTCTCTCTCTCTCACACAAATAAACATTAAAAAAAATTATACACAGAATTAAGATTCTTCAGGTACCATAAAGTACTTCCTATGTCTTAAAGCTTTCTGAATGAGCCACTGAACTTTGGTATTTTCACCTCTCTCTGCCTTAATGTGTGTATGTGTGCATGTGTGTGTGTGTGTGTGTGTGTGTGTGTGTGTGTATATGTATGTATGTATGTATATATATACACACACACGTATATATATTTTTTTTTACTTTTTTCTTTACCTTATTCATATATGCCATGCTAAATTAATGGTTACCTTCTATAAACTTGAAGAGAATATTTTTAACTTAACTATTTTGTCTGACTATACTAAAGCTCACCAATGATTCTGTATCTTTACTGTAATTTTAAAACTTTCCATGAATGTGAGAAGAGCTGTTGAATTGCTACCAGTATGCATTTGCACTAAGATTAAAATGAACATCTCTTTCACACAAATTTAGCTCAATAGAATCCACTAAATTATAGTCACAATTTTCTAAGTGTGCTTGGAACTCTGGATGTGCAAACAAAAGGCCATATGGAAATGGCTTTCTCTAAGGTACCAGTTGGTATGGTTTTGTGGGATGCATGTGCCTGTTGGCACTGCTGGCAGTTCAGCACCCTGGGAAAAACATTGCTTTCACACATGAGTAATTGATGAATTGTATGTAATATGCAAATGTGAATACATAAATCTCCTGAATGACAGCTTAATTTATGTGAGCTTTTAAGAATGTGGGATTAGATTTTAATTAAATATCCTCAAAGGCACCCTGACTTTTTCAGTTTTTTGGCTGCTATCTTTAGAAAGAAGCCGGGGAAGGTTTAAATCATAATTTTATGTAAATTATTCACATTTTTCTAATAAGTGGTCATTTTTTAATAGAAAAATCAAGGTATTTAAAGAAGAAAGGCATTTATCTTTAATTATAAAAGCACTTCTGTTGTATTACAATGTCTGCAGCTTGTCATATATGATAGAAAAAATATGTGGTTTGAAAATTAATGTCGTATACTTCAAATATAATTCTTAAACATATTTCAGATACTACCATATATTTTAGTATCCCAAGTTGAACAATGGTAACTATAGATGACATTTCTTAGTACATGTTGTTGGGACATTAATATTGTATATGACATTCTACATATTATTACCTTCAAACTGGCTAAAATAAAGAATTGATGGAGATAGAGCTGTCAGTCCCCCTTTGCTCTTAAATATGTAGTGTGTATAGATGCAGCTGTGTATGTGTGTAGTTTTAAGTTCTGATAATAGTATTTTGAACCTTACATAATATGCAGATTAGAATAAAAAGAAGCTAATAAAAATCTTTGAAATTTATGAGCATTTTATCCACCTAATCTTTCTATGTGATCAGCTATAAATTAACATTAACATGTATTAATTATTGATCTATCTAGAGTATGCTGTAAGTACCGTTGTTTTAAAATATTCACACTTTATAGTAAATCACATTGTCCATAAGCAATAAATACATAAAAATCTTGACCAGTTATGGGCTTTGCCTAGTATTACTTTTTTTCCTATATATTTGCTTTCTTATAATTTACATTAAAAAGCTTATTTTTTGACTACATGAAAAATGACTACCTATAACTCTTCACTTGAATATGTATTTCTTCTTTTTAAAAAAATTTTAACATTTATTTATTATTGAGAGACAGAGAGACACAGAGCATGAGCAGGGGAAGGGTAGAGAGAGGGGGAGACATAGAATCTGAAGTAGGCTCCAGGCTCTGAGCTGTCAGCACAGATCCCAATGTGGGGCTCGAACTCACAAACTGTGAGATCATGACCTGAGCTGAAGTCGGTCGCTTAACCAACTGAGCCACCCAGGTGTCCCAAATATGTATTTCTTCTAAGGTATCTTCTATGTATCTTCTAATGTATCATTGTAGTGCTTAATTGCATAAACTCTGGAATCATACTTTATAGATTCTAAATCCCAGCTCTGTCACTACCTGTTGTGTGACCTTGGGAAGATTATTTAATTGTGTCTAAGCTTCAGGATTTTTGCCAGAATGAGGGTACTGAATATAAAGCACTTAGAAGTGTGCCTGGAACTTGGTAAGCCCTATGCAACTTACTGTTATTATTTATTTCCACTGTTCCTATTATAACCTCATTTTTACCAGGAAGGCCTATCTCTTCTCTGATCCTAATGGAAGAGTTTGCCCTGGAGAAGTGTGGGACTAAATTTTCTAGTTTCTTCTCTGTAGAGAAAAGAATGTATGGATACCTAATTTTAATGGGTATTTTTTAAACTTCAAATATAATTAACATAGTGTTACGTTTGTTTCAGGCATACAATGTAATGATTCAACAATTCTATATTCTTCTCAGTGCTCATCAAGATAAATACATTATTAATCTTCTTTATTTACTCTACCCAGACCCTCCCACCTCCCCTCTGGCAACCACCAGTTTGTTCTCTATATTTAAAAATCTGGTTTATTTGTTTGTCTCCCTTTTTTCTTTATTTGTACATTTGTTTTTATTCTTAATTGCCACATGTGAGTGAAATCATGTTATTTGTCTCTAACCAACTTATTTTACTTAGCATTATATCCTATAGAACCATCCATGTTGTGGCAAATGACAAGATTTCATTCTTTAATATGGCTGAGTGACATTCCATTAACATCACTTCTTTGTTCATATATTGATGGACACTTGGGTTGCTTCCATATCTTTCTTTGGTAAGTTATTATTTAAATGCCTGTTCGTTAACTTACAGTGTAATATTAGTTTCAGGTGTACAATATAGTGATAAAACCCTTCTATACAACACCTGGTGCTCATCACAAGTATAATACTAAATCCCCATCACCTATTTAGGCCATGCCCTCACCCATCTCTCATCTAGTAAACCTCAGATTTTTCTGTATAATTAGGAATCTGTTTTTTTTCTCTTTCTCTTATTTTTCTTCCATTTGCTTTTTTGTTTTGTTTTGTAAACTCCACATATGAGTGAAATCATATGGTATTTGTTTCTCTGACTGAATTTTTTGCTTACTATTATCCTTTCTAGCCCCATCCATGTTGCTGTAAATGGCAAGATTTCATTTTTAATGGGAAGTAATATTCCCATTAAATAGTCTTTATCATTCATCAATCAATGTACACATGAGCTGTTTCCATAATTTGGCTAATGTAGATAATGCTGCGATAAATATTGGGGTGCATATATCCCTTTGTGTATTTGTGTATTTTTTGGGTAAATACCTGGAAGTGCAATTGGTGAATCACAGGGAAGTCCTATTTTTTAACTTTTTGAGGAGCTTCCATACAGTTTTCCAGATTGGCTGCACCAGTTTGCATTCCCACCAATAGTGCAAGAGGGTTCCTTTTTCTCCACATCCTCACTAGCACTTGTTTCTTTTTGGTTGCTGTTGTTTCCAGTTTTTATTTAAATTCTAGTTAGTTAACAAACAGTGCAACATTGATTTCAGGAGAACTTAGTTATTCATTACTTATAACATCTAATCCTCATTCCAACAAGTGCCCTCCTTAATACTCATTACCCATTTAGCCCATGCCCCTGCCTACCTCCCCTCCAGCAACCCTCAGTTTGTACTCTATAGTTAAGAATACTTATGGTTTGCCTCCTTTTCTTTGACTTTTTTACCTTCATTTGTTTTGTTTCTTAAATTCCACATATGAGTGAAAACATATGGTATTTCTTTTTCTCTGGCTGGCTTGTTTCCCTTAACAAAATACACTCTAGCTTCATCCACATCATTGCAAATGGCAAGAATTCATTCTTTTTGATAGCTGAATAATCTCTCTCTCTCTCTCTCTCTCTCTCTCTATATATATATATATATATATATATAATTAATAAATAATTAATTATATATAATTATTATATGCCACAGCTTCTTTTTCCATTCATCAGTCAATGGACATTTGGGATCTTTCCATACTTTGACTATAGCAGATAATGCTGCTATAAACATCAGAGTGCATGTGCCCCTTTGAATCAGTATTTTTGTATCCTTTGGGTAAATACCTAGTAGTGCAATTGTTAGGTCCTAAGGTAGTTCGATTTTTAACTTTTTGAGGAACCTCCATACTGGTTTCCAAAGTGGCTGCACCAGTTTGAATTTCCACTCCATTAAGAGTGTAAGAATGTTCCCCTTTCTCTGCATCATATACAAATCTGTTGTTCCTATATTAGTAATTTTAGCCATTCTGAAAAGTATAAAGTGATATCTCATTGTAGTTTTTATTTGTATTTTCCTGATGATGAGTGATGTTGAGCATCTTGTCATGTGTCTGTTGGCCATCTGGGTGTTTACTGGGAAAAAGTTCTGTTCATATCTTCTGCTCTTTAAAAAAATTAATGTTCATTTATTTTGAGAGAGAGAGAGAGAGAGAGAGAGAGAGAGAGAGAGAGAGAGAACAAGCAGGGGAGGGGCAGAGAGAGAGGGAGAGAGAGAATCTCAAGTCAATTCCACACTATCAGTGCAGAGCACAATGCAGGGCTCAATTTCATGAACCATGAGATCATGGCCTGAACCAATATCAAGAGTCAGATGCTTAACCAACTGATCCACCTAGGTGCCCCTATCTTTTGCCCATTTTTAATTGGATTATTCTTGCTTAGGGTGTTGAGTTTTAAATTTTTTTTTATATATTTTGGATACTTACCCTTTATCAGATATGTCATTTGCAAATATCTTCTTCCATTCCATAGGTTGCCTTTCAGTTTTTTTTATTGTTTTCTTCATTGTCCAGAACGTTTTTATTTTGGTGGAGCCTAAAAAGTTTATATTTACTTTTGTTTCCCTTGCCTCAGGAGACATATCTACAAAGAAGTTGCTATGGCCAATGTCAAAGAATTTGCTGCCTGTGTTCTCCTCTAGGATTTTACTGGTTTCAGAAATCACACTTAGTCTTTAGTATATTTTGAATTTATTTTTGTGTTTGGTATAAAAAAGTGGTTCAGTTTCATTCTTTTGCATGTTGCTGTGCAGTTTTCCCAACACCATTTGTTGAAGAGACTCTTTTTTCCATTGGATATTCTTTCCTGCTTTGTTAAAGATTCACTGACCATAGAATTGAGGGTCTATTTCTGATTTTTCTATTCTGTCCTATTAATCTATGTGTTTATTTTTGCATCAGTACCATACTGTTTGAATCACCACAGCTTTGTAATATAGTTTGAAGTTGGAATTGTGATGCCTTCAGCTTTGCTTTTCCTTTTCAATTTTGCTTTTGCTATTCAGGGTCTTTTGTGGTTCCATACAAATTTTAAAATTATTGTTCTAGGTCTGTGAAAAATACTGGTGGCATTTTGGTAAAGATTGCATTTAATGCCTAGATTGTTTTTGGGTAGTACAGACATTTTAACAATATGTGTTTTTCCAATTCATAGGTATGAAATGACTTTCTATTTCTTTGTGTCCTCTTCAATTTATTTCATCAGTGTTTTATAGTTTTCAGAATATAGGTCTTTCACTTCTTTGGTTAGGTTTATTCCTAGGTATCTTAAGGTGTTTGGCGCAATTGTAAACGGGATAGATTCCTTGATTTCTTTTTCTGCTGCTTCATTACAGGTGTATAGAAATGCAACTGATGTCTGTACATTGATTTTGTATCCTGCAACTTTAATGAATTTGTGTATCAGTTCTAGCAATTTTTTGATAGATTTTTTAAATGTAGAGTATCATTTAATTTGCAAATAGTGAACATTTGACTTCCTCCTTGCTGATTTGAATGCCATTTATTTATTTATTTATTTATGCTGTCTGGTTGCAGAGGCTAGGACTTCTAGTACTTTGTTGAATAACATTAGTGAGAGTGGACATCCTTGTCTTGTTCCCGACCTTGGAGGAAAGATCTCAGGTTTTCACTATTGAGGATTATATTAGCTGTGGTTCTTTCATATTATGCCTTTATGATATTGAGATATGTTCCCTTTTCCCCTACCTTGTTGAGGGTTTTTTTATCAAGAATGGATCCTTTGCTGTGTGAAATGCTATTTCTGTATCTATTGAGAGGATCATATGGCTCTTATCATTTCTTTCATTAACGTGATGTATCACTTTGATTGATTTGCAAATATTGAACCACCATTGCAGCCCAGGAATATATCCCACTTGACTGAGGTTTATGATTCTTTCAATGTACTGTTTGATTTGATTTACTAGTATTTTGTTGAGAATTTTTGTATCCATGTTCATGAAGGATATTGGCTTGTTATTCTCTCTTTTAGTGGGGTTTTTGTCTGGTTTTGGCATCAAGGTATTGCTGGCCTCATAGAATTATTTGGTAAGTTTTCCTTCTATTTTTTGGAATAGTTTGAGAAGGACAGGTATTAACTTTTCTTTAAATGTTTGGTAGAATTTCCCCTGGGAAGCCATCTGGTCCTGGACTTTTGTTTCTTGGGAGATTTTTTATTACTGATGTAAATTCTTTGCTTGTTATCGTTCTCTTTAGGTTTTTGATTTCTTCTTGTTTCAGTCTTGGTAGTGTATATGTTTCTGGGAATTTATACAATTCTTCCATATTGCCCAATTTTTTGACATATAATTTTTCATAATATTCTCTTATAATTGTTTATATTTCTGTGGTGTTGGTTGTGATGTCCCCTCTCTCATTTGTGATTTTATTAATGAGTTTATAAATTTTACTATTCTTTCAAAGAACCAGCTCCTGGTTTCATGTATCTGTTCTATTGTTTTTGTTTGTATGTTTGTTTGTTTCTGTATCATTTGTTTTCCGCTCTAATCTTTATTATTTCCCTTCTGCTGGCATTAGCCTTCATTTGCTGTTCTTTTTCTAGTACTTTCAGATGTAACATTAAGTTGCCTATTGGAACTTTTTTCTTGCTTCTTGAGGTAGACCTGTATTTGTACATACTTCCCTCTTATGACTGCATTTCCTGCATCCCAAATGTTTCAGATTGTCATGTTTTCATTTTCATTTTTTCCATGTATTTTTTAAATTTCTTCTTTAATTTATTTGTTGATCCATTCATTGTTTAATAGGATGTTCTTTAACTTCTATATATGTGTAGTCTTTCCAAATTTTTTCTTGTAATTGACTTCAATTTTCATAGTGTTGTGGTCAGAAAATATGCATGGTTTGATTTCAAAATATTTGTATCTGTTGAGGCCTGATTTGTGACCTAGTATGTGATCTATTCTGAAGAATGTCCCATGTGCACTGGAAAAGAAAGTGTATTCTGCTGTTTTAAGATGAAGTGTTCTGAGTATATCTGTTAAGTCCATCTGGTCCAGGATGTCATTGAAAGCTATTGTTTCTTTGTTGATTTTCTGCTTAGATGATCTGACCATTCCTGTAAGTGGGGTATTTAAGTCTCCTACTATTATGGTATTATTATCAATAAGATCCTTTATGTTTGTTATTAATTATTTTATATATTTGAGTGTTATCATGTTGATGGCATAAATATTTAAAATTGTTAGATCTTCCTGTTCCATAGACACTTTTATTATGATATAGTACCCTTCTTCATCTCTTGGTACAGTCATTGGTTTAAAATCTAGTTTGTGTTATATAAGTATTGCTGCCGCTGCTTTCTTTTGATGCCCATTTGCATAGTAAATTGTTCTCCATCCCCTCACTTTTAATCTGGAGATATCATTGCATCTAAAATAATCTCTTGCAGGTAGCATATAGATTGGTCTTGTTTGTTGTTGTTGTTGTTGTTGTTGTTGTTGTTAATCCATTCTCACCCCCCTATATCTTTTGTTGGAGTATTTAGTCCATTTACATTCAGAATAATTATTAATAGAAATGAAATTATTTTCATTGTATTGCTTTTTTTTTGCTTGTTTGTTTGTTTTTGGCGATTTTCTCTGTTCTTTTTTAGTCTTTGTCACTTTTGGCCTTTCTTTCCCACTCATAGAGTCTCCTTAAATATTTCTTGCAAGGCTGTTTTAGTGGTCACAAACTCCTTCAGTTTTTGTTTGTTGGGAATCTCTATCTCTCCTTCTATTCTGAATGATAACCTTGCTGGATAGAGTATTCATGGCTTCATATTTCCCCCATTCACCATGTTTAATATATTATACCACTCCCTTCTTGTTTGCCAAGTTTCTGTGGAGTGATTGGCTGCTAACCTTATTTGTCTTCCCTTGTAAGTTATGGGTTTATTATGTCTTTCTTCTTTTAACATTTTTTATCTCTTTATTTTGCATATTTAACTATGATATGTCTTGATATTGGCCTGCTTTTCCTGATTTTGATGGGAGATTTCTGTGCTTCCTGGATGGATGTCTGTTTCTTTCCCCATATTAGAGAAGTTTTTAGCTATAATTTTCTCAACTAAACCTCTTGTCTCCTTTCCTCTGTTTTCTTCTTCTGGGACTCCTATGATTAAAATGTTATTACATTTCATGAAATCACTGAGTTCCTTAAGTCTACTTTCATGATCGAATATTTTTTTGTTGTTCTTCTTTTCAACATCATTATTTTCCATAATTCTATCTTCTACATCACTTATTTGTTCGTCTTCTTCTTCCATCCTTGCATTCATTACATCCAGTCAGTTTTGAATCATGGTTATTGTATTTCTCACTATGGACGAATTGGTTTTTTGTTGTTTTATCTGTGTAGTAAGGGACTCTCTGATTTTCTCTATGCTTTTCTTAAGCCCAGATGGTTTCTTTGTGATTATTGCTTTAATTTCTGGATAAGGCATATTATTTATGTCTGTTTTGATCAGGTACCTGGGTTTGATCTTTTCTTGTTCTTTCTTTTGGGATGAATTCCTCCATCTTGGCGGTTTTTTTCTAGGTCTCTGTCTTATTCTCTATCTTATGAAAGCCTGTTATGTTTCCTGCTCCTGAGAGTAATGATTTTATGAAGAAGAGGTCATATACTTTCAAGGGCCTGCTGCTTCAGGAAGTGTCTCTAGTGTATGTTGTGTGCATTCTGTGGCTGCGTTTTGGCTGCTCTTTCCCTCAGATCAGTCCTCTGCAGTTATTTTTGACTACAGTGTGGAGTGTTTGGACCTTGGCCAGAGTGTGGCAAGTTTTAACTAGGTGTGCTCTGCTGTGCTTTTCAAAGAGACCTGATGGCATTTCCACTAGAGCTGAAGTTTTGCAGCACTCTACCTCAGTATATGTGGTGTGTGCTGAGGAGGGGCCCCAATACCTGTTTTTCAGGCACATTTGCCCACAAAAAGCAGCACCTGCAGAGTGCAGGGAGGCTGGGCTTGGTGTAAACAGTTCAGGCGACCACTATTGGTGCTATCTTACTTACTGAAGTTAGAAAATGCTGAGTGGTGAGGGGAGAGAAAGGGCACCAACACCTTCCTTTTACCTGGAGAGGGGAATTTGTGCCCACTGATGTCTTGGAAGCCCTCCCATAAGAATAATCTCCCCTCACATGTCCAGGCGTTCCTCAGATGGCTGCCTTCATCCTGTGTGGATCCAGGCCTTCTGTTAATCCAGTACTACAGTACTGTGCATCTGTGTTCTATCCCAGGCAAGCTGAGTTTTTAAACTCCAAACTTCAGGGATCTGGCATGCCAGGGACCCATGCTGGTTCTCTGAGGGGAGGTCTCACCATGTTGGGAGTGCTACAGATTTGTCCCAGAAGGGCAGTTGCACCACAGCACAGGGGTATGGAATTTGGTGTAAAGTGTAGCAAAAAGCTGGTGTCCAGGTTAGCAGCCCTTAGCAGGTGTCTCTGTGCCTATGCTGATGGGCAGGGAAGGGTGGTAAAAACTCCCACCAGGGCTTTTGTTCCCAGAGATTAAATGTCACTTACCAGATGTGCTCCAAGACTGGGGGAAATCTCACTCACTGTTTTCCAAGCAATCATCAGATCATACCATCTTCTCCCCAGGCTATCTGCCCACCTACTCCACAGGAGCACTCATCACCCTCAGGGATCCACATCAGCCACACAGTAGACTTCTAAAACTCCAGTCTTTGAACTCTGCTTATTGTAAAAACTCACAATAATCAGCACCTCTCTCAGTCAATGCTTTTGTGGAATTATTTTCCTTATGTGATCTCCTGTGCACTCATTTCTTTGTCTCTTTCTCATCCTTCTCTTAATGATCATCGTTCCTTCCCCTCCACAGCACCTGCAATTCATTCCTTCCCTAAATCATGTCTCCATACCTCCTACCTTCCATGATGTGGCCTCTTCCCTCCCTCTAGTAGTGCAGTTTATTCTTTTAGTCCTGAGATTGATTTATTGGGTATTGAGAATGATTGGCTATTTATCTAGCTATGTTCGAGGGTTGAGATTTCTTCGAGGACTGGTTTAGGCCATGAATTCCTTTAGTTTTTGTTCATCTGGGAAATTCTTTATCTCTCCCTCTGCTCTGAATTATAGCCTTGCTTGATAGAATAGTCTTGGCTGCATATTTTTCCCATTCAGTGCTTTGAATATATCATGTCACTTTCTTCTGGCTTGCCAAGTGTCTGTGGAGAAATCTCTAGCTAGCCTTATGGGTTTTCCCCTGTAAGTTAAGGACTATTTTGTATTGCTGCTTTTAGGATTTTTTTCTTTATTGATATATTTTGCAAATTTAATTACAATATATTTTGGTGTTGGCCTGCTTTTGTTGATTTTGGTGGGAGTTTTCTGTGCCTCCTGCATCTGAATGTCTGTTTCCATCCCCAAATTAGGGAAGTTTTCTGTTAGTATTTCTTGAAATAAATTTTCTTCCCCTTTTCTCTCTCTTTTTCTTCTGAATCTTATAATAGAGATGTTATTAGTTTTGAATGAGTCGCTGAGTTCCCTAAGTCTATTCTCATGTTCTATAATTCTATGTTATGTCTTTTTTGATCAGCTTCATTATTTTCCATTATTTTAATGGGTCACCAATTAATCTGCTTCTTCCAGTCTGCTGTCCATTTCATCAATATAATTTATAATCCTGTTTATTGCATTCTTCATCTCTGATGTGTTCTTTTTTAACTCTTTTATCTCTGTGGTAAGGGTGTCACTGATGTCTTCTATTCTTTTCTCAATCCCAGGGAGTATCCTTATGATCGTTGCTTCAAATTCTCCATCAGGAATGTTAGTTATATCTGTTTCACTTAGATCTCTGGCTATGACCTTATCTTATTCTTTCATTTTGGATAAAATTATTCCATCTTTGCATTTTGTGTTAAGTCTGTGCCTTGTTCTCTGTGTTAGAAAATCCAGTTGTGTCTCCTGCTCCTGAAATTAATGGGCCTATGAAGAAGAGGTCATGTAGTGCCCAGGACCTGGCACTTCATGGAGTGCCTCCATTGTGTGTTGCATGCCCTCTGCTGCTGTGTTTTGGCTACTCTATTCTTCAGGCTAGTTTTCTGCAAAAGCTCCTCTTGCCTGCTGCAGGCACTGTTTGATCCCTTGCCTGAATGTGGTGAGTTTTAACTAGATATGCTATGATCTGCTTGTGAAATGAGACCTGTGACCACCTCCACCAGTGCTGACGCCCAGCAGAACTCTCTGGGAGAGGTGGTGTGGGCAGGGGTTTTTGCTAATCTTCTGGGTCAGGGGCCCTCCAGGCTGGAACTGCAACAATCTTGACTAAGAAGTACAGTCCCATCAGAGTGCAGGGCATGGGGCTTGGGCTTGGTTTAAAGAAGTTAGACAGTCAGTGTTGGTGGTGTGCTGATTCCAGGAGGTGTCTCTTTTATGCTTACTGGGGGTGGGAGAAAAATGGCTCCAGCCAGCTCATTTCTTTAAGGAGAGGAGTCTCAATGAATGCTGCCTCTCAGGGACATGCTCAAGAAGAGTGAATTATCTCCCCTCTGTGTGCCACAGGTGTTTTTCAGATTGCTGTTTCCATTATGTCTTCCCCTGAGTTGTTTCCTTGTCTTAGTAATAGGGTAGTGCCCTCCAGGGTCTATCCCAGCCAACCCCATTGACCTTTAAAACTCTAGGATTTAGGCCTTGCTGGTTATAAGAACTCATGAAATTCTGTCCTCATTTCCCAAGCCAACAGCTTCGGGAGAATCTTATCATTGTGTGATCTCCTGTGTGCTCCTCTCTCTCTTTCCCTTGCCCTTTCCTGTTACCACAACTCCTTTTCTCCCCTAAACCATGTCTCTGCAATTTCTATTTGCTTTGTTGTGGCCTCTTCTCTCCCTTTTTGTTTTGGAGTTTGTTCTCTCACTCTTCAGTTAAATTTCTGGGATATTCCGGATGATTCGACAGTCATCTAGTTGTTTTTGTGGGATGAGACAAACCCTGCCACGATATTTCTGTCTCCTACTATTTCAGTAGTCCAAGTCAGAAAAATGAAGTAAAGGAGAAATCTTGAAAGGGATTATAATGATTATTACAGAAAAAGCTATGTATTGGAAATCAGTAAGCCTGAGTTACAATCCTGGTTTTTCTTCTACTAGCTGTGATCATAGATAGAGAAGACATTTCACCTCTTTGGGCTTTTGTTTCCCTATGTGTACAAGAATGAATTTGCATGAACGACACCCTAAGATTCCTTACAGCTTTAACTTTCTAAGATTCTTTAAAGTCTTTGACTCTTGTGATAGCATAAAGTAGTGAATCGACGTCTGGACCTAGAATCACATTGCTGGTGTCTAATTTTAGTTCCCCAACTTTACTGTGTTAAGAGTATTAAATAAGTCCAAATAAAGAATTTAGAAGAATTATTAATACATACTAAATATTCAATAACATTATATAATTTATTATCCAAAGCTGCAGAGGATGTACATTAATTAAGTACATCCAACTTATATCACATCTTGCTGATGCAAGCACATCTCCATATGGCAGTCAGTTAGTGGGTATAGCCAGTAATGCAGTATTAGAAGGTGGAAGAAAGCCAGTGAAGTATCCTCTTGACTAAGAAGGTACTTAGTGTCCTCTTGACTAAGAAGGCATTTTAAAACCAAAAAGAAAAATGAATAATGCTACTCCATAATGTTTATTCAGAATTTTATTCAGGGTAACTTACTGGGGTGGGAGGTTGGTAGGGATTGGGCTGACAAAAAACCCGGGTGCCACACAACTATTCTCCACCAAGTCCAGAACCCAATCCATAGCATACAGTGAGGACATTGTAGTGAGGTCAGAGCGTAGTTCCCTAAAGTGGTGCCACCTGTGCATCAGTCATCTCCACTAATTAATTAAACGGAGCCTTCTGTGTATCACTTTAGGGAAGATCAGAACAAGCCTTCGCACATCCTGGTAGGCATAAATTAACCTCCATGGGTTCTGGAACATGTAGCCCTGAGGGAGGTCATTTCACAGGCAGGAACAAGTTGCAGGGCCAAAGGTGGAGTCAGCGTTGTCAGCACTACATTTTTATCTATCTACTCTCATATTATATCTTCTTACTTTGAATCTGCATAGAACTGAATGACCTGCATTTAGGTTTAATGTTATATTTCTTGTATTGTTAGATATATTTTCATGAACTCATGTCTTTCATTTCCAAAGTGTGTGAGGACAGAATTAATGTCTTATATTTCCTGTTGCCCCTTATTCAGATTATGTGACATTGGATCTGGTCTCTAGTAGATACTCATGAAAAGTTGATTGATGGTACAGATTTGAATCCTTTTCAGAGTAGCATCATAAAAAAATCTCCAATGTTCTCATTTTTAAGTTTAATAAGATTTTTAACTGAACATTTATGGAAGAACGAATCCTGAATCAGCATGAGAAAGTAACATTGGACAATATGGATGGTAAGGATTACAAATGACGTTGCCTCATAAATTACATTTTAGGCTAAACTGCTTTCACTTTTTTTATGACTTATTTTTTTCCCAAATAAATATACTTATATAGCCTCTTCCCAAATGGCAAATGCTCATTGTTGTGCAATAACGTTGGAAAAATATTTTCTTGTTGTTAGAAGAAAATTCTTCTGTTAATGGAATTTGAAAGTCTCTCTAAATGTATTCTTTATAATTATGTAGAATGTATGCTTACTATGGTTTGCATGAGTCCTTAAAAAATAGACCAGAAAGTTACAAGAAAATAACGCTTTTGGTCAACAAAGATATTTACGCTGTCAGTAATGTTTATTTAAGAAAAAAGTTATGTAATCAAAGCCAGGAAGTCAAAGTACACCTTAGAAGGAATCTTAAGCTGTTTTTGCCTGCCACCATTTGGACATAGTTACAGAGTGCATCCATGTGTTCTTATTCATTTTATTCATTTTGCAAATTATTTCTCCTCCATTATTTTTAATTTCAGAACACCCACATTATGTACATTGTAAAATGAAGACAAGTTGTTTTTCTCCTTGTTTCGTAAGTAGAAAAAAAAAAAAACACGTACAGACATCTCCTTCCTGCCTTGTGGGGTCAACATCCAACTCAATGTAAGCAAAATATTGCATGTCTCATTCTAAAAACAAACCAAGGCCCGGTTAATTTTGCAGAATGTCATAGCAAAGGGAAAAAGGGTAAACTTACATTACTGATCCCTATGCTGTAGGCATTTGTGAATCTTAGAGCTATGTGCCATAATTGGTCACATAATGTGGAAGCAATACAGGAGATGGCTTTCAAAAATAGGAATAATCAGGGGTGCCTGGGTGGCTCAGTCAGTTGAGCGTCCGACTTCAGCTCAGGTCATGATCTCACGGCTGGTGAGTTCGAGCCCTGCATCAGGCCCTGTGCTGACAGCTCAGAGCCTGGAGCCTGCTTCAGATTCTGTGTCTCCCTCTCTCTCTGCCCCTAACCCACTTGCATTCTGTCTCTGGCTCTCTCAAAAATAAATAAACATTAAAACAATTTAAAAATAAAAAAATAGGAAAAGTCAGACTATCTGACTATATTGGAATAATAATACCAAGAAATATAATTATGGTAACTAGCACTAGACTTAGGTCAAGTTTGATCATTTCTAGTAGAATCAGACCAAACATAGAGATTTCAGTTCCTTTGAGTTATCTGGGTTTGAGGTGACTGTTTGCTGGTTAGATCCTATAATTTCCTGTGGCTTAACACTCACCTTCCTTTTATTTAGTAGGTCTGGAGTAAGGCCTATGCAGTTGTAATTTTTAAAAGACTTATGGGTAATTCTGATGTAGGATTGAGAATAACTGGATTACTCTTTTTTATATAAATTGTATCACATTTTCATTTTCTTCAGGATGAACTACTTCCCCAGTGAGACAGTAAATTTAATGAGCAATGTTATGCTGTAAACACTAGAATCTTAACATTGCTGGACTTTATTTATTTATTTATTTTTCTTCAAATTTTTATTTAAATTCCAATTAATAAAAATACACTGTAATAGTAGTGTCAGGTGTGAAGTTCAGTGATTCACCACTTACATACAACACCCAGGGCTCATTACAAGTACCCTCCTTAATACCCATCTCCCATTTAATCCATTCCCCCATCCACCTCCCCTTCAGTAACACTCAGTTTGTTCTCTATAGTTAAGAGTCTGTTGGGGTGCCTGAGTGGCTCAGTTGGTTGAGCATCTGACTTCAGCTCAGGTCATGATCTCATGGTTTGTGGGTTCGAGCCCCACATCGGGCTCTGTGCTGACAGCTCAGAGCCTGGAGTCTGCTTTGGATTCTGTGTATCCCTCTCTCTATGCCCCTTCCCACTTGTGCTCTGTCTGTGTCTCTCTCTCTCTCAAAAATAAACATTAAAAAAAATTAAAAAAAAAGAGTCTGTTTATGGTTTGCCTTTCCCTCTTTTTTCCCTCTATGTTCATCTATTTTGTTTTTTAAATTCTACATATGAATAAACATAGGTATTAGTCTTTCTCTGACTGACTTATTTTACTTAGCATAATACTCTAGCTCCATAAATGTAATTGCAAATAGCAACCTTTCAATGTTTTTGATGGCTGCGTAATACTGCATTGTGTATATATATACCACATCTTCTTTATCCATTTTTCAGTCCATGGAAATCTGGGCTCTTTCCATATTTTAGCTATTGTTGGTAAGGCTGCTATAAACATAAGGGTGCATGTATCCCTTTGAATCATTATTTTTTACCCTTTAAGTAAATACCTAGTAGTGCAATTGCTGGGTCATAGGGTAGCTCTATTTTTAACTTTTTGGAGAACCCCCATAATGTTTTCCAGAGTGGCTGCACCAGTTTGTATTCCTACCAACAGTGTAACAGGGTTCCCCCTTCTCCACATCATCGTCAAATCTGTTGTTTCCTGTGGTGTTCTTTTTGGCCATTCTGACTGCTATGAGGTAACATCTCATTGTAATTTTGATTTGTATTACTCTGATGATGAGTGATGTTGAGCATCTTTTCATGTGTCAGTTGGCCATCTGGATGTCTTCTTTGGAAAAATGTCTGTTCATGTCTTCTATCCATTTCTTAACTTCATTATTTGGTTTTTAGGTGTTGAGTTTGATAAGTTCTTTATAGATTTTGGATACTAACTCTTTATCAGACATGTCATTTGGAAATATCTTCTCTCATTCCATAGGTTATCTTTTAGTTTTGTTGATTTTTTCCTTAACTGTGTGGAAGATTTTTATCTTAATGAAGTACCAATAGTATATTTTGGCTTTTGTTTCCCTTGCTCCAGGAGATATATCTAGTAAGACGTTGCTGAAGCCAATGTCAAAGAGGCTACTGCCTGTGTTCTCCTCTAGGACTTTGATGGTGTCTTATCACAAATTTGGTCTTTAATCCATTTTAAATTTATTTTTGTATATGTTGTAAGAGAGCTGTTCAGTTTCATTCTTCTGCATGTCGCTGTGAAGTTTCCCCAACACCATTTTCTGAAGAGACTCTTTTTTTTCCATTGGACACTCTTCCCTGTTTTGTTGAAGATTCATTAACCATATACTTGTGGGTCCATTTCCGGATTTTCTACTCTGTTCCATAGTTCTATGCATGTGTTTCTGTGCCAGTACCACATGGTCTTGATCACTACAGCTTGTAACATAAATAGAAGTCCCATGTTGTGATGCTTACAGCTTTGCTTTTCTTTTTCAAGATTGCTTTGGCTTTTCAGGGTCTTGTGGTTCCATACAAAGTTTAGGATGTTTTATTCTAGCTTTGTGAATAATTCTGCTGGTATTTTGATAAGGATTGCATTAAATGCATAGATTGTTTTAGGTAGTATAGACATTTTAATAGCATTTGTTCTTCCAATCCATTGAACATGGAATGTTTTTACATTTCTTTGTGTCATCTTAAGTTTCTTTCATCAGTGTTCTGTAGTTTTCAGAATACGGATCTTTTACTCCTTGATTAGGTTTATTCCTAAGTATCTTATGGTTTTTGGTGCAATTGAAAATGATATGGATTCCTTGATTTTTGTTTCTCCTGCTTCGTTGTTGGTGTATAGAAAAGCAACAGATGTCTGTATGTTGATTTTGTATCCCGAGACTTTGGTGAATTCATTTATCAGTCCTGGTAACCTTTTTTTTTTTTTTTTTTTTTTTTTTTTGGTAGAGTCTATGATTTCTTTTTTTTTTCTTTTTTTTAAATATATGAAATTTATTGTCAAATTGGTTTCCATACAACACCCAGTGCTCATCCCAACAGGTGCCCTCCTCAATACCCATTACCCACCCTCCCCTCCCTCCCACCCCCCATCAGCCCTCAGTTTGTTCTCAGTTTTTAAGAGTCTCTTATGCTTTGGCTCTCTCTCAGTCTAACCTCTTTTTTTTTCCTTCCCCTCCCCCATGGGTTCCTGTTAATTTTCTCAGGATCCACATAAGAGTGAACACATGTGGTATCTGTCTTTCTCTGTATGGCTTATTTCACTTAGCATAACAACAGCTTGGATTGAAGAGGCAGAGGAGAGTCTATATTTTCTACAGAGTATCATGTTATCTGCAAATGGTGAAATTTTGTCTTCTTCCTTGCCAATTTGGATGCCTTTTATTTGTTTTTAGTTTCTGATTGCTGAGGTTAGGTCTTCCAGTGCTATGTTAAATAACAGTGATGAGAGTGGATATTCCTGTGTTCCTGAGTGTAGAGGGAAAACTCTCAGTTTATCTCCACTGAGGGTTATATTAGCTGTGGATGTTTCATATACGGCCTTCATGATGTTGAAGTATGTTCCTTTATCCCTACTTTGTTGAAGACTTTTATCAAGAATGGGTGCTGTACTTTGTCAATGCTTTTTCTGCCTTTATTGAAAGGATCTATGGTTTTTATCCTTTTTTTATTAATGTGGTGAATCATCACATTGATTGATATGCAAATATTGAACCACCTTTGTAGACTGGGAATAAAACCCACTTGATCATGGTGAATGATTCTTTTAATATACTGTTGGAGTCAATTTACTAGTATTTTATTGAGAATTTTTGGCATCTACATTCATCAAGGATATTGGCATGTAGTTCTTTTTTATTGGGGTCTTTGGTTTTGAGAGAGAGAATGCATCAGTGGGGACTGGGCAGAGAGAGAGGCAGAGAGAGAGATTCTCAAGCAGGCTCTTTGCTGTAAGCACGGAGCCCTATGTGGGGCTCGGTCCCATGAACTGTGAGATGATGACCTTAGCCAAAATCAAAAGTTGATTGTTTAAATGACTGAGCCACCCAGGAGCCCCATTAAATGTTTTATATATTTGAGTACTTCCATATTGGAGGCATAAATATTTACAATTGTTAGAGCTTCTTGTTAGATGCACCCTTTATTTTCATATAATGCTCTTCTTCACCTTTTGTTACAGTCTTTTGTTTAACATGTAGTTTGTCTTGATATAACTATAGCTACTGTGGCTTTCATTTCATATCCATATGCATAATGTATCTTTCTCCATCCCCTAAGTTTCTATCTGCAGGTGTCTTTAGGTATAAAATAGTCTCTTGCAGGCAGCATATAAATGGGTCTTGTTTTTTCATCCATTCTGACAACCTATGTCTTTTGACTCAATCATTTATGCCATTTACATTCAAAGTAATTATTGACATATATGAACTTAAGAGTCTCTTTATGAACTTTAAAGAGTTCATTTTACTGCTTATTTTGTCATTTTATTGCTTATTTTGTCATTGTTTCTGGAGATTTTCTCTGATCCTTTCTAGTCTTTTCCCCACTCAAACTGTCCCCTTAGTATTTCTTGCAGAGCTGGTTTGTGGTCATGAACTCCTTTAGTTTTTGTCTGGGAAAATATTTATCTTTCTTTTCTGAATGGCACCCTTACTGGATAGAGTATTCTTGGCTGCACATTTTCCCCATTAAGCACGTTGAATAGATCATGCCACTCCCTTCTTGCTGCCAAGTTTCTATGTATAGATCTGTTGCTAATCTTATTTGTCTTCTTTTGTAACTGAGGGACTTCTTTCATCTTGCTGCTTTTAGGATTTTTTCTTCATCCCTATATTTTGCAAATTTATGATACATCTTGATATTGGCCTGCTTTTGTTGATTTTGATGGGAGTTCTCTGTGCTTCCTAGATTTGGATGTCTGTTTTCTTCCCTGGATTAGGAAAGTTTTGGATATAATTATAAACTCCTGTACCCTTTTCTCTCTTTTTCTTCTTCTGGGACTGTTATTATATGAATATTATTATGTTCCATGAAATAACTGAATTCTCTCAGTCTACTTTGTGATCCAAGATTTTCTTTCCATCTCCTCTTCAACTTCTTTATTCTCCATAATTCTATCTTCTACATCACATATTTGTTCATCTGCTTCTTCTATCCTTGTGTTCATTACATACAATCAGTTTTGAATCTCCATTATTTTTCTTTTCACTATGGTTTTATTGTTTTTTACCTTCTTTTCCTCTATGGTAAGGGGCTCCCTGGTGTCTTCTTTGCTTTTCTCAAACCCAGCTAGTATCCTTATGATTGCTGCTTTAAATTCTAGATAGGGCATATTACTTATCTCTGTCTGAATTAGATCCCTGGCTGTGACCTTTTCTTATTCTTTCTTTTGAGATGAGTTCTCTGTCTTAGAATTTTTTTTCAAGGTTTCTGGCTTCCTTTGTGTGTCAGAAAGCCTGTTATGTTTTCTATTTCTGAGATTAATGGCCTTATGAAAAAGAGGCTACATAATGCTCTTGGCTTGGTGCTTCAGAAGGTGTTTCTGGTGTATGTTGTGTGCACTCTGCTTCTGTGTCATGGCTGCTCTATCTCTGAAGTCAGTCTTCTGCAAGGTTTCTCCTTGCCTACAATGGTGTGTTTTGGGACTTTTCCCAGACGTTGGCTTGTTTTGACTAGTGTGCTCTGATCTGCTTTTAAAAGAGACCCTGATGGTATTTCCACTAGAGCTGAAGCTTTGCAGCACTCTATGGTCAGTAGACCTGGTGCATGTGGGGGTTTGTCCTGGTCTTCAAGGGGAGCAGTCGGCTGCACTGATTCTCAAACACACTTACCCAAGAAAAGCAGTACCAGCAGAGTGCAGGGTGGTGGGGCTTGTTGTAAGTAATTTAAGCAGCTTGTGTTTTTTCAGTGCTACTAGCTGAACTTAGTATATGCTGAGGGGTGAGGGAGGGAAGTATACCAGCCAACTCCTTTGTCCCTGAAGAGGGAAGTTCGTGCTTGGTGTTGTCAGGGAAACCCTCCCAGAAGAGGGAATATTTTCCCCTCATGTGTTGTAAGTGTTTTCAGATCACTGTTTTCATACTGTCTGTGTCTGCATTGCTTGCTTGCACACTTTTTGTTCTATCTCAGCCAGGCTTACTGAGTTTTAAAACTCTAAACTTTAGAGAACTGGTGTGGCAGTGACCTGCAGTGGTCTTCTGGGGGAAGGTCTCACCATGCTGTGATTGATGCAGGTTTGACCCAGAAGGGCGGTCACTCCAGAGTGCAGGAGTATGAGTTTGGAGCCAAGTGCGCTAAAGAGCCAGTGTCCAGTTTAGCCACCCTCAGCAAGTGTCTCTGTGCCTATGCTGAGGTTTGGGGCAAGGAAATGGCACCTGAGGGCTCCTTTGTGCCCAGAGAAACACTGTCACTTCTCTCAGATACACGACAAGAAGGGGGAATGTGTATCTCAGGTTATCCACAGATTGTGACCTCTGTCCCCAGGTTACTTGCTTGCTTTCTCTACAGGAACACTGTAGCACCTTCAAGGCTTTATACCAGCCATGCTATGGACCTCTAAAACTTTAGTTTTTTAGCAAGACTAGTTGAAAATACTTATGAAAATCAGCCCCTCTCATTTTACTAGTCAATAGCTCTGGGGATGTGTTTTCCTTGTGTGATCCCTTATGTACTCCTCTTTCTCTTTTACCTTTCTTTGCAACCAGGGCTCCTTACCTTCCACAGAACCCACAATCTCTCTCTCTCCCAAACCATGTCTCTGCACTTCCTACATTCCATGAGGTGAATTCCTCTCTCCCTCTAGTTGTGCAGTTTGTTTGGTCAGTCCTTAGATTGATATTTTGGGTATTCAAAATGATTTGATGTTCATGTAGCTATGTTCCAGGGATGAGGCAAGCCTAATGTCTTCATACACTCTGCCATTTTAGCTCTTCAGTGAACTTGTAAAACAAAGAGTTGTATCCCATATTTTGTAGACATAGACAGATCTTTCCAATCAGGCATGTGTGGTTTCATGAGCATAGTTATATGTGACTGGATTTGGAGGATTACAATTGAAGACCATTAGCCCAAATGGCAACATAAAATACATTAAAGTCAACCTAGATATCAGAAATAAATTCCATGTAGAAACAAATTTGGATTATTAATATGTCTTATGCAATCTTTCAATAGAGATCCTTAGAATGATTCCACAAGAAAATAAATTTGTAGACCTAAAATGTGAAAAGTTCAGTCAGCCAGGCTGTATTTTGGCTATTTGATGCAAACAATTCCATTTACTCCAGATGTTTCACTTGTATGGACATAATCATTGTACAGGACAAGCTCTTTAATGAGACAACTGAATTTCTCATTACTCATGTAGGTATTTTGTTCCAATACAGTTGCCACTTCAAAATATTAAATCTTTATAGGAAAAGAAGCTATATATATATATATATATATACATATATATATATATAAATTTTAGAGAGAGAGAGAGAATATGAGCAGGGGAGAAGGGCAGAGAGAGAGAAAGAATCTAAAGCAGGCTTCATGCTCAGTGCAGAGCCTGATGTGAGACTTGGTCCCATGACCCTGGGATCATGACATGAGCTGAAATCAATAATTGGACACTCAATTGACTGAGTCACCCAAGCGACCCAGGAAGGGAATTTTTAAAATACAAGGAGCCTTAATTTATTTATAAAATAACCTATGTGCACATTGATGTCAGTAAGAGTGGTCATCATCAATATTCAAATAATCTATACAAAGATAAAAAACATTATATTCAACAAAATATTTGGTTCTATATGAAAAAAAGGAATTTTTATTTTAGCAACATTTCCAAAGGAAGCAAATGTTTTAGTCACTATGGCCAAAATAAATGGTTTCTTTAAGGCTGTTAAGGCAGCCAAGTGTTTTTACAGCAATTTCACAATGGTTCCACCCTTTATTTTCACAGAGAGAGTCAACTTCTTACCCAAACCCTATGGAAATATTTTGAGAATGTAGTTTGAACATGGAAACAGTGAATACATTTTTTAAAATGTTGTCTTTGTAAGTGTTAAAAGGATGCTCTCAAAGTTTAAGAAAGATTAAACAAAATGACAGTATTGTGCAGTGGAAAGAATGCTGGAAGCAATAGAAATAGATTTTAGCTTTGACTCTTTAGCTTGGTGCTTAAGTTACCTTTAGCAGATTATCTCACTTCTTTTTCAGTTATTAATCAGGAAGATTAAAAAGTTTTACTAAATGCCATATAATCTACATTTTGCATTTTAGTAAAATATATATTGAATACATGTGTCTTCAAATATCAAAGTATCTTCTATATATTTAAAAATGTTTATTTATTTTGAGAGAGAGTGAGAGAGCATGGGCAGAGGAAGGACAGAGAGAGAGGGAGAGAGAGAATTCCAAGCCAACTCCATGGTGCCAGTGCAGAGCCTGACACAGGACTGGAAGTCACTAACCATGAGATCATGACCTGAGCAGAAATCAGGAGTCAGACGCTTAATCAACTGAGGCTTTCAGGTGCCCCTATCCTCTATATTTTTAAATAAAAACTCACCCATACCATATTTTTTTCAGGGACAAATTCTCTTACCTTTATGTTTTAAAAATAAATAAATAAAAACAAACAAATAAAACACTCATAGTATTTTAACCTGAAGCAAGTATTGCCAGTTACTGTGTATGGTCTCCCCTAGCAGCTATGGATGGATTCAAATATTTTATGCTACAATACAATTTCCTCTAAAACCAGTTTAAATAATTTTCCTCTTTGCCTCAGTTTCCTAAACTGGGCAAGTAAAAATATTTGTGTTTATCTTGAGTTCAGTTTGATAATGAGAAAAAAAAGTGAATATAAACATTAAGTGAACCATGAGTAGTATTTTTTTTTCTTTACTATCATTTGTGGTTTAAAATTTAGACTGCTTATGGAGTTCTAAGGAGTTTTACTTAAACAATATGGATAAGAAATTTAAGAAAAGTGAAATATGACATTTATTTCATACTATACTACAGTGAAAAATACTACATCAATTAAATAAACTATACTGATTTAACAGTTGTAAGATTATTCATTGTACCACTACTACCAATAATATCTGTTAAATTATTTAACACTATTATTAACGACTACACACAAGACATCACTCTGCAAGCATATTTTGTCTCTCTCTGTGTGCTTCTGTGTGTGTTTGGATGTGTGTATCTTTACTACAACTCTAGAGGTAGGTGTTAAAAAGTAAGTGTTGCTTCCAACTTTTAGATTAAGAATCTGAGATGAACAGAAGTTACATGACTTGCCTAGTATCAAGTGACTTGCCTAGGTATAGCTGGCAACAGGCTCAAACCTGGTCTACCTAATGTTAAAAGAGTTTAAAACTTTTGTATTTCTTTGTTACAAGGCTGTAGCAAATGCCAGACTTTATATTAGTAATGCAGGAGGTAGATGAAGAGTATGAGCTAGACAGTTTTATTCATTCCTAGAGACCTTTTCACTTGGACTTTACAATGAGATAGAAGCAACTTTCATTGCCTTGACAAATGATCTGTCTAAAGCAAGGCCCCAAAGTCAAACTCTGGTCATAACTCTTGGAGGTCTATTTTGTGCCATTTGACTTAGAAGGCTATAGATGCTTTCAACCCATTAGTGCAACCTAAAAGGAGAGTACTAGTCCTGCTCTAGCCTGACCATGGTTGCTGATCTCTGCCCAGTTCTGAATAGCAGTAAAATCCTTATGGGTGCAAGTGAGCAAATAGTATATCCAAATTACAGGAAGATATTCCTGTGACATTTTGCATACATAGAACAAGACTTTAGCAACTGAAGAAAGGTTTCGGGGCATAGAAGTTTTTAATTTATTTCTTTTAAGAGTGGCTCTTGATTTGTGAATGCTTCAAAATTAGAAGTTTTCCTTTCTGGATCAACTTTTAAAACTCAAAAATACTTAATGAATGCCTACTAAAAGCCCAGCAGTTGTTTAAGCATCAGTTATATATATATATATATATATATATATATATATATATATATATATGATGGATGCAGGCAATTAAATACAGTTAAGAAAATAAAACATTAAATAAATTTTAAATTGGAGAGTTACATGAGAACATCAGACTATGATATAAGAAATGTCCCAATGAAGAGGAGTGTAATGAACTAAGTGTTAATAACAGAGCTATGATTGGGCACCTAACTCCTAACTTTGATATCTTCTAATCAATATATTTAATTGCATATTTTTTCTGGCATAAACCATTATGCATATTTTTTCTCTACTTCTGAATCACCAGTGATACACTTAGCTTTCTTCATTTTATCTCATCTTTTTCAGTAACTCTTGTTTTATGTCAATGGAATGAGATTTAGAAAAAAAGAACATCATTTGATGTACCAATATTTACAAACATTAAGAATATATATTTTAGGGGCCCCTGGGTGGCTCAGTTGGTTAAGCGGCTGACTTCAGTTCAGGTCATGATCTCGCCCTTGGTGAGTTCGAGCCCCATGTTAGGCTGTGTGCTGACAGCTCAGAGCCTGGACCCTGCTTCCAATTCTGTGTCTCCCTCTCTCTGCCCGTCCCCACTCATGCTCTCTCTCTCTCTCTCTCTCTCAAAAATAAATAAACATTAAACAAATTAAAATAATCAGCATTTTAAATGTTTGCATCATATCAAAAAACTTATTTAGTAGCATTGTGCATTAACTACCAGTATATGCATCGACAGCTTATATCCTTTGAAATATTCTACTTAGATTATAAAAAAAAAACAATTTTGAATGTGAAATAGCTAATCTTATCTGGAAGTAAGGACACTGTTGCTCAGAATGCAATTTGTTCACTATGCTACCCATTTACTTTTGTGGATATTTTTCTTTTCAAAAGAAAAAAAAATTGAGACTCCAAAAGGGTGGGAGTTGCTATTGAATTCATAAGCCATCCTGACTGCTATCTTCTCCTATACAAAGATAGGAGAAATAGATCTGTATGGAGGCAAGTGAAGGCTCTATGATATTATCACAAAGATCCTATAATACTAAACATAAGGAAAGGAATTTGTTTCAACTGGTATATTTAGCTTATAAATATAGATCCCAGGGGTATTAGGTGATTTGCCAAAGATTGCAGAGATAATAATGGCAGTTCCAAACCTGATGTAACACTTTCATGCCTCTGACTATGCTCATTTCCATGGCTACTAAATGTTCAAGAAAATGGCTTTCCATATGTTTTGGTACATTGATATGTTTCCCACCCTTAAGTTCTGCTAGAATAAGATACTTTACAATGTCTTCATGATTTTTCATTGCAGATATAATGGTTTTATCTTCAATTATATAAAAAATGAAAATGGCAAGGTCAAATGAAATATTTGATTTAGAAAACATGACCACAATGCTTTCCTTTCAGACAGTTGTGTGCTGGTAAATGTTTAACAACTGGCTGGAGGTTAGAGTGGGAGTGGATTCCTTACTTGTAATATTTGCTGATTTTCATTGTGTAAATACTCCCACCATAGGCTATTTCAAGCTACCCAAATGAGATCCTCAATGCAAAATTAGGAATTAACACACACAATTGATGCTTGCAAGCTAGTACATGTTGGTTCAAGCACATCAATGCTTTCAGAGCATAAATGACAGAGTGGGGATCTAATTCAGGGTCTTTTTTTTTTAATCTCACTTAGGTCCTTATTTTCAGTTTATGTACATATATACACACTCATACATACACTTTACTCCAGGATTTCATGTTTTTGTCTGTAATCTCTTTAAGTCCAATATTCATTGTTTTGGTAATAGATACTATTTCTCCATATATTGTAAATATTGTTTTGAGTTACAGATACTTATTCATAGGAGGATGTAAACCTTAACATTAATCAATAACTTTCAGGAGAAAAAACAACAAAAGAAAAGGAAGTTACCAACAATACAAACAACAAAACTTGGGCAAAATCTCAATGTCTTTGATTTTGACTTGAGGTCCTAAAAAATATGATACACTGCCTTTATCCATATTCCACACTCCAACTCACTCCTTCAAGAAATGCAGTTGTAAAAAAACAATTCTGTTTAAAGTCGAAATTTTGAAAAATAAACCATAAACTTCCAGTGTAATGTTTCAACAGAGGATAGAAAAATCGTGTATTCATTGCAATTTATCGGAACACAACTTACTTTGACTTTCTGTAGTACTCTTAATCAGAGGTGATTACCAATTTTAGAGCAACAATTGCAGTGTTAGTTTAATTAGCAAAAGGGAAGTGCCTGTAGTGTGGAGGAAGCCAGTCCAAGATTAGACTATCCACATTCAAGTTGTAACAAAGGACAAATTAAATGAGCATACTATTTATCTTCAGCGAAAATATAGTTGCTGAGTTGTTAGATAGCTCCAACTCATGGGAGATGCAAACAGTAAACTTTTGCATGTATATTTCATTTATGGCTTTTTACCAATAAATTCCAGTGAAGAATGTTTGTGAGTTTTTCTGTTTTTTCAGCACAAACACAAGCTTGTTGTGTTTGGGACAGTTAGACAGATCTATCACATCTTCAGTTTCATATGTCATGATTTGCACTTGAGATATTACCTCTCACCCCAAAAATTGATTTGCTACCTTCACCAAATTATCTTCTTCATTGGCCTTCCTCTATTCAAATGTAAATTGTTTTAAATTATTTCTTAACACCTTTCCTTTGCTGCCACTTTCACATTTATAATTATTATTTTACTAAAGGATAAAAAGATTTACAATGATTATTCTTTGGCAACAGGCCTAAGGTGAAACCCTGTTGTAGTTAATGTGTAAATTATAATATGTGCAGTTGTAAAGATGAGTTTGTGAAATGCTCATGTAACTACAAGAATTTAAAAGAAGCTGTCAGAGAGTTTGTACTTTTTAGAGGCTAATATTCACTTAAAAGCATCTCATAACATGTTATATCTGAAGGGTTAATGAATAGTTTAAGTTAAACACAACCACTAACTTTCTAACTTTCTGGAAGGCAAGAAGATAAGGGATATGGTTGCCTCTGAGCAAGAATGTAGGAAGATTCAAAACCTCTTCCTTTTTTACCATTATTTTGATGCTTATTTGGAATGATTAATTTTCCTGTGGCTTGATGTAAATTGAGGATTAGAGACTGTTACCTTGCTGACCTTGCTTCCCCCGTTTTCAAGCTAAACTTGTGGATGGCTTTTCTAACCAAGTGTATTTGAAGTAGAATCAATTCTTTATATAGGAAACTAAAAAAAAATTCAGTTTTTATTCTGCCAATTTTCAAGAAGGTTTCCTTTCTAAATTTAGATTGCAAAAATATTCAGCATGCAGCTCTCTTTTGCACTAATTGGTAACCCTGCCACCTTTTAATTTTGGTATTTTAAACCAGTTCTGGGAGAGTTTAGGAGAAAGTCCATGTATTTGTCTCTTATTTCTATCTCCCAAGTTTCAAAGGAAACTCACAAAAGTGCTTACATAAGATACTGTACAAAGTATTTTGGCAAAATATTCAAAATAATTCTCTTACCCCACTTTCCCTTTGTCTCTTTTTCCTCTCTCCCTCCCTCTCTCCCTCCCTTCCTCCCTTCCTTCCTCCTTTCCTTCCTTTGTTCCTAGTTGATGTTTATTTTGTAACAAGAACTATGCTAGGCATAATCATGTAATACTTATATACAACAAGATGCAATCTCTATCAACAAGAAAATTATAGTCTAGACAAGTAGCTATAATCTATTTACATTTAAGTCTTACAATAAACAGAGCAGGACAAACTGCTCACTTAACCCTGGTGCTGATATGAATTTAATTTACATCACTGCAGTACCTAAAGGATGAAACTGCTATACACATGCAGGAAACCTCTTGCTGCTCTGATGATGGAAGGAATGTTAGAATAAAGGGCATCATCAGCTCTTTCAGGAAGTAAATGTTACAGTGCTCTCAGCATACCTCATTGATGGGGTTAAATTGCCAAAAATGTTTAAGAACTTTAAATTTCCTATGGTTTTGACATTGATAAATATATTTTTTTTCTCAAAAAGGAGAAATAATCAACAGACTTTTACTTCTTAGGGAAGGCTTTAAATTGTATTTAGTAATTATATAATAAGAGTATGTTAGTTGAAGTTATCTTAGAAAAAGGTATCAGTGATGAAACATTTTTAATTTTATGGTACAAAGGTGTATTTCTATCTATATCCCCCTCTTTGTCGGGGTGTTATTTAACAGTGTATTTGTTATTGTCTAGCCAGCTAAGCTAGAAAATGGCACTCCCTCAAAGCAGAGATAACTCTCAGAAAAAGAAAGTCCAAAGACAATGAATATTTACACTGTGAGATTATTTTACAGAAAGTATTTTCTAGTAAAGTAATTATTCTAATATAAGAGTAATGGACTAAATAAAAGCATGATACAAATAAAGCAAAAACACAGAGAATAAATACATATGCTCACTTCTCATTTATAAATACAGCTCCTTCATCAAAACTTTGAAAAGGTTCATAAAGTTTTTCACTCCCTTTCCCTTCCTATATGTAGGGATATATTTTGTGATATCAAGTATTAAGTGGTGAACATTAGAGTGAATGTATATAAACACATTTTCTCACAGTGAAATTATGGTTTTCCACATTGAGCTGTATCAGGGCATTTTGTAACCTTGAACTGCGCCGTGGGTGTAGCTATCAGGAATGTGTCTGTAACAACATACTATTACTATAGGCCTTTACAAGATTTGAATCTAAAGATAGCTTATGGATAAACTTGTTTCTGTTCTAGTTCATTTTATACTGCCAATATTGTGCACATGGAGCATGCTCAGTTCGTGATTCAAGAATATGCCATTTGAATTGACATTTTTTCCCACTGACACTAGTAACTAATGCAGAAGCAAAAAGCCATCAGCTGCAGCAGTAGGAGGAATCCCTGCTTCAAAGACTCTTCAAGAAGAAATGCAGGCTTTCTGAGGTTCTTCCTTCTTCAGGCTTGGTTTCCTCATCCACAATCCCCAGTCAATTCTACCTCATGCTGGGAAGTCCTCTTGCTTCCCACTGCTCCCAACTCCTTTATAACAAGGAAGGTGAATCCTTGAATTAGTCTGCTGATTGGTGTCCTGTTGCTAGGAAACTGTGAAGTGAATGTATCATATTTCATAATAAAAATCCTCTGACCCACCCTTGGAAAGACATGCACAATGAGTTAAGGCCCCAAATGGAACAGGCCTGTGCTGGCCTTCTACCTCTTCTTTATTCTGCTCCCTTCTGGGGTCATTGTGAGATAACTAGTTGTTGTTAATAGTGGTCACTCTCTGGCCACATGCAGGGATATCTGTGGCCTGACTTAGGGTTCTGTCCATGGCTAAGGTTGGGAGAGTGGCCATCCATTGCCAGAATGGAGTCTCAGTCTATGATCAGGATTGACAGGATGTTCAGTTCACAACTAAGTTTCAGTGCTCAGTCTAGAACTGGGATTAGGGTTTAGGTTGTTGCAAAGGTCTATTCAGGAAAGAAAAGAAGAAACTGATCATTAGAGTATTGACAGTTGAATTATAATAAAAATGATTTACCTAAAAAAAATAAGGATTACTCTTTTTGAAACCTTGTCTTATTGCTAGTAGGAACTATAGGATCAAATCGTCCTCAGTAGTATTAAAGAGATTCTCACTTGAAATGGAGACCCATATTAGTCTAGGTGCTATTAATTTCATTTCTCTCAGAAAGTAGTAAAACATTATAGTGGGAATCAAATGTACTCATGAGGGAGCATTAAAAAGCAGACCATAAATTATGCAAATTACATTTATTTTATTTTTTTTTCTATGGTTAAAGACATAAGTTATAGGTATAGGGGGAAATACCATGTTTTTAGGGAAAGGTTCTCTTTTATAGAGGAAGCTAGAGAGAAATAGGAAAATAATCTTTGCCAGCTTTGAGATTTGGCAATTTTGTTTACTTGAAGATAGTAAAGTAAAAGGATATTTTTCAGGGATTAAATAATGAAAGTGATAATATTTTTGACTGAAAACAGCTCAAAAAAGATGAAACAGCTTCAAGGACACCCATACGAAAACATCAAAGTAATTGTATGGTGCAACATACCACTGCACACCACTACTATTTAAAGTGAGAATCTATTTAAATTAGAAAATTCTGCTCAAAGAAGCTCACACATTGGCTGTTTCTTTTCCCTTCTTATATATTATTTAATTAGGGAGGATTTTAGAGAAGGGAATTTCCAATTCCTCATAATACTTTGAATCAAATCATTTCAGTACCCAGTTAGCAGATGATGAAACGGAAGCACAAAGAGGTTGAGTTTCTCAGAGTCACAAACTGAATTCACAGCTCACTGCTGGCCTATTAAATTGTGCTGCCTTGTGGAAATGATGATTTAGGAAGATAAATGACTTAAAAATTTTTTATTATGTTTATTTAATTTTTTTTGAGAGAGACAGAGCGTGAATGGGGGAGGGGCAGAGAGAGAGGGAGACACAGATTCCAAAGCAGGCTCCAGTTCTGAGCTGTCAGCACAGAGCCCGATGGGGCTCGAATCCATGAGTGTGAGATCATGACCTGAGTTGAAGTCGGATGCTCAACCGACTGAGCCACCCAGGTGCCCCAAGAAAAATGACTTTTTAGAGAAGTGTGTTAATCTGTAACTAGGCTGCTATGTCTCAAGATTTACTTGTTATATTTTAATCTTCCCAAATTTACCTCACTTCAAAATGAAAGTGAGAGGGGGCAGGGAACTTTATGAGCCAATCTAGTTGCTCACAAGCATGTCCACTGCCATGGCAACCTTAAAGCTCTTCATGCCATTTATTAAAGTCTATAAATTTATTCATGATCATGTCACAATCAACAATAAAGACAATTATAATTTAGTTCTCTATTTCCTAGTGAACTACAATGATCTATTTTTTCTTTGATTAAAATTATCTTCTTATTTCAAAACAGTAAAGAGATATGGGGCAAAGTTTTTTGTGAAGAACAGAAATACCTAAGAAATCTTTTCCTGTCAAAGTAAGGAATGGGGAAGGGAAAATAATGAGAAAAAAAAATCTGCATATAAACATGTATTAGCGTTACCTTAAGAGAAATTAGAATTGTGAAATTAAAATATAAAGCTTGGGGGCGCCTGGGTGGCGCAGTCGGTTGGGCGTCCGACTTCAGCCAGGTCACGATCTCGCGGTCTGTGAGTTCGAGCCCCGCGTCAGGCTCTGGGCTGATGGCTCAGAGCCTGGAGCCTGTTTCCGATTCTGTGTCTCCCTCTCTCTCTGCCCCTCCCCCGTTAATGCTCTGTCTCTCTCTGTCCCAAAAATAAATAAACGTTGAAAAAAAATTAAAAAAAAAAAATAAAATATAAAGCTTGAACTGTTGAATTCTGCCTTAGGAGTAAGGACTTCTTGGGATGTAAACTAAGTATGTGGTAGGAGATGGTTGGGAGAGTTGGTAATTCTTCTAGTACCAGCCATCTTAGCCATTTTTAAGTGTAGTATTCAGTAGTGTTAACTACATTCACATTGTTGTGCAACATATTTCTAGAACTTTTTCATCTTGCAAAACTGAAACCATACTGACTGAACAACTTCCCATCCCTCACATCCCACCCCCAACCTGGACCTAGGAAAACACATTTCTACTTTCTATAAATTTACTACTATATATACCTCATATAAGTGGAATCATACAATATTTGTCTTTTGTGACTGCCTTATTTCCCATAGCATAATGTCCTCAAGGTCCATCCGTGTAGCATGTATCAGAATTTTCTTTCTTTTAAGTTGTTTAGCACTTTTAGCTTTTCAAACCAGTGTTCATATATATTGAAAAATTACACACAGCTATCAGGTAATGATAATGCTATGATATTATGCACACATTTTGTTCTTTTTTGGGATAATTTTCCATGGAATCAATCCAGAAACTATGTAACTTAAAATATAAGCTAAAATAGACATACAAGAAAGTGGAAAAGTTTGTATATTTTGAAGTTAATGAATTATCTGAATTTGACCAGAAATATAACATGGTTCTAATGATCAGATTCATAGATTATTTAGTTTACATATCTAATCTTAAAGTGAGAAAGCATATTTAGAATAGTCATGTAATTTGCCCATGGTCACATGGCTCACTAATGGCAAAACCGGTGTACTAATTTTCTGTTGTTATATAACCAATTGCCTCAAATTTAGCTACTTAAAACAACACCAATGTGTTATCTCAGAGTCCTGTATATCAGAAATCTAGAGAGTCTTGACTCAGTTCTCTTCTTGAATCTTAGAAGGCCAAAATCAAGGTGTTGTCAGGCTGGGTTCTTAATCTGAAAGATCTTGGGAAGAAGATACTTGCAAGCTCATTGAAGTTGTTGGCAGAATCTAGTTCACTTGTAGGATTTGCATACCTGTTTCCTTGTTGGCTGTCAGCCCAGGATTGCACTTGGCTTCTAGAAGCAACATTCATCTCTTGGTGCATGGCTCTCTATATTTAAGCCAGCAATGATATGTTCTCTGACTTCTTTTCTGTTTTTAAAGGGTTATGTGATTACATTGGATAAATCTCCTTTCTTATTAACTCAGAATCAACTGGTTAGTTAACTTGATCACCTGTGCAAAATACCTTTGCCATGTAATTGTAACAATCCCAGGTGTAATACCATATTCACAGTTCTAGTGATAGGGCTGGAAATCTTGGGATGGAGGATGATTTTGGAATTCTGCCTACCACAACCAGAATTATAATTCAGATTTAATTTCTAGAGCTTTCCACATCACCCCACTGAATATCCAAGATTATTTAAAGTAGTTTTATTTTAGTACAAGTTGCTAATATTTATCCATGAAAAATTTTAAAAAATAAATTAGCAAGGAAACTGGCATCTGTGCTTATCAATTGAATGTGTGCTACCAGGCTATATCGCTAACAGTAGAGACTAATGCAGTCAGGTTAATAGTGATTGTATTCCTAAAGATCTTGCCCAACTTCCTAAGCTCTCCTGAGTTGTGATATTAATGTCATTTTCCTGAATTCTCTGATTGACATTAAAATTTGAAATGTTAACTATTAAGATAATCATAGGATTATACACAGACTGTGGCAATAACCAAAGGGATTTTATTAGCCAGACATGAAAAACAGTATTTTGGTTAGTTGGAGCAGTTTCCTTAATACTGGTACTAAAGTGCCCTTTGTGAACCATTTAAGAAAGCCTGTATATGATGATATAAAATAAAAGGCAGTGGACTTTAAGGAAAAAAGCAGCAATTACAGCAGGTTATACAGAAGCCTTCCCAAAGCAGTGGAACTTAACAAAGCATGTGTCCAGGAACACTGATACTTTGAAAATGTTTCACAGTGAAAGGGTTCTAGCTTCAAATACTATGCTTAGCAGACAGTGAATAAACTCGTCCAGCTGGAGTAGAAGACTCAAGAAGTAATTAGAGACAGGTGCCTGGGTGGCTCAGTTGGTTAAGCATCCAAATCTTGATTTCTACTCAGGTCATAATTTCACAGTTTGTGAGAGTGAGCTTCACATCAGGCTCTATACTGACGGTGTGGAGCCTGCTTGGGATTCTGTCTCTGCCCCTCCCGACTCTTTCAAAATAAATAAATAAATAAACTTAAAAAAAGAAGTAATTGGAGAAAGAAAAGAAATATATATTGGGGAAGATTGCCACACTAAGACATTTAGACTTTGTTTTGTATGCAGTCAGGAATTATTGAAGGTTCTAGTGCAAAAGATGACATAATGAAAGGGATGCTTCACCAAAATTCATAGCAGAGTTTTTGTAGAATGGATTGGAACAATGATGCAACCTGTTAACAATAACCTGGGCATGAAGTGATGAGGACCCGAATTAGGATTTTAGCAATAGAGGAAGATGGAAATCTGCAACACACATTACAATGGAGCAAAAATATTGGAGACTGAAAATGAAGGGAGAGGAAGAGGGAGAATCAAAATTACTCTCAAGTTTATAGTTTTGGCAACAGAGAGGAGACATGTCTGTACTACTGACAAAAGAGAAGACTTTATTGGAGAGTGGGATTGGGGGAAGCATATGTTGAGCTCGAGATGCTAGTGGAATACATCCAAATGTGAATGTTAAATTCTTATCCATTCTCTTAATATCAGAAGTTTTGCACAGTGATCTACTCTTTGAATTCAAGAATGCCTTTGTTTTAAAAACATTGTTTCTGACAGTGATACGATATACTTTAGAAAGGGAAGTGTTTATTTAATGTGATTTACTTTAAGATTTACTAAGGTGCATTGATTTCACTGAAGTTAATAGGAATTACACAAATAGAACAAAAAGAGGCTGCTGAGAATTCAAGTCATACACCAGCATTTCTGTTATACAATCTTTGTTAATTATACTAAAACCTTTATTAGAATTCACTTAATTTATGACAAAAAGTAAACTTGTTTAAAGGGGCTAACACCAAGCCTGGAGCACATTTAATTTAAATAGGGAACAGAATCAAGTAAATGAAGTGTAAAACAGTTTCACAGTTACACTTTCTATCAAGTGAGTAGTCAAGCCTTAAATTGTCTATTACATCAGATTTATTCTTTATTGAAGGAAAAACAGAAGCTCAGCATTAGCAAAGGAATTAAAGATTACAATTAAGATAACATCTATAAATAATTCAATTTATCACAATTATAAGATTAATGCATAAACATGGATTGCTCTACATGATCCTCGATATTGTAATGTGTGACCCATCAGCAAGTGGAGGTTTTCCTTCATCCTTTAAAAACCCTTTTGTTAAGGATAATTTCTTTAACTTCCCTAACTCTAATAGAATCCTGGTGTTGGTAATTTAATATATCCACATTTAAGTTTGGGATGCCTATAAGAACTGAAAAAGGTATACCTAAAACTATTATGTGTCAATTATACTAAAATTCTACTCCTGAAATCATAATTACACTATATGTTAACTAACTTGGATTTAGATAAAATTAAAAATAAACTAGAAAAGGAGTAAGTGATAATGGAATATAAATTATTTTTCCTCTGGTGTATTTTTTGTTTCTTGTTCCTAGAGACATGATGAGTCACACTTTTAAGTTCCCATGAACCAAGGGCCGATTGATTCCCAGTTTAACATAAGCATCATTTTATGAGAGTTACCATAGTGACCAGGTTACATTTATCAGCTTGAACAATTTCATATATGATTAATGTTAATTGCCCATTTTTCATGGATAACTTTTTCCCAGTTGCTGAATTGGTTGCTGTTGACTTTGATCTGGTTGGGAATATAATCCAGTGCAATAGTTAGACAAATTATCAGTTTGCCAACACTGAGAGAAGATGGATTCAGGTTGCTGTGAGGTCAGAGTTTGTTTCCCTTCATAAACACTGAAAGGTCAGGTGGAGTTTAACTACCATTGGCGTCCTTGAAATATTGTAATAAATGTCAGGCCTAAGAAATTATTATTAATCATGATGCAATTAAAAGTTTTACTGTTCTGGCAAAAATAGTCTTATTTAATTTAACAAGCACATTGAAAATCACAGCAGCACTCTCACAGGTAAACGACACCTTCAAAGTTAATGTCATTCTTGGCTTCTAATGTGAGTGAAAAAATGATGCATTCAGAGATTATCTCAAAGTATTTTGAATATCAGTGACAGCTCTGAAAAGTGAATCCCAGGTCATTGCTAACACCTCCAGGAATCCAATTGCAGTGGTCTTACAAATGGTTGCTAATGCCACCCTAGCTGCCACTATATCTTCAGCAATTTGCTCAGTTTGTCCCAGAATGTTGCAAATATTTCTTTAAAAGTAGTAAGCCAAGCTTCCATTGAAGAGGATGACATAACTTGTGATTCCTTCCTAAATCATGTGCTGACCATATGATTTGTATTAAATATCCTGAAGGCTCATGTCATCACCAACCAATTTATTAACAAGATTTTTATTCTTTGAAAAACAAAATCACTCACCTTATTTAGTTGCTTATTCCTTGATTCATATACAAATGGCTGATGACATGAGACAAAAATAACTCCAACAGTGAAACTTTATAATCTTAATGAGTAAAGTATTAGCTACTTTATTTATTACAACTTGGAATAGATATGTCATGGAATGTGTCATATCTTGTTGATACCAGAAGACCTGCTGAATTTCCCTCTTACAGGAGTGCCAACTCTACAAAGTTTATAAACTGTGAGATAACGCTCTGACAGTAATCCACTTCAACTGCAGAAATATGAAATATTGTAGATTTATATTGAAGTTGGTTTATACTTTTACCTCAGGAAGCTGACTTATTTTATTTCTTCTAAAGAAGTGTACAGAATAAAGGGGAACTACATATCAGGATAAATTATGTTAAATAATGATCTGGGTCCAGAGAAAATCTTGATTCTTTAGTATAATTTCCCTGCAAACAACCTGTTAATGTAACATGTAAGGTTGATTGTATAAACTGAAGCTCCTAAATATTTAGCTGAACTATTTAGTAGAATTTTTGCTATTTTATGGCATTGTTTGCCTTGTACCTTAACAACTTTTGTCTATGATGCTCATGGGTGACACATCCACTGAACCATTTGGGTGGGAAATTTTTTTAAAGGCTGTTTTATTTTATAGAGTGTGAATTACTTTGTAATTAAACAGAAAACAATTACCAACAAGATATTATCATTCAATTAAGGAGTAATTACAGGGTTATCTGTTCTCTGTAAAATAAAGCATTACTGAAATCAGTAACACAATATTTCAGCAAAGAGAGGATGCTGCAATGATGGACCTTTCAACCTGTGCTGATTAAATTGTCATCCAAATAACAGTTTTCTAGTTAAATCACCACATGTTTATTTGTCTTGATTAATATGTAAATATCTGCCTAATGATAATAAACCTCTTAAAGATTAGAAGTATAGCAGGGTCATCTATCAAAAATGATCTTTTCCAACTTTCTACAGAGTCCTCCATAGTCTTGCATCATGTTGTTAGATTTGTGTTCTTTGAAAAGAAATGCAGGAACTTTAGTGCTAGAAGTGCCTTACTACAGAAGATCTAAATCTTTAGAACATTAGCTCTAAAAGTAAAAACAAAGCTATCTTATGTTAGTATGGAACTTTCTTGATTATAAAACACTTTTACAAACTTGATTCTAATTAATTTACTCTAGGGACCCAAGTATTCTTTCCAAGAGTAGAAACAAAGACATCTGAATGTGATTTTTGCTCACTGATAAATTTAAACAAGTTTGGATATCACACAATCATACCTACTAAAGAGTTAATCGAAATTTTAAACAATAGGTCAAATACACATCTCTATCACTAGATCATAAGATCCTCAAAGATGGAAGCTATTCTGGATGTTCACATTATATCAATGAACAAAGAGACCAAATCCCTTACCTAGAAAGGCTTGAGAACAAGCTTACATTTTAACCTGTATAATCCTTATATGTAATACTGTGCCAGACACACACTGAATGGGCATCTAGAGCATGTTTGCTTAGTGGATGATTGAATAAATGATATTGTCACTGCATATGTATAACTCCAGGGACCTTTAGTCCTTGAGTGGATCTTGAAGCTTGCAGAGTCTTTTTTACCCTTGTACATAGTCATATTCAAGTGGATCATATTTTGAAGCTCTTATAATTGTTGTGGAGTCCAAGACTTAATTACCTGATGATTAAATGGTGCAACTGTCTTACTATTTATGCAGTCAAGGGGAGTAGAGCAATTCAAGGAATATTTGGAAACTGAACCAACAGTGAAATATTTTCTTTTATTATTAACTGAATTAATTAACCATTTACTTGACCCTACTGTGTGCTTGATACCATGAGAATTGCTCAGGATGCAGTGACAAAACCAGAAATAGGCTGCCTTCATAGAGCATACATTCTTTTAGGGGAGACTCAATTGTACCAACCAACCAACCTAAAAGGGTGTTAAGATTGAGAATATTATCCTGTTAGTTTATGACATTTGTTGTAAATATTACCAGGCCATTTATGACATAATCCATGAATTCTCCCATATAGATCTGATGGTGGGAAATTTTACCATTTTTTTTTTCAAATCTTGGAATTTAAGGTAGAACCATCTGAGAGGCTTCTAATGCTTCTCAAACTTGAGTCAGCTTATTGGAAAAGAGCAACTTCAAATTGTGAGATTGACCAAGAAATTTGGAACAAAGCTAGGTAAACCTTGAAGGATTCAAAGTGTATTATCAACAAGTGGCTCATTATGTGGAAATAGAGAGAGTGTCAGACTGCTTAGTTCTGGAGGCAACCTTTCTGAAAGTGATGGTCAACCTGAAGACAGAACTGCAATGTTTACATTGAAAAAGTATGAAGTAATCAGGTAGACTTGAATACAGTTAGTAGGTTTGTGTTCTGACAACCGAAAAGACACAAAGTAGCACTTAGAAACTATAGATTTGGTGAAGATTATTCAACTTCTAATGGTTGGATATACATTGATGAACATTATTCAGTGACCTTGGGATCCTTTAGGGCGTTTGAAGTAAATAGTGCATTTCTCTTATCCTTAAAAGAGTTAGGAAACCATAAAACAAAATAAGGGCAAACAGAATAACAATACTGAATTAAAAAAGATAAATTATGGCTCAGAATTGAGCAGAAAGTAGAGGAGAGTCAGTTTTTAAAATTGAAACATTGAATGAGAAAACAAAATCTTGCACAATAGATTGATATACAATATTGATGTACAGAGCAGGGTGCCTGGGTGGCTCAGTTGGTTGAGTGTCCAACTTTGTCTTAGGCCATGATCTTGCAGTTCACAGGTTCAAGCTCCGCATTGGGCTCTGTACTGATGCTCAGAGCCTGGAGCCTACTTCGGATTCTGTATCTCCCTCTCTCTCTGCCCCTCCCCAGATTGTGTTGGCTCTATCTCTCTCTTTCTCTCTCTCTCTCTCTCTCTCTCTCTCTCTCAAAAATAAATAATAAAACATTTTTAAAATGATTTAAAAAGTATTGATGTACAGTGAAAGAAAATAACATCAACAGAATGTATGAAAAATGAATTGGGCAATGGTACCTTCACATAAGGTTGCTAAAAGTTGTCTTCATTTAAAATGTTGAGTTTGTCTTACATTGATGGAGCACTTTGCTACTGCAAAAAACAAAAAACAAAACAAAACAAAAACAAAAACAGAGTAAGGATTAACGTGTGTGTGTGTGTGTGTGTGTGTGTGTGTGTGTGAGAGAGAGAACACCAAAAGTCCTTTTTGGAAATGTTTTCTATCTGAATCTCATATATTTTTGTGGTTTGAGCTAGTTAATATTGTATTTTGCAGTATTTTGTCAAAAGCCCTATTAGTCAGCTTTTAAACTGCATTTATACTTGGGGTGCCCGGGTGGCTCAGTCAGTTAAGTGTCTGACTTTGGCTCAGGTCATGATCTCAATGGTTTGTGGGTTCAAGCCTATATCAAGCTCTGTGCTGAGCCTGGAGTCTGCTTTGGATTTTATCCCTTCCCCCTCTCATGCTCTCTCTCTTTCAAAAATAAATAAACATTAAAAAAATTTAAACCACATTTATAGTAAAAAAAAACAATAGCAATATCTTAGGCAACATTAGAAAGTAATATGTGAGATATATTGGGTGACTTGAGAATAACTTATCCTAATGTTTGATGCCTTGTAAGTCTCTTCATTGTGGTGACAGCTTCCAAATGAAGCTGACTTCATTATTCATTACAATGACTGTATTACGGTATAACATGAAAGCCAGATACTGACTTTATATTTTATTATTTTATGGATTAATACTTACAACTGCAATTCCGGCACTGTTCACACTAGGGTGAAGAATGTGCAGATAGAACAGGTTAGGTGAATAAGTTTAGCCTCAACTTGTCAGTTAAAAACACTAATAAATCTGTGAGAAAAGAAACACCAATAAATCTGTGAGAAAAGGAACACTAACAAATCTGTGAGAAAAGACAGCCTAGATTGCAAAGGTGGCAGGTTTTGTTAGTACAGCCACTCTATAAGAGAGTGCACTGATGGTTATATAGCCTGGTGTAAATAACAGGTAAGAAAAAAACTCTACTGAGGGTGGGGGTCTTCTGTTTCTTTTGGTCTCCTGGAAGCTATGGAAATGCTAAAAAACATCAGATCTTACTCTACATCTCTTAGCTCTTTACCCCTTTACTTCTCTGGGCAGAGACTTAACCACTTCACATTCTATAAAATCTTCATTCTGTAAATCACTATCTCAGATCTCAGTAGCATGTATGAATACCAGTAATCAAATGTTGCTTTAAGGACGGGGGTAACTTTGGGTTTCTTACAAGTAAGCTGTATTGCAAAGTGCTGCCTTGAAAATAGAATCTAAACTAAAAAGTAGTCTTTTATGGTTTTAATGTTTGCCATAACTACATTGGGAAATTTAATAGAAAGGAAAGTATTGGTTTTTGTTAATCAATGAAAATAGTCTTTAATATAAAATTCTATCACTCTTGGCAATTAAACAAGATTTATGAGGCAAATGTAGCAAATGATGGTATTTCCAAAAAGAGTACGTATTTAACCTGACCTTTGTTTGTGTTTTTCAACAGTTCCAGGCCCGGCAGGCCTCCTAAGCGTTCTTTGGGAGTGTTTCAGGACAATGCTCGCCTTCTGCCCCATTCAGTCCCAGGCCTTTTATCACCAGGACTTATCACTCCGACAGGTAATAAAACCCTTCTGATGATCAGCCTTGTCTGTTCATGCTGCCCAGAATTAGAAATAAACTAATATTGATCTAACTGCCTTGTCCTTCCGAGCTTTTCAAGCTGTACTAAAGGTTACATTATTGAATTTTTAAAGTATTCATGAAAACAGTTTTGTTACTCCAGTGACTCAAATCAAATGGACATGACTCTTTAAAAAAATTGTCATTTCCTGGCAGGAAATCCCTTTCAAGACCTTATTGTATGTATGTTTTTATGTGTTGGGGGCAGGGATGAGGGGCACTAGCCAAACAAGCCTTGTCTCAAAACCTCCTATAGGATGCAGCACATCTGCTCACTTATATTTCTCAATAATATATATTTTTCTTTGTTTTTAAGGGTTTGGGGCATTTATGTATCATGTCCAAGTTTTACTCAAGGCTAAAAAGTAGAAAGAAGATGTAGCTTTGATAGAAAAGCTTTCTGATTAGAAAAGACAACATCCAAATGGACATTGTCATAAATAATAATTCAGTGTTTATTAACACTATGATAAATAGCATACCCCTAAAAACACCACTTTCATAATTTAGCATTGAACTATTTTATTCTCTGTAAAAGAGCTTAATAATGCATGAAACACTTAAAATAAGCTTAATATATCTTTAACTGAAACTTTAAAAATCAGTAAAGTTATTACATGGTAAAAAATGAAAATGAACTTAATGATAATGTGATATTTATACCTTTAATAACAAAATTTTATAAAGCACCTACTGTATTTGAGTATTATGTCTAAGGTAATAAAAATTATATGAGTATCAGTACTTGCCTATAGTTGAACTAGAGAGAAGGACATGTAAACTAATAATTATAATAAAGTATGATATAGACAATAATACAAATACATACTGGGTGCTTTAAGATCATAGAAATGGGAGAAACTAAATCAATTTAGTAAGTTGGGTAATACACACAGGGATGGAAACTTTGGAGCTATGTTTTGTAGACTGAGTGTTGGATAGAAGGTAAATCAGTAGAAAAACATTCTAGGCAGAGAGGAGACTGTAGACAGATATACACTGATGAGAAAGAGCCTAGTGTGGGGAAATATCAATTAAGGCGAAGAGACTAGAGAAGATATTTGAGGTGGGAGACTCATAGGCAATATGTTTAGAATAGAGAGGGTGGGAAAAGCCAACTTGTGAACGTAGCTTTTTATTTATCAGGTTTAGCAGTTTAGGATTTTCCCTATAGACCAGTGGTGTCTTTCAAGGACTTTTCTTATTGCTGACATGGAATTGGGGAAGTACTTCCAGAATCCCCACTTTTGCCTCAGAATATTATATATTCTAGTTCACATAAGATTTTGTTTAAATTTTTAAAAAGTCTGTTGTAGATAAAAAGAACCACTGCTAAGAAACGGTAAATGTTCAGAAAACAATTATTGTGGAGTTTAAGTAGCAATGAAAGCAACAAAAGGAAGGAAGGTCACTTGTTACAGTTCAGGGGAAAAATACTGAGGACTGGAACTAAAGAAAGTTCAATACAATGAAAAAGATATTTAGAATGGCTTAGTAATTATAATTAATCACACTTGATAATAGACAAAAATGGAGAGTGAGAGGATGAAGTCTAGGATAATTCATGTCTAGCCTGGGTAACAAGCTGGATGATGGTGTCATCCAAGACAGAGAATTTAGGAAGAGACACAGGTTTTGGGGGTTAGAAAATGATTTTTTAGAGTACATATTTATAAACAAATTCTCAATTTTTCCTGTGCATATAAAGAATATAGAAGGGATAACAGTGCCTGAAATATATCTTGGTGCTCAATAAATGATAATCTATTTCTTGACTTATAAAATAAAATACATTGATAGAGCCTAGAAATAGTACCGTGTAATCAGACCCACGTTCTGATTTTGAGGGAATGTGTAGATGAAAGAAAAAAAAAGGATTTTTAGGGGTGCCTGAGTGGCTTAGTCAGTTAAGTGTCCGACTTTGGCTCAGGTCATGATCTTGCTATTCGTGGGTTCGAGTATCGCATTGCGCTCTGTGCTGACATCTCAGAGCCTGGAGCCTGCTTTGGCATCTGTGTCTCCCTCTCTCTCTGCCCCTCCCCAACTCGTGCTCATTCTCGCTCTCTCTCTTTCTCTCTTTCAAAAATAAATAAATATTAAAGAAAACAGAAGAAAAAAGGATTTTATTTTATTCTTTTTGGTCTTATTTATTTATTTATTTATTTTTAATATAATTTATTGCCAAATTGGTTTCCATACAACACCCGTGCTCATCCCAACAAGTGCCTTGAAGTTAATGTACTCTTGAGTAAACTATATCTGTTATCTGAAGAAAATCAGTAATATATGTTAAATTCTTATTATATACCAGGCATAAGTGTTAAGTGTTTTATATGCACTTCATTTAATCTTCACTGTAGCCTTATGGATTTAGTCTTCATTTTTCAAGTGAACAATTTATGGCTCACTGAGTTTACATTAATTGCTTAAGGTCACAAAGCAATTGAGTGGCAGAATTGGGTTTCAGACCCAAGTCTTTTAAACTCCAGAGTCCATACTCTTTCCTCATCTTCACGATGTCATATAGTACGTGTGAGAATCCAGTCTGAGGCTTTCACCTTCTCCTAATTTACTTGGCATATATATTTCATTTTTCTTAGAGCCTCCTTCCTTGCATTATTAGGGCCTTGGCCTTCCTCCTACAGCTTGGATTTATCACACTGAGAGCCAATGAGAGAAAAATCCTCAATTCTTAATTCTTTGCTTGTTCCTAGAATGAAATGATAGAGATAGATAAGATATTGAGTGGGGAAAGGCATGAGCATTTCTGTCTAAAAGACAAAAAGTAGAGAAAAAAAACATTAAATAGGGGGAGATGGAGGAATCTTCACAGCTCGATAGTAATTCCTCTCCTTAATTTACATGACTTTATTTTACAAGAAAGAAAGATACAATGTTATACAGTTGTGTGTAATTTTATATACAACATACAAATTAATTATTGAAAAGAGTCTGCTGGGGCGTCCTGTTTCAGTATCATATGTGTGGAGAAGACCCTCTGAATCCTGCTAAATTTGCCTAAGTAACGGAACTTGTTCTATATTTGTTTGTATCATTTCTTTCCATTTATAACCTAAATATGGTGTCTAAAGGTAACAATATAGAATGATCAGGTTGTCTCTTTTAAGATATTATGATGCTTTTTTATGTTACTTTTGTTTTTAATTTGTTGTTTTCCCCCAGCAGTTGCCAGCAAAAAAACTCATGTAAAAAGGATTAGAAATGGTTAAGGCGTCATCATTTGATTTATTTAAGAAGAGTTCTCAATTTATTAATATAGCTTGATATATACATCTTTAAAAATGCAGAATAATATCAAGTGTGCCATATTGTTATATCTGTTTAGCATAAAGGTAATTTCTTTTACTTTGTATTTTCATATGATTTTATTTCCTTTTCTGATGTAATTTTTTTTTTTCATTTCAAAGATGTTCATTTTCTTCTTGGCTATATTTCCCCTATATAATGGAACCTGATTCATTCAAGCTCCTCTAATTCAGGATTTGAGATAATTCAGACAGTGGCTATGCTAAAGTCTCCAATATTAATAAAAATACCTTAGCAAACAAAACTATAAACAAGAAAGAAATGTACATGAGTGTGAGTAAGTGCATTGGTGTAGGGTTAAAAAACTTGAGAGGTTTAAATTTACTTAGGGACCTAAAGAGTACTTCAGCAAGATCTGATTCTTTATAAATAATCAACATACGTACTATTGAAGATAGGTTTTTTTTTTTTTCACTAAAGTAGGACCCATAGGATCTATTCTTAAAAATATTGCCTGATATTCATTTAGATATTATTCCTATGTAACTATAGATAGATATAGTATCTATCTCTATTTCTATTAAATATATATATTAAGATTATATATTAATATTTCTATTATATATATTCACTCTTTTTATTTAACATATATCTATTGAGTATATTGAGCATTTATTCTGCACCAAACAATATGAGAGAAAATTTTAACACCGTAAAATTAAATGCATTTTGTGAGTCAGAGTTTTTCCAAATTTCATCCAGCCTTTTCATTAGTTATTACAAAATGATGAAGTTTGTGTTTTACCTTCATATATTGAACTGCTTGATGTTCTGAACATCTCATGTCTCTCTCTTGGTTCCTATTGTTCAATTCACATCATAATTATTCATAGTACATTAATACATAGTAATCTTATTTTCTGGTATTTTTTCAACAAAATCTTTTGGTCTATTAAGGGAAAAAGGAGAAGGAATATTATCCCCATCTTTCTCTGCAGCTCTGCAGAAGTACTAATATCCTTGGATCACACTGAAGGGATGGATTACCTGTGTATGCCTTTGAATTTCCCAAAAGATGACTGCTTGCTTTTCTTCAGCTTATGAAGCATTTCAAATAGATGTGGAATTTGGCTTGAGAGAGATTTAAACTGGCAGCTTACAAAGAAGTAATATAGTGCTTTAGATGAAATTCTGTAGTGTTCATTTCCTAAAAGGTAGCAGATTCTTCAGTTTTGTTTATTTTTTATTATATTTTTTATTTTGATTCTAGCTCTATTGTGGGAAAATATTTTCAGGAATTTCAGCTCAAGTCCCTGGTGAAGAGACAAGTCCACAAACCAGTGAAGATAAAATGCAGTAATAGTGGCTACAGCACTCAACTCAGAATTGGCAGAACCATAAGTAGAATCATGCCAAGTCTTGGCAGTGTGATGCCAACTTTATGATATGATCATAACTTCAATTATCCTGATACCACTTTTGAATCAGTGTCCCTTCTTTTTCACAATACATTTCATATTCTCAGTTTGGAGGCTAAGAAGTGGTCTTAAGGAGCACAGAAAGGTCCTAGGCTTTTCTTTTATCAGTGTAAAAAGGAAAGCTCAATCTAGAAAAAAAAATCAACCTTTTGATGTTTGATTTAAAACATGCCTGTTTATATGACTTACCTTGGGTTTTTCAATGAGCATTATTGTAAAGCATGCTTCATATCACACAAATGGTACCTGCTTTTATGTCATTAGATTTTCTTAGTTATTTCTTGTGTGTTCAGGAAGACTATTGGCCTAGTAGGAACCAGAGGTTGAATTACTAATATTTTCTAACATAGAGTGCAGTTTAGACTTAATATGCAATTTTACTTTCTTTACTAAATAAAAAGCTTAACTACATCAGTTTGATAGCAAGAACCCCATTCATTCTATTAGTTGAATCTGGGTTTCCCAAATCTCAATTTCTTTGTTAATTTTTTTTCTATATGTGTTCTAAATATTTTAATATAAAAATGTCTCCACCCAATTTTTTTTAAACTTCTGTAAATTATTTTCGTCCTGCATGAGAGTCTCACAGAGCAGATTCCTTTGCTGATTTTCAATGTAGACAGATGGGAAAACTTTGAATTTAAGCAAACCTTACAGGATGGTGGTTGTGGTGATGATGATGATGATGGTGGTGGTGGTGATAATTTAAATAATGCTTTTATAAAGCACTTCTATATCTTTAATGTAGCTCTATGTGTATGCATATACCTAAACTTTAACTTTCAAAAGAATGATTTTAAAATTTTTTCTCATTTGATCTTTTCAGCAATCCTGTAAAGTTAGCGTTAATATTTCTGTCTAACAGATGAATAAAATGAGTTTTCAAAAGTTAACTGAGTTGCTTCAAATGTGAGAGACAGTAAAGTATGAAGCCAAGTCTCTTGACCATTAATTTATTTTTCCCCTTTTCAATATTTATTTTATTTTATTTTTTAAGTTTTAATTTAAGTCCTAGTTAGTTAACACAGTGTAATATTAGTTTCAGGTATAAAATACAGTGATTCAACACTTCCATACAATGCCTCATGATCATCACAAGTGCACTCCTTAATTCTAATCACTTATTTAACCCATCCCTCCATCCACCTCCCCTCTGGTAACCATTCGTTTGCTCTCTATAGTTGAGTCTTGACCATTAATTATAAAAGCTGAGATCTCTTGACCATTTATATCATAATTTTATAAATACACGGAACTACATCTCTCATGCAAAAGCTTGGTGTTGAGAATTCAGGCTGTAAATCATTATGGTTGTATCAGAACTACTTAGCTATGAGAGATAAGATGTCAGGTATGTCAGAATGGGAATTCCTGGAATAATCCATGTAATTAACTGTTGGTGACTGCATAACTTCAATAAAATAAAACCTTGATGTTTTCCTTTACTTTTTTTTTTTTTATCATTTTTATAGTATTTTATAGTGTGGGAAGCTAGTATAATTAGATGTGTCTATAATTTTTCTTTCCAAAGAGTATAAAAACAGTCTTCTGAATGACTGCAACCTACTTTTCCTGTAAAGAAGGTAACAGTTATAAATTGTTCCTGTTGTGACAATTCTTGAGTAAATAACTTTGATATGTATGGATTGAATTAATATGGTCAAGTTAATGAGAAATACAAATGTTGCCAAAATCCACTAGTTTGAGTGCAATGCTATTTTTCATTTACAGTTCTAACTTCCATCTGTGTTTAGAGGATCACTGATGACTACACACTGTCATTGTGTTAAGTGATATATCCCACATTGCCCTGCTTTCCATCTAATCAATCCTCAAACCATCCCCAAATGAGATCTTATAAAAATCACAAAGTCACAGCACACCTGTATCATTCATATGAGGACTTTAAGAGACAAAACAGATGAACATAAGGGAAGGGAAACAAAAATATAAAAACAGGGAGGGGGACAAAACAGAAGAGACTCATAAATATGGAGAACAAACTGAGGGTTGCTAGAGGGGTTGTGGGAGGGGGGATGGACTAAATGGGTAAGGGGCATTAAGGAATCTACTCCTGAAATCATTGTTATACTATATGCTAACTAATTTGGATGTAATTAAAAAAATTAAATTAAATTAAAAAAAATCACAAAGTCACAAGGCAAATCTAGTGTATTGTAGAAAGACACATTCGCATCTCTAGGGCTCACATCCAACTTCATTTTCCACACCACACAGAATTTCCATAAAATGAAATACACAACTCTTCACCTACTACATGTATCATTTCTTCAGTGCCTGGTCTTTATGTTGACTTACTTTTCCTAGGGGAGAAATCATACATTTAAATAGCACAGTAAAACCTTCCATTGTATAATATGCTTGAAAGATGATAAGCTGCCTCGTGACTACTTTATTTTATTGGATTCAGTAGATGGCTGTATTGAAATAACTCATTATATTAAAGTGTGTAGTTAGGAAAACACACTAAGTATCAATAATTTAAGGAATCCCACAAAGCAAAAATAAATTTCTTATCATTTCCTATTAAAGTGATAGAGGATAATAAGAGTTAAAATCTACAGGCATCACCTTCATATTGTGACTAGAAATGAGTAACAAAACATAGCCTTGATACATAGTGCCCAACTACAAAAAAATCTATAGGTCATAAGATATCATGCCTCTGTTATCAACCCAAAGTTGGTTACTGTGGTGTTGGTGGTGGTGAAAATTTTTTGTGTGACCTCTGGCTGCCCTTTTGCAATGTATAAACTTTGGATCATGTTGTCAACTCATTTTCTTTATATTTAATATAGGTAAAATCCTGAGAGTTCGCAAAAATTTTCATTGTACACTTGTACACATGACTGAATCAATATAGACAGTACCTTTGTATTGAGCTTAAAAATGTTATTAGTGTATGCTTTTCTTTTCATGAGTGCTCTCAGTAATTTTAATGTACAGCTGAAAGTGCCAGTTAATAGCTTTTTAAATCTTTATATAAAATAAATATGGGTTAGTAAATAATTTGATATACTCCTTGTATATAATCGCTAAAAATAAAAAGTAGAATTCCCTTGCCTTTGGAGATGTGTCAAGTAAGAAATTGCTATGGCTTGGTTCAGAGAGGTTTTTTCCTGCTTTCTCCTTGAGGGTTTTGATGGTTTCCTGTGTCACATTCAGGTCCGTTATCCATTTTGAGTTTATTTTTGTGAATGTTGTAAGAAAGTGGTCTAGTTTCATTCTTCTGCATGTTGGTATAATTATACAGTATTTTATTCATATATTTCCCTCTTGTAGTTTAAAGTGATATAGAATACAAAATTATGGAAAATTATGGAAAAGAAGAGGAAAAAATATTGGATCACAAATGTAGACTTAGGGAACTCAGTCACTCCATAAAGTATAATAACATTTGCACCATAGGAGTCCAAAAAGAAGAAGATAGGGTAAACTTGGCAGAAGGTTTATTTGAGCAAATTATAGCTGAAAACTTCCATAATTCTATAATCTTGGGAATTATCTAGACATCCAAATCCAGGAGGCACAGATAACTCCCATCAAAATCAACAAATGCAGGCCAACACCAAAACATATCATAGTAAAATTTGCAAAATTCAAAGATAAGGAAATAATTTTGAAAGCAACAGGGAAAAGAAATCCCTAACCTACAAGGGAAGACAAACAAGTTTAGAAGCACAGCTAACTATTGAAACTTGCAGATCAGAAGGGAGTATCATGATATATTCAAAGTGGCAAATGGGAAGAATGTGCAGCCAAGAATACACTTTCCAGCAAAGATGTTATTCAGAATAGAAGGAAATACCAAGGGTTTCCCAGACAAACAAATCTAAAGGAGTTCATGACCACTAAACCATCCCTGAAAGAAATATTAAAGGGGCAGTTTGAGTGAGAAAGAAAGAACAAATGTGATAAAGACTAGGAAGGAACAGAGAATATCTCCAGAAATACCAACTTTACAAGTAACACAATGGCATTAAATTCATATCTATCAATAATCACTCTGAATGTAAATCATCTAGTGCTCTAATCAACAGACATTGGGTATCAGAATGGATGAAAAAGCAAGACCCCTGTTTATTTTGCCTACAAAGACTCATTTTATTTTTTTTTTTTTAAATTTTTTTTCAACGTTTATTTATTTTTGGGACAGAGAGAGACAGAGCATGAACGGGGGAGGGGCAGAGAGAGAGGGAGACACAGAATCGGAAACAGGCTCCAGGCTCCGAGCCACCAGCCCAGAGCCCGACGCGGGGCTCGAACTCACGGACCGCGAGATCGTGACCTGGCTGAAGTCGGACGCTTAACCGACTGCGCCACCCAGGCGCCCCCAAAGACTCATTTTAGACCTAAGTTACCTGTAGATTGAAAGTGAAAGAATGGAGATCCATTTCTCGTGAAGATGGACATCAAAAGAAAGTCTGAGTAGCTGTACTTATATACAATGAACTAGATTATATGGCTGTAACAAGAAATAAATAAGGCACTATATCATAATAAAGAGGTCTATGCAATAAAAATAACTAACAATTGTAAATATTTATGCCCCAAACTTGAAACACCCAAATATATAAATCAATCAATAGCAAACATAAAGAAACTCATTGATAATAAGACAATAATTGTATGGGACTTAAGCACCTCCCTTACAGCAACGAACAGGTCATCTAAGCAGAAATTCAACAAGGAAGCAATAGCTTTGAATGACACCCTGGGTCAGATGGACTTCACAATTACATTCAGAACATTTCATCCTAAAGATGGAGAATATACATTCTTTTTTAGTGCACGTGGAACATTCTCCAGAATAGATCATCTACTGGGTCACAAATCAGGCCTCAACAATTACAAAAAGACTGAGATCATACCATGTATATTTTCTGACCACAACACCATGAAACTTGAAGTCTACCAGAAGAAAAATTTGTGAAGACCACAAATTCAGAGACTAAAGAACATCCGAGTAAAGAATGAATGGATTAACCAGGAAATTAAAGAAGAAATTAAAAAATACATGGAAGGAAATGGAAATGAAAGCACATTAGTCAAAAACCTTTGGGATGCAGCAAAAGTTGTCAGAAGAAGAAAGTATATAGAAATAGAGGCCTACATCAAAAAGCAACTAAAGTCTCAAATGCACAACCCAACCTTACACCTCAGGGAGCTAGAAAAGGAACAGAAAATAAAGCTAAAAGCCAGCACAAGAATGGAAATAATAAATATTAGAGCATAAATAAATGATATAGAATAAAAAACAACAGTAGGACAAATCAATGAAACTAGGAGCTGGTTCTTTGAAAGAATTAATGAAATTGATAAACCTCTATCCAGACTTCTCAAAAAGAAAAGAGAAAAGACAAAAATAAATCATGAATGAAAGAGGACAGTTAACAGTGAACACCCTGGAAGTACCAACAATTATGAGTATATTATGAAAAATTATATGCCAAAAAATTGGGCAAGCTGAAAGAAATGGATAAATTCCTAGAAACATATCAACCATCAAAACTGAAACAGGATGAAATAGAAATCCTGAACAAACCAGTAACCACCAAAGAAATTTAATCAGTAATGAAAAATCTCCAAACAGAAGTCCAGGGATGGATGGATTTCCAGGGGAATTCTACCAAACATTTAAAGAACAGTTAAGAACTGTTCTTATAAAACTGTTCCAAACAATAGAGATGGAAAGAAAACTTAGAAACTCAGTCTACAAGGCCAGTATTACCTTGATTCCAAAACCAGATAAAGAACCCACTAAAAAGGAGAAATGCAGGCCAATATCCCTGATGAACATGGATGCAAAATTTTCAGTAAGATACTAGCAAATCAAATCCAACAGTACATTAAATGAATTATTCACCACGATCACGTGGGATTTATTCCTGGACTGGAAGAGTGGTTTAATATTCACAGATCAATCAATGTGATACACCACATTAAGAAAAGAAAGGATAAGAACCATAAGATCATCTCAAAAGATGCAGAAAAAGCAGGTGACCAACTATAGTATCCATTCTTGATAAAAGTTCTCAGCAAAGTATAGATAGAGGGGACATACCTTAACATAATAAAGGCCATATATGAAAGACCCACAGCTAATATAATCCTCACTGAAGAAAAATTAAGAGCTTTTTCTCTACCATCAGGAACAAGACAGGGATGTCCAGTCTCACCACTGTTATTTAACATAGTACTGGAAGTACTATCCTCAGCAATCAGACAAGAAAAAGAAATAAAAAGCTTCCAAATCAGCAAGGAAGAAGTCCAACTTTCACTATTTGCAGATGGCATGTTGCTCTCTATATAAACTCAAACGACTCCTTGAAAACATTTCTAGAGCTGAAACACAAATTCAGCAATATCACAGGATACAAAGTCAACCAGCAGAAATCTGTTGCATTTCTATACACCAATAATGGAGCAGCAGAATAGAAATCAAAGAACCAATCCCATTTACATGCAACAAAAGCCACAAGAAAACTAGGATAAACCTAATCAAAAAGGTAGAATATCTGAAGTCTGCAAACTATAGAACACTGATGAAAGAAATTGAAGAAAATACATAGAAATGGAAAAACTTTCTATGCTCATGGATTGGAAAAACAAATATTGTTAAAATGTATATACTACCGGGGCACCTGGGTGGCTCTGTTGGTTAAGCTTCCGACTTTGGCTCAGGTCATGATCTCATGGTTTGTGAGATTGAGCCCCGTGTCAGGCTCTGTGCTGACAGCTCAGCGCCTGGAGCCTGCTTCGGATTCTGTGTCTCCCCATCTCTCAGCCCCTCCCCTGCTCATGCTCTGTCTCTGTCTCTCAATAATAAATAAATGTTAAAAAATTTTTAGGAAAAAAAATGTATATACTACCCAAAGTAATCTATACCTTTTGTGCAATCCATATCAAAATACCACTAGCATTTTTCTCAGAGCTAGAACAAACAACCCTAAATTTTGTGTGGATCCAAAAAATACCTTGAATAGACAAAGCAATCTTTAAAAAGAAAAGCAAAGTTAGAGGCATCAGAATTCCTGACATCAAGCTATACTACAAAGCTGTAGTGATCAAGACAGTAAGGTACTGGCACAAAAATAAACACATAGATCAATGGAACAGAATAGAAAACCCAGAAATGGACCCACAGCTATATGCTCTACTAATGTTTGACAAAGCAAAGAATATGTAACAAAAAAGACAGTTTCTTCAACAATTGGTGTTGGAAACTTGGACAGCAAAATGTAGAATGAAACTGAACCACTTACACCCTATACAAAAATAAATTCAAAATGGATGAAAGACATAAATGTGAGACAGGAAACCATCAAAATCCTACAGGACAACACAGGCAGCAACCTCTTTGACATCTTAGAAAATTCTTAGTAGACATGTCTCTGGAGGCGAGGGGGACAAAAACAAAAATGAACTACTGGACCTTCATCGAGAGTGAAGAAAACAATCAACAAAAGTAAAAAGCAAACTATGGAATGGTAGAAGATATTTCCAAATGAGACATCTGATTAAGGGTCGTTTCCAAAATCTATTAAGAGCTTATAAAACTTAACACCCAAAAAGCAAATAATCCAGTGAAGAAATGGGCAGAGGCATGAATGGAGATTTTTCCAAAGAAGATATATAGATGGCTAACAGACACATGAAAAGATGCTCAACATAACTCATCACCAGGTAAATACAAGTCAAAATTACAATAAGATATCACTTCACACCTGTCAGAGTAGCTAAAGTCAACAACACAGGAAATAGGTGTTTTAAGGATATGGAGAAAGAGGAACATTTTGCACTGTTGGTGGGAATGCAAACTGGTGAAGCCACTCTGGAAAACAGTATGAAGGCTCCTCAAAAAGTTAAAAACAGAAGTATTCTTCCATGCAGCAATTGCAATACTAGGTATTTACTCACAGGATATAAAAATATTGATTCAAAAGGACACATGCACACTGCTGTTTATAGCAGCATTGTCAACAGTAGCAAAAATATAAAGGGAGTCTAAGTGTCCATTGACTGATGAATTCATACGGAAAATGTGGTATATATACACAATTGAATATTACTCAGCCATAAAAATAATGAAATCTTGCCATTTGCAGTGATGTGGATGGAGCTAGAGTGTATTTTGTTAAGGGAAACGAGTCAATCAGAGAAAACGAAATACCATCTGATTTCACTCATGTGGAATTCAAGAAACAAAATATAACATAAGGGAAGGGTGTAAAATGAGAAGAGACCACCATAAGAGACTCTTAACTATAGAGAACAAACTGAGGGGTACTGGAGGGGAGGTGGGAAGGAGATGGGCTAAATGGGTAATTGGTTAAGGAGAGAACTCGTGGTGAGCACTGTTACATGTCAGTGAGTAATCACTAAATTTGACCGGAACCGATATCATACTGTATATTAACCAACTAGAACTTAAATAACAACTTGAAGGAAATGAAGAAAAATGTCCAAAGTATTTTCCACCTGAAAAAAAATTTTAAGAATTTAAAGAAATGCATTCTTTAACAACCTATCCCTGAAACCTGAATTCAAGTATTTGCACCAAATACTGTCTCCTGTTCAACAGTTAATCCGTAAAGAAAGTTATACTTTGTTTAATCATGTGACCTTAGTATAAATGTGTATCCATTTCTACATTAAGTATAGATTTATAGTTGATGAGAATGGAGACTGAGGACCAGGGTGAAGGAGTCATCCTTTGGTTCGTTTCTGTGCAGCATTGTGGACCTTGACATTTTGAGGCAAAGCAAAAGAACGGTGGAGACAAGAAGCAATAATAAAGTGGAAAGGTGACCAAAATGACCTATTCCTATTTCACAATTTATTCTAGGGTCAGCCTAAGGTATAAACAGATAAATATTCGAAAGCTGAAAGTTAGAGTTATGTTTTGTGATTTTGTTGTTTTACACAGTTGGCTTTTTAATCAAGGATTGCACTTGAAAACTGAAATAGAGGTTTCTTGGAAAAAGAAGCAAATTCAATAGTTGTGTTTGAAATCATTTGTAGGAAGGGCTTTATGAAAAGGGCATACCATAGCCCCTTGGGCTTAGATACCTTGGTCACAATGGATAAAAGACCCAATTGGGAAATAAGAATAAAAATTAACTATTGTACCTTCATCAAGATAAAAAAAAACATGCACAGTGAAGGAAACAATCAATAAAAATAAAAGGCAGCCTACCAAATGGGAGAAGATATTTGCAAATGATATATATGATAAAGGATTAGTATCCAAAATCTATAAAGAACTTATGAAACTCAACACCCAAAAAACAAATAATTCATTAAAAATATGGGCAGAACACATGAATAGACCTTTTTCAAAAGAAATATGTGGATGGCTAACAGACACAGGAAAGGTGCTCAACATCACTCATCATCAGGGAAATACAAATCAAAACTATGATGAGCTACCACATCACACCTGTCAGAATGGCTAAAACTGACAACACAGGAAATAAAAGATGCTGGCTAGGATATGGAGAAAGGGGAACCTTTGCACTATTGGTGGGAATGCAAACTAGTGCAACCACTCTGGAAAAATAGTATGGAGGTTCCTCAAAAATTAAAAATAGAACTACCCTATGACCCAGAAATTGCACTACCAGATGTTTGTACAAAGGATACATAAATACTGATTCTAAGTGGCACATACCTTCTATGTGTACTAACAATTATTAACAATAGTCAAATTATGGAAAGAGACCAAATGTCTATAGACTGATGAATGGACAAAGGAGATGTGGTATACATATACAACGGAATGTTACTCAGCCATCAAAAAGAATGGAATCTTATCATTTGCAGTGACGTTAGTGGAGCTAGAGTGTATTTTGCCAAGTGACATAAGGCAGGCAGAGAAATACAAATACCGCATGATTTCACTTAAATGTGGAATTTAAGAGACAAAAGAGATGAACATTGAGGACTGCAAAAGAAGAGAGGGAGGCAAATCTTAAGAGATTCTTAACCAGAGAGAACAACTTGAGGGGTGCTGGACGTGAGGTGGGTTGGGGGATGGGCTTAAATAAGTGTTGAGTATTAAGGAGGATATTTGTTGTGAAGAGCACTGGGTATTATATGTAAGTGATGAATCACTAAATTCTACTCTTGAAACCAATATTCACCTATATGTTAACTAGAACAAAATAAAAACTTTAAAAAATAAAGAAAGGTAATATTAAAAAAAGACCTAATATAGTTTCCCTGGAAACACTCATAATATATTACACCTGATTGTGGAATTGTGCATTGAAATAAAAGGTTAATTAAGGCAATTAGATAAATGATTATTAAATGGTAAAGAACATTGTCCTTAAACTGTGAGAAATGTAATTTTTCCATCACACTGTCAAAGTAAAATAGAAGTTTGAAGTCAAACATTTTCTGGTGTATATTTTAGTGAAGAAAGTATGATTTATAGAGTGGACCTTTTAATTTTCATAACTTTTATGCCCATTCCCTTTCAAAAAAAAACTTTTGTCCCAGCTTGATGTTTGATATCTACATATTAGTTTTTCTTTTAGGACCAGAGTATCTGTTGTGTGCTTTGAGAAAGGTAACTAAAATGACTGAAGGCATGGAGAGGCTTGCATATGAAGCAAACTAAAAATGAATAGTACCCTTTAGGCAAGATAGATACAATTTAAAAGGGGATATGATCTAAGTATATTAGTCCATTCAAGACATGCATTTAGTGATTGAAGACCTTTTCACTGGCTTAGAGAATATGAAATAAATATATTGAAGATTAAGGGAGGAATTAGGAGTAATCCTTGAAAACAATTTAGACTGAAAGGAAGAGAGAGAAATGGCTTTTAGGTTTAAATATTTTTTGTCCCAATTGTAGTCCAGTTCAACTCATGTTAGAATTTATTGAGATAACAAGTTCATAAAGAGTGGTGAAGAAACCTTCAGGATGTTCATGATAAGACCATTTTTTTTTCTGAAGGTGACATGTATTGGAGTTAATGATCACAGTTTCCCACAAAGTCATCCTCAGGTGTTCTTTTACAGGTAGAAAAAAAAAGGCTTATCTTCACATGACATTGCTTATATTGTTCATTTCTTTTTTTTTTTTTTTCAACGTTTATTTATTTTTGGGACAGAGAGAGACAGAGTATGAACGGGGGAGGGGCAGAGAGAGGGAGACACAGAATCGGAAACAGGCTCCAGGCTCCGAGCCATCAGCCCAAAGCCCGACGCGGGGCTCGAATTCACGGACGGCGAGATCGTGACCTGGCTGAAGTCGGACGCTTAACCGATTGCGCCACCCAGGCGCCCCTTATATTGTTCATTTCTAAAGAGATAGCATTGTTTAAAGAAGGTATGCAAAATAAAAGTCTTTTATTCTTTTTTATGTTTTTTGAGAAATTCCAACTAAAACCATTTATTTCCTTATATATTGGTTTTGTTCATTTGACCAGCAATGATCAATCCTTTAATAACTTGTATTATTCAAATTTATTTTGCATTTAATTTTATATTCATAATTTACAATGAATATTAACTGAAATTTTCATATAGCTTCTACTGATATAGTGTAGTTTTCAAAAAAATAAACAAAAATTAGCTGAAGAGAAAACACATATTTTTCATAATTGTGTTCTTTAAAATCTGAAAAGAACATTACTTTAAAATTATTCCTTCCTACTTATAGTCAACAGACAAATCCTCCTCTAACAATGTTCTGATCTTTCAAAAATACAGATTTGTTATTATCCCTTGCTTGAAACTCTACTATGCCTTTTCACTGACAGCAAAATGAAGTTCAAATTTCTTAAAATGGAAAGTCTTTCTGATCCTGCCTCAGCATAACTTTCTATCATCATCTCCCACAAGTTCTTTCTCAAATATCATGTACTATATAATCTCATTGAACTTGTCTCTATTCTTCAGATACTCTATGTTCTTTCACACATCATGACTTTGTGTATGCTCTTCCCTCTTGTCTGCATTACTTATGAAGATGAGTAAAACTTCAATACAGAATCTGTCTTGACATGGGAACTTTTGAATTAGTATAGCAAGATATTAATTATATACAGCTATAATTTCTTTACAATAAAAATAAAATACTTGAATAGTATGAGCATTTCTATCAATTTACTATGAATATCAAGTTCTTTCAACAAAATTATTTAATGAATAATTATTGAGCACCAATTACATTTTGACTCTTGCAAGCTCTTTGATGTTGCTAATTGTGTGCAATTTTAAGGTTTTTGATTCCAGAATGGCAGGGCCAAGGATTCTAGATAAAGCAAATGATATCTCTGTTATGTCAAATGTATGCAAAAGCAAGAACTTCCATGATGACATCTGTATCAATTTGATTACTTCAAAAAGCCACTGCCAATTTTTGTGGACTCCTAAGAATTACTACACTTGTTCTGCTACCCAGAAAAGTGACTGACAACTGAGACTGTTAAAAGTACTCTAGTATATTGATTCATCTGTTAGTAGATTCCCTACAGCTTTATTATTTTTAATTTTGATTTATTAATTTGAAGGCTAAGTCACTTGTTTATAGTATCTTATGAAGGAGTTGGGAAGTTATTGCAAGACAAGGAGAAATAAAAGATGGTGGAAAGGAAAGTACCCTAAGATTAAGGTTCACCACAGTAAGGTTAAAGTGTATGGAGTATGGGAAGGGAGGAAAGGAGTTAATTGACCATTTGTATTTGTCTAGTTAGGAACAATTGTGGGTTGTATGCAGTGTTTCTGTTCGCAGGATAGAAAACCAAAAAAATTATTTCTGAATTTTATTGCCTGTATTGGGTATAGAAAGATGACAAATAAATTGGTAAGAAATTAAAAAATTGTTTGAAAGGACAATGTATCTTCTCTTTCATTAACATTCTTCCATAACAATGAAACAAAAATTAAACACCTATATGAACTGAAGACTGTACTGCTCAATAGTTTGCAGTCTCACCCTATTGGTCAGATCATATTCGACCTGAGCTAAATCATGCATTAGATTACACTTACCCTTCTTTCCATACTCAGAAGTACGCCCCTTCCTTTCTATGGTTGATCCAATAGCTAAAACTGTATTTCATATAGACCTAAACTTTATTAAAATCCTTTTTTCCTTTTAAATTAAATGTTTATTTTTCTCTATGGATCTTCTGTAGTCATGCCTCTTTCTTCTTGAAAACCTTGTGTGCTTTTTGGCTTTATGACTGTACACTTCTCCTAAGTTTTCTCTGAATGTGTCCCATTTTCTGTTTACTTAATTTTGTACCTTTTTAATGTTATTTTTAGCATTTTTAATTTGTCCTGTCAATGATCCTCAACTAAATATAAAACAAATAAATCCAATTATATGATTACATTGAACATGTTTATAGTTTTCCTATCAATTATGAATTTACTTAGAATACACAAAGAGATGGAAAGGACTGCCAAAATTTATATATTTAATTGTGATATCCCAAGCAATGCATAATTAAAAGTTATCCATACTTCTATTTGAAAGCAATGTTTTTATATTTACGTTTTTTTGAGGTGGAAGTAGTAAATTTATTTGTGTAATGTCTTGCTCATTCAACTCATTCATTAAGTATTTAGTTAGTATCTGTTATTTGCCTAGAAATGAGGATTCAAAGTTTAATATGACATGTCCTCTGCCTTGAAACAACTCATCCAACCTATTGGGAGAGTGTCCGAGTATGTAAGCAGTTTTGAGATAATTTAACTTGTCTCTGTGCACATGCAAAAGAGTATTCCATGAAAGAGAGGGGCTGAGAATGTTTCAGAGAAAAGAAATAATTATGTGGTAACAATCTTTGAATGTGTAGAGAGACAAGGGAGTTTACCATAACAAGAAAGTGGGACACAATTCTGTGGGTATCAGTATAATAAGTGCAGGATGGAAGGAGTGATGACATACATTCTAAAAGAAAGATATTGGTATTCATCATAAAGATGAATCCTTTGGAGGACAGCTCCAGAAAGAATATCTTGAGAGTCTCGTCTTCCCATCATTTTATAAACACTTAAAACTGTTTATTTTGTTGGTAATGATTACTCACTTAAGTGTTCATAGTACTTTAGAGATTTTAAAAATATGGTGACTATTACCACATTAAATTCTTTAAGGTAGACAGAATGGAGTGTTTATCTTAACATTTTCCTGATGAGGACACTGGGGCCTCAAAAGTTAAATGATTGCTCAAGAATACACAGTTAATAGCAGTAGAGTCAAAATAGAAATGTAACTTTTTCTGACACCATGTTTAGTGCTCTTACAATGGGAAAAAGATGAAAACTTCTATATAGATAACTGGGTGAATAATTTAAATGTGAGGCATACAAGGGTGTTATATAATTAGCTCTATGACTCTAAGCATATTACCCTTTCTATTCTGTACCTGACTTTCCTCATTTGTAAAATGCAGATAATAATAGTGTTGACCTTGTAAGAGTTAAATGACATTATGCATGTATATAACTTAGTATTGTGTCTGGCATAATAAGCATGCAGTAATGGTCAGCTAATACTATATTATTGTTTGGGAAACCTAACTTAAAACCATGAAGCTGTGGCATAAGGGTACTATATTAGTTGACCCATCTGAAACGAGGTCTTTCCATACACAACATGACTTGAGAGGTTTAAAAATGAGAAAAAAATAATTTATTAAAAAAGTGAATGATGACAAACTTATCGTCATAAAGCAGCCTATTTTTCCTTGACCTAAAAAAGTTATAAAATAATGTCACATTTAGCTGTTATAAACTCAATACATCTTTAAGACATATATGTTTGAACATAATCTTATTTGACTTTTGCCTGGATATTTTAGAGAATGTGTTTGATTCATTTTTCTGCTTACTGGGTAGTCGCTACCTGCCAGTTTTCAGATAGTACTAAATACTTCTCAATTGACCTCTTTTTACATTTGAAGAAAATCAGGAGCAGGTGGTACATGTAAATCATTTAGCATCTACATTGGGCCTCCTCTCTGAAATAAGATGCCAGGAAGATCACAAACTGAGAAACAGGATGTTAAATGTGAAAGATTCTGAGGACACTATAACCATGATGCAAAGAAAATATGCATCACCTAACCTGTGTGAGAGACAATACTAACTTCAGATCCACTTTGTAACCACATTTGTATCATAAAAAGTAGCCCAATCAGCAGAATCATTGCCAAGTATGAAGAATGATAATATGTCTTGATCTCTTCTGCTGGAATTTTTAGTACACATTTTTTGGTTAATATCCAAATTGTGCCTGCTGGTCTGGAAATTAAGTTGCTGGACTGATAGCTGTTCCTTAGTTGAAACATGGCAAGAGTTTATTTTATGTAGCATAGAGCTGATTCACTTGGTCTCAAACTGACAAACTCCAAATTAGATAAATATTTGCTTTATTTTGTAATTTTTAGTGTTATGATTGCTATAATTTGTTGCTATTCTGACAGGCTGTGAAAAGATGTGGGTCTTCACTACATAAAAATACAATAAGTCAATGGTAACTACTTTGATAGAGAAGTAATAGTCTGTATGTTTATGAATGCTGATGGAATCCCTGGTTGACATCCAGGAATGTTAGGACTAAACAAAGTTTCCATCCAATAATGAATATCATCTCTCTCTCTTTTGTCTACGAGCCAAGGCACTGAAATATTCATGACCAAATGCTTACCTGTGAAAAAGCCATGTATTGCAACAATGTTTGCAGTGTTTGGTTAAACCTGTAAATCAGAAACGCATTGGTGAGCAAAGCTGACTTTCTTTCCTGCTTTCTTTTTTAAGTTGTTATTTAAATTCCAGTTCGTTAACATACAGTGTAATATTATATTCAGGTGTACAAAATAGTGATTTAACACTTCCATACAACACACAGCGCTCATCACAAGGGAACTCCTTAATCCATACCACCTATTTAACCCATACCCCCGCCACCTCCCCCCTGGTAACAATCAGTTTGTTCTCTATAGTTAATTAAAAGTCTGTTTCTTGGTTTGCCTCCCTCTTTTTCCCCCCTTTACTCATTTCTTTTGTTTCTTAAATTCCACATATGAATGAAATCATATGGTATTTGCCTTTTTCTGACTGACATATTTTGCTTAGCGTAATACTCTGTAGCTCCATCTATGTTACTGCAAATGACAAGGCTTCATTCTTTTCTATGGCTGAGTAATATTCCATATATATATATATATATATATATATATATCCACTTATCCACTTAACCACTCATCAGTTGATGGAATTTCTATAATTTTCGGCTGTTTATATAATTTGGCTATTGTAGATACTGCTGCTATAGACATTGGGATACATGTATCCCTTTGAATTAGTATTTTTGTATTCTTTGGGTAAATACCCAGTAGTGTGATTGCTGGATGGTAGGGTAGTTCTATTTTTAATTTTTTAAAAAACCTCCATACTGTTTTCCAGAGTGGCGACACCAGTTTGCATTCCCACTAACAGTGCAAGAGGGTTCCCTTTTCTCCACAGCCTTGCCAACACCTGTTGCTTCTTGTATTGTTGAGTTTAGCCATTGTGACAGGTGTGAGGTGATGTCTCATAGTTTTTTTTAAGTTATTTTTTAATATTTATTTTTGAGAGAGAGACAGAGTGCAAATAGGGGAGGGTCAGAGATAGAGGGAGACACAGAATCTCAAGTAGGCTCCAGGCTCTGAGCCATCAGCACAGAATCCCCTGTGGGGCTCAAACTCTCAAACCGTGAGATCATGACTTGAGCTGAAGTCAGGTGTTTAACTGAGTGAGTCACCCAGGTGTCCCTTATGTAATTTTGATGTATTTTTTTGATAATGAGTGATGTTGAGCATCATTCCATGTGTCTGTTGGCCCTCTGTATGTCTTTGGAAAAATTTCTATTCATGGTTTCTGCCTATTTTTTAAAATTGGATTATTCGCTTTTTGGGTGTTGAGTTTGATAGTTCTTTATAGATTTTGGATACTAAACCATTTATATACACCAATAATGAATGAGCAGAAAGAGAAATTACGGAATCAATCTTATTTACAATGCACCTTTCTTGATTTAAAATACATTTTTGACTAAACACATGTCAATTTCTCATTTCTATTGTATTGAGTTTGCAAAATACATGAGAATATGTAATTGTTACTTGATGTTATTAAAATATATGCTCCATACCATCCAGTTTTGTCTTCTGTGATAGTGCTTCTTTACATCTATCCTGAGTAATATTTGCTTTCCTCCCACCACAGTTTATAGGCTCATTGTATTCTGAGTCCCTCCAATTACCCCTCCCTGACTCTTATCTAACACTGTGTATTGCCTTTAATAGATTCTCAGTACATGTTTGTTAAATTGAAATATGCATATAAAGATATGTGATTTAAACTGGCTATAAAGATATGTGAATTAAATTTGCTAGACTAAAAAAAAAAAAAAAAGAGGTAAAGCTTGGTCACTTATTAACTCTTTGTCCTTGATAAAAAGAGTCCAGGGGGCGCCTGGGTGGCTCAGTCGGTTAAGCGTCCGACTTCAGCTCAGGTCACGATCTCGCCGTCCAGAGTTCGAGCCCCGCCTCGGGCTCTGGGCTGATGGCTCAGAGCCTGGAGCCTGCTTCTGATTCTGTGTCTCCCTCTCTCTCTGCCCCTCCCCCGTTCATGCTCTGTCTCTCTCTGTCTCAAAAATAAATAAGCGTTAAAAAAAAATTAAAAAAAAAAAAGAGTCCAGGTCCCTTTGGGTTAACATTTGTACACCTTAGTTTGGAAAATGGTAAAAGGGAAATGTCTAATTTTGGCCTAAAATTATTATTAAAAAGTTGGGCAAAGAGGATCTCAATAATGCTAAACGTATTTGACATTACATTTAAGAGAAAAAAAGTAATAGACACTATTTACTGAAAATTCTGTATGTCTGACAATATGCTGTACATACATTATGTCATTTACTCTTTTTTTTTTAACAACTCACAACTTAAGAGTACAAGCTGGAATCAGGATTCCGGAACAGAAATCGTACAGCCAACATTTATGGTGATAAGTACTTTTATTATTCTGATGTTATAGATAAAGAAATGTGCCACAGGACTTAGTACGTGATTTGACATTTTCAAGAATCAAGATTCCATAAGATTTAAGCTCAGGAGTCCTGACTTCAGAGCTTGTATTCCTAACCCCTGAGTAGTTAAAAAAAACAAAGAAACTTTTTTTTGAGGGTTGGGGGTTTATTAATCAATATCTGAAGAATTTGGAAGTATTTATATATTGGAATAAAATCCTTATCTCCAACCAATACTTGCTTCATTCATTATTTCACTTTGAACAATATATATATATATATATATATATATATATATATTTTTTTTTTTTTTTTTTTTGCAGAGATGATGATATAAAGATGTAGGACACTCCATCACTATGTATTCCCTTTTATTTGTCTGTTTTGTTTTTTTTTTTTTTGGTCTGTTTCTCTGCTTGTTTGCTTTACTACCAGACAGTTAAAAAGAAAAAGAAAGCCGAATTCCCTGGAGGAAGAATAAGGTATCAGATTTGTTTTGGCATTGAAATAACCCTTCCAATCAACACAGATAGTTTAGAATTTAATATAAATCTTCAAGTTTTAAAAACATAACTAAGGGCAAAGAATTTTTTTAAATGCTTATTTATTTGTTTTGAGAAACAGCGAGTGCGACTGGGTGAGGGGCAGAGAGACAGGGAGAGAGAGAATACCAAGCAGGGTCCACGCTGTCAGTGCAGCAATTTCTTGATCCCATGAACCATGAGATCATGACCTGAGCCCAAATCAAGTTGGACATTTAACTGACTGAGCTACCCAGGCACCCCAAGGACAAAGATTTTAAAGTGATTCAGAGCCCATGTTTTTTTTTTAAACAGTAAAATTTCCTTTCAACTCTCAGTCTCTTCTGGGAAGTTAGATACATAATGTTACTGTTATTTTCACATCTATTATTTAAATTAGAAATGAGATATATATTAGATAAATGAAATTTAATTAAGAGCAAATGATGTCAAATAACATTTTTTTTTTGTAACTGAGAAATATGGGCAGTTTGAAAAGTGAACTCTGAAAAGAAAGAATATCCTCAATAAATGAAAGATATAGTATTTTATAAGTCTTATATTGAAAGAATATTTCTATGCTGTTTTATTAAATTAGGCAAGATAATCATTTCATTTTACTAATAAATATGGTTTGTAGGACGGTGCACTTCATTCCTAGGGAAAAGTGGATAAATCGTATATTAGAATATGAAATAAAACATGAGCTAAAATAGTAATTTAAGTGGAATTTAATAGTATGTTCCATTTTCAATTATTTTTGTAGCAGTTTTTTTTCCCTTGAATGGCTCAATTAATGTGAGAATAATGCATGTGCCGATTGATTTGCTATTCCTCTCATATGCACTATTTCCAGAATTCCAGCAGCAGGTGGATTCAACCTAAGAGTCAATGTTCAATGTCTGGCTTGGTGAGCTGACCCTTTTATTTTTTTAATGGTTATTTATTTATTTATTATTTTGTTAAATATGAAATTTATTGTCAAATTGGTTTCCATACAACACCCAGTGCTCACCACAACAGGTGTCCTCCTCAATGCCCATCACCCACCCTCCCCTCCTGCCCACCCCATATCAACCCTCAGTTTGTTCTCAGTTTTTAAGAGTCTCTTATGCTTTGGCTCTCTCCCTCTCTAACCTCTTTTTTTTTTTTCTTCCCCTCCCCCATGGACTTCTGTTAAGTTTCTCAGGATCCACATAAGAGTGAAAACATATGGTATCTGCCTTTGTATGTATGACTTATTTCACGTAGCATAACACTCTCCAGTTCCATCCACGTTGCTACAAAAGGCCATATTTCATTCTTTCTCATTGCCATGTAGTATTCCATTGTGTATATAAACCACAATTTCTTTATCCACTCGTCAGTTGATGGATATTTAGGCTCTTTCCATAATTTGGCTATTGTTGAAAGTGCTGCTGTAAACATTGGGGGAACAGATCTTTTTAGATCTGAAACCTTTTCAATAACTTGCTTTAAAACTGGATGATGGGAACATATGCATCTGAGCTATTGTTTGTCAATATATACTTATATACTCTTTACTTTTTTCTTTTTTTTCAAGTTTTTATTTAAATCCCAGTTAGTTAACATATAGTGTAATATTAGTTTCAGAAGTAAAATTTAGTGATTCGTCATTTACATACAACACCAAGTGATCTTCAACAAGTGCCCTCCTTAATACCCATTACCCATTTAACGCATCTATCCACCCACTTCCCCTCCAGTAACCCTAAATTTCTTCCCTATATTTAACAGTCAGCTTTATGGTTTTCCTCTCTTTTTTCTCCTATGTTCACCTGTTTTGTATCTTAACTTCCACATATGAGTGAAATCATATGGTATTTGTCTTTCTGACTGACTTATTTTGCTTAGCATAATACACTCTAGCTCCATCCATGTCGTTGCATATGGCAAGATTACATTCGTTTTTTATGGCTGAGTAATATTATGGCTCTGTATATATACCACAGCTTCTGTGTACATTTATCAGTTGATGGACATGTGGGATCTTTCTAAAATTAGGCTATTGTTGTTATTGTTGCTATAAACATTGAAGTAGATGTGTCCTTTCCAATCAGTATTTTTGTATCTTTTGTCTAAATACTTAGTAGTGCAATTTCTGGATAGTCAGTTCTATTTTTAACTTTTTGAGGAAGCTCCATATTGTTTTCCAGAGTGGCTGCACCAGTTTTCATTTCTGCCGACAGAGCAAGATGGTTACACTTTCTCCCATCCTCACCAGCAATTATTGTTTCCTCTGCTGTTAATTTAATTTAATATTTAATTTACTTTACTTTAATTTAAAATTATTTTATGATTTTTAATGTTTATTTTTGAGGAAGGGGGGGGAGGCAGAGAGATAGGGAGACAGAGGATCCAAAGCAGGCTCAAATCCATGAAATGAACCATGAGATCATGACCTGAGCCAAAGTTGGATGCTTAACCTAATGAGCCACCCAGGCACCCAATCCCAACACCGTTTTTTGAAGAGACTGTCTTTTTTCCATTGAATATTCTTTCCTGCTTTGTCAAAAAATTAGTTGACCATATAGTTGTGGGTCTATTTTTGGAATTTCTCCTCTGTTTTATTGACCTATGTGTCTGTTTTTGTGCTAGGACCACACTGTCTTGATCACAACAACTTTGTAGTAAAACTTGAAGTTCAGACTTGTGATACCCCATGTTTTTTTTTTCTTTTTCAAGATTTCTCTGGCTATTTGCAGTCTTTTGTGTTTGCATACAATTATAGGGTTGTTTGTTCTAGCTCTGTGAAAAGTGCTGGTGGTATTTTTTAAATTTAAAAAAATATATATTTATTTATTTTTGAGAGAGAGCATGAGCAGTGAAGGGGCAGACAGAGAGGGAGACACAGAATCCCGAAGCAGGCTCCAGGCTCTGAACTGTCAGCACAGAGCCCGATGTAGGGCTCGAACTCATGAACTGTGAGTTCATGACCTGAGATGAAGTTGGTGCTTAACAGACAAAGCCACCCAGGTGCCCCATGGTATATTTTTACAGGGATTGCATTAAATGTGTAGATTGCTTTGGGCAATATAGACATTTTAATCATATTGGTTTTTCCAATGCATGAGCATGTAATGTTTTTCCTTATCTTTGTGTTACCTCCAATTTTTTCAGCAGTGTTCTTTAGTTTTCACTGTATAGATCTTTTACCTCTTGGTTAGGTTTATTCCTCAATATGTTATGGTTTCTGATGAAATTATAAATGGGATCAATTCCTTGATTTTTCTTTCTGCTACTTCATTATTAGTATATAGATGTGCAACACATTTCTGTACATTGATTTTGTATCTTATAACTTGACTGCATTTGTGTGTCAATTGTAGCAATTTTTTGGTGGAGTATTTTGGGTTTTCTATGTAGAGTATCATGTCATATGCAAATAGTGAAATTTTGACTCCTTTCTTGCTGATTTGGATGCCTCTTATTTCTTTTCATTGTCTGTGCCGAGGCTAGGACTTCCAGTACTGTGTTAAATGACAATGGTGAGAGTGGACATCCCTGTCTTGTTATGGACTGTAGAGGAAAAGTTCTAAGTTTTTTCCTATTGAGGATGATATTAACAGTGTGTCTTTCATATATGGCCTTATTATGTTGAAGTATGTTCCCTCTAAGCCTACTTTCTTGAAGGTTTTTGTCAAGAATGGATGCTGTACTTTTTCAAATGCTTTTTCTGCATCAATTGAGAAGACTGTATGGTAATTATCCTTCTTTTTATTAATGTGGTGTATCATATTGTCTGATTTGCGAATATTGAACCACCCTTGCAACACAGGACCAAGTATGCAACACAGGACTAAGTCCCACTTGATCTTGCTGAATGATTCTTTTTCTGTACAATTCTGTACAATTCTGTATTCAATTTGCTAGTATTTTTGTTGAGAATTTTTGCATCCATGTTCATGAGGGATATTTCATGCTATTCTCTTTTTTAGTGAGGTCTTTGTCTGGTTTTGGCATCAAGATATTGCTGGCCTCTTATAATGAGTTTGTAAGTTTTCCTTCCATTTCTATTTTTTTGCAACAGTTTGAGAAGAATTCTTTAAATGTTTTGTAGAATTCCCCTGGGAAGCCATGTGGCCCAGAACTTTTGATTTTTGGGAGATTTTTGATTGCTGAATCAATTTCTTTGCAGATTATGAGTCCATTCATTTTTTTTTTTTTACAAAGAGAGCAAAAACAGGGGGAGGGGCAAAAGGAGAGGGGAGAGACAACCTTATGCATATTCCATGCCCAGCACAGAGCCTGACACAGGGTTCAATCTCACAACTGTGAGATCATGACCTGAGCTGAAATCAAGAGTCAGACACTTAGCCAACTGAGTCACCAAGGCGCACTGGGTCTGTTCAAATTTTCTATTTCTTCCTCTTTCAGTCTTCATAGTTTATATGTTTCTAGGAATTTATCCCATTCTTCCATATTGCCCAGTTTGTTGGCATATAATTTTTCATAATTTTCTATTTTAATTGTTTGCATTTCTGTGGTGTTAGCTGTGATCTTTCCTCTCTCATTTCTGATTTTATTTATTTGGATCCTTTCTCTTTTCTTTTTGATAAGTCTGGCTAGGGTGTTTTCAAATTTATTAAATCTTTCAAAGAACCAGGTCCTGGTTTCATTGGTCTGATCTACATTTTTTGCTTGTTTGTTTCTGTATCATTTATTTCTGCTCTAGTCTATTATTTCCATTCTTCTCCTGACTTAAGGCTTCATTTGTTGATATTTTTCTAACTTCTTTACGTATGAGGTTAGGTTGTGTGTTTGAGATTTTTGTTGCTTCTTATAGTAGGCCCGTATTGCTATATATTATTCTCTTATGACCACTTTAGCTGCATTTCAAACCTTTTGGACTGTCGTGATTTCATTATCATTTGTTTCCATGTATTTTTTAAAGTTTCTTGTTGTTGTTGTTGTTGTTGTTGTTGTTGTTTGAGAGGGAGAGAGAGCGTGCATGAATGGGGGAGGGGCAGAGGTAGAGAGAGAAAATCTTAAGCAGGCATCATACCTGGTGTGGAGCCTGACACAGGATTGATCTCCAGACCATGAGATCATGACCTGAATTGAAATCAAGAGTTGAATTCTTAGCCAACTGAGCCACCCAGGTGCTCCATTTTTGATTTCCTCAATCCTGGTTAAAACATTCTTTATTAGGTTGTTATCTAATCTCCATGTTTTGGTGATCTTTCCAAATTTTTCTTGGGGTTCACTTCAAGTTTCATAGCATTGTGTTCAGAAAATATGCATGGTATGATCTCAATCTTTTTGTATTTGTTGAGAACTGATTTGTGACCCAGTATGTGATCACTTCTGGCAATGTCCCTCCCATGTGCACTCGAAAATAATATATATTCTGCTGCTTTAGGATGAAATGTTCTGAATATGTTTGTTCTTTCATCTGGTCCAGTGTGTCATTTAAAGCTATTGTTTCCTTATTAATTTTCTGCTTCAATGAACTGTCTATTGATGTAAGTGGGATGTTCAAGTCCCCTACTATTGTGCTATTATCAATGGGTTATTTTATGTTTGTTATTAATTGTTTTATATATTTGGGTTCTTTCAAGATGGGGGCATAAATATTTAAAACTGTGAGATCTTTTTGTTGGAAAGATGTGTTTATTATGATGTAGTGCCCTTCTTCAACTCTTCTTACAGTCTTTGGTTTAAAATCCAGTTAGTCTGATACAAGGATGGCTATTCAGGCTTTCTTTTGACACCCATTGGCATGATAAATGGTTCAACATCCCCTCACTTTCAATCTGCAGGTGTCTTTCGGTCTAAAACAAGTCTCGTGTAGTCATCAAACAGATGGGTCTTGTTTTTATATCCATTCAGTCTCCATATTTGTTTTGATTGGAACATTTATTCCAGTTATATTCAGGAGTGATTACTGACAGATATTAATTTAATGCCATTGCATTACCTGTAAAGTCATTATTTCTGGAGATTTTCTCTCTTCCTTTCTAGTCTTTGCTGTTTTTGGTCTTTTTTTCCAAAGACCAAAGGGTCACCTTTAATTTTTCTTTCAGGGATGGTTTGGTGGTGATGAACTCCCTTAGTTTGTTGTTGTTGTTGTTGTTGTTGTTGTTGTTAGGAAACCCTTGATCTCTCCTTATATTCTGAGTAAGTTTTACTGGATAAAGTATTTTGGTGAACATTTTTCTCATTCAGTACATTGAATATATCTTGCCACCCCCTTCTTGCCTTCCAAGTTTTTTTTTGGGGGGTGGTAATTATACTGATTAACTTTATGTTTTCCCTTCTAAGAGATTTATTTTCCCTTGCTGTTTTAAGATTTCTTGGTTATCTCTGTATTTTGCAAATTTTACTATGATATGTCTTAGTGTTGGCCTGCTTTTGTTCATTTTGATGGAAGTTTTTTCTGCCTCCTGGATATGGATGTCTGTTTCCTTCCCCAGATTAGGGAAGTTATCAGCTATATTTTTCTCCAGTAAACTTCTATCCCTTTTCCTTCTCTTCTTCTGGGACTCCTATGATACAAATGTAATTGTACTTTATGGAGTCACTGAGTTCCCTAAGTCTTTATCCATGATCAATTATTTTTCTTTCATTCTTCTTTTCAGCCTCATTATTTTCCGTTATTTTATCTTCCATATCACCTATTAGTTCCTTTGCTTCTTGTAGTCATTACCATTAATCAGTTTTGCGTCTCAGTTATAGAATTTTTATTTTGGCCTTACTAGTTTTAGGTCTTTTGTCTCTGAAGTAAGGGACTCCCTAGTATCTTCTATGCTTTTCTCAAGCCCAGCTGGTATCCTTATTATTGTTGTTTTAAATTCTGGTTCAGGCATATTACTTATATCTGTTTCAATTAGATTCCTGGTTTTGACCTTTTTTTATTCTTTCTTCTGGTATGAATTCCTCTATCTTGGCATTTTGTCTCAGTCTCTATCTTCCTCTGTGTGTTAAGAAAGTCTGTTATGTTTCTTAACCCCGATAGTAATGGTTTTATAAATAAGAGGTCATATATTTTTCATGGCCTGGCGCTTCAGGAAGTGTTTCTTGTGTATGCTGTGCATGCTATACTGCTGTGTTTTGCCTGCTCTTTCCCTCAGGTCAGTCTTCTAAAGAGTTTCTTCTTGCCTGCACATGGGAGTGTTTGGAACTTTGCCAGAGTGTAGCAAGTTTTAACTAAGAGTGCTCTGGTCTGTTTGTTAAAAGAAACCTGATGAAATCCACTAGAGCTGAAATTTTTCAGCAGTCTATGGTCAGTAGATGTGATACATATGGGGACTTGTGCTGGTCTTCTAGGAGAGGGGCCCACTGCTCTGGTCTCAGGTGCACTTGCCCTAGTAAAGCAGTACTTTCAGAACGCAGGGTGGTAGGGCTTGGTGTAAGTGGTTTAGGACACAACTTTTGTCACTGTACTTCTTCCTGAAGTTAATTTATACCGAGGAGAAGGGGAAGAAAATGGCACCAGACCTCTCCTTCATCCCCAGAGAGGGGAGTTGCCACTTGCCAATGTCCTGGAACCCCTCACAGAAAAGCCAGCAATGTCTTCTCTTGTGTTCCATATGTCACTTAGATCTCTGCTTTCACCCTGTCTGTATCCAGATAATCTACTGCCTGGAAGCTCAGTGACCCTGTGTTTTCTTAGGCACACAGGCTGTTTCAAAATTCCAAACTTTAGGATCCAAATATTCCATGGACCCATGTTGATCTTCTGGGGGAGGGTGTTACTACACTGGGGCTGTTGCTGGTTTATCACGGAAGACCAGTCACATCAACAGACAGCAGCTTGAAGTTTAGAGTAAAGTGCAGCAAAAAGCCTGAGTCCAGGTTAGCTCCCCTCAGCAAGTGTGTCTGTCTCTAACTGATGGGGCAGGAAGTGCAATTTTGTGTCCTGAGAGGAATGCCACCTCTCCGAAGAAGGGGGAACTGTATCTCCCAGTGTTTTTCAGAGGATCCTTAGATCGCACTGTCTGCTACAGGTATATCTGTCCTCCTTCTCCACAGGAGTACTGCAGCACCTACTGGGGTTAATACCAGCCATACCGTGGACCTCTAAAACTTCAGTCTTTGAGCCCTCCTGGTAATAAAACCTCATGATAATCAGCACCTCTCATTTTCGCAATGTCTTTGGGAAAATGGTCTTGTGCAGTCTCCTGTGCACTTTCTCTCTCTTTTGCGTCTGTCCATGACAAGTGCTCCCTCCCTTCCACAGCACCCATGATCCTTTTCTCCTACAAATAACATCTCCACACCTTCTAACTCCCACAATATGTACGCTTCTCTCTCTCTAGTTGTGCATTTTGTTCTGTAAGTCCTCAGATCAATCTCTAGAGTATTCAGAATGATTTGATATTTATCTAGCTATGAGAAGGCAAACCTAGGGTCCTCCTCTTACTCTGCCATCTTACATCTCTCTCTGACACCTCTACTTATCTACTATTTTTACAGGTTATAAACAAGTTGAACTGTGTCCACTTTTACTTTCCTTAATATTAGCACTGTAGAACTTGACCCTGTCCTCCCTTTTTCATGTTGTGTGAACTTTACTCTTGAAGCCCCTTTACCTGGACACTGGACATACAGAGTATAGAAAAGTTTGGGCTATGTGCCTGTAGGTTAGATGCATCTGTTTTTAGTGAAGGAGTGAAAGCAATGTAGATTTCTGCAATACTCCAAACTAGTTGTTTTGTCTGATGCTCATTTGATATTCCAGAGAGAATCTCCAGTATGTAAAAGTGAAAGGTCAACTTGTGGAAACAAATGTATATGTGTTCAATGACATTTTGTTGAACACCTACTAAGTAAATGGAAATTAAAATAAACCATGGAAGTTTCCTTAAAGGGTACTTACAATTTTATTGGTCAGTGAGAATGTTTATTATGCATTGGTTGCAAATGAAAATACATTTTGCAAAGGTCACCACCTATGAGTTAAAATTTGTATTTATAGATTCTTGTTGTTTTCTTATTTCTAAGATCATTTCAGTGTTGTGATTTGATGTATTGTCTTGCCTTATGTGGGGATGTTGCCACCTTAGTCTTCTTTTAGTATACATGAAACCTAAAGTGCCACAGTATGTACATGCGCACACATACACACACACACACACACACACACACACACCTGCCTAGAGTAAAACACATTATTGACATGATTTAATTGAAGGATATATGGTGTCACAATGTTTATCTTTGTAACTCTTCTGGTTGATTTTATTTGTATTTATTTTTATTTTTTAAGTATGAATTTGATATCTATTAGTAAAGGAAGGAAACCTACCATTACCACTGATTGGAATGGGTGGTTACTTGAAGTAAGATCGCTCTTTTTGATATTACATATTACATGGAAAGGAAAGAACGATCATGAATTAAGAATAGTTGATTCTTACTATCATTAATGTCCAATAGTTCTGCACATATGTGTGAAATTCGGTTCTTCTTTTTACTCCCTGAACACACTTAGTGCTTAGTGGAATGCAACTAACTTGGCCTTAGCAATTGTTGAGCAGGTGACTTGATTACACTGAAATCAGGCAGAAAATGTCCTCTTCTGGCCATTCAAGTGAATCAGTCAAATTATTGAGTGGCAAAACTAATTCTATGCTTTGGTCCATCAGAGCTGCCAGTTCCTATACGTCATGCCATCACTTAGTCTGAATTTTTTTTTTATTTTATTCTCTTTCATTTATTATGCTTATTTCAGCTAATACATTTAGTGAATGTGAATCAGCCAGTGTGCTTGGGTGGGTCTAGATTTGCAACCTCCAGATCTAGTGGTGCTGAAATACTTTAGAGTTGCTATCTGTTTAGGAAACATCTAAAATTTATTATGATTCATATACTTAGCAAGTACAAAGCAATGATTATGATTTAAAAATAAGACACAGTTTTTGAGATACAGCTTTGTGTCAGGCTCTGTGCCAACAGTGCAGAGCCTACTTGGGATTCTCTTTTTCCCTCTGTCTCTGCCCCCCCTTTTACTTTCTCTCTCTCCATGTCTCCCCTCCTATAAAAATAAATAAATAGACTTTAAAAAAATGAAAATGAGACACAAAGGGAAAGAAGATTAAATAAGGTGAGCTTTAATGAAATTTTACTCCTACTACATTTTTCTTAATGGAAGCATAAATACTTAAACTTTAGAACTGGGACATATCTTTGGTTAAATTAAGATTCTTAAATGAGAGATAATTATCTCTTGATTAAAAAAATAGTTTCTTCTGTCCATCTCTGAAGTAAATCTCCATGCAGTTCCTTACATACTACTGATTTTCTGAATCAGATCTATTATTAACAGAATCATTGTTATCATTATGCATATATGTCGATAGTGAAGGTACACAATAGAATTATATGCACATTAACTTCTACTTGTCATTTGAATGGGACAAAATATTTGTACCATCTTAAAGTATTTAACAAAGTGTTTATGTATCATGCAGTTTTCCATCCACTTCTGCTTATTGTTTATACATAATAAGAAAATGTACTGGTTTTTGCAGCAATCAAAACCTGAACTTAAGACCAACATTTAAAAAAAATAGCCAATATTTACATATATTATTGTGATTGGGAGCATCTTTTTGATGCTGGTAGATTCCTTCAAGAGTTGTTCTCCTACTACGAATGTCTCTTATATTTTGTTACAAAATGGCAGTTGAATTGTTGAGAATTGTTTGCCTACACATATGCATTTAATGAGCTTAGATTTTACTTAGAGAAGTGGATGAGCTATAGTGTAGGATGTCAGATGTCGGATGTCATACACTTACATTTCTTTATGTTTACAGTTGGGATTCAAAATCTCATGTGCTACATATTTTGTTTGATATCTCAAGAGGCATTTATGTATTTTGTGATATACAAATATGAATCCTTTTCTCTTGGAACAGTATATACAAATTATATGTGGTATATTGCTAATAATCACATTAATCTTTTCTCTCAATATAGCACAGTTTGTATCCATAATGTATGCAATATTCCTGGTAGAAATTCTTTTAATTTCTATAAGGGAGTTCCTAGGAAATAATTTTAGACATGTTTCATAAAGTTTTCCATAATTTTTAAGTACAGTTTTATAAAATTCTAACAACATGTAAAAGAAATATTTGAAATTTTATTTAAAATGTGTGAAGAAAGGAGAGAAAGAAGGCATCAGAGTATAAGGACCCTAGGCTCATCTCTTCCCACAAACACAGCTGAACAACTATCAAATCATCCCAAATACCCAAGAAATCAACCTAAAGACTGACAAAACAAGCTCCACAAATAATGGGAGAGAAGAGGCCACATTGAAGAGAGTAGGAAGTGTGGGGACATGGTTTAGGAGAGAAACAGGTCATCAGTGATGTGGAGGAGAGCAAGCTGTGGTCACAGAGAAAGGTGAGTGAGGGTAGAGCAAACAGGGAAATGCACAAGGAGAATGTTTCCCCAAAGACATTGGCTTAGAAAATGAGAGGAAATGAATTTCATGACTTTCGGCAAACAGTGGGGCTTAAAGCCCAGAGTTTTAAAGGTCAACTGGCTTGACTCAGGTAGAGCCTGGGGGACAGTGCTCTGCTCCTGGAAATATGGCAGGCAAGCAACCTGGGCGCAGAGAGCATGGAAAAACAGTGATTTGAAAAATGTTTGGGGCACACACTTGGGAGATTATTCACTATTTTAGGAGCACTTCCCTGAAAGGGCATGTTCAGGGAGATGTCTCTCCAGGAACAAAGGAGATGGCCAAAACCATTTTCCTTCCTTGCCCCTCAGAATAAACACAGAGCCACATGTGGGAAACAGCTCAGCACTAACACTGGCTGCCTAACTTGCTTACACCAAAACTCTTGCCCCTGTGCTCTGGCAAGTTTTCCCTTCTCAGTCAAGATTGTCTCATTCCCAGAATGGCAGGTCCCTCCCCAAGAAGACCAGCACAAACCCCTGCCCTCACCACATCTTTAGAGACTAGAGTTTTAAAGGACAGCAGGCTTGGCTGGGATAGAGCCCAGAGGGCCCTATGCTGCTTCTGGAAGAAGGAATAAAAAAAAAACTCAGAGGCAGACAGCATGTAAACAGCAATTGGAAAAAACACATGGGGCACACAGGAGGGAAGATTATTCAATCTAAGAGCACTTCCCTGAGAGACAGAATTCACAGAAATGTCTCTCTAGGAATAAAATAGCTTGCAAGCCTCATTTACCTACCCTGCCCTTCAGCATACACACAGGGCAACCTGAGGGGAGCAGCTTAATGCCTACACTAGCTGCCTTTCTTACATTAAGCCCCACCCCCTTGTGCTCTGGGAAGTCTGCCCTTTTCAGTACATCTTGCTTCATTCCCAGTGTTGTGGGCCATTCCCCCATAAGACCAGCCCAAATCCCTGCTCACTCCAAATCTCTGAGCCAGAGAGTTTTGCAGGGCCTCAGTTATGGTGGAATTGGTATCAAGTTTCAAATAAGAAGGAGACCACTCACCATATTCAGGCCAGGGAATAAACACTGCCCACAGCAGTCAAGGAGAGCCTGGTCAGAGACTGACCTTAAGGATAGAACCGTGATACCACAACAGCAGAGCACAGGCAGCACACACTGGAAGCAATCCCTAAAGCACCAGTCCCTAGGCACTACATGACTTCTTCATAAGGCCATTACTTTCAGGAGTAAGAAACATAGCTAACACACAGAAGAAGGCAGAGACTTAGACAAAATGCAAGAATGGAGGAATTTATCCAAAATGAAAAAAGATAAGTTCACAGCCAGAGATCTAATCAAAAAAGATATAATTAATATGTCTGATGGAGAACTGAAAGCATCAATCATAAGGATACTCACTGAGCTTGAGAAAGGAATAGAAGACATCAGGGAGACCCTTACCAGAGACATAAAAGGGTTAAAAAAGAATTAGTCAAAAATAAAGACTGCAATAAAAAAGATTGGAAACAGGCTTGAAGCAATGAACAGCAGGATGGAAGAAGCAGAAGCATGAATTAGAGATAGAAAAGACAAAATAATGGAACATAATGAAGCTGAACAAAAGACAGAATAATTATTGAACACAAGAATAGACTTAGGAAACTCTATCAAATATAATAACATTCATATTATAGGAGTCCTAGAAAAAGAGAGAGAAAGGGGGCGGAAAATGTATTTCAAGAAAAAATAGCAGAAATCTTCCCTAATCTGGGGAAGAAAACAGACATCCAGATCCAGAGGCACAGTGAATTCCCAACAAAACCAACAAAAGCAAGCCAACACCAAGACATATTGTAATGAAATTTGGAAAATATACTGATAAATAAAAAAATCATAAAAGCATCAAGAAAAAGAAGTCCTTAATTGACGAGGGAAAACCCATAAAGCTAGCTTGAGAGTTCAGCAGAAACTTGACAAGCCAGAAGGGAGTGGCATGATATATTGAAAGTGCTGTGGGAAAAATCTGCAGTCAAGAATACTCCATCCAGGAAAACTATAATTCAGAAGAGAATGAGAGAAAAAGAGTTTCCCAGACAAACAAAAACTAAGAGTTTGTGACTACTAAACCAGCCCTGCAAGAAATATTAAGAGGGAGAGACTCTTTGAGTGTAAAGGAGAGACCAAAAGTGGCAAAGATAACAAAGGGACAGAGAAACAGAAACAATGACCAAATAAGTAATAAAATGGCACTAAATGCATATATATCAATAATTACTTTGAATGTAAATGACTAAACAATCCAATCAAAATACATGGGATGTCAGAATAAATTAAAAAAACCAAGACATATTTATGTACTGCTTATAAAAGACTCGTTGTAGACCTAAAGACACCTGCACATTAAAAATGAGGGTGTGGAGAAACATTTATCATGCCAATGGATGTGAAAAGAAAGCTGGAGTAGCAATACTTATATCAGTAAATCTAATTTTTAAAACTAAGTGCACAACAAGAGATAAAGAAGGGTAATATACCATATTAAAGGGAATAACCAAAAAGAATATCTAACAATTGTAAATATTTATATACTCCAAATGGAGCACCCAAATATATAAAATAATTAACGACAAATATAAAGGGACTAATATATAATAACAGTAATATTAAGGGATATTAAGGCCTCACTTATATCAATGCACAGATTATCTAAACAGTGAATAAATAATAAACAATAGCTTTGAATGACCCATGGGACAAGATTGACTTAACATATATTCAGAAAATTCCATCTTAAAACAGCAGAATATGCATTCAAGTGCACATGGGAAATTTTTCAGAATACATCACACACTAGGTCACAAATCAGGCCTCAACAAATACAAAGAATTGAAATCATACCATTCACCTTTTCTAACATAGCATGACAATGCTATGAAATTGGAAGTCAACCACATGAAACAGTTTGGAGATATGACAAATAGTTGGAAGCTAAACAACATACTACTAAACAATAAATGCGTCAACCAGGAAATCAAAGATAAAATTTTAAAAATACATGGAAACAAATTAAAATGAATACATAACAGTCCAAAACCTTTTGGATGCAGCAAAAGCTGTCCTAAGAGGGAAATACATAAAATAAAGACTGTTTCAATAAGCAAGAAAAATCTCAAATAACCAACCTTACAACTAAGTCAGCCAGAAAAAGAACAAAGAAAACCAAAAGCCAGCAGGAGAAAGGAAATAATAAAATTTAGAGAAAAAAATAAATCATATAAAAAACTAAAAAACAATAGAAGTGATCAATGAAATCAGGAGATGGAACTTTGAAATTTGATAAACCTCCAGCCAGACCTATTAAAAAGAAAAGAGAATGTCCTAAATAAATAAAATCACAAATGAAAGAGGAGACATAACAACCAACACAACAGAAATACAAACAATTATAACAGACTACTATGAAAAACTATGTGCCAACTAAATGGACAATTAGGAAGAGGTGGACAAATTCCGAGACACATATAACCTAACAAAACTAAAGCATGAAGAAAAAAATTTGAACCATATGATACCTAGCATAGATACTGAATCAGCAATAAAAAACTCCCAACAAACAAAAGTCCAGGGCCAGATGACCTGGAGGAAGTCTACCAGACATTTAAAGAAGAATTAATACCTATTCTTCTCAAGCCATTCCAAAAAATAGAAAAGGAAGGAAAACCCACATTCATTTTATGAGGCCAGCATTACCTTTATACCAAAACCAGATAAAGATTCCACTAAAACAGAGAACCACAGGCCTACATCCCTGGTGAACTTGGATGCAAAAATTCTCAATAAAATACTAACAAAAAAAATCAAACAATAGGTTAAAAAACTCATTCAGCATGATCAAATGGCATTTATTCCTGGGTTTCAAATGTTGCTCAATATTCGTAAATCAATCAACATGATACACAACATTAATAAAAGGAAGGATAATGGGTGCCTGGGTGACTCAGTTGGTTGAGCATATGACTTTTGCTCAGTTCGTTATCTTGCAGTTTGTGGGTTCAAGTCCCACATCAGGCTCTGTGCTGACAGCTCAGAGCCTGGAGCCTGCTTCATATTCTGTGTCTTCCTCACTCTTTGCCCCCCCCTCCCAATCACACTCTGTCTCTCTCTCCTTTGAAAATAAATAAACATTAAAAAATTAAAAATAATAAGTAAAAGGAAGGATAAGTATCATATAATCATTTCAATAGATGCAGAGAAATCATTTGTCAAAGTATAGCATCCATTCATGATAAAAACCATCAACAAAGTAGGTGTACAGAGAACATACCTCAACATCATAAAGGTCATATATGAAAAACCCACAGCTAATATCATCCTCAGTGGGGAAAAACTGAGAGCTTTTTCCTCTATGGTCAGGTATAGGACAGGGATATTCTCTCTCGCCACTATTATTTAACATAGTACAGGAAGTCTTAGCCATCGCAATCCCACAACAAAAAAGAAATAAAAAGCATCCAAATTGGCAAGGAAGAAGTCAAACTTTCACTGTTCGCAGATGATATGGTCCTCCGTGTAAACAACCTGAAAGACGCCACCAAAAAAACGTTACAATTGATAATTCAGTAAAGTTCTAGGATACAAAGTACAGAAATCTGCTGCATTTCTACACACCAATTATGAAACAACCGAAAGGTTAATCGTGGAATCAATCCCATTTACAATTGCACCAAAAAAAAAAAAGTTCCTAGGAATAAACCTAACTAAAGGAGTGAAAGACCTGTATTCTGAAAACTATAAAACACTGGTGAAAGAAATTGAAAACAGCACAAAGAAATGGAAAGACATTGCATGCTCATGTATTACAAGAACAGATATTATTTATTTATTTATTTATTTATCTAATTTAATTTTATTTTTTTTTAATTTACATCAAAATTAGCATATATGCAACAATGATTTCAGGAGTAGATTTCTTAGTGCCCCTCACCCATTTAGACCATCCCCCCTCCCACAACCCCTCCAATAACCCTCAGTTTGTTCTCCATATTTATGAGTCTCTTCTGTTTTGTCTCCCTCCCTGTTTTTATATTATTTTTGTTTCCCTTCCCTTATGTTCATCTTTTTTGTCTCCTAGAGTCCTCATATGAGTGAAGTCATATGACTTTTGTCTCTCTCTGACTGACTAATTTCACTCAGCATAATACCCTCCAGTTCTATCCACATAGTTGCAAATGGCAAGATTTCATTCTTTTTGATTGTCACGTAATACTCTGTTGTATATATATACACCACATCTTCTTTATCCGTTCATCCATTGATGGACATTTGGGCTCTTTCCACACTTTGGCTATTGTTGATAGTGCTGCTATAAACATGGGGGTAAATGTGTCCCTTTGAAAGAGCACACCTATATCCCTTGGATAAATGCCTAGTGGTGCAATTGCTGGGTGTAGGGTAGTTCTACTTTTAGTTTTGAGGAACCTCCATACTGTTTTCCAGAGTGGCTGCACCAGCTTGCATTCCCACCAACAATGTAAAAGAGATCCTCTTTCTCCACATCCTTGCCAACATCTGTTGTTGCCTGAATTGTTAATGTTAGCCATTCTGACAGGTGTAAGGCTGTATCTCATTGTGGTTTTGATTTGTATTTCCCTGATGATGAGTGAAGCTGAGCATTTTTTCATGTGTCGGTTGGCCATCTGGATGTCTTCTTTGGAGAAGTGTCTACTCATGTCTTTTGCCCATTTCTTCACTGGATTATTTTTTGGGGGGTGTTGAGTTTGATAAGTTCTTTATAGATTTTGGATACTAACCTTTTATCTGATATGTCATTTGCAAATATCTTCTCCCATTCTGTCGGTTGCCTTTTAGTTTTGCTGATTGTTTCCTTCGTTGTGCAGAAGCTTTTTATTTTGATGAGGTCCCAGTAGTTCATTTTTTCTTTTGTTTCCCTTGCCTCTGGAGACATGTCAACTAAGAAGTTGCTGTGGCGAAGAGCAAAGAAGTTTTTGCCTGCTTTCTCCCTGAGGATTTTGATGGCTTCCTGCCTTACATTGAGGTCTTTCATCCATTTTGAGTTTATTCTTGTGTGTGGTGTAAGAAAGTGGTTCAGGTTGATTCTTCTGCATGTTGCTGTCCAGTTTTCCTAGCACCACTTGCTGAAGATACTGTCTTTTTTTTTTTTTTTTTAATTTTTTTTTCAACGTTTATTTATTTTTGGGACAGAGAGAGACAGAGCATGAACGGGGGAGGGGCAGAGAGAGAGGGAGACACAGAATCGGAAACAGGCTCCAGGCTCTGAGCCATCAGCCCAGAGCCTGCTGTGGGGCTCGAACTCCCGGACTGCGAGATCGTGACCTGGCTGAAGTCGGACGCTTAACCGACTGCGCCACCCAGGCGCCCCGATACTGTCTTTATTCCATTGGATATTCTTTCCTGCTTTGTCAAAGATTATTTGTTGGCCATATGTTTGTGGGTCCATTTCTGGGTTCTCTATTGTGTTCCATTGATCTGAGTGTCTGTTCTTGTGCCAGTAACATACTTTCTTGATGATTACAGCTTTGTAGTATAGCTTGAAGTCTGGGATTGTGATACCTCCTGCTTTGGTTTTCTTTTTCAAGATCGCTTTGGCTACTCGGGGTCTTTTCTGTTTCCATACAAATTTTAGGATTATTTGTTCTAGCTCTGTGAAGAATACTGGTGTTATTTTGATAGGGATTGCATTAAATATGTAGATTGCTTTGGGTAGTATCGACATTTTAATGATGTTTGTTCTTCCTATCCAGGAGCATGGAATCTTTTTCCATTTATTTATTTATTTTTTTTTGGTGTCTTCTTCAATTTCTTTCATAAGCTTTCTATAGTTTTCAGTGTACAGGTTTTTCACCTCTTTGGTTAGATTTGTTCCTAGGTATTTTATGTTTTTTTTTTTTTTTTTTTTTGTGAAACTGTAAATGGGATTGATTCTTTGATTTCTCTTTCTGTTGCTTCATTGTTGTTGTATAGGAATGCAACTGATTTATGTGCATTCATTTTATATCCTGCAAATTTGCTGAATTCATGAATCAGTTCTAGCAGTTTTTTGGTGGAATCTTCTGGGTTTTCCATATAGAGTCTCATGTCATCTGTGAAGAGTGCAAGTTTGACCTCCCCCTGGCTGATTTGGGTGCCTTTTATTTCTTTGTGTTGTCTGATTGCAGGGGCTAAGACTTCCAATACTATGTTGAATAACAGTGGCGAGAGTGGACATCCCTGTCTTGTTCCTGACCTGAGGGGGAAAGCTCTCAGTTTTACCCATTGAGGATGATATTAGCGTTTGGTCATTCATATATGGCTTTTATGATCTCAAGGTATGCTCATTCTATCCCTATTTTCTTGAGGGTTTTTATCAAGAAAGGATGCTGTATTTTGTCAAATGCTTTCTCTGCATCTATTGAGAGGATCGTATGGTTCTTGTTCTCTCTTTTATTGATGTGATGAATCACATTAATTGCTTTGTGGATATTGAACCAGTCCTGCATCCCAGGTGTAAATTACACTTGGTTGTGGTGAATAATTTTTTAATGTATTGTTGGATCCAGTTGGCTAATATCTTGTTGAGGATGTTTGCATCCATGTTCATCAGGGAAATTGGTCTATAGTTCTCCTTTTTAGTGGGGTGTCTGGTTTTGGAATCAAGGTAATTCTGGCTTCTATATGCTGTTAAAAGAGACCCACTTTAGACCTAAAGACACCTTCGGATTGAAAATAAGGTGATGGAGAACCATCTATTATGCTAATGGCCCACAAAAGAAAGCCGGAGTAGCCAGACTTATATCAGACAATCTATACTTTGAAATAAAGACTGTATCAAGAGATGCAGAAGGGAATTACATCAATATCAAGGGGTCTATCCACCATGAAGACCTAACAATTGTAAACATTTATGCACCAAATGTGGCACCACCCGAATATATAAATCAATTAATCAGAAACATAAAGAAACTCATTGATAGTAATACAATAATAGTAGGAGAATTCAACACCACACTTACAACAATGGACAGATCGTCTAATCAAAAAATCAACAAGCAAACAATGGCTTTGAATGACACACTGGACCAGATTGACTTAACAGATATATTCAGAACATTTCATCCTAAAGCAGCAGAATATACATTCCTCTCCAGTGCACATGGAACATTCTCAAGAATAGACCATATACTGGGAAACAAATTCTACCTAAGTAAGTACAAAAAGATTGAGATCATACTGTGCATATTTTCAGACCACAACACTATGAAACTCAAAATCAACCACAAGAAAAAAATTGGGAAAGTTAACAAATACTTGGAGAATGAAGAACATCCTACTAAAGAATGAATGGGCCAAACAAGAAGTTAAAGAGGAAATCAAAAGAATATAGAAGTCAATGAAAATGATAACGCCACAACCCAAAACCTCTGGGACGCAGCAAAGGCAGTCATAAGAAGGAAGTATATTTTTTTTTAATTTTTTAACGTTTTTTTATTTATTTTTGAGATACAGAGAGACAAAGCATGAACGGGGGAGGGTCAGAGAGAGGGAGACAAAGAATCCGAAACAGGCTCCAGGCTCTGAGCTGTCAGCACAGAGCCCGACGCGGGGCTTGAACTCACGGACCACGAGATCATGACCTGAGCCGAAGTCGGCCGCTTAACCGACTGAGCCACCCAGGCGCCCCAAGAAGGAAGTATATTTTAAATCCAGGTCTTCCTAAAGAAGGAAGAAAGATCTCAGATACACAACCTAACCTTACACCTTAAGGAGCTGTAAAAAGAACAGCAAATAAAATCCAAAACCAGAAGAAGACAGGAAATAACAAAGATTAGAGCAGAAATTAATGCTATCAAAACAAAACAAAACAAAACAGTAGAACATATCAATGAAACCAGAATCTGGTTCTTTGAAACAATTAACATAAGTGGTAAACTACTAGTCAGTGTGATTAAAAGAAAAGGGAAAGAACCCTAATAAATAAAATCAAGAATTAAAGAGGAGAGATCACAACCAACACGGCAGAAATAAAAACAATAAGAGAATATGAGCAATTATATGCCAATAAGATGGGAAATCTGGAAGAAATGGACAAATTCCTAGAAACACATACATTACCAAAACTGAAACAGGGAGAAATAGAAAATTTGGACAGACCCATAACCAGTAAGGAAATCAAATGAGTAATGAAAAATCTCTGAAAAAACAAGAGCTCAGTGACAGATGGCTTTCCAGGGAAATTCTACCAAACATTTAAGGAAGAGTTAACACCTATTCTCTTAAAGCTGTTACAGAAAATAGAAATGGAAGGAAAAGTTCCAAACTGTTTCTATGAACAAATATTATTTAAAAGTCTATATTACCCGAAGCAATCTACACATTTAATCAGCATTTTTCACAGAACTAGAACAAACAATCCTAACATTTTATGGAATTGTAAAAGACCCCGAATAGCCAAAGCAAACTTGAAGAAGAAAAGCAATACTGGAATCATCACAATTCCATATTTCAAGTGATATTACAAAGTGTAGCAATCAGAAAAATATGATTCTGGCACAAAAATAGACACACAGATCAATAGAACAAAATGGAAAATCCAGAAAGGAATCCACAACCATACGGTCAATTAATCTTCAACAAAGTAGGAAATAATATACATTATGAAAAAGTATCCTCAACAAATAGTGTTGGGAAAACTGGGTAGCAAAATGAAAAAGAGTCAAACTGGACCACTTTCTTCCACCATACATAAAAGTAAATTCAAAGTGGATTAAATATCTAAATGTAAGATCTGATACCATAAAAATCCTAGAGAAGAACATAGGCAGTAACAACTTTGACATCAGCTGTAGCAACTTCTTTCTAGATATGTCTCCTGATGCAAGGTAAACAAAAGCAAAAATTAACTATTGGGACTTCATCAAATAAAAATATTCTGCACACCAAAAGAAACAATAGACAAAAGTAAAAGCCAACCTACGGAATTGGAGAAAATAATTTCAAGTGGCATATTTGATAAAAGGATAGAACCCCAAATAAATAAAGAATTTGTAACACTCAATACTCAAACAACAAACAATCCAATTTAATAATGTTCAGAAGACATGAATACACATTTTTCCAAAGAAGAAATACAGATGGCCAGCAGACCAATGAAAAGATGCTCAATATCACTTATCACGGAAATACAAATCAAAACTACAATGAGATATCAGCTCACACCTATCACAATGACTAAGATCAATAACACAAGAAACATCGGGTGCTGGTGAGGATGTGGAAAAAAGGGAACCCTCTTGCACTGTTGGTGGGAATGCAAACTGATACAGCCACAGTGAAAAACAGAATGGTGTTTCCTCAAAAAGCTAAAAATAGAAACACTCCAGCAATTGCACTACTAGGTATTTACCAAAAGAATTCAAAAATACTAAATCAAAGGAACACATGTACCCCAACTTTTGTATAAGCCTTAGGTACAATAGCTACATATGGAAACAGCCCAAGTGTCCATTGATGAACTGATAAAGAAAAAATGAACTGATAAAGAAAATATATATATATATATATATATATATATATATATATATATATGCCACACACACACACACAATGGAATGGTACTCAGCCACAAAAAAGCATGAAATTTTGCCATTTGTAAGTACATGGATGGAGTTAGAGTATCATGCTAAGTGAAATAAGTCAAAGAACAAATACCACATGACTTCACTCATATATGGAATTTTAGATACAAAACAAATGAACAGTGAAAAAAAAAGAGGGAGGCAAACCAAGATACAGACTCTTAGGTATAGAGAACAAACTGATGGTTACCATGGGGGAGATAGGTGGGGGGATGGGTAAAATGGGTGATGGGGTTAAGGGGTGCATTTGCTAAGATGAGTATTCGGTGTTGTATGAAGGGTTGAATCACAACATTGTATACCTAAAACTAATATTACATTTTTTGTTGACTAACTAGAATTTAAATAAAAAAATTAAGAAAAGATTAATTGTAGAGAAATGTTTAAGAATGATATAGGAAAGAGTGAAAAAATCATAATATATTATGAGGTCAAAGAAATCTAGAAAAATGTGAATATCTAGAATATGGAAATGAAGAAATGACATACATCGGCCAATTACAGAAGTATAAATGGCCAGTAAACATGGCAATGATGCTTAATCTCATTACTCCAAAATTGCCAATTCAATCTTTGACATCTTTGAGATATAAAATTTTTAAAATATATGAATACATTTGTTTTCACATGATGTACAATTGACATACAATTCGTATTAGTTCAGGTGTACCACATAATGACTATTTATATATATTAAATGATTACCATGGTAAGTCTAGGTACCATCTGCTACCACACAATATTATTAAAATCCTATTGACTATATTCCCAATGCTTTACTTTTCATCCCCATCACTTATTTTATTACTGGAAGTTTGTTTCTCTTAATCCCTTTTACTTATTTCACCCATGGCCCCTTCCTATTGGCAACAACCAGTTCTCTTTATTTATGAGTCTGTTTCTATTTTGTTTCTTTGTTTTGTTTTTCAGATGCCATGTATTAAGTCAAATCATATGGTATTTGTCCTTCTCTGACTTACTTAATTCATGTTGTCACAAATAGCAAGATTTCATTTTTATGAAATAAGTAATATTCTGTCATATATATTTATATCTTATTCCATTATATATATCATATATAGTATTCTGTTATATATCTATCTATATATAAATATAGATATAGATATATAGGATATATCTTATATCTTATATGTAAGCATGGAACTCACAACTCTGAGATTGTGACCTGAGACAAAATCAAGAGTCAGATGTTTAACCAACTGACATATCTGGGTGCCTCTCATTGTGCTTTTTATTTGCATTTCCCTGATAACTAGTGACGTTGTCCATCTTTTCATATGTTTGTGGGCCATCTGGATGTCTTCTTTGGAAAAACGTTTATTCAGATCTGCTGCCCATTTTTTAATTGGATTATTTGCTTTGTGTTGAATTGTATGAGTTCTTTATGTATTTTGAATATTAACCTTTTATTAGATCTATAGTTTGCAAATATATTCTTTCATTCAGTAGGCCATTTCATTGTTGATGATTTCCTTCTCTGTGTAAAAGCTTCTAGTTTGTTGTAATCCCAATTATTTATTTTTGTTTTTGTTGCCCTTGCTTGAGGAGACAGATCAAACAAAAAATTTCTAAGACCGATGCCCAAGAGTTTACTTACTATTATTTTCTTTTATGAGTTTTATGGTTTCAGGTCTTACATTTAGGTCTTTATTCCATTTTGTCTGTTTTCTTGTATATGGTGTAAGAAAGTTACATTCTTTTGCATGTAACTGTACAGTTTTCCCAACACAGTTTATTGAAGTGACTATCTTTTCCTGTCATATATTCTTGCCCTTTTGTTTTGTAGATTGATTAATCATATAAGTGTGGTTTATTTCTGGACTCTCTATTCTGTTTGACTGAGTGATGTGCCAGTACCACAAGGTTTTGATTACTATAACTTTGTAGTATAGTTTAGGATAGTTTGTAGAATAGTTTGAAATCGGGGAGTATGATACCTCCTGCTTTGTGATTCTTTCTCAAGACTGCTTTGGCTTTTTGGGGTCTTTACTGATTCCTCACAAATATTAACATTATTTGTTCTAGTTTTATGAATTGGTATTTTGATAGGTATTGCATTGAATCTGTAGATTGTTTTGGGTAGTATGGACATTTTAATAATATTAATTTTCCCAGTCCATGAGCAAGGTAAATATTTCCATTTATTTGTGTCATCTTTAATTTCTTTAATCCATTTTTTTTATAATTTTCAGAGTACAGGCCTTTTAACCTCCTTGATTAAGTTTATTTTTAGAATTTTTTTTGTTTTGATGCAATTGTCAATGGGATTTTTAAAAAAAAATCTGGTACTTTGTTATTAGTTTATAGAAATATAACAAATTTATGTATATTAATTTTGTATCCTATAATTTTGCTGAATTTATTAATTAGTTCTAATAATTTTTAAGTGGAATCTTTGGGGTTTTCTATATATAGAATCATATTATCTTCAAATAATGATGCGTTTGCTTCCTCCTTACCAATTCAGATGCCTTTTATTTCTTTTTCTTGTCTGATTGCTGTGGGTAGAACTTCCAGTGCTATGTTGAATAAAAGTGGCAAAAGTGGGCTTCCTTGTCTTGTTCCTTATCTTAGAGGAAAAGCTTTCAGCTATTACTTCTTCAAGTAAGTTTTCTACCTCCTTCTCTCTCTCTTCTCCTTCTAGGACCCCTACTGTGCAAATGTTAGTACACTTGATGTTGTTTCAGAGTTCTTTGAAACTATTCTCATTTTATTTAATTCTTTTTTTTTTCTTTTCATTGACAGCTTGGGTGATTTACCTTACCCTGTCTTCCAGATTGATGGTCTGTTCTGCATCATCTAATTTGCTGCCAATTTTTTCTAGTGTATTTTTCATTTAAGTTATTGTATTCTTCAGCTTTCATTGGTTTTCTTTTTATTTTCTCTCTCTTTGTTGACATTCCATGTGTTCATCCATTCTGGTGGCCAGTTTAGTGAGCATTGTTATGACCATTACTTTGAATTCTTTATTAGGTAGATTGTTTTCTCCATTTCATTTATTCCCCGCCCCCCCCCCGAGGTATTTGTTGTGTTGTTGTTTCATTTAGAACATATTCTTTTCCCTCCTCATTTTGCTTCATTCTCTGTGTTTCCATGTATTATGTTGATCAGTTACATCTCCTGGTGTCGAAAGAGTGGACTTATGCAGGAGGTGTCCTGTGGAGTCCAGAAATGTACCCTCCACCTTGGTCCAGGCATTGCAGGGTGTCTTCTTTGGTCTTCTTTATGGAATGCATGCAATCTCCTCTTGTGGCTGGGTTTACAGCTGTGAGTGTGCTGGTGGACATGGTTTTGAGGCCCAGCTGTGACAGTCACAGGCACGCTGGTGGATGGGGCTTTTTCTTTCCACACTGCCCCCCCCCCCCCGCTGGGAGCCACATTGGGGATGGCATATGTACTGGCTAAGGCTGCCTGCAGGGTGTGGCATGGTGTTATTTTAAAAAATCATTTAAAATAAAAAACAATCATTTAACATTTCTTAAATGGATTCCATTAGGGATGTAGTAAATGAGTTTAAAAAGTATATGTAAAAAAGATGAGTCTGGAGTGAGAGCTTTTTTCTCTTTTATATTCTTTCAGGTGTAAGTTAAAAACACAGCTTCTTGGGGCGCCTGGGTGGTTCAGTCGGTTAAGCGGCCGACTTTGGCTCAGGTCATGATCTCACAGTCCGTGAGTTCGAGCCCCGCGTGGGGCTCTGTGCTGTCGGCTCAGAGCCTGGAGCCTGTTTCAGATTCTGTGTCTCCCTCTCTCTGACCCTCCCCCATTCATGCTCTGTCTTTCTCTGTCTCAAAAATAAATAAACGTTAAAAAGAAAATTAAAAAAAAAACACAGCTTCTCTTTATGTTAATTTTGGAGTTATGAAGGCTTTTTAAACTAAGTGTTTTAAGAACTAACACATATTTTATTGTCTACATCTGACATTACTGGTATTTTCTTAAGAACAGTTAATTGGAATAAAACATATTTGCATATTAAGATGTTTAATTTACATTTTCACTTTGCAACTTAATTTCCAGGTATACTCTTTTGGAGTGAAAAAAAAATTAATTAAAAATAGTTATTAATCAAACAGCACTTACCTTTAATTAGATTAGACTAGATTTATACTGATAATGAACATAGTTTTCAATCACTAGTTTCTTTGAAAACTGCTTTTTATCAACAAATGATAAGGTTTATTTTCATGGCTCATAAATGTGTATATATATAAAAATAATTACCACTATCTTTGTATTGCATATTGGAGTCTTTGGAGCCTAATGGAAGTCACATTTGAATCTAAAATCATATACCCTGGTGAGATTACAACTTGGATGTTCAAAATTTCTTAAGGATAATCAGAAAATAATATTGAAATACTTATTTGTATCCTTTCAAACTTAAATGAAGCATTTGAAGACTACTGAAAAGTATTCAAAGCCATACAGACAGGAAAATTTTGAATGATTAGATTTTAAATTTTTGGAATTTTTCAATATCTGATTTAATAAAATTGAATTTAATCTATGGAAAGTTAATATGTTTGTTTTTTCTCCTTTATGACAGGTGGTAGAAATATGTTTGTGTAAATTAAATGTATAATAAAAAGATTCTAGGATTAAATTATTAAATAGATGAAATCAAGTACTGTGTGGAAAAATTGATAATTTTTTTCACAGTGCAACTTATTAGTGAAAACCCTGATTAAGCGTAAATGCCAAAAAAAAAAAAAGATAAAAAAGAAAAGAAAAACAAGTCCTGTATTTTTCTTAAAACCAGGGCCATATTGTGATGTTCTTGTGCAGTTCTCAGGTATAAACAGCCTGATGTTTTCCTTCCTGGAGGGAAAACAAATTCCTGGATCCAGAGAGTTTTACGGATAAAAAGTGGGCTATTGGTAATGCTGTCTGCTTTCACTTTATCAGAATTACAAGAGGAAAATGCCTCAGGAAGAAGTCAGTGGTAAATTCCCTCACTAAGTGTTTGCCACTAAAAGACTGGCTAAAATTTAGAACATTGTCATGAAAACTACTGGGTATTATGTGGGAAAAATAATCCAATTATTGTGTATCTGCAAAAATTAATTCCCAGAAGCTCATTTTACATGGAAAATATGTCTTTTGAAGCAAGCTTTTAAAAAGTGAAGGGATGAAGTGGGATGTAGAAGTATGGTTCCAGCATCCTCTGAGGGGCAACAAATGAAAGATTTTTTCCTCATTAAACTGTTTCTTGATGTTTCCCAATGGATTCTGAGCTGAATACTTGTTAATCACAAAGCATTGACAAGCAAGTCCTGCAGAATTAGGCCAACCACGTACGTTAAGTGGTAATCATTGCTTCATAGTCTATTATTAGATTAACTTCATAGGGATTGCTTTTTTTCTCCTGGGAGTTCATGCATAAATGACATGCTGTACCCTCCAATAAATCTAATAGCAGAGTAACTATAACATGAGGTTAATAGCCCTTGGTCTCATGACAGATTCTTTTTGATTGCTACAGGAGTTTGGAGAAGCTTCAAAACATTAAAATTTAAAAGGATCATTGAAATGTTACAACATATCTAACTCATAAAGACTATTTCAGATTCTGAGTTATGTTCATGGGTTTTTGTCCAATGATCTCAAATAAAACTTTGTAAGTAGTTTAGGAAACTGATTACAAATCATCAATTGAGCTGATAAACAAATTTACCATAAGGCATAAGAATGATTGCTCTGTGCCTTCAGGATTTCTAGCATTGATCAGTGTTACCAGAGAGAATTTCTGTCAATACTATCTATGTTAACACCTCCTTTTCTCTTATGAGTTACATTAGAAAAGCATGGTATTAGATGCCAAGCCTCTTCTATAGGAAATTCTAAATACATTCTCTCTGTAGAAGAACAGTTTTTTGTTTGCATGCTTCAGGAAATCAGTAACTTTTATTTTGATATTTCCTCCCCACCTCAACATATGAGTTTTGGGTTATTTTTCCTGATAACTTAAATCCAGTCTGTATATTATTTATTATCTTGTGGAAATGGTTTAGATAAGTGCTTAGGAGAAAATGGAATGTGAGCATGCTTTTTCCAGGTTTCAAAACCTTGAAGCTTTTCACTTTTGCAGGCCTGTTTCCAAGTGCTTCCTGATTCCTTTTCAGTTTAACTTAAGGAGGATCTTTATGTGTTAAAATTAGGGTGATTCATTTTCCTGGGATATTTTTGGTCTATGCCTGTTCTGATGTCCTTCCCAGTTTATTAGTGTTCATCAATTTCAAAAGTGTCCTTGTTTGAAAGATAAATTGTATAGTTATCTTAGTTATTAAAAAATCTAATCTTTATGTGAGTAAATTTATCTTAATGCCTTTTGGAGCTCAACATGTACATAAATGAATTCTAACATTATTGGTTCTCTCCTATTTATAACCAGTACCTCTCAATTATCATTTTTTTTTTACTGTAAGAGAATAAAGAGGCATAGTATATACAGTAGGACACTTCATTTCAGATACTTTTATGTGGAGACAATTGGAATACAAAATTGGGTCTAAAAAGTTTAAAATTGCTATACCCACTCATTGATCATCACCCTTTCCAGAGATAAACTGGTTGTAAACTAGCACTTTAAGTACCCCAATTTTTTCTGTATTATTATAATTTTAAGCACTAAGATATATCTAATGATATGTTTCTATTCAGTGTATTAGGCGCTAGCATTATTGCAAAACACAACAGGCAGCACAACTAATGAAGGAGCTAAGGATGGGTCTCTTCTTAGGAAAGATTAAAATGAAAACTAACTTTGAATTGCTTTAGTCAGAAATTTTGAACATTTTAAGAATTTACAAGTAAAAATGTAATCCATGCTATGAAAATGCGTGGTATGCTTGACTATAGCTTCATATGAAGTAAAGCATACAATTATTTGATTGAGAAATGCCTTCATTAAATTTAAAGCAAGATTTGTTACACACAGAGTCTAAAGCTAATGTGTATCTAATGTAATCCAGTGGGTGTTTATTAATAATAGACTTCTCTGGCTTCTATATTCAGTGTATAGTAGCAGTTTGACAACATTGAAAGTCCCACAGGAAAATAAAAATGTTCCCAACATAATGATGTTTATTGTTATCATGTAATACATTTTACTAACTAAATATACATCAAATCATACACTGTATGGTATATAATCATGGAGCAACACACACATTTAGGGAACAGAATTTATTTCAAAGAGAGAAAAAAATAAATTTACATAGCAATGGTAGATAAGTAGACATTTAGCAGATAGGTAGGAAAGTTTAATAGCTAGGTAAGTTTAGAAGTAAAACGAATATGTTTTGTTTCACACAGTCAACTGTAAAGGCCAAATGTGATAAAACACTAATTCTTATTTTAGGTTGCTTAGAACTCTCTCATCACAAATAGCGTTTCTGACCATAAGTTAAAAAAATATTCTAACCATATTTCCCAAGCATAAACTATTAATGAATAACAATAAAGAAAAACAACACATGTCTGAGTACTGAGGTCAGAGTACCTCATTCAGTGACTACCCAGGACAATTTTTTTTTGTTTTGTTTTACAATGTGATTTGAAATTGAAACAGGTTGTGTTTGTGTGTGCTTGTGTGTGTGTGTGTGTGTGTGTGTGTGTGTGTGTGTGTATGAGAGAGAGAGAAAGAGAGATAATATTTGATTTTTGTAATGCATTTAATTAAGAAACATTTGATGATTGATACATTTGTATTACATCAAGTTTTCATAAATGAGAAGTTAATATAATTCCTTATATAATTCCTTTGATGCTTTAGTTGGGTTTGTTATTGTTTTCATAAATATAAGTGAAATAGTGTGATAGTATCACCCAGAGGCATTTTGTATATTAGAATAATAACAATAACATATTATTATTATACAAAGTGTAGCAACCTTTTTATTAGAAATATATTTTCTTCTTTACTCAGGGTTTTAAATGGTCAATTAATTTTATTATTAAAATTTTTGCCATGTACATACTCAAGATGAATACACTATATCACATGGAAAGTTCCACTTCTTATTTTTAATTTGAGAGAGAGAGAGAGAGAGAGAGAGAGAAAGCGGGGTAGGAACAGAGAGAAGAAGAGACAGAATCCCAAGCAGGCTCTGCACCACCAGCACAGAGCCCAATGGCAGGGGCTCAAACACACGAACTGTGAGATCATGACATGAGCCAAGATCAAGAGTCAGATACTTAACTGATTGTGCCACCCAGATTCCCTGGAAAGTTCTACTTCTCAACAGACTTTTTTAGGGGCATTATTAGCGTATAGTAATATGTCTTTTGTGATAGATATGATAACATATATTGTTTTAATTATAAATTACAGACTGGGATGCAACTGGGCAAGAGGAAGTAAGTTATATTAGCTTCTATATAACTTATATAGAATACTTCTTATAACTTGAAGAGAGTCATATTTCTTTTCTTCTGACACAGTTATGGCAGGATGATGCTTATAGAATGAGACTGGGGGCGCCTGAGTGGCTCAGTCAGTTGAACTTCTGACTTCAGCTCAGGTCATGATCTCACGGTTCGTGGGTTCCAGCCCCGCGTTGTGCTCTGTGCTGACAGCTCAGAGCCTGGGGCCTGCTTCAGATTCTGTGTGTGCCTCTCTCTCTGCCCCTCCCCTGCTTGCATTTTGGCTTTCTTTTCTTTTTATCAAAGTTTTAATATTAACATATGCTATATTACAGAACTAGACAATAGATTCCTTGTAATGTGATGGAAAATATTTTGACTTTGTTGATATCATAGACTAACTCATGAGCTGAATGATTTTTTTCTGACCTAGTAAATATATTTCATTACTACCAAAAATATCTTGTTCATACAGTGTTTCTAACCCAATGGCTAACAGCATATGGAATAAATCTTCTACACACCTGCAATGTAACAGGTTCCTCATGCTGAACATAATATCTTAAGTAATGCCAAAACATACTTGTAATAACTTCAAAGCTATCCAAAATCACATTTTTGCTGAAAATATTTTATTATTTGTAATTTTGGGGTTTCTCTACATCAGGTATAAAATAAAGCAGTTTTGTAGAATGATATCCCTTTCCATATGTGAGAAGTATGTTTCTGAAGCTCACATATGCACTTAGGAGTTAATGTTTTAAATATTTACAAGAGCAAATCATTATGCAAAACACAAGTGCTATGTGTACAACCAGTTGGGCACCCAGCTATTATTTGGAAAATGTCTTCTTATTTCTATCATCCTATACTTTCTCCAGTAAGAACTAAAGCATAATTTGTATCTTTGAGAGGAAAATTCTAATTGAAACTATGCAATAAAAGTGCAATTTAACAAAACTATTAGTTTTAGGTTTTTTATTATTTTAAGCCAATTATTATAAAGATTACTATTAAGAAGGCTATAAAATTGTGTTGGGTGTCAGCACATTGCATCCTCAAAACACATTTTTTTCAATATATGAAGTTTATTGTCAAATTGGTTTCCATACAACACCCAGTGTTCATCCCAAAAGGTGCCCAACTCACTACCCATCACCCACCGTCCCCTCCCTCCCACCCCCCATCAACCCTCAGTTTGTTCTCAGTTTTTAACAGTCTCCTATGCTTTGGCTGTCTCCCACTCTAAACTCTTTTTTTTTTCTTCCCCTTCCCCATGGGTTTCTATTAAGTTTCTCAGGATCCACATAAGAGTGAAACCATATGGTATCTGTCTTTCTCTGTATGGCTTATCTCACTTAGCCTAACATTCTCCAGTTCCATCCACGTTGCTACAAAAGGCCATATTTCATTCTTTCTCATTGCCATGTAGTATTCCATTGTGTATATAAACCACAACTTCTTTTTGCATTCATCAGTTGAAGGACATTTAGGCTCTTTCCATAATTTGGCTATTGTTGAGAGTGCTGCTATAAACATTGGGGTACGTGTACCCCTATGCATCAGTACTCCTGTATTCCTTGGGTAAATTCCTAGCAGTGCTATTGCTGGGTCATAGGGTAGGTCTATTTTTAATTTTTTTTAAACATTTATTTATTTTTGAGACAGAGAGAGACAAAGCATGAACAGGGGAGGGTCAGAGAGAGAGGGAGACACAGAATCTGAAACAGGCTCCAGGCTCTGAGCTGTCAGCACAGAGCACTACGCAGGACTCCAACTCACAGACCGCAAGATCATGACCTGAGCTGAAGTTGGCCGCTTTACCAACTGAGCCACCCAGGTGCCCCTATTTTTAATTTTTTAAGGAACCTCCACACTGTTTTCCAGAGTGGCTGCACCAATTTGCATTCCCACCAACAGTGCAAGAGGGTTCCCGTTTTCAACATCCTCGCCAGCATCTATAGTCTCCTGATTTGTTCATTTTGGCCACTCTGACTGGTGTGATGTGGTATCTGAGTGTGGTTTTGATTTGTATTTCCCTGATGAGGAGCGACATTGAGCATCTTTCATGTGCCTGTTGGCCATCTGGAGGTCTTCTTTAGAGAAGTGTCTATTCTTGTTTTCTGCCCATTTCTTCACTGGGTTACTTGTTTTTCGGGTGTGGAGTTTGGTGAGCTCTTTATAGATTTTGGATACTAGCCCTTTGTCCAATATGTCATTTGCAAATATCTTTTCCCATTCCATTGGCTGCCTTTTAGTTTTGTTGGTTGTTTCCTTTGCTGTGCAGAAGTTTTTATCTTCATAAGGTCCCAGTAATTCATTTTTGCTTTTATTTCCCTTGCCTTTGGGGATGTGTCAAGTAAGAAATTGCTACGGCTGAGGTCAGAGAGGTCATTTCCTGCTTTCTCCTCTAGGGTTTTGATGGTTTCCTGTCTCACATTTAGGTCCTTTATCCATTTTGATTTTATTTTTGTGAATGGTGTGAGAAAGTGGTCTAGTTTCAACCTTCTGTATGTTGCTGTCCAGTTCTCCCAGCACCATTTGTTAAAGAGACTGTCTTTTTTCCATTGGATGTTCTTTCCTGCTTTGTCAAAGATGAGTTGGCCATACGTTTGTGGGTCTAGTTCTGGGGTTTCTATTCTATTCCATTGGTCTATGTGTCTGTTTTTGTGCCAATACCATGCTGTCTTGATGATGACAGCTTTGTAGTAGAGGCTAAAGTCTGGGATTGTGATGCCTCCTGCTTTGGTCTTCTTCAAAATTAGTTTGGCTATTCAGGGCCTTTTGTGGTTCCATATGAATTTTAGGATTGCTTGTTCTAGTTTCGAGAAGAATGCTGGTGCCATTTTGATTGGGATTGCTTTGAATGTGTAGATAGCTTTGGGTAGTATTGACATTTTGACAACATTTATTCTTCCAATCCATGAGCACGGAATGTTTTTTCCATTTCTTTATATCTTCTTCAATTTCCTTCATAGGCTTTCTATAGTTTTCAGCATACAGATCTTTTACATCTTTGGTTAGATTTATTCCTAGGTATTTTATGCTTCTTGGTGCAATTGTGAATGGGATCAGTTTCTTTATTTGTCTTTCTGTTGCTTCATTCTTAGTTTATAAGAATGAAACCGATTTCTGTACATTGATTTTGTATCCTGCGACTTTTCTAAATGCATGTATCAGTTCTAGCAGACTTCTGGTGGAGTCTATCAGATTTTCCATGTATATTATATGTCATCTGCAAAAAGTGAAAGCTTGACTTCATCTTTGCCAATTTGGATGCCTTTGATTTCCTTTTGTTGTCTGATTGCTGATGCTAGAACTTCCAGTACTATGTTAAACAACAGCGGTGAGAGTGGGCATCCTTGTCATGTTTCTGATCTCAGGGAAAAAGCTCTCAGTTTTTCCCCGTTGAGGATGATGTTAGCTGTGGGCTTTTCATAAATGGCTTTTATGATCTTTAAGTATGTTCCTTCTATCCCGACTCTCTCAAGGGTTTTTATTAAGAAAGGGTGCTGAATTTTGTCAAAGGCCTTTTCTGCATCGATTGACAGGATCATATGGTTCTTATCTTTTCTTTTATTAATGGGATGTACCACATTGATTGATTTGCGAATGTTGAACCAGCCCTGCATCCCAGGAATGAATCCCACTTGATCATGGTTAATAATTCTTTTTGTATGCTGTTGAATTTTATTTGCTAGTATCTTATTGAGAATTTTTGCATCCATATTCATCAGGGATATTGGCCTGTAGTTCTCTTTGTTTACTGGGTCTCTGTCTGGTTTAGGAATCAAAGTAATATTGGCTTCATAGAATGAGTCTGGAAGTTTTCCTTCGCTTTCTATTTTTTGGAATAGCTTGAGAAGGATAGGTATTATCTCTGTTTTAAACGTCTGGTAGAGCTCCCCTGGGAAGCCGTCTGGTCCTGGAATCTAATTTGTTGGGAGATTTTTGATGACTGATTCAATTTCTTCGCTGGTATGGTTCTGTTCAAGCTTTCCTTTTCCTCCTGATTGAGTTTTGGAAGCGTGTGGGTTTTTAGGAATTTGTCCATTTCTTCCAGGTGGCCCAGTTTGTTGGCCTATAATTTTTCATAGGATTCCCTGATAATTGCTTGTATCTCTGAGGGATTGGTTGTAATAATTCCATTTTCATTCATGATTTTATCTATTTGGGTCATCTCCCTTTTCTTTTTGAGAAGCCTGGCTAGAGATTTATCAATTTTGTTTATTTTTTCAAAAAACCAACTCTTGGTTTCGTTGATCTGCTCTACAGTTTTTTTAGACTCTATATTGTTTATTTCTGCTCTGATCTTTATTATTTCTCTTTTTCTGCTGGGTTTAGGCTGCCTTTGCTGTTCTGCTTCTATTTCCTTTAGGTGTGCTGTTAGATTTTGTATTTGGGATTTTTCTTGTTTCTTGAGATAGGCCTGGATTGCAATGTATTTTCCTCTCAGGACTGCCTTCGCTGCATCCCAAACTTTTTGGATTGTTGTATTTTCATTTTCGTTTGTTTCCATATATTTTTTAATTTCCTCTCTAATTGCCTGGTTGACCCATTCATTCTTTAGTAGGGTGTTCTTTAACCTCCATGCTTTTGGTGGTTTTCCAGACTATTTCCTGTGGTTGATTTCAAGCTTCATAGCATTGTGATCTGAAAGTATGCAGGGTATGATTTCAATTCCTGTATACTTATGAAGGGCTGTTTTGTGACCCATTATGTGATCTATCTTGGAGAATGTTCCATGTGCAGTCGAGAAGAAAGTCTATTCTGTTGCTTTGGGATGCAGAGTTCTAAATATATCTGTCAAGTCCATCTGATCCAATGTATCATTCAGGGCCCTTGTTTCTTTATTGACTGTGTGTCTAGATGATCTATCCATTGCTGTAAGTGGAGTGTTAAAGTCCCCTGCAATTACCACATTCTTATCAATAAGGTTGCTTATGTTTATGAGTAATTTTTTTATATATTTGGGGGCTCCGGTATTCGGCGCATAGACATTTATAATTGTTAGCTCTTCCTGATGGATAGACCCTGTGATTATTATATAATGCCCTTCTTCATCTCTTGTTACAGCCTTTAATTTAAAGTCCTGTTTGTCTGATATAAGTATGGCTACTCCAGCTTTCTTTTGACTTCCAGTGGCATGATAAATAGTTTTCCATCCCCTCACTCTCAATCTGAACGTGTCCTCAGGTGGAAAATGAGTCTCTTGTAGACAGCAAATAGATGGGTCTTGTTTTTTTTATCCATTCTGATACCCTATGTCTTTTGGTTGGCGCATTTAGTCCATTTACATTGTGTTATTATAGAAAGATATGGGTTTAGAGTCACTGTGATGTCCATAGGTTTCATGCTTGTAGAGATGTCTCTGGTACTTTGTCTCACAGGATCCCCCTTAGGATCTCTTGTAGGGCTGGTTTAGTGGTGACCAATTCCTTCAGTTTTTGCTTGTTTGGGAAGACCTTTATCTCTCCTATTCTAAATGACAGACTTGCTGGATCAAGGATTCTCAGCTGCATATATTTTCTGTTCATCGCATGGAATATCTCCTGCTTTCCTTTCTGGCCTGCCAAGTTTCAGTAGAGAGATCAGTCACAATTCTTATAGGTCTCCCTTTATATGTTACAGCACGTTTATCTCTAGCTCCTTTCAGAATTTTCTCTTTATCCTTGTATTTTGCCAGTTTCACTATGATATGTTGTGTAGAAGATCAATTCAAGTTCCGTCTGAAGGGAGTTGTCTGTGCCTCTTGGATTTCAATGCCTTTTTCCTTCCCCAGATCAGGGAAGTTCTCAGCTATTATTTCTTCAAGTACACCTTCAGCACCTTTCCCTCTCTCTTCCTCCTCTGGAATACCAATTATGCGTAGATTATTTCTCTTTAGTGCATCACTTAGTACTCTAATTTTCCCCTCATACTCCTGGATTTTTTTATCTCTCTTTTTCTCAGCTTCTTATTTTTCCATAATTTTATCTTCTAGTTCACCTATTCTCTCCTCTGCCTCTACAATCTGAGCCGTAGTTGTCTCCATTTTATTTTGCAACTCATTGATAGCATTTTTAGCTCCTCCTGGCTGTTCCTTAGTCCCTTGATCTCTGTAGCAAGGATTCTCTGCTGTCCTCTATACTGTTTTCAAGCCCAGTGATTAATTTTATGACTATTATTCTAAATTCACTTTCTGTTACATTGTTTAAATCGTTTTTGATCATTTTGTTAGCTGTTGTTATTTCCTGGACGTTCTGAGGGGAATCCTTCCATTTCGTCAGTTTGGATAGTCCCTAGAGTGGTAGGGGACTGTGGGGAACTTCCCCTGTGCTGTCTTGAATAACTTGCATTGGTGGGCAGGGCCTCAGTCAGATCTGATGTCTTCCCCCAGCCCACTGCTGGGGCCACAGTCAGACTGGTGTGTGCCTTCTCTTCCCCTCTCCCAGTGGCGGGATTCACTGTGGGGTCGCATGGCCTGTCTGGGCTACTTGCACACTGCCAGGCTTGTGGTGCTGGGGATCTGGCGTATTAGCTGGGGCAGAGGGCAAGGTGCACAGGGGCGGGAGGGGCAGGCTCATCTCGCTTTTCCTTCAGAGATATGCTTTGGGAGGGGCCCTGCGGCACTTGGAGGGAGTCAGACCTTTTGCTGGAGGGACGGATCTGCAGAAGCACAGCGTTGGGTGTTTGTGTGGTGCAAGCAAGTTCCCTGGCAGGAACTGGTTCCCTTTGGGATTTTGGCTTGGGTATGGGTGAGGGAGATGGTGCTGGCGAGTGCCTTTGTTCCCCGCCAAGCTGAGCTCTTTCGTCAGGGGCTCAACAAGTCTCCCTCCCGTTGTCCTCTAGCCCTCCAGTTCTCTGAGCAGAGCTGTTAGCTTATAACCTTCCAGATGTCACGTCCTGCTTGCTGTTGGTGTAAGGGTTAAATTGTAGTGTAGGGCTAATGCTTAGTTTGAAAAATAACAGCTTTGTGTTGATACTGAAGGCTAAGAGATAACAGCCTTGCTTACTCTTGTAAACTAAGCCTCATACTCTTGTAAATTAGGCTTCACCAATTAAGGAAACAAAAGTTCAAAGAGAAGAGCATCAGAGGCAGGGTCAAGGACATCCACTGGTTGCAACTTAGAGGCAGAAAGTCTAAAATAAACACCTCATTAGGCAACTGTTTCTAACTCATCTGGTAACTGTTTCTGACTCTTCTGGAAACTTTCTTTGTTCTGTTCCCAGGTGATGATAAAAGGATGTGATCCGTTATAAAAACTCTGTACCCCGGCTGTTAGAGGCCGCACTCTTATCAAGAGTGCTGGTCCCGGTTGGCCTTGCCTCTAATTGTAATAAACTTTGTTGTGACTGTCACTGGTGCCCGTAGCATTGTTTCAGGAGTCCTGTGGATGCAATAGTCAGAACACACTCCGTCTGGCCCCTCTGCTTTTGCAAGCCAGACTGGGGGCTCTGCTTGGCCGGCAGGCTGCCACTCCGCCCCGGCTCCCTCCCGTCATTCTGTGCAGTGAGCACCGCCTCTCAGCCCTTCCTACCCTCTTCCGTGGGCCTCTCGTCTGCGCTTGGCTCTGGAGACTCCATTCTGCTAATCCTCTGGCCGTTTTCTGGGTTATTTAGGCAGGTGTAGGTGGAATCTAAGTGATCAGCAGGACGCGCCGTGAGCCCAGCATCCTCCTACGCCGCCAACTCCCCAGGATTCCTCCTCAAACACATTTTAATTCTCATTTTCTTTTTCTTAAATAGTAAAAAATGTATTAATCGGAAATTAAAATTAATTGAATAAACTCCAACTGAATGTTTTTATCTCTTTGCATATATTTTTTAAAGTGCATTGGAAACTCTTCAGAGCTAGTGATGGTAGCTAACATGTCCATCCTCTCCCAAATTTAATGCAGTGCAAGGAAAAATAGTGCTGATATAATGTGAAGCTCCATTTATTTTCAGTTTTTAAAGACAACATGTTTACTAAGTTAATATTGATTTTAATTGCAGCATCTATGATATCTAAATCATATTTGACTAGCATGATTTCCCAGCCAGTACAGAAACTATAATTTGTGCAGTAGTTCTTTAATCTCACAGGCTTCCAAAATACTTTAAGTGATAATGAATAAGAGTGGCATATTTGCCTACTTAAAGGCATTTCTAGATGCTTAGGATACCTTTATTCATTTTGACAATAGAACTTTTACAGAATCCTAGAAATTAAGAATTTGCAATCACTCATGTACAAGTTGCCAAACTCCAGTAGCGGAAAATGGGGTGATGGAAACCCACAACAGGGTAAACTCTCCTGTTTTTTACACAAGTAAGCCACTTCATAGGGGCAGGTAATGGTGGGGGAGAGGGCACTCATTAATAGCCTAAGAAGAAAATTTTTACCTGCTCAGGAGTCAGAATAGGCAGTTCTTTTTAATTTTCAAAAATATGTTAACATAGTCATTCTCTTAGTTATTTTAAACTGCTATAAAAAATACTATAAACTGGGTGGCTTAAACAATAAACATTTTCTTATGGTTCTAGATGCTGGGAAGTCGCAGATCAAGGTGTCAGCAAATCCAGTTCCTAGTGAGGGCTCTCTTCCTGACTTGTATACAGCTGCCTTCTCAATGTATCCTCAAATGGACAAAGGAGATGAGAGAAAGAAAGGAGAGAGAGACAGAGACAGAGAGAGAGAGAGAGAGAGAGAGAAATGTTTTCCTCTTCTTATAAGGACATTAATCCCATCATGGGCTTCACTCTCATGACTTCATTTCCAAAAGAAAGCCCCACCTCCAAATACCATCACATTAGGATTTCAATGAGTTTGAGGTGGACACAAATATTCAGTCAATATCAGTCATATAACAATAATAGAAATAGCGCTTACTATGTGCTGGAACTGTGCTTGGTGCTTTACATCCATTATCTTATTTAAGCTGTACAGAAACTTTATGAGGTATGCATTCATTATCTTTTTTTGTCTGTTTGTTTATAGAGAGGAAACAAAGATTTAGAGAAATCACACCTCTGGTGAATCAATGCCAAGTCTTTCTGGCTTTTCCAAGACCATGCTCTTAGCTACTTTACCTTTTTCAAGTTCTAAGTCCCAGATATAGTATCTGCTAGTCACTGTGGAATCTTGGAATAGCAGAAAGAGCATGGACTATTTCTAGTCCCTACTGTGCCTACAGCCAAATTTTGAAACTGGGGCAAATTGCTTACCTTCACTGTGCCTCACTTCTTCAACTGTCAAATGGGTATGATTATCTCTGTCTATAGGTCACTAGGAGAATAAAATTAGGTGAGAGACATTAATGGACTTTGAAAAAAATATTTTGAAGAAGCTATGTAAATGAATTTATATTCAGAAGGCCACCCCCCCACCCCCGCCAATAACACATACTTTCTTTATTTTCTATTCATGGGGATGGCCGAGTAGTAGTACTATAATTGTATTGCTGCCTGTCTGGAAGGTTGAGTTTTCAAGAAGATACATTCCTTTGCCTGTAAGTTTTGTTTTGGTTATTGTCTTTTTTTCCCTCTCAATTTATCTGTAACAGTGTCCGTTGGATTTTCTGTTTCACTATGAAGAGATGACACAATCTAACTTTGTTTGAAACAATTTTGGGTGCTTTCTTAGTTATGTGGTTCTTATGAATGGTGTATAGCTTTTAAAAAAGGGTTAGGAAGGTTGCAGAAGTGAAGAACTCTTCCTTTTCTCCTTATATAGATGGTATATCTAATTGTATTAATATTTTTGTAACCTCTTGACATAAATAGCCTGTATTTCATATTTAAGCTAACTTTTACATTTATGTAAAATTATATATACATATAATTCATACACATCCACACCAAATTAATAAAATAGGCTTATGTGTATGTATATTTGTAAACATACCCACACATATAGATGCATGGAAATGTATTTTATTAATTTTCCTTATTGATTTATTAATGATTGATTTTCTTATTTTTAATCTAAAGGAGTTTAAGTCAAAGTTTGAATGGTAACCTAAGAAATTTTTGTTTGAAAAACGGTCATTAATATGCAGTTACAGAAATGGAACATGGTCTTCCAGAATATTTCTTTTGTAATTTATTTCCAATGGCTACAGGATTTGTTGGTGATATCACAACCATATTGGATCATTAATACATTTTTCTCATCTTATATTTCCTTATTCAAAATCAAATATTTATTGGAAAGTAAGTAGATGAAAAGAATTCAATAACAAAATATGATTTCATTCCTATTTCTCTTCATATTCAAAGAAATTTTAAATGGCACAATAGTAATTTGAAAGGCATATACAGAGGATGTAGACATTATAACTATATTTTGTTGCATAAGGTTTTGGATTGATCTGGGTTTCTCAAAGAATGGAGTAAAGAAAATCTAGATTTGTTTCATGTTAGTTTTATGTAGTATAATTATCCTTTTCCTGAAATAGAATTTTATAATGTATTCAGGAGAGACTCCTCATTTCTGTAAAATAGTAGGTGGCTTTTATTGAGACAAAGTTGCTGACCTAATTTTAAAGACATTTTATTGTTTCATGTCGGCTTACTGCACCAATTTAGAAATATAATCACAATTATTTTTGGATTAAAAATAAATACCATATGATTTAACTCATATGGGGAATCTGAAAAACAAAATGGATAAATAAGCAAACAAACAAAAAACAGAATCAGGTTTATAAATAGAGAAAACAAGCTGATGGTTACCAGATGAGAAGGAAGTAGGGGAATGGGCAAAATCGGTGAAGGGAAATGGGAGATAAAAGTTTCTAGTTAAGGAATGAATGTCGTAGGAATAAAAAGTACAACATAGGGAATACAGTCGATGATATTGTAATAGCACTGTATGGTGACAGATGATAGCTCCCTTGTGGAGAGATAGCATAATTTATAGAGTTGTCACATCACTATGTTGGTCATCTGAAACTAATGTAACATTGTATGTCAGATATACTCAAAAAATTTTTTAAATTTTTTAAATTTTTTAATGTTTATTTATTTTTGAGAGACAGAGAGACACAGCACGAGTAGGGAGAGGCAGAGAGACAGAGAGAGAGAGAGAGAGACAGAATCCAAAGCAGGCTCCATGCTCTGAGCTGTCAGCACAGAGCCTGATGCGGGGTTTGAACTCACAAACCATGAGATCATGACCTGAGCCAAAGCTAGACACTTAATCAACTGAGCCACCCAGATGTTCCTCAAATAAAAAATAAATAAATAAATAAATAAAAATAATAAAGGAAGAATACTGTTTTCATTTTATAGTCTTGACCATGTAAGTGAATATTGCCATTTCAAAGTTCTTTTTTTTAATTTAATATTTATTTATTTTTATTTATTGATTTTTTTATTAATATATGAAATTTATTGTCAAATTGGTTTCCATACAACACCCAGTGCTCATCCCAAAAGGTGCCCTCCTCAATACCCATCACCCACCCTCTCCTCCCTCCCACCCCCCATCAACCCTCAGTTTGTTCTCAGTTTTTTTTTTTTTTGTTGTTGAATTTTAACGTTTTATTTATTTTTGAGACAGGGAGAGACAGAGCGTGAACAGGGGAGGGTCAGAGAGAGGGAGACACAGAATCTGAAACAGGCTCCAGGCTCTGAGCTGTCAGCACATTGCCCGACGTGGGGCTCGAACTCACCGACGGTGAGATCATGACCTGAGCCGAAGTCGGCTGCTTAACCGACTGAGCCACCCAGGTGCCCCTGTTCTCAGTTTTTAACAGTCTCTTATGTTTTGGCTCTCTCCCACTCTAAGCTCTTTTTTTTTTTTTTCCTTCCCTTCCCCCATGGGTTTCTGTTAAGTTTCTTAGGATCCACGTAGAGTGAAACCATATGGTATCTGTCTTTCTCTGTATGGCTTATTTCACTTAGCATCACACTCTCCAGTTCCATCCACGTTGCTACAAAAGGCCATATTTCATTCTTTCTCATTGCCACGTAGTATTCCATTGTGTATATAAACCACAATTTCTTTATCCATTCATCACTTGATGGAAATTTAGGCTCTTTCCATAATTTGCCTATTGTTGAGAGTGCTGCTATAAACATTGGGGTACAAGTGCCCCTATGCATCAGTACTCCTGTATCCCTTGGGTAAATTCCTAGCAGTGCTATTGCTGGGTCATAGGGTAGGTCTATTTTTAATTTTCTGAGGAACCTCCACACTGCTTTCCAGAGCGGCTGCACCAATTTGCATTCCCACCAACAGTGCAAGAGGGTTCCCGTTTCTCCACATCCTCTCCAGCATCTATAGTCTCCTGATTTGTTCATTTTGGCCACTCTGACTGGCGTGAGGTGATACCTGAGTGTGGTTTTGATTTGTATTTCCCTGATAAGGAGCAACGTTGAACATCTTTTCATGTGCCTATTGGCCATCTGGATGTCTTCTTTAGAGAAGTGTCTTTTCATGTTTTCTGCCCATTTCTTCACTGGGTTATTTGTTTTCCAGGTGTGGAGTTTGGTGAGCTCTTTATAGATTTTGGATACTAGCCCTTTGTCCGATATGTCATTTGCAAATATCTTTTCCCATTCCGTTGGTTGCCTTTTAGTTTTGTTGGTTGTTTCCTTTGCTGTGCAGAAGCTTTTTATCTTCATAAGGTCCCAGTAGTTCAGTTTTGCTTTTAATTCCCTTGCCTTTGGGGATGTGTCGAGTAAGAGATTGCTACGGCTGAGGTCAGAGAGGTCTTTTCCTGCTTTCTCCTCTAAGGTTTTGATGGTTTCCTGTCTCACATTCAGGTCCTTTCTCCATTTTGAGTTTATTTTTGTGAATGGTGTGAGAAAGTGGTCTAGTTTCAACCTTCTGTATGTTGCTGTCCAGTTCTCCCAGCACCATTTGTTAAAGAGGCTGTCTTTTTTCCATTGGATGTTCTTTCCTGCTTTGTCAAAGATTAGTTGGCCATACGTTTGTGGGTCTAGTTCTGGGGTTTCTATTCTATTCCATTGGTCTATGTGTCTGTTTTTGTGCCAAGACCATGCTGTCTTGATGATGACAGCTTTGTAGTAGAGGCTAAAGTCTGGGATTGTGATGCCTCCTGCTTTGGTCTTCTTCTTCAAAATTACTTTGGCTATTCGGGGCCTTTTGTGGTTCCATATGAATTTTAGGATTGCTTGTTCTAGTTTCGAGAAGAATGCTGGTGCAATTTTGATTGGGATTGCATTGAATGTGTAGATAGCTTTGGGTAGTATGGACATTTTGACAATATTTATTCTTCCAATCCATGAGCAGGGAATGTCTTTCCATTTCTTTATATCTTCTTCAATTACCTTCATAAGCTATCTATAGTTTTCAGCATACAGATCTTTTACATCTTTGGTTAGATTTATTCCTAGGTATTTTATGCTTCTTGTTGCAATTGTGAATGGGATCAGTTTCTTTATTTGTCTTTCTGTTGCTTCATTGTTAGTGTATAAGAATGCAACTGATTTCTGTACATTGATTTTGTATCCTGCAACTTTGCTGAATTCATGTATCAGTTCTAGCAGACTTTTGGTGGAGTCTATCGGATTTTCCATGTATAATATCATGGCATCTGCAAAAAGCGAAAGGTTGACTTCATCTTTGCCAATTTTGATGCCTTTGATTTCCTTTTGTTGTCTGATTGCTGATGCTAGAACTTCCAGCACTATGTTAAACAACAGCGGTGAGAGTGGGCATCCCTGTCGTGTTCCTGATCTCAGGGAAAAAGCTCTCAGTTTTTCCCCGTTGAGGATGATGTTAGCTGTGGGCTTTTCATAAATGGCTTTTATGATCTTTAAGTATGTTCCTTCTATCCCGACTTTCTCAAGGGTTTTTATTAAGAAAGGGTGCTGGATTTTGTTAAAGGCCTTTTCTGCATCGATTGACAGGATCATATGGTTCTTCTCTTTTTTTTTTTTGTTAATGTGATGTATCACGTTGATTGATTTGCAAATGTTGAACCAGCCCTGCATCCCAGGAATGAATCCCACTTGGTCATGGTGAATAATTCTTTTTATATGCCGTTGAATTCGATTTGCTAGTATCTTATTGAGAATTTTTGAATCCATATTCATCAGGGATATTGGCCTGTAGTTCTCTTTTTTTACTGGGTCTCTGTCTGGTTTAGGAATCAAAGTAATACTGGCTTCATAGAATGAGTCTGGAAGTTTTACTTCCCTTTCAAAGTTCTAATTATTAAAAAGTGTTTGGCTACAAAATAACAGTTGTGTATGAATCAGGCAATTTTATCATTGAAAACAAATGTCATATTAATTTAAAAGTTAATATTAAAAGTATCACAGGGAAAGATTTCAAACTTCCTTGGAATATAAAATTTCATATATGATAAAATGTTTGTTGATTACAAAAAGAGCCAACACCAACTTGGGAAAGCAATGGAACATAAATTTTGAACTAAGAGTCCATATGCAGTCATGTAAACAGCCCTATGTTTTGTCTTATTTCGTTCTAGCTCCAAGTTCTCAGGCAAGTCTTTTTTTCTCTTTAGACCTCAGTTTTCAATATGCACTATTTTGTCCCAAGTCCTTCCTAACTTCATTATCTATTGGTCCACTTCTGTAACACACAATACAAACAATGCATGATTATTGTTTGTGTTATAAGACAAATAGTATTGCCACCATCATAACAAAAAACAAATATCAAAAAGTATACTGATGATATAAATAAATTTTCTTATTTCCGCATGATTTAACTTAAAGGAATCTGCACTTCTTAATTTTTAAATTTTTCTCAGTTAACCCTTCACATGTATTACATTATCTGTACCTGTCACAGTAGACTGGTATTCAGGAGCAGCCAATAAACCTTAAGATACATGAAGGAAAAACACTTAGATAAATTCCCATTTTCCTTCCTGAAATATGGTACAAAATCCAAGTTAGTGCCACATTGACATAGTTTTCCTACTTGTTATCAGTTATAAAACCTGGGATTTCCTGAGTGATTGTTTTCTCAGAAAACCACAATGTAATCTCAAACCTAATACTTCAACAACCATGCACTAATTAAAACTGCAATTACATTTTTGCTCAAACAAAATGGCTTAATGAACAGTATCACAAACTCTTTACCCTTCCCAAAAACAATTTATGCTCACTAATAAAATTCCCCATTAAAACTGCTGCCAGGTAAATTAAAAACCCTTGAAATAGTAAGTAAGAGGGAAATTGATTCAACAGTTTGATCTAGACCTAATAACAGTTGCAATCTCAAAAGAAAAAAAAAAGATTGCTACAGCAGGGACTTAATTAACAGCTTATTCCCCATTTGATAAAAGTAATCCACTCTAATTCCAGTGTAATTTACCTCAGTGTAATATAAACCACAAGCTGCTTCTGGTGCTGGTAATTATTAGCTTTGTCCTTTGGCCACGTTGACAATAAAAGTCAGCAATATCTTAATAATAAGAGGCTGTCTGCTAAATGCCCACAATTAAAGATGTAATATAAAATCTTCCAACAGCAGCAGCTATGTATACTGCCACATAAGCAGGGATTGATGTTTAGATTTAAGTTGCATTTAATTGCTCCACCTAGTTCTAGGAAACAAGTGTGCCATGTAAAAAGGAAGCATTTTATTGGTTTCATATATAGGGAAGCACAGGGAAATAGGTGATTAATTTATCTAATTCATTCCATCCCTACTGCCACTGACTTAGCACAGCTATCATCTTTCTACTTGGACTACTGCACATATCTATGTAGTATCTCTTTCCCCATCCCCTACTCTAGTCCATCCTCTGTGTAGCCACCTACACAAATCTTATCTTGTAATTTTCTTTAATACAAACCTTATTCCATACCTATCCACAGGATAAAGTTGAAACTCTGTAGCATAATGTAAAATTCCTTTCATGTTCTGGTCCTAATCTATCACTGAAACCTTATTTATCAACTTGAAATATAAATAAAGAAGACAAAGTCTGCCTATATTACCTTTTCTGGTTTATCCAATTTTCCTTGTGTATCTTCTACCTCTTCTGTGAAGTTATCTTAGACACTACCCATGAAAATTTAGTCACTCCTTTTTTCTCTTCTAACTCTTTAGATCCTCTATCATTCCACTGATTGCTTTGCCTTTTATTTCTGTTAATATCTTTGTCTTTACCTATTAGGCTAGCAGTTTTCAAAGAATGGTCCCTGGACTAACATTTTCAGCATCACCTGGGAACTTGTTAGAAATGCAAAGTTTCAGGCTTCATCCCAGACCTACTGAATCAGAAACTCCTTGGGTGGGGCCTGGCATTCTGTGTTTTAACAAGCCTCTAAGGTGATTATGATGGACAGTAAACTTTGAAAACCATTTAGATTGTGAGCATATTGGGGACATAAGCAAAAGCTTATTCATTTTTTTTAAATCTTCACATGATGAATTATAGCGCATAGTAAGTACTAAGAAGTACATTTTGAAAGAATGAGTTATGGGAAGATGAATTAAGTAGTATACAAAAATGGAAAATCTTTGAGAAGATATGGAAATGCAAGTAACTTCCATGTTGCCCTGATATCCAACTAAAATGCAAATCTGTTTCCCTGAGTAGATTCTTTATTTTAAATAGTGAAACAAAGATAAAAAAAATTATCAATATGTTCATTCCTTCTGTGCAACAAAGGCAAATCTCACAGAAGTATATTTGTATATGACTGATATTCTCAAAAAGTTAATATAGTTAACCTTTTAATATAATTAATATAGTTAACAGATGTTATTCTTATTTTATGGATGAAGAAGCCAAGACTCAAGCAATTGAAATTATTTCAAGATAGAATTAGAACCCAGTTGTCTGAAAGCGAGTCCTGTGCTCCTTCCACTTTATTATACTTGTCCCACTCTTGTACAGATTCAATTCCATTTACCAAACATGTGTGGACTGAGTTTTGTCCTTCAGATAATATGCTTGGGTATATTTGGGTTTAATGCATTCCAATGGCTTGAATGATGGGTAGCAATTGGGTAGTTGGTAAGTAAAAATCAAACAAATCTAGATTGAAATAACATAATAAAAAAATATGTGGTTTAAACCAAGGCATATTGGAGAATGAATAATTAATGAATAATTCACTTTGGAGAAGAATGGGAAATGAAATGGGAAAATAGATTGGGGTTGGTTATAAATAGTATCCTGTTCCAAAGTGGAGTTTGAACTTTACTCTGTAGGAAGCAAGTGAATTTGTTGAACAGAGGATGATGAAATGGGAATTTTAAGTGTATTTATCTGGCAGCTCTAGGCAGTTATACTGGGGCAGAGACGAAGGTGTGAAAAGTGTCTGGACTTATGGCTCTAGTTAGAGATTGTAATATTCTCAGTTTGAGGACATAAAGCCTAAGACAGAATATCAGCAATGACAATACAAAAGGGTAATATGTGCATTCTTCATCTGTACATGTGTGCCTTTGGTTACAAAAATCATTTCTAATCAATTTGCAGGGTTTTTAAAAAGTTTTTATTTAAATTCCATTTAGTTAATTGTATTTATATTGGTTTAGTTAGTTATATTGGTTTTGCGTGTACAATATAGTGATTCAACACTTCCATGCAACACCTGTTGCTCATCAAAACAAGTAGACTCTTAATTTCCATCACCTATTTACCCATCCCACCCACCCACCTCCCCTCTGGTAACCATCAGTCTCTTCTCTGTAGTTAGGAGTGTGTGTGTGTGTGTGTGTGTGTGTGTGTGTGTCTTTTTCCCCTTTGCTTGTTTTTTTTTTGTTTATTAAATTCCACATATGAGTGAAATCATATGGTGTTTATCTTTCTCTGGCTTATTTCACTTAGCACAACACTCTCTAGCTCCATGTATGTCATTGTAAATTGCAAGATTTTGTTCTTTTTTGTGGCTAAGTAATATTCCATTATATGTATATGTATATGTATATATATACACACATATATATGTGTATATATATATTTTATATATATATATTACATATATATATATATATATATATATATATATAATCCATTTATCAGTTTATGGACACTTGGGCTGTTTCTATAATGTGGCCATTGTAGATAATGCTATAAACATTGGGATGCATGTATACTTTTGAATTAGTACTTTTGAATCATCTTTGGGTAAATACCTAGTGGTATAACTACAGGATCATAGAGTAGTTCTATTTGTAACTTTTTGAGGAACCTCCATACTGTTTTCCATAGTGGCTGAACCATTTTCATTTACCACCAACATTGCAAGAGGATTCTCCTTTCTCTACATCCTCACCAACACCTGTTCTTTCTTGTGTTGTTAATTTTGGTCATTTGGACAGGTGGGAAGTGATATCATATTGTAGTTTTGATTTGTATTTCCCTGACGATGAGTGATGTTGAGCATCTTTTCATATGTCTGTTAGCCATGTGTATGTTTTCTTGGAATAATGTCTATTCATGTCCTCTGCCCATTTTTAATTGGATTATTCCTTTTTGGAATGTTGAATTTTATAAGTTCTTTATATATTTTGGATACTAACCCTTTATCAAATATGTCGTTTGCAATTATTTTCTCCAATTTCATAAGTTGCCTTTATAATTTTGTTGATTATTTCATTTGCTGTGCAGAAGTTTTTTTTTTTTTTTTAATTTTTGTGAAATCCTAATAGTTTATTTTTGCTTTTGTTTCCCTTGCATCAGGAGACAAATATAGAAAAAAATCGTATAGCCAATGTCAAAGAGGTTACTGCCTGTGCTTGCTTCTAGGACATTTATGGTTTGGGGTCTGACATTTAGGTATTTGATCCATTTTGAATATACTTCTGTGTATGGTGTAAGAAAATGGTCCAGGTTCATTCTTCTGCACCTTGCTGTCCTGTTTTCCCAACTCCATTTTTGGAGACACAATTTTTCTCTTTGGATATTCTTTCTTGCTATCTCACAGATTGACCATATAGGTGTGGGCTCCCTTCTGGTTTATCTATTCCATTCCATTGGACTACGTGTCTGTTTTTGTGCCAGTATCATACTGTCTTGATGACTACAGCTTTGTAACGTAATTTGAGGTTCGGAATTGTGACACCTCAGCTTTTCTTTCCTTTTTCTTTTTTTTTTTAATTTTTTTTTCAACGTTTATTTATTTTTGGGACAGAGAGAGACAGAGCATGAACGGGGGAGGGGCAGAGAGAGAGGGAGACACAGAATCGGAAACAGGCTCCAGGCTCTGAGCCATCAGCCCAGAGCCCGAGGCGGGGCTCAAACTCACGGACCGCGAGATCGTGACCTGGCTGAAGTCGGACGCTTAACCGACTGCACCACCCAGGTGCCCCTTTTCTTTCCTTTTTCAAGATTGCTTTGGCTATTTGAGATCTTTTGTGGTTCCATACAAATTTTCGGATTGTTTGCTCTGGCTCTGTGAAAAGTGTTGATGGTATTTTGTTAAGGATTAGGTTTATTTCTAGATACCATAAGGTTTTTGGGGGGCAATTCTAATTGGGATGGATTCCTTCATTTCTCTTTCTGCTGTTTTCTTATTGGTGTGTAGAAATGCAACAGATGTCTTTATGTTGATTTTGTACCCTGGGACTTCACTAAATTCATTTATCAGTTCTAGCGATTCTTTGGTCTTTGGAGTCTTTAGGGTTTTCTGTATATAGTATGTCATCTGCAAATACTGAAAGTTTCACTTCTTCCTTGCTGATTTGGATGCCTTTTATTTCTTTTTGCCATGGGATTGCAGTGACTAAAACTTCCAGTACTGTGTTAAGTAACAGTGTGAGAGTGGACATCCCTGTCTGTTCCTGACCATAGAGGAAAACCTCTCAGTTTGTCCCTATTGTGGATGATATTAGCTGTGTTTTTTTCATATATGCCCTTTATTATACTGAGATATATTTCCTCGAAATACCACTTTGTTGTGGGTTCTTATCATGAATTGATGTTGGAATTTGAAATATGTTTTTCCTAAATCTATTAAAAGGATCATATGGTCTTATCCTTTCTGTTATTCACATGGTGTGCCACATTGATTGGTGAATATTTAACCACAGTTCCAACCCAGGAGTAAATCCCACTTGATCATGATTAATGATACCTTTAATGTAATGTTGGATTCATTTTGCTAGTATTTTATTGTGAATTTTGCATCCATGTTCATCAAGGATTTTGGCCTGTAGTTCTCTTTTATAGTGGAGTCTTTGGTTTTGGTATCAGAGTAAGGCTGACCTCATAGAATGAATCTGGAAGTTTTCCTTCCTTTTTATCTTTTTATTTTTTGGAATAGTTTTGAGGAGAATAGGTGTTAACTCTTTAAGTGTTTGGTAGTATTTACTTGTTAAATCATCTGGCCCTAGACATTTGTTTGTTGGGAGATAATTTATTACTGATTTAATTTCTTTGCTGACTATCATTCTGTTCAAGTTTTCTATTTCTTCTTATTTTAGTTTTGGTAGTTTATGTGTTTCTAGGAAATTATCCATTTCTCCCAGGTTGTCCAATTTATTGGCATATGGTTTTTCATAATATTCTCTTATAATTGTATTTCTGTAGTGTTAGTTGTTATTTCTCCTCCCTTGTTATTTTATTTTTCGTGTACTTTCTCTTTTTTTTTAATAATTCTCTCTAGAGGTTTATCAATTTTATTAATTGTTTCAAAGAACAAGCTCTTGCTTCTTTGATCTGTTGTTTTGTTTCTTATTTGTTGATGCCTGTTTTGTGATCAAATATGTGATCTATTCTGGAGAATATCCCATGTGTAATTGAAAAGAGTGTGTATTCTGGTCTTTTAGGATAGAATGTTTTAAATGTTTCTGTTAAATCCATCTGGTCCACTGTGTCATTCAAAGCTATTGTTTCCTTTTCTATTTTCTGTTTACTTGATCTGTCCATTGATAAGTGGGTGTTAAAGTCCTGTACTTTTATTATATTATTATCATGAGTTCCTTTACGTTTGTTTTTAATTGTTTTATATATTTGGGTGCTTTAATGTTTGGTGCATACAGATTTATAATTGTTATATCTTCTAGTTGGATTGTCTTCTTTACTATGATAGCATGCCCTTCTTTTTCTCTTGTTAAAGTCTTTGTTTTAAAGTCTAGTTTGTCCATCATAAGTATTGCTATTCCATTTTTCTTTTGACATCCATTTACATGATAAATATTTCTTTATCCCCTCACTTTCAATGTGCAAGTGTCTTTAGATCTGAAATGAAGCTCTTATAAGCAGCATATAGATGTATCTTGTTTTTATTTTTATTTTTAACTATTCTTATACCCTATGTCTTTTGTTTGGATCATGCAGTCCAGTGACATTCAGATTAATTATTGATAGATATGTATTTAGTGGCATTTTATTACTTGTTTTGTCATTGTTTCTGGAGATTTTCTCTGTTCCTTTCTAGTCTTTGTCACTTTTGGTCTTTTGGTTTTTATCCATTTTGATATCCTATGTCTTTTATTTGAAGTGTTTGGTCCGTTTATGCTCAAAGTAAATATTGACAGATATGTTTTTAGTATCATTTTATTACTTGTTTTTGTCATTATTTTTGGAGATTTTCTCAGATACTTTTTTGTCTTTGTCACTTTTGGTCTTTTCTTCCCATTCAAAGAGTCCTCTTTAATATTTCTTGCAGGGCTGGTTTAGTGGTCACAATCTCTTTTAGTTTTTGCTTGTCTGGGAAACTCTTTATCTCTACTATTCTGAATGATAGCCTTGCTGGATAGTATATTTTGGTTGAAGATTTCCCCATTTAGCAGTTTGAATATACTATGTCACTCCTTCCTGGCATGCCAAGTTTCTGTTGAGCAGTCTCCAGCTAGCCTTATGGGTTTTCCCTTCCAATTTAAGGACTACTTTTGTCTTGTTGCTTTGAGATTATTTCTTAATCACTATATTTTTAAAACTTTATTACAATATGTCTTGGTGTTGGCCTGCTTTTGTTGATTTTAATGGGAGTTCTCTGTGCCTCCTGGATCTGGATGTCTGTTTCCTTCCCCAGATTAGGCATATTTTCATCTATTATTTCTTCAAAGAAATTTTCTATCCCCTTTTCTGTCTCTTCTTCTTCTGTGACTCATATAATATGAATATTATTACTTTTGAGTGAGTCACTGAGTTTCCTAAATCTAGTCTCGTGTTGCATAATCCTTCTTTCCCTTGTTTGTTCATCTTCATTGCTTTCAATTACTTTGTCTTCTATGTCATCAATTCCTCTGTTTCTTCCAGCTTGCTTTTCATTCCATCAAGAATGTTTCTCATTTCATTTATTGAGCCCTTCAAGTCTGGTATATTATTCCTTATCTCTGTGTTAAGGATCTCACCAGTGTCTCACACTCTTTTCTCAAGTTCAGTGACTATCTTTATGATTATTACATTAAATTATCTCTCAGGCATGCTATTTATATCTGTTTCACTTAGATCTCTGGCCATGACCTTGTCCTGTTCTTTCTTTGGGGGCAAATTCCTCTGTCTTCTCAATTTGACATGTTTCTGTGTCTGCTTCTGCTTGTGAGGAATGTCAGCTCCTTTTCCTGTTCTTGAGCATAATGACCTTTGAAGAAGTGATCCTATAGTGTTGTGCAGTGTAGTATTCCTTGTTATCCAGGACCTGTTGTCTCAAGGAGTGTCTGAAGTGTGTGCTGGGTGTGCTCTGATGTATCTTGGCTTTTCTATCCTCCTATCTGCAGAGGTTCTCTTTGCTTATTGTGGGAAGTTTCATCCCTGGCCTGAGTGTGGCACATTTTTACTAGATGTTTTCTGGTCTGCTCGTGGAATGTGACCTGTTGCCACTGCCACCAGAACCAAGGCCCTACAGAACTCCTGGATCAGGAGATGCAGTATGGTCAGAGATTTAGACAGGCTCTGTGGGAGGTAATCCACTGCACTGGGATTGAGGAAAACATGAGTGGGAAACTTGGTTCCACAAGAGTACAGATGTGCACAGCTTGGTGTAAACCAGTTAGGTAGCCAGTGTGGGCAGTGTGCTGATTCACACAGGTGTCCCTGTGCTTATGCTAAAGGGTGTGGAAGGGAAATGGTGCTTGCCAGTTTTATTGCTCCTGGAGGGGTCTCTGAATTCTGCTTCTCTGGGACATGTTCCAAAATGAGTAAATTACATCTCCACTGTGTGCCCAGGTGCACTTCAGATTGGTGCTTCCATGCTGTCTGTATGTGGGCTATTTTCTCTGCTCTCTCTCCAAGAGCAGCCCCAATGCCTCTGGGCTCTGTCTGATCCAAGCCTGCTTTCCTTTAGAACTTCAAACTTTAAGCCCCACTGTTTTCAGGAAATCACAAAATTTGTCCCTTCTCATTTTCCAATCCAATTGCTGTGGGAAATTATCTTCCCTGTGTGGTTTCCTGTGTGCTAGTCTGTCTGTCACCTTTCTCCTTGACCACAGCTCCCTCCCCTCTGCAGTGGTCAAGGTCTGTTTCTTTCCCAAACCATGTATCTGCACTTTTATCTTATTCAATGTGGTATTTTCTGTACTTTTAGTTGTGGAGTTTGTTTTCCAGTATTCAGGTTGATTTCTTGTGTATTGAGATTGATTTTATGGTTATCTAGTTTTATTTGTGGGATAAGGCAAGACTGAGGTCCTCCTACTCTGCCACTATCTTCCCTCACCCTCCTCCTTAAAGGGGATTTTGGTAATAGCTCTTCTTCCCCTTCTCATCAAAGAACAAAATTCATTGTATTCTAAGCAAAGCAGAAAGCAGAATGTTGTTGAAAAATCTTATTTTCTCTTTGCTTTTATGCTGGATATGTTCGTACAACCCAAGTGTCTAGGATGTGTGACCTGGTGCCTTTTCTAATGCTGTGTCTTTAATTAGAGCACAATTCCATATTCTTCCATTATGGGATTCAGTTCATTCCAAAGATTAAAGTATAATGATACAACAGCTATAACGATCATATTGGGTTATACACAAAATTTAGATTACCCCCAATAGTCTCTAGTAATCTAAACCTATAATGGCAGCTTTCAGGCAGCTGTGTCGACAACAGATTTTTATTAGCTGCACAATCTCTCTCAGTTACCCAAATTTTTACCAGTTAAAGTACATGCATTTTTATTGCTTAGTGTCATGAAATTTAATTGGTGAGGCATGCCTGTGCCATTACTATTATTACTTTGACCCATTGATCTTTACAGTTTCCAAATGAAAGATACACCTAAAGATATCCCTTATATTAGAGGAATGCATAAAGAAGATGTGATAGATATAGATGTAGATATAATGGAATATTACACAGCCATAAAAAAGAATGAAATCTTGTCGTTTGCAACAATATGGATGGAGCTAAACAGTATAATAAGCAAAATAAGTCACTTAGAGAAAGATTAATAGTATGATTTCATTCATATGTGGAATTTAAGAAACAAAACAATTGAACAAAGGAAAAAAGACACACACGCACACACACACATAGACACACACAAACATACATAAAATCAAGAAACAGACTCTTAACTATAGAGAACGAACTGGTGGTTCCCAGAGGGGAGGTAGGTGTAGGGATAGGTAAAATAGGTGATGGGGATTGATGAGTATGCTTATCTTAATGAGTACTGAGCAATGTATAAAATTGTTGCATTACTGTTTTGTACACCTAACACTAATAGAACATTGTTAACTATACTGGAATTAAAATAAAAACCTTAATAACATAAGAAAAAAAAGTATCCCTCATATGAACAATGGCATGTATCCAAGCATATAGATTCACATACTGTCACTTTTGAGAATTTTTGTGTGTGGCCCCGTTTTTTTAATCCCCTTCTTTATATGCATGGGCAGGCATTGAGAGCTATACACATACATACTGCACATTTTAAACTTGAAATAGGTATTTAAATATTAAAGTAAAAGAATGTGATATTACATATGAAAGTTACATATGTATTATTTATTAAATATGTATATTTAGTCATGTTTCCGTATCTATTTTGCCATGCTCTTATGCCACAGGAATGTCCCAAAACAGAATGTCAGAAGATTTTAGGTTCAACCTCCCAAACCTATCCTCTTTCTTGTCAGAAATACATCAAATATTGATGAGGAAATGTGTACACTGAAGCCTCACAGGACAGAGTTCATAATAAAGATCTATTATACAATGATCTAGTGCAAACTGTTGGTCATCTGCAAAAGTGGGTGAAAATCATAGCTTGCTTTCCTGTGCCATAGTTACTTTATGCAAGTATATGATTTGTGTGTCCAACAGGCAAGGGAAGGGTTATTTAATTAAAAAAAAAACAAAAACAAAACAAAACAAAAAAACTTTTGCTCACTTTATTGTGGAAGGCCCTGAAGGCATAAAAGTTTGAAGGGTAAAGTTATGATCAAATATTTGAACACATCACTTTTCCCCTGTCATTTTACATACACTTTCAGGATCTGATAAATATTTCCTCTTTTCTTAATGAAACTATAAAACAAGAATTTATTATGTTTTCATTTCAAAATTAAATGTTGCAATGTCCAAAAAGGTCCTGTACTTCAAAATATCAAGGAATGGAAGGTGGCAATTAACAGAGATAATCGAGGAGTCAGGGGAAGCTGACTAGAAGCTTTCTGATAAACTCAGTTAATTATTCTTTCTTATTTGAAATATCTTTTTTAGTAGCTGATGGAAAAACAAACCTCAAGTTAAAAAAATTTTAGTTGTTTTTAACAAAGCAACACATAAACATTTGTTACCTAATAATTACATTGTGATTGTTCATGTGTCAATATGAGAAATATAAGAGAAATATATTTGTTTAATAGAGGGAAATTTTTTTATCTGCATATGGGTTATTGGTTTACTGATGTGCCATTTTGGCTGCTTGCTAGTAGGGAACTGTGTTCCATTATAAACATCATTTTAGTGGGTAAAAAATTAATCTATGAAGACTGATGCTAACTTTAAGCTCTTTCTATAATAGATTTGGCCCTTGAAAATAATTTTTTCTTTATACATTTTAATGACCAAAAAAATTATCTGGCTTGCTCTTCTGTTACAGTGAATTAGAACAAATTGTGAATTATGTTCAGGTGCAATTTGGGAGATGTTAAAAAAAAAACTTGTGACTATGATTTCCATAAAAGTTGAACGTGATTAGTCCAGAGTTTTAGTTGAATTGTATTTGCCATTTAACATAAGAGGCCTAAGAAAGAGATTTAACCTTGAAGATTTAAAACCCTTTTAAACTCTCTGGAACTCTAGTATAACATAATTTTTAATCAGAGCAGAATTCACGAAATACTGAGTTTCTCTAAGGGGGTGGTAGTTACTCAAGTAATAAAAGAAAGTACATTAGAACATATTAGAAATAAAAGGCTGCTCACATAAGCAATCGCACAATAAGTACTTGTTGATTGAATTGAAATATACAACAGAAGTTCCAGTGTATTTTTGACATTAAGGGTATGGTTGCCTAGTTCAGTTAGGTTTTATACCACACAAATAAGGCACAGTTTGTACAATTTCTGGAGCAGTTAGTTTCATGGTCATAGGATGTAGCAGCCCCCTCAACTAGCTATTTTGCAAATATGTGTCATTGGTCACAGAAAAATTGGTTATATAAACTATAGATGAAACAAAATCTCTCTCCATTAGTGTTGAAAATGACCTCCTGGTTGCACATAAGCCCTTACAGATACACAATGAACCTACATGGTGTTCTTTTTTTCAGTCTGTTATTTAAAAGAAACAACCATAATTTGTAATTATGAATTTATTCATACACTGATTCAGTTATTCAACAAATATTTCATACCTTTTATGGACCAAGCAATGTGTTAAACATGGAGTATTAAATGATAAAGAAGATAGCATTTGTCCTTCAAAAGGCTAAAATTTTTAGGGCTTTAAGGTCATTCACAAATTATCAATATTAAATATAAATACTATAAGAATGAGGCAAAGAAGAATATGAATACTATGAGAATGAGGCAAAGAAAAAAGTGATATATTTTTGTGAGAGGATCAGAACATGAATTATAAAGGAGATATGATAAATGTAGATATGAGAAAATGGTATCTGATTTTGCTTAATATGCATTAATGTGTTACCCTAACTTTACAAGGGGATTTTTTTTAAGAAAGTATATTTTTATTGGCATGTGTTAGAATGAATAGTTCCATACATTTTTTAATTTCCTCTCTAATTTCCTGGTTGACGGATTCATTCTTTAGTAGGGTGTTCTTTAACCTCCTTGCTTTTGGAGGTTTTCCAGACCTTTTCCTGTGGTTGATTTCAAGCTTCATAGCATTGTCGTCTGAAAGTATGCCTGGTATGATTTCAATTCTTGTATACTTATGATAGCTGTTTTGTGACCCAGTGTGTGATCTATCTTGGAGAATGTTCCATGTGCACTCGAGAAGAAAGTCTATTCTGTTGCTTTGGGATGCAGAGGTCTAAATATATCTGTCAAGTCCGTCTGATCCAATGTATTATTCAGGGCCCTTGTTTCTTTATTGATCCTGTGTCTCGGTGATCTATCCATTGTTGTAAGTGGGGTATTAAAGTCCCCTGAAATTACCACTTCTTGTCAATAATGTTGCTTATGTTTGTGAGTTATTGTTTTATATATTAGGGGGCTCCCGTATTCAGCGCGTTGTACATTTATAATTATTAGTTCTTCTTGATGGATAGACCCTGTAATTATTATATAATGCCCTTCTTCATCTCTTGTTATAGCCTTTAATTTAAAGTCTACTTTCTTTGATATAAGTATGGCTACTCCAGCTTTCTTTTGACTTCCAGTAGCATGGTAGATAGTTCTCCATCCCAGGGATGAATCTCAATTGATCATGGATAATAACTCTTCTAATGTGCTGTTGAATTTGGTTTGCTAGTATTTTCTTGAGAATTTTTGTACATATAATCACCAGCAATACTGTCCTGAAGTCCTTTTCTGGCTGTGGTATCAGGGTATTTGTGGACTTTATCTTTCTTTACTTATTTAACTGGATAGGATCCCCAATATTATGTTAAATAGTAGTGGCAAGAGTAGTCATCTTTGCAGTCCTCTTGTTAGGGAAGTATTCATTCTTTTGTTGTCAAGTGTGATGTTAATTAAGATTTTTGTAGTGTCCCTTATCAGACAGAGGAAGTTACTTTCTATTCCTATATTGTGGAGAATTTTTACCATGTTTGAATATTGGTTTTGTCAAATCTTTATTCCATAATTTAATAAGATCATTTGTTTTTTTTCTTCTTTAGACAGCTGATATAATGAAATACATTGATAGATTTTCAAACACTAAAACAGCCTTGTAACCCTGGAATAAACTTCATTTGGGTGTATAATTTTTTTTTATATATATACCTGAATTCTATTTGTCAATATGTTCTTAAAGATTTGTGTATCTGCATTGGTGAGAGAAATTCATCAGTAATTTTCTTTTTTTGTAAAATCTTTGTTTTGACATTATGTTAATGTTTGCCTTTCAGAATGAAACAGGAAGTGTTTCCTTCTCTGTAATAAATGTGTAGAATTACTGCTGTTTTTTATTTAAATGTTTGATAAAATTCTCCATTGAAATCATATGGGCCTAGAAATTTATTTTCGGGGAAATCATTTTCAATGTTTAGAGGAGTATACTGTCTGCAAACTATCTGTATCAGTTTGGATGAATTTTGGAAGCCTGTAGTTTTCAAGGTATTGGTCACTGTATTATGAATTGTTGAATTTATGTGCATAGAGTTGTTCATATTAGTCCATTATTATTTTTTGAAGTCTTCAAGTATGTATGGTATTCTCTTTCATTCCTAATATTTGTGTCTTCTTTCCGTTTATCTTTTTCATTGCTTTATGATTTTCCAATTTATTCATCCTTTAAAAAAGAGCTTTTGTTTTCATTGATTTTTTCTACTTTTCTGCTTCCACTTTTATTTTTATATGATCCTCCCTTCTGCTTTATTTTTCTCTTCTTTTCCTAGATTCTTAAAGTGAAAACATAAATTGTTAATTTCGAACCTTGTTTCTTTTCTAATATAAGCATTTATTGCAATAATTTTCCTTTCAGCATTTTTTAACAAAGTCCTGCAAATTTTTGTGTGTTGTATTTGTATTTTTGTTCAACTCAAAATATTTTTTAAAAATATTGATATTTTATCTTTGATCCATGGATTTTTAAAAATATGTTGTTTAATTTGTAAGTGATTGGAGATTTTCCTATGAATTTTCTCATTTATTCCTAGTTTGATTCAATATTGATGGGTCATATTTGTCTAATTATTTAAAGCTGTTTGTTTTATGACCCAGTATATGTTCTATAATGACAAATGTTCTATTTATACTTTAAAAGTTTGTGTTTGGGGCGCCTGGGTGGCGCAGTCGGTTAAGCGTCCGACTTCAGCCAGGTCACGATCTCGCGGTCCGTGAGTTCGAGCCCCGCGTCAGGCTCTGGGCTGATGGCTCAGAGCCTGGAGCCTGTTTCCGATTCTGTGTCTCCCTCTTTCTCTGCCCCTCCCCTGTTCATGCTCTGTCTCTCTCTGTCCCAAAAATAAATAAACGTTGAAAAAAAAAATTAAAAAAAAAAAAATAAAAGTTTGTGTTTGTTGCTGTTGCAGAGTGGGAGTTCTATGAATGTCAGTCAAATCCAGTAGGTTGATAGCATTGTTTAGTTTTTCTATATTCTTGCTGATTTCTTTCTTCTTGTTCTATTAATTATTAAGAAATAAATATTAAAGTTTTGATATAGAGAAACTTTTCCATCATAAAGTTTGTTTTATTCTCTCCATTATATATGTATGTATATATATATATGGCACAAACACACATATTGCATCTATATATAGAGAAAAGCCCATTAAAGAATGCTACACTTTTTGCTTTCATTTGTCAATCCTATTTAAAAAGACTCAAGACCAGAATAATTGTCTATTATATTTTGCTAGATATTTACATTTGTTATTCTTCCTTCGTTCTTGGTATTTCAAGTTTCTTTCTGTTGAAATTGCCCTGAAAAATTTCTTTTAGCAATTCTTTTGGAGCTGGTGTACTGGCAATATTCTTCTTAATTTTTATTTATCTGAAAACATCTTTTTTAAAGCATTAAATATAATTTATTGTCAAATTTGTTTCCATACATCACCCAGTGCTCATCCCAACACGTGCCCTCCTCTATGTCCATCACCCACTCCCCCCGTCCCCTACCCCCCATCAACCTTCAGTCTGTTCTCAGTGTTTAAGAGTCTCTTATGGATTGCCGCCTTCCCTCTCTGTAAATTTTTCCACCTTCCCCTCCCCCATGGTCCTCTGTTAAGCTTCTCAGGATCCACTTATGAGTCGAAACATATGACATCTGTCTTTCTCTGCCTGACTTATTTCACTTAACATAATATCCTCCAGTTCCATCTACATTGCTACAAATGGCCAGATTTCATTCTTTCTGATTTCCAAGTAGTATTCCATTGTATATATAAACCAAAATATCTTTATCCATTCATCAGTTGATGAACATTTAGGGTCTTTCCATAATTTAGCTATTGTTGAAAGTGCTGCTATAAACATTGTGATACTAGTGCCCCTATGCATCAACACTCCTGTATCCCTTGGGTAAATTCCTAGCAGTGGTATTGCTTTGTGATAAGGTAGATCGAGTTTTAATTTTTTGAGGAACCTCCACACTGTTTTCCAGAGTGGCTGTACCAGTTTGCATTCCCACCAACAGTGCAAGAGAGCTCCAGTTTCTCCACATCCTCTCCAGCATCGATAGTCTCCTGATGTATTCATTTTAGCCACTCTGACTGGCATGAGATAGTATCTCAGTGTGGTTTTGATTTTTATTTCCCTGAGGAGGAGTGACATAAAAATATGGAATGCTTCATGAATTTGCATGTCATCCTTGCTCAGGGGCCATGCTAATATTCTCTGTATCATTCCAATTTTAGTATATGTGCTGCCAAAGTGAGTACTGAAAACATCTTTATTTTACCTTTAGTGAAGGATATTTTAAGTGGATATAGAACTGTGGGTTGAGAGCAGAACGGAGTCGCCGGAGCAAAGCGCAGACGAGAGGCCCACGGAAGAGGGTAGGAAGGGCGGCGAGGCGGTGCATGCTCCACGGACTGGCGGGAGGGAGCCGGGGCGGAGGGGCGGCTCGCCGGCCAAGCAGAGTCCCGGAGTCTGGCCTGCAAAAGCGGAGGGGCCTGACGGACTGTGTTCCGACAGCAAGCGCGACTTAGCGTCTGGGAGGTCATAAGTTAACAGCTCTGCTCAGAAAGCGGGAAGGCTGGAGGACAAAGGGAGGGAGAGCTGCTGAGCCCCCGGACGACAGAGCTCAGTTTGGTGGGGAACAAAGGCGCTCGCCAGCGCCATCTCCCCCGCCCATCCCACAGCCAAAATCCCAAAGAGAACCAGTTCCTGCCAGGGAACTTCCTCCCTCCGCGCAAACACCCAACTCTGTGCTTCTGCGGAGCCAAACCTCCGGCAGCGGATCTGACTCCCTCCCGCTGCCACAGGGCCCCTCCTGAAGTGGATCACCTAAGGAGAAGCGACCTAAGCCTGCCCCTCCAGCCCCTGTGCACCTTGCCTACCCACCCCAGCTAATACGCCAGATCCCCAGCATCACAAGCCTGGCAGTGTGCAAGTAGCCCAGACGGGCCACGCCACCCCACAGTGAATCCCGCCCCTAGGAGAGGGGAAGAGAAGGCACACACCAGTTTGACTGTGGCCCCAGCGGTGGGCTGCGGGCAGACATCAGGTCTGACTGCGACTCCGCCCACCAACTCCAGTTATACACCACAGCACAGGGGAAGTGCCCTGCAGGTCCTCACCACGCCAGGGACTATCCAAAATGACCAAGCGGAAGAATTCCCCTCAGAAGAATCTCCAGGAAATAACAACAGCTAATGAGCTGATCAAAAAGGATTTAAATAATATAACAGAAAGTGAATTTAGAATAATAGTCATAAAATTAATCGCCGGGCTTGAAAACAGTATACAGGACAGCAGAGAATCCCTTGCTACAGAGATCAAGGGACTAAGGAACAGTCATGAGGAGCTGAAAAACGCTTTAAATGAAATGCAAAACAAAATGGAGACCACCACAGCTCGGATTGAAGAGGCAGAGGAGAGAATAGGTGAACTAGAAGATAAAGTTATGGAAAAAGAGGAAGCTGAGAGAAAGAGAGATAAAAAAATCCAGGAGTATGAGGGGAAAATTAGAGAACTAAGTGATACACTAAAAAGAAATAATATACACATAATTGGTATCCCAGAGGAGGAAGAGAGAGGGAAAGGTGCTGAAGGGGTACTTGAAGAAATAATAGCTGAGAACTTCCCTGAACTGGGGAAGGAAAAAGGCATTGAAATCCAAGAGGCACAGAGAACTCCCTTCAGACGGAACCTGAATCGATCTTCTGCACGACATATCATAGTGAACTGGCAAAATACAAGGATAAAGAGAAAATTCTGAAAGCAGCAAGGGGTAAACGTGCCCTCACATATAAAGGGAGACCTATAAGACTCGTGACTGATCTCTCTTTTGAAACTTGGCAGGCCAGAAAGAATTGGCACGAGATTTTCAGTGTGCTAGACAGAAAAAATATGCAGCCGAGAATCCTTTATCCAGCAAGTCTGTCATTTAGAATAGAAGGAGAGATAAAGGTCTTCCCAAACAAACAAAAACTGAAGGAATTTGTCACCACTAAACCAGCCCTACAAGAGATCCTAAGGGGGACCCTGTAAGACAAAATACCAGAGACATCACTACAAGCATAAAACATACAGACATCACAATGACTCTAAACCCGTATCTTTCTATAATAACACTGAATGTAAATGGATTAAATGCGCCAACCAAAAGACATAGGGTATCAGAATGGATAAAAAAACAAGACCCATCTATTTGCTGTCTACAAGAGACTCATTTTAGACCTGAGGACACCTTTAGATTGAGAGTGAGGGGATGGAGAACTATTTATCATGCTACTGGAAGCCAAAAGAAAGCTGGAGTAGCCATACTTATATCAGACAAACTAGACTTTAAATTAAAGGCTGTAACAAGAGATGAAGAAGGACATTATATAATAGTTACAGGGTCTATCCATCAGGAAGAGCTAACAATTATAAATGTCTATGCGCCGAATACCGGAGCCCCCAAATATATAAAACAACTACTCATAAACATAAGCAACCTTATTGATAAGAATGTGGTAATTGCAGGGGACTTTAACACCCCACTTACAGAAATGGATAGATCATCTAGACACACGGTCAATAAAGAAACAAGGGCCCTGAATGAGACATTGGATCAGATGGACTTGACAGATATATTTAGAACTCTGCATCCCAAAGCAACAGAATAGACTTTCTTCTCGAGTGCACATGGAACATTCTCCAAGATAGATCATATACTGGGTCACAAAACAGCCCTCCATAAGTTTACCAGAATTGAAATTATACCATGCATACTTTCAGACCACAATGCTATGAAGCTTGAAATCAACCACAGAAAAAAGTCTGGAAAACCTCCAAAAACTTGGAGGTTAAAGAACACCCTACTAACGAATGAGTGGGTCAACCAGGCAATTAGAGAAGAAATAAAAAAATATATGGAAACAAACGAAAATGAAAATACAACAATCCAAACGCTTTGGGACGCAGCGAAGGCAGTCCTGAGAGGAAAATACATTGCAATCCAGGCCTATCTCAAGAAACAAGAAAAATCCCAAATACAAAATCTAACAGCACACCTAAAGGAAATGGAAGCAGAACAGCAAAGGCAGCCTAAACCCAGCAGAAGAAGAGAAATAATAAAGATCAGAGCAGAAATAAACAATATAGAGTCTAAAAAAACTGTAGAGCAGATCAACGAAACCAAGAGTTGGTTTTTTGAAAAAATAAACAAAATTGACAAACCTCTAGCCAGGCTTCTCAAAAAGAAGAGGGAGATGATCCAAATAGATAAAATCATGAATGAAAATGGAATTATTACAACCAATCCCTCAGAGATACAAACAATTATCAGGGAATACTATGAAAAATTATATGCCAACAAATAGGACAACCTGGAAGAAATGGACAAATTCCTGAACACCCACACTCTTCCAAAACTCAACCAGGAGGAAATAGAAAGCTTGAACAGACCCATAACCAGCGAAGAAATTGAATCGGTTATTAAAAATCTCCCAACAAATAAGAGTCCAGGACCAGATGGCTTCCCAGGGGAGTTCTACCAGACTTTTAAAGCAGAGATAATACCTATCCTTCTCAAGCTATTCCGAGAAATAGAAAGGGAAGGAAAACTTCCAGACTCATTCTATGAAGCCAGTATTACTTTGATTCCTAAACCAGATAGAGACCCAGTAAAAAAAGAGAACTACCGGCCAATATCCCTGATGAATACGGATGCAAAAATTCTCAATAAGATACTAGCAAATCGAATTCAACGGCATATAAAAAGAATTATTCACCATGATCAAGTGGGATTCATTCCTGGGATGCAGGGCTGGTTCAACATTCGCAAATCAATCAACGTGATACACCACATTAACAAAAAAAAAGAGAAGAACCATATGATCCTGTCAATCGATGCAGAAAAGGCCTTTGACAAAATCCAGCACCCTTTCTTAATAAAAACCCTTGAGAAAGTCGGGATAGAAGGAACATACTTAAAGATCATAAAAGCCATTTATGAAAAGCCCACAGCTAACATCATCCTCAACGGGGAAAAACTGAGAGCTTTTTCCCTGAGATCAGGAACACGACAGGGATGCCCACTCTCACCGCTGTTGTTTAACATAGTGCTGGAAGTTCTAGCATCAGCAATCAGACAACAAAAGGAAATCAAAGGCATCAAAATTGGCAAAGATGAAGTCAAGCTTTCGCTCTTTGCAGATGACATGATATTATACATGGAAAATCCGATAGACTCCACCAAAAGTCTGCTAGAATTGATACATGAATTCAGCAAAGTTGCAGGATACAAAATCAATGTACAGAAATCAGTTGCATTCTTATACACTAACAATGAAGCAACAGAAAGACAAATAAAGAAACTGATCCCATTCACAATTGCACCAAGAAGCATAAAATACCTAGGAATAAATCTAACCAAAGATGTAAAGGATCTGTATGCTGAAAACTATAGAAAGCTTACGAAGGAAATTGAAGAAGATTTAAAGAAATGGAAAGACATTCCCTGCTCATGGATTGGAAAAATAAATATTGTCAAAATGTCCATACTACCCAAAGCTATCTACACATTCAATGCAATCCCAATCAAAATTGCACCAGCATTCTTCTCGAAACTAGAACAAGCAATCCTAAAATTCATATGGAACCACAAAAGGCCCCGAATAGCCAAAGGAATTTTGAAGAAGAAGACCAAAGCAGGAGGCATCACAATCCCAGACTTTAGCCTCTACTACAAAGCTGTCATCATCAAGACAGCATGGTCTTGGCACAAAAACAGACACATAGACCAATGCAATAGAATAGAAACCCCAGAACTAGACCCACAAACGTATGGTCAACTCATCTTTGACAAAGCAGGAAAGAACATCCAATGGAAAAAAGACAGCCTCTTTAACAAATGGTGCTGGGAGAACTGGACAGCAACATGCAGAAGGTTGAAACTAGACCACTTTCTCACACCATTCACAAAAATAAACTCAAAATGGATAAAGGACCTGAATGTGAGACAGGAAACCATCAAAACCTTAGAGGAGAAAGCAGGAAAAGACCTCTCTGACCTCAGCCGTAGCAATCTCTTACTCGATACATCCCCAAAGGCAAGGGAATTAAAAGCAAAAGTGAATTACTGGGACCTTATGAAGATAAAAAGCTTCTGCACAGCAAAGGAAACAACCAACAAAACTAAAAGGCAACCAACGGAATGGGAAAAGATATTTGCAAATGACATATCGGACAAAGGGCTAGTATCCAGAATCTATAAAGAGCTCACCAAACTCCACACCCGAAAAACAAATAACCCAGTGAAGAAATGGGCAGAAAACATGAATAGACACTTCTCTAAAGAAGACATCCGGATGGCCAACAGGCACATGAAAAGATGTTCAGCGTCGCTCCTTATCAGGGAAATACAAATCAAAACCACACTCAGGTATCACCTCACGCCAGTCAGAGTGGCCAAAATGAACAAATCAGGAGACTATAGATGCTGGCGAGGATGTGGAGAAACGGGAACCCTCTTGCACTGTTGGTGGGAATGCAAATTGGTGCAGCCGCTCTGGAAAACAGTGTGGAGGTTCCTCAGAAAATTAAAAATAGACCTACCCTATGACCCAGCAATAGCACTGCTGGGAATTTATCCAAGGGATACAGGAGTACTGATGCATAGGGGCACTTGTACCCCAATGTTCATAGCAGCACTCTCAACAATAGCCAAATTATGGAAAGAGCCTAAATGTCCATCAACTGATGAATGGATAAAGAAATTGTGGTTTATATACACAATGGAATACTACGTGGCAATGAGAAAAAATGAAATATGGCCTTTTGTAGCAACGTGGATGGAACTGGAGAGTGTGATGCTAAGTGAAATAAGCCATACAGAGAAAGACAGATACCATATGGTTTCACTCTTATGTGGATCCTGAGAAATGTAACAGGAACCCATGGGGGAGGGGGAGGAAAAAAGGAAAAAAAAAAAAAAGAGGTTAGAGTGGGAGAGAGCCAAAGCATAAGAGACTGTTAAAAACTGAGAACAAACTGAGGGTTGATGGGGGGTGGGAGGGAGGAGAGGGTGGGTGATGGGTATTGAGGAGGGCACCTTTTGGGATGAGCACTGGGTGTTTTATGGAAACCAATTTGGACAATAAATTTCATATATTATAAAAAATAAAAAAAAAAAGAACTGTGGGTTGAGAGTATTTTTTTTTTCTTTCAGTGCTTATAAATGTATCACTTCATTAAGCTCTTCACAGCTTCTGATAAGAATGCCATGGTCATTCAAACAGTTGTTCTTGTTTAGGTAATGCATAGTTTTTGTTTTACTGCTTTTAAGATTTCTCATAGTCTTTCCTTTTCAGTAGTTTGATTATGATGTGCCTGGCATGAATTTCTTTGGGTTTATCATGTTTGAAGTTTACTAAGCTTCTTTAATCAGGAGGTTTATGTATTGTGACAAATTCAGGAAGCTTTCAGCTACTATTTCTTCAGCACTGCTCATATTCTTTTCCGTAGGACTCAAATTATATGACTATTGCAACTTTTTGTTATTATTCCACAGATCTCTCAGGTTCTGCTCAATTTTTTAAAACTTCTTTATTGGTTGTTGAGATTGGATAATTTTAATGGTCTAGCTTAAAGTTCACAACTTTTTCCTTTGAAATCTCCATTCTCCTATTGAGGCTATCCAGTGAGTTTAAAACTTTTGTTATTATATTTTTAAGTTCTAAAATTTCCATTTGGTTTTTATATACATCTTTTATCTCTTTTCTAATGTTTGTGTTTTTGCATTGTTTTGAGAGTATTTATGATAATTTTGTTGGAGGGATTTTATAATTTCTGCTTAAACATGTTAAAGAAAGCCAACAACTCTGTGATCTCAGCCTTGGTATCTATTGATTGTTGTATTTTTAAGAACTTTATTGAAATATAGTACACCTACAATAAAATTAAACCATGCAAACTATACAATTCAATTATTTTTAGTATATTCATAGATTTGTGCAACTCTCACTACAATCTAATTTTAAGAAATTTTTATTATCCCAAGAAGAAAATCCTATACCCATTAGGAGCCAATCCTCATTGCCTCTCTTCCCCCATTGTCCTAAGCAATACTTTCTATCACTATAGATTATCCAGTTCTGTACATTCCATGTAAATGGAATAATGTAAATATGTGGTCTTTAGCATAATATTTTCAAGACTTTTTCATGATATAGCATATATAGTTACTTTATTTCTTTTTATTGACAAATAACATTACATTGTATGGATATACCTTGTTTTGTTTTCCATTCAGTAGTTGATAAAAATTAGGGCTTTGTTACCACTTTTTGGCCATTATGAATAAAGATTCTGTGAACATTCATGGTCAAATTTGTTAACTATTGCTTTGATTATATCCATCTTAGTGGTGTTACCTCACATTTAAAAATTTATAGGCTATTTTTAAAGTTTATTTATTTATTTAGAGAGAGAGCACAAGCAATGGAGGGAGGGAGGGAGAGAGAGAGAGAGAGAGAGAGAGAGAGAATCCCAAGCAGTCTCCGTGCTATCTGTGCAGATCCTGATGTGGAGCTCATAACCATGAACTGTGAGATCATGACCTGAGCGAAAGTCAAGAGTCAGATGCTTAACTGACTGAACCGACCAGGTACCCATAATCTATAGGGTATTTTTAGGCCAGTTTTAGGTTTACAGAGAAGGTGAAGAAAAACTATGGAGGATTCCTTATTTATTTATTTATTTATTTATTTATTTATTTATATTTTTCCAGGAATAGAATTTAGTGATTCTTCACTTACTTGCATGTAACACCCAGTGCTCATCCCAGCAAGTGCCCTTCTTAATGCCCATCACCCATTTAGCCCATCCCCCCCACCCAGCACCCTTCCACTCTCAGTTTTTTTCCTATATTTAAGTCTTTTATGGTTTGTCTCCCTGTGTTTTTATCTTATTTTTGCTTCCCTTCCCCTAAGTTCATCTGTTTTGTTTCTTAAATTTTACATATGAGAGAAATCACATAATATTGGTCTTTCTCTGAATTACTTATTTTGCATAGCATAATACACTCCAGATCCATCCACATTGTTGCAAAGACAAGATTTCATTCTTTTTGATTGCCAAGTAATATTCTATTGAATATATATAGCACATCTTCTTTATCCATTTATCTGTTGATGGACATTTGGGCTTTTTCCATAATGTGGCTATTGTAGATAGTGTTGGCATAAACATTGGGGTGTTTGTACCCCTTTGAATCAGCATTTTTGTTTCCTTTGGGTAAATACGTATTAGTACAATTCCTGGGGTGTAGGGTAGTTCTATTTTTAACTTTTTGAAGAACATCCATACTGTTTTCCAGAACGGTTGCACCAGTTTTCATTCCCACCAGCAGTGCAAAATGGTTCCCACTCTGTGCATCCTCACCAATATGTTTCCTGAGTTAATTTTAGCCATTCTGGGAAGTGTGAGGTGGTATCTCATTGTGATTTTGATTTATAGTTCCCTGATGATGAGTGATGTTGAGCATATTTCAATGTATCTGTTAGCCATCTGGATGCCTTATTTGGTAAAGTGTCTATTCATGTCTTTTTTCATATCTTCACTGGAATATTTGTTTCTTGGGGTGCTGAGTTTGATAAGTTCTTTATAGATTTTGGATAATAACCCTTTACCTATATGCCATTTGTAGATATCTTCTCCCATTCCATTGGTTGCCTTTTAGTTTTGCTGATTGTTTCCTTCACTATGCAGAATCTTTTTATCTTGATGAAGTCCCAATAGTTCATTTTTTGGTTTTGTTTCCGTGGCCTCCAGTGACATGTCAAGTAAGAAGTTGCTGCGGCTCAGGTTTCCTGTTTTCTCCTCTAGAATTTTGATGATTTCCTGTCTTACATTTAAATCTTTCATCTATTTTGAATTAATTTTCTGTATGGTACAAGAGAATGGTCCAGGTTCATTCTTCTGCATGTCACTATCAAGTTTTCTGAACATCACTTGCTGAAATACTTTTCTCCATTGGATACTCTTTGCTGCTTTATCAAAGATTGTTGGCCATACATTTATAGGTCCATTTCTAGGTTTTCTACTCAGTTCCATTGATCTATGTGTCTGTTCTTGTGCCAGTACCATACCATCTTGATTATTATAGCTTTGTAATACCGCTTGAAGTCTGGGATTGTGATGCCTCCAGATTTGGTTTTCTTTTTCAACATTATTTCAACTACTCAGGGCTTTTTCTGGTTCCATACAGATTTTAGAATTGTTTGTTCTAGCTCTGTGAAGAATGCTGATGTTATTTTAATAGGGATTGCATTGAATATGTAGACTGCTTCAGGTAGTATTGACATTTTAACAATGTTTGTTCTTCCAATCTATGAGCATGGAATGTCTTATTCAATCTCTTTCATAAGCTTTTTATAGTTTTCAGTGGATATCTTTTACTTCTTTGGTTAGGTTTATTCCTAGGAATTTTATGTTGTTGTTTGTTTTTTTTTTTTTTGGTGTAATTGCAAATGGGATTGATTCCTTGATTTCTGTTTCTCCTGCTTCATTATTGGTGTATAGAAATGCAACCAATTTCTGTACATTGATTTTATATTCTGTGATGTTGCTGAAATCATGTATCAGTTTTAGCAGTTTTTTGGTGGAGTTTTCCACATAGAGTATCATGTCCTCTGCCAAGAGTGAAAATTTGACTTCCTCCTTGCTGATTTGGATGCCTTTTATTTCATTTGTTGTCTGATAACTTGGGCTAGGACTTCCAACACTATGTTGAATAACAGTGGAGAAAGTGGACATCCCTGTAATGTTCCTGCAGTTAGGGGTAAAGCTCTCAGTTTTTTTCCCCATTGAGGATAATATTAGCTGTGTATCTTTCGTATATGGCCTTTACAAAGTTGAGATATGTTCTTTCTATCCCTACTTTCTTGAGGGTTTTTATCAAGAATGGATGCTGTATTTTGTCAAATGTATTTTCTGCATCTGTTGAGAGGTTCATGTGGTTCATTTTAACTTAACTAGACTCTTTGTTTTAAAAATCTAGTTTGTCTGATATAAGTATGGCTACTCTGTCTTTCTTTTGATGCCTATTAGCATGATAGATGGTTCTCCATCCTCTTACTTTCAATCCGCAGGTGTCTTTAAAAATGAGTCTCCTTGGGCGCCTGGGTGGCTTTGTCGGTTGAGCATCGGACTTCAGCTCAGGTCATGATCACATGGTTCATGGGTTTGAGCCCCGCTTTGGGCTCTGTGCTGACAGCTCAGAGCCTGGAGCCTGCTTCAGATTCTGTCTCTCTCTTTATCAAAAAAATAAAATTAAAAAAAAATTAAACATAAAATGAGTTTCCTGTAGGCAGCATATAGGTGGATCTTGTTTTCTTATCCATTTTGTTACCCTTTGTCTTTTGATTGGAGCATTTAGTGCATTTACATGTAGATTGATTATTGAAATATGTGAATTTAGGGGCGCCTGGGTGGCGCAGTCGGTTAAGCGTCCGACTTCAGCCAGGTCACGATCTCGCGGTCCGTGAGTTCGAGCCCCGCGTCAGGCTCTGGGCTGATGGCTCAGAGCCTGGAGCCTGTTTCCGATTCTGTGTCTCCCTCTCTCTCTGTCCCTCCCCCGTTCATGCTCTGTCTCTCTCTGTCCCAAAAATAAATAAACGTTGAAAAAAAATTAAAAAAAAAAAAAAAGAAATATGTGAATTTAGTGCTATTATGTTGCCTGTAGCATTGGTGCTTCTGGTGATGTTCTCTGGTCCTTTCTAGTCTTTGTAACTTTTGGTTGTTTTTGCTTTGTTTTGTTTTCTCCACTCAAACCTCCCCTCAAAATTTCTTGCAGTGCTGGTTTAGTGGTCATGAATTATTTTTTGTTTTTCTGGGAAACTCTTTATCTTTCCTTCTATTTTGAGTGACAGCCTTGCTGGAAAAGGAATTCTTGGCTGCATGTAATTCCTATTCAGCATGTTCAATATATCCTGCCACTCCCTTCTGGCCTGCCACGTTTCTGCGAACAGATCTTTTGTGAACTTTATCTTTCTTCCCTTGTAGGTTAAGGACTTTTTTCCCCCTTCCTGCTTTCATAATTTTTTCCTTGTCTGTGTATTTTGTAAATTTGGCTATGATATGCCTTGGTGATAGTAGTTTTTCTTTTTCTTTTTCTTTTTTTAATCTAATGGGTGTTCTCTGTGTTCGTGGATTTTGATGTTTGTGTCCTTCCCCAGATTAGGAAAGTTTTCCACTATAATTTGCTCACATAAACCTTCTGCTCCTTTTTGTCTCCTTCACCTTCTGGGACTCCTGTGATACAAATGTTATTCCTCTTTAATAAGTCACTGAGTTCTCCAAGTCTTGTATTGTGATCTTTTTGGCTTTTTTTCCGTCTTTTTTATGCTTCAAAATTTTATCTTCAATATTGCTGATTTGCTGCTCTGCTTCATACAACCTTGCTGTCATGGCATCCATTTGAGAGGGCATCTCATTATAGGATTTTTAATTTTAGCTTGACTAGATTTTAGTACTTTTATCTCTGCAGAAAAGGATTCTCTGGTGTCTTCTATATTTTGTTCAATCCCAGCTAGTATTCTTACAATCATGGTTTTTAATTCTAGTTCAGACATCTTACATATATCTGTGTTGATTAAATCCCTAGCAGTCATTTCTTCCTGTTATTTCCTTTGGGGTGAATTCCTTTGACTTGGCATTTTGGAGGAAGAAAAAATAAATAAGATTAAAAAAAACTAAAATTAAAAAATTAAAAAGACAGGGGCACCTGGGTTTCTCAGTCAGTTGAGCGTCCAACTTCGGCTCAGGTCATGATCTCACAGTTTGTGATTTCGAGCCCTGCATTGGGCTCTGTGCTGACAGCTCGAAGCCTGGAGCCTGCTGCAGATTCTTTGTCTCCCTGTTTCTCTGCCCCTCCCATGCTCATGCTCTGTCTCTCTCTGTCTCTCAATAATAAACATTAAAAAATATTTTTTAAAAAATTAAAAAGACAACAAAAAAAATCACATAAAAGAAGGTAGATCCTAGGTGTCTTTCAGTCTGCTTGTTCAATGAAGCTTGATAGCATAGAGAAAAAAGAGAAAGAAAAGAAAAAAGTTTTTAAAAAGTTAAAAATTAAAAAAATATATATATAGAATAAAAATGAATATGATAAAATAATGAAAATAAAACAGACTAAAAAAATTTTTATTACAAATAATGAAAAAAATAAAAAATGAATTTGTTCTTTCTGTATTCAAGAAAGAGAAAGAAAAGAGACAATAATTTAAGCAAAAACAGAAGCAAATAAAATGAACAAACAAATCAACCAGCAAACAGAATGAAACCAAATGAAGTTACTTCCAGTTTCCTCTAGAACTGAAACGTTAAAGCACATACTATAGTTCATTCACTAAGCAGGTGGGGGAATTTGTACTGGTGTTCTGGGGGATGTGCCTAGCGGGCACAGTTGGTTGGAGTTTGGTGTAACGTCTCCGTTCTCCACTAGGTGGCTATGCTTAGCTCACTGGGGTGATCTACACATGTGTGTGTGTATGCACGTGTGTGGTAGAAGTGAAAATGGTTTCACCCAGCTCTCTAGTCTCTGACTCAGTAACTTCAAGTTCTCACCGACCTGAGATCAAGAACCCCTCATTTGTCCCAGGCCTCTATCCACTCCCCACTTCTATCCTGTCTGTATCCAAGCTGTTTGCCTGCCATGTGCCACCTCCTTACAGAGCTTTATCTCAGATGTGGTTGGTTGTGTTTCAAAACCCCACACTTCAGAGACCCCTGCAGCTTGTACCAATGCCAATCTCTGGAGGAGGGTTTTGCTGAGCATTGGCCACGTGCCAGCTTGCCCCAGAAATCATTCATGAGATACAACAGCAGACGTTCAGAGATGACAGCAAATCACAACACACAGCTGATGCCAGGCTTTACCGCACTCTGACATCTTTATTCCAATATCAGCAAACATGGCTGCTTTCCAGGGTCTGCTGAGACCTTTGGAGGGAGGAGGCATATGGCCTTTACCAAATGTACTCCAGAAAGGGAAACCACCTCTCCCCATGTGGACCATGGACCCCTCAGAACCCGCTGCCTGCTCCTAGGGATTCACCCTACTTCCTCACCAGAGCACCACCAGGCACTGAGCTCCAGAACTTCATACTCTGCACTCCACTGTTTATAGAATCCTGGTGGTATTGAAACCCTCTCCTTTCTCCCCATCAATGGTTTTGGGGAACAGATTTCTTTTTCAGTTCCCCGTGAGTGTTTTCACTCTTTCTATCTCTTTCTATCCAGCTACTTTTAGGGGAAGTGCTATTCTTGCATGATCCCAATACGCTGTACTCTCCCCATTTCTCTGTCTTCTCTCTGTGAAAACAGCTCCCTACTCTCCACAGCTTATCTCTCCCTCAATTCACCTCTCCACACCACATACCTGCCAAGTTTTGTGGCTCAAGTTATGCAGATTGTTGTGCTAATCCTTGATCAATATCTTAGGTGTTCAAAATACTTTGGTGCTGATCTCACTGTATTTCAGGGATGAAACAAGGTCAGGGTCTCCATACTGCTCTGCCATCTTAACTCGTCTCCTATAGAGAGTTCCTTTATACTTCTCTCTTTTCTCACACAGTTTATCCTATTATTAACTTCTTTCATTAGTATGTTATAATTGACAAACCAATATTAATATTTATTTATTATTAAGTAAAGTTCATATTTTATAGTGGGATTCATTCCTGTGTTATAGAGTTCTATGATTTTCCACAAATATAAATCATATATCTACCATTACAATATCATGCAGAATAGTTTCAGCAACCTAAAAATCTCTATGGTTAATCAATTCACCTCTACTCTTTCCAAAGCTCTGACAACTACTGATCTTCCAGTATCCATAGTTTTGATTTTTTTCAGAATGTTATATAGCTGGAATCAGGCAGTATGTAGTGTTTTAAGCCTGAATTCTTTTACCAAGGTATATGCATTTAAGATGACTTCCTGTCTTTCCATAGCTTGGTATTCATGTATTTTTGTTGGTGAATAATGTGCCCTTGTATGGAGTACTACAGTTTCTTTATCCATACCTATTGAAGGACATCTTGATAGCTTCTAGGTTTCAACAATTAAGAATTATGTTGCTATAAATATTCTCATGCAAGTTTAGGTGTGGACATTAATTTTTAACCTCATTTGGGTAAAAATCAAAGAGCACAATTGTTGGATCATATGGTAAGACTATGTTTCATTTTGTAAGAAACACTCTGTCTTCTAGAGTGCCTGTACCATTTTGAATTCCTACCAGTAAGTGAAGGTGAGTTCTTGTTGCTCCACATCCTTGCCACTGTTCAGCGTTGTGAGTGTTTTGAATGTTGGATATTCTAATAGATGTGGAGGATATACCATTATCGTCTTAATTTGCAGTTCCTTCATGATACATGATGTTAATGTTTTCATATGTTTATTTTCTATCTGTACATCTTTGGTTAGTGTCTGCTCAGGTCCTTGGCTGAATTTTTAATCAGGTTGTTTGTTTACTTATTGTCAAGTTTTAGGAATATGTTGTATATTTTGGAAGAAGGCCTTTGAAATATTTTCTCCCCAAATCTGGGATAAATCTGGAAAGTTGCTTTTTTATTTTCTTAAGAGCCTTTCTGGCAAAGAAGAATTTCTTAATTATGATGAAGTCCAAATTATCCATTTTTTTCTTTCACGTATTGTGCTTTTTAATATTGTGTCTAAAATGTCATCACCAAACCCAAGGCAATTTAGATTTTCTCCTATGTGATCTTCTAGTAGCTTTATACATTTGTTTTTCATTTAGGATTATGATCTAATTTTAGTGAAATTTTTATGAACAGTTTAAGATTTGAGTCTAGATTCAATTTTATTTTATTTTCTGCATATGGATGTCCAGCTATTCTAGTACCATTGTTGAAAACCAGATCAGTTGACTATATGTGAGTTTATATCTGGGCTCTCTACTCTGTTCCATTGATCCGTTTGTCTCTTCTTTCACCAAAATAACACTATCTTGATTGCTGTAACTTTATAGTAAGTTTTAAAGTAGGGTAGTGTCAGTCCTTTGACCTTGTTATAATTTTTAGTATCATATTGCCTATTCTGGGGCTTTTGCATTTCAATATAATCTTTAGAATGAGTTTGTTGATTCCACAAAATAACTTCCTGGTAGTTTCATTGAGATTGTGTTGATTTTATAGATCAAGTTGGGAAGAATGAACATTTTAATATCAATGAGTTTTTGACCCATCAACAAGGAATATCTCTTCGTTTATTTAAACCTATTTTGATTTCAATCATCAACGTTTTCTTGTTTCCCTCCTATATTTCTCACACATAAGTTAGATTTATACCTAAATATTTTTATGGTTTTGCCGCTGATATAAATGAAGTTTTGTTTTTAATTTCAAATTGCAATTGTTCATTGTTAGTATGTAGGAAAGCAATTGACTTTTCTATATTAATTTTTTGTTTTGTAACCTTGCTATAATCACTTATCAGTTCCTTGAGTTAGTTTACTGATTATTTGGGTTTTTCTGTATAAAAAATCCGGTCATTTATAAACAGTTTTATTTTTTATTTTCCCAATTTGTATACCTTGCATTTCCTTTTCTTACTCGTTTTGCTAGGATGGTTCAGTATGACGTTGAAGAAGAGTAGTGATGGGGGACATTACTGCCTTATTCTTTTTTTCAGCAGAAAAACATTTACTTTGTTACCATTAATTATGATGTTAGCTGTAGGATTTTTGTGGATATTCTTTATCAATTTGAGAAAGTTCTCCCTCTAATCCTAATTTAATGAGAGTTTCTATTATGAATATGTACTGGATTCTGTCAAATGATTTTTCTGTATCTATTTATATGATCATACAATTCTTCTTCTTCTTTATTATCCTTTAAATGTGATGGATTACATTAAATTATTTTCCTATGTTGAATCAAACTTGCATATCTGGAAGTGAGAGTTTCACTTGATGTTGATGTATAATTTTTTAATACATTGTTTCATATAATTTGCTAATATTTTGTTTAGAACTTTTGCATCTATGTTTATGAAAGGTATTCATCTATAATTTTATTTCTTTGAATGTTTTTGTCTGATTTGGTATTTTTCAATGATGCCCTCCTAGAATTAATTAGAAAATATTCCTTCTGCTTCTATTTTCTTTAAAAGATTGTAGAGAAAATGGTGTAATTTCTTCTTTAAATGTTTCTTTGCATTCCCCAGTGTACCCGTCTGGGCCTAGTGCTATCTGTTTTAAGAAGTTATTAATTTTTGATTCAATGTCTTTAATAGGACCTATTTACATTATTAATTTCTTCTTGTGTGACTTGTGGCAGTTTGTCTTTCTAGTTCTATTTCATGTATGTTATCAAATTTGTCAGTAAAGTCTTTTTCAATATTCCTTTACTTTTTAATGTTTATAGGATTAGCAGTGATGACTTCTTTCATATCTGATATTAGTAATTCATGTCCTTTCTCTTTTTTTTAGCCTTATTACAAGTTTATTAATTTTATTGATCTTTTCAAGTAATCAGATTTGGTTTCATTGACTTTCTGTTTTCAATTGTTCTAATCTTACTATTACTTTCCTTCAGCTTTCTTCGGATTTAATTTCATCCTTTTTTTTCTATGCTCCAAAGGTAGAAGTTTGGATAATTTATTTTATTTTTTTCTTCTTTGTAATATATTCATGCAATTCTATAGGTTTCCCTCTAAGCCTTCCTTACTGTGTTCATCATATTCCACAAATTTTGATAAATTATATTTTCACTTTTATGTTGTTTAAATATTTTAAATTAATCGTGGATTACTTTGATCCATGTGTGATGGAGAAGTTTACTATTTAATTTCTATGTATTGGGGTTTTATAGGTATCTTTGTGTTATTGATATCCTGTTCAATTTCACTGGGATCAGAGAGCATACTTTATATGATTTGTATTCTTTTATATTTGCTAAGGCATGTTTTATGGCCCAGAATGTGGTCAGTTTTGGAGAATGCTCAAAATAGTTTAAGAAGGTGTGTATTCTGTTATTACTGGATGAAGAATATGTAAATGCCAATTAGATCCAGTTGATTGATAGTGCTATTCAGTTCAACTCTGTCCTTGCTGATTTTCACCTGCTGAATTGATCTGTTAATTAATGACACAGGGGTGTTGAAGTCTCCAACTATAATAGTGGATTAATTTTTTTCTACTTGAAGTTCTACCAGTTTTTGCCTCACCCATGTTGATGTTTGTTGTTGGGCACATTCTCCTTAAGGATTACTAAGTACTTTTGGAGAATTTACCTCTTTATCATTATGTAATGCCCCTCTTTGTATGTGACAATTTTCCTTGTTCTAAAGTCTGGTGTATTTGAAGTTAATGAGATGACTCCAGTTTTCTTTTTGACTGTTGTTACCATGGTACGTCTTTTTCCATCTCTTTTAATCTATCTGTGTTTTTATATTTAAAATGGTTTATAATAGCATATAATTGGTTGTTGCTTTTTTAACCATTTTTATAGTTTCTTTTAATTGATTTATTTAGATAATCAATATTGAAAAGTGATTATTAATATAGTTGGATTAATATCTATAATATTTATAACTATTTTATATCCATTACCCTTATTCTTTGATTCTACTTTTCACTCTCATTCATTTTCTGCCTCTCTGGTTTTAGCTGAGCATTTCTTGATTCCATTTTATCTTCTCTTTTACATTCCAATTACATTTTTATTTTGATATTTTTGTGGTTGTCCTAGAGTTTGCAATATGCATCTATGACTAATCCAAGTCCATTTTTCAATAATACTGCATTAAATAATTTACAGTTAGTACAGTTACCTTATAACAGAGAATTCCCAATACCTCTCTCTTGCCTTTTATAATATTACTGTCAATCAATTTGCTTATCCTTACAAATTGCCAAATTCACTGTTGCTATTACTATTTTGAAAATACTGTTAACTACTAAATCAATTAAGGGTAAGGAAAATACAAGATCTTGTATTACCTTCATTTATTCCTTGTCTAATACTCTACTTCATGTAGATCCAGATTTTAGAGATGCGTCATTTCCTTTCATTGAGAAGACTTTTCTTTAACATTTTTTATGAATGGCTGGTCTATTAATAAAAAAAAAATTCCCTAAATTTGTGTTTTTTTGACAAAATATTTTTTACTTACTTTTGAAGAATAGTGTCACTTGGAAAAGAATTATAGATTGGTGTTTTATTTTTTTTCCTTCCACACATAAATATTGTACTTTACTCTCTTCTTTCTTGCATGGGTTTTGAAGAAATACATATGTAAATCTTGATATTGCTCCTCAATAGGTATTTTACCTCCCTCCCTGCTTTCTTCTTTTATGATTTTCTGTTTGATTTTGATTTTCTGGAGTTTGACTCTGTTATGCCTAATGGATTACGTGTGTGTGTGTATATGTAATTCACCTGTTCTTGCGTGTTATTTACTTTTTCTGTTAGTACCTTTAGCATACCAATCATAGTTAGTTTTAATTCTCAGCCTGATAATTCCAAAATCTGTCTTATGTAAGTCTCACTTTGATGCTTTCTCTGTCTCTTTATTTAAAAAAATAAAATTTTTATATGAGTATAGTTGACACACAATGTTACATAAGTTTCAAATGTACAGTTTATTGATTTGACAACTTTATACATTGTGCTATGTTCACTACAATTTTAGCTACCATGTGTCCCACTATATCATTATTAAAATACCATTGAGTGTATTTCTTATGCTGTGACTTTTATTCTTGTGATTTATTCTTACATAACTGGAAGTCTGTATTTCCCTCTCTCTTTCACCCATTTTGCTCAACTTCCCACCTCCCTCCCCTCTGGCAACCATCAGTTTTTTCTCTGTATTTATAGGTCTGTCTCTGTTTCTTGTTTGTTTATTCATTTTTTTTTTTAGATTCCACTTATGAGTGGAATCATATGGTATTTGTCTTTCTCAGTCTGACTTATTTCACTTAGCGTAACATTCTCTAGGTTCATCCATGTTGTCTCAAATGGTACAGAACTGCATTCAACATGTTAAAACCTTAAATAGTGTCTAGACATGAAATTTTTAAAGGGGTAATAGAGGTATTTCCCTTCCCAAGGTCAGTTATTTTCTGGTAAAAGCCCAGTCAATTAGGCTCTGGTAATATACTTTCCCTGAGAGCATTTTTTTTTAACTGAAAGAATAGAACGCTCTGGATGTATCTCAAAATGGGCACTTTTCTCCTCTTCCTGCAGAAAGCATTAATGGATTTTTCTCTGGTTTTCACTGTAAGAACCTGGTAGGACTCTTGGAGGTAAAACCCAGGAAAGTGTAAGCCCCTTCTAAGATTGGCTCTCCCTGATGTTTAACTCTCAAGCTTGTCTAAACTGAGACTTTGGTAATTTGTCAATTACAGTTTAAGTTTTCTACTATGGTGTTGTTTCTAATGGTAGATTATATTCCTAGGTTTCTGGTCTCATAAGCTGTGATACTGTGTATTCACTTGTAATTTATAATTTTGAGGAAATGTTTCACCCTGTGACTTTAATTCTCTGATGGATCTAAGAAAAAAAATCTTCATTTTCAGTTTGTTGAGGTTGTTTTTTTCCTATTGTGAGAATAAGAGTGACAACTTCCAGAAAACTCTTATTGTGGCTGTAAATTGCATTTTCCTGATGGATAATGATGTTAAACATGTTTTCATGTGTTTACTGGCCATATTTATATAATTTGTTAGAGAATTGTCTATTCAGGTCCTTTGCCCATTTCTTAATTGGGCTATTTGTCTTTTAATTTATTGAGTTGCAAGACTTTTAGTTTTTAGAGTATTCATTTTCCACTTTTTTAAAATAATATTTATTCCTAACTATTGTATTTCTTTTGATTCTATTGGAAATGAACTATTCTTTCAATTTCATGAATTGGTCTTTTTAAGTGTTTATAGAAATACAATTATTTTATGTATTGATTTTTTTTATTTTACAACCTTGTAAATCTACTTTACTCAATAGATTTTCTTAAACTGAATTTCCTAAATTCAAGATCGTCTCATCCACAAATATAGATAGTTTTATGTGTTTTTCCCAATCTCATTGCTTTTTATTTCATTTACTTGACTAATTGCTATATAGCTAGATCTTCCTGTACATTTTTAACAGAGGAGGCGATAGCAAACATTCTTTTCTTTATCCTGATCTCAGGGGGAAAGCATTTGGTTTTTCACCATTAATTATGATGTTCTATAAGATTTCATATATGCCCTTTATCAGATTAAGTTCCCTGTATTTCTACTTGTGGATGTTTTAAATTTTATTTAATTTTTATTTTTTATTTTTATTTTTTGCTAAGAAGGGATGTTGTATTTGTCAAATGCTTTTTGTTTCTATTGATACAATGTGCTTTTGTTTTATTATTCTATTGATATGGTATGTTATATTAATTGATCTTTCTATGATAAGCCACTCTTGCATTCCTGAGATAAATTTTAATTGGTCATGGTGTATAATATTTTATGTTTCTGGATTTGTTTTACTAGTATTTTGTTGAGGATATTTGCATCTAGATTCTTTTTTTTTAAGTTTATTTATTTATTTTTTTGAGAGAGAGACAAAGACAGTGTGCGTGGGGGAGGGGCAGAGACAGAGGAGTAGAGAGAGAGAATCCCAACCAGGTTCTGCACTGTCAGCGCAGAGTGTGGTGTGGTGTTTGAACCCATGAACCGTGAGATCATGACCTGAGCCAAAATCAAGAATCAGGTGTTTAACTGACTGAGCCACCCAGGCACCCCTGCATCTAGATTATTAAGATATATTGTTTGTAGCTTTCTTATGATGTCCTTGTTTGATTTTAATATCAGGATAATACCTTACTCATAGAATTAGCTGGGGTATGTTCTCCCTTCTAGTTTTAGAAAGAGTTTGTGTAAAATTTGTGTTGGTTTATCTTGTAAATCTTGGTAGAATTCTCCAGGGAAGCTATCTGATTCTGGATTTTTCTTTTTGGGAAGTTTAGTAAATAAATCTATTTTCTTGTTATAGATCTATTTACATTTTATATTTCTTCTTGGGGGCGCCTGGGTGGCGCAGTCAGTTAAGCGTCGGACTTCAGCCAGGTCACGATCTCGCGGTCTGTGAGTTCGAGCCCCGCGTCGGGCTCTGGGCTGATGGCTCAGAGCCTGGAGACTGCTTCCGATTCTGTGTCTCCCTGTCTCTCTGCCCCTCCCCCGTTCATGCTCTGTCTCTCTCTGTCCCAAAAATGAATAAACGTTGGAAAAAAAATTTATATTTCTTCTTGAGTTAATTTTAATAGTTTGTATCTAGGAATTTGTCTATTCAATTAGGCATTTATTTTTATTTCTGTAAGGTCTTTAATATTGTCTTTGCTTTTATTCCTGATTGAATTAAATTCAATCTTCTTTCTTTTTTTGTCAGTCTATCTAAAGTTTTCCAATTTTGTTGGTATTTTAAAGAATCAACTTTAAGTTGCCTTGATTTTCTTAAATGTTTATTTATTTTTGACAGAGAAAGCACAAAGGGGAAGGGGCAGAGAAAGAGGGCAGAAGATCTGAGGTGGGCTCTAGGCTGACAACAGTGAACCCTATGTAGGGGTCAAACTCATGAACCATGAGATCATGACCTGAGCCAAAGTCAGATGCTCAACTGAATGAGCCACCCAGGTGCCTCTCAGTTTTCTTGATTTTGTGTGATGTTTTTCTCTTCTCTGTTTCATTTATGTCTACTATAAGCTTTACCATTCTTTTCTAGGTTCATAAAATGGAAGATTAGAGTATTGTTTTGAGATCTTCCCTTTTTGTGGTAAAATACACGTAACATGACATTTATTATTTTAACCATGTTAAAGGGTACACTTCAGGAACAGTAAATACCATCACAGTGTTATACAACCACTATGTTGTTCCGGAATATTTTCATCACCCCAAAGTGAAACCCCATACACATTAAACAGTCACCTCTTCATATCTCCTTTACCAGCCGCTAGCTTTCTGTCTCTGTGGATTTGCTGGTTATGGAAATCTCATGTAAATGAAGTCATACAATACATGGCCTATTGCACATGTTTCTTTCACTAGTATGATGTTTACACCATAATCCATGGTGCAGCATGTATCACTATTCATTATTTTCTATGTCTGGAGAATATTCCATTTTATAGATATACCACATTTTGTTTATTCATTTATCACTTGATTGGGCTATTCCTGTCATTAGACTGTTGTGAATAGTATTACTATGAACATTAGTGTACAATATTTTGCTTTAATACCTGCTTTAAATTAAGGTATATACCTAGGAGTTGAATTGCTGGGTCATATGGTAATTCTATTTTTAACTTTTCCAGGAACCACCAAAATGTGTTCCATAGTGAATTCACCTTTTTATTTTAATTTGAGTATAGTTGACACAATGTTACATTCATTTCAGGTATACAACATAGTGATTCAACAACTCTATGTTATGCTGTGCTCACCACTAGTGTAGGTAGCAGCTGTCACCATGCAACACTATTACAATACCATTGACATTTTCTCTGCTGTATCTTGTATTATTGTGACTTATTCATTCCATAACTGGAAGCCTGTATCTCCCACTCACTTTCACCCATTTTTCCCATCTCCCCCAGCCTCCTACCTTCAGGCAACCATCAGTTTGTATTCTGTTTTTATAGTTCTGACTCTGCTTTGTGTTTATTTATTCCTTTGTTTTGTTTTTCAGATTTCACATATAACTGAAAACATATTGTACTTATATTTCTCTGACTTATTTCACCTAGCATAATACCCTCTATGTCCCAAGTGGCAAGATCTCATCCTTATTTTTTTTTATTTTTTAATGTTTATTTTTGAGAGAGACAGAAAGTGAGTGGAGAAGGGGCAGAGAGAGAGAGGGAAACACAGAATATGAAACAGGCTCCAGGCTCTGAACTCTCAGCACAGAGCCTGATGCAGGGCTCAAACTTGGAAATGGAGAGATCATGACCTAAGCTGAAGTCAGATGCTCAACTGACCGAGGCACCCAGGCGTCCCAGATCTCATCCTTTTTTAATGGCTGTGTATATTCCATCGTGCGTGTGTGTGTGTGTGTGTGTGTGCGCGTGTTTACATCTTCTTTATCCATTCATGTATTGATGAGCACTTGGGTTGCTTCCATATCTTGGTTATTGTAAATAATGCTGCAATAAACATAGGGTGCATGTGTGTTTTTAAATTAGCTTTTTTTTCCATTTTTTGGTAGGTAAATACCCAATACTGGAATTTGGGGATAATATAGCATGTCTATTTTCAATTTTTTGAGGTACCTCCACACTGATTTTCATAACAGCTGTACCAATTTACATCCCCATCAACAGTATGCATGGGTTCCTTTTTCTCCACGTCCTCACCAATACTTGTTATTTCTAGTTTTTAAAGTTTATTTATTTTATTTTGACAAAGAGACAGAGAGAGTGTGTGCAGGGTAGGCGCAGAGCGACAGTGAGAGAGAGAATATCAAGTAGGCTCTGTGCTCTTAACACAGAGCCAAACATGGGGTTTGATCTCACAAATGGTAAGATCATGACCTGAACTGAAATCAAGTGTTGGATGCTTAGCCAAGTGAGCCACCCAGGTACCCCTCTAGATTTTTTATTACCAACCATTCTGACAGGTTTAAGGTGATATCTCCTTGTGGTTTTGATTTACATTTCCCTGATGATTAGTAATGTTGAGCATCTTTTCATGTGTCCATTGGCCATCTGTATGTCTTCTTTGGGAAAATATTTATTCAGGGCCTCTGACTATTTTTAAATTGGATTATTTGTGGTTTTGGTGTTGCATTTTGTAAGTTCTTTATATATTTTGAATATTTTTTTTTTAATTTTTTTTTTTCAACGTTTATTTTATTTTTGGGACAGAGAGAGACAGAGCATGAACGGGGGAGGGGCAGAGAGAGAGGGAGACACAGAATCGGAAACAGGCTCCAGGCTCTGAGCCGTCAGCCCAGAGCCCGACGCGGGGCTCGAACTCACGGACCGCGAGATCGTGACCTGGCTGAAGTCGGACGCTTAACCGACTGCGCCACCCAGGCGCCCCTATATATTTTGAATATTAACCCTTTATGAGATATGACATTTGTAAATATCTTTTCCTGTTTAGTAAGTTTTTTTTTCTGTTGATGGTTTCCGTCTTTGTGCAAGTTTTTATTTTGTGTAGTCCCAAAAGATTATTTTTGCTTTCGTTTTTCTTGCTTTAGGAGACAGATCTAGAAAGATGTTGCTAATGCTGATGTTGAGAATATTACTACCTACATTCTCTTCTAAAAAATTTTATTGTTTCAGATCTCACATTTAGATCTTTAATCCATTTTGTATTTATTTTTGTGTTTGGTCTAAGAAAGTGGTTCAGTTTTATTCTTTTGCATGTAGCTGTTCAGTTTTCTTAGCACTATTTATTATAGATACTGTATTTTCCTAATTGTACATTCTAGTCTCTATCATAGATTGACTGTATAAGTGTGGCTTTATTTCTGTACCCTCTATTCTATTCCATTGATACAAGAGTCTATTTTTGTGTCAGTACTAGTCTGTTTTTGATTACCACAGCTTTGTAGTATATCCTAAAATTTGAGATTGTTATATCACTAATTTTTTTCTTTTTCAAGATTGTTTTGGCTATTTGGGTCTTTTGTAGTTCCACAGAAGTTTTATGATTATTTGTTCTACTTCTGTGAAAAATACTTTTTTGTGTGTTTTGATAGAGATTGCATTGAATCTGTGGATTGCTTTGGGTTGTATGGACATTTTAATATTAACTGCACCATTTTACAGCCCTACTAAAAATGTATGCAGGTTCTAATTTCTTGACATGCTAGCTACCACTTATTTAATGCATTTGTTTCCTTGTTCTGGCCATCCTTGTGGGTGTGAAGTGGTATTTCATTGTGGTTTTGGTTTATTTTCACTAATGACTAATGACATTGAGCATTTTTTTCGTGCTTAATGGCTGTTTGCATGTCTATTTTGAGAAATGTATGTTCAATGCCTTTGTCTATTATTTGTTTTTTGTTTTTATTTTTTAAGTGTTTATGTATTATTGAAAGACAGAGACAGTGAGTGTATGCAAGCATGGAGGGGCAGAGAGAGAAAGAGGGAGACAGAGGAACTGAAGTGGGCTTTGCACTGACAGCCCTGATGTGGGGCTTGAACTGATGAATCATGAGATCATGACCTGAGCCGAAGTCAAACATTTAATGGATTGAGCCACCCTGGTGCCCCTAATAGTCTGTTTTTTAATTGTACAAGTTTATATATTCTGGATACTAGGTTCACATCAACTTTATGACTTGTAAATATTTCTCCTGTTCTGAGTTGTCTTTTCACTATCTTGATGGTGTTATTTGATGCACAAAAATGTTTAATATAATTATTTCAAATTTATCTATTTTTTCCTTTAATTTCTGTGCTTTCAGTGCTGTATCTATGAAACCATTGCCAAATCCAAGATCATCAAGGTTTATCCTTAGAATTTCTTCTAAGTTTTATAGTTAGCTTCTCTTATCCCAGCCTTAAACACTTGTTTCCCCATTGAATAGTTTTGTCACCCTTGTCACAAAAACAATTAACCACAGGTTGCCTGTTAGATTTGTTGATTGTTTCCTTCCTGTGCAGGTTTTTTATCATTGTATTGTATTGTATTGTATTGTATTGTATTGTATTGTATTTATATTCAAGTTACTTAATGTACAGTGTAGTCTTGGCCTTGGGAGTACAACCCAGTGATTAATTTCTTACATGTAACACCCAGTGCTCATCCAAAAAAGTGCCCTCCTTAATGCCCATCATCCATTTAACCCATCCCTCCATCCACCCCCGCTCCAGCGACCCTCATTTTATTCTGTATTTAAGAGTCTGTTATGGTTTTCCCCCCTCTCTGTTTTTTGTCTTATTTTAACTTCATTCCCCTGTGTTCATCTGTTGTGTTTCTCAAATTCCACATATGAGTGAAACCATATGATATCTGTCTTTCTCTGACTAACTTATTTCACTTAGCATAATAACCTCCACTTCCATCTACATTGTTGCAAATGGCAAGATTTCATTATTTTTCATCTGTAAGTAGTATTCCATTGTGTGTGTGTGTGTGTGTGTGTGTATTTATATTTATAAAGAAGGTGTGGAATAAAGAAGATATATACACAGCACATTCATCAGTTGATGGACATTTGGTCTCTCTATAATTTGGCTACTGTTGATAATGCTGCTATAGACATTGGGGTGCATGTGCCCCCTCTTTTTGGTAAGGATTGCATAGGGATTGCATTAAATGTGTAGATTGCTTAACAATATTTATTTTTCCTATCCATGAGCATGGAATGTTTTTCCATTTCTTTGTGTTTTCTTCAGTTTCTTTCATAAGTGTTCCATAGTTTTCAGTGTACAGATGTTTACCTCTTTGGTTAGGTTCATTCCAAGGTATCTTATTATTTTGGTGCAATTGTAAATGGGATCGATTCTTTCATATCCATTTCTGCTGCTTCATTATTGGTGTATGGAAATATCAAGATTTCTATATGTTGATTTTATATCCTATGACATTTTTTAATTCATGTATGAGTTCTAGCAATTTTTTTGTGGACTCGTTTGGATTTTCTACAGAGTATCATGTCTGCAAATAGTGAAAATTTGACTTCTTCACCAATTTGTATGTCTTTTATTTCTATTTATTTTCTGATTCCTGAGGCTATGACATCCAGTACTATGTTAAATAACAATCGTGAGAGTGGAAATCCTTCCCTTGTTCCTAACCATACAGGAATAGCTCTCAGTTTTTCCCCATTGCATATGTTATTAGCTCTAGGTCTTATATATATGGTCTTTATGATACTGAGGTATGTGCCCTCTATCCCTACTTTGGTGAGGGTTTTTATCACGAATTGATACTATATTTTTTTCAAAAATTTTTTCTGCATATACTGAGAGGATCATATGGTTATTGTTTCTTTTATTAATATGGTATATCACATTGAGTGGTTTGTGAACCAGTCCTGCAGCCCAAGAATAAATCCCACTTAATCATGGTGAATAATTCTTTTAATGTACTGTTGGATTCAATTTGCTGGTATCTTGTTGAGTATTTTTGCAACCATGTTCATCAGGGATATTGGCCTGTAATTCTCTTTTTACTGGTGTATTTGTCTGCTTTGGGAATCAAGGAAATTCTGGGTTCCAAAAGAAGTTTTGAATTTTTTTTTGATTTCTAGTTTTGGGAACATTTTGAGAAGAATAGGTATTAACTTTTTTCTTTTTAATGTCTAGTAGAATTGCCCAGGGAAGCCATCTGGATCTGGATTTTTTTTTATGTTGGGAGATTACTGATTACTGATTTAATTTCTTTGCTTGTTTTGGGTGTTTCGAAATTATCCATTACTTCTTGTTTCAGTTGTGTTAGTTTGTATATTTCTAGGAATTTGCCCGTTTCTTCCAGATTGCCCAGATGGTTGGCATATCATTTGAAAGAATATGCTCTTATATTGGTTTTATTTCTGTGTTGTTTGTATCTCTCCTTTTAATTTGTGATTTTATTTCTTCGGGTCCTTTTTATTTTCTTTCTTTCTTTCTTCTTTCTTTCTTTCTTTCTTTCTTTCTTTTCTTCTTTCTTTCTTTCTTTCATTCTTTCTTTCTTTCTTTCTGTGAGGCTTTATAGGGGTTGATCAATTTTATTAATTATTTCAAAGTACCCGATCTTAGTTTCATTGATTTTTCTTCTGTTTTTGTTTGTTTGTTTCTGTATTATATCTTTCTGCTCTAATCTTTATCATTTTACTTATTCTCCTGGCTTATGCTTCATTTGTAGTTCCTTTTCTGGCTCCTGTATGTGTAAGGTTAGCTTGTGGTTTTGAAACTTTTCTTGCTTCTTAAAGTAGGCCTGTATTGGAATGTATTTCCCTCTTTAGACTGCCTTTGTTTTTTCCCAAAGGTTGTGGGCTGTCGTGTTTCCATTTTCATGGGCTTCCATGTAGTTTTTACTTTCTTCTTTAATTTCCTGGTTAACCCACTCATTCTTTAGTAGGATGTTATTTAATCTCCATATATTTGTGGTCTTCTCCAATTTTCCCTAGTGGTTTACTTCAGGTTTTATAATGTTGTGATCTGAAAATATGCATGGTTTCATCTCAGTCTTTTTGCACTTGTGGAGGGCTAATTTGTGACCCAGTATATGATCTGTTCTGGAGAATGTCCCATGTGCAATTGAAAAGAATGTTTATTCTGCTGCTTTAGGATGAAATATTCTGAATATACCTGTTAACTCCATCCAGTCCAGTGAGTCATTCAAAGTCATTGTTTCCTTGTAAATTTTTGGCTTAGATGATCAATCCATTGATGAAAATGTGGTGTTAAAGTCTTCTATAGTAATATTGTCATCAATGAGTTTATGTTTGTTATTAATTTAATTATATATTTGTGCTCTTCCAAGTTGGGGACATAAATATTTACAATTAGTAGATCTTGATGGATAAACCTCTTAGTTATGTTGTAATGCCCTTCTTCTTCTCTTGTTATAATCTTTGGTAAAATCTAGTTTGTCTGATGTAAGTATGGATACTCTGGCTTTCTTTCTTTTTTCAAATAATTTATTTATTTTTTAAATTTATATCCAAGTTAGTGAGCATATAGTGCAACAATAATTTGAGGAGTAGAATCCTTAATTCCCTTACCCATTTAGCCAATCCTCCCTACCACAACCCTTCCAGCAACCGTCTATTTGTTCTCTATATTTAAAAGTCTCTTAAGTTTTGTCCCCCTCCCTGTTTTTATGTTATTTTTGCTTCCATTCCCTTATGTTCATCTGTTTTGTATCTTAAAGTCCTCATATGAGTGAAGTCATATGACTTTGTCTTTCTCTGACTAATTTTGCTTAGCATAATACCGTCTAGTTCCATCCACGTAGTTGCAATTGACAAGATTTCATTCTTTTTGATTGCCGAGTAATACTCCATTGTATACATATACCACATGTTCTTTATCCATTCATCCATCAATGGACATTTGGGCTCTTTCCATACTTTGGCTATTGGTAATAGTGCTGCTATAAACATTGGGGTGCATGTGACCCTTCAAAACACCATACCTGTATTCCTTGGATAAATACCTAGTAGTGTAATTGTTGGGTCATAGGGTAGTTCTATTTTTAATTTTTTAAGAAACCTCCATACTGTTTTCCAGAATGGCTGCACCAGTTTGCATTCCCACCAGCAGTGCAAAAGATCCTTTTTCTTCATTTCCTCGTCAACATCTTTTGTTGCTTGAGTTGTTAATGTTAGCCACTCTGACAGTTGTGAGGTGGTATCTCATTGTGGTTTTGGTTTGTATTTCCTGATGATGAGTGATGTCGAGTATTTTTTCCTGTATCGGTTGCCCATCTGGATGTCTTCTTTAGAGAAGTGTCTAGTTATGTCTTTTGCTCATTTCTTCACTGGATTATTTGTTTTTTGGGTGTTGAGTTTGGTAAGTTCTTTATAGATTTTGGATACTAACCCTTTATCTGATATGTCATTTGCAAATATTTACTCCCATTCCATCAGTTGCTTTTAGTTTTGTTGATTGTTTCCTTCTCTGTGCAGAAGACTTTTATTTTGATGAAGTCCTAATAGTTCATTTTTGCTTTTGTTTCCCTTGCCTCCAGAGATGTGTTGAGTAAGAAGTTGCTGGGGCCAAGGTAAAAGAGGTTTTTGCCTGTTCTCTCCTTGAAGATTTTAATAGCTTCTTGTCTTTTGTTTAGGTCTTTCATCCATTTTGAGTTTATTTTTGTGTATGGTGTAAGAAAGTGGTCCAGGTTCATTTTTATGCATGTCGCTGTCCAGTTTTCCCAGCACCACTTCCTGAAGAATGGTCTTTATTCCATTGGATATTATTTCCTGCTTTATCAAAGATTAGTTGGCCATATGTTTGTGGGTCCATTTCTGGGTTCTCTATTCTGTTCCATTGATCTGAGTGGCTGTTTTTGTGCCAGTACCATACTGTCTTGATGATTACAGCTTTCTAGTACAGCTTGAAGTATGGAATTGTGATGCCTCCAGCTTTGGCTTTCTTTTTCTAGATTGCTTTGGCTATTCGGGGTCTTTTCTGGTTCCATACAAATTTTAGGATTGTTTGTTCTAGCTCTGTGAAGAATACTGGTGTTATTTTAATAGGGATTGCATTTAATATGTAGATATCTTTGGGTGGTATTGACATTTTAACAATATTTGCTCTTCCTTTCCAGGAGCATGTATCTTTTTTACATTTTTTTGTGTCTTCTCCAATTTCTTTCATAAGCTTTCTGTAGATTTCAGTGTATAGATTTTTCACCTCTTCAGTCTTCAGGTCAATTTCTGGGATGTTTAGGATGATTTGATAGTTATCTAGTTTGTTGGTAGGATGATACAAGCCTAGGGCCCTCCTACTTTGCCACCACCTTCCAGGCCTCAATATTTATGATCAAGGAATTGATCTATTTATTCCAGGAAAGAATTTCTCATTCATATTTTACATGCTGTGTTTTAAATGTAATTGCCATTAGCTAAGTCTTTGCCGTGCTTTCAAAATCTCAACTTGGTGTGCATTATCTAGGAAATTCTGTTGCTTTCTTAGTGCTGGTATAGTTTAGCTCTCAAAGTCTTTGGTGTGCATATTAAGATAAGATCTCCATGCCTTCACTGTTAAGAACTAATGCCATAGTTTCATAAGCAACTTTATAGGCTAAAGTCGAGTGATTCCCTCTTTCTAATCTCTCCTGTGATTTCAAGTTTTGGGGTCTCTTCTGTTCAGTCATTTGTACCAACACTTGGGATTTAGTTATTCAACTATATTGGCATTTTCATTCCTGTGCCTGTATTTAAGTTCAAGTGCTCAGAAGTATGAACAAATGTCATAGTGTTAGCAGTACCTTCTTTGTACCAGGTACCATTAGAACAGGGAGATTTTGGTGCCTCTGTTTCCATACTACAGACTATGTGAGAGCTAGGATGTGAGGGACTGGAGAGAGGAAAAACAAAACAAAACAAAACACAAAGCAAAAAATCAAGTGTTTCTACAGGCTTTGAATAGTAAGAGTTCCCTTTCTTGCTCCTTGATCCAGTAGTAGATGACTGCTTCTATTTTGTTATCTAATGCATCAATGCCCATTTATATGTTTCAGGCTAAGTTGAGTTCCTGCTAGGAAATACTAGAGGGAAAATTATTCATAATCCCTACTGGATCAGTAGTGCTTTGAATTCAGATGTTCTTCTTCTATCTTCCTGCTGTCGTACTTTTCAAACTTCTCAAACATTTACATCATGCATTTTGTCCAGGTATCATTGTTCTGTGTGAGAGATAAAGTGTTGCAAGTGTTGACCATGTTTTATGTGAAACTATCATCAATTTTGTTACAGTAAGTATTTTGGGCTTTCCCTGTATGCTTAGGTACACCATTTCTAACCCACTAAGCACACAGGTAAATCATAAGATTTAAGTACTCCTTACTTTCCTTGTAACAAAGATCTTGAGTTTTGATGAACTTTGGTTAAGATTACCCATCAGTCTACTGATTTCTTGTAGTAATCCTAAAAGATAGAGGAAATATATAGTAAGATACTACTGTGAAGCACAAGTAAACGTACAGTCTTATCCTTTACAGTTTAGCCTTTTAGAATTTATTTCTTTTGTTTCTAATGTTTACAAACTCTTAAAAGTTTATAGCTCAAATGCTTATTTTAATGAATATTTTTATTTAACTAGATACCATTATTTTTTTTTTAAAATTAATGTTTGTTTATTTTTGAGAGAGAGAGACAGAGAGAGAAAATGAGCCAGGGAGGGACTGGATAAATACCTAGTAGTGCAATTGGTGGGTCATAGGGTAGTTCTATTTTTAATTTTTTGAAAAACCTCCATACTGTTCTCCAGAGTGGCTGCATCAGTTTGCATTCCCACCAACAGTGAAAAAGTATTCCCCTTTTTCTGCATCTTTGCCAACATCTGTTGTTTCCTGAGTTATTAATTTTAGCCATTCAGACAGGTGTGAGGAGGTATCTCATTGTGCTTTTGATTTCTATTTCTTTCATGATGAGTGATGTTGAGTAACTTTCTATGTGTTGTTAACCATCTGGATGTCTTCTTTGGAAAGTGTCTATTCATGTGTTCTGCCCATTTCTTCAGTGAATTATTTGTTTTTAGGGTGTTCAGTTTGCTAAATTCTTTATAGATTTTTGATACTAACCCTTTATAAGATATGCCATTTGCAAATATCTTCTCCCACCATAAGTTCCCTTTTAGTTTTGTCAATTATTTCCCTTGCTGTGCAGAAGCTTTTTATCTTCAGGTAAGAAGTTCCTACAGCTGAGGTCAAAGAGGTTGTTTCCTGTGATCTCCTGTAGGATTTTGATGGTTTCCTGTCTCACATTTAGGTTTTTCATCCATGTTGAGTTCATTTTTGTGTATGGTATAGGAAAGTGGTCCATTTCATTCTTCTGCATGTCACTGCCCAGTTTTCCCAACCCCACTTGCTGAAGAGACTCTCTTTTATCCATTGGATATTCTTTCCTGCTTCATCAAAGATTAGTTTGCCATACATTTGTGGGTCCATTTCTGGGTTATCTCTTCTGTTCCATTGATCTATGTGTCTGTTTTAGTGCCAGTACCATACAGTCTTGATGATTACAGCTTTGTTATACAGCTTGAAGTCTGGAATTGTGATGCCTCCAACTTTGCTTTTCTTTTTCAACATTATTTTGACTATTCAGGGTTGTTTCTGGTTCCACATAAATTTTAGGATTGTTTGTTCTAGTTCTGTGAAGAATGCTGGTGTTATTTGATAAGGATTGCATTTAATGTGTAGATTGTTTGCAGTTGTATAGACATTTTAATGATATTTGTTCTTCCAATTCATAAGCATGGGATTTTTTTTTCCATTTCTTTGTGTCTTCTTCAAATTCTTTTATAAGCTTTCTATAGTTTTCAGTGTAGAGATCTTTTACCTCTTTGGTTAGGTTTATTCCTATGTATGGTATGGGTTTTTTTGTGTAAGTGTAAATGGTATTGGTTCCTTGATTTCTGTTTCTGCTGCTTCATTATTGATGTATAGAAATCCAACTGATTTCTGTATGTTGATTTTATATCCTATGATTTTGCTGAATTCAGGAATCAGTTCTAGCCTTTTTTTTTAGTATTTTGAGTTATCCAGGTAGAGTATTCTGTTGTCTTCAAAGAGTGAAAGTTTGACTTCTTTCTTACTGATTTAGTTTCCTTTTATTTCTTTTGTTGTCTGGATGCTGAGGTTAGGACTTCCAGTACTCTGTTGAACAACAGTGGTGAGAGTGGGCACCCCTGCCTTCTTCCTGACCTTTGGGAAAAGCTAAACTTTTCCTCAGTGAAGGTGATATTAGCTGTGTGTCTTTCATATATGCCCTTTATGATGTTGAAGCATGTTCCTTCTATCCCTAATTTCTTTTGGGTTTTTATTAGGAAAGGATATTGTATTTTGTCAAATGAAATTTCTGCATCTACTGAGAGAATTATATGGTTCTTATGCTTTTGTATATTAATGTGCTGTATCACATTGATTTATTTTCACATATTGAACCAGCCCTGCATCCCAGGAATAAATCCCACTTGAACTTAGAGAATAATTCTTTTAGTATACTGTTGAACTCAATTTGCTTATATCTTGTTGAGAATTTTTGCATCCAGATTCATCAGGGATATTGGCCTGTATTTCCTTTTTACTGTGTGCTTTGCCTGGATTTGGAATCAAGGTAATGCTCATTTCATAGAATGAATTTGGAGTCTTCCCTTCCATTTCTATTTTTGGAACAGTTTGAGAAAAGTAAGTATTAACTCTTCTTTAAGTATCTGGTGGAATTCCTCTGGGAGCCCATATGGCCAAGAATTCTTGTTTGTTGGGAGATTTTTGATAACTCATTCCATTTTTTTTTTTTGGCTGGTTATGGGTCTGTTCAAATTTTGTATTTCTTCCTATTTCAGTTTGGGTAGTGTTTGAGTTTCTAGGAATTTGTCCATTTCTTCTGGATTTCCCAATCTGTTTGGCGTATAATTTTTATAGTATTCTCTTAAATTGTTTGTACTTAGGACTTATGGTGATTTTTCCTCTTTCATTTGTGATTTTATCTATTTGGGTTCTTTATCTTTTCTTTTTGTTAAGTCCAGCTGAGGGTTTATCATTTGTTAATTCTTTCAAAGAACCAACTCTTAGTTTCATTTATCTGTTCTACTGGTTTTTTGTTTGTTTCTTTCAATATCATTTATTTCTGCTCTAATCTTTATTTCCTTTCTTAGACTACTTTAGACATTAATTGTCTCTCCTTTTCTAGCTCCTTTAAGTATAAGGTTATGCTGTGTATTTGGACCTTTCTTGCTTCTTGAGAAAGGCCTGAACTGTAATTTACTTTCCTCTTAGGAATGATTTTTCTGCATTCCTAAGTTTTTGAAATGTTGTATTTTCATTTTTATTTGCTTCCATGCACTTTTTATTTCTTCTTTTATATCTTGGCTAACCCATTCATTCTTTAGCAATATGTTTTTAACCTCCATGCATTTGGAGGCTTTTCAAATATTTTCTTCTACTTGATTTCTAGTTTCATAGCATTGTGATTTGAAGATATGTGTGGTATTACATCAATATTTTTGTACCTGTTGAGGGCTTATTTTTGACCCAGTATGTGATCTATTCTGGAGAATGTTCCATGTGCACTCTAGAGGAATATGTATTCTGTTGCTTTAGGATGAGATGTTCAGAATATATCTGTTAAGTCCATCTGGCCCAGTTTGTCATTCAAAGCCATTGTTTCCTTGTGGACTTCCTAATTAGATGATGTGTCCATTATTGTAAGTGGAAAATTAAAGTCCCTCACTATTATGGTATTATTATCAATGAGTTCTTCATGTTTGGTATTAGTTGATTTATATATTTGGGTGCTTAAAATTTGAGATATAAGTATTGACAATTATTAGATCTTCTTGATGTATATCCCTTTAATTATGATATGACACCCTTCTTCATCTCCTGTTACATGCTTTGTTTTAAAATTTACTAAGTCTGATATATGTATGGTTACTCCAGCTTTCTTTTGACACCCATTAGCATGATAGATGGTTCTCGATCCCCTTACTTTCAATCTGCAGGTGTAGTTAGGTCTAAAATGAGTCTCTTCTAGGCAGCATATACATGTATCTCATCTTTTTATCAATTCTGCTACCTTATGTCTCTCGATTGGAGCATTTACTCCATTTACATTAAGAGTGATTATTGAGGGGCGCCTGGGTGGCGCAGTCGGTTAAGCGTCCGACTTCAGCCAGGTCACGATCTCGCGGTCCGTGAGTTCCAGCCCCGCGTCAGGCTCTGGGCTGATGGCTCAGAGCCTGGAGCCTGTTTCCGATTCTGTGTCTCCCTCTCTCTCTGCCCCTCCCCCGTTCATGCTCTGTCTCTCTCTGTCCCAAAAATAAATAAAAAAAAAAATAAATGTTGAAGAGTGATTATTGAAAGATATTATTTTAGTGTCATTCTGTTACCTGTAGAGTTTTTGTTTCTGGTGATGTTTTGTGGTCCTTTTTAGTCTTTGTTGCTTTGGAGTTGTTTGTTTTTTCTCCTCTCAGATTGTCACCCCATGAAATTTCTTTAATCTGGTTTAGTGGTCACAAATTCCTTTAGATTTTGATTGTCTAGGAAACTCTTTTTCTCCCCTATTCTGAATAACAGTCTTGCTGGATAAAGAATTCATGGCTGCATAATTTTTCCATCCAGCATATTGAATATTTCCTGCCACACACTTCCGGCCTGCCACATTTCAGTGGATAGGTCTGCTGCTATCCTTATGTGTCTACCCTTTTAAGATAAGAATCTTTTGTACCTAGCTGCTTTCAGAATTCTCTTTGTATTCTGCAAGTTTCATTATGATATGTCATAATGTTGACCTGTTTTTGTTGATTTTGAGGGGAGTTTTCTGTGCCTTTTGGATTTGAATGCCTGTTTCCTTCCCCAGATTAGGGAAGTTATAGGTATAATTTGTTCAAATAAACCTTCTACTCCTTTCTCTCTCTCTCTCTCTCTTCTTCTTCTGGAACTCCTATGATACGGATATTATTTCATTTCATGGATTCAAATAAGTCTCTAATTCTCCCCTCGTGATCTAATGGTTTCTGTTCACTCTTGTCAGTTTCACCATTTTCTATAATTTTATCTTCTATATCACCTTTTCTCTCCTCTGCTTCTTCAGTGTTCATGGTGACTGTATGCAGTCAGTTTTGCATCTCAGTTACAACATTTTTTTTTATTTCATTCTAACTAGTTTTTAGGTCTTTGATCTCTGCAGAAAATGTTTCTCTGGTGTCTTCTATGCTTTGTCAAGCCCAGCTAATAGTCTTATGACTGTTGTTCTAAATTCATGTTCAGACATATTGCTTATACCTGTTTTATGGAAGTCCATGGCTATGATTTCTTCTTGACCTTTCTTTTGGGAAGAATTCCTCTGCCTTGTCATTTTGGCTAACTATATGTTTTTTTTATTTTTTTAATGTTTATTATTTTGGGGAGAGAGAGACAGAGAGACAGAGAGCAATCAGGGGAGGGATAGAAAGAGAGAGGGAGACACAGAATCCAAAGCAGGCTCCAGGCTCTAAGCTGTCAGCACATACCCCGACTCAGGGCTCAAACCCAGAGATTGCAAGATCATGACCTGAAACAAAGTCGGCTGCCCAACCGACTGAGCAACTCAGGAGCTCCAGTTAAGTATGTGTTTTTGTGTGTATTGGAAACTTGTTGTGTTTCCTGCACCTGAGAGTACTGCTATATTAAAAATGGGTCATACACTGTCGAGAGCCTGGCACTTCAAGAAGTGTTTCTCGTGTGTGGTATGTGCACTCTGCTGTTGTGTTTTGGCTGCTGTTTCCCACTGGTCAGTCCTGTGCTGACCTCCTCTTTGCTTGCACTGGGGAGTGTTTGGACCTTTAACTGGGTGTGCTTTCATTTGTTTGTTAAATAAATCTACATTCCCACCAACAGTGCAAGAGGGTTCCCTTTTCTCCACATCCTAAAAAATTAAAAATAGGTCTACCCTATGACCCAGCAGTAGCACTGCTAGGAATTTACCCAAGGGATATAGAATTGCTGATGCATAGGGGCACTGGTACCCCAATGTTTATAACAGCACTTTCAACAATAGCCAAATTATTGAAAGAGCCTAAATGCCAATCAACTGATGAATAAAGACATTATGGTTTATATATATACACTGGAATACTACTTGGCAATGAGAAAGAATGTAATCTGGCCTTTTATAGCAACGTGGATGGAACTGGAGAGTGTTATGCAAGTTAAATAACCCATCCAGAGAAAGATAGATACCATATGTTTTCACTCTTATGTGGATTGTGAGAAACTTTACAGAAGACCATGGGGAGGGGAAGGGAAAGAAAAAGAGAGGGAGGGAGCTGAACCATAAGAAACTCTTAAAAATTGAGAATAAACTGAGGGTTGATGGGGGGTGTGAGGGAGGGGAAAGTGGGTGATGGGCATTTAGGAGGGCACCTGTTGGGATGAGCACTGGGTGTTGTATGGAAACCAATTTGACAATAAATTTCATGGTAAAAAATATAAATAAATAATAAATAAATAAATAAATAAATAAATAAATCAGCCTTGGGAAAAGGGAAAAAAACTTGATCCCCAAAAAGAGGAAAGGAAAGGGAACAAAAAGAATCAAACAGAAAATATAAAAACAATATGTCTGATTCCAAAACAAAAAGAAAAAAAAGGTAAAAAAAAGAAGAAAAAAGAAAGAAAGAAAAAAAAAGAAGGCTGATTCCCCCCAAAAGAGGAAAGGAAATGAAAAAAGCAAAAAAGAAACTATGAGCTTGATTCCAAAAGAAAAAGAAAAAAGAAGAAAGAAAAGAAAAAATAAAAATAAATTAGTCTGGTCCTGTTACTACCAGAACTGTAGGTATCATTTTCAATCACTTCATTTTCAATATGCTTGGTGCATGCAAGTTACTGCTATGCTGGTCTTTTGGAGGAGATGCCCAATTCATTGATGCAAAAAGGCTTGCCCCAGAAACTAAGCACTTGATAGGCTCTGGGGGATGGGGTTTGGTGTAAGTGTGTTCTACCCACACTGGGGATATTTGTGTTGCTCCCTGATGTCCCACACTGTTGATGTTGGGAGGAAATGGCACCACCCTGGTCTCTCATCCCCTGACAGTGGCCTCATACCCACTGCTGTTTAGACAGCCCTCTCAAAATAGTGAGGGCAGTCAGCTCACCCTGCACCACAACTGTCCTGTATTACTTTTTTATTTTTATTTTTTGGCATGTGTCTGTGCTTCAAAACTGGTAGTGTTTAAGGACCTGTCATCCTGGGACCCACCCCTCTCCTCTGGAGTAGAGCCTTTCCACACTATCTGAAGTGCTTTGTCACTGAAAACCGGTCCGACATCTGCTCAGTGTGCAAAATTTATGGTGTAGTGCCATTAAAAGCAGCAAATTTTATATTCCCTCTCGGTGCACCTGTTTCCCTTGTCAATGAAAGGCATTTTGCTGGCAACTACAGGGTTTTGCCATCGGGGAGGCAATATACGCTCTTCCAAAAGTACTCCAGGAAGGGAATGTTCCCTCCCATTTCTCCCCAGAGATCTCCACACCATGCTAAGCACTCTGGGGCCAGTTCCCTCCTCTCCAGGCGCAAGTGCCACATCTCTGAAGCAGAGAAAGTCACACACTTCCAAAACCTCAGAGTTTGAGCTCCAAAAGGTGTTTACAAAAAATCTATGACAGTCAGTACTTCTCAATCCCCAGTCCATGGGCTAGAGAGGTTTTCCTCTTGTGCAAATCCAATGCCACATTCCTTCAACCCCTCTCTCTTTCTCTCTGTTATTCTCTTCATAGGAAAGGTTTCCTCCTGTCTGTGGAACCACCTTTTTTCTCTCCCTGTATTCACTTCTTTAAACTTCACACCTGCCACACTGTCTCCCTCAACCGTGGAGATCCTTCTGATACTCCACAGATTGATTTTCTGGGTATTCCAAATGATCTGATCTCAATAGAGCTGTGTTTGTTGGACTAGGAAAGCTCAGGGTCCCCCTATTCTCCGCCATCTTAGTTCCTTCTTCAACAAGTATACTTGTTAATGTCAAAATATTCTTCTAGACAAGCATTGCACACTGGAACTGGTTTTTTTTTCAATGATGGAGATGTTCTAAATATGTGTTGACCAATAGTCGCTAGTCATGTGTGGCACTTGAAATATGGCAAAACAACTGAGGAACTAGTTAGAGACTACATTACACACTACAGTTCTAGATGTTGTTGCAAACACAAATATAACAATAATGAGTTAGTATTTATTGTGGGTTGCATTGTATTAACATTTTTTAATATGAAATTTATTGTCAAATTGATTTCCATACAACACCCAGTGCTCATCCCAACAGGTGCCCTCCTCAATGCCCATCACTCACTTTCCCCTCCCTCCCACCCCCCATCAACCCTCAGTTTATTCTCAGTTTTTAAGAGTCTCTTATGGTTTGGCTTCCTCCCTCTCTAACTTGTTTTTTCTTCCCCTCCCCCATGGTCTTGTATTAAGTTTCTCAGGATCCACATAAGAGTGAAAACATATCTCATTATGCACATTCATTACAACTTCCTTATTTTATTGTTTATGGTGGAAGAAACCATGGTTGAAGTAAAATAACCTTTCCAAAGTCACACACTTATTGAATACCAAAAGTTGGCTTTATACCTAGTTATGTATTGAGAGCCGATTTTGGAGCCTGCACTATACATTTTTTTTAAAGTCGGGATTATTGAACTATAGTTTACATATATAATTACATATATAATTCACCATTAGGAGTATACAGTCCTATACATTTTGACATGTATACAGTCACCAAAATGAACACATGGAAAATTCCATCACTCAGGACCCCTGTGTGGCTCAGTCCTTTGAGTGTCCGATTTCAGCTCAGGTCATGATCTCACGGCTTGTGAGTTGGAGCCTCGCGTCAGGCTCTGGGCTGAGTGCTCAAAGCCTGGAGCCTACTTCAGATTCTGTGTCTTCCTCTCTCTGCTGCTCCCCTGCTCACACTTAGTCTCTCTCTCCTTCAAAGATAAACATTTTTAAAAAAAAAATAAAAAAAGAAATTTTCCATCACTCAAAAGTTTATTTTGCCCCTTTGTGAATAATCCCTTGACACACTGTAAGGAATTACTATTCTGTTCTTCTGTACCTATGGTTTTGCCTATTCAAAATGTTCTATAAAGTGCAATATGTGTTATATGTAGCTTATTTGAGTGCAGTTTCTTTACATTCATCAGTGTTGTTTCCTTTATCAGTAGTTGGTTATTTTTTTTTTAATTGCTGTGTAGTGTCCCATTTTATGGGTATGAAACTTTTATCTACTCACAAACTGAAGGTTATCTGTTTTGTTTTTAGTTTTTGTAAACTATGCATACATTTTCTATAAACACCTTTGTACAAGTTCTTGCATGATTACCTTGCACATATCAGAAAACGCCCATCAGTAAGGTTCTGAGTTAAATGATAATTCATATTTAATTTTTTTACATCTAATGTATTATATTTGTATCTTGGTTTTCCACAAGCCAAACTAACCTCTTGCTTATGTAATATTTTGTTCTTTATTTTTTTTTCTTTTTATTTTTCAGGTACGTGTTTTCTTCTTTTTTTTTATTTTTTATAAACTTGTTTTATTTATTTATTTTTTTAAATTTTCTTCCAAATTAGTTAGCATATAGTGCAACAATGATTTCAGGAGTAGATTCCTTAGTGCCCCTCACCCATTTAGCCCATCCTCCCTCCCACAACCCCTCCAATAACCCTCAGTTTGTTCTCCATATTTATGAGTCTCTTCTGTTTTGTACCTCTCCCTGTTTTTATATTATTTTGTTTCCCTTGCCTTATGGTTATCTGTTTTATCTCTTAAAGTCCTGATATGAGTGAAGTCATATGATTTTTGTCTTTCTCTGACTAATTTCACTTAGCATAATACCCTCGAGTTCTATCCACATAGTTGCAAATGGCAAGATTTCATTCTTTTTGATTACCGAGTAATGCTCCATTGTATATATACATATATATACCACATCTTCTATATCCATTCAACCATCGATGGACATTTGAGCTCTTTCCATACTTTGGCCATTGTTGATAGTGCTGCTATAAACATGGAGGTGAATGTGGCCCTTTGAAACAGCACAACTGTATCCCTTGGATAAATGCCTAGTAGTGCAATTGCTGGGTCATAGGGTAGACTCAAAAAACTTTTAGTTTTTGGAGGAAACTCAATACTGTTTTCCAGAGTGGCTGCACCAGCTTGCATTCCCACCAACAATGCAAAAAACATCCTCTTTCTCTGCATCCTTGCCAAAATCTATTGTTGTCTGAGTTGCTACTCTTAGCCATTTTGACAGGTGTAAGGTAGTATCTCAGTGTGGTTTTGATTTGTATTTCCCTGATTATGAGTGATGTTGAGCATTTTATTTATTTATTTATTTATTTATTTATTTATTTATTTAATTTATTGTCAAATTGGTTTCCATAAAACACCCAGTGCTCATCCCAAAAAATGCCCTCTTCAATACCCATCACCCACCCTCCCCTCCCTCCCACCCCCTATCAACCCTCAGTTTGTTCTCAGTTTTTAACAGTCTCCTAAGCTTTGGCTGTCTCCCACTCTAACCTTTTTTTTTTTCTTTCCATTCCCCTATGGTCTTCTATTAAGTTTCTCAGGATCCACATAAGAGTGAAACCATATGGTATCTGTCTTTCTCTGTATGGCTTATTTCACTTAGCATCACACTCTCCAGTTCCATCCACGTTGCTACAAAGGACCATATTTCATTCTTTCTCATTGCCACGTAGTACTCCATTGTGTATATAAACCAAAATTTCTTTATCCATTCTTCAGTTGATGGACATTTAGGCTCTTTCCATAATTTTGCTATTGTTGAGAGTGCTGCTATAAACATTGGGGTACAAGTGCCCCTATGCATCATTATTCCTGTATCCCTTGGGTAAATTCCTAGCAGTGCTACTGCTGGGTCATAGGGTAGGTCCATTTTAATTTTTTGAGGCACCTCCACACTGTTTTCCAGAGCGGCTGCACCAGTTTGCATTCCCGCCAACAGTGCAAGAGGGTTCCTGTTTCTCCACATCCTCTCCAGCATCTATAGTCTCCTGATTTGTTCATTTTGGCCACTCTGACTGGCGTGAGGTGATATCTGAGTGTGGTTTTGATTTGTATTTCCCTGATGAGGAGCGACGTTGAGCATCTTTTCATGTGCCTGTTGGCCATCCGGATGTCTTCTTTAGAGAAGTGTCTATTCATGTTTTCTGCCCATTTCTTCACAGGGTTATTTGGTTTTTGGGTGTGGAGTTTGGTGAGCTCTTTATAGATTTTGGATACTAGCCCTTTGTCCAATATGTCATTTGCAAATATCTTTTCCCATATCATTGGTTGACTTTTAGTTTTGTTGATTGTTTCCTTTGCTTTGCAGAAGCTTTTCATCTTTATGAGGTCCCAGTAATTCATTTTTGCTTTTAATTCCCTTGCCTTTGGGGATGTGTCAAGTAGAAAATTGCTACGTCTGAAGTCAGAGAGGTCTTTTCCTGCTTTCTCCTCTAGGGTTTTGATGGTTTCCTGTCTCACATTCAGGTCCTTTATCCATTTTGAGTTTATTTTTGTGAATGGTGTGAGAAAGTAGTCTAGTTTCAACCTTCTGCATGTTGCTGTCCAGTTGTCCAGCACCATTTGTTAAACAGACTGTCTTTTTTCCAATGGATGTTCTTTCCTGCTTTGTCAAAGATAAGTTGGCCATACATTTGTGGGTCTAGTTCTGGGGTTTCTGTTCTATTCCATTGGTCTGTGTGTCTGTTTTTGTGCCAATTCCATGCTGTCTTGATGATTACAGCTTTGTAGTAGAGGTTAAAGTCTGGAATTCTGATGCCTCCTGCTTTGGTCTTCTTCTTCAAAATTCCTTTGGCTATTCAGGGTCTTTTGTAGTTCCATATGAATTTTAGGACTGCTTGTTCTAGTTTCGAGAAGAATGCTGGTGCAATTTTGATTGGGATTGCATTGAATGTGTAGATAGCTTTGGGTAGTATTGACATTTTGACAATATTCATTCTTTCAACCCATGAGCATGGGACGTTTTTCCATTTCTTTATATCTTCTTCAATTTCCTGCACGAGCTTTGTTATAGGTTTCAGCATACAGATCTTTTACATCTTTAGTTAGATTTATTCCTAGGTAATTTATGTGTCTTGGTGCAATTGTGAATGGGATAAGTTTCTTTATTTGTCTTTCTGTTGCTTCATTATTAGTGTATAAGAATGCAACTGATTTCTGTACATTGATTTTGTATCCTGCGACTTTGCTAAACTCATGTATCAGTTCTAGCAGACTTATGGTTGAGTCTATCAGATTTTCCATTTATATTATATGTCATCTGCAAAAAGTGAAAACTTGACTTCATCTTTGCCAATTTTGATGCCTTTGATTTCCTTTTGTTGTCTGATTGCTGATGCTAGAACTTCCAACATTATGTTAAACAACAGCGGTAAAGGGGACATCCTTGTTGTGTTCTTGATCTCAGGGAAAAAGCTCTCAGTTTTTCCCCATTGAGGATGATATTAGCTGTGGGCTTTTCATAAATGGCTTTTATGATGTTTAAGTATGTTCCTTCTATCCCGACTTTTTTGAGTGTTTTTATTAAGAAAGTTTGCTGAATTTTGTCAAATGCTTTTTCTGCATCGATTGACAGGATCATATGGTTCTTATCTTTTCTTTGATTAATGTGATGTATCACATTGATTGATTTGTGAATGTTGAACCAGCCCTGCATCCCAGGAATGAATCCCACTTGATCATAGTGAATAATTCTTTTTATATGCTGTTGAATTCGATTTGCTAGTATCTTATTGAGAATTTTTGCATCCGTGTTCATCAGGGATATTGGCCTGTAGTTCTCTTTTTTTACTGGATCTCTGTCTCGTTTAAACATCAAAGTAATGCTGGCTTCATAGATTGAGTCTGGAAGTTATCCTTCCCTTTCTATTTTTTGGAATAGCTTGAGAAGGATAGGTATTATCTCTGCTTTAAACGTCTGGTAAAACTCCCCTGGGAAGCCATCTGGCCTGGACTCTTATTTGTTGGGAGATTTTTGATAACCGATTCAATTTCTTTGATGGTTATGGGTCTGTTCAAGCTTTCTATTTCCTCCTGATTTAGTTATGGAAGAATGTGGGTGTTTAGGAATTTGCCCATTTCCTCCAGGTTGTCCAGTTTGTTGGCATATAATTGTTCATAGTATTCCTTGATAATTGCTTGTATCTCTGAGGGATTGGTTGTAATAATTCCATTTTCATTCATGATTTTATCTATTTGGGTCATCTCCCTTTTCTTTTTGAGAAGCCTGGCTAGAGGTTTATCAATTTTGTTTATTTTTTCAAAAAACCAACTCTTGGTTTCATTGTACTCCTCTACAGGTTTTTGTTTTTGTTTTTTTTAGATTCTATATTGTTTATTTCTGCTCTGATCTTTATTATTTCTTTTCTTCTGCTGGGTTTAGGCTGTCTTTGCTGTTCTACTTTTATTTCCTTTAGGTGTGCTGTTAGTTTTATATTGGGGATTTTTCTTGTTTCTTGAGATAGGCCTGGATTGCAATGTATTTTCCTCTAAGGACTGCCTTCACTACATCCCAAAGCTTTTGGATTGTTGTATTTTCATTTTCCTTTGTTTCCATATTTTTTTTTAAATTTATTATCTAATTTCCTGGTTTACCCATTCATTCTTTAGTAGGGTTTTCTTTAACCTCCATGTTTTTTGACGTTTTCCAGACTTTTTCCTGTGGTTGATTTCAAGCTTCATAGCATTGTGGTCTGAAAGTATGCATGGTGTGATCTCAATTCTTGTATACTTATGAAGGGCTGCTTTGTGACCCAGTATGTGATCTGTCTTGAAGAATGTTCCATGTGCACTCGAGAAGAAAGTCTATTCTGTTGCTTTGGGATGCAGAGTTCTAAATATATCTGTCAAGTCCATCTGATCCAATGTATCATTCAGGGCCCTTGTTTCTTTATTGACGGTGTGTCTAGATGATCTATCCATTGCTGTAAGTGGAGTGTTAAAGTCTCCTGCAATTATCACATTGTTATCAAAAAGGTTGCTTGTGTTTGTGAGTAATAATTTTATATATTTGGAGGCTCCCGTATTTGGCACATAGATATTTATAATTGTTAGCTCTTCCTGATGGATAGACCCTGTAATTATTATATAATGCCATTCTTCATCCTTGTTACAGCCTTTAATTTAAAGTCCTGTTTGTCTGATATAAGTATGGCTTCTCCAGCTCTCTTTTGACTTCAGTAGCATGGTAAGTAGTTCTCCATCCCCTCACTCTCAATCTGAAAGTGTCCTAAGGTTGAAACTGAGTCTCTTGTAGACAGCAAATAGATGGGTCTTGTTTTTTTATCCATTCTGATACCCTATGTCTTTTGGTTGGCACATTTAGTCCATTTATGTTCAGTGTTGTTATAGAAAGATATGGGTAGAGTCATTGTGATGTGTGTAGCTTTCATGCTTGTAGCTATGTCTCTGGTACTTTGTCTCACAGGATCCCCCTTAGGATGTCTTTTAGGGCCACTTTAGTGGTGATGAATTCCTTTAGTTTTTGTTTGTTTGGGAAGACCTTTATCTCTCCTTGTGTTCTAAATGACAGATTTGCTGGATAAAGGCTTCTCAGCTGCATATTTTTTCTGTTCCTCACATTGAAGATTTCCTGCCATTCCTTTCTGGCCTGCCAAGTTTCAGTAGAGAGATCCGTCACGCATCTGATTGGTCTCCCTTTATATGTTAGAGCACGTTTATCCCTAACTGCTTCCAGAATTTACTCTTTATCCTTGTATTTTTCCAGTTTCACTATGATATGTCATGTAGAAGATTGATTAAAGTTACATCTGAAGGGAGTTCTCTGTGCGTCTTGTATTTCAGTGCCTTTTTCCTTCCCCAGATCAGGGAAGTTCTCAGCTATTATTTCTTCAAGTACACCTTCAGCACCTTTCCCTCTCTCTTCCTCCTCTGGAATACCAATCATGTGTAGATTATTTCTCTTTAGTGCATCACCTAGTTCTCTAATTTTCCCCTGATTCTCCTGGATTTTTTTTTTATCTCTCTTTTTCTCAGCTTTTTCTTTTCCCATAAATTTATCTTCTAGTTCACCTATTCTCTCCTCTGCCTCTTCAATCTGAGCTGTGGTCATCTTCATTTTATTTTGCAGCTCATTAATAGCATTTTTAGCTCCTCCTGGCTGTTTCTTAGTCACTTGATCTCTGTAGCAACAGATTCTCTGCTGTCCTTTAGACTGTTTTCAAGCCCAGTGATTAATTTTATGATTATTATCCTAAATTCCCTTTCTGTTATAGTATTTAAATCGTTTTTGATCAGTTCGTTAGCTGTTGCTATTTCCTGGAGATTCTTTTGAGGGGAATTCTTCCATTTCATCATTTTCGATAGTCCCTGGAGTGGTGCAGAACTACAGGGCACTTCCCCTGTGCTGTCTTGAATAACTTGCGTTGGTGGGCGAGGCCGCAGTCAGACCTGATGTCTGCCCCCAGCCCACCACTGGGGCCACAGTCAGACTGGTGTGTACCTTCTCTTCCCCTCTCCTAGGGGAGGGATTCACTGTGGGGTAGGGTGGCCCATCTGGGCTACTTGCACACTGCCAGGCTTGTGGTGCTGTGAATCTGGAGTATTAGCTGGGGTGGATTGGCAAGGTGCACTGGGGTGGGAGGGGCAGGCTCAGCTCACTTATCCTTAGGTGATCCACTTCAGGAGGGGCTCTGTGGCACTAGGAGGGAGTCAGACCTGCTGCCAGAGGGATGGATCCACAGAAGCACAGCATTGGATGTTTGTGTGGTGGAAACAAGTTCCCTGACAGGAACTGGTTCCCTCTGGGATTTTGGCTGGGGGATGGGCGAGGGAGATGGCGCTGGTGAGCAGCCTTTGTTCCCCGCTAAGCTGAGCTCTGTCGTTCTTCTGGCGCTCAAAAACTCTCCCTCCCATTGTCCTCCAGCCCTCCCACTCTCCGAGCAGAGCTGTTAACTTATAACCTTCCAGATGTTAAGTACCGCTTGCTGTCAGAACACACTGCATCCGGCCCCTCTGTTTTTACAAGCCAGACTTGGGGGCTCTGCTTTGCCAGCGGGCTGCCCCTCTGCCCTGGCCCCCTCCCACCACTCCATTTAGTGAACACCGCCTCTCCTCCTTCCTACCCTCCTCCGTGGGCCTTTTGTCTATGCCTGTCTCTGGAGAATCCATTCTGCTAGTCTTCTGGCGGTTTTCTGGGTTATTTAGCTAGGTGTGGGTGAAGTCTAAGTTATCAGCAGGACGCAGTGAGCCCAGCGTCCTTCTAAATTGCCATCTTCCCCTCAGAAATCCTGATGTTGAGCATTTTATCATGTATCTGTTGTCTATCTGAATGTCTTCTTTGGAGAAGTGTCTATTCATGTCTTTGGCCATTTCTTCACTGGATTATTTGTTTTTTGGGTGTTGGGTTTGATAAGTTCTTTATAGATTTTGGATACTAACCCTTTATCTGATTTGTCATTTGCAAACATCTTCTCCCATTCTGTCGGTTGCCTTTTAGTTTTGCTGATGGTTTCCTTCGCTGTGTGGAAGCTTTTTATTTTGATGAGGTCCCAGTAGTTCATTTTTGCTTTTGCTTCCCTTGCCTTGGAGACGTGTCGACTAAGAAGTTTCTGTGGCTAAGGGCGAAGAGTTTTTTGCCTGCTTTCTCCCTGAGTATTTTGATGTCTTCCTGCCTTACATTTAGGTCTTTCATCCGTTTTGAGTTGATTTTTGTGTATGGTGTAAGAAAGTGGTCCAGGTCCATTCTTCTGCATGTCGCTGTCCAGGTTTCCCAGCACCATATGCTGAAGATACTGTCTTCATTCTGTTGGATATTCTTTCCTGCTTTGTCAAAGATTACCTGGCCATATGTTTGTGGGTCCATTTTTGGGTTCTCTATTCTGTTCCATTGATCTGCGTGTCTGTTCTTGTGCCAGTACCATACTGCCTTGATGATTACAGCTTTGTAGTATAGCTTGAAGCCTGGGAGTGTGATGCTTCCTGCTTTGGTTTTCTTTTTCTAGATTGCTTTGGCTATTCGGGGTCTTTTCAGGTTCCATACAAATTTGAGGATTATTTGTTCTAGCTCTGTGAAGAATACTGGTGTTATTTTAATAGGGATTGCACGGAATATGTAGATTGCTTTGGGTAGTATTGTTATTTTAACAATATTTGTTCTTCCTATCCAGGAGCATGCAATCTTTTTCCATTTACTTTTTTTTTTTTTTTTTTGGTGTCTTCTTCAATTTCTTTCATAAGCTTTCTATAGTTTTCAGTGTATAGATTTTTCACCTCTTTGGTTAGATTTATTCCTAGGTATTTTATGGTTTTTTGTACAACTGTAAATGGGATCAATTCCTTGATTTCTCTGTCACTTCATTGTTGGTGTATAGGAATGCAACTGATTTCTGTGCATTGATTTTATATCCTGCAACTTTGCTGAATTCATGAATCAGTTCTAGCAGTTTTTTGGTGGAATCTTTTGGGTTTTTCCATATAGAGTATCATGTCATCTGCGAAGAGTGAAAGTTTGACCTCCTACTGGCCGATTTGGATGCCTTTATTTCTTTGTGCTGTCTGATTGCAGAGTCTAAGACTTCTAATACTATGATAAATAACAGTGGCAAGAGTTGACATCCTTATCTTGTTCCTGACCTGAGGGGGAATGCTCTCGGTTTTTCCCCATTGAGGATATTAGTGTTGGGTCGTTCATATATGGCTTTTATGATCTCGAGGTATGCTCTTTCCATCCTTACCTTCTTGAGGGTTATTATCAATAAAGGATGCTGTATTTTGTCAAATGCTTTCTCTGCATCTGTTGAGAGGATCATATGGTCTGTGTTCTTTTTTTTATTGATGTGATGAATCACGTTAATTGTTTTGTGGGTATTGAACGAGCCCTGCATCCCAGGTATAAATCCCACTTGGTCGTGGTGAATAAATTTTTTAATGTATTGTTGGAGCTGGTTGGCTAATATCTTGTTGAGAAATTTTTGCATCCATGTTCCCTATTTACCAGGGAAACTGATGTATAGTTATCCTTTTTAATGGGGTCTTTGTCTGGTTTTGGAATCAAGGTAATGCTGGCTTCATAGAAAGAGTTTGGAAGTTTTCCTTCCATTTCTATTTGTTTGGAACACCTTCAAGAGAATAGGTGTTAAAATTAAACACATACACACACACACAAGATCTAATAAATGATGCTTTATCCAAGGTGTGTTTTGGTCTGGGTGTCAAAAGTGCTTTGACAGAGTAGAGAAAAAAAAGAGGGGAAAAAAAGGAAATCATTTGAGAATTTGAAAAAAATGAGTACAGTGAAGTAGACTAAAATGAGATGATGGGAATAAAATGAATTTGAAAAAATTTACACAAAAGCAAAAAATATAGTAGAAAAAATTAAAGAAAATATTTTTAATAAAACTTTAAAAAAATGAATTTTTTCTCTTTCTGTATTCAAGAAACTGAAAAGAAACTTAAAGGAGACAAAAAGAGAAAAGAAAAAAAAGAAATCATTTGAAAATTTGAAAAAAAAGTGAATACACTGTATTAGACTAAAATAATAACATGTAAGTAAAATAGAATTTGAAAAAAGCATACAGGCAAGCAAAAAATATATTAAAAAGTTAAAAAATATTTTCAATAGAAATTGAAAGTAAAAATGAAGTTTTTCTCTTTGTGTATTCAAGAAAAGAAGTAAAAAAGAGAAAAAAAGAGAGAAAATTGAATAGATAGACCTGCTTACAGATTGAAATAGGACTGAAATTACTTTGTTTGCCCCTAGAAGTCAGGGTATGTAGTGCTTTATGGTTCATAAACTAAGCAGGCGGTGAGACTGGTGTTCTTGAAGAGTCAGGTTGGCCCAGTTGTGACAGGGCTCAGTATAAGGGCTCCGTTCTCCATTAGATGGCACTGCTTGCCTACTGGGGTGGAATGTTTTGGCACTTGCAGGTGCATATGCACATGTGCAGAAACGGTGAAAATGGCATCACCCAGCTACCCAGTCTCTAGTATCATAACTCTGCTCTTTCTGATCACCAATCGTGCACCCCTCCTCTGTCTTCAGCTTTTGTCAACTCTGCACTTCTCCACTGTCCGTGACCAAGCCCCAGACAGTACCTCTCTCCTGAATTTTGTCACAGATGTAGCTGTTTTCCCTGGCCCCTTACTTCTGAAGGATTGCGGCTTTGAGCCATTCTTCCCCTCTGTGGGAGGGTCTCACCAAGCAATGGCCGAATGCTGGCTGCACCCAGGAATGCTTGCAGGACCCTGCTGCTGCTGGTGCCCTGAGACTGTGGCCAGGTGCCAGCTCGCCCCAGAAAAGTTCGCGAGATAGTGTAGCAGCGGCTTTTCAGGGATTATGGAAAATCACAACACACATCTGGCACCAGGCTTCACCCTTAACAACTTTGTTCCAGCACCAGCGAATGTGGCCATTTTCTGGGGTCTGCTGGGACCAGGTGGCTTTAACAGTCTCCACCAAATGTCCTTCCAGCAGTGGAACCGCTTTTCCCCATGTGGCCCAAGAACCTTCTTGACCCCACTCTGTTCCTGGGGATTCACCCTTCCCACCAGAGCACCTCCAGGTATCAAGCTGCCGAGTTGCAGATTTTGCATTCCCTATTTACAGTCTTAATGTAATTTAAACCCTCTACTTTCTCCTTTCTCCTTTTTTAATTTAAATCCCTGGGGCTGTTTCCAATTTTCCACTTTCTCTCCAGCTGCTTTTGAGGAGGGGTGTTTTTCCTGTATTCTACCCCCCCCACCCCAGTCTCCGTCTTCTCTCCACCTGCAAAAGCAGCTCCCTGCCCGCCACCAGCTTCTCTCTCCACAAGTTCACCTCTCCACGCCATGTACCTGCTGAATTCTGTGGTTAAGGTTGTGCAGATTGTTGTGTTAATCCTCCAGTCAGTTTTCTAGGTGTGTAGGATGGTTTAGTGTTGGTCTGGCTGTGTTTCATGGATGCGAGACACACAAAAATCTTCCATGCTGTTCTGCCATCGTCCATATTTAATTTTATTAGACAATGCCAAACTGTTATCCTAAGTGGTTGTATCATTTTGAATTCCCATGACAATGACCTAAAGTTCCACTTGATTCATATTAGGGTCAGAAATTGGTATTGTTGGTTTTTTAAAAGAAATTTATTTTAGGCATTCCAATGTTGTTATCTAATTATTATTGATTTGCATTTTCTGAATGACTATGGATACTGAGCATCTTTTTATGGACTTGTTTGCTATATTTATATATTTGGTTAACTGTCTTCTAGAGCTTTTGTCATTTGCTATTGGGTTAATTTTTCTCATTATTCAGTTTATGTATTTTTGATATAATTTCTTCATCAGATATGTCATTTTCAAATATTTTATGTATGTTTTTGAGTTGTATTTTCATATTTTAACAGGGTTTTTATAAGAACCAAAGTTTTAAATTTTGATGAAGCCCAACTTATCAATTTTTTTTAAATTAAATGATTTTTTTTCATTTTATCTAAGAAATATTTGCTTTATCCAAGGTCACATTATTTTATCCTATGTGTTTTAAAATATTTTATGTTTTGGGGGCACCTGGGTGGCTCAGTTCGTTAATTGCCTGACTTCGGCCCAGGTCATGATCTCACGGCTTGTGAGTTTGAGCCCCACATCGGACTCTTTGATGACAGCTTGGAGCCTAAAGTCTGCTTCAGATTCTGTCTCCCTCTCTCTCTGCTCATCCCTCAGTGGCACTATGTCTCTCTCTCAAAAATAAACATTAAAAGAATTCTTAAAAATTGTTATAGTTTTGTGTTTTACTATAGGTCTAGTATACAGTTGATCCTTGAACAATGTGGGGACTAAGGACACTGACCCCCTACACAATCCAAAATCTGTGTATAAATTTTGACTCCCCCCAAACTTAACTATTAATAGCATACTATTGACCAGAAGCCTTACCAAGTAAACAGTTGATTAACACGTATTTTGTATATGTATTGCATATTGAATTTTTGTAATAAAGAAAACTAGAGAAAAGAAAATGTTAAGGAAATACACTACTGTACTGTATTTATCTAAATAAATCAATGTATAAGTAAACATACACAGTTCAAACCCATGTTGGTCAAGGGTCTGCTAATTGTATTAATTGGCTAGGGTGGTTATAACAAAGTACCACAAACTGGTTGGGTTAAACAACAGAAATTAACTTGTTCACAGTTCTGGTGGCTGGAAGTCTAAACTCCAGGTGTCAGCACAGTTTACTTCTTTTGATGGGTATGAGGGAATGATTTATTCCATGCCTGCCTTCTTGGGTTATAGACAGCTTTCTCTGTATGTCTTTGCACATATTCTTACCTTTATGCATGTCCTTGTGTACAAATTATTCCCTTTTGGAAGTATACTAGTTATATTGGGTTAAAGCCCACCCTAATTGACCTCATTTAATCTTGATTATATCTATAAAGACCCCATATCCAAATAACTTCATATTTTAAAGTACTGAATATTAGGACTTCAACATATGAATTTGTGGTTGGCACAGTTCAACATATAACACTCCATCTTCTGCTCCCCTGAATTCATGTCCTTCTCACACGGAAAGTACATTTTCCCTATCCAAACATCCCCAAAGTCTTAACACATTTCAACATCAACTGTAAATCTAATACCTTTTCTAAATCCATCTAAATTGGCTGTGGGTGAGATCTGGGAATGACTCATTCTGAGGCAAAATTCCTCTTCAGCTGTTACCCTGTGAAACCAGACAAGGTATTTGCTTCCAAAATAAAATGGTGAGACAGGGTATTGTAAAAGTGAGATATCAGAAGGAATAAAGGGGTCAATGGGTAACAAGCAAATCAGAAACCTAATATGAGAAATTTAAGTAAATTTTAAGTCTTGAGAATAATGTTTTTTGGCTCCATGCTTTGTCTTCTGTGCCCACCAGATGGCAAGCCCACCCCTTTTTCCTGGATAGTGGCCTCACGTCCTCAGCCTGTACCTTCTTGGCATGAGGTGGCATTGGCAGTTTCACCAGGCTCTGCATCTATGACTCTGTCCTCAAAGTCATTCTTCCTTTATTTTGTACCATCTCTGTTTTCTTCAATTGAGGCTGTAATTGTTTTTCATGGTTTAACATTCTCAAAAACTTTGCTATCCTTTCTTGCAGTTCATGAAATCCAAGCCATCAAACAAAATGTTCTTCCTCCACGTATCTCTCCTATATAACCAAATTTCTATTCCTTGCTTTTGCTAAGATGGTGTATTGGATCCATGAGTCATAGGCCTATTCTCTTTAGCACACAGCTGTCCAACCATGCAATTGGCTTCGTTTCTAGAGATACTCTCTGGTTAGGCTGAGAATTTTCCAGATCTTCAAGTTCTGGTTCCTATTTGCTCAGTAATTCCACTTTAATTTACATTTGTCATCTCTCATTTAACTATAAGTAGCAAGAAAAAACGAGGCTGCACCTTTAGCACTTTTGTTTAGTAATCTCAGCTAAATAACCCAAGTTCATTGCTTACAACTTCTTTTCATCCAATAGAATATAATTCAAACGAGTTCTCTGCTACTCTATAATAAGGATCACATTTCCTCCCATTTCCAATAACATCTTCCTCATTTTCATTTGTGATCTTACCAGAAACATTTTTAAAACTCATATTTAAAATATTCTGTTTATGGCAAAATATGTACTCTTTAAGATGATAGAATCTTTATAACTATCATCTCTTGTTTTTGAACTTTTACCAGAGTAACTTCCAACATTTATACTTCAACCAACAGTCCCTTCACAGCAATCTAGGCTTTTTCTAATATGCATTGTGAATTATTTTCAGCCTCTTCTCATAACCTAATTACAAAGCCACTTCTGTATTTTTATGTTTGTTACAGCAGAGCTCCACATCCAGGTACCAAAGTCTATGTAAATTTGCTATAGCTGCCATAACAAGTACTACAGACTAAGCAGCTTAAACAACCCAGATGTATTATTTTACATTTCTGAAGGCTAGAAATTAGAACCAAGGTTTTGGCATGAAAAGATACCCAAAATTGCTGATAATCAAGGAAATTCAAATGAAAACTACAATAAAATATCATCTTAAGCCTGTCAGAATGACTAAAATCCAAAAACACAAAAAAGGAGCAAGTGTTGGAGAGGATGTGGTAAAAAAAGGAACCCTCATGCAGTATTGATAGGAATGTAAATTGATACAGTCACTGTGGAAAACAGAATGGAGGTTATTCAAAAAAGTTAAAAATAGAAATACCATATTATTCAAAAATTACACTATTGGGTATTTACCCAAAGAAAATGAAAACACTAACTCAAAAAGATACATGGACCCTCTTTTTTTGTATCAATTTTTAATTTACATTATAGTTAGTTAACATATAGTGTAATACTGGTTTCAGGAATAGAAATTAGTGATTCATCACTTGCATATAATACCCAGGGCACATCGCAACTGCCCTCCTAAATATCCATTACCCATTTAGCCCATCCCCTGCCTACCCACCCTCCATCAACCACTAGTTTTTTCTCTATAGGTAAGAGTTTCTTATGGTTTGCCTACCTCTCTTTTTTCTTCCCTTCCCATATGTTTATCTGTTTTGTCTCTTAAATTCCACATATGAGTGAAATCATATGGCATTGGTCTTTCTCTGACTGACTTATTTAGCTTAGCATAATACATTCTAGCTCCATCCATGTCTATGCAAATTTCAAGATTTCATTCTTTTTGGTGGCTGAGTAATATTCCAGTGTGTGTGTGTGTGTGTGTGTGTGTGTGTATACACATATATATATATATATATACATACATACACACCACTTCTTCTCTATCCATTCATTGGTTGATGGATATTTAGGCTCTTTCCATAATTTGACTATTGCTGATAATGCTGGTACAAACAATGGTATGCATGTGCCCCTTCAAATCAGTGTGTTTGTATCCTCGAGTAAAAACCTAGTAGTGCAAGCACGGGGTTGTAGGGGAGGTTTATCTTTAACTGTTTTCCACAGGAGCTGCACCAGTTTGCATTCCCACCAACAGTGTAAGAGGGTTCTCCTTTCTCTGCATCCATGCCAATATCTTTGTTTTCCTGTGTTGTTAATTTTAGCCATTCTGACAGGTGTGAGATGGTGTCTCATTGTGGTTTTGATTTGTATTTCTCTAATGATGAGTGAGAATAGCATCTTTTCATGTCTGTTAGCCATCTGGATATCTTCTTTGGAAAAGTGTCTATTCATGTCTTTTGTCCATTTCTTCACTGGATTTTTTTTTGGGGGGGTGTTGAACTTGATAAGTTCTTTGTAGATATTGAATACTAACCCTTTAGCAGATATGTCATTTGAAAATACCTTCTACCATTCTGGAGGTAGCTTTTTAGTTTTGGCGATTGTTTCCTTCCCTGTGTAGAAGCTTTTTTTGATGAAGTTTCAAAAGTTCACTTTTGCTTTTGTTTTCCTTTCCTCCAGCTACGTGTCTAGTAAGAAGTTGCTCTGGCCAATGTCAGAGAGGTTGCTGCCTGTGATCTCCTCTAGGATTTTAATGGTTTCCTGTCTCACATTTATGTCTTTCATTTATTTTGAATTTATTTTTGTGTATGGTGTAAGGAAGTGGTCCAGTTTTATTCTTCTTCATGTTGCTATCCAGTTTTCCCAACACCATTTGTTGAAGAGACTTTCTTTTTTCCATTGGGTATTCTTTTCTGCTTTATCAAAGATTAATTGATCATACAGTTGTAGGTTCATTTCTGGGTTTTTTATTCTGTCCCATTTATCTGTGTCCATTTTTGTACAAGTACTATACTGCCTTGATGACTAGTGCTTTGTAATATACCTTAAAGTCTGTAATTGTGATGCCTCCAGGTTTGCTTTTATTTTTCAAGATTGCTTTGGATATTTGGGGACTTTTGTAGGTCCATACAAATTTTAGGATTGTTTGTTTTAGCTCTGTTCAAAACACTGGTGGTATTTTGATAGGGATTGCATTAAATATGTGAGTTGTTTTGGATAGTATAGACAAATTCAACAGTTATTTTTCTTCTCACCCACGAGCATGGCATGTTTTTCCATTTCTTTGTGTCTTCTTCAATTTCTTTAGTCAGTGTTTTATAGCTTTCAGAATATAGGTCTTCAACCTCTTTGGGTAGGTTTATTCCTAAGTATCTTAAGGTTTTTCGTGCAATTGTAAATGAGATTGATTCCTTGATTTTTCTTTATGTTGCTTCCTTGTTGGTGTATAAAATTGCCACAGATTTCTCTACGTTGAATTTGTATCCTGCAAATTTGCTGAATTGTGTACCACCTCTAGCAGTATTTTGGTGGAGTCTTTTTTTCTTCTCCTCCCCCATGGTCTTCTGTTAAATTTCTCGGGATCCACATATGAGTCAAAACATATGGTATCTGTCTTTCTCTGTATGACTTATTTCACTTAGCATAACACTCTCCAGTTCCATCCACGTTGCTACAAAAGGTCATATTTCATTCTTTCTCATTGCCAAGTAGTATTCCATTGTGTATATAAACCACAATTTCCTTATCCATTCATCTGATGAATGGATATACTTCAATTTAAAAACAGAACATTTTTTTCATATCCTTCCTTATCCCTGCTGAGTCCGTAAAAATAAATTCACACAAATATTTACCTGGGAATGTAGTCTGTTTTCCAGGAATACATGGTACAGAAGATAAAATATTACATAGGTCAGTTACTCAACTCTAAACAGTAGATATTCCAATACAGTGGATGTGGCTTTCTCAAACATTTTTACATAAAATTATTTTATGCCTTCAGGTGGTAGAGTTCTTAAAAGACTGAATCAACAGGTATTTAAATATTTCATCTTCTCTTCCTTATTTTACAAGAATATTTTCAATATCCTGGTTATATTTGATGATCAAACTTCTTTACAAGGACTGACAAAAATTTTCCAATTGAAAGGAATTCACTTTAAATTATCATACACGGGGTGCCTGGGTGGCTCAGTCGGTTGAGCGTCCGACTTCAGCTCAGGTCACGATCTCGCGGTCCGTGGGTTCGAGCCCCGCATCGGGCTCTGGGCTGATGGCTCGGAGCCTGGAGCCTGCTTCCGATTCTGTGTCTCCCTCTCTCTCTGCCCCTCCCCCATTCATGCTCTGTGTTTCTTTGTCTCAAAAATAAATAAATGTAAAAAAATTATCATACACATTTTCATAGAAAATTATAAATCGATATGAAGAGCTGGACTATATGGGAGAAAATGCATGATACAAAGTGTGAGATTTAAAAAGCTAAAACTGTGCAGCCACTATGGAAAGCAATATGGAGGTTCCTCAAAGAATTAAAAATAGAATTACCATATGTTTCAGTAACTCCATTACTGGGTACATACACAGAGAATACAAAAACACTAATTTGAAAAGATATATGCAGACATATATGTATTGCAGCATTATTTACACTAGGAAAAATATGGAAGTAACCCAACTGTCCATTGATAGATAAATGGATAAAGAACATGTGATATGGATTATTACTCAGCCATAAAAAAATAAAATTTTGCCATGTGCAACAACATGGATTGATCTACATGGCATTATGCTAAGTTAAATAAGTCAGAGTAAGACAAATTCAATATGATTTCACTCGTGGAATTTAATAAACATAACAAATTTAAAAAATGTGAACAAAAAAAACAGAGACATATAGAACAAACTGGTGGTTTCTGGAGAGGAGGAGGTTGGAGCGATCAGTGAAATAAGTGAAGGGGATTAAGAATACACTTATGATAAGCATTGAGTAATGTATACAATTGATGAATCACTATATAGTACACCTGAAACTAATATAACACTGTACATTAATTATACTGGAGTTTTAAAATAAATAAAACTACAAAAAAGTAAAGTGTGTTTCTTCTACACAACAAAAACATTTTTACTTTTTTAATATGAAAATTATTGTCAAATTGGTTTCCATACAACACACAGTGCTCATCCCAACAGGTGCCCTCCTCAATACCCATCACCCACACTCCCCGCCCTCCCACCCCCCATCAACCTTCAGATTGTTCTCAGTTTTTAAGAGTCTCTTATGGTTTGGCTCCCTCCGTCTCTAACTTTTTTTTTCCCCTTCCCCTCCATTTTTAAAATTAAAAGCCAGAACTGAACCTAAGTCATGATGAGAGATGACTCTGTATACATTAAAAAAATGACCTAATAGATGTTGTAAGTAAAATTAAAAACATGAAGGAATACAACTTTAGTGGAAAATTCCATGTGGATTCTATAAATGAGCAAATATAAATACCTTTTTCCTAAAATTGCCAAAACTTTTCATTTTAAAATGTATATATTTCTAAATAACTGGAGTAGAATTGAGAGTTAGATGAAACATAAGTTAGTTATATGTGAGAAATCGAATAGTAAAGTACAGAATGTTGAAACTACTTATGAAAAATCTGGAACTCCAAATATTGCCTTTTAATTTTGCATAATATCATCTACACATATATTTGGCTATTTAAAGATCAATATTAATAATAGTTTACATCTATATACAGTTGACATAAAACATATTTAATATATAATATCAATTAAACATCAGAAAATTTCTACAAAGTAGTTCAAACTAGGCTTGAATCATTGAAATAAGTATATATATATTACACTATGTAAAAGACACATTTATTTTATATCTCTACGATATTATATATCATAGATAAAAACAAACAGAAACACAGAAATTTTTTACATAACAGTGACTACTGCATTTTTCTATTTTATTCAAAATTAACAAAATAGAGTAGTATATTTGGCACTCAATCAACAAATAATGCTCATTGAGCTCATATATTGTTTCTGGCTATATGATAGTTTCTCTAATACACATTATCTAAATTAGTTTTCCCAGTAATTCTAAAGGAATTGAAAGTTGTCTCATTTGGCAGATAAGGAAAGTGAAATAAGTAGAAGTTAATATCTTGGGCCATTCACATTAGTAATTGTGGGACCAGAGTTCAAGACAAAAGTTTTCATTATAAGCTAATGTTTTAATACACTAGCTTACTTCAGGATACAATGTTTCAAACTAGATTTTTTAAGTAAAAAAAAAATTCCTGATTCTGTTTTCAGAAATTACATTTTTAAAATAATACTTGTATTTGAGATGTATTTTATGGCAGGGAAGGTACTTTTTATAATGATATTTGGTTACTTTATGTGTGCTTAACATTTGCCATGTGAGGGCTGATACAAATGTTACCAATATTGGTAGAAAATAAATGATTATTTGTGTTTGCAAAAACAAACTTATTTTTTTAAGTTTATTTAAATTCTAGTTAGCTAACATACAGTGTAATATGACTTTCAGAAGTACCATACAGTGATTCAATACTTCCATAAAGCACCCTGTGCTTCACAAGTGCACTCCTTAATCCCCATCACCAATTTAACCCATATCCCCACCCACTTCCCTCCTGGTAACCATTAGTTTCTTCTCGATAGTTAAGAGTCTGTTTTTTGGTTTACTTCTTTCTATTTTTTTTCCTTTTACTTGTTTGTTTTGTTTATTAAATTCCATATATGAGTGAAATTAAATTTTGTCTTTCTCTGAGCAACTTGTTAGCAAAATACTTAGCTTAATACTCTTAGCATAATACTCTAACTCCATCTATGTTGTAAATGGCAGGACTTCATTCTTTTTTAAGGGTGAGTAATATTCCATTGTATAAATATGCCAAAACTTCTTTATCCATTCATCAGTCAATAATTTGGCTATTGTAGATAATGCTGCTATAAGCATTGGAGTGCAAGTATCCCCTTGAATTAGTATTTTTGTATTTTGAGGTAAATATGTAGTAGTTCAATTGCTGAATTATAGGACATTTTTAACTTTTTGGGGAACCTCCATACTCTTTTCCAGAGTGGTTGCACCAGTTGCATTACCATCAACAGTGAAGAGGGTTCTCCCTTCTCCACATCCTCATCAACACCTGTTGTTTCCTGTGTTACTGATTTTAGTCATTCTGATAGGTGTGAGAAAATATCTCATTGTAGTTTTGATTTGCATTTCCCTGTTGATGAGTGATGTTGAGCATCTTTTCATGTGTCTGTTGGTCATCTGTATGTCTTCTTTGGAAAAATGTCTATTCATGTTTTCTTCTCATTTTTTGATTGGATTATTTGGGGGGTGTGTTGAGTTTTACCAATCAACAAAATTAAAAGGCAAGCTACAGAATGGGAGAAGATATTTGCAAATTACATATTCAATGAAAAGTTAGTCCCCAATATACATACTTTTCTTAATGTCCCCAATATCATATTTTTCCTTTTCCTATTTTTTACATGTTTATTTATTTTTGAGAAAGAGCAAGTGGGGGAGGGGCAGCAAGAAAGGGCGAGATAGAATCTGAAGCAGGCTCTTTGAGGTCAGCGCAGAGCTCAACATGAGGTTTAAACTCACAAAGTGTGAGATCATGACCTGAACTGAAATCAAAAGTCAGTTGCTTAACTGACTGAGCCACCCAGGCACCCCCTCCTTTTTCTATTTTTTTGAATATAATTTCAGGAATCATTCTTCAAAATCTGAGTACAATATTAGAAATAAAGTCTATTACATATTAAGCTTGCTTGATTTTTTTTTAAATATGAAATTTATTGTCAAATTGGTCTCCATACAACACCCAGTGCTCATCCCAACAGGTGCCCTCCTCAATGCCCTCCCACCCCACATCAGGGACAAATGGTCCATTGTTATGGGATTAGTCTTCCCCATATGAGCTCTTTGGTGTGAGGGCTCATTTCTCTGCCCTCTCTGTGCAGGCAGCTCCATTGCTTTTCTGGGTAACCTCCCTCCATATTTCTGACCTTCATAAAATTTCATATGCAATCTCTTTTCTCTATTTAGTTGTGGAGTTTGATCTATTATCCTCTGGATTGACTTGGATGTGGATGATATCTAGTTGTAAACATGGGATGGGGTCAGCTCAAGGGTGTCCTACTTTGCCATCTTCCCAATCTATTTCCTCATTAGCTGTTGTTTGAGATACTTCAGTACTTTAGCAAATATATCCAGGTCCCATCAGGAAAGTTGAATTTTGCTTCATATCTCCCTCTAAATACTTGACCTATGACACTTAACTGTGAGACTATTTCCTCATCTTCAAAAGGAAGAGATTGAACTAGGTAGTTCTGAAATGTCTTTGTAATGTTAGCATATTTTGATTCTTTACTACATTAATATTATTTTCTGAATTTGTTTGCTGATATTTTTTTCAATGATATCATACAGATAGCATTTGGTTGAAAAAATGCATAGATATTGGAACTTTCTATCTTTTCTATGAATTAAAAATATATGGGAACTCTTGCTCATTAATTGTCTTAGTGTCATTGCATAAGACACATTTTATCTGGAATTCTGCCTATAACATATTTTGCTGACTTTTGCTTTTCACAGTACAAATCTATATATTGTTCACAAAAATCTACTACTTGCACTACCAATAATTAAACAACAAATAATTCAATAATTGTCATACTCAGGATCCAGTCTGGATTAATAGAGTAGTTGATGTAAATTCTGGACACTTTTCCTGATACGTCTTGGGTTATGAGGCACTCAGCCCTGGCAGTCCTTTGGTTTATTTAAATCATTCCCATCATATTTTCATCCTAGAGTTACCCTTTGATGGTGGGCAGGTCATTGAAGGCCTGGAATTCTGTAAAGCTAAATATGGCAAGAAAATCTCTGGGATCACCTATATAATGTACAAATGTATATCTTCAATTCTGAAACTAAAGCAATTTCTTCCAGATTATTTCTTTGCCATAATTTATAGATGGGCTAATGTAGTGAAATGTTCACTTCATTTGGAGTTTTCCATGCATTGTAAAGAGTACAGAATGGCAAAATAGAAACTTATTGATTATCCCAATACCTAACACAGTTAGATATTCTAGGCTTTACTTACTTCCCCTTACACCTTTCATAAGGGTAAACCGTACCCTTTAGAATCAGATTCTTGTGATGATGGCAGTGATTTTCTTTTTACCACAACTAATATATGTCTTATTTTCCTTGATTTGTATTTGCATGGGAGAATAGATTTAATTGAATTCTAAAAGGCTGTGTTTTAGTTTTTTCATTTTTTCAAAATTTTATTTAAATTCTAGTTAATATGCATATGCCTGCAATAAACAGTGTTTTAAATTGGCCAGTTTTTTTTTCCTTTTTGGCCCATGGCACCAGTGCACCAATAGATGGTTAGGAATTTAGGCATTATATACAAATAATTAAGTTGAATTCAGTAGATATTTTGGAGGACATTACTGGAGTATGGCTTGTTCCATTTTTAGTATACATTTTCCTATATATCTTTATGATACTGCCTGGTATAGACTTCCTAGGAGAAATAATTTCAAACTTAAGCACTCAAATTTTCTCCTTGAGTTTTTTATTTCTACCTATTTATACCATTATACAGAGTTTTAAAAATAATTGCTTCATATCAATACAAAAGAATGTAATTATACTACAGGGGGTGGTATACATTCAGAGGTTTCATGCCATGTTTTCATTTATTTGGTCTCTCAATGTAAAATCATAAGGAAGGCAAAAGGTGGAAAGAGAATCTGAAATAATCCCCCCCATCTTTCCCCCTCACTTCTAAGATAATTCTCACAGCCAAGTCAGTTCATCCTTTAGCAGAAGTCCCTACAGTAATAGTCACTGGAAAGTATTTTCATCAAGTATTTCACAGATTTTCTTCTGACAATATTATTTTAGATGGAATTTAATATACATTTAATGATTTTTTTGAGTATTAAACTGTCCATTGTAAGATGAAGTAATAACAGGAGTTGAAAATTACTTTGCTAAAGGATATTATTCATAAATCAGACATGGGTTTTCTTTTGGCTTGTGCTATGCAGAACAAACCTGTTAAACAAATGTATACAGCTTTCAGTTACATTAAGAAATGGTCCCCACTATAAAAGGAATGGTTCTGATTTTAGGTATAACAGCTGCAGCAATGGCTGAGGCAATGAAGCTGCAGAAGATGAAGCTTATGGCAATGAACACTCTTCAGGGAAATGGAAACCAAAATGGGGCTGAATCAGAGCCTGATGATCTTAATTCTAATACAGGTGAGTGTCTTCAGGATTACAAGGCAGGTGAGTCTTACTAAAATATTCTGAGATTGGAGAGAGGAGGGATGAGGGAGAGAAGAGAGAATCACTTGTATATGTTGATTAAAAGCAGTTATTGCAGAAGGATGCTTAACCCTCTCTCTAACTAGTACAGTGAAACTAGAAAACCATTACAGGTTATAATTACATTTCAGGAAACATTCAGTTATCTTCATTTTTTTGGTAGTGGAATTAATTACTAATTTTTATAGTGCTATTTTACCTTCTGCCTGTGAAAGGATGTTCCCTTCAGTTTCAGCTTATGCTTCTTCAGCTTTCTCTAAACAATCTGCCACTTAGAGGCATGTCTGAGAATCCACCTTGGCTCAGCTGCAGTCACTTTAGGTGGAGTGCCACCTCCTTAGCTAAGTAAAGGTGCTGGCATACTTAGGTCATTGGAAGGGGCTAAAGAAAAGAGGTAGAACAAGTAGAAAAAAAAGAAAAAAGGAAGGAATAGAACAGAAAGAGGCCTGTGGAGTCGAATATACCCTCTCTTCTTGCCATTTGTTTTTCCTCCTTTACCATGTGATAATTATACTTTGGTTTTGATCATAAGACCACCCCTCAGATCTCTTTTGGAAGTAACTTGGATTTTAACTATCAACATGCATTAACGGATGCATAAATAAATGAATAAGTTTTAATTTTAGTGGAAAATGAGAAAGGGTAACCAAAAATGGTCTTAGGAGCCATAGATTTCCAATCTAACTCTGCAGCTAAATTCAATGTAATGTGATAGACATATTGGTAGCAGTATTATCTCTGTTCTTTTAGGCTCCTAAAAGTGTAAGCATGGTGGAGTTTATCTTGGAGGGGAAAAATGTTAATTAAAGAGGGAAATAATTGACTCAGATCAGTAGGATAAACCTCCTTGACTTTAATATAGCATAGCTCTACTCATCTAAAATTGAAATGATCATGGCGAACTATAGAGTGGGAGTTGTTCTTCAACCAGTTCTCACATTCAGGAATCAATGGAAAAAAATGCATTCTTTTACTGAATTTGTTTTAGCTGGAAGCAACACATAGATAATACTAAAATTAAAACTAAACAAAGAACAATAACAACACTAAGAAGTTACCAGTTATTAGGTACTAATTATCTCCCATGTTTCTTCTTTAGTTCCAAACATTTTTTATTTAGATATAATTAGCATATAACATTGTGTACGCTTAAAGTGCACAATGTGTTGGTTTCTTATATATTGCAATATAATTAACATGATAGTGTTAACTAACACCTCCATAATGTCACATTATTTTTTGTGTGTGTGGTGAGAAACGGTAAGATCTAGTATCTTAGCAACTTTCAAGTGTATAATACAGTATAGTTAACTATAATCTCAGTGTTGTGCAGAATTTATTCATCTATCTTTTGTGTTACTTAATTCTTACCAAATTTCGAGAAGGAAAAGCATTTTCAATACTCCCATATGCAGATCAGGAAACACAGGCACAGTATGTTTCAGCTTTGCTCATATTCAGGAAGATAGAAACTAGCAGAGCTATGTTTCAGTCTCCTGTCCGGTTAAGTCCAAAATCTGCTTTATTCACATTATTCCTCATCTTTAATGCTGTTTTGTAGCAGATATTTTATTTTATCAAATTTTTCAGAAAAAAGTTGTTTTTATGATGAGGAGACACTGATAAATTGATAATCAGTTTACTAATCCTAGCACCTCTTACCTCATACTAGCTTTCAAATCTTACAGTGTCTTAGAAGTGACCAACATTTGACAGGAAATATCTTCTATATAAAAATTTTTGTACCAATAAAAATTACTGGGAGTTCAAGCAGTAATTTCTTCCATGTTTTTCTTAGGTATACCATATTATGAAAAATATTTTGGACAAAAATTTTATGTTGTTCCTTTTTTAACAAGATAACAAAAATATTTTGATAAATATACTGGTAAACTAATTTCTGAATTGATAAGTAGTTAATTTTCCTGACTAAATATAATGTGGCCTACCTCCAAATATCTGTCATTGTGATAAAACAAAGTATTAGGTTCCCATTTATGTATAATGTTATACTTGGAGCTATAGAAATGGAATTAGAGTAGTCACTGTGTTTGACCATGCAGAGATTGAAATCTATCTGTATCTTGACGTAATGAAGGTAAGTAGGTACAAAAAATAGATAATGATGGTGATGATGATGATGATGATGATAGATATTTAAATGAAGAAGTCCCTGAGAATTTCTAAGTCTATAAATGAGCACTGCTGCCATGTGCATACCTGAACACTAGATTCTGTTATTAAGAGGCATCCCCATGGCCATAAATTCCCCATATAGGGGGAAGGGAGAGCAGGAAGACTTCAGCAGTATTTGCCACTGAGGACTACAGCAGCTCTCTTTGTCACCACAGACACCCACAGATTTGTCTGCCAAACAACCTCACATTCACTTCAAAAGGTAACCTCACCTGATGGAATTTCACAAAATCAACACTGCCCTGCCCTCCTCATTCCTAGATCTGGAGCTGCCATTGCACTCTCCTAAGGCCAAAGCTGCCACACCTCAGCCAGCCAATGTCTTTGTAGCCACCTGCATATGAAGGTCTTTTCCCACTGAAGTGAGTCCATAAGGTCTGAAAGAGCTGCCTATTGCCTCAAATGTGCAGACAGAAATGCAAACTCATATAGAACATGAAACATCGATAACTATCACCACCAAAGGAACAAAATGGTTTTTCACTAACTGACCCCAAAGACATGGAGATCTATGACTTACCTGACAAATTTGGCAAATCCAAATAATAATTACATAATAATTGTTTTATGAAAGCTGAATGAATTATAAGACACAATTAAGCAACTCAAGGAAATCAGTAAAACAATACATGAACAAAATGAAGAGTTCAACAAAGAGATAGAAATCAATAAGAAAATCTAGCAGATTCCAATCTGGAATTGAAAGATTCAATATCAGGCATGATCAATCAGAAGGAAGGAACTGTGAACTTGAAGATAGGTCATTTGAAATTTTCTAGTCAGAGAAAAAAACAGGAAAAAAGGAAACAAAGGAAAGAAAACCTACAGGATTTATAGAATGTCAGGATTTATTGTTTTTCTAGCACTGATAAATGCATTATTTGAGTCCCAGAGGGAGAAAAGAGAAAGAATGAGGGGAAAAGTTTGTTTAAAGAAATAATGAATGAAAAAAAATAAATCTAGGGAAAGAAATTAACATCCAGGTTAATGAAGCTCAAAAATCCTCGGGCTGCTGGGTGACTCAGTCAGTTAAGCATCCAACTCTTGATTTTGGCTCAGGTCATGATTTCACAGTTTGTGAGTTCAAGCCTCACTTCAGGCTCTGTTCTGGCAGTGCAGAGCCTGCTGAGAATTCTGTCTCCCTCTCTCTGAGCCTCCTCTGCTCACGATCTCTCTCTGTCTCTTTCTTCCTCTCCCTCCCTCCCTCTCCCTCTCTCTCTCTTTTTCAAAAATAAACTTAAAAAATCCTTAAATATTATCGATCCAATGAAGACTACAATGAAACACGTTATAATCAGATTATCAGAGGTCAAGGACTGGGCAAGAATTTTGAAAGTAAAGAGGGAAAATCAATTTCTTATATATGAAGAAATCATAAAATGTAAGTGAATTTCTCAGCAGAAACTTTGCAGGACAGAACAGAATAGGATGATATATGTAAAGTACTAAAAACAAATCTCATGCCAAAAATACTGTAACTGGAAACATTGTATTTTAAAAATATATAGAAGTATCCAACTATTTATTTCAGCTCATGTCATGATGTCACAGTTTGTGAGTTCAAGCTCCCCATATGACTCTGCACTGACAGTGTGGAGCTTGCTTGGGTGTCTCTCTCTCTCAGACCGTCACTCTCTCTCTCTCTCTCTCCCTCTCTCAAGATAAATAAATAAATAAATAAATAAATAAATATTTAAAAATAAATAAAAACAAAAAATATAGAAGTAATAAAGTGTTTCCCAAATAAACAAAAACTGAGGGATTTCATCATCACCATTAGAATTGGCTTAAACACATGCTTAAGGGAGTTCCTAAAATTAAAATTAAAACACACTAAACATCAATGTTAAATTATAGAAATGCATAAATATCACTGGTAAAGCTAAATATATAGATAAATGAAGTTTAATGTACTACTGTAATGGTGCATAAATAATTTTTAAACCTAATATAAAATTACAAGATAAAAAATTGTTAATGAATACATGATATAAAAAGAAGCAAACTCTGACTACAGAAAGTATGTGGGAAAGTAAAAGTGGAGAGTTTTTTATGTAATAGAAATTAAATTGTTATTAACTTAAAATAAAAATTGAAAGTACATATTTTATACACACATACGTTAAACAGAAAGTAAAAAGCTATGATAGATACACAAAAGATAAAGAGAAAAGGATCAAAGAAAATCACTCATAAAACAACCCAACAAATATCAAAGAAAGGTGGCAAGAGAGGAAGAGAAGGATAAAACAAGTATAAAACAATAATAACAAAACTATTAACAAAATGGAAAGAGTAAGGCATTACCTATAAATAATTATAACATGTAAATGGGTTAAACTCACTAATTAAAAAGCACCAAGTGGCTGAAAGGATTAAAAAAAAAAAAAAGATCCAGCCAAGTGGGATGTATTCTAGGTTTGCAAGTGTGGTTCAATATTAACACAACAATCAATGTGATATATCACATTAACAACCCTGGGTTTGGCATCAGCTGTTCATCCTTTATGGAAGAAGATGAGTGCCCAAAATTTGTAGACACCATGTTCCTTACCTGAATGGCCTATACGGCAGTGTGAGTTCCCTGTGGAAGAAGACCTGCACACAAAAATAGTTGTGTGCTTTGTAGAGCAAACCAGGATGGCTCTGATATCCTCAGCAGAGACAAATCCCCTCTGGCAAAGTACCAGATCCACCTTGTTAAAATTGTGCACCCCACCCACGATATTCAAGAGCAGGAGATGTAGTTGACTTTCCTAACACAGAGAAACAGATACAGAGAGTTAGACAAAATGATGTAGAGGAATATTTCTCAGATGAAAGAATAGGACAAAACCACAGCAAGAGATCTTAGTGAAATGGAGGTAAATAATATGTCTGATAGAGAATTTAAAGTAATGATTATAAGAGGAGAGAAAGGGGAAGTGGCAAAGGAGTAGGAGGAATCTTGGTTCTTCTAGTCCCATGAACACAACAAGACAACAATCAAATAATTCTAAATACCCCAGAAATCAATCTGAAGACTGACAGAACAAACTCCATATCTACAGGGAGAGAAGAAACCACGTCAAAGAAGGTAGGAAGTACAGAGACATGGTTTCTGGGAGAAACGGGTTGCAAGTGCTGAGAAGGGGCAGGAGCTGTAGTCACAAATAAAGGTGAGATATAACAGAGCATACAGGGGAATGCACAAGGAGAATATTTCCCCAAAGCCATTAGCTGAGAAAAAGAGAGGAATTGATTTTCATGAGTTCTTGTAACCATCAGGGCTTAAAGAATGGAGTTTTAAATGTTAGTGAGCCTGAGTGGCTCAATTGGTTAAGCGTCCAACTGTTGATTTTGACTCAGGTCATGATATCACGGTTCGTGGGACTGAGCCCCATGTCAGGCTCTGCACTGACAGTGTGGCCTGCTCGGGATTCTCTCTCCTCCTCACTCTCTGCCCCTCCACCAATTATGATCTCTCTTTCTCTCAAAATAAATAAATAAGTTTAAAAAAATCAGTGGACTTTGCTTGGATACAGCCCTGAGGACACTGCCTTATTCCTGGACAGAAAGCAGTCAAACAATCTGTGAGTAGATGGCATGGACACGGTGATATGAAGTAGGCCTGGGAAACATAAGGGGGAGACTATTCCCTCCGTTGAAGTGCATCCCTGAAAGGCAACATTCTAGAAGTCTCTCTGGGAACAAAGAAAATGGTTAGCTTCATTTCCCTCCCTTGGCCCTCAGCATATAGACAGAGCCACAGACTTGAACCAATTCAATGCCCTCAGTGGCTGCCTAACTTGCTTAGATCAAGTACCACAATCCTTTCCTCTGGACAGAATTCCTCTATCAGTCAAGACTCCCTCAGGGGGTCTCTTCACCAGAAGACTAGCAGAAAACCCTGCCTAAACCATGCCTCCTGACCAGATGTTCTTCAGGACTTCAGTTCTAGTGTAAGTAGTTCAGGATTCATTTCACAAGCATATCAGAGCACACCTAATTAAAACTCCACATTCTGATCCGGGACCAAATATTTCCCACTGCAGTCAAAGAGAGTCTCTACAAACAATTGACTTGAAGGATGGAGCAGCCAAAACATAGCAGGGGGAATGCAACACATACCAGGAATACTCCTTAAAGTGCCAGGCCCTAGAAACTATATGTCCTCCTCTTTGCAAAACCATTACTCTCAGGAAAAGGAAACATAATGGGCTTTTCTGAGACAGAGAAGAAGACAGAGACTTAAACAAAATTCCAAGATGGAGGAATTCATCCCAAATGAAAGAAGAAGATAAGGTCGCAGTCAGAGATCTGAGCAAAACAGATATAAGTAACATACTTGATGAAGAATTTAAAGCAAAAATCATAAGGATACTCGCTGGGCTTGAGAAAAGAATGGAGACTCAAGGGAATCCCATACCACAGTGATAAAACTGTTAAAAAATAATCATTTAGGAATGAAAATGCAATAAAAGTTTGAAAATAGGCTTGATGCAAAGAACACAAGGCTGGAAGATGTGGTGGTATGAATGATTGTTATAGAAGAGAAAATAATGGAAAATGATGAAGCTGGACAAAAGAAAGAAAAATCATGGAAGACAAGAATAGACTTAGGGAACTCAGTGATTCTATCAAATGTAATAGCATTTATGTTATAGGAGTTCCAGGGGAAGAAGAGAGAGACAAAGGGCCAGAAAATTTATGTGAGGAAATAAAAGCTGAAACATCCTTAATCTGGAGAAGGAAACAGATCCAAATCCAGAAGGATCCAAAATCAACAAAAGTAGACCCACAGCATGGCATATTGTAATTAAATTTGCAAAATATAGTGATAAAGAAAAAGTCTTAAAAGCAACAAGACAAAAGAAGTCAACTTACAAGGTAAGGCACATAAGTCTAGCTGGAGATTTCTCAACAGAAACTTGGCAAGCAAGGCAGGAGTGACATAATATATTAAAGTGATAAATAAGAAAAAATCTTCAGCCAAGAATGATCTATACAACAAGGCTATCATTCAGAACAGAAGGAGAGATAAAGGGTTTCCCAGACACACAAAAACTAAAGGAATTTGTGACCACTAAATAAGTCCTACAGAAATATTAAAGGGGACTCTTATTGGAAAGGAGAAACCAAAAGTGGAAAAAAAAATAAAAGAACAGAGGAAATCTCCAGAAATAATGACAAAACAGGTACTAAAATGGCACTAAAAACATCTATCAATAATTACTTTGAATGTAAATGGAATTACTGTTCCAATCAAAAGACACAGTGAATTGGAATGGGTCAAAAAAAAAAAAACCAAGATGCAACTACGTACTGCCCACAAGAGACTGATTTTAGACCTAAAAACACCTGCAGATTGAAAGTGAGGGGAAGAAAAAAACATTTACCATGAAAATGGACATCAAAAGAAAGCCAGAGTAGCAATATTTCTATCAAAGTAGACTTCATTTTTTGAAGGTGGTGGGTGGACAAGTGAGTGAGGGACAGAGAGAGAGAGAGAGAGAGAGAGAGAGAGAGAGAGAAGTGGGTCTCACCTGAAGTGGGGCTCATGGTCACCCGATATGGGACTCAAACTCATGAACTGTGAGATCATGACATGAGCTGAAGTCAGATGCTTAACTGACAGAGCCACCCAGGCACCCTAGACTTTATTTTTTAAAGAAGTTTATTTACTTATTTTGAGAGAGAGAGAGAGAGAGAGAGAGAGAGAGAGAGAGGCAGAGACAGAGACAGAGACAGCGAATGAGTGGGGGAAGGGTAGAGAGAAAGATACAATCCCAAGCAGACTGCATGCTGTCAGCACAGAGGTGGTGCTGGATCCTAGGAACCGTGAGATCATGACCTGAGCCTAAGACAAGAGTCAGATGCTTAACCAACTCAGCCATCCAGGTGCCCCCAGACAAACTAGACTTTAAGCCAAAGACTACAACAAGAGATAAAGAAGGGCGTATCATAATTAGAGGGACTATCCAACAAGGAGATCTAACAATTGTAAATATTTTGCAACCAACATAGGAACAGACAAATATATAAAACAATAACAAATATAAAGAGAATGATTGATAATAATACAGTTATCGTAGGGTACTTTAACTTTCCGTTTACTTCAATGGACAGACCATCTAAACAGAAAATCAACAAGGAAATAATGGCTTTGAAGAACACACTGGACTAGATGGACTTAACAGATATATTCAGAACATTTCATTTTAAAGTAGCAGAATACATTTTCTTTTGAAGTGCACATAGGACTTCTCCATATTAGATCACATACTAGGTCACAAATGAGGCCTCAACAAGTAAAAATAGATAAAGATCATATCATGCATATTTTTGACCACAATTCTATGTAACTTGATGTCAACTGCAAGAAAAAAATTAAAAGATCACACAAACATGGAGGCTACACACCATGCTATTAAATAATGAATGTGTCAACCAGGAAATAAAAGAAGAAATTAAAAAAAAAATACATGTAAACAAATGAAAATGCAAACACAGAGGTCCAAAACTTTTGGGATGCAGCAAGAGTTGTCCTAAGAAGGAGGTTTATAGCAATACACACATATAAGAAATGGATAAATTCCTAGAAAAATATAAACTATGAAGACTGAAATAGGAAGAAATAGAGAACTTAAACAGACTGATAACCAGCAAAGAAATTTAATCAGTAATCAAAAATCACCCAAAAAATAAAGTCCACGGCCAGATGGCTTCAAAGGTGACTTCTACCAAACATTTAAAGAATTAATACCTATTATTCTCAAAATTCAAAAAAAAATAGGAAAGGAGGGAAACTTCCAAATTCATGCTCTGAAGCCAGCATTACCCTAGTAACAAAACCAGATAAAGACTGCTGAAAAAGAGAACTATAGGCCAATATCCCTGATGAATGTCTATGCAAATATTCTCAATAAAATACTAGCAAAGAAAATCCAATATTACATTAAGAATAATTTCAAAATAGATGAAAACTAAAATGTAAGACTTGAAAAAAGAAAATATAAGAAAAAACCTTCTTAACATTGATCTGGGCAATAATTTTTTTTGGTTATGACACCAAAAGCACCAGCAACAAAAGTAAAAACAGACAAATGTGATTTCCCAAAACTAAAAAGCTTCTATACAGCGAACAATCAACAGAGTGAAAAGGCAACCTATGGAGTGGGAGAAAATATTTGTAAACTATATATTTAATGAGGGGTTAAAATTCAAAATATATAAGAAAATCAAACAATTCTATAGCCCAAAGAAACCCCAAATAATTCTGGTAAAAATGGGCAATTTACCTGAATAGTCATTTCTCAAATGAAGACATGCAATTACCAACAGTTATTTGATATGGTGTCCTACTTCACTAATCATCACAGAAATGCAAGTCAAAACCACAAGATACCATCTCATACCTGTTAGAATTGCTATTATCAGAAAGACAAAAAGATGACAAATATTGGCAAGGTTTTGGAGAGAGGGAATTCTTGCACACTGTTGATAAGGCAAATTGGTACGACCATTATGGGAAAGAATATAGTGGTTCTTCAAAAAATTAAAAATAGAGCTACCTTAAGATCTAGCAATCTCACTTCTGGGTATATATCCAAAGAAAATGAAATCAGGACCTCAATATAATACCTACATTTCTGTGTTCATTGCAGTACTGTTCACAATAACCAAAATATGGAAGCAATTTAAATACCTTTCTAAAGATAAATAGATAAATAAAAGTGTGATATATACTGGAATATTATTCAGCTGTAAAAAATACAAATCCTTCTATTTCCAACAACATAGATGAACCTGGAGGATGTTAAACTAACTGAAAAAAGCTAAATGCAGAAAGTCAAATACTACATGATCTCACTCACATGTGGATTCTAAAATAGTCAAACTCATGGAAGCAGAGAATAGCGGTTACCAGGAGTTGGAGGGTGGGAAAATGAAGAGATGTCAGTCAAGGTACACAATATTTCAGTTATGCAAGATTAATAAGTTTTGGAGATCTAATGTACAACAATGTGAGTATAGTTAACAATACTGTATTGTAGACTTGAAATTTGCTAAGATCTTATGTATTCTCACTACAAAAAAAGTAAAAAAAAAAAGAAAATGCTAACTATGTTAGGTGATAGGTTAATTCACTTGATTGTGGGATTATTTCACAATTTATATGTATATCAAATTATCAAGCATATATCTTATATATTTTTTGTCAATTATACTTCAATAAATGTGGGAAGAGTCTGCATAAATGACATCTCTACTCACTGAAAAATAATAATCTACAGTTTTAAAAGTGATCTTTTGCAAATGGAAATTTATGTCAAGAATTTTAGATCTGAAATTTGTTTGATAATCCAAGGAGTAGTATGTCCTTGATGCTTTTTGGGTATCCTACCTCAGGACTTAAATTGTTTGAGATCACACACTGGGCGTGACTTCTCTTGTTTTGATTTCCATGGTTATAACCTTTTGATTTACTTCAGTGCCTTCCAGAAAGAGAAAGAAACAGGTAGATATTGACAAGGGTGCTATCAGTTAACAGCATTTAGGGTCTTGTTACTATTTATGGGCATGGTATTTCTGAATGTTTGTGGTTCAAGTAGAAATGGGAAATCAGACATTCAAACCAAAGGTAAGCTAGGTATTGGAGGATCACTAAGGCTCTATTTACAAGGTAAGTACTAGATCCAAGTCAAGAAAAATCAGTCAGTGAAGTAATAATATTCAATCAAGTGGGTTGTGAAGATATATTTTACAGGAAAACATATTGCATCTTTCATATTATTTGTGTGGTGACCTAGATTCTGAACGTTCAATTATGATCTAAGTTGGTTATTTTTAGCTTTGGTTACACAGAATTCTAGTGGTATAGTTGAAGTGACTAACAAATGATAGACATTTCATAAAGGTCCAGTATGTGAGTGCAATGAACAGTGTGGATAATGACCATTAATAAACCACTCCATTAGGGATTAGAGTAATTCTTGAATATGATTATTTACTAAATCAGTTTTCATCCACAATGTATAACATTCCAATAATTAAAAAGGCAATACTATGGGAAGAAAAGTAAAAGAACAACTGGCTTTCAAAAGCTTATGATCTAGGAGAAGAAATATAAAAATGAATCAATATATAAATGACTATACTCTGAAATGGAATGGATTGAAAACAATGAAAGGAACAAAGTGTTGTGAGAATATAGAGAAAGAGGAAATTTCTTATGAATAAGAGAATCAGAAAGAAATTAAAGTGTAGGATGAGACATTTTAACTGGTCTTTGAAGGATGTGAGAAATGGGAAAATGGATGGCCTTGAATGATGTAAGGAGATTATACAGTGAATTCTCCAGGACATTCATTTTCAAATTGTGGTTCTCAGATCCCTCATCCTTTCTCTAGGAGTTGGATAAGAGTTGTGGATTTGGCTTGAGGAAATATTATGTTTAATAACTGGGAAGTTTTGATTAATTGCATCCTTAGATTAGCAATAAAGCACGTGTTACAGTCTTACTGATTAGTATTTTTAAAATTAAATTTTAGAGTACTAAGTGATTTTAACTAAGTGCCACCCCATCATTCTACAGATGATGCTTGGAGGAGAAATGGGCTTAGTTTTGGTGACACAGCTAGATAATGAAAGAGTTGACATTGATCTTTCTGTTACAAAGTTATGCTCCGATGTTTGAAATGATTTTCCAGTATAGTATAAAGAATGTAATGGAATTTCTTTCATTAACATTGAGTCTCAATCAATAAGCCTAGATATGGAGATGTAGCTGATAAATGAGACTGTCCTTAATTTGGCCTGCCCAAAGTTCTATTTACAAGGTAAATCCCAGACCTCTGTTCAGAACGTGACCTGACCTCACGATCTACTGTGGGCAGTACTATTTTGACAATATCTCTTACGGGTTTTCTTTCTTGACAGTATTTTTTTCTTCTAAATTAAGTGTGATGCAGAAAAGAAATTTTTGTAGTTCTGAAATTGGGTCCAATTAATGATGCCTTAAAATATGCTAGACTTGCAAATATTGCAAATAATGGAAAATGATTTAGAAATTTCTATAATTTTTAAAGTATAAGCTCAAGGACTTAGATCTCAGCTCTCAAATCAATCTGACTAAATGCTCCTATTTTTCCCTACTGGGCAGGATTTGTTCTTAAAAGGTAAGTTTTTAAATAAAAATAAATACTCTCTCTTCTTCCCACTTATCTGTGGTCATGTGAACATTTTAACTTAGAAAAAGATTTTTGACACTTATAAACCATTTTAACAGTGATCTATATAACCAGAAAACTCAAAGAAATGAAGTTTTTTTTAATTTCAAAAAGAGCATGCTCTGTTTTAAATGCCACATTGTGACAAGCTTCTGTTCAGTTTCATCATTGTTATCAGTTGCTAAGTCCTCAGAGATAAAATTAAGGCAGCTGTAAAAACATATAATGTTCAATTAAATTTTTGTGTTGGTGTTAATATGTTTATCTGTCTCATCATTTAAAACAAATCATAGGGGCGCCTGGGTGGCTCAGTCGGTTGAGCGTCCGACTTCAGCTCAGGTCACGATCTCACGGTCCGTGAGTTCGAGCCCCGCGTCGGGCTCTGGGCTGATGGCTCAGAGCCTGGAGCCTGCTTCCGATTCTTTGTCTCCCTCTCTCTCTGCCCCTCCCCTGTTCATGCTCTGTCTCTCTCTGTCTCAAAAATAAATAAATGTTAAAAAAAATTAAAAAAAAATAAAACAAATCATAATTTATTTTCTCTGCACATTCCTCATAACTTCTTATTCCAATCCCTACATTGCCTGCTTGACTCTTGCCATTTATTTGTGGATATCTTGTCTTTTGTTTGTGGTAGGTTTTGTCAAAATGTGGAATGAAATATCATTTTCTTCATATTTACACTCAACAGGAAAATGTACAGAGATGTAACATTTTCCTAGAGGGTATGAAATCAGCCATTGCAGATTATACTCTTCAAAACACAACTAGGATAGTCATAAAGCACATATTCCATAACAAAATGTAATTTCCAAGTTTATTGACATATCTTGAAATAAGCAGGTCAGGAAGCCTGTATTTAGTTGATATGTTTGAATGTGAGTTAATAGGAATTTTCCTTCTGTTAATTCTTATATCACCTTCTGTTTGGTTAAAATTGGTATTTTTGGATGATTCTGAAAGAGAAGAGATAGGAAAGAGTGAAAATAGAATTAATAACATGAAACTTAAAAAGGAAAAACAAGCATAGACTTTAGAAAATTCTTAGGGAAAAACATTTTCTCTTTTAAAAATAGACCTATAGTTTCTTTGATTCAAGATTTTGTTTAATAGCTTCTATAATGGCTGCACCATGACTTTGCATCAGGATTTCACTATGAATTACAATCTGTTCATGTTTCATTTAGCTCCAATGAGAAATTCTGTATTTTATTGTTTTAGGAAATTAGTCTGTGTACTATTGCTCCTGGAGCTTTATAATGAATCACTAAAGGTTATGGCTGTGGGGAGTTTGTGGGAAATATATGCCTGAATTATTATAATTATAGCTGTCAAATCAGAAATATAGTTATACAGCAGCAGGTCTTTTTATTCTTTTACTATAACAAAGACTTTGAGGGTTGCCTATTTAGAAATAAATGGAAGTAGAAATAAATGGAGTATTTTTCAACTACATTGCTTATTTCAGGAAGAACTGTGCACAGTGACTTCCTCTGGAGAATCCACAATGATAACCATGTAAATCTTTATCCTCTGAGTCCCTGCTTGCTCTGATTTGTATGTTGGTTTAGCTTCTGAGCAGATGTTGAATATTTTACCTTTTAGAAAATATAACTTATTGTGGAAAGAATCAAAGTATATATGGTTGATTAACCTGCAAAGTTGAATTAGAAAATTCCCAGTTACCTTCATTCTTTGTTATCCAAACACCTCATTATATAGGAGCAAAATGTTTCTAGAGAATCAAATGAAGCATACTTTTTTATTTGATCCTGATTCAAGGAACTGTTTTTGGCTTTTCTCATAGAATTGTAAACTTTAAGCATTCTACCTGTCTTACTTTCATGCCTGTCTGACTCTTGATATCATCTCAGGTCATGATCTTGCGGTAGTGATCTCTTGGTCTTGTGATGAAGCCCCATGTGGTGGAGGTGAGCGTGGAGCATGCTTGGGATTCTCTCTCTCTCTCTCTCTCTCTCTCTCTCTCTCTCTCTCTTTCTCTCTCTCTCTCTCTTCCTCTCTCTCTCTCCCTCTCCCTCCCTGCCCCCCATTTGCACTCTCTCTTTCTCTCTCAAAAATAAATACACTTTTTTAAAAAGAATGTAAGCCAGAATAACCCATTTTTTAAAAGTAATCTCTACACCCTACATGGGGCTCAAACTCACAATCCCAAGATTAAGAGTCACATGCTTTCCCAACTGAGCAAGCCAGGTGCTCCCATAACTCATTGTAGTTCAAAAGACCCTTCTCAAAACTTATTCCAGGCATAAGCAGCTCTGAGTAATGGAGAATTATTATGTTTACTCTTAATAAATCACATAGCAGATTAAGAACTTGTTCTGTCAGTGTTATTAAGGCAGTTTGTATAAAAGCATGTTCAAGTTAAGCCTAAGCATTATCTCTTTTTCACAATGAGTAGTTCGAAATGATGTGATCTTTCCTTATAGATCTTATTTTTCCAGCTCTAGTCATTCTGTGTCTTTATTGTTAATACTTTTCTCCCATCCTGCCCCCAAGTAGACTATGTTTAAATTTTTTTTAATGTTTAGATTTGAGAGAGAGAGAGAGAGAGAGAGAGAAAGAGAGCACAAGTGGGGGAGGGGCAGAGAGAGAAGGAGACACAGACTCAGAAGCAGGCTTCAGGCTCTGAGCTATCACCACAGAACCCAACATGGGGATCAAACTTATGAACTGCAAGATCATGACCTGAACCGAAGTCTGATGCTTAACTGACCGAGCCACCCAGGTGCCTCTCTTTAAAATAAATAAATAAATAAATAAATAAATAAATAAATAAATAAATAAGTTTATTTGTTTATTTTGAAAGACAGAGTGAGCAGGGAAGGGACTGAGAGAGAGAGAGAGAGAGAGAGAGAGAGAATTCTAAGCAGGCTCTCAGTGCAGGAGCCCAGAGCCCAATGCAGAGCTCAAACCCACAAACTGTGACTTCACGACCAGAGCTGAAACCAAGAATCAGATGCCCAACTGACTGAGCCACCCAGGTGCCACCCAATTAGATTATCTTTAGACCAAAGGGCAGAACTCCACATCTTTAAAATTTTTTTTGAGTTTATTCATTTGTTTTGAGAGAGAGAGAGCACACCAGAGGGATAAGGACAGAGAGAGAGGAGAGACAATCCCAAGCAGGCTCCACACTATTAGCACAGAGCCTGATACAGTGCTCAAACTCACAAACTGTGAGATCATGACCTGAACCAAAATCAAGACTTGAATGGTCAACCGACTGAGCCCCCAGGTGTCCCTAGAACTCCACTTCTGAGGAAGGATCTAAGTAGTGTTGAATTTACTATCTTGGTTCCTACATGTTATGCTCCTTAAGAATTTCTGTGTTTTTATACATTAATTTTAAATATGTATTTCTGCTACAGTTTTGTTCTGTGATTTTGAACAAGTCCCTTTCTATTTTTGTACTGTAATTACAATGAAGGAGTCTGAAATAATCATTATGGTTTTTGAACTCTAATCGTCATTCTATGATACTTGAACATCTTTTTTCTGTCCCTATTATCTGCTTGTATTATTTATACTTAATGGATACTCTCCTGAATCCAATGATCTGAAATTCCATCATTTATTTCTTTAACATTAAAAAAAAATAATGTTTATTGTTGAGAGAGAGAGAAGGAGAGAGAGAAAAAGACAGAGCATAGGTGGGGTAGGGCAGAGAGAGAGGGAGACATAGAAGCGGAAGCAGGCTCCAGGCTCTGAGCTGTCTGCACAGAGCCTGATGCGGGTCTTGAACCCGCTGAAGGCAAGATCATGACCTGAGTCGAAGTCGGACACTTAACTGACTGAGCCACTCAGGTGCCTCCCCCAATTTTTAAAAATGTTTATTTATTTTTGAGAGAGAGAGAGAGAGAGAGAATGAGCGGGTGAGGGGCAGAGAGAGAGGGAGACAGAATCTGAAGCAGGCTCCAGGCTTTCAGCTGTCAGCATAGAGCTTGACATGGGGCTCGAACCCGCTCAAGTCGAGATCATGATCTGAGCCAAAGTCAGACGCTTAACTGACTGAGCCACCCAGGCACCCCATATCATTTATTTCTTATTGTGTCTTACATTTAGCAATGTAACTTCAGATTCTGAACTCATTGTCAGAGTTTTGGTCTAGTGTCACTTGGTTAAAATGTCCTATGTTCGTGTTCAGGACACTGATACAAACGTTTGTCTGCCCTTGGGATCTAGGAGATATTTTGTATCATTGCCCCAAACTGACATTAATCCATGGATGATCATTCTTTGAGTGCTCCTCTCCTGCCTTCTGGGAACTCTCTCTAGCCCTGTGACCTGCCTGGATTTTTCACACTTTATTGATGAGCCAATTGTTTAGATTGGTCTCAGAAACCTTGACAAAGTCAAAATAAATTACATCTATTGCTTCCCCTCTATCCTCAGGCTGTCATTCTGTCAAAGAAGGAGATTAGATTTATCTAACAAGTCTTGATCTTTAGGAAGTTATACTGGGTATTACCCACCATACAGTTCTCTTCAAGGTATTTTCAAATTGATTTGCAGCATCTTCTAGGAAACACATGTTTTCCTTACAGATGAAATGCAAACAGGTGAAATAATAAATGCCAACAGGTGAAAAGCAACAGAAAAGGATAATGTAAGCAATAGCTCTTGAACTAGACCAAGAAAAATAAAATTTTAATTCCTTTATCTAAAACCTTTGGAGGAATTATTGTAAATGAGTTGTTATGTATATGTTACTTGGGAGATTGTGTTCATAAATGGTTTTTACAATAGCTGACTATCGGTATATTTTACTTTTAAAAAGGTCATTTGTAGGGGCGCCTGGGTGACTCAGTCAAGAGTTGGAATCTTGATCGACTGAGCCACCCTGGTGCCCCTGGTGACTGCTAGTCTAATAATTCATGGTACTGTATGAATTTGTCTATTTTAGATATCTTATATAAGTGCAATCCTACAAAATGTGACCTCTTAGGTCTGGATTTTTTAACTTGACAAAATGTTTTTACGGCTTTGTAAGTTTCTAATTCTAGTTAATTAACATACATTGTTATATTAGTTTCACGTGTACAATATAGTGATTCAGCAATTACATACGTCACCTGGTGCTCATCACGACAAGTGTTTGACTTAATCCCCATCACCTATTTCACACATCCACTAATCACTCTCTCCTCTGGTTACCATCAGTTTGTTCTCTATAATTTAAAAAAAAATGTTTATTTACTTTTGAGAGAGAGAAGAAAAAAAAAATGCATGCGTGTGAGGTAGGGGCAGAGAGGGAGACAGGATCTGATACAGGATCTGCCCTTAGAGCAGAAAGCCGAATGCAGGGCTTGAGTCCATGAACCATGGGATCATGACCCAAGCTGAGTGGAAGTCAGATGCTTAACTGACTAAGCCACCCAGGTGCCCCTGTTGTCTATAATTAAGAGTCTGTTTCTTGGTTTGCCTCTATTTCTCTTCTTCCCTTTGCTCATTTGTTTTGCTTCTTAAATTCCACATATGAGTGAAATCATATGGTATTTGTCTTTCTCTGGCTTATTTTGCTTACGTTATACTGTCTAGATCTATCCATGTTGTTGCAAATGGCAAGATTCCTTTCTTATGTCTGAATAATATTGTAGTGTATATGTATATATCACATCCTCTTTATGTATTCATCAGTTGATGGACACTTGGGCTACTTCCATATCTTGATTAGTGTAAATGATCCCGCTATAAATATAGGGTTGCATGTATCCTTTTGAATTAGTGCTTTTTTATTCTTTGGGTAAATACTGAGTAGTGCAATTGCTGGGTCATTGGGTAGTTCTATTTTTAACTTTTTGAGGAACTCCGTACTGTTTTCTAGAGTGGCTACACCAATTTGCCTTCTCGCCAACAGTGCAAGAGGGTTCCCTTTTCTCCACATCCTCACCAACACTTCTCTTTTTTTTCTAAATATAATTTATTGTCAAATTGGTTTCCATTCAACACCCAGTGCTCATCCAAACAAGTGCCCTCCTCAATGCCCATCACCCACTTTCCCCTCCCACCACCCTCCATCAACCCTCAGTTTGTTCTCAGTATTTAAGAGTCTCTTATGGATTGCCTCCCTCCCTCTCTGTAACATTTTTTTCTCCTTACCCTCCGCATGGTCTTCTATTAAGTTTCTCAAGATCCACAAATGAGTGAAAACATATGGTATCTTTCTCTGCCTGTCTTATTTCACTTAGCATAATACCCTCCTGTTCCATCCACGTTGCTGCAAACGGCCAGATTACATTCTTTCTCATTGCCAAGTAGTATTCCATTGTATATATAAACCATATCTTCTTTATCCATTCGTCAGTTGATGGCCAACAGACACATGAAAAGATGCTCAACACTTCCTGTTCATTGTGTTCCTTATTGTTGATTTTAGTCATTGTGACAGGGGTGAGGTGATATCTTATTGTAGTTTCGGTTTGCATTTCCCTGATAATGAGTGGTATTGAGCTGTGTCTTTTTCATGTGTCTTTTGACCCTCTGGATGTCTTCTTTGAAGAGATGTCTGTTCATGCCTTCTGCCAATTTTCTAATTGGATTGTTTTTTGAGTGTTGAGTTTTATAAGTTCTTTATATGTTTTGGATACTAAACCATTGCCATATATGTCATTTGCAATTATATTCTTCCATTCTATATATAGGTTGAATTTTAGTTTTGTTTATTGCTTCCTTCACTGTGCAGAAACTTTTTATTTTGATGTAGTCCCAACATTTTAGTTTTTCTTTTGTTTCCCTTCCCTTAGAAGTATGTCTGGAAAGAAGTTGCTATAGCCAATGTCAAATGAATTACCGCTTGTTTGTTTTCTAGGAGATTTATGGTTTCAGGTCTCAAGTTTAAGACTAATCCATTTTTAATTTATTTTTGCATATGGTGGAAGAAAGTGGTTCACTTTCTTTCTTTTGCATGGTGCTATCCAGTTTTCCCAACATCATTTGTTGAAAAGACATTTTCAACATCATTTGTTGAAAAGACATTTCCTTCCTGCTTTGTTAAAGATTAATTGATCATATAATTGTGGGTTTATTTCTGGGTTTTCTATTCTGTTTCCCTAATCTATGTGTCTATATTTGTGCCAGTATCATGCTGTTTTGATTACCACAACTTTGTAATATAAAGTCTGGAATGATAATGTCTCTACCTTTGGCTTTCTTTTTCAAAATTGCTTTGGCTCTTTAGGGTCTTTTGAGGTTCCATACAAATTTTAGAATTGTTTGTTCTAGTACTGTGAAAAATACTTCTGGTTTTTTGATAGGGATTGCATTAAATGTGTAGATTGCTTTGGGTAGCATAGACATTTTAACAATATTTGTTCTTTCAATCCATGAACATGGAAAGTCTTTCCATTTATTTGTGTCATCTTCCATTTCTTTTTTTTTTAACCTTTTATTTTTATTTTTGAGACAGAGAGAGACAGAGCATGAATGGGGGAGGGGCAGAGAGAGAGGGAGACACAGAATCGGAAGCAGGCTCCAGGCTCCGAGCCATCAGCCCAGAGCCCGACGCGGGGCTCGAACTCACGGACTGCAAGATTGTGACCTGAGTTGAAGTCAGATGCTTAACTGACTGAGCCACCCAGGCGCCCCTGTCATCTTACATTTCTGTCATCAGTATTTTATAGTTATCAGAGTACAGATCTTTCACCTCTATGGTTAGGATTATTCCTATCTATCTTATTATTATTGGTGCCTTTGTAAAAGAGATTGCTTTCTTAATGTCTCTTTCTGTTGCTTCATTATTGGTGTATAGAAATGCAACAGATTTCTGTACATTAATTTTGTATTGGGAATTTACCTAATTTATTTATTAGTTCTAACAATTTTTTGGTGGAGTCTTTTGGATTTTCTATATAAAGTATCACGTCATTTGCAAATAGTATAAGTTTTACTTCTTCCTTACCGATTTAGATGCCTTTTCTTTCTTTTTGTTTTCTGAATGCTGTGACTAAGTCTTCCAGTACTATGTGATGGAAGTGATAACAATAACAGTGATGAGAGTGGACATCTTTGTCTTGTTCCTGACCTTAGGGGGATAGCTTTCAATTTTTCCCCATAGAGGATAATGTTATCTGTGGGTTTTCATATATGGCCTTTATCATGTTGAGTTATGTTCCTCTAAACCTACTTTGTTGAGGGTTTTTTTATTATGAATACATGTTGCACTTTGTCAATATTTTTTTTTTCTGAATCCATTGAAGTGGTCTTATGGTTCTTATCATTTCTCTTATTGATGTCATGTATCACATTGATTGATTTGTGAGTATTGACCCACTCTTGCAACCCAGGAATAAATCCCTCTTGATCATGGTGAATTTTTTTTAATGTATTGTTGAATTCTCTTTGCTATTATTTTGTTGAGGATTTTTTGCATCTATGTTCATCAAGGATATTGGCCTGTAACTTGACATAATATTTTCAAGTTTCACCTGTATTGTATCATTTTATCAGTATTTCTTTGTTTCTAATGCCTGAATAATTTTACATCATAAAAAAGTACTACATTTGGTTTCACCATTTATCTGTTGATGGATATTTAAGTTGTTTCTACTTTTTTCCTCTTATAAATAATGCTGATATCAATGTTCATGTGCAAGTTTCTAGGTGGACATGTGTTTTCATTTCTCTTCGGTGTATACCTAGAAGTGGAATTGCTAGGTCAAATGGTAACTCTATGTTTACCATTTTGAAGAAATTCCAAACTATTTTTCAGTGACTACAACATTTTACATTTGCCAAATGAAGTTTGTGGATTATACATCCACAGATAGTTTTCAAAAAATAGATTGTAATTTATCATGCATTTCTTTGATACTATGCACTCTATGTGCTCTCTTGTGCAAATGTCATGGTATTCCAACATTATAATTCCCTTTTTTACAGGGAAGCTGTTCCTGCTGAATAGCAGAAACTGCAGTGCCCCCAAGAATGTTGAGAAGCTCAAAGGTTGTGCCTTAAAGAGAATTTAAGAAGTGACATATGATAGTTTAGTTGATATAGGGAGAGAAGAACTGACCTCTGACTTTTCTAAAGTTTATAGCATATCAATATGCAACATATAAATAAATCGTACCACAAAGGAGTCATTATAATAGTATTGTCATCAAAATCCATACTTTTCTACAATCTTTCTAGAATTAGCCTAGCGCTCCAACTCTTGGCTACTGCTCACAGGTAGAGGTAAGATTTTTTAGGAGACAAAAGATTAGTCAAAGAATAATGCAAAGAGTACTGCTACCAGGGATAAACACATGCCTATTTGACACTGGGATAGCAGGAGGGTTTCACAAGACTTTCCTGCTGAAATAGCATGAGCATGAAAACAAGATGAGAAGAAATTTTATATTGGGAAGTTTTCCACTACCTGAACTGTCTTAGGATACATTGTTCATGGGTTCAGGTATATCCTCAGGGCAATTATACTCTCAGGATTTTTCCTTTCTCTCCTGCCTTACAATATGGAGAGAGATAAGCCTCAGTATTAAACCCTAAAACGGTTAAACAAGAGCAACTTCAAGGGAATCATCACACCCCAAATCACACACAAACATTTATATTTGTGTATCATACACACATACATATATTCTTTATCTGAATATAAACATATAATTTAATGATAAAAGGATAATGCTTACACATAAGTGTTTATCAAAATACTCTGAACATATTTCTGCCTATTTTTAAAAAGTTTATTTATTTATTTTCAGAGAGAGAGAGAGTGGGCAAGGGAGGGGCAGAAAGAGAGGGAGAGAGAGAGAATCCAAGAAGGCTCTGAGCTGTCAGCACAGAACCCGAACCCGATGCAGGGCTGGAACTTACAAACTGAGAGATCATGACCAAGAAGAGACCACGAGTCGGATGCTTAACCAACTGAGCCACCCAGATGCCCCCTAAATTTTATTAATAAATAATTAAGCAGCAAGATATATACTGGAGGGAAAAACAAAAACAAAATAAAAAAACAAACAAAAAACAAGTACACACAGTGAAAATCAGTAGCTCTCCAGGAATAAACAGAGTTGGAGAAACTTCATAGGAATCTCCATTAAGGCCACTGGCTCTCAGGATAGAAACTGAATATAGAAACTTAATGTAGTCACTCACTGTACGAAATATTTATTTCACTCATGTGTGAGAGTTTTGGTTTCTGACTTACTGAGGGAAGTTGACTGGGCATGGATTCGAAAAAACATGTTCCCTTTAGTAAAATCAGATTTAATTAATTGAATATAGGACACTTCAACAGAGCTGGTTTTATCTGTAAGTAAGATGATTTCATGGGCTCTGGCAAATCACAATGTTTCTGGTATTGCCAACTCTCTTAGTGCCTATCTAATGCAAAATACAAAATTCATTTTAAATCTCCCTAGGGTATGGTAATTTTTACATTTGTAAGTTGTTTACATATTAGTGTGAATGAAAGTGTGAGAGTTGCTGCTGATGAGAGAGTGGAGTTCCCTGGGCAAAGCCCAATGGACAGAGATTGTGTACAACTAGGAGAAAAGAGAACTGAAAGTCAGGGACCCAAATACTTAACTCTGCCTGTTTCACAATTCACTTCTCTTTTGAACCCAAGATATTTCCTAGGGAAAGGTATTTCTAAACTTTATTGAAGGTGTTTAAATTCTCTTTCTTGCCAACAAAATTAAAGTCATTTCACAAGGATTATTCTCCATGTGAAAATTGAGTCCACGTCTGCTTTACCTAACGCATTCCCACACCAGGTTTCTTTTTCTGTATGAATCAAAATGTCAAGCCTCTCTAATTGGGTCATGAATGGTTACAAGTGCCTCCTCTAGGATATCATTATAAGATCCTAGTATTTATCTTAAATAACTTGTAGAAATTTGTCAGGAAACCTTTAGTAACCCCTAGGACTTATTTGTATCGAAATCATTTTTAACCATGAGGCAAAAGTTCTTTTCTCTGGATGCTAAAATTTACATTTTATGGGGCAACAGTTTCTCTGAAAAATATATACCTTATTTATAACAATAGAACACAAGGCGTGCCTGCGTGGCTTGGTTGGGCGTCTGACTCTGGATATCAGTAGAGGTCATGATCTTTCGGTCATGTGATCAAGCCCCGTATAGGGCTTCAGGCTGAAAGTGGAGCCTGCTTGCGATTCTCTCTCTTCCTCTCTCTCCGCCCCTCCCCTGCTGTGCTTTAAGTAAATAAGTAAATAAAACTAACTAAATAAATAATTAAACTTAAAAGATAGAGCTCGGATGCTATTCTTTTAAAACTTTCTGGCTTTAGACTCCTTTATCCTGCTAAGACATAATCAATGGAGCATCAGTGTATTGTCCTGGAGACCATATCTGTTTTCCTAAAGGACTGAACAAGGAAGAAAGCATTTATTTTCCTTGTGTTGCCTCAGGAAGTTAACATGTATGATTTAATGAATGTGTTTTTCTCTCCCAAGTGAGATAATAAGCAGTGCTGCATGTTTCAGTGGTATTTCCTTAGAAGTTCAAATGTTTTTAGTGTAGACATTTTGGAGTGGGAGGTTTAGGAAGGATGACATTTGAAGAATCAAGAGTGGGGAAAAGTGTCCAGTTATAAAGTTTTATTGTTTTTGTAACTTTTTTTCCCAACTGCACCTGCCATGGTGTTATAAATGTGAACACTTCATAATCTGTTTAAAAAATAAAAACACAAATACATCACTGAGAGGAATATTTAAGGAATTATCAAGAGGGAAAAAAAACTCATTGGTTTAATGGAATACTGTCAAGTTAAATCAGCACCATAAACAACACTGGGGCAGAATTGAAACTTTTGCACTGAGATGTTAGAGGAAAAGCCCATGCATTATTTAGAAAACTCAGAAATCTGTCAGCTGTATGATTGCTGAGTTAGCAGAAGCAGGAGGATGCTGTTCAAGTTGAAGAGAAATGCTTAGGCACAGATCCATATTGTAACCTTTCATGTTCTCCACCCACCATGAATGGTCAGCTATTATCTAGTCGGCATTTTTGAATTTTTCTCTTTTAAATTTTCAAATTCTTCAAAAGGCAAAGGAGGTAGTTCTTTTATTCTAAAAAAAGCAAAATGTCTAGGCTGTTATTTTAGTATTAAAGATGACAAGACCAAAGAAATACTGTTTTTCATCTTTGTGAGTACTGTGCAGGTTTCCCAAGAATGTTTTAGGGTTATTAAGGTATGTATTATTTTTACACATTTATCCCATGAACAAAGTATTTTCTTAACCATTTTCCCTTCAATTAATAGGAGAAAACATTCTGTTTGGGTGCTCTAACCACACTAGCATATCAATTGTAAACATGGAAAATTTTCTTTTCCACTAATATAAAAATGACATATACATATATACATGTCAACGTTTTAAATCATTTTATTAAATACATATTGTCAAAATATAGTTCTTGACCTCCTCATACCCTTGTATTACTCCTGTGAGGTAAGTACTCTTCCTACTATCATAGAAAAGAAATGCACACACACAAAAAACTCCAGTGCCTTCCTTAAAGTTATAGAGTTTAACAATAGGAGAAATTAGTGGTGATAGAAACAAGATTTTTTTATGCTTTCAGTTTAGTGAGTCTAGTGTATTTTATGCTGCAGTTATACCCTGACTTTTCTCTGTAAGTCACTGTGCATTTATAAGTTTATTTGCCGCTACGTCAGAAAACTACATAGAAATCTTCTACTCCATATTAGCTTAATTAAATATTCTATTTTAATAAAAATATTTTGTTAGAGAGAGAGAGAGAGAGAGAGCACGCGAGTGAGGGAGAGGGGCAGAGGAGGAGGAGGAGGAGGAGGAGGAGGAGGAGGAGGAGAGAGAGAATTTCAAGCAGGTTCCACACTCAGTGTGGAGCCTGATGCAAAGCTTGATCCTATAACCCTGGGATCATGACATGAGCTGAAATCAAGAGTCAGACACTCAACTGACTGAGCCACCCATGCGCCCCTAAAAAAATTTCTATTCCATGTTAGCTGTTAATTTATAGCCAATGTAGAAAAAAAAATCACATAACTAGCTAACCAGGAATAATGGCATAAAATTGGAAAATAAGATTTTTGGTGCTACTATATTTTGGAAAAGTCTGTCAAGATAGATTGTACAAGTTGAATTTATAATGCAGTCGTCCAATTTCAAATTGCACCTTACTTTGGTAGAAAATTATAAATCTTCTGATATTACCACTGGAAATAATGCATAGGAGTAATTTATAGAACATATGTTATCCCTTGATTTCTGGGTCTCTAGTCTTTCTATGGAGAGAGATGTGCACATGATGGTTAAACTTCCTTTTTGTGAGTTCTTGTGGGTTTTGTTACATGAAGGACTTCTTTGGGAGGACCATCAATTTACACTTTTTTTTTTTAATTTTCATAAAACTCGTCATTATCACCATTATCTTCAGTTTCTACTGACAAAATCAGCGAAGTGAAACAGAGAGCTAAATTAATATTTTCAGTCTACCTGTGGAATGGTCTGAGGTATAAATCATCAGTTTTTCCTAGCTTATTTCTTTATTAATGCTGTTTTCCAACTCTATACTCTCCTTTTCCTCTTCACCAACCTGTTTTTACTGCATTTCTGAGCTGTGTCTACCTTTGGAATTAAATGCTGGATACAGTAATAACATTTCATATACTGCAGTAATGTTTCTGGAAGTGTGTAAGACAGAGGGAAAGAGAAAGAAAGGAAACAAGGAAGAAATACATGTCCTTCCTATGCAAAATGTTCCTATTTCTGATTATTTAGCATTTTTGATGGTATCAAATTCTGTTGTAATTATTTATAAAAATACATTTGGTACATACTTCACTTTATAAAGTACCTGTGTTGATTGTAGATAACTGGATTACATTTGATTAGGCTGAAGCCCTTCCCTCAAACAAGAAACAAGAACTTCCAGGATGGTTTGGAAATGAGGGAAAATAAGAGGATATATCTGAGATTAAGTTGCAGGGTTGCAGAGAGAGCCAATTGATTATTGGATGTTATAATTACATGGGTTCTAGAACCACTTCTTCCAGGAAGCAATTCTCTTCCAGTACCTGACCCTGGGCTTTTTGATGTCTAAAAATAGGAAGAGAAACTAAATGACATTTAAAGACAATACCAGCTATGGTAATTCTACCTTTGTGCATAGGGTAAATGGTTATTCCTGGCACTCTAATTTCAGAAGGGAGCAAGAGAAGTGTTCTATACATATGAAAGGGTGACCATTTAGTTCAAAGACTTACTATAAATAAATTGTATAAAACTAATAATCTAGATATGGTTTGATTGTCAACCATCTGATTATTTTCTAGAATTCTAATGTAGCTAGAATATATCTGCTTTACACACATTAGATAACACTGAATTGCTATGTAATACATGGTAAAGAAATTGGCCCTGGTACAAAACTCCCATCCCCACAATAAAAAGGTAAAAAAAAAAAATAATATAATATATTGTGGAAGAAGAACTGGGTTTATCATTGTTCTTGAAAGAGTTAAAACCTAAATGAGAAGCCTTCTCTCTCCTTTGTTTGTAGGACAAGATCAATTATATTCATCTTCCTTCAGTTTAGAAAAGCTCTGATCTCCGTGAACTTTATGGTTTAATATACTATGAATAGCAAACATTAAGGTCTATTTGGACTACCTGGACAGACTTTCCATAAGAAAATTTATAAATAAATAAAATACTATAGATTGTGTACTTCAGTCATTCAGGATATAGTCTTCCTTGGAAGCATTAACGTTAATGAGCACTGCATACATTTGTTGAAGGAAAATATATACCTCTTAGTTTGTATTTCAGCCATTTAGGCATATTGTATGGTCTACTTTACTTGATTTATCTAGTCTGTAACTTTTCTTGTATTCTAAGAACTGGTACTGTGTTTTAATAACAGAAAAAGTAACTTAGCCTTATAAAATCAAAATTACCTACTTGCAAGTAGTCTATTTTCATATGTAACCTTTGTTGTACGAAATTTACTTTCAAGTATGAGGAACATGTCTTTGTAGAGCAAAAGAAAATACCTCCAGGCAACTGCCAAGTAATAGGGAAGGAACGTCTCAGTTTCTCACTATTTTCACTATAATAACTAAATGTGATGGAACAAAAACTAATGACAAAATGCAAGTATCACAGTTAAACTGTCTAGAATGAAGCATTTTTACATGTCTGTCACCTTGCTGATATTCCACAAATTTATGGTATCTGAGTGCAAAGGTATAAATCTTCAAAGCTTGAAAAACAGAGGTGCAACATGAACTAATCTTCACTTTTTTTCTCTATCGTCTTACAGCAACACTAATGGAAATGTATTTTGTTTAATGACTCTGAAATCCTATTTGTAATTAGATGTGGGAATTGGTCTTACTTTGTAACAGATGATACTGGAATAATAATATGAGAGATGCTACACTGAGACCACTATCCTCCTAAATCTATATCATTTTTCATTTTATTGACAGGAGATGCATGTAAGGAACAAAGAAATTAATTTTAAAAAGGAGGAAAATAAGATCTAATAAAAACTTCCAATCCAAATACTTTAGTGTTACTTTCAATATACTGACTGCAGTGGAGAAGGAAAGGGCATGCACCTTGTGTTTAACTTTAGGAAACAAGGGTTTTAGATTTGTTGCTTTTTTCCTGATAATGATCTTTAAATGTTGTTGCAAAGACTAAATAAAGAAGTTTAATGAAGTGACAGAGACCATATTATTGAAGCATGTATTATTTGTTAGTATGATTACACAAAATAATGTCTTCTTTGAAATAACAATTTTATCTTCAAACAAAGAACTTAAAGAGTGGGCAGACTGAATGCAACAGCTATTCTGTACATCATGTTCTTAATTGTAAGTGCTACTGCCACAAATAATTCTGGTCACTAAAGATTTAGTAATGTTTGTAGGTCTTAGATCGTTTTCCATTACTACTAATGGACTCCAGGAGCCACAGAAAGACTTACACAGAAATAAGATGTATTGTGGATAAGTTTCATTCTCCCTTCAAAACACATGTATTATTGGCATTTATGGTAATAAGAATGCTTGGACACTTTCTTGTAGATTTTGATTAGTACATACTTAATAGTATATGATGATCAATTTAGTTATTGCATTCTTTTGCTTTCTAATTCACATGTTGGACTCTTTTCAGTAGATCCAAGACTTGGCAAAAGAGAAAAGAGAAAAAAATACTGTGAGTCATTTCCTCGGAAGCTCAAATTTGTTTAGCAATTTAGTTCATGAATCAGTTTCACACCTATTTATTTCTTTTATCACAAAAATCCTGTAAAGTAAGTGGAACACATATTATCTTTTTGTTAGTTGAAGAACTAAAGCCCAAAGAAGCTCAGCAATTTGGTTAAGTTCAAATAGATAGTGTATAGCCAAATACATTACTTTAAAGTCCAAAGCCATCATTTTTCCATGGCAAAATAACTCATGGTGAAGAATTAAATTGAGAATGCATATGGTTCCATCAGTATACAGGTTAATAGATTTTGGTGACTTCATAATGGATAGGAACACAATGTAATTAGAATAGAAATTTCCCCAAACAGCGGGTACATGACCCTACTCACATTGTAAAGTAATGGAGTAGGTTTCAATTTGATGATGGTGAAAAGAATCCTTTATTTGCTATCATAACAAGCATTTTTTTCATGAACCATTAGACCATTACTGGGTCACCTACTCTTTCCTTGCAAAAGAAATCAGATAGCATACCTGCGATAAAGCAACAATTATAAAATCCTTTTTTCTTAAGAGTAAAAACAAGGGATGTGCACTTTACATTTCCTATTGCAATATATTGCAAACATCAACCTATTTGTATTGGAGTTTATCATTTGATTTTCTTTTTCTACTTCTTAAAAACAATGTCTTTGTTATTTTCACACATAATATGTCAGCTATAATGGCTAATAAAATTACTCGAGTGCAAATGTACAAATTAACTCTAGGGGTTCTAGATGCTTCAATACGAAATACTAGAAATCTCATATATATGCAGCAACATAATTGTGTAGTTTTACTGTTTATATTCATTAACATAGAATAATGTCTTATATAAAGTTTGTATGGTAAATATATAAAAGATAGATTAATTCTATCAACTTTAGCGTATGTTTCTGGAATATGGTGGATAATCAATAAAGATTTCCTGGATGCTGATTATGTAGTATGCCATTTCATTATACAGTAAAACCTTGTTTTTTGAGCATAGTTTGTTCTGGAAACATGCTTGCAATCCAAAGCACTTATATATCAAAATGAATTTCAAGGACCATTGGTTCAGTTGTGGTCATGTGATGTTTGGCATCACATACTACTCGTATTGTAAGACATCGCTCATTTATCAAGTTAAAATTTATTAGAAATGTTTACACATCTTGTGGAATACTTGCAGAACAAGTTACTGAGAATCCAAGGTTTTACGGTTTATGTAATACTGAAAGTCCTATGGATTAATATACTGTAGGACACAAAGTAATTCTAGCTCTGTCTTCAATATTGACAAGGATTCTTCTGTCAATACAAAGAACCACATTTCCCTGAAATGTCCAAAGTAAATACATAAATGGAAATTATATAACTAACATTATTTATCTTCTAAGCAGCCTACAGGGAAGTATAAAGATAAAATAGTTACAATGAACAATTCTGTAATACGTTTAGAAAACTAATTTAGAAACTTCAAAGGAAAACACTGTTTGTTTTACTGATTTACTACTGTGAAAAAATTTAATTGGAATACTACAGTATTTCTTATCAATGTATTATTTTGAATTACTTTCAGTTTGAAGGATAAGCTTTGTCTTAGTGATGGAAGCAGTAGAACATGGAAATTCAAGTAATAGGCATGGCAGGTAAAATGAAAGAATGATCATAGAAAATTTGGAGAAAATCCAAACAACTGAAAGAACTAGGGCATAAGACACACACACACACACACACACACACACACACACACACACACATATATATAATGTTTTAAGTTTTGATTTAAATTATAGCTAGTTAAAATATGATGTGATATTAGCTTCAGGAGTACAATTTAGTGATTCCTCACTTATATATAACACCTAGTGCTCATCACAAGTGCCCTCCTTAATAGCCATCACCCATTTAGCCCATTCCCCATCCACCTCAACACCAGCAACCCTCAGTTTGTTCTCGATAGTTAAGTGTGTCTTTAAAGGTCTGCCTCCCTGTCTTTTTTTTCTTCCCCCTAGGTCCATGAGTTTTCTTAATTTCCATATACATGTGAAGTAATACCGTATTTGTCTTTCTCTGACTGATTTATTTTGCTTAGCATAATACACTTTAGCTCCATCCATGTCTTTGCAAATGGCAAGATTTTATTCTCTTTTATGGTAGAGTAATATTCCACTGTATATGTATACCAAAACTTCTTTATCCATTCATCAGTTGATGGACATTTGGGCTCTTTCCCTAATTTGGCTATTGTTGGTAATGTTGCTATAAATATCAAGGTGCCTATGCCACCTTCAAATAAGTATTGTTTTATCCTTTGGGTAAATACCTAGTAGTGAAGCTACTGGGTTGTAGTGTAGTTCTATTTTTTAATTATTTATTTTTTTTTTAATTTTTTTTTGAGAGAGACAAAGCATGAGTGGGGGAGGCACAGAGAGAGAGGGAGACAGAATCTGAAGCAGGCTCGAGGTTCCGAGCTGTGAGCACAGAGCCCAACATGGGGCTTGAACTCAAAAACCACAAGATCATGATCTGAGTTGAAGTTGGACACTCAACTGACTGAGCCACCCAGGCACCCCATTGTTTTTTAACTTTTTAAGAAACATCCATACTGTTTTCCAGACTGGTTTAACCAGTGTGTGTTCCCACCAACAATGTAAGAGTCATGCCCTTTCTCCACATCGTTGCTGATATCTGTTGTTTCCTGTGTTGTTAATTTTAGCCATTTTGACAGGGGTGAGGTGGTAACTCAGTGTGGTTTTTATTTGTATTTCCCTGATGATGAGTGATCCTGAGCATCTTTCCATGTGTTTGTTGCCATCTGTTTGATGTCTTCTTTGAAAAAAAAAAAATGTCTGTTCATATCTTCTGCCCATTTCTTTCTTTTTTTTTTAACGTTTATTTATTTTTGAGACAGAGAGAGATAGAGCATGAACGGGGGAGGGTCAGAGAGAGAGGGAGGCACAGAATCTGAAACAGGCTCCAGGCTCTGAGCAGTCAGCACAGAGCCCGACGCGGGGCTCGAACTCACATACCACGAGATTGTGACCTGAGCCGAAGTCGGATGCTTAACCGACTGAGCCACCCAGGCGCCCCTCTTCTGCCCATTTCTTAATTGGATTATTTGTTTTCTGGGTGTTCAGTTTGATAAGTTCTATATAGATTTTGGATACTAATCCTTTATCAGATATGTCATTTGCAAGTACCTTTACCCATTCAATTGATCGCCTTTTAGTTTTGTTGATTGTTTCCTTCATTGTGCAGAAGATTTTTTATCTTGGTGAAGTCCCAATTGTTCATTTTTGACTTTGTTTCCCTTGCCTCCAGAAACATGTCTGGTAGAAGTTGCTATGGCTGAGGTCAAAGAGGTAGCTGCCTGTGTTCTCCTCTAGAATTTTTATTGTTTCCTGTCTCACATTTAGGTGTTTAATCCATTTTGAATTAATTTTTGTCTATCATGTAAAAAAGTGCTCTAGTTTCATTCTTCTGCATGTTGCTGTCCAGTTTCCAACACCATTTGATGAAGACACTGTCTTTTTTCCATTGGATATTATTTCTCTCTTTGTCAAAAATTAGTTGAGCATATAGTTTAACTATATGGGGGGTTATTTCTGGGTTTTATGTTCTGTTCCATCAATCTATGTGTCTCTTTTTGTGCCAGTACCATACCGTCTTGATGATTAAACCTTGGTAATATAGCTTGAAGTCCAGAATTGTGCTGTCTCCAGGTTTGTTTTTCTTTTTCAAGATTGCTTTGGATATTCTGGGTCTTTTTTGATTCCCTATACATTTTAGTATTGTCTTTCTTAGCACTGTGGAAAATGCTGGTGGTGTTTTGATAGAGATTAAATTAAATGTGTATATTGCTTTTGGTACTATAGACATTTTAACAGTATTTGTTCTTCCAATCCATGAGCATAGAATGTTTTTCAATTTCTTTGGAAATCCTACAACTTTGTATAATTTGTGTATCAGTTCCAGCAAATTTTTTGGTGACATCTTTTGGGTGTTCTACATAGAGCCTCATGTCATTTGCAAATAATGAGAGTTCGACTTCTTACCTGCCAATTTGTATGTCTTTTATTTATTTTTACCATCTGATTGCTGAGGCTAGAACTTCCAGTACTATGTATAATAACAATGGTGAGGGGAGCCTGGATGGCTAAGTCTGTTAAGCGTCTGACTCTTGGTTTTGGCTTAGTTCATGATCACATTTCGTGAATTCTAGCTGTGCCTCTGCACCATCAGTGCAGAGCCTGCTTGGGATTCTCTCTCTGCCACTGCCCTGCACATGCTTTTTCTAAAAACAAATAAAAATTAAAGAAAAAAAGAAGGTTTAGAAAAATAACAGGGGTAAGAGTAGACACCCTGTCTTTTCCTGACCATAGAGGGAAAGCTCTCAATTTTTCCCTATTGAAGATGACATTAACTGTGGTTCTTTCATTTTGGGCCTTTATCATGTTGAGATATTTCCCTGTATCCCTACTTCATTGAGTTTTTATCAAGAATCAATGCTGTAACTTTGTCAAATGCTTTTTCAGCATTTTTTGGGAAGATCGTATGGCTCTTATGAATTGTTTTATTAATGCGGTGTATCACGTTGATTGGTTTGCAAATATTGAATTACCCTTGCATCCCAGGAATAAATCTCATTTGATCATAGTGAATGATGCTTTCAATGTACTGTTGGATTCAATTTGCAAGGTTTTTTTTTTTTTCTTTTTAAGAATTTTTACATCCATGTTCATCAGGGATATTGGTCTCTACTTCTTTTTAGTGGGATCTTTGTCTGGTTTTGGAATCAAGGTAATGCTGACTTCAGAGAATGAGTTTGGACGTTTTTCCTTTTCTATATTTTGGACAAGTTTGAGAAGAATAGTATTAACTCTTCTTTAAATGTTTGGTAGAATTCCGCTGGGAAACCATATGGCCCTGGACTTCTGTTATTGGGAGATTTTTGATTACTTATTCAATTTCTTTGCTGTTTATTGGTCTGTTCAAATTTATATTTATTCCTGTTTCATTCTTCAAAGTTTATACTTTCTACAAAGTTGTCAATTTCTTCCAGACTGTCAAATTTGTTGGCATATATTTTTTTTCATTATATTCTCTTGTAATTGTTTTTATTTCTGTTGTTTTGGTTGTAATCTGTCATCTCATTTGTGATTTTACACATTTGGGTCCATTCTCTTTTATATAAGTCTGGCTATGAGTTTATCAATTTTATTAATTCTTTCAAAGAACCAATTCCTACTTTCATTGATATGAAAATGTTTTTTTTTGTTTCTATATCATTTAGTTTTGCTCTAATCTTCCTTATATTCATCTCACTGCTGTCTTTAGGTTTCAGTTTTTGTCCTCTTTCTAGCTTCTTTAGGTGTAAGGTTCAGTTGTGTATTTGAGATCTTTCTTGTTTCTTGTGATAGGCCTGTATTGCTATATGCTTCCCTCTTGGAACTGTTCTTGCTGCATCCCAAAGATTTTGGACCATGTGTGTTCATTTTCATTGGTTTTCATGTATTTTTTTACATTTCTTCTTTAACGCCTGGTTTACCCATTCATTCTTTAATAGGATGCTGTTTAACCTCCATGTATTTGTGGTCTTTCCAAATTGTTTCTTGTAGCTGACTTAAAAGATTCATAGTGTTGTGGTCTGAAAATATGAATGGTATGATGTAAATCTTTTTGTATTTATTGAGGCCTAATTTGTGACCCAGTATGTGATCTATTCTGGAGAATGTACCATGTGCATTCAAAAATAATGTGTATTCTGTTGATTTAGGATGGAATGTTCTGAATATATCTGTGAAGTCCATATGGTCCAGTGTGTCATTCAAAATCATTTTTTCCTTGTAGACTTTCTGCTTAGATGATGTGTCATTGCTCTAAATGGAGTGGTAAGGTTCATACTAATATTGAATTATTATCAAAGAATTCCTTTCAGTTTGTTATTAATTGATTTATATGTTTGGGCATTCAAGTTGTGGACATAAATATTTAAAATTGTAAGATCTTGTTGGATAGGCCCCTTTATTATGATGTAGTACCCTTTTTCATCTCTTGTTACAGATTTTTATTTAAAAATCTAGTTTGTCTGGTATAAGTATTGCTACACTAGCTTTCTTTTGACATCTATTTGCATGTTAAATGTTTCTCCATCCACTAACTTTTAATATGCATGTTTTTTATATATCAAGTGAGTCTCTTCTAGGTAGTATATAGATGGGTCTTTTTTAAAAATCCATTCTGATACCCTAATTCTTTTTATTGGAGCATTTAGTCCATTTACATCCATGAATTGAATGTCATTGTATTACTTGTTAAGTCATTCTTTCTGGAGATTTTCTCTGTTCCTTTCTAGTCTTTGTCACTTTTGGTATTTCTTTCCCCTTCAGGGAATATTCTTTAATATTTATTGCAGTAATGGTCATGAACTCCTTTAGTTTTTGTTTTTCCTAGAAACTCTTTATCTCTCCTTCTATTATGCATGATAGCCTTGTTGGATAGAGTATTCTTGGCTGTATATTTTTCCTATTCAGCACGTTGACTATATCATGCCATTCCCTTCTCATCCACCAAGTTTCTGTGGTGGCATCTGCTGCTGTTCTCATTTGTATTCCATTGTAAATTAGGGATTTCTGTCCCCTTGCTGCTTTTAGGATTTTTTCCTTATCTGTGTAGTTTGCAAATTTTAGTATGATATGTCTCAGTGTTGGCCTGCTTTTATTGATTTTGATGGGAGTTCTCTGTGCCTCCTGGATTTGGATGTGTTTCTTCCCCCAGTTTAGGGTAGTTTTTAGCTATAATTTGCTCAAATAAATTTTCCACCCCTTTTATCCTCTCTTCTTCTGGGACTCCTCTGATATAATTGTTATTATGCTTTTTGGAGCCACTGAGTTGCCTAAGTCTACATTGCAATGCAATATTTTTATTTCTTTCTTTTCAGCTTCATTATTTTCCATAATTTTATCTTCTATATCACTTATTCATTCTCCTGTTTCTTCTATCTTTTTGGCCATTTCATCCAGTTAGTTTTGGATCCCAGTTACAACATTTTTTTATTTAGGTCTGACTAGTTTTTAGGTCTTTTATGTCTGTGGTAAGAGACTACCTGCTGTCTTCTATGGCTTTCTCAGTCCCAGATGATTCTCAGTCCCTTATGATTGTGGTTTTAAATTCTGGATCAAGCTTATTATTTATATATGTTCAATTAGATCATTGAACATGACCTTTTCCTGTTCATTTTTGGGAGATGAATTTCTCCATCTTGTTATTTTGTCCAAGTCTCTGTTTCTTTTCTGTGCTAGGAAAACCTGTTATGTGTCCTGCTCCTTAGAGTAGTTGCTTTATGAAGAAAAGGTCATATACTCTCCAGGACCTGGTGTTTCAGGAAGTGTCTCTGGTGTATTCTGTGTGCACTCTGCTTCTGTGTTTTGGGTGCTCTTTCCCTCACGCAAGTCTTCTGCAGAGATTCTCCTTGCCTGCAGTGTGGAGTATTTGGACTTTGTCCAGAGTGGGGTGAGTATTAACTAGATTTTCTCTAATCTTTTTGTTAAAAGAGGCCTGATTTTCTTTCCATTAGAGCTTAATCTTTGCAGCACTCTATGGTCAGTAGACATGATATATGTGGGAAGTTTGTGCTGGTCTTATCGGGAAGGGGCCCACTGCTCTGGCACTCAGGCACAGTTGCCTTGGTAAAGAAACACTTGGGCAATGCAGGGGGTGGGGATTGGTGTAAGCAGCTCAGGCTTCCAGTGTTGATGCTGTTCTGCTCTCTGAAGTCAGTCTGTGCTGATGGGCAAGGGAGAAAAATGGGGCCAGTCTTCTCCCTAGTCACTAGAAAGGTGAGTTAATGCCTGACATTGTCTAGGAAGCCTTCACAAAAGAGCGAACAATCTCCCCTCATGTGTCCCAAGTATCCCTTAAATTCCTGCCTTCACCCTTTCTATGTCTGAGCCATCTCCCCACCTGGCAGCATGATACACCTGTGTTTTATTTCAGGTGTGCTGGCTGGTTTCAAAACTTCAAATTTTCAGGACCTGGTTGTAGCAAGGGCCTATGATGGTCTTCTAGGGGTGGGTTTTACCCTGCTAAGGCTGGTTCCAGTTTGTCTCAAAAGGCCAGTCACACCAACGCACAGCAGGTTGGAGTTTAAAGTGTGGCAAAAAGCCTGAGTCCATGTTAGCTACCCCAGCAGGTGTCTTTACATCTATGCTTAAGGGCCTTGGAGCACAGTTGGTACCCACTGGCTCTTTTTCCCCTCAAAGGCAATACCACCTATCCCAGATTCCAAGAAGGGCAAACTGTCTCTCCTAATGTATCCCAGGGGATCCTTAGATCACGCCGTGCTCTTGGGCCTCTTCCTTCACAGAAGCAATGCAGCATCTGCTAGGTTCAACACCAGTCATGGCACAGACTTCTGAAACTCCAGTATTTGAAGTCCATGGGTTTTAAAATCTCATGATAGGGGTGCCTGGGTAGCTCAGTCAGTTAAACATTCAACTCTTGATTTCAGCTACATCATGATCTCATGATTCATGAGATTGAGCCCAACATCAGGCTCTGTGTGACAGCATGGAGCCTGCTTGGGATTCCCTCTCTTCCTCTCTCTCTGCTCCTCCCCCACTCACACTTATTCTCTCTCCCTCTCTCTCTTTCTCAAAATAAATAAATAAACTGAAAAAATTAAATATATAAAATCTCATGATTATCAACCCTTCTTTTCCCGGTCAATAGCTTTGGAGAAGTGTTTTCCTAGTGCTCTGCTCTTTCTGTCTCTCTCTTTCTCTCTCTCCCCACATCCCCTTTCTCCATGATCATGGTTCCTTCCCCTCTGCAGCACCCATCATCCTTTTCTCCCCCAAATCACACATCTCAGTACCTCCTACCTTCCATGATGTGGCCCCCATCTCCCTCTAGTTTTGCAATTTGTTTTGTCAGTCAGATTGATTCCTTGGGTGTTCAGAATGATTGATATTTATCTAGCTATGTTCAAGGGACGAGGCAAGCATAGGGTTCTCATACTACTCACTTATCTTAACCTTCCCTTTAGAGTATAAGATATGTTGATGTGATGCTAATAATTTTGATAGCATGTGTCATAATAAATAGAAGACAGTGGGCGTGTTGGTCAGTAGATATAAATCTAGAAGAAAGTGGAACAACATAAACCACACCAATGGGGGCCTAGATATCCCAAAAGCAAAAGCCAATTAATTATTGGAATGGAGTCTTTGGAAATCTGGGAAAAGTCATGATATTGAATATAAAAGAGGCTCAAATAAAATAAAATCCCAAAATACCCTATTAGAATGGTCAGTAAATAAGCAAAAAAAAAAAAAAAAAAAAAAAAAAAAACAAAAAAACAAAAAAACAAATGTACTCATGTCTACATTTCTTTCACCTATTTCTGGAAGTGCTCAGAGAATCTCATCATGTCTTAGTTGAATTTAGTTATACAAACTATACTGAATTAGGATCTTTCTGAAGGTATGAATGCAATATAAGACAGAAAAGAAACAATCTTAGAACTATAATACTAAGGAAGAATAAGGGTGAAATTGTATTCTTAGCCATCTAAGATATCATTACAATACAGAATTGGAGACATTATAGATATATTGCCAAAAATACCCTAAAATAAATGACATATTTGTTATTTTTATCTTTATTCATTTATAGATCCACCCAATCCATCTATTCTTCTTTGCTTTCTCTGTGGCATGGCTGTTAAGGAGAATTAGACATAGTCCATTACTTGGAGACACTCATAGAGCTGTTGTGAAGATAAAATAAAATAATGGATCCAAACATGCTTTGAAAAGTTAATGTTAGGCAAATACTAGGCATTTTTTATTGTAAACACCCAGTAGCTGTGATGATAATTTAATAAACTTGGATAGTGTATGCAGATAGTACATTCAAGTGAATTAGGCCTTGTGACCATCTTTTTTTTCTTAATTTTTAAGGTAATTCTGGGAAATATATGTGGAAGGAAAAGGTTTTAGTAAGATTTTTCTGTATAATTACAATAATATAGTTACATAGATCATACAGAACTTTTTGTTTCAAAGCAGTTTTATGTCCTTATTTCATGATTTCATGTTGGGAAAATCAGAGACCATTATGGATGCAAAATATACTTACTAAATTCTAATTGTCACATATGTGAGGGGCAATTTATTTTAAGAATGGAGATTGTTTTTCTCTCTCAGGAGAGGTACCTCTTTCATATCCCTGTAAAATCTACCCCAGATTCCAATTTCAGCTGATCCCTATCCTGCCCCTGTGCTTTAGTGCAGACATACCTCTCTACCTACCTTTTTGACTGATGAACAAAAACAGTTTTTAGCAGTTCAACCACTATGTGATAGTATGATATTTAACCCTCATCTGTATGAATCTGTTTCCTCCATCTAAAAAGTGGCAATTTAGTGGATGATAACACCTTGGTAATGTCAACTCCTGAATGTGCACTGGGGAGCAAACCTTGGAGAGCCGAGCATGTGAGGGGAAAAAAGATCATTTAAAAAGTTTCACTAAAAATGAACTACTTAGACCTCATCAAAATAAAAAGCTTCTGCACTGCTAAGGAAACAATCAGCAAAACTAAAAGGGAACCGAAAGAATGGGAGAAGATATTTACAAACAACATATCAGATAAAGGGTTAGTATCCAAAATCTATAAAGAAGTAATCAAACTCAACACTCCAAGAAACAAATAATCCAGCGGAGAAATGGGCAAAAGACATGAATAGACACTTCTCCAAAGAGGACATCCAGATGGCCATCTGAGACATGAAAAAATGCTCAAATTCACTCAGCATCAGGGAAATAAAAATCAAAACCACTATGAGATACCACATTACACCTGTCAGAATGTCTAACATTAACAATTCAGGCAACAACAGATGTTGGTGAGGATGTGAAGAAAGAGGATCTCTTTTGCATTGTTGGTGGGAGTGAAAGCTGGTGCAGCCACTCTGGAAAACAGTATGGAGGATCCTGAAAAAATTAAAAATAGAACTACCCTACAACCTAGCAGTTGCACTACTAGGCATTTATCCAAGGGATACAGGTGCGCTGTTTGAAGGGACATCTACACCCCCATGTTTATAGCAGCACTATCAACAATAACGAAAGTATGGAAAGAACCCAAATGTCCATCAATGGATGAATGGATAAAGAAGATGTAGTATATATATACAATGAAGTATTACTCAGCAATCAAAAGGAAAGAAATCTTGCCATTTGCAACTACATGGATGGAACTGGAGGGTATTATGTTAAGTGAAATTAATCAGTCAGAGAAAGACAAATATCATATGGCTTCACTCATAAGAGGACTTTAAGAGACAAAACAGATGAACTTAAGGGAAGGAAAACCAAAATATAAACATAGGGAGAGGGACAAAGCATAAGACTCTTACATATAGAGAACAAACAGAGGGTTACTGGAGGGGTTGTGGGAGGGGGGATGGGCTAAATGGGTAAGGGGCATTAAGGAATCTACTCCTTAAATCATTGTTGCACTATATGCTAATTTGGATGTAAATATAAAAAAATAAAATTAAGAAACAAAAAAAAGTTTCAGCTGAAATGGGCTGTTACTATAAGCACAAATTAGAATTTGTTGTTTTTCTTATCTGTAACATGAAGGAGTAGGATATGGATAATGTATGATGACCAACTAACCAGCATATTTTCATTTACCCCTTATTGTGGTTTAGTTGTCTTTTCTGTGGAGTCAGTGCTATGTAGCCATTTGGTAAAGATACAATTGCTGGTGACAGAAATAAATGGGAATAGGGTATTTTCAAAAAGATATATTAAATATATTAATAGTAATGGACTCACAACCCAAATTCTTAATGCATATTCACTTGGATTGAATTGTTTCATTTTTAGGGATGTAACAATTGAATTTCATTTAGTACAGTGACAAAAAACTATGTCATCTATACTATATGAGTATAAAGTGGACTGGATAAAGCTGCAAATAAATATAATTATTTTATAGCACTACAATTCTCAGTGATCCTAATTTTATATATGTGATAGCTTCTAATTCAATCAGGATCAGCTATATTCCATATTAGTTTGTCTGTTAAAATCCATGCATTGTACTAGAAAAAGAAGCATTAACTTAGTAAAATAAATTTCACTAGTTTTAGTTCAGTAACTTTGAAAACAAAAGTGTTATAAAGGAAGAGTCTTTGGATAATTTTGTTTCTTACATAATTCCTCAGAACTGTAAAGACTTATTGCAACCCTCTGCTCTTTTCTTTATGCTCTCAGTGAGAGCCCAAATTCATCATTGGTTCATTTTTACATGTGCATTCAGAAGGCATCATTTATTGCTGTTGTTTGAATGTCACTTTACAGACTCTCAGAAGAGAAATCACCTGCCCCTACCTAGACACAATCTCTCATTTGACAGTTTTGAAAGCCACAATTCAGTATAAATGTCCAAGTGTTCTACCAGGAAAGAAGGCTGTAAAGGCTCCACTGTAAACTTTGTTCTATCTTGAATTGATTTCTTACTGGTGTATATGGATGGTTGGTTTTGATCTTTTACAGCTGACTGGTCAAAAAAGCAGACTAGAATGATGTTCAGAATAAATCAAGACCAACCCATTAAGATGTTTAACTTATTAAGGATAAATAACATCATTGTGAACAGAAATATTTTGGGTATCCAGTGTTTCTATTTTCTAGCTTAGGAACGACTTATTGCATGAATTACAAATCAGTTACTTTTCTGGATTTTGGTTTTGTTATATTTGAAAAATGAGGAAAATACAAGATTCCTATCTCATAAAGAAATAACACTTTTGAGCTAGTTTTGAACACTCTGAGCAATGTGGACACATCATTTTCTCCTCTCTCATCAGTATTAATTAAAAGAAGTATGTTGTACATACTCATGTAGCACATCCTAATTCTAAATAATTTGCTTCTTAGTGCCAAATGGAATATCCAAAGTCTATTGTGTGTGTTTTTCCATTATTAACTTTTTAAAAATATTTAAAATGTAAAGCAATGTAACACATGTGTAAATTACAAATAATAATAATATAAATGTCAGTGAACCCACCTTGCAACTCGAGAACTAAAACATTATCAACAATTTGCATTTTTTATGTGTCCATTCCTTTTCCTATATTTCTGCTTCCCTGCCAAAGGTAAGCGCTCCTCCAAATTTTGTGTTTAACTTCTTACTGTTTTTTTACACTGCTTATTTGAAATGAAATATTTATGTTTAGAAGCAACTTAGAAAATTATAGAATGCCTGAGCTTGAATGAACCGTGAGAGCATTCAGCTCCACTCCATCATTTTATATAAAGGGAAATTGAGACCCATAGGAGGCAGAATGATGTCTGGCTTTTGGGTGGGAATTTGATCATCAGTTGGAAGGTGGGAAATATACTAATTATCTATGAGTTTACTATCTATTCAGTAATAACTGCAATCATAACAATTGATACTAAAATACTCAACAATAGGTAGAGAACACGGAAGATGGCGGCGTAGGAGGACACTGGGCTAACTGCATCCTGCTGATCACTTAGATTCCACCCACATCGGACTAAATAACCCAGAAAACCACCAGAAGACTAACAGAACCAACTCTCTGGAGCCAAGCGTAGACAAGAGGCTCACAGAAGAGGGTAGGAAGGGCGGAGAGGGGTGCGCCCTACACGGACTGACAGGAGGGAGCCGGGGCAGTGGAGGGGCAGCCCACCTGACAAGGCAGAGCCCCCGAGTCTGGCATGCAAAAGCAGAGGGGTCCAACTGTGTGAGTTCTAACAGCCAGCGGGACTTAACATCTGGAATGTTAAAAGTGAACACCTCTGCCCTTGGAGAGTGGGGAGAGCAAGAGGACACTGGGAAGACAGAGCTCAGGTCAGCAGGGAACAAAGGCTCTTACAAGTGCCATTTCCTTCTCCCACCCCCCCAGGCAAAATCCCAAAGGGAACCAGTTCCCATTACCCAACTTGCTTGCACCACGCAAACACCCAATGCTGTTCTGTGCATCCATCCCTCTGATGGGTCTGCCTCCCTTCCGGTGCTGCAGGACCCCTACAGCAGGGGTCCACCAATGGCAAAGCCAGCTAAGCTTGCCCCTCCCACCCCTGTGCACCTTGCAGATCCACCCCAGCTAATACGCCAGATCCCATCAAAGCAGCACCACAAGCCTGGCAGTATGCAACTAGCCCAGAAAGGGGCCACACCACTCTACAAGAGTCCTGCACCTGGGGGAGGGGAAGATAAGGTACACACCAGTCTGACTGTGGCCCCAAGGTGGGCTGGGCGCAGACATCGGGTCTGACTGTGGCCCTGCCCACCAAAACAAGTGACTCTGGACAACATGGAAAGTGTACTGCAGTTTGGAACCACCCTAGGGACTACCCAAAATGATGAAACAGAAGAACTCTCCTCAAAAGAAACTCCAGGAAGTAGCGACAGCTAACAAATTGATCAAAAACAATTTAAGCAATACAACAGACGAAGAATTTAGAATAATAGTCATAAAATTAATCACTGGACTTGAAAAAAGCATAGAGGACAGCAGACAATCTATTCCTACAGAGATCAAGGGACTAAGAAATAGTCATGAGGAGCAAAAAAATGCTATAAATGAGGTGCAAAATAAAATGGAGGTGGCCATAGCATGGATTAAAGAAGCAGAGGAGAGAATAGGTGAATTTGAATGTAAAATTATGGAAAAAGAAGAAGCTGAAAAAAGAGAGATAAAAAAATCCAGGAGTATGAGGGGAGAATTAGAGAACTAAGTGATGCAATCAAATGGAACAATATCTGTATAATAGGAATTCCAGAAGATGAAGAGACAGAGAAAGGGGCTGAAGGTGTACTTGAACAAATCAGAGCTGAGAACTTACCTGATCTAGGGAAAGAAAAATGCATTCAAATCCAAGAGGCACAGAAAACTCCCTTCAGACATAACTTCTGCACAACATATCATAGTGAAACTGGCAAAATACAAGGATGAAGAAAAAATTCTGAAAACAGCTAGGGATAAACACGCTCTAACATATAAAGAGAGACCTATAAAACTAGTGGCAGACCTATCTACTGAAACTTGGCAGGCCAGAAAGGAATGGCAGGAAATCTTCAATGTGGCGAACAGGAAAAATATGCAGCCGAGATTCCTTTATCCATCAAGTCTATTATTCAGAATAGAAGGAGAGATAAAGGTGTTCCCAAACAAAAACTGAAGGAATTAATTACCACTAAACCAGCACTACAAGAGATCCTAAAGGGGATTCTGTGAGTTAAATGTTGCAAGGACCACAAAGTACCAGAGACATCACTACAAGCACGAAACATACAAACATCACACTGACTCTAAACTCATATCTTTCAATAATAATACTGAATGTAAATGGACTAAATGCTCCAACCAAAAGACATAGGGTCTCAGAATGGATAAAAAATCAAGACCCATCTATTTGCTGTCTACAAGAGACTCATTTTAGACCTGAGGACACCTTCAGGCTGAAAGTGAGGGGATGGAGAACTATCTATCATGCTACTGGAAGTAAAAAGAAAGCTGGAGTAGCCATACTTATATCAGACAAACTAGACTTTAAATTAAACAAAGATTGTAACAAAATTGTAGAGATTAAACAAGAGATTAAACAAAATTGTAACAAGAGATGAAGAAGGGCATTATATAATAATTACAGGGTCTATCCATCAGGAAAAGCTAACAATTATAAATGTCTATGTGCTGAACACGGGAGCCCCCAAATATATAAAACAATTAATCACAAACATAAGCAACCTTATTGATAAGAATGTGGTAATTCCAGGGGATTTTAACACCCCACTTACACCAATGGATAGATCATCTAGACACACGGTCAATAAAGAAACAAGGGCCCTGAATGATACATTGGATCAGATGGACTTGACAGATATATTTAAAACTCTGCATCCCAAAGCAACAGAATATACTTTCTTCTCGAGTGCACATGGAACATTCTCCAAGATAGATCACATACTGGGTCACAATAAATAACCCTTCATAAGTATAAAAAAATTGAGATCATACCATGCACACCCTCAGACCACAATGCTATGAAGCTTGAAATCAACCACAGGAAAAAGTCTGGAAAACCTCCAAAAGCATGGAGGTTAAAGAACACCCTACTAAAGAATGAATGGGTCAACCAGGCAATTAGAGAAGAAATTTAAAAAAATATATGGAAACAAATGAAAATGAAAATACAGTAATCCAAATGCTTTAGGACACAGCAAAGGCAGTTCTGAGAAGAAAATACATTGCAATCCAGGCCTATCTCAAGAAACAAGAAAAATCCCAAATACAAAATCTAACAGCACACCTAGAGGAAATAGAAGCAGAACAGCAAAGGCAGCCTAAACCCAGCAGAAGAAGAGAAATAATGAAAATCAGAGCAGAAATAAACAATATAGAATAAAAAAAACTGTAGAGTATATCAATGAAACCAAGCATTGGTTTTTTGAAAACATAAATTAAATTGACAAACCTCTAGCCAGGCTTCTCAAAAAGAAAAGGGAGATGACCCAAGTAGATAAAATCATGAATGAAAATGGAATTATTACAACCAATCCCTTAGAAATACAAGCAATTATCAAGGAATACTATGAAAAATTATATGCCAGCAAACTGGAAAACCTGGAAGAAATGGACAAATTCCTAAGCACCCACATACTTCCAAAACCCAAACAGGAAGAAATAGAAAACTTGAATTGACCTATAACAGCAAAGAAATTGAATCAGTTATCAAAAATCTCCAATGAATAAGAGTCCATGAACAGAAGGCTTCCCTGGGGAATTCTACCAGACATTTAAAGCAGAGATAATACCTATCCTTGTCAAGCTGTTCCAAAAAATAGAAAGGGAAGGAAAACTTCCAGACTCATTCTATGAAGCCAGGATTACTTTGATTCTGGAACCAGAAAGAGACCCAGCGAAAAAAGAGAACTACAGGCCAATATCCATGATGGATATGGATGCACAAATTCTCAATAAGATACTCGCAAATCAAATTCAACAGCATATAAAAAGAATTATTCACCATGATAAAGTGGGATTCATTCCTGGGATGCAGGGATGGTTCAACATTCACAAATTGATGTGATACATCACATCAATAAAAGAAAAGATAAGACCGTAGGATCCTAACAATCGATGCAGAAAAAGCATTTGACCAAATTCAGCATCCTTTCCTAATAAAAACCCTCGAGAAAGTCGTGATAGAAGGAACATACTTAAACATCATCAAAGCCATTTATACAAACACCACAGCTAATATCATCCTCAGTGGGGAAAAACTGAGAGCTTTCCCCCTGAGATCAGGAATAGGACAGGGATGTCCACTCTCACCGCTGTTGTTTAACATAGTGTTGGAAGTGCTAGCATCAATAATCAGATAACAAAAGGAAATCAAAGGCATCAAAATTGGCATAGATGAAGTCAAGCTTTCACTTTTTGCAGATGACATGATATTATACACGGAAAATCCGATAGACTCCACCAGAAGTCTGCTAGAACTGATACATGAATTCAGCAAAGTCGCAGGATACAAAATCAATGTACAGAAATCAGTTGCATTCTTATACACTAATAATGAAGCAACAGAAAGACAAATAAAGAAACTGATCCCATTCACAAATTGCACCAAGAAGCATAAAATACCTAGGAATAAACCTAAGCAAAGATGTAAAAATCTGTATGCTGAAAACTATAGGAAGCTTATGAAGGAAATTGAAGAAGATACATAGAAGTGGAAAAACATTCCATGCTCAGGGATTGGAAGAATAAATATTGTTAAAATGTCAATACTACCCAAAGCTATCTACACATTCCATGAAATCCCAATCAAAATTGCACCAGCATTCTTCTCGAAGCTAGAACAAGCAATCCTGAAATTTGTATGGAACCACAAAAGAACCCGAATGGCCAAAGTAATATTGAACAAGACCTAAGTGGGAGGCATCTCAATTCCAGACTTTAGCCTCTACAACAAAGCTGTAATCATCAAGACGGCATGGTATTGGCACAAAAATAGAAACATAGACCAATGGAATATAATAGAGACTCCAGAATTGGACCCACAAACGTATGGCCAACTAATCTTTGACAAAGCAGGGAAGAATATCCAATGGATAAAAGTCAGTCTCTTTAACAAATTGTGCTGGGAGAACTGGACAGCTACATGCAGAAGCTTGAAACTAGACCACTTTCTTACACCATTCACAAAAAAAACCTCAAAATGGATAAAGGACCTGAATTTGAGACAGGAAACCATCAAAATCCTAGAGGAGAAAACAGAAAAAAAACCTCTTTGACCTCAGCCGCAGCAATTTCTTACTTGACACGTCTCCAAAGGCAAGGGAATTAAAAGTAAAAATGAACTATTGGGACCTCATCAAGATAGAAAGCTTCTGCACTGCAAAGGAAACAGTCAACAACACTAAAAGGCAACTGACGGAATGGGAAAAGATATTTGCAAATGGCATATTGGACAAAGGGCTAGTATCCAAAATCTATAAAGAACTCATCAAACCCCACACCTCAAAAACAAATAATCCAGTGAAGAATGGGCAGACAACATGAATAGACACAAGACATCCAGATGGCCAACAGGCACATGAAAATATGATCATTGTCACTCCTCATCAGGGAAATACAACTCAAAACCACGCTCAGATATGACCTCTAGCCAGTCAGAGTGGCTAAAATGAACAAATTAGGGGACTATAGATGCTGGAGCAGATGTGGAGAAATGGGAACCCTCTTGCACTCTTGGTGGGAATGCCAACTGGTGCAGCTACTCTGGAAAACAGTGCGGAGGTTCCTCAAAAAATTAAAAATTGATCTACCCTCTGACCCAGCAATAACACTGCTAAGAATTTATCCAATGAATACAGGAGTGCTGATGCATAGGGGAACTTGTACCCCAATGTTTATAGCAGCACTTTCAACAATAGCCAAATTATGGAAAGAGCCTAAATTTCCATCAACTGATGACTGGAGAAAGAATTTGTGGTTTATATACACAATGGAATACTATTTGGCAATGAGAAAGAATGAAACAGGGCCTTTTGTAGCATCGTGGATGGAACTGGAGAGTGTTCTGCTAAGTGAAATAAGTCATACAGAGAAAGACAGATACCATATGTTTTCACTCTTATGTGGATCCTGAGAAACTTAACAGAAGACCATGGGGGCGGGGAAGGAAAAAAAAGAGGTTAGAGAGGGAGGGAGCCAAAACATAAGAGACTCTTAAAAACTGAGAACAAACTGACGATTGATGGGGGTGGGAGTGAGGGGAGGGTGGGTGATGGGTATTGAGGAGGGCGCTTGTTGGGATGAGCACTGTGTGTTGTATGGATACCAAGTTGATAATAAATTTCATTTAAAAATAATAAAAATAAAGTACTCAACAATAAAACATAAAACTTCTGCACAGTGAAGGAAATAATCAGCAAAACTAAAAGGCAACTTATGGAATGTGAGAAGATATTTGCAAATGACATACCTGATAAAGGGTTTGTATCCAAAATCTATAAAGAACTTATCAAAGTAAATATCAAAAAACAAATAATCCAGTTAAAAAATGGGTAGAAGATATGAATAGAAAATTTTCCAAAGAAGACATCCAGATGGCTAACAGACACATGAAAAATGCTCAAGATCCCTCATCATCAGGGAAATACAAGTCAAAATCACAACGAGATACCCCCTCACACCTATCGGAATGACTGAAATTAACAACATAGGAAACAGTGGATGTTAACAATGGTACAGAAAAATGGAATCCTCTTACACCATTGGTGGGAATGGAAACTGGTGCAGCCACTCTACAAAGTAGTATGGAGGTTCCTCAAAAAGTTAAAAATAGAACCACCCTACAACCCAGCAATCACACTACTAGGTATTATCCCAAAGGATGCAACAATAGTAATTCGAAGGGGCACATGCACTGTGATGTTTTTGGAGCATTATGAACAATAACCAAGTTATGGAAAGACCCCAAATGTCCATTAACTGATGAATGGATAAAGAAGATGTGGTATATACACACAATGGAATATTAGCCATCAAAAAAAGAATGAAATCTTGCAATTGTCGATGATGTGGATGGAGCTAGAGTATATTATGCTAAGTGAAACCAGTCAGAGATTATGCTGAGTGAAATCAGTCAGAGAAAGCAAATACCATATGATTTCAGTAATATATGGAATTTAATAAACAAAACAGATGAACATAAAGGAAGGGGGAAGAAAAGGATAGGGAGGCAAACCATAAGAAACTCTTAACTATAGAGAACAAACTGAGAGTTGATGGAAGGTTATGGGGGTGAGAGTCTAAATGGGTGATGGTTTGTGATGAGCACTGATTGTTGTATGTAAGTGATGAATCACTAAATTCTACTCCTGAAATCAGTACTATACTATATGTTAACTAACTAGAATTTAAATAAAATCTTAAATAAATAAATAAATAAATACCATCTTGGAAGGAGAATCATTTTCTAAGATTATAAAATTAAAGAAAAATAATAATAAAACTAGGTGCTGTGGTTCTCAAATCAGCATTCTTTGTAATTTAAAAATATAAGAATTGGGACACCTGGGTGGCTCAGTCGTTTAAGCAACCAACTTCAGCTCAGGTCATGATCTCATGTCTCGTGAGTTCCAGCCACGCGTCAGGTTCTGTGCTGACAGCTCAGGTCCTGGAGCCTGCTTCAGGTTCTGTGTCTTTCTCTCTGTCCCTCTGCTGTTTGCACTCTGTTTCTCTCTCTCTCAAAAATAAATATTAAAAAAAAATTTAAATATAAGAATTATGCAATAACATATTTACAGAAAAACTACCTATAAATCAAAAGTGTATATATTGTGCCTTAGTCTCTGAATTCTATTATATATCTGGAGTATCAGCCCTACTAAAAACTTTAAAATTTGCAGTAAATTCTTTTTTTTTTTTAATTTTTTTCAACGTTTATTTATTTTTGGGACAGAGAGAGACAGAGCATGAATGGGGGAGGGTCAGAGAGAGAGGGAGACACAGAATCGGAAACAGGCTCCAGGCTCTGAGCCATCAGCCCAGAGCCTGACGCGGGGCTCGAACTCACGGACCGCGAGATCGTGACCTGGCTGAAGTTGGACGCTTAACCGACTGCGCCACCCAGGTGCCCCTGCAGTAAATTCTTTTAAAAGACACATCTCATTGAAATATAATTTATTTTTCTAATTTTTTTTTAATATTTATTTTTGGAGAGAGAGACAAAGCGCAAGTGGGGGAGGAATGAGATCGAGAGAGACACAGAATCTGAAGCAGGTTCCAAGCTCTGAGCTGTCAGCAGAGTCTGACACGGGGTTAGAACTCATTAACCATGAGTTCATGATCTGGCAGAAGTCATACTGTTAAGTGGCTGAGCCACCCAGGCGCCGTGAAAAATAATTTCTAATGAAAATATTAAACTTTTCTGATTTTCTTTAGAATTATATTACTGCATACATTAAATAGTATGGTGAAAAGATAAAGAGTGTGCGTGTGTGTGTGTACACACAATTACTGTATTGAACTTATGCAGTAATATAATTCTAAAGAAAACTAAAGCAGATATACATATATACAGGTAATATATGTATATATACATATATATGTATGTGTGTGTATATATATATATATATATATATATATATATACACACACATACATATATACATATACACACATACATACATACACAACACACCACAATGTGTTTCTAGTTACTTATCAACCGAGGCTATTTTAACTGGAGCTTCTTACTCTCCTAATGATGAAATTAAAGGGATTCTGAATTCTTTTGTAAATTGAAGGTTCAATATTTGATTTATCTGTTCTTTAATTTATAGTTTTGTGCACAGTTCGATATCACTAATTTGCGTTAATGGGGAGGTAGTCTGAAATATAGACCAGAACTGACCAATAGAACTTTCTCTGGTGATGAAAATGATTTTTCATGATGTCCAACATGATAACCATTAGACACCTGTGAGTAATAAAGCACTTGAAATGTGGTTAGTGTTATTGAGGAATTGAATTCTTAATTTTATTTATTTAAATAATTTAAATAGCAACATGTGGCTAATGGCTACCACATTGCACAGCTCATAAAAACTCAAAAGATTAGTTTGGTTATATTCAAGAGATAAGGATGTAACCACTAAGAGTCACCCTACTAGACATGTTTTCCTGAGTTGACAAGCATTTGTAAATAATATTCTCTTTGTTTAACATAAATAATTTTAGCCCAGTTTGTTATGTGAGTGAAACACATAAAAATTGAAAAAGTGTTTATTTTCTTGATACAGCTCTTTTTATAATGTGGTGAGAGATTCATCACCCTACACTCTATTAGTATAGTTACATATTCTAAATTTATTAGTGTAGATTTATTGTTTTCTTACATGGACTAAAAACAGAGAGGCACACAGTGATATGATTTTTTATTAAACACAAGAAATAATTAGAATAATTTCAATGGCAAAGTAGAATAAAAGCTACCTTTTGACATACTGGACTTCAAAATATTTAGTTCCTATGATAGCATCTTAACTAAATACCTGGCATAACCATTTCTGTGGTTAGGAAAAGTGATCTTAGAATTAAATTAATCAGTGCCTAAACATCTTTGTGGTTAACTTTTTACTGAATTGCCACTTTCATTTAGGAAGCATAATAATGAGGGGTGGCTGGGTGGCTCAGTTGGTTAAGCATCCAACTTTGGCTCAGGTCATGATCTTGCAGTTTGTGAGTTTGAGCCCCTCATCGGGCTCTGTGCTGACAGCTCAGAGCCTGGAGCCTGCTTCGGATTCTGTGTCTCCTCCTCTCTCTGCCCCTCCCACGTTCATGCTCTGCTTCTCTCTGTCTCTCAATAATAAATAAACATTATTTTTTTAAAGGAAGCATAATAATGACAATGATGACCTTAATATCATTATGTAAACTTCTATCCATGAAAATATTGGTTTTCCAATCTCTAAAGATCCATTAGAGCTGGTTTGTAAAGCAGGCCATACTTTTTCATTGAAAACTCTCAAAAATAATGCTATTTTCATACTATATTCCTAAAATTAGAAGAGAAGTTTCTTTCATTGACTCTGAAGAGTTCTTTTGGCTTCTAATCATATAAAAAAGAAAACATTGCTATTATGTCCTAAACACTGGACCATAATTAAGGTAAAAGAAATCCTCACTGTACTCATGTTGTAAACAGTAGCCTGACATCAACTGAAAACAAGGAAATGGGTTGTAGGGTAGATTAGTCCTAAAGTATAGCAGGTGCAGTAGTCCTGTGTGATACAGACATTGAGAACATGTTAAAACAACTTTACCAAAACAACTTACTCAGTTATCAGAAATGAAAAGTTAATTATCAAGGTTTACTAAGTGCAAGAGCTTTGTGAAATGTGTATTTGTCATTATGGTTAATTTGCACATACCTCACTGACGAAAAGGCCAGGGGAGCTAGGCCAAGAACACAGCTGTACAGGCAGCTCAACTAATTGCCTCTCCATCCTCAACCTCATTTATCTTTATTTCTTCCCAATTATACCAAATTATCAATAGTCTCTGTTGTATCAGAGTCTTAATCCCCTTTATTCAGGCAGCATTACATAGTGGCAGATGGATTCTTGGAGGGAGTCAGAGTAAATAGCCATGAAATGCCACCTCTGGCAGATGGCACTGCTCACAAGAAATGAGACAAAATATTTGGAATTTGTAACTGAGCATTGGTATGAAGATGCAAGCTGTTAATATTTTTTTAAGATAATCAAGGTGCTACCTGGTAAAAATGTAACCTATATTTTAAAGAAAAAATACAAAGGTTCAGGTGTTCACATCTCAAAAGATAATACATTTTTAGATGGTATATTCCCACTGAGTACTGTAGCCATGAAGTCCTTTCATGCCATTATATCTTATGATAGTAAATGGCCTATTTTCATTTGAAACAAAGAACAGATATTCTGAATTCAAAGATATAATATCATTTATTTTTCTCTCCTATCAAATAACAGACTGTGAAATATTATTGTATCTACTGCCAGATTGAAGATATGCTTCAAAATTTAAAAACAAACTGAACATAAAAAAGAAAAAAACATCGTGAGAAAACAGTTTGGAAACGTAAATTCTTTATTTGGTAAAAATAAGTCATTTTTTATATCACTTACAAAATATCAGTAATAGAAATCTAAAAAAAAATTATTTTCATTTGATCAACAAATTTTGTTGATTTGCCAAAATAAGTACATAGCAAGTATGTTTTTTTATGAATTTAATATTCAGAAGCATATTATCTATACATATTATTACATAGATACAATGGCTGAAACAAACGATAAATAAATGACAGTAACTTTTAAAATGAAATGTGAAATAGTAAAATAGGTTACTTTAGTGTATTTTATTTTCAAGCCAAATATATTTTAACAAGAGCTAGTGGATATTTCTTTGACCTTTTCTATAACACAGTGCTGCTTAAGGAGTAGGTATCTCTTTGTCATACACACACTGGATGCTGAATTCAATAGAATTACCACAAATTTTATCCCGTTTGTCAGTGACACAGAAGGGGGAAAGTGGACAAAACTATGAAGCTGCTTGCTTCCTTGGTATCCACGGTTCCAATTCTCTATGTCCTTTTATATACTCCCCCCCCAGCCTTTTTAAGTTTTATTTATTTATTTATTTAGAAAGAGAAATAGAGCATGAGCAGGGGAAGGGCAGAGAGACATGGAGAGAATCCCAAGCAGGATCTGTGTCATCGTCATGGAGCCTGATGCAGAGCTCAATCCCAGGAACCCTGAGATCATGACCAGAGCCGAAAATCAAGTCAGCTGCTTAAGCAACTGAGCCACCCAGGAGCCCCTTATACATTTCTTCTTAAGCTACTCCTGGGCAACTGTATCTTACACCATTGTCTATCTTCTACACTGACCTATCCAAGTTATATCCTGTAAATATTCCTTCTCATCTCAATTTCTTCAATAGTTTAAATTTTTCATGTTCACTTTATAAAATGTTTCTAGACTGCATGAAGTAAACATGTGTGAATTGAGCTGTTAATTGAGCTTTGAAAATAATAATTTCTAGCATTTTCTCCCCAAACTTACTGTTGAGGTTTCTTAATTTGAAACCAAAATTCCAAGGCTACTTTGTATTGTACACTGTTAACTTGGGTCAGTTTAGGAAATTTGTGTGAAAACATAAGTATAAATTGTCCTGACACTGATCTATCAAAAGTTCATCCCACTTTTATTTATAGTTTGGATCTGTGCTGTGTTCTATTCTACAGCCTGGGAAAAACATATTATTACTGTAGACAGACTAATGCAAAACATATTGTAGACAAATCCAAACTTTTGAGATGCCTATAGTATTAAAATGTCAATAACTCTGGAGCTACTATTATTTTATAAAATTTTGAAAAGTTAGTTTAAACTGTTTAAATGTTTATTTTTTGAGAGAGAAGGAGAGGGAATGAGCAGGGTAGGGTCAGAGAGAGAGGGAGACAAAGAATCTGAAGCAGGCTCCAGCTTCTGAGCTGTCAGCACAGAGCCGGACATGAGTCTTGAACCCATGAACTGTGAGATCATGACCTGAGCCAAAGTCGGACACTCAACAAACTGAGCCAACCAGGCACCCCAAAAAGTTAGTTTTAAAATGTAACATAAATTCTTTGCTTTCATTGTGAGGCATAGGTGATGTTATTTTTTTTTCCAAATGTATTCATCATGCCTGATTGTCATCCTTGGAAACAAAAGTTTGTAAATTGGCCAGACATTTTTTGCTACCTTTGATGCATTGCCAGCCCTAATAAGCTGAGTCTGTGTGGTTTGCCAGTGCATATTTAACTCTTAATCCTTACAAGAATGAGTCTGAGCTTAATAGTGGTTATGTGTTGGGATTTAGTAGGCTGTGAACAATAAATAAAGAATCCCATTTAAATATAAATTGAATTATGCAACTGAATAGGCAAAATAGACTCATTTGTTTACATTCTGTTCCTTCCTTTCTGAGCATACTATATTACCATGAAAAGACCAATTCAAATAATTCAATAATGTAAACATTCAATTTTGATTTAAAAATTCCAAATATATTAAATTATATTAGTTTGAAGATCAATTTTGTCCGTCCATATATTGCTGAAATTGAAAATGAATATTGAAACATAACTAAAAGTTTCTAAATTTTTTCTAAATTTTGCACTGCTCCTTAGAAACTAAAACTTGTTAAATTAAGAATAATCTGGCTCTTATTGCAGAATATATAATCATATTTTTGAAACATTTACCTGTTATATATATGTATGTGTATGTGTAGTAAAAAATTGCAGCTAAATTATTAACATATTAATTATTTTTACACAGTATTTTATTTCTTTTTTTGAAAAAAGAATAATCTGGAATCAAAGTCTCAGACACTTTTTTTTTTTTTACTAACCTGCCTATGGTGCTTTGAATAGCCATTTGGAGTGCAAAAAAATAGTGCTTCTCCTTGATCACTTGAAAATTTAGTGAGTATCTTAGCTACATTCACCAATTATTTTCTTTAAAAAGTCTTTAGTGGCTTTTCCAACAAGTACATTTATTTTAATTATTTAATTCATAATGACTGATTTCTCTTGATTTTAAAACAGGATATTTCTTTATTTAGGACTCAAGTTCATACAGAGTTGAGATTATGTGTTTCACACTCAAATCTGTATGTATGTCTGACTCCATTCCATCATGCTTGGTAGAGTTTTTTTGAATTTGTTTCTTTATTATATGGTAAACATATGATATCAAAAGAATGCATCTTTGAAAAGGATGTGGGTTTCTTTTTTTTTTTCATTAAAAAAACAGTCTTATTTATAATGTCTGTCTAGTGCACTTCATCCAAAATAATTCCAGTTGGTTAAATAGAGGTTAGAAATTGAAGTTAAAAATCCATCTATGTAGTTCTTTCTATTTAAGATATTTCTGTTGCATTTTGATTTAGATATATTTTCATTACTTTAAGCCAATGACTTTTAGCATCTTTTTCTGAAAATTAAAAAAAAAGTTTTGACAGTTGTATTGGATGCAGTAATGCTAACTTTTTCACCTGAATTATTCTTTTTAACTGTGGCATTAGACATTATATGACCTGTCCTCTTTTCAAAAGTGATTGACTTTCAAGAAATGCCATTTTTTCCCACTCTTTTTTTCTTTTCAGGCATCAACTTGGCTTTTTCCTCTTGATGCTTTATAACCTCACCCTTGTTTTCAAAATACAGAGAAAATAATACCCAGAGGTAGCATACATGGCTTATATATATATATTTTAAGACTTCCTTTTAAAAAAGGGACCTGAATACAAAAGTGGTTTTCTGCCTACTTCCATTTGAGAGGTTATCTTTGAAGGACTCCCATTTCATGACATAGATCTGTTCAGTACAGATCTCAATTAGTCTTATAAGCCTGTATTTGAGACTACCACTTTTTCTTTTTCTTTTTTTTTAAATGTATGTTAATATGATTAAAATCACATGCTTTCGTTTAATAATGTCAAAGGTTTAACAAAATACTTAATTGAAATTCACAGCATTAAACATGTTTTTAGTTATTCAAAGTTATTCACAGCCTGATTCTGATGTGAGAAAGTCAATGTAGTGACAATAGAAGGCAAAACCAGAAACTACCACTATTTCAATTTTCTTCACAAATGCCTCATTTTGCTCCTCTGAGTTGAAACAGTATTATGCATATTTACAACCAAAGCTTCAGTTAAAAGTATTTACGTCAATATGCCTTCTACGAACAATGTTGACAATAGTGGTTTAGTGTGCCTGTTCTGGAGCTTATTTTTGTTTGCTGTTTGGTTAATGGCTGTGTGAGCTTGGACAAAGTACTTAATTTTGGGGCACAAGCTTTTTTTTTTCTTTAAAGTGTGATTATGGTACCTACCATTTAGAGTTGTTGTGAGGACTAGATGAATACTGTTTGGCACATATCAACTTCTCAATGTGCTTTGAACATTTTTCTGGCACATTTTAGGAGCTTAATAAATATGATTACCACTACCATATGATATTAGACTTATATATTGTAATTTATTTTCTAAGTAGTGACCCATAACTACTAAATGTAGTGTTAATTACTCAACATGGTGATAAAGTGCATTTATGAACCTCTTTTTTTAGTACAAGCCAGTTTAATTCACAAATATGTGTGTCACAAGGAATACTAGCAAAAATTGTTTAAAACAATAAGTGAGCACATAGATCAGTGAGAAGTCTTTCACCACCATAAAAATAAAAAAAAAAAACTAACAAACACTAAAAGCACATGGTTGAATGATGACAGAAACTAAATTATTTCCATCCTCCCAATTCCCCAGCTTCAGTGAGATGTCCAGTGGTTTCTACTGGAACACTAACACTGTGAGGCCTAGCAAATATAATGTTTTCACAAAGTAATGATGATGAAAAAATAAACATTCTGTTTTCTGATCAAACCCAATTAAAGGAAAATCTAACTCAGGATAAAGACCACTTGTGATGCTTATATTTCCTGCTCACCTGCTATTGCTTAAATTCTTTATTTAATATATATATATATATATATATATATATTATATATAATATGTATAGTATACATATAAACAGATACAAATATATACATTTAATTTAATTTAATTTTTATTTTTTAAAAAATTTACATCCAAATTAGTTAGCATTTAGTGCAACAATGATTTCAGGAGTAGATTCCTTAGTGCCCCTTACCCATTTAGGCCATTCCCCCAACCACAACCCCTCTAGTAACCCTCAGTTTGTTCTCCATATTTATGAGTCTCTTCTGTTTTCTCCCCTCCCTGATTTTATATTATTTTTGTTTCCCTTCCCTTATGTTCACCTGTTTTCTCTCCTAAGATCCTCATATGAGTGAAGCCATATGATATTTGTCTTTCTCTGACTGACTAATTTCACTTAGTGTAATCCCCTCCAGTTCCATCCACGTAGTTACAAATGGCAAGATTTCATTTCTTCTGATTGCCGAGTAATACTCCATAGTATATATATATACCACATCTTCTTTATCCATTAATCAGTTGATGAACATTTGGGCTCTTTCTATACTTTTGCTATTGTTGATAGTGCTGCTATAAACATTGGTGTGTATATATCCCTTCGAAACAGCACACCTGTATCCCTTGGATAAATGCCTAGTAGTGCAATTGCTGGGTCGTAGGGTAGTTCTATTTTTATTTTTTTCAGGAACCTCCATACTGTTTTCCAGAGTGGCTACACCAGCTTGCACTCTGACCAGCAATGAAAAAGAGATCCTCTTTCTTCACATCCTCACCATCTGTTGTTGCCTGAATTGTTAATGTTAGCCATTCTGACAGGTGTAAGGTGGTATCTCATAGTGGTTTTGATTTGTTTTGCCCTGATTATGAGTGATTTTGAGCATTTTTTCATGTGTCGGGTGGCCTTCTGGATGTCTTCTTTGGAGAAGTGTCTATTCATGTCTTTTGCCCATTTCTTCACTGGATTGTTTGTTTTTTGGGTGTTGAGTTTGATCATTTGTTTATAGAATTTGGATACTAACTCTTTATCTGATATGTTCTTTGTAAATATCTTCTCCCATTCTGTCGGTTGCCTTTTAGTTTTGCTGATTGTTTCCTTTGCTGTGCAGAAGCTTTTTATTTTGATAAGGTCCCAGTAGTTCATTTTTGCTTTTGTTTATCTTGCCTCTGGGGACGTGTTGAGTAAGAAGTTGCTGTGGCCAAGATCAAAGAGGTTTTTGCAAGTTTTCTCCTCGAGGATTTTGACAGCTTCCTGTCTTAATTGAGGTCTTTCATCCATTTTGAGCTTATTTTTGTGTATGGTGTAAGAAAGTGGTCTAGGTTAATTCTTCTGCATGTGGCTGTGCAGTTTTCCCAGCACTACTTGCTGAAGATACTGTCTTTGTTCTATTGGATATTCTTTCCTGCTTTGTCAAAGATTAGTTGGCCATATGTTTGTGGGTCCATTTCTGGGTTCTGTTTTTTGTTCCATTGATATGCGGTCTGTTCTTGTGCCAGTACCATACTGTCTTGATGATTACAGCTTTGTAGTATAGCTTGATCCAGGATTGTGATGCCTTCTGTTATGGTTTTTGTTTTTCAAGATTGCTTTGGCTATTCAGGGTCTTTTCTGGTTCGGTGAAAATTTTAGGACTATTTGTTCTACCTCTGTGAAGAATGCTGGTGTTATTTTGATAAGGATTGCATTGAATATGTAGATTGCTTTGGGTAGTATTGACAATTTAACAATATTTTTTCTTCCTATCCAGGAGCATGGAATCTTTTTCCTTTTTTTGTGTGTGTCTCTTCAATTTTTTTTCATAAGCTTTCTATAGTTTTCAGTGTATAGATTTTTCACCTCCTTGGTTATATTTATTCCTAGGTATTTTATGTTTTTTTTTTTTGTGGAACTGTAAATGGGATCTATTCCTTGATTTATCTTTCTGTCGCTTTATTGTTGGTGTCTAGGAATGCAACCGATTTCTGTGCGTTGATTTTAATTCTTGCAACTTTTCTGAATTCATGAATCAGTACTCGCAGTTTTTATTGGTAGAATGTTTTGGGTTTTCCATGTAGAGTGTCATGTCATCTGGGAAGAGTGAAAGTTTGACCTCCACCTAGCCAATTTGGATGCCTTTTATTTCTTTGTATTGTCTGATTGCAGAGGCTAAGACTTCACTACTATGTTGAATAACAGTGACAAGAGTGGACATCCCTGTCTTTTCCTGAACTGAGGGGGAAAGCTCTCAGTTTTTCCCCCAACATGGTATTAATGTTGGGTCATTCATATATCGCTTTTATGATCTTGAAGTATGGTCCTTCTTTCCCTACTTTCTTGAGGGTTTTTATCAAGAAAAGATGTTGTATTTTGTCAAATACTTTCTCTACATCTATTGAGAGGATCATATGGTTCTTGCCTTTCTTTTATTGATGTAATGAATCACGTTAATTTTTTTGCGGATATTGAACCAGCCCTGCATCCCAGGTATAAATCCCACTTGGTCACGGTGAATAATTTTTTTTTCAATGTATGAAATTTATTGTCAAATAGGTTTCCATATGACACCCAGTGCTCATCCCAAAAGGTGCCCTCCTCAATACCCATCACCCACCCTCCCCTCCCTCCCACCACCCATCAACCCTCAGTTTATTCTCAGTTTTTGAGTCTCTTATGCTTTGGCTCTCTCCCACTCTAACCTCCTTTTTTCTTTTTTTTTTCTTCCCCTCCTTCATGCTTCTCTGTTAAGTTTCTCAGGATCCACATAAGAGTGAAAACATATGGTATCTGTCTTTCTCTGTATGGCTGATTTCACTTAGCATAACACTCTCCAGTTCCATCCATGTTGCTACAAAGGGCCATATTTCATTCTTTCTCATTGCCACGTAGTACTCCATTGTGTATATAAACCACAATTTCTTTCTCCATTCATCAGTTGATGGACATTTAGGCTCTTTCCATAATTTGGCTATTGTTGAGAGTGCTGCTATAAACATTGGGGTACAAGTGCCCCTATGCATCAGTACTCCTGTATCCCTTGGGTAAATCCCTAGCAGTGCTATTGCTGGGTCATAGGGTAGGTCTATTTTTAATTTTTTGAGGAACCTCCACACTGTTTTCCAGAGTGGCTGCACCAATGTGCATTCCCACCAACAGTGTAAGAGGGTCCCCGTTTCTCCACATCCTCTCCAGCATCTATAGTCTCCTGATTTGTTCATTTTGGCCACTCTGACTGGCGTGAGGTGATATCTGAGTGTGGTTTTGATTTGTGTTTCCGTGATGAGGAGCAAAGTTGAGCATCTTTTCATGTGCCTGTTGGCCATCCGGATGTCTTCTTTAGAGAAGTGTCTGTTCATGTTTTCTGCCCATCTCTTCACTGGGTTATTTGGTTTTTGGATGTGGAGTTTGGTGAGCTCTTTATAGATTTTGGATACTAGCCCTTTGTCCGATATGTCATTTGCAAATATCTTTTCCCATTTCATTGGTTGCCTTTTAATTTTGTTGGCTGTTTCCTTTGCTGTGCAGAAGTTTTTATCTTCATAAGGTCCCAGTAGTTCATTTTTGCTTTTAATTCCCTTGCCTTTGGGGATGTTTCAAGTAAGAAATTGCTGCGGCTGAGGTCAGAGAGGTCTTTTCCTGATTTCTCCTTTACGGTTTTGATGGTTTCCTGTCTCACATTCAGGTCCTTTATCCATTTGGAATTTATTTTTGTGAATGGTGTGAGAAAGTGGTCTAGTTTCAACCTTCTGCATGTTGCTGTCCAGTTCTCCCAGCACCATTTGTTAAAGAGGCTGTCTTTTTTCCATTGGATGTTCTTTCCTGCTTTGTCAAAGATGAGTTGGCCATACTTTTGTGGGTCTAGTTCTGGGGTTTCTATTCTATTCCATTGGTCTATGTGTCTGTTTTTGTGCCAATACCATGCTGTCTTGATGATGACAGCTTTGTAGTAGAGGCTAAAGTCTGGGATTGTGATGCCCCCTGCACTGGTCTTCTTCTTCAATATTACTTTGGCTATTCGGGACCTTTTGTGGTTCCATATGAATTTTAGGATTGCTTGTTCTAGTTTCGAGAAGAATGCTGGTGCAATGTGTAGATAGCTTTGGGTAGTATAGACATTTTGACAATATTTATTCTTCCAATCCATGAGCATGGAATGTTTTTCCATTTCTTTATACCTTCTTCAATTACCTTCATAAGCTTTCTATAGTTTTCAGCATACAGATCTTTTACATCTTTGGTTAGATTTATTCCTAGGTATTTTATGCTTCTTGGTGCAATTGTGAATGGGATCAGTTTCTTTATTTGTCTTTCTGTTGCTTCATTGTTAGTGTATAAGAATGCAACTGATTTCTGTACATTGATTTTGTACCCTGCAACTTTGCTAAATTCATGTATCAGTTCTAGCAGACTTCTGGTGGAGTCTATCGGATTTTCCATGTATAATATCATGTCATCTGCATAAAGTGAAAGCTTAACTTCATCTTTGCCAATTGTGATGCCTTTGTTTTCCTTTTGTTGTCTGATTGCTGATGCTAGAACTTCCAACACTATGTTAAACAACAGCGGTGAGAGTGGACATCCCTGTCCTATTCCTGATCTCAGGGGGAAAGCTCTCAGTTTTTCCCCATTGAGGATGATGTTAGCTGTGGGCTTTTCATAAATGGCTTTTATGATCTTTAAGTATGTTCCTTCTATCCCGACTTTCTCAAGGGTTTTTAAGAAAGGTTGCTGAATTTTGTCAAATGTCTTTTCTGCATTGATTGACAGGATCATATGGTTCTTATCTTTTCTTTTATTATTGTGATGTATCACATTGATTGATTTGTGAATGTTGAACCATCCCTGCACCCCAGGAATGAATCCCACTTGATCATGGTGAATAATTCTTTTTATATGCTGTTGAATTCGACTGGCTAGTATCTTATAGAGAATTTTTGCATCCATATTCATCAGGGATATTGGCCTGTAGTTCTCTTTTTTTACTGGGTCTCTGTCTGGTTTAGGAATCAAAGTAATACTGGCTTCATAGAATGAGTCTGGAAGTTTTCCTTCCCTTGCTATATTTGGAACAGCTTGAGAAGGATATGTATTATCTCTGCTTTAAATGTCTCGTAGAATTCCCCTGGGAAGCCATCTGGTCCTGGACTCTTTTTTGTTGGGAGATGTTTGATAACTGATTCGATTTCTTTGCTGGTTATGGGTCTGTTCAAGTTTTCTATTTCTTCATGTTTGACTTTTGGAAGTGTGTGGGTGCTTAGGAATTTGGCCATTTCTTCCAGGTTGTCCAGTTTGTTGGCATATAATTTTTCATAGTATTCCCTGATAATTGCTTGTATCTCTGAGGGATTGGTGGTAATAATTCCATTTTCATTCATGATTTTATCTATTTGGGTCATCTCACTTTTCTTTTTGAGAAGCCTGGCTAGAGGTTTATTAATTTTGTTTATTTTTTCAGAAAACCAACTCTTAGTTTCGTTGATTTGCTCTACATTTTTTTTAGATTCTATATTGTTTATTTCTGCTCTGATCTTTATTATTTCTCTTCTTCTGCTGGGTTTACACTGTTTTTGCTGTTCTTCTTCTAGTTCCTTTAGGTGTGCTGTGAGATTTTGTATTTGGGATTTTTCTTGTTTCTTGGGATAGGCCTGGATTGCAATGTATTTTCCTCTCAGACTTCCTTCACTGCGTCCTAAAGCATTTGGATTGCTGTATTTTCATATTCATTTGTTTCCATATATTTTTAAATTTCTTCTCTAATTGCCTGGTTGACCCATTCATTCTTTAGTAGGGTGTTCTTTAACCTCCATGCTTTTGGAGGTTCTCCAGACTTTTTCCTGTGGTTGATTTCAAGCTTCATAGCATTGTGGTCTGAAAGTATGCATGGTATGATTTCAATTCTTGTATACTTATGAAGGGCTGTTTTGTGACCCAGTATGTGATCTATCTTGGAGAATGTTCCATGTGCACTCGAGAAGAGAGTATAATCTCTTGCTTTGGGATGCAGAGTTCTAAATATATCTGTCAAGTCCATCTGATTCAATGTCTCATTCAGGGCCCTTGTTTCTTTATTGACTGTGTGTCTAGATGATCTATCCATTTCTGTACGTGGAGTGTTAAAAAGTCCCCTGCAATTCCCACATTCTTATCAATAAGGTTGCTTATGTTTGTGAGTCATTGTTTTATATATTTGGGCGCTCCTGTATTTGGTGCATAGACACTTATAATTGTTAGCTCTTCCTGATGGATAGACGCCTTAATTGTCATATAATGCCTTTCTTCATCTCTTGTTACAGCCTTTAATTTAAAGTCTAGTTTGTCTGATGTAAGTATGGCTACTCCAGCTTTCTTTTGACTTCCAGTGGCGTGATAAATAGTTCTCCATCCCCTCACTCTCAATCTGAAGTTGTCCTCAGGTCAAGAATGAGTCTCTTGTAGACAGCTAATAGATGGGTCTTGTTTTTTTATCCATTCTGAGACCTTATGTCTTTTGGTTGGTGCATTTAGTCCATTTACATTCAGTGTTATTATAGAAAGATATGGGTTTAGAGTCATTGTGATGTCTGTAGGTGTCATGATTGTAGTGATGTCTCTGGTACTTTGTCTCACAGGATCCCCCTTAGGATCTCTTGTAGGGTTGGTTTAGTGGTGACAAATTCCTTCAGGTTTTGTTTGTTTGGGAAGACCTTTATCTGTCCTTCTATTCTAAATGACAGACTTGCTGGATAAAGGATTCTCGGCTGCATATTTTTTCTGTTCATCACTTTGAAGATCTCCCTCCATTCTTTTCTGTCCTGCCAAGTTTCAGTAGAGAGATTGGTCATGAGTCTTATAGGTCTCCCTTTATATATTAGAGCACGTTTATCTCTAGCTGCTTTCAGAATTTTCTCTTTATCCTTGTATTTTGCCAGTTTCACTATGATATGTCATGTGGAAGATCAATTCAAGTTACGTCTGAAAGGAGTTTCTGTGCCTCTTGGATTTCAATGCCTTTTTCCTTCCCCAGTTCAGGGAAGTTCTCAGCTATTATTTCTTCAAGTACACCTTCAGCACCTTTCCTTCTCTCTTCCTCCTATTGAATACCAGTTATGCATAGATTATTTCTCTTTATTGCATCACTTAGTTCTTTAATTTTCCCCTCATACTCCTGGATTTTTTTATCTCTCTTTTTCTCAGTTTCCTCTTTTTCCATAATTTTATCTTCTAGTTCACCTATTCTCTCCTCTGCCTCTTCAATCTGAGCCGTGGTTGTCTCCATTTTATTTTGCAGGTCATTAATAGCATTTTTTAGCTCCTCCTGGCTGTTCCTTAGTCCCTTGATCTCTGTAGCAAGAGATTCTCTGCTGTCCTTTATACTCTTTTCAAGCTTAGCGATTAATTTTATGACTATTATTCTAAATTCACTTTCTGTTATATTGTTTAAATCCTTTTTGATGAGTTCGTTAGCTGTTGTTATTTCCTGGACTTTTTTTGAGCGGATTTCTTCCATTTCGTCATTTTGGATAGTCCCTGGAGTGGTGCGGTACTGCGGGGCACTTCCCCTGTGCTGTCTTGAATAATTTGCGTTGGTGGGCAGGGCCACAGTCAGACCTGATGTCTGCCCCCAACCCACTGCTGGGGCCACAGTCAGACTGGTGTGTACCTTCTCTTCCCCTCTCCTAGGGGCCAGATTCACTGTGGTGTGGCGTGGCCCATCTGGGCTACTTGCACACTGCCAGACTTGTGGTGCTGGGGATCTGGCGTTTTAGCTGGGGTGGATTGGCAAGGTGCACAGGGGCGGGAGAGGCAGGCTCAGCTTGCTTTTCCTTTGGGAATCCGCAGAAGCATAGCATTGGGTTTTGCACGGTGCAAGCAAGTTCCCTGGCAAGAACTGGTTCCCTTGGGATTTTGGCTGGGGGATGGGCGAGGGAGATGGCGCTGGCTAGCGCCTTTGTTCCCCGCCAAGCTGAGCTCTGTCGTCAGTGGCTCAACATCTCTCCCTCCTTTTGTCCTCCAGCCCTCCCGTTCTCTGAGCAGAGCTGTTAGCTTATAACCTTCCAGATGTCAAGTCCTGGTTGCTTTCAGAACACACTCTGTCTGGCCCCTCTGCTTTTTCCAGCCAGACTCAGGGCATCTGCTTGGCTGGCAGGCTGCCCCTCTGCCCCGGCTCCCTCCCACCAGTCCGTGTAGTACCCACCGCCTTGCCGCCCTTCCTACCCTCTTCCATGGGCCTCTCATCTGTGCTTGGCTCTGGAGACTCCGTTCTGCTAGTCTTCTGGAGGTTTTCTTGGTTATTTAGGCAGGTGTAGGTGGAATCTAAGTGATCAGCAGGACGCGGTGATCCCAGTGTCCTCCTAAGCCCTACTCCACCTTTCTTTGACATACGTTTGCATGATAAACATTTCTCAATTTCCTCACTTTCAATTTATAATTGTCTTAGGTCTGAAATGTGTCTCTTGTAGGCACCACTAGATGGCTGTTCCTTTTTTTAATGCATTATCACATCCTATGTCATGTGATTGAAGCATTTAGTCCATTTACATTCAAAGTAATTGCTGATAGATATGTGTTTATTATCACTTTATTATTTGCTTTGTAATTGTTTCTGAAGACTTTCTTTGATCCTTTCTTGTCTTTTTCGGTTTTGCGGTTTGCTGATTTTCTTTATACATTTGGATTTCTTTCTCTTTAATCTTTGCATATTTATTAGTTGTTCTGGATATATGGTTACCATTAGGTTTGTATATAACCCCTTCTGCGTATAGCAGCCTATATTAAGTTGATGGTCAAATTTGAACTCATTTTTTATCCTTATCTTTCCCATGTTTAGGTATATGTTGTTATAGTTTATATCGTTTATTTTGTGAGTTCTTTGACTTTTTTGCAGAAATATTCATTTTTTACTAGTTTTGCATTTCCTACATTTATACTGTCACTTTTGGCCTCTCCTTTCTACTGAAAGAGTCCCCTTTAGTATTTTTTGCAGGGCTGGTTTAGTGGTTATGAACTCATTTAGTTTTTGTTTGGGAAACTATTTATCTCTCTTTCTATTCTGTATGATAGTCTTACTGAATGGAATATTTTGGGCTGCAGTTTTTTCCCATTCAGCACATTGAATATATCATGCCACTTTCTTCTGGTTTCCCAAGTTTCTGTTGAGAAATCTCCTGCTAGCCTTATGGGTTTTCCCTAATAAGTTGCTGTCTTCTTTTGTCTTGATGTTTTTAAGATTCTTTCTTCACCACTATATTTCCCCAATTTGATTACAATATATTTTGGTGTAGGGTGTGCTTTTTTTGATTTTGATAGGATTTCTCTGTGCCTCCTTGATCTTGATGTCTGTTTCCTTCCCCAAATTAAGGAAGTTTTCAGCTATTATTTCTTCAAATAAATTTTCTGCTCCCTTTTCTCTCTTTTCTTATGGAACTCCTATTGTACAAATGTTATTATATTTGATGGGGTCACTGAGTTCCCTAAGTCTTTTCTCATTTTGCATATTTTTTCTGTCTTTTTTTTCAGCTTGATTAATATCCATTGCTCTCTCTATGTAATTAACTCATATCTCTCCTTCCAGCCTGCTGTTCATCCCATCAGGCATGTTTCTCATATTGTTCTTGAGTCCTTTATCTCTGTTCTGTTGTTCCTTATCTCTGTGTTAAGGGTGTCACTCATGTCTTCCACTCTTTTCTCAAGTCCAGTGAGTATCCTTATGATCATAGCTTTATATTCTCTATCAGGCATGTTACTTATATCTGTTTCACTTAGATATCTGGCTGTGGCCTTGTCTCATTCTTTCATTTGGGATAAATTTCTCTGTCTACTCATTTTGTCAGCTCTTCTGTCTGTTTCTTTGTGTAAAGAAAGGCATTTATGTCTTCTGCTCTTGAAGGTCAAGACTTTATGAAGAAGAATCCTGGAATTCCCTGCAGTGCAGTGTCCTATGTTCAGCAGAAGCTAGCACTTCAGGAGAGTATTCTATGTGTATTGCTTTTGTCCTGCTGTTGTGTCTGAGTCCCTTTTCCTTTCAGTGCAATAATTTGCACTGTCTCTCTGCCTGTTGTAGGCTGTGCTTGCTCTCTGTGGTGTTAATGGGACCCAAGAAGGCCAGCTTTGAGCGGGTATGCATGTGGGGGAATTTGGCTGTGGGGCAGCATGTTGGCAAAATTTGTGCTGAGCCACTAGTCCTTTGCTGTATCCCTCCAAGCACTGTGGCTGTTGAGGTTCTGTACACCATTGTCACTGTGGGTATGAGGCTGTGTCCTGAGCTTGGCAATGGCTGGGCACAGCTGGGAATGGCATAGTGATTTGGGTTGTTGCTAAGAGGTGACTTGGCACAGTGCATGGTGGCAGTTGTGCACCTGGTGGCTACATGTAGTGAATGTGCAGCTTTAATAAAAATTTCCCTGAGCCCAGAGCTGAGGCTAACAGACTTGGAGTAGATCAGTCCCCAGAAGAAATGTGCTGGTGTATTGCTAGTATGTTAGGTAGAAAGTGTCTGTGCCACCTATCCTCCTGCAGTTGGCATTGTGTTTATGCTAGGGGGAAGGTGAGGAAAATAGCACCTTCCAGCTCCCTCATTTTCATATTCCAATATCAGTACGAACAGATCTCTCTCCCCTTTCCCTCAGTATTGTGTAAGCTGCTATTTTAATGTTGCCTTTTTGGAGGCTGGTGTCTCTTTAAGGGCAGTGACCCTGTTGTAACACATATTTTCTTGAAGTAAAGGTGAAGGTTTTGATGAGGCTTCCCTAAACCACTTCATACTCAGTTTCTAAGACATGCCTTGTTGCCATGCTATCCAGTTTTTTTTTTCCTCTTTATTAGAAGGATTGCTTCAGAAAGCAAGTGTGATCTGGTTCAATAAAGGGTGCTTACTCTAGTATTATGGGATGAAATGTGTCTCTCCAAAATTCATTTGTTGAAGTACTAACCATCATTACCTCACAATGGTCCATATTTGGAGATAGCATCTTTAAAAGTGTGTTTAAATCAAAATGAGAGTCCTAATCCAATATGACTGGTATCCTTATAAAAAGAAAATTTTTGACATACAAAGAGTTACCAGGGATGTGTGCACACAAAGGAAAGACCATATAAGGAAACAGTGAGAAGGTGGCTACCTGTAAGTTAAGAAGAAAGGCCTCAGGGGCGCCTGGGTGGCACAGTCGGTTGAGCGTCCGACTTCAGCCAGGTCACGATCTCGCGGTCCGTGAGTTCGAGCCCCACGTCAGGCTCTGGGCTGATGGCTCAGAGCCTGGAGCCTTTTTCCGATTCTGTGTCTCCCTGTCTCTCTGCCCCTCCCCCGTTCATGCTCTGTCTCTCTCTGTCCCAAACATAAATAAACATTGAAAAAAAATTAAAAAAAAAAAAAAAGAGGAAAGGCCTCAGGATAATCCAAACCTGCTGACATTTTGATCTTGGACCTTTAGCCTCTAAAACTGCAAGAAAATAAATTTGGTTGGTAAACTGCCCATTCTGTGTTGTCTTAGTCCTTTTGGACTGCCATAACAAAAACGCATAATAAAAATATCATAGACTAGAAGATTCAGTGTCTGGTGAGGCCCATTTTCTTGTTCATGTGTCCTCCCATGGCATAAGGGGTCTCAGGAGCTGTTTGTCATCTATTTTATAAAGGCATTTATCCCATTCATGACCTAATCACTTCCTAAGGGCTCCATCTCCCAATATGATCACATTGGAGATTAAGATTAAACATATGAATTTGGGGGAACACAAGCATTCAGTCTATAATATGTCATCTTTTGTTATGGCAACACTAGCACACTAATATAGATAGGTAGATACATAGATAGATAGATAATAGAAAAAAGAAAGTGGATATTCAAGCCCTCCCCCCACACAGTGATAAAAATGTTTGACCCTAGAATAGATTGACAAAAATAATGTTTTAGCTTTAAAGGCAGTGGATGTTAAAATCAGATGTACTAAATGAGCAAAGGGAGGGAAGGAGGGAGGGAGGGAGGGAGAGAGAGAGAGAGAAATAGACATAGATAACAAACCAGAGGAGAGGTAGGTGAGGGAAATAGGGGATGCAGATTAAATAGTACACTTACCATGATGAAAATAAAATAAATAAAAATAAAATAAAAGGTATATTAAGTTTTAGTCTAATATTATATACATCACATATTTCAAATATAAAAAGTGTCCTACACTCACTTCATATACAGTTGCCTTCGGGAAGCAGCATAATTTCTTATAGCTATATTCAGTGAAGATGGGAATAGCTGGTAACCACCTTCCTATCATTTTTAACACAATAATTAAAAAGAAGAGAGTTGTTGGGAAACATTCATCTAAAACTGTCAACAAAGCATACACTTGGAATTCTTTAATAAGGTTTAAAAAAACATTTCTATTCAAATTTATTTGAAATATGTGCTTGTCACAAGTGCACTCCTTAATCCCCATCACCTATTTAACCCATGCCCTCACTGCCCCCTGCCCCAAGTCCATAACCACCACCACCTTCTTCTCTATAATTAAGAATCTCTTTTTTTTGGATTTTTTCTCTATTTTCCCCTTTGCTAATTTGTTTTTGTCATGATATATCACATCTTTATCCATTCATCAATCAGTGGACACTTGGACTGTTTCCATCATTTGGCTATAGATAATGCTGCTATAAACATCAGGTACATGTATCCCTTTGAAATAGTATTTTTGTATTCTTTGGGTAAATACCCAGTAGTGTGATTCTTGGATAATAGGGTAGTTCTATTCTTTTAATTTTTTAAAGTTTTAAAATTTATTTTGAGAGAGAGAACACAAACGGAGGAGGGGTAGAGAAAGAGGGAGAGAATCCCAAGCAGGCTCTGAACCATCAGTCCAGATGGGGCTCGATACCATGAAACACAAGATCATGACCTGGACCAAGATCAAGAGCCAGACACTTAACTGACTGAGCCACCAAACCGCCCCTATTTTTAATAATTTGTGGAACATTTATACTGTTTCTTAGAGTGGCTGAACTAATTTGCATTTCCACCAACAGTACAAGAGGATTCCTTCTTTCTCTGCATCCTCACCAACACTTTTTTTTTGTTTCCTGTGGTTTTGATTTTAGCCATTCTGACAGGTGTGTGGTGATATCTCATTGTGGTTTTGATTTGCATTTACCTCTTGATGAGTGATATTGAGCATCTTTTCATTTGTCTGCTGGCCATCTGGATGTCTTCTTTGGAGAAAAGTGTCTTCATGTTTTCTGCCCATTTGTAATTGTATTATTTGTTTTGGGGGGTATTGAGTTGTAATATACCATTCAATATTAAATGTGGACTAAGAGATTTTCAATTTATAAAAATTGGCATAAATTTAATCCTAATATTTATGTATATTGTTGTTGCTGTGATTGTACTATACCATGTTAATATCATTGATATAATTTAGTGTCTTATAAATCTACCTTTCTTTGTCAATGTTTTGCTAATCATTTTACAATGTGCAGTTCTGGAATAATAAGGTAATTTATACCTTGGACATAGTATTAAAATGATGGAGTGGTTCTGGTTTTGCTCAACAATTGATCTCTCAAGTTTTTGCATTTTCTGGTATTAATCCTGTTTATTGGTGCAATGTTTTTGTAAAGAATTGTCACTGTTGCAATGTGGTTTCTTGAATTATTTATTAAAATCCTTCCCTTCACCTCACCATTCCTGTTCATTAAAGCATAACAATATCTTATTGATCATAATTGGAATTTCAAATTTGTTAATGTAAGATTCTATCAATGCATCAATCATAAATTACCTCCCTGCTCCTAGGCAGTAACTTTACAGCAGCAAACATCTGGATGAAAAGAGAGAACCATTGGGGTAATCATAGGAGTGTGGTGTGTTTTCAACGAATACACCAAGCTTCAACATGATCAGGAAAATGCTTTCAGGTCCATTAAGCCATTGCTATCATATTCAACCAAATTTCCTACCTTCTAAGCTTCCATGCATGCTAACTGAATGGCTTATATCAAAAACAGAACAATTAGCTACTTATTTCTTCCCCATTTGATTAAAAAAGCTTCATTCATATAGGCAGGGACACGTACCCCTCAGGGTTTATATACATTGCTGGAGAATCTGGTTTTGTTTTTTTTTTTTTTTAATGAAACTTATCTAGCTGGAAACTGGCCAAGACTCTCACTTTAGGATTAGAGATTTACTTCAGCCACAAGGGAGCTTGAAGAGTCCTGAGGGGGAGATTCCCAAAGCTGGGTAAGAGTAGATGAGTGCATAAAAAGGTTAAAAAAGAAACCTCTCAGAGATTCTAGCAGACAGTTTGCTTAAATAGATTTTAAATCTTCAGGAAGAATACCAACTGGATCTGAAAACATAGAGTAATACAAATAGAGATACTAATGTCACAATCCCAGAATGGGAATGGTAGTAGAACCACTTACCCCTGAATAAATTAACCAAATCAAACAAATATATGGGCAACCCATACATTTTCTTTTCTAAAGCCAGATAGTTTGCTACTGCAGCGATTGGAATTCAACCCTTACTCCTCTTTTTGAAGCATTGTGCTTAAAAAGATGCCCTAGAGATAATTCTGTGGTTGTTTTGCATATGACTTCAAGCAATGGTTCTGTCTCCACAGTATTCTAAATCCCAGATTAAGTAGCTATGTTGTTGCAGATCATTATAATAATATAGTAGTCTGCACTTTACACACACTTTTCTTCATTCTCTAGGGTGGAAGATCAAAGTAGAGTACAGTTTCAAATTGGGGGCCATGGTTTTATGTTTTATTCAGTTTTTTTTTTTTTTGTACAAAAGCCTGCTGTGTATGAAGAGATTAGCCTCTGTAAGACCAGATCTGAGAACAAAGTAACTGATCACTTTGTTTTTTACCACATATTTTTGCATGTTATCATGCTCTTATTAATGAGTGTATTCTTTGTGAGTTAATAACAACTATTCTTCATTAAAACTTTATACGTGTATGGTAAAGCATTGGAATGGGAGGCTGTAGTGGTCAGTTAATGGTTTTCAACATATTAGCACTTTCGATAGCGCTAATTCATTATGATCCCAGATTTGTTTAGATTGCTTGTAAATAGACCATTAGTAAGTGTTGTTTAGTCTTCTCAGAGGCAGCTAAAATCCTAGGTTATTAAAGTTTTTGAAATCATTATTAAAATGAGTTATCTACGCTAATCATACTTTCCTAAGAAGTAAGACTAATAAACTCTAAAAAGGGAATTTTCACAAAGCCTTCTCATGGAAAGTTGTCAAATTGCAGTCTGTTCATACAAATGTTTTTCAGGTGAAAGTGAATCCTCCTTGGATAAGGATAAGTTGCAGTCTCCTCTTGCTGCTCCTGGACCCCAACATGGACTTACTCATGCAGCCCTGTCTAACCAGCCAGGTCTTGGGGGTGCTTCTACCCTCAATCCACTGCAGCAGAACAACCTACTGACCAATAGTATGTATGATGTAATTTCAAAACTTGGTGTTTTGAAAAAAAAAAAATACTACGCAAGACCAATTGGACACCTTTGGCTAGCAGGGCTAGTACATTTTTCTTCAATAAGGTTTAACAGTTTGAAGTTAGAAGGGTAAATAGGGATTCATTTGAAAGTGTGGGATTTATAGAGTAGAGATAGATCAAGAGGCTATGTAGCAGAGTAATTAAGAAAGTTGGCTATAGTCACATAAACTTAGGTTTGAAATCCAAATCTTTTGAATTCCATACTACTGTTTGACTTTGGAGGTTTCACCTAACTTTTACAGGTCTCAGTGTTCACAACTATAAAGTAGGAAAATAATATATACCCATTTAGTAAGGTTACTGTGAAAGTTAAAAATAATAAAAGAAGCTTTTAACAGTGACTTGTATATAGTAATTACTGCATAAATTGTAAGTATTATTACTCAGCAATCAAACTACAGCTAATGGATACAAATTCAGGTTTAGATGATGATTTTTAGGAACTTCAAAAACTCAAAACTCTTTCTGCAGAAAAATGACTGATATACATTACTGGACTAAAATTTTACTTTACTTGTAAGCAGGAATGTGAAAGAAAACTTACATTATTCCTTTACTTGAGATATTCATTCTCTCACTAAACCCTAAGATTAAAACAACAGAACAGAGGAATTCTTAGATATTTTAACACAATATTATAAATCTTAATGAAATTAATCAGTTATGAAGCATATAAAATAAGTTATAGGGTCTTACTTTAAAGATATTATAAACTCAAATGTGAAAGGTCCCATAAAATAGAATGTTAAACAAAGGTAAATAAATAAATGCCAGAAAAGTTATAAATATCTTATGAGAAGTAAAAAAAAAAAAAAAGCCTGATTAAAGTAGACTTATTTCATAAAGTAGAGGAACTTATAAGACTTCTGGTTTCTGGTCTGACATTTAAAGAGTTTAGAAGTTGTTACTCCTCCTCAAAGCAAGATCAACAACTCCTTTAAATCCATCAGAGATTGAGTTCACAGGGCAGGGCTATCTCCAAAACTGGAGAGATAGGCAGAAACAGAGAATCAGAGTTTACAGGGAACAGAAGCCACAGCTGGACCCTGGTAGAAACATTTAAATTGCTGGAGACTCAGTGTGAACTTAGATGAGAGATAAAAACCCCTGGGGGCCAATCCTTAGTGGATCACTACACTTTAATGAGTTCTACCTCCAGAAACCCCATCAGGTTCTCAAGGTGAAGACTTGAGAAAATTCCCCTCATGTTTCTGGCTGGGAGACAAGGAAAATACCCATTTCAAAATATGCCCAGAATGTTCTGTTCTCCTTAACAAAGCCTTGCCCTCAAAGGAAACTATTTTACCAAAGTTAAACTACTTTCTTTTTAACAGAGCCTAACTGATGTGGGGGAAAGGATAAAAATCCACCACCCTGTAGTCATTGATATAAGGGAAAGGAGATGCATAACTCCAGCCCCTTTAGCATTTCCTGTGTAGCAGCCTCCTCACAGTCAAGACACTGAGACTTTTCTTTCCAGAAAGCAACTTTGTTCATGTTGACAGGGACTCAGAGGGTTCTTTTCCAAAAGACTGAGCCCCAAATGCCAAATGTGGGGTGATGTAGCCTTTTATGCATTTTCTACTTCATTGTCTCCCATATATGGGTAACATATAGACATACAGTCTGATTGGGTGGTCTCATGTTACAGGGTCTTGAGGGATGTCACTTATGCACTTAGCCAGGTTGCCTTCCCTTATCTTGAGGTCTTTTCTTACCACATTCCTTAGGGAGGGGACTTTACCACACCTATGGGGAAAGAAATACTCAACTCTAGTCACCTCTAGCCTTTCTGTCTTACCTAAGATGGAAAAAGCTAAAGAGCACTTGTGAAAGTCATAGCCCGAGGACACAGGCTCAAAGATTGAGACCTGATCACATCTTTCTCCTCCCTACACATTTTACCACAACCACAATAGGGCTCTGTATAAGAACAGTGGATTACAATGGAAAGAACTGAAATCCTCAGAATGAACTGAATTTGATTCTCTAGGATACACCAAAGATAACAGGAGGATGAGAAATGACAGCTACTAATATAACAGGTACAGCAAATAGTAAACATAACCTAATTTTCAGACAGATAAAAATAAAGCCTTCCACTAGAGGCATGCTTGTTTCAGTTTTCTTTAGCTAATATACCATTTCTGGCTTTAAAACAAAACTTACAAGGTGTGAAAAAGGCAAAAAACACAGTCTGAAGAGATAAAGCAAACATCAGAACCAGAATTCTATATAGCACATATTTTAGAATTATCAGACTGAGATTTTAAAATAACTATGATTAGTATGCTTAAAAGAAGGGAAAACATACAAGACTACCAGGGGATATTAAAACTGTATGTTAATTATACTTGAATAAAAAAACAATACATGGGAAATGTAAGTAGAGATGAAAATTGAGAAGCTAAAGTAAATACTGGCTCAAAAACACTCCAAAAAAATGAATACCTTTAATGGGCTCATCAGTAGACCAAAGTCAACAATTGAAGTATGTCAATAGAAACTTCCCAAAATGGAAATAAATGTGGTGCAAAGATTGGGAAACAAAACCCAGAATAGAATATACAATTATTGTGCAGCAATTACAAACAGTGTAGCATAAATGTAATAGGAATATGAAAATAATAAGAGTGAGGCAAAGGAACAGAAGAAATGTTTAAAGAAACAAGGACTGAAAATTTTCCAAACTTAATGAGAGACACCAGACAAAAGCTCTAGAAAGCTCAGAGAATACTAAGAAGAATAAATATAAAAAAAAGGCTACACCTATGCATATTATAGTCACACTGGAATATCAAACACAAAGAGAAAATCTTTTTTAAAAAATTCAGAGATAAATAAATTCTCCTTACCCATAGAGGAACAAGGATAAGAATTACATTGAACTTCACTTCAGAAACCAGGCAAACAAGAATACAGTGGTATTAAATACAGTGGTGTGACTACTTGAAAGAAAAAATAAAACACCAACCTAAAATTATGAATTCTGAAAATTCCTTTCAAAGGTGAAGACAGAAATAGAGATTTTCTCAAACAAAAGTTGAGAGAATTTATTATCATACCAAAGATCTGCCCTGTAAAAATGTTAAAAGAAGATCTATAAGGAGAAGGAAAATAATATAGGTCAGAAACCTATATCTACATAAAGAAAGAATGTTAGAGAAGGAATAAATTAAGGTAAATAATACATATTTTTCTTATTCTTTTTTCAAGTTTATTTATTTATTTTGAGAGAGACAGAGACAATGCAAGTGGGGGGAGGCAGAAAGAGGGAAAAAGAGAATCCTAAGCAGGCTCTGTGCTGCCAGTGCAGAGCCCAGTGCAGCCTTATAGTTTTTTTGATTCTCTGTTTTGTTGTTGTTGTTGTTATTGTTGTTGTTTTTGTTGTTCCCTTTCCTTTTCTGTTTTGGGTGATCAGGGTTTGTTTTTTTTTTTTCCCCCTTTTTTTCTATTTATTTGTTTAATAAACAAGTCAAAGGGTACTTAGTTAAAAATCCAAACACTCCTCACTGCAATCAAGGAGGTGCTCTGCACAGGACTGACCAGTAGGAAAAAGCAACCAAAAAACAACAGCAGAGTGCACACAGCATACACCAGAACACTTCCTAATGTGCCAGGTCCTGGATAGCGTATGTCCCCTTTTTAATATAACATTACTCTCAGGTGCAGGAAACATAACAAGCTTATAAAACCTGCAAAAGACAAAAATTTAGCCAGAATGACAAGGAGTAATTCTCCCCAAAATGAAGGTCAAGAAGAAATCACAGCCAGAGACTTGCTCAAAACAGATATAGGCAATATATCTGAACAAGAATTTAGATAAACATTCATAATACTACTAGCTGGGCTTGAAAAAAGCATAAAAAACACAAGAGAAACCCTTGCTACAGAGATCAAAGAACTAAAAAAGTAGTCAGGCTGAAATAAGAAATGTTGTAACTGAGATGCAAAACCAAGTGGATACAGTCACAATGAGGATTGAAGAAGCAGAGGAGAGAATATGTGATATAGAAGATAAAATTATGGAAAATAATGAAGCTGAAAAGAAGAGGGAAAGGAAACTAATAGATAATGAGGGGAGACTTAGAGAACTTAGTAATTCCATAAAATGAAACAGTATCCATATGATAGAAGTCCCAGAATAAGAACAGGAAGAAAAAGAGGCAGAAGGTTTATTTGAACAGATTACAGCTGAGGACTTTCCTAACCTGGGGAAGGAAATAGACATTCAAGTCCAAGAGGCACAGAAAACTCCACTCAAAATCAACAAAAACAGGTCAATACCATGACATATCATAGTGAAACTTGAAAAATACAAAGATGAGAAAATTCTGAAAGCAGCTAAAGACAAAAGGTCCTTAAACAACAAGGGTAGACACATAAGGTTAACAGCAGACATGTTCACTGAAACTTAGCAGGCCAGAAGGTAGTGGCAGGAAATATTCAATGTGCTGAATGGGAAAAAATATGCAGCCAAGAAATCTTTTTAAAAATATTTTTTAATGTTTATCTATTTTTCAGAGAGAGAGAGAGAGCACAAGTGAGGGAAGGGCAGAGAGAGAGGGAGACACAGAATTTGAAGCAGGCTCCAGGATCCAAGCTGTCAGCACAGAGACTGATGCAGGGCTCAAATTCACAAACTGAGAGATCATGACCTGGGCTGAAGTTGGATGCTTAACTGACAGCCACCCAGGTGCCCAGAAGCCAAGACTTCATCATCCAGCAAGGCTGTCATTCAGAATAGAAGGAGAGATAAATAGTTTCCCAAACAAAAACTAAATGGGTTCATGACCACTAAACCAGCCCTGCAAGCTGCAATTTTAAGGAAGAGTCTTTAAGTGGAGGATAAAAAAAAAAAGGCTAGAAGCAAAGACTAGAAAAGCAACAAAGACGAGAAAGTACCAGAGAACATTATCAGAAACAAAATGTCTCTACAGGTAACAGAATGGCACTAAATTCATATCTTTCAATAATCACTCTGAATGTAAATGGACTAAATGCTCCAATCAAAAAATAAAAGAATGGAGAAATATATAATATTTTAACACTAATCAAAAGTAGGTATAGCTATATTAATTTCAGACCAAGTAGATTTCAGAACAAGAAAAACTGTAAGGACGAAGAGGGGTATTACATAATGATAAAGAGCTCAATTCTTCGCGAAGATATTAAGTCTTAATGTGTTTGCTTGTATTAACAGAGTATCAAAAAATGGAGGTAAAAACTGATAGAACTGTCAGAAGAAATAGATGAATCCACTCTTTTAGTTGGAGACCTCAATACTCTTTTATCAGAAATGGGCATATTCAGGAGGCAGAAATTCAAGAAGGGTATAATTGAATCGAAAAGCACCATTAATTGACCTGATCTAATGGACTTTTATAGAATATTTCATCCAACAATAGAAGAATATACATTCTTCTTAAGTTTACATAGAACATTCACTAAACTAGATATGCTAGAGGCAAAAAGCAAATTAGCTTTACAATAGACCTCCAGGATCCTGTAAGTCTTCTTTAACATATGGAAATCCCTTTAGAAACTTCCTTTATCTCTACTCCCTCCAACTTGAAAGTATATAATCAATCAGTCCACACAATCACAGAGCAGCTTTTTCTGCCCATGAGTACTGTGAAAAGCACCTATTTGCACAAGGAAAAAATGATAGATTACATTACAGGTACTTCATGGAATAGAAATCATACAAAATATGCTCTTAGTTGTAATGGAATTAAACTAAAAATTAACAAAAAGACACCTGGAATATCCAAAAATACATGGAGACTAAACAGCATATACAGAACGGCATTAAATAATAAAAAAGGGATCAATACAACACGAAGATACAACAATTTTAAATATCTATGCCTGTACATTGGACCACTTAGACACATAAGCAAAAATTAGACAAATATAGAGAAGTAGATGTTAATACAGGAATGGTATGAGACTTAAACACACTATTTACATCAATGGATAGATCATTCAGGTAGGCAATCAATAAGTAAACAATGTCTTTGAATGATACATTAGACCAGATGGACATAATAAATACATACCATAGTCCATCCCAATACAACAGAATACACATTCTTTTCAAGTGCACATGCAACATTTTCCAGAACAGATAACATGTTAGGCCACAGAGCAAGCTTCAGTAAATTTAAAAAGGATTGAAATTATATTACACATCTTTTCTGACCATAATAATAAGAAACTAGAAATCAATCATAAGAATAAAACTAGAAAAAATACAAATATATGGAGGTTAAATAACATGATATTAAACAACCAGTGCATTAGCTAAGTAATCAAAGAAGAAATAAGAAAAATATGGCAACAAAAATACAAAAGATAATGAAAGAATATTATGAAAAATTATATGTCACAAATTGGACAACCTAGAATAAGTGGATAAATTCCTGGCAACAATCTTTCAAAACTTGACCATGAAGAAATAGAAAATCTGAAGATACAGATAACAAGTAACAAAATTGAATCAGTATGCAAAACACTACCAAAAAATAAAACTTCCAGACCAGATGTCTTCACAAGTGAATACTACCAAACATTTAAAGAAAAGTCAGTAATATTTTCCTCAAAATATTCCAAAAAAAATAGAAGAGGAATAAAGTTTTTCAGGTACATTATACAAGGCCATCCTTTTCCTGTATCAAAACCAGACAGGCACCATAAAAAAAGAAAACTACAGGTTGATATCCCTGATGTACATAAATGCAAAAATCATCAACAAAATACTAGCAAACCATATTCAACAATAGATTAAAAGGAGTACTCACCAAGATCAAGTAGGATTTATTCTAGGGATGAAAAGATGGTTCAATATTCACAAGTCAATCAACACCATACACCACATGAACAGAACTAAGGATAAAAATAATATGATCATTTAAATAGATGCAAAAAAAGAATTTGAAAAAATTTAAAATCTGTTCATGATGAAAATTCTCAACAAAATGAGTATTGTGGGAAAATAGCTCTAAATTTAAAGGCCATATATGAAAAACTCATAGCCAACATTTTAGTGAAGAAAAACTGAAAGCATTTTCTCTAAGATTAAGAACAAAAAAGGATGTCTAATCTTGTCACTTTTATCAACTGGAAATCCTAGCTACAATAGTAAGACAAGAAAAAGAAATTTAAAATTTTCCAAATAGGTAAGAAAGAAGTAAAAATTTCATTAGTTTCACATGATATGATACTAAATACACAAATCCCTAAAGACTCCACCAAAAGACTACTAGAATAAATTAATTCAATAAAGTTGCAGGATACAAAATTAAAACCCAGAAATTGGTACCATTTCTATACACTAATAACAATGGAGCAGAAAGAAATTTTATGAAAACCATCCATTTACAGTTCCACCAATTAGGATAAAATACCTAGAAATACAGTTAACCAAAGAGGTAAAAGATCTGTACTCTGAAAACACAAAACACCCAGGAAAGAAACTGAGGATGACACAAGCAATTGGAAAGAAATTCCATTCTCATTGATTGGAAGAACCAATATTGTTAAAATGTCTATGCTACCCAAAGCAATCTAGAGATTCAATGCAATATTTATCAAAATACCAACACTTTTAACAAATCTATAACAAATAATACTAAAATTTTTGTGGCACCACAAAAGACACAAATTTCCTAATGCAATCATAAACACACACACATACACACAAACCTGGAGGTATCACAATTACAGGTTTCAAGGCACACAACAAAGCTGTAATAATCAAAATAGAATGGCACTGTAACAAAATTAAGACACATAGATCAAAGGAATAGAATAGAGAGCCTAGAAATAAACCCACAATTATATGGTCAAAAAAACAAAAGGCAACCTACTGAAGGGAAGGATATATTTGCAAATGATATACCATATAAGGTGTAAATATCCAAAATATATAAAGAACTTATATGGAGTTTAGAAGATGGTAGCAAACTAAGAAGACCCTAGTCTCACTTCATCCCACAAACAAAATTACATAACTACCAAATCATCCTAAATACCACAGAAATCACCTTAAGACTGACAGAAAAATACTACACAAAGGTAGAAAATAGGCCACATCAAAGAAGGTAGTAAGTACAGAGATGAGGATTAGGGAAGAAACAGATCACAGCTGCTACAGAAGGAAGGAATCCATGGTTCTGGGCAAAGGCATAAGAGAGAGGATCACACAGGGTAATGCACATGGAGAATATTTCCCCATGGCCATTGGCATGGAAAAAAAAGAGGGATGGGATTTTGAGGGTTCTTGCAACCAGCAGGGCTTAAAGCCTAGAATATCAATAGTCAGCGGGTGTGACTGGAATAGAGCCTGGAGGGTATTGCTCTGCTCCTGGAGAGAAGGCAGGCAAACAGCCCAGGGCTGGACAGCATGGAAACAGTGATCTGAAGAGCACCTGAGTCACACAGGAGATTATTCACTGTTCTCAGAGCACATCCCTGAGAGTGTAGCACTGACAGTGGGTTCCTAACATGCTTACACCAAGCACCATCACCTGCACTATGGTGGAACCACCCTACTCAGTCACATTTGCCTCAATCCCAGCCCAGAGGGCCCCTCCCCCAGAAGTCCCACACAAAGCCATGCCCACACCACCTCTTCCCCTCCAGAGAGTTTTGCGAACCCTCCATTCTGTTTGAGGTGCTGTCAGGGCTCATTTCACAAGCAGACCAGAATACATCCAGTTAGAACTCACCACATTCAAACCAGGGACCAAACACCTCCCACAGGAGGCAAGAAGACCCTCTGCAGACAACTGGCCTGAGGGAAAGAGCAACCAAAGCACAAGAACAGAGCACATAAAACACACACCAGAGATATTCCCTGGTTCACCAGACTCTTGACTCTACATAACATCTTTTTCAAAAGGCCATTAATTTCAGAAGCAGGACATATAATATCCTTGCCTAACACAGAAGAAGGCAGAGACAAAGACAATCTCAAGAGAGAGGACATCATCCCAAATGAAAGAACAAGACAAGGCCACAACCAGGGATCTAAGTGAAAAAGATATAATTAACATGGATGATAGAAAATTTAAAGAAACAATGACAAGGATACTCACTGGGATTGAGAAAAGATTAGAAGACATCAGTGAAATCTTTATCACAGAGATAAAAGTTAAAAAAAAGAATAAATCAGAGAGGAAGTGTCCAACAAACGATTACTAGAACATGCTTGATGCAATGAGAACAGATTGGAAAAAGCAGAGAAATTAATGACCTAAAACACAAAGTAATTGATAGAAATGAAGTTGAGCAAAAGCGAAAAATAAGAATTATGCAAAAAGATAATAGACTTAAGGAACTCAGTGACTCTATCAAACATTATACAGTTGTATTATATGAGTCTGAGGAAAAGAAGAGGGATAAAACTGGGCAGAAAATTTATTTGAATAAATAATAGCTGAACACTTCCCTAATCTGGGAAAGGAAACAGATGCTCAGATCCAGGAGGTACAGGAAACTCCTATCAAAGTCAACAAAAGCAGGCCAATACCAAGACATATTGTAATTACATTTGCAAAAATAGTGATAAAGAAAAGAAATCTTAAAAGCAGCAAGACAAAAGAAGTCCTTAACTTACAAAGGACAACCCATAAAGCTAACTGGAGATTTCCCGACAGAAATTTGGCAATCCAGAAAGGGAATGGCATGATATATTCAAATTACTGAATGGGAAATACCTGCAACCAAGAATACTATATCTGGAAGGCTATCATTCAGAATAGAAAGAGAGATAAAGAGTTTCCCAGACAGATAGAAACTAAAGGAGTTCATGACCATTAAACTGGCCCTGCAAGGATTATTAAAGAAGGCATATCTAGAAGAAAGGAGAGGCCAAAAGTAACACAGGTAGGAAACAACAAAGCAGTAAATATGAATACTACCGTAAAATTCTGTCAAGGAACTCACACAAAAAAGGATATAAAATATAATAATATATACCTAAAACAGAAGAGAGATGAGAAAAGAATGGCATCAAAATTTAATGACCATCAACTGAATATAGACTGCTATTTAGAGAAGAAGATACATATAAACCTAATGGTAACCATACATTAAAAAAAAAACACTAATAAACATGCAAAGAATAAAGATAAAATAATCCAAATATATCAGTAATAAAAAAATCAACAAAACATGAAGGAGAGAAAGGCAAGAAAGGATAAAAAAAAATATCCAGAAACAATTACAAACAAGTAATAAAGTGGCAACAAATACTTATCTATCAATAATTATTTTGAATGTAAATGGACGAAATGCTCCAATCAAAAGTCATAGGGTGTCAGAATGGATAAAAAAAGACCAATCCAAATGCTGCCAGAAAATATTAATTTTTAATTTAAAGACGCTGGAATATTGAAAGTGAGGGGATAGAGGGACATTTTTTATGCAAATGGATGTCAAAAAGCCGGGATAGCTATACTTATATTAGACAAACTAGATTTTAAAAAATGTTAATGAAAGATAAAGAAAGGCACTACAAAATAATAAAGTAGACTTTATTAAAGTAGACTTCTACCCAAGTAGAAGATACAACAGTTGTAAATATTTATGCATGCAGCATGTGAGTACCCAAATATATAAAACAATTAATAACAAACAAAATGTAATTAATTGATAATAATACAACAATAGGGGATTTTAACACCCCACTTACATCAATGGACAGATCATCTAAACATAAAATTAACAAGGAAACAAAAGTTTTGAATGACACACTGGACCAGATTGACTTAACAGATATATGAAGAACATTACATCCTAAAACAACAGAATATGTATTATTTTCATGTGCACATGGAACACTGTCCATAATATATCACATATTAGGCATCCAAACAGACCTTAATAAATATGAAAAGATTGAATCCATACCACCCACCTTTCCTAACCACATGTGACGAAATTAGTAGTCAAGCTAAGGAAAAAAAACAAACTGGAAACACCATAAATATATGTTGGTTAAACAGCATGCTAGTAAACAATGAATTGTCAACCAGGAAATCAAAAAAGAAATTAAAAAATACATGGAAACAAATGAAAATGCAAACAAAATGGTCCAAAACTTTTAGGATGTAGCAAAAGTTGTCCTAAGAGGGAAGTATTTTGCACTACAGTTGTACCTCAAGAAATGAGAAAAATCTGAAATAAATAACATAATCTTATACCTAAAGGAGCTAGATAAAGAACCACAACAAAAGCCTGAAGCCATTGAGAGGAAGGAAATTATAACGATTAGAGCAGAAATAATGATATAGAAACTCAATCAATAATAGATCATAAATGAAACCAGGAGATGGTTCTTTGAAAAAAATCAATAAAATTGATAAACATCTATCCAGACTTATCAAAAACAAACAAAAAAAAGATTCAATTAAATAAAATCACAAATGAGAGAGTAGAAATAACAACCAACACCACAGAAACACAATTATAAGAAAATATTATGAAAAACTATATGCCAAGAAATTGGGCAACCTGGAAGAAAAGGGTAAATGCCTAGAAACGTGAAAGTATCAAAACTGAAAAAAGAAGAAATAGAAAACTCCAACAGACTGATAACCAGCAAATAAATTGAATCGGTAATCAAAAAATTCCCATAAAACAAAAGTCCAGAACCAGATGGCTTCAAAGGAGAATTCTACCAAACTTTTAAGGAAGAGCTAGTACCTATTTGTCTCAAACTATTCCAAAAAATAGAAAAGAAAGGAAAACTTCCAAATTCATTCCATGAGGCCAACATTACCCTAATACCAAAACCAGATAAAAACACCACATAAAAGGACTACTTCAGGCCAATATCTCTGATGAACATATACGGAAAAATTCTCAATAAAATTCTAGCAAATCAAATCCAACAACACATTTAAAAATCTTCTACATGATCAAATGAGTTTTCTTCCTGGGTTCCAAGAGTGGTTCTATATTCACAAGTCAATCAAGGTGACGCATAACATCAATAACAGAAAGGATAAAAATCATATAATCATTTCAATAGATTAAGGAAAAGCACTTGACAAAGTACAACATCCATTCATGATAAAAACTCTCAACAAAGTAGGTTGAGGGAACATACCTCAATGTAATAAAGGCCCTGTATGAAAACCCCACAGCTAATATCCTCAATGTGGAAAACCTGAGGACTTTTCCTCTATGGGTAAGGAAGAAGACAAGGATGTCCACTTTAACAACTGTTGTTTAACATACTACTGGAACTCCTAGCCACAGCAATCAGAAAACTAACAAAAAAAGAAATAAAAGTGATCTAAATCTGCAAGGAAGAAGTAAAGCCTTCACTTTTTATGGATGACATGAAACTTATACAAAGAAAATCTAAAATGCACCACCTAAAAACTGCTAGAACTGATAAACAAATTCAATAAAGTCACAGGATACATCAATGTACAGAAATCTGTTGCATTTCTATACACTAATAATGAAACATCAGAAAAATAAATTAAATAATTAATCCCATTTACAATTACACCAAAAATAAGGTATCTAGGAATAATCCTTACCAAAGTAGTGAAAAACCTGTACCTTGAAAAGTATAAAACCCTTATGAAAGGAATTAAGATGAAACGAAGAAATGGAAAGACATTCTATGCTCATGAATTGGAAAAACAAATATTGTTTAAATGTCTATACTATCCAAAGCAATCTGCATATTTAATGCAATCTCTATCCAAATACCACTAGTACTTTTCACAGAACTAGAACAAACACTCTGAAAATATGTATGGAACCACAGAAGATCCTTAATGGCCACAGCAACCTTTAAAAATAATATCAAAGAAGGAGGCATCACAATTCTAGACATCAAGCTATATTACAAAGCTGTAGTAATGAAAACAGTATGGGACTAGCACAAAAAATAGACATAGAGATCCATAGGTGAGAGTAGAAAACCTTGAGATGAACCAACAATTATATGGTCAACTAATCTTTGACAAAGTAGAAAAAATATATCCAATGGGAAAAAGACAGTCTCATTAGCAAATGGTGTTGGTAAACTTGGACAGCAACATGCAAAAGAAAGAAACTGGACCAATTTTTTACACCACGCACAAAAGTAAATTCAAAATGGATTAAAGACCTAAATGTGGTATCTGAAACCATAAAAATCCTAGAAGAGAACACAGGCAGTAACTTCTTTGACATTGGCTATAGCAACTTCTTTCTGGATATGTCTCCTGAGGCAGCAGAAACAAAAGCAAAAATAAACTATTGGACTACATCATAATCAAATGGTCTGCACAGTGATGGAAACTAAACAAAATTTAAAAGCAACCTACAGAGTGGAAGAGGATATTGGTAAATGACTTATCTGATAAAGGGTTAGTACCCAAATATATAAATAACTTAAAAAATTTAACACCCAAAAAACTAACAACCACTGAAAGAATGGGCAGAAGACATGGATAGGTATTTTTTCCAAAGAAGACATACAAATGGCCAACAGACACATGGAAAGATGTTCATTATCACTTATCAATGGGGAAATGCAAATTGAAACTACAGGGAGACACTACCTCACACCTGTCAGAATGGCCAAAAAACAACAACACAAGAAACAACAGTTGTTAGTGAGGATGTGGAGAAATGGGAACCCTCTTGCAGTGTTGGTGGGAAATGTAAATTCATGCAGCCACTCTGGTTAACAGTACAAGGGTTCATCAAAAGGTTAAAAATAGGATCCAGCAACTGCACTACTAGGTATTTACCCAAAGAATACAAAAATACTAATTCAAATGGATACATGCACGATGTGTATAGCAGCATTATCTACAATAGCCAAATTATGGAAGCAGCCCAAATGTCCATCAACTGATGAACTGAAAAAGATGTGATATATATGTACAATGGAACACTACTCAGTCATAAAAAAAAAAATAATGAAATCTTGCCATTTGCAACCACATGCATGTAACTGTACAGTATTATGCTAAGTAAGGTAGTCAGGGAAAGACAAATACTACATGATTTCACTCATATGTGGAATTTAAGAAACAAATGAACAAAGAGGATAAAAAGAGAGAGTGTGGCAAATCAAGAAACAGATTCATAACTCTAGAAAACAAACTGATGGTTGCCAGAGGGGAGTTTGGTGGCAGGAAGGGTTAAATGGGTGATGGGGATTAAGGAATACAGTTGTTGTGATGAGCACCAGGTGATATATGGAAGTGCTGAATCACTATATCGCACACCTTAAAGTAATATTATGCTGTATGTTAACTAACTAGATTTTTAAATTAAAACCAAAACAAAATGAAGTTACATGACTCAACACCAAAAAACAGGCAAGCAAACAATATGATTATAAAATGGGCAGAGAACCTGAATAGACATTTTCCCAAAGGCATTTACAGTGGCCAATATACACATGAAAAGATGCTCAACATCACTAATATTCAGAGAAATGCAGATTAAAACTACAAACAGATATCACCCTACACATGCCAGAATGGTCAGTATCAAAAGACAAGAGATAACAAGTTTGGTGAGGATATGGAGAAAATGGAACCCTTGTGTACTCCTGGTGGAAATGTAAATCTGTGTACTAATTCATAAAGCAGTATGGAGGTTCCTCAAAAAATTTAAAACATAAAGATCATATCCAATAACCCCTCTACTGGATTTTTACCCAAAAAAATCAAAACATTAAGTGTAAATTTATATTCACCACTATATTTATTGAAGCATTATTTATTATAGCCTAAATAATGAAAGCAAAATGCATCCATTGATAGACAATTGGATGCAGAAAATGCAGTGTGTATACATACATAATATAATATTTTTAAGCCATTAAAAAGGATGAGATCTTGCCATTTGTAAAGCATGATGTACCTAAAGGGTATTATGTTAAGTGAAATAAGTCAGAGAAAGATAAATACCATACGATTTCACTCATTTGTGGAATCTTAAAAAAGAGAAATAATCCAATGGAAAGCAGAATCAGGCTTGTTAGTAATGAACAAGCTGATGGTTTCCATGTGAGGGAAATGGGCAAAATAGGTGAGGGGGAGTGGGATATACAGCCTTCCAATTATGTAATGAATAAATCACAGTAATAAAAGGTACAGCATAAGGAATGTGGTCCATGATATTGTAATAGTGTTGCATGGTGACAGTAGCTACACTTGCAGTGAGCATAGCATAATGTATAAACTTGTGAACATGTAACATGGATTGTCAACTACACTTGTAGAAAAAAAATAAAAATAAAATTTTGAAGAAATGTGAATGAATATTTATAAGTGAAAAAACACCAGTCTGAAAACACAAAATAGTGTATGATTGCACCTATGTGTCATTTAGGGAAAGATATATCAAAGCTAAAAAATTCAGTTCACAACAAACCAAAGAGCTTATACTTTATTTTGTAAACAGTAAGTAGCCACTGAACGTCTTAAAATTGGAGTGGAGAGGCAAATGAAATGGTGTTGAAAAACCAATCAGAAAGCCAGGGTACCAAACGGTTATGATAGGATTGGTAGCTGACTGTAGAAATGTGAAGATATTACAGAGGTCAACATGACTTGGATGTCAAATGAGTGTGGGATTTTAGGAGTATTAGCATTTTACTGAAGTTTATAGTCTTTTTTTTTTTTTTTTAATTTTTTTTTCAACGTTTATTTTTGGGACAGAGAGAGACAGAGCATGAACGGGGGAGGGGCAGAGAGAGAGGGAGACACAGAATGGGAAACAGGCTCCAGGCTCTGAGCCATCAGCCCAGAGCCCGATGCGGGGCTCGAACTCGGACCGCGAGATCGTGACTGGCTGAATTCGGACGCTTAACCGACTGCACCACCCAGGCGCCCCAAGTTTATAGTCTTAATAGCTAGAAAGAGGTGATGTTATTTATTTACATAAAAGTTGTAAGATTTGCTGGAATACCAAGATGCTTTACAAATAATGCTTATAGTAGCTGGCATGATGACCTTGAGGTTAATAGGAAAGAGATGACTCATTTTGGTGATTAAAAAAATGATTTTAATTACCATACTATTCAAAGTCTATACATTTCTGGTATGTGACTAAAATGAGCCAGATTGCTGGAGTGTGATGTATTTTTGATGGCTCTTAATTTAAGGTTTTCAACTTTGGTAAAAGGTTGACTTACATAGTTCATATTTGCATATGCTTTGCATGTGCAACTCATGTGGAGTCACTGTTAAACTGGCCAGTGATGTAAATATTAGCTTAGAGTCTAGGATATTATAGTCAATTAACAGTTATCGCAGGTCATGATCTAAAAGTATAACATTTAAGTCCCGCATGGTCATTTGAAATGTTGGATTAATTGTATTTTAAAACTGCCAATAGGATGTTAAATTCTGTTTATAGTTTGCATTTAGTTTGCAAGTCATTTGGACTTTAAGTAGGCATATGACTTGATATGGCCAGATGGTGTCTGGAAGATGCTGAAAATCTTTGGAGAGTGAGGAATTATTACATTGTTAAGAAAAATGTAAATTGAACAAAGGCTTACTTAAACATGTGAGTGGTAAAGGGAGGCACTGATGGCTACTTTTCATATACAGTTTTACCAATTTTCTACTAAGACTCTGAGTACACAAAGAAAAATTGAAGTCTATAATTATGTTTGGTAAATGAGAGCCTTATATAGAAACCTATTTGCACCGTTGATGGTTACTATTATGTTAAGCATAAAGTGAAGATTTCAGGGAAAAGATAAACAGTGATTAAATTAATATGTGGTATACAATATCTTATTATAGCAAAGTCATATGATGAGTATAATATAAAAATGCATATACATCAAAGTAATTTTGGAAGGCCATTTTTTATTTTATTTATTTATTTTATTTAAATTTTTTAATGTTTATTTATTTTTGAGACAGAGAGAGACAGAGCATGAATGGGAGAGGGTCAGAGAGAGGGAGGCACAGAATCTGAAAAAGGCTCCAGGCTCTGAGCTGTCAGCACAGAGCCCGACACGGGGCTCGAACTCACAGACAGAGAGATCATGACCTGAGCCGAAGTTGGCCACTTAAGCGACTGAGCCACCCAGGTGCCCTGGAAGACCATTTTTTAAATCTGTGCTTACACTTTATTGAGGCTTCTCTAGGAAATTAATAATCACAGGGTAAATTTTCATAACTAAAAAGTTTGGTTTGGTAGATTGCTTCTTAAAAGGATTTGGAGATAGTGAGCCATAAATGAATTAATAGGGGGAAAGTTTAAAATATTTTGTTAATATTCTGTGGGGATATGCAGTCATGGAAAGTACAGAGTATGTTCTCCTTGGTTTCCATGCAGAATTTAAGTTTCTAACATTTTTAAATCCTTGTGTAATTTTAATAACAGTATATTTATGGCTGTTTTGATCACAAATATTAGTGACTATTGTGTTCTTTATATAGGAGTTCCTTTAATTGAGATGATCACTTTAGTTTTTTATGAGACCTGTTAAATGTGTTTTACTACATTGCACAACTTTGAATTTTTTCTGGTTTTATTCAACCATCATTGTTGAGCCCAAGAGACAAACCTTGAATCAATTAACAGAATTTTTGTCTAGCCTGCTTTTTCTCTTAAATGTATGTGTTTTGACAATTTTTATTACTGTTACTGTTGTTTTCAGGAATGATATTTAGGAGGATTCTAATTATACTTTCTATAGATTCATCGTTGTTCACTAGTTTTTGTGATTTTCAAAGCAAGAAAAAATGAGGGAATGGCAAAGAGGATCAAGGGATATTATTAATAGTGGATAATTGCATTTGGGATCAACATAAGCACTGTCCATTGTAGATTTCTATAATCTGCAATAATTTAGGAAAATTATAGGCAAGGGTATTTTAGAACATCTGTTAAAGATTACTTGTTTCTCGGTTTCTGTCCAAATGAAGGCAAGATTACTGTTGAAGCAATAGTTTAAAATATATTGTAAAGTGTTATGGTTTACTTATCATAGTGATGTTAACATCCATAATGTTAGGCTAAATTTCCCTAGCCTCTGTTCAAACATGTTTCCTCACAAATCTCAAGCTCATAAGGGGTAAATAGAAAAAAAATTCAATTTTTTACCCTTTTCATGTTGAATATCTGTGGCTACCATAAGTATAATGTGGATAATACTTGAAAGATATTAATTGATAAATTTAAAATACGTGAAAACTATTTCACCTTGCATAAGAAAACAGAATTCCAGACATTAATCAATGATGTTGGTATTTGTTATTAAACTGAAAATACGTTGAATATTTTGATAGGGCATTACTCCTTATTGACAGAATCTTCAAATTAGAGCCAGAGCATTCATTTTAGAGATATATGACTAAAAGTGTAGACCATATTCCAAGTCTTATTTTCTTCAATAATTCTGAAACCTACACAATCTACATCCTGTCATGCCAGCATCACTATTATATATTCTAAAAATGTGTTAAGTTAGAAGCTGGTAACACATCAATATATTGTAATGATTAAAAAGAAAGTTACTTCTTGTTAAAAAAATGATGTTTGGCTTAAAGATTTTGGTTTCATGAGTAAAACAAATTTCATCTTATAAATACTTTAGGAGTGAGAACAAGAACAAAGAATATTGATAAATAAAAGCTTATGGATATAGGAATATTTTTTAAATTATAAAGCAATATTAAATCCTAGATACCATTAATTGCCCAAAGAGATACTAGGGTATAATAAAACTTACTTTAAAAGAAAGAGTGAATTCAGATACATTTTTTATTACTTCTACTATGGTATCAATTTTGATGTGATTTTCCTTTGTCCAAACAATGTGACAAATATAATAATTTAACATACACTGTCTCTTTTAGGACTGGATCTGCCATTTATGATGATGCCACATCCCCTACTTCCAGTCAGCTTACCTCCTGCATCAGTTGCCATGGCAATGAATCAGATGAACCATCTCAATACTATTGCCAACATGGCTGCTGCAGCCCAGATTCACAGTCCACTCTCCAGAGCTGGGACCTCTGTTATAAAGGTAAGAATTATGATTTGGAAGAGGACAAAGATTTTAATTACATGTAAATTTTGAGAAAATATTAACATTACCACTGCAACTTCAGTATAAACATACGGCTCATTGACTCAGTTGCTTAGCATATAGATAATATTGATGAATTTTATTTATGACTATTCCTGCTAAGGTAGTTTGTGTTTATTTGTTTTTATTCAATGACCACAGATCTCACCTTTAATTCTAGCTTCGTGTCTTGCAGTTATGAGCACAGTGTGTGAGAGGCATAGAAAGGGTAATGGCAGAGTACAGTACTTTGCTGGGTGAAATAAACTCTGTACACCTTTTTGGTGTCTGGAAGGCAATTGTTGAGTAGTATATACCATACAGGACTTGTAAACAGAAAGATCTTAGGTTCAATTCTTATCCTGCTACTTAGCTGAATAACACTGGATATGATATTTAACCTTGTCATAACAAGCATGAACTTGTTTCCTCAATTGTAAACGATATGTCATAGTAATAATCTATCCCACTTACTTCGTTGGTTGTCCAGAGATAATGTGAGTAAAATAGAGGTTAAAAGCTATGAAACACTGGGGTACCTGGGTGGCTCAGTTGGTTAAGCATCCAACTTCAGCTCAGGTCATGATCTCATGGTTTTTGGGTTCAAGCCCCATATCAAGCTCTGTGTTGACAGCTCAGAGCCTGGAGCCTGCTTCAGATTCTGTGTCTCCCTCTCTCTGCCCCTCCCCTGCTTGTGCTCTGTCTCTCAAAAACAAATAAACTTAAAAAAAATTCAAAACTGTGAAACATTAAACAAATATTTATTATAATTTATAGCATTATCATTATCATCATTAGAATACTATTTTTTTCAAAATCTCATGACCATTGGCTATTGAAACACAAACAGTATTTTATAATCTGTCCTGATGTCTTCTATTAGTTTGGCATAGGATCTCTTTGCCCTCTCTCCCAGTATCATGTGAACTTTGCTTAAAAAGCCACTATGTATTTTATTTTGGCGAAGAGATAATATAAGTGTATATAGGATCAAAAGAGTATAGTTAGTAAGAGCAACCCATAGATTTGTCCCTTTATTCCTTTTTATATTCAACAAATGTCATATCCTTGATAAATGCGTGCTGTAATGAACAATATGGGAAAGAGATAAAGAATATATAATTAATCTCTATCTTCCAGTACTCACAAACTAAATGTGATATAAACAACAATTACCCATTTAATTTGCACAACAAGCAAACAAACTTAACAAGCAACAATTTAACACTGATTGATATGTAGGCTCCATGCCCAACGTGGGGCTTGAACTCATGACCCTGAGATCAAAAGTCGCATGCTCTCCTGACTGAGCCAGTCAGGCACCCCCAATACAGTTGTTATTAAAAGACAACTACACAGGGGCGCCTGGGTGGCGCAGTCGGTTAAGCGTCCGACTTCAGCCAGGTCACGATCTCGCGGTCCGTGAGTTCGAGCCCCGCGTCGGGCTCTGGGCTGATGGCTCAGAGCCTGGAGCCTGTTTCCGATTCTGTGTCTCCCTCTCTCTCTGCCCCTCCCCCGTTCATGCTCTGTCTCTCTCTGTCCCGAAAATAAATAAACGTTGAAAAAAAAATTAAAAAAAAAAAGACAACTACACACATGTACACATACATATAAACACATATTTAACATTAATGTATTAATACTTCATACATTCTGTGTATACTACCATATTTCCAAGGATGTAAAGGAATATTGAGGTGAAATAAAGGATCTACATGAAAATGAGCAGAGTTGATAATTTAGTGCCAATAAACTACATCCTAAACCAAACTTAGTGTTACACCTTGTATAAAACTGAATATTGACCATGCTTTTTATACTTTCAAATGATTCAATATGATGAACATCTCCTTTGACCATTTGTGATATAAACCACCCCAAAACAGGAAGAGTATGATGTAAGAGGGTATAATATGTACTAGTAAATAGCATTTTCTATATATTTTTTTAATTTTTAGGAATAATCCTTGAACTATGCACATATATGCTAGAATCTGAATTATTATTGCAGATGATTTTACTAATAGCATTTGATTTGGGGAATTGATTGGGTAAGTATGTATCAATTTTGCTCTGCTACTTTGAATCTGGAGAAGACTTGTAGTGTTTCAGAAGAGCTACAGCTGTTTTCCAAATGAAAACAAATGAAATACGTGAAGGGCCCAAATGAAATACGTGAAGAGTAACAGGCTTGTAAAAGTCATAAATGCAAATAAAATTAAGTCATCAATGACTAAAAATGATTGGGATTTTAGAGATGCAATTTTCCTTTTAAATGTCCTTATTTATTTGTTGCAAACACTGTTAACCCTGTATTTGGCAAATGATGAGGACATTATCACTTGCGTTCTCATTTGTAATAAAACAGATTAACTTGCTGTGAACTTTTAACTAGGCTGAGACACAACAGTAGCCACCTAATGAGCCAAAGCACATTGCAGTTAAGTAGCTAAATAGATGCATACTGATTACAGGAATGAAAAATGGATCTGTTTACTTGCAGAAAAGAAATTGTTCATAGAACTATTAATTATTTTAAGAGAAATTAAACATTCCCAGCTACACCACACACACACACACACACACACACATTTTAACCCCACCTCACTCTTAATCAATATAAGGCACTAAACTTATCTAATACAGTTTATATGGTGAAAAAAAGTCTGATCTCTGCGATACCTTAGGGAAACAATAACAATGAACTGAACGTTGACCGAATTTGGAAAGTGCAGACTGTAAAATCTTAAAGCAGAAATAAAACTTCATGCAAAATGTTAGTCACTCTAAATCAAGTTTTCAAAGTTAGTTTATTGCTTTACCTAATATGATGTTGAAAATGTCAAAGAAGGAGTTGAATAGAAAGTTACTTGAGTTCATATTATTTGATCATTTGCTAATTTTAAACATTTGTGGGGGACGCATCTGGGTGGCTCAGTAGGTTAAACGTCAGGACTCTCAATCTCATAGTTTGTGAGCTCCAGCCCCGCATCAGGCTCCATGCTGACAGTGCAGAGCTGCTTGGGATTCTCTCTCTCTCCCCCACTCTCTCTGACCCTGCCCCACCTATGCTTCTGCTCTCTCTCTCTCTGTCTCAATAATAAATTAATTAAAAATAAACATTTGGGGGATCCACCTTTATAGGATTGTATTTTTTCTCATTTTCATAGCATTTTATATTCATGTAGATGCCCTTTCAATTTTTTTTTAATCAAAGTAAGCTTTCATTTTCTGTTAGGCAGAGTGGACAAGAGCAAGTACCACTGTGAGTTGGATTCTCTTGCTTCTCCAAACCATCGATTTTATGAATCACTTAATTTTTTTCTATTTTTATTATGGCAGCATATATTACTGTGTGTATGATTCCTGTTTGCCACCATAGAGTGATTTTGTTTGTTCAGTTCCATTTTTGCCCCATATAAATGCTGTAATTTGTTCCTATCCATTCATTCAGATGCCCATGAAACTTAAATGTAGTTCATTGAATTACATATATTTTTTAGCAAATTTCCAATGTTACAATCAAAGACAAATACTGAATGTTCTACATTTTATACACATATTTTGAGAAAGAATCATTGGGGCTATACAACAGTAAAAGGCAGAGAAAGAATTTTGACCTTATATATAAAAACCCTTGCATTGGTGGGGCATCTGGGTGGCTCAATCAGTTAAGTGTCCGACTTCAGGTCATGATCTCATGGTTCATGAGTTTAAGCTCTGTGTCAGACTCTGTGCTAACAGCTCAGAGCCTGGAGCCTGCTTCAGGTTCTGTGTTTCCCTCTCTCTTTGCCACTCTCCCACTTTTGCTCTGTCTCTCTCTCTGTCTCTCTCTCTGTCTCTCTCAAAAAATGAATAAACATTAAAAAAAAAAAACCCTTGCATTGGTGTGTGTCTGTGTACATATAGTATTCAAAGAACATGCTTTTAATCATGACAGTTTAGTTTGAATTTCACAACTAATGGACTGCTAGTCTTTTCAGAAAATAAAACAATGTGGTACAAGGGCTATATATATCTTGCTGCTTATCCTCATACCATTACTGCAGAATACAAGTATAATTATTTGGGGGAAAAAGTTGATTATTTTATCCTGCTTTGTTTATATGTTTCTTTCTATTTTGTCCTGTATATATAGTGTTACAACTAGGTATTTATCTGTATAGTAATTATAAATGAAATGTATAATTCTGTCTTAAAACATTGTTTTTGAAGTCTGATAACAATTATAATTATCAGTATTTAATTAAGATATAGTACTGCAGCTAATATACTCAAAGTCTGCTATTCATTTTACTAAAATTATCAAATGTTAATTATTTGCTAGACAATAATATAAAACACCATGTAAAAAGTGAACCTACTACATTGATGACCATATTAGTGTTTCATTGCTGCTGTAACAAAATATGACAAATTTTGTGGCTTGAAACAATGCAAATTAATTTTCTTGTAGTTCTATAGGTCAGATATCTAACATGGATATCACTAAGCTAAAATCAAGGTGTTGGCAGGGCTGCATTTCTTTCTGTAGCTTCCAGGGAAGAATCTGTTTCCTTGACTTTTCCAACTTCTAGAATGCACCCACATTTCTTGGCTCATGGTTCCTTTCATCCATCTTCAAAGCCAGAAATGTTGCATCTCTCTGATTATTCTCCCATAATATCTGCCTTTGACCTTCCTTTTATGCCTCCAAGTGTGATTTATCTCAAGATTCTCAGTCACGTCTGAAAAATCCATTTACCATGTGAGGTAATATATTTACAGGTCTTGGTCATTAGGTTGTGGAAGGGATATTTAGGGGGCCATTATTCTGCCTGCCACAATGAAAGACACTGCAAAATGTTAACTTCTACTAACGAAATAATAAGCTTTAACCCTCATGCTATTTACTTTTGTATTTAAACAAACAGCAGTTTTATCTAGAGAATTTATAAATTTAAACCTCTCAGGCAAAATCAATGTGAAAATGTATAAGCACATATTTGACAAATTAATTTTTAACATTATTATGATTTGAATACTGATGTTGTAATTATAGATAATTAGAACAATTAAGAAATTTATTAAGGATGAATTAAATATTTTATAGAACAGACATTCTCTGTCCCAGCATGTCTATTACCCATTCACATTTATTACATAAATGCATAAAACAGCAATTTGGTTATTTTAGTGATCAAATTAAATGAATGATTGTCAGATTTATTCATCAAGTTGTGATGTATAAACATAATGAATAACTTCAGAGATTTATAGCAATATTCATAATCATAAAAGTCTTGAGGACTATTAACAGTTACTGAAGAGCTATGTAAAATAAATATTTTATTTTTATTCAAATTCATTATTCAAAACTATAAATGTCTAAACAATACTAAGCAATTGATATTCATAGGTCTTAGTTTTAGTTTGCAAAACCATCGTTGTGTACTGTGATTACCAAACCATTTTTCTGGGAGAATTCAAAATAAATTTCTAAGGTCTGATAGAGGAGGTGTATACTGTTTCTGTAATTTTTATTTGTGCGGAAAGACTCAACGTGTACCAGATGCCACTATTTGTGATTTTTATTCCTAGGTTTTAAAGTGTTTACCTTAGGGACATCTTAGAGAGGGGGATCACCCTCCAGGCTTGGTATATACTTTATATAAATATAAACGTTTACAATAATAATATTCTTCACTGCAAACCTATGTTCATAATATAGAATGTATTTCTTTCTTTATTTATTTATTTTTTATTATATGAAATTTATTGTCAAATTGGTTTCCATACAACACCCAGTGCTCATCCCAAAAGGTGCCCTCCTCAATACCCATCACCCACCCTCTCCTCCCTCCCACCCCCCATCAACCCTCAGTTTGTTCTCAGTTTTTAACAGTCTCTCATGCTTTGGCTCTCTCCCACTCTAACCTCTTTTTTTTTTTTTTTCTTTTTTTTTTTTCTTTTTCCCTCCCCCTCCCCCATGGGTTCCTGTTAAGTTTCTCAGGATCCACATAAGAGTGAAACCATATGGTATCTGTCTTTCTCTGTATGGCTTATTTCACTTAGCATCACACTCTCCAGTTCCATCCACGTTGCTACAAAAGGCCATATTTCATTTTTTCTCATTGCCACGTAGTATTCCATTGTGTATATAAACCACAATTTCTTTATCCATTCATCAGTTGATGGACATTTAGGCTCTTTCCATAATTTGGCTATTGTTGAGAGTGCTGCTATGAACATTGGGGTACAAGTGCCCCTATGCATCAGTACTCTTGTATCCCTTGGATAAATTCTTAGCAGTGCTATTGCTGGGTCATAGGGTAGGTCTATTTTTAATTTTCTGAGGAACCTCCACACTGCTTTCCAGAGCGGCTGCACCAATTTGCATTCCCACCAACAGTGCAAGAGGGTTCCCATTTCTCCACATCCTCGCCAGCATCTATAGTCTCCTGATTTGTTCATTTTGGCCACTCTGACTGGCGTGAGGTGATACCTGAGTGTGGTTTTGATTTGTATTTCCCTGATGAGGAGCGACGCTGAACATCTTTTCATGTGCCTGTTGGCCATCCGGATGTCTTCTTTAGAGAAGTGTCTTTTCATGTTTCCTGCCTATTTCTTCACTGGGTTATTTGTTTTTCGGGTGTGGAGTTTGGTGAGCTCTTTATAGATTTTGGATACTAGCCCTTTGTCCGATATGTCATTTGCAAATATCTTTTCCCATTCCGTTGGTTGCCTTTTAGTTTTGTTGGTTGTTTCCTTTGCTGTGCAGAAGCTTTTTATCTTCATAAGGTGCCAGTAATTCACTTTTGCTTTTAATTCCCTTGCCTTTGGGGATGTGTCGAGTAAGAGATTGCTACGGCTGAGGTCAGAGAGGTCTTTTCCTGCTTTCTCCTCTAAGGTTTCGATGGTTTCCTGTCTCCATTCAGGTCCTTTATCCATTTTGAGTTTATTTTTGTGAATGGTGTGAGAAAGTGGTCTAGTTTCAACCTTCTGCATGTTGCTGTCCAGTTCTCCCAGCACCATTTGTTAAAGAGGCTGTCTTTTTTCCATTGGATGTTCTTTCCTGCTTTGTCAAAGATGAGTTGGCCATACGTTTGTGGGTCTAGTTCTGGGGTTTCTATTCTATTCCATTGGTCTATGTGTCTGTTTTTGTGCCAATCCCATGCTGTCTTGATGATGACAGCTTTGTAGTAGAGGCTAAAGTCTGGGATTGTGATGCCTCCTGCTTTGGTCTTCTTCTTCAAAATTCCTTTGGCTATTCGGGGCCTTTTGTGGTTCCATATGAATTTTAGGATTGCTTGTTCTAGTTTCGAGAAGAATGCTGGTGCAATTTTGATTGGGATTGCATTGAATGTGTAGATAGCTTTGGGTACTATTGACATTTTGACAATATTTATTCTTCCAATCCATGAGCAGGGAATGTCTTTCCATTTCTTTAAATCTTCTTCAATTACCTTCATAAGCTTTCTATAGTTTTCAGCATACAGATCCTTTACATCTTTGGTTAGATTTATTCCTAGGTATTTTATGCTTCTTGGTGCAATTGTGAATGGGATCAGTTTCTTTATTTGTCTTTCTGTTGCTTCATTGTTAGTGTATAAGAATGCAACTGATTTCTGTACATTGATTTTGTATCCTGCAACTTTGCTGAATTCATGTATCAATTCTAGCAGACTTTTGGTGGAGTCTATCGGATTTTCCATGTATAATATCATGTCATCTGCAAAAAGCGAAAGCTTGACTTCATCTTTGCCAATTTTGATGCCTTTGATTTCCTTTTGTTGTCTGATTGCTGATGCTAGAACTTCCAGCACTATGTTAAACAACAGCGGTGAGAGTGGGCATCCCTGTCGTCTTCCTGATCTCAGGGAAAAAGCTCTCAGTTTTTCCCTGTTGAGGATGATGTTAGCTGTGGGCTTTTCATAAATGGCTTTTATGATCTTTAAGTATGTTCCTTCTATCCCGACTTTCTCAAGGGTTTTTATTAAGAAAGGGTGCTGGATTTTGTCAAAGGCCTTTTCTGCATCGATTGACAGGATCATATGGTTCTTCTCTTTTTTTTTTTTTGTTAATGTGATGTATCACGTTGATTGATTTGCGAATGTTGAACCAGCCCTGCATCCCAGGAATGAATTCCACTTGATCATGGTGAATAATTCTTTTTATATGCCATTGAATTCGATTTGCTAGTATCTTATTGAGAATTTTTGCATCCATATTCATCAGGGAGAGATATTGGCCGGTAGTTCTCTTTTTTTACGGGGTCTCTGTCTGGTTTGGGAATCAAAGTAATACTGGCTTCATAGAATGAGTCTGGAAGTTTTCCTTCCCTTTCTATTTCTTGGAATAGCTTGAGAAGGATAGGTATTATCTCTGCTTTAAACGTCTGGTAGAACTCCCCTGGGAAGCCATCTGGTCCTGGACTCTTATTTGTTGGGAGATTTTTGATAACCGATTGAATTTCTTCGCTGGTTATGGGTCTGTTCAAGCTTTCTAATTCCTCCTGATTGAGTTTTGGAAGAGTGTGGGTGTTCAGGAATTTGTCCATTTCTTCCAGGTTGTCCAATTTGTTGGCATATAATTTTTCATAGTATTCCCTGATAATTGTTTGTATCTCTGAGGGATTGGTTGTAATAATTCCATTTTCATTCATGATTTTATCTATTTGGGTCATCTCCCTTTTCTTTTTGAGAAGCCTGGCTAGAGGTTTGTCAATTTTGTTTATTTTTTCAAAAAACCAACTCTTGGTTTCGTTGATCTGCTCTACAGTTTTTTTAGACTCTATATTGTTTATTTCTGCTCTGATCTTTATTATTTCTCTTCTTCTGCTGGGTTTGGGGTGTCTTTGCTGTTCTGCTTCTATTTCCTTTAGGTGTGCTGTTAGATTTTGTATTTGGGATTTTTCTTGTTTCTTGAGATAGGCCTGGATTGCAATGTATTTTCCTCTCAGGACTGCCTTCGCTGTGTCCCAAATCGTTTGGATTGGTGTATTTTCATTTTCGTTTGTTTCCATATATTTTTTAATTTCTTCTCTAATTGCCTGGTTGACCCACTCATTCTTTAGTAGGGTGTTCTTTAACCTCCATGCTTTTGGAGGTTTTCCAGACTTTTTTCTGTGGTTGATTTCAAGCTTCATAGCATTGTGGTCTGAAAGTATGCATGGTATAATTTCAATTCTGGTAAACTTATGAAGGGCTGTTTTGTGACCCAGTATATGATCTATCTTGGAGAATGTTCCATGTGCACTCGAGAAGAAAGTATATTCTGTTGTTTTGGGATGCAGAGTTCTAAATATATCTGTCAAGTCCATCTGATCCAATGTCTCATTCAGGGCCCTTGTTTCTTTATTGACCGTGTGTCTAGATGATCTATCCATTTCTGTAAGTGGGGTGTTAAAGTCCCCTGCAATTACCACATTCTTATCAATAAGGTTGCTTATGTTTATGAGTAGTTGTTTTATATATTTGGGGGCTCCGGTATTCGGCGCATAGACATAATTGTTAGCTCTTCCTGATGGATAGACCCTGTAACTATTATATAATGTCCTTCTTCATCTCTTATTACAGCCTTTAATTTAAAGTCTAGTTTGTCTGATATAAGTATGGCTACTCCAGCTTTCTTTTGGCTTCCAGTAGCATGATAAATAGTTCTCCATCCCCTCACTCTCAATCTAAAGGTGTCCTCAGGTCTAAAATGAGTCTCTTGTAGACAGCAAATAGATGGGTCTTGTTTTTTTATCCATTCTGATACCCTATGTCTTTTGGTTGGCGCATTTAATCCATTTACATTCAGTGTTATTATAGAAAGATACGGGTTTAGAGTCATTGTGATGTCTGTATGTTTTATGCTTGTAGTGTTGTCTCTGGTACTTTGTCTCACAGGGTCCCCCTTAGGATCTCTTGTAGGGCTGGTTTAGTGGTGACAAATTCCTTCAGTTTTTGTTTGTTTGGGAAGACCTTTATCTCTCCTTCTATTCTAAATGACAGACTTGCTGGATAAAGGATTCTCGGCTGCATATTTTTTCTGTCTAGCACACTGAAAATCTCGTGACAATTCTTTCTGGCCTGCCAAGTTTCAAAAGAGAGATCAGTCACGAGTCTTATAGGTCTCCCTTTATATGTGAGGGCACGTTTACCCCTTGCTGCTTTCAGAATTTTCTCTTTATCCTTGTATTTTGCCAGTTTCACTATGATATGTCGTACAGAAGATCGATTCAAGTTACGTCTGAAGGGAGTTCTCTGTGCCTCTTGGATTTCAATGCCTTTTTCCTTCCCCAGTTCAGGGAAGTTCTCAGCTATTATTTCTTCAAGTACCCCTTCAGCACCTTTCCCTCTCTCTTCCTCCTCTGGGATACCAATTATGCGTATATTATTTCTTTTTAGTGTATCACTTAGTTCTCTAATTTTCCCCTCATACTCCTGGATGTTTTTATCTCTCTTTTTCTCAGCTTCCTCTTTTTCCATAACTTTATCTTCTAGTTCACCTATTCTCTCCTCTGCCTCTTCAATCCGAGCCGTGGTGGTTTCCATTTTGTTTTGCATTTCATTTAAAGCGTTTTTCAGCTCCTCGTGACTGTTCCTTAGTCCCTTGATCTCTGTAGCAAGAGATTCTCTGCTGTCCTCTATACTGTTTTCAAGCCCAGCGATTAATTTTATGACTATTATTCTAAATTCACTTTCTGTTATATTATTTAAATCCTTTTTGATCAGCTCATTAGCTGTTGTTATTTCCTGGAGATTCTTCTGAGGGGAATTCTTCCGCTTGTTCATTTTGGATAGTCCCTGGCGTGGTGAGAACCTGCAGGGCACTTCCCCTGTGCTGTGGTGTATAACTGGAGTTGGTGGGCGGAGTCACAGTCAGACCTGATGTCTGCCCCCGGCCCACCGCTGGGGCCACAGTCAGACTGGTGTGTGCCTTCTCTTCCCCTCTCCTAGGGGCGGGATTCACTGTGGGGTGGCGTGGCCCGTCTGGGCTACTTGCACACTGCCAGGCTTGTGATGCTGGGGATCTGGCGTATTAGCTGGGGTGGGTAGGCAAGGTGCACAGGGGCAGGAGGGGCAGGTTTAGCTCGCTTCTCCATAGGTGATCCACTTCAGGAGGGGCCCTGTGGCAGCAGGAGGGAGTCAGATCCACTGCCGGAGGTTTGGCTCCTCCGCAGAAGCACAGAGTTGGGTGTTTGCGCGGAGGGAGGAAGTTCCCTGGCAGGAACTGGTTCTCTTTGGGATTTTGGCTGGGGGATGGGCGGGGAAGATGGCGCTGGCGAGCGCCTTTGTTCCCCACCAAACTGAGCTCTGTAGTCAGGGGGCTCAGCAGCTCTCCCTCCCTTTGTTCTCCAGCCTTCCCGCTTTCCGAGCAGAGCTGTTAACTTATGACTTCCCAGACGCTAAGTCGCGCTTGCTGTCGGAACACAGTCCGTCAGGCCCCTCTGCTTTTGCCCGCCAGACTCGGGGGCTCTGCTTGGCCGGCGAGTCGCCCCTCCGCCCCGGCTCCCTCCCGCCAGTCCGTGGAGCGCGCACTGCCTTGCCGCCCTTCCTACCCTCTTCCGTGGGCCTCTCGTCTGCGCTTGGCTCTGGCGACTCCGGTTCTGCTAATCCTCTGGCGGTTTTCTGGGTTATTTAGGCAGGTGTAGGTAGAATCTAAGTGATCAGCAGGACACGCGGTGAGCCCAGCGTCCTCCTACGCCGCCATCTTCCCTCCCCTCTAGAATGTATTTCTTTTTTTTCATTATTATATATTTTATTCTGACATACCATTATATTAATAAAATCATCATTAAAATGCCAATCTTGGCTATTACATAAATGATATAGTGAATAGGTTCATAGGGAAATATCAAGGTAAAATTTTAATGTATTTCTTAAGAAAGGAAATGGAAATTAACTTTTCTTAAACCTCTAACATGTATCAGCATCGTGCTTATTGCTTTCACCCTCTTTTGTTAAATTCTCATAATATCTCATTAATTTTGCAAGAAAAAATATGTATTTGTCTAAAATTACATGTTAAATACCAGGTATCATGAACATGCCTGCTTTTGGGATAAGGGAGAGGTCAACATTTCAAATGTCATGGACTCAACCAACATGAAAAACTTGGTGCACAGATGATATTTCCTTTTGTGTCTCCTTTTGTGTCAGGAACGGATCCCAGAGAGTCCTTCTCCTGTTCCCTCTCTGGAAGATAATCATTGTCCTGGGAGTCAAATTTCCTCCCACCCCAGCAGCAGTGTGTCCAGTTCTCCTTGTCAGATGGATCACCATTCAGAGAGGACGGGTAAGTATCTCACCCAAAACAAGGAATTTAAAGAAATTCTTTCAGGAAATTCGTCATTAGTCAATAGAAAGTGGAGAAAGAAGCTGGGGAGCTGATGCCTCCTTAAAAAATGGCTTTTTGAAGTGGCCTTTTTTTTATTGCTGAAGCAATATGAACAACAAAATGAAACTTAAGGTGTTATAAGTTTCTTCTCAGAAAGGGCCTTTATTTACTGTGTCACTGGATTCCAGGGGAACAATATGATGGGATTTTTGTAGAGTATATGCTAGTTCAGTATGTTGGTATGTAACAGTTTATGTGATACAATATACTTGCTACATTCACAGCATCCTTTGAATAATGAAAGATAAAATATATTTTAAACAGTTGATCATTTAGAATGATTAAAAAGTGAATCAATATATAATTTGCTACAATCTCAATAATTTAGATCACAAGTATTTAACATGCCTTTCCCTTTATTTTTTTATCATCTCACAAGTCTTACACCAGAGATACTATTCCAGAAATACTATAGTGTTATTGTCAGTGATGTGGCATATGGGAGACTTGAATATAGCCATAGTTCCAGTGGTGACTAGCTATGAGAATGTAACTGGGTATGTAACTTAACCATTATGAATTTCTTTACCCAATATATAGAAATAATTACTTCCTTGCCTCAGGCACTGGATTTTTGGAGATCAAATGAAATAATATGTGGAAAAACACTTCAGAAACTTAAAGTTCTAAGGGAATGTGAGGGACAAACATTATTTTTCTCTGTGTGGCTTTACCTTGATTGTTTATCATCCCTTGCTGTCTGATTTTACTCAGGTATACAGATGTTACCATATTGTAACAAATTCTCCTTTAGTATATAATAATTATGAACCAATTGAGTTAGGTAAAATATTTGTTAATCTTATGTACCTACACAATCCAATTTCCTAAATATCCATTTCATTTAGGAAAAATTATTTCTGCTTTTCTTTTAGCCTTACTCTATATGGGTGTTCATTATGTAAACTCTAAATTTTTACACATGGTAATAGCGATTGCTTTAAGCCTCTTCAAAATAATGTTTTGGTGGGGGGTGAGGGGGAGAAGAGTAATTTGAGGGATTATTGGAGTTGTTAGGTTCCAAATTTGTGTTAGGGAAGGATGAATATGATTTCTCCCTTGTGGAAATTCATGCAAGTCTCACTTAGCCTGTCAATATTACACATTGTTTATGGCTCATAGTATGTCCAATGAATCTCAAATCAGGCTCCCCATTGTAATTGCAAATTCTGTGGAGCATTTACAAATCTGGATGATCAGACTACATGCTCAGAGTCTGATTTACCTAGTCTGGAATAAAGCATGGCAGCAGCGTTTTGTTTTTATTTTCAGTACCTCTTCATCAGATTCTAATATGCAGCCAGAGTTACGAACCACTGAGCTAGAACTTGCAGCTAGTGACCCTAAGGAAGTAAATTTAATTCCTGGAAGAGGTGACAGATCTTCTAGCTTTACTTTGTCACAGCTTTTGGACACAGACCACCTGATTATTACAACATTGTGCAACTGATTCAAGGGAGACTGAGCAAGGCAAGCAGATATAGCCATAAGACCATTGATGAATCAATAAACCAAAACACACATTATTCTGTCAGGATAATCTTTGTATTGATGAGAGGTGGGAGAGAAAAAAAAGAGAGATTATTGAGTGCTGTCTAAAAGCAAAGCAAATAGGGAAATATATTTTGTGATAGATACATTGTAAGAGAATGATATCTTACACTTAGAAGTAAAATCAAATATTTTCAAATCAATGTAGTATTCTTAAAAATATATTAACCATGTAAAACATTTCTTATTGCACTGGCGGTAATTAGGCTATCTAAGCACATTCCCAGTTGTACAGACATGATAGTGAGATTGTCTCTAAATGAATACAAATATTTAATGATGTTTCATTTATAGTGACCATATTTTATTTATAGAACATTATGATATTTTAATAAAATATAACAAAAATGAATTAAATGATCAAGTATGAAAATTGGCATGTATTTCTCTTTCAATAGAAATATTTTGTGAAGGAGCATTTATAATAATTACCAGAAAGTTAGACTTCACCTTTTAATTTTGCTGTATATATTTGCAAAAACTTTATAAGGTGAGTTAAATGCAAAATTATTTTAAACTCACGAAATTAAGTGATAAATTCTTTCCAGAAATACTTTGGGAAATATATTATTAATTATTCAGGTAAATAGCTAATTTACATATGTATTTTAAAAGAGGAAATATTTAAAATGATTTAAAGAAAATATGTGGGCAATTATATATGTGCCATATATTAATTCCACTTTAAAAATTCACATGATTAAAGCAGCTTATCAATTTTTAAATTATATAATCATCAGACCAAATTTCTCCACTGTTTCAGAAGTAGAGGTGTATACAATTCATGTTACTACTTATTCATGTTACTACTACTTATAAATAAAATAGCTATTTATGTAATACTTTTATGCCTTTCTTTTGGGTACTTTGAAAAAATATTACTCAGTTATATCTTTTCTTTATAGTCATGATGCCCAACAATAGAGAAGAACTTATTGTTGATCAGGATAATGGACCCACCATCAAAAGGGATAATAAAGGTAAAATAATTTTTGCTTATGTGGTTGACATATAAATATTAGATAGTAACTGAATTAACATCCCAGTACTGTATACTGCATCCATATTTCCTGAACAAAATAGATTTATACTGTCTTTGGATAAATTACTATAGTAGTAAAAAAAATTATGTTTACCGGAGACTTGTTTATTTGATGTTCTAAATTACATGTCAGCCTAAAGTTTTTCTGTGCCTGTGGTTGGAGATTTTACTTTAAGCCCTTTTATTATGCCTGATCAGAGACATCTGACTCTCTTTTTATTACATATTCACTTTGTTATCCATGTTTAAGTAACTCACCATTTGATAGTTATGTTTGAAAAACTGAGTTGCTGCCATGGAGAAGAAATATTCCCCTCAATTATGAAAAGAGGTTTTTAAAATATATGCTAATATGGGCATTTCAAATGAAAGCTTGACAAGTTACTCCAGCAAAGTATTTATCTGGAATGCAGATAGATATGATGCCAATCTAGCTTTTGATCCACTGAGATACATGTATATCTCCATAGTATCCACTTTTTTCTTTTTCTTTTTTTTAATATGAAATTTATTGTCAAATTGGTTTCCATACAGCACTCAGTACTCATCCCAACAGGTGCTGTCCTCAATACCTATCACACACTTTCCCTTCCCTCCAAGCCCCCATCAACCCTCAGTTTATTCTCAGTTTTTAAGAGTCTCTTATGGTTTGCACCCTTCCCTATCTGTAACTTTTTTCGCCCTTCCCCTCCCCCATGGTCTTATGTTAAGTTTCTTAACATCCACATGAGAGTGAAAACATATGGTATCTGTCTTTCTCTGTATGACTTATTTCACTTAACATAACACTCTCCAGTTCCATCCACATTGCTACAAATGGCCAGATTTCATTCTTTCTCATTGCACGTCGTATTCCATTGTGTATATAAACCACAATTTCTTTATCCATTCATCACTTAATGGACACTTTGGCTTTTTCCACAATTTGGCTATTGTTGAGAGTGCTGCTATAAACATTGGGGTACAAGTGCCCCTATGCATCAGTACTCCTGTATCCCTTGGGTAAATTCCTAGCAGTGCTGTTGCTGGGTCATAGGGGAGATCTCTTTTTAATTTTGGGGGGAACCTCCACACTGTTTTCCAGACTGGCTGCACCAGTTTGCATACCCACCAACAGTGCAAGAGGGTTCCCATTTCTCCACATCCTCTCCAGCATCTATAGTCTCCTGAATAGTTCATTTTAGCCACTCTGACTGGCATGAGGTGGTATCTCAGTGTGGTTTGATTTGTATTTCTCTGATGAGGAGTGACGTTGAGCTTCTTTTCATGTGCCTGATGGCCATCTGGATGTCTTCTTTAGAAAAATTTCCATTCATTCTTCTGCCCATCTCTTCACTGGATTACTTGTTTTCGGGTGTGCAGTTTGGTGAGTTCTTTATAGGTTTTGGAAACTAGCCCTTTGTCCGATATGTCATTTGCAAATATCTTTTCCCATTCCCATGCCTTTTAGTTTTGTTGATTGTTTCCTTTGCAGTGCAGAAGCTTTCTATCTTGATGAGGTCCCAATAGTTCATTTTTGCTTTTAATTCCCTTGCGTTTGGAGCTGTGCTGAGTAAGAAATTGCTGCGGCTCAGGTCAGAGAGGATTTTTTTCCTGCTTTCTTCTCTAGGGCTGATAGTTTCCTGTCTCACATTCAGGTCCTTTATCCATTTTGAGTTTATTTTTGTGAATGGTGTAAGAAAGGGGTCTAGTTTCATCCTTCTGCATGTTGCTGTCCAGTTCTCCCAGTACCATTTGTGAAGAGACTGTCTTTTTTCCATTGGATATTCTTTCCTGCTTTGTCAAAGACTAGTTGGCCATACTTTTGTGGGTCTAGTTCTGGGGTTTCTATTCTATTCCATCGATCTATGTGTCTGCTTTTGTGCCAATACCATGCTGTCTTGATGATTACAGCTGTGTAGTAGAAGCTAAAGTCTCGGATTTTGATGCCTCCTGCTGTGGTATTCTTCTTCAATATTACTTTAGCTAGTTGGGGTCTTTTGTGGTTCCATACAAATTTTGGGATTGCTTGTTCTAGCTTTGAGAAGACTGCTGGTGCAACTTTGACTGGGATTGCATTTGAATGTATTCATTTCCTTGGGCAGTATTAACATTTTAATAATATTTATTCTTCCAATCCATGAGCACGGAGTGTTTTCCTATTTCTTTGTATCTTCTTCAATTTCATTCATAAGTTTTCTATAGTTTTCAGCACGCAGATCTTTTACATCTTTGGTCAGGTTTATCTCTAGGTGTTTTATGATTCTTGGTGCAATTGTGAAGGAGATCAGTTTCTTTATTTGTCTTTCTGTTGCTTCATTATTAGTGTATAAGAATGCAACTGATTTCTGTACATTCATTTTGTATCCTGCGACTTTGCTGAATTCATGTATCAGTTCTAGCAGACTTTTGGTGGAGTCTATTGGGTTTTCCGTATATAATATCATGTCATCTGCAAAAAGTGAAAGCTTGATTTCATCATTACTAGTTTTGATGCCTTTTATTTCCTTTTGTTGTCTGATTGCTGATACTAGCACTTCCAACACTCTGTTAAACAACAGCCGTGAGAGTGGACATCCCTGTCGTGTTCCTGATCTCAGGGAGAAAGCTCTCAGTTTTTCCCCATTGAGGATCATATTAGCTGTGGGCTTTGCATAAATGGCTTTGATGATGTTTAAGTATGTTCCTTCCATCCCGACTTTCTCAAGGGTTTTTATTAAGAAAGGATGCTGAATTTTGTCAAATGCTTTTCTGCATCAATTGACAGGGTCATATGGTTCTTTTCTTTTATTAATGTGATCTATCACGTTGATTGATTTGTGAATGTTGAACCATCCCTGCAGCCCAGGAATGAATCCCACTTGATCATGGTGAATAATTCTTTTTATATGCTGTTGAATTCTATTCACTAGTATCTTCTTGAGAATTTTTGCATCCATATTCATCAGGAATATTGGCCTGTACTTCTCTTTTTTGGCTGGGTCTCTGTCTGGTTTAGGAATCAAAGTAATGCTAGATTCATAGAATGAGTCTGGAAGTTTTCCTTCTTTTTCTATATTTTGGAACAGCTTGAGAAGGATGTGTATTATCTCTGCTTTAAATGTTTGGTAGAATTCCCCTGGGAAGCCATCTGGTCCTGGACTCTTTTTTGTTGGGAGATGTTTGATAACTGATTCGATTTCTTTGCTGGTTATGCGTCTGTTCAAGTTTTCTATTTCTTCATGTTTGAGTTTTGGAAGTGTGTGGGTGCTTAGGAATTTGTCCATTTCTTCCAGGTTTTCCAGTTTGTTGGCATATAATTTTTCATAGTATTCCCTGATAATTGCTTGTATTTATGAGGGATTGGTGGTAATAATTCCATTTTCATTCATGATTTTATCTATTTGGGTCATCTCCCTTTTCTTTTTGAGAAGGCTGGCTAGAGGTTTATCAATTTTGTTTATTTTTTCAAAAACCAACTCTCAGTTTCATTGATCTGCTCTACAGTTTTTTATACTGTATAAAAAACATACACTGGGATGTTATTCGATGTTTGTATTTGGGATTTTTCTTGTTTCTTGAGATAAGCCTTGATTGCAATGTATTTTCCTCTCAGGACTGCCTTCACTGCGTCCCAAAGCATTTGGATTGTTATATTTTCATCTTCATTTGTTTCCATATATTTTTAAATTTCTTCTCTAATTGCCTGGTTGACCCGTTCATTCTTTAGTAGGGTGTTCTTTAACCTCCATGCTTTTGGAGGTTTTCCAGACTTTTTCCTGTGGTTGATTTCAAGCTTCATAGCATTGTGGTCTGAAAGTATGCCGGGTATGATCTCAATTCTTGTATACTTATGAAGGGCTGTTTTGTGACCCAGTATGTGATCTATCTTGGAGAATGTTCCATGTGCACTTGAGAAGAAAATATATTCTGTTGCTTTGGGATGCAGAGTTCTAAATATATCTGTCAAGTCCATCTGATCCAATGTAACATTCAGGGCCTTTGTTTCTTTATCGATTCTGTGTCTAGATGATCTATCCATTTGTGTAAGTGGAGTATTAAAGTCCCCTGTAATTACCACATTCTTATCAATAAGGTTACTTATTTTTGTGATTAATTGTTGTATATATTTGGGGGCTCCCATTTTTTGGTGCATAGACATTTATAATTGTTAGCTCTTCCTGATGGATAGACCCTGTAATGATTATATAATGCCCTTCTCCATCTCTTTTTACAGCCTTAATTTAAAGTCTAGTTTGTCTGATATAAGTATGGCTACTCCAGCTTTCTTTTGGCTTCCAGTAGCATGATAGATAGTTCTCCATCCCCTCACTCTCAATCTAAAGGTGTCCTCAGGTCTAAAATGAGTCTCTTGTAGACATAAAATAGATGGGTCTTGATTTTTTACCCATTCTGATACCCTATGTCTTTTGGTTGTAGCATTTAGTCCATTCACATTCAGCGTTATTATAGAAAGACATGGGTTTAGAGTCATTGTGAAGTCTGTGGGTTTCATGCTTCTAGTTATGTCTTTGGCACTTTGTGGTCCTTGAAACATTTCACTCACAGAGTCCCCCTTAGGATCTCTTGTAGGGCTGGTTTAGTGGTGATGAATTCCTTAATTTTTTTGTTTGTTTGGGAAAAACTTTTTCTCTTCTTCTATTCTGAATGACAGACTTGCTGGCTACATATTCTCGACAGATTCTCAGCTACATGTTTTTTCTGTTCATCACATTGAAGATGTGCCATTCCTTTCTGTCCTGCCAAGTTTCACTATATATGTCTGCTACTACCCTTATGTATCTACCTTTGTATGTTAGGGTCCATTTTTCCTAGCTGCTTTTAGAATTCTCTCTTTATCCTTGTATTTTGCCAGTTTCCCTATGATATGTTGTGCAGATCTATTCAAGTTATGTCTGAAGGGAGTTCTCTTTGCTTCTTGGATTTCAATGCCTTTTTCCTTCCCCAGGTAAGGGAAGTTCTCAGCTCTGATTTGTTCAAGTACACCTTCAGCCCCTTTCTCTCTTTCTTCTTCTTCTGCAATTCCAATGATACAGATATTGTTCCATTTGATTTCAGCACTTAGTTCTCTAATTCTCCCCTCATACTCCTGGATTTTTTTTATCTTTTTGTCAGCTTCCTCTTTTTCCATAATTCTATCTTCTAATTCACCTATTCCTTCCTCTGCTTCTTCAATCCATGCTATGGTGCCTCCAGTTTATTTTGCACCTCATTTATAACACTTTTTCGCTTCTCGTGACTATTTCTTTGTCCCTTGATCTCTGTAGCAATAGATTCTCTTCTGTCCTCTATGCTTTTTTCAAGACCAGCGATTAATTTTATGACTATTATTCTAAATTCTTGTTATATTGCTTAAATCGTTTTTGATCAATTCGTTAGCTGTCGCTACTTCCTGGAGCTTCTTTTGAGATTTCTTCCATTTCATCATTTTGGGTAGTCCTTGTGGTGGCTCCAAACTCTTGGGCACTTACCCTGTGCTGTCTGGAGTAACTTGTGTTGGTGGGCAGGGCCACAGTCAGACCCAATGTCTGCCCCCAACCCACTGCTTGGGCCACAGTCAGACTGGTGTGTACCTTATCATCCCCTCTCCCAGGAGCAGGACTCACTGTGGAGTGGTGTGGCCCTTGTCCACAGCTGCTTGCACACTGTCAGGCTTGTGGTGCTGCTTCAATGGGATCTGGCCAAGAGTGTATTAGGGTTGATCCACAAAGTGCACAGGGGTGGGAGGGGCAGGCTTAGTTAGCTTTGCTGTCAGTGGCCCCCTGCAGGAGGGGCTCTGAAGCACCTGGAGGGAGGCAGGCCTGTCTGAGGGATGGATCCACAGAAGCATAGCATTGAGCATTTGCAGGATGCAAACAAGTTCAGTGATGGGAAATGGTTCCCTTTGGAATTTTGGCTGGGGAATGAGAGAGAGAAATGGTGCTTTCCTGCGCCTTGTTCCCCCACTGAGCTCTGTCCTTCCAGGTCTCAACCACTCTCCCTCACAGTGTCCTCTTGCCTTCCCTTCTCTTTGAGAGCAGAGCAGTTGTCTTTTAACATTCCAGATGTTATGTCCCGCTGACTGTCAGAATTCATGGAGTCCGGCCCCTCTGCTTTTGCAAGCCAGACTTCGGGGGATCTGCCTTGCCGGGTGGACTGCTCCTCCACCACTCAAGGCCCCCCCCCCACCATTCCTCGTAGCATGCACCACCTCTCTGCCCTTCTTACCCTCTTCCCTGGGCCTCTTCTCTGCATTTGGCTCTGGAGAGTCCATTCTGCTGGTCTTCTGGCAGTTTTCTCGGTTATTTATTCCGATGAGGGTGGAATCTAAGTGATCAGCAGAATGAAGTGAGCCCAGCGATCTCCTATGCTGCCATATTCTGAATCTTCAATCACTTGCTACTGGGCTTTAGATGCCTGGGTTGAAGTTGTTACAATTCTGTGTGATGTTGACAGTGTTCAGGGGCCTGACTCTGATCAGGTAAGGCCTGTTGGGTTTGGGGAGGAGATAGTTGTGGTGGAACACACAAAACAGTTTTTTCATAGGATATGAGGTTAGTGAAGATTGGGAGAGTAAAAATTTCAAAGGTATGCTATCTTGATATGAAAACTGAGTACAGCATTGGAAGACTAAAAGGTAAAAGAAAAAGAAAACGTATTGGCATAGGTTATAGGCTATACATTGTGGCTGTCATCATGAGTTAAACAGTAACAGTAAGCTAAAGACCTTAAACCAACAGTTAACTTATCAGATCATCAAATGGCCTGTTTGTACTTCAATATAGGAAGTAATTTTTCTAACTCTACTAAAGATACTCAATATATAGAAAAAAGATTCCATGAGCTAAAGAGTTAATGGAGAAATTTCTCTTTCTTCTCTAGACTGAACTTGCTTCCTAATTATATAGATGGACACTTTTGTTAGAATTTGGAATAAAATTTTAATTTCATTGATCCATGGTTGGTTTCCTTGCCACATGTTTAGTCATTTCTTATCCAAACGCTGAAAGGCTATACCCCCGGGACTCCAAGATGTAAATGATTGATTTCCAAATACTTGTCAGAATGGAAGAAGTCAGTGTCAGTATATTTAAAAACCCAAACTCTTACATAAGTAATGAAATTCTAGTTAAAGATGAAGTCTCATTCTTAACCCAATAACAATTTGTTCTTCTTTACCCCCATTCATGACTATTTGAGGGACAGCGTGGTAGCAAAGTAACTTTTCTAGGAAAATCTGAAGCTGTATAAGATATATGATTCTATTGGAACTGTGATCCCCATAAGTGAAAATGGCATTTAGGACTGGCCTGTGTGCTGCAGTGCTCGAGTACACACTACTGTGTCTTATGAAAAATCAGCTGGAGCAGTAGTACAGATATACAGTAACTGATTTTCATAAAATACACAGTGGTATATACTGGTGTTTCTGAATGGAAGTTTTAGTCATTTCAATCAAATGGGTTTGTCACACATTCTGATGAGGACATTAATAGAAAGGAGTGGCATATTTAACTGCATCCAGGTTATGGTGGAAAGCTCTCTTTTAATTGAGATTTTCGATGTCAAATTTACCAGTTATATATGTGATATTAAGATAAAATATATTTTCTTCAATATATTTGAGTTAATAAAAGGAAACGAAGTTAAAGTAGAAGATTTAACATTTATAGAATATGACAAGTAAGCGGTTTATACAGCAATGGCAGACATATGTTTTCACATCTGTTTTGAGTAATATCATCATGATTTAAAAATGATTTATAGCTATGGAAATTATAAAATGCCAGCTTTGCTATTATGTCGAAATTTCAGAAAAATAAAAAGAATACCATTAGAGTAAACTTCATGTAGCCCACCTCTTTCTGTGCTTTGTAAAATTGGGTGACAATGTAATACATATCTCACTAATTTGCATTTCTCCTTGAATTTTCACACGCAGACATTTCCAACTCTATGATCTGGGCTTTCCTGGCAGTGGTGTCCATTTATACTGTGTCCAAAATAACTTACCAAAGTTGGTACTTTGGTTTTGACTCAAACATTTTGACTAAACTGACTGATCAGACAAGTGAAGCCTTTGATTTTATTTTTCCATAGATTTGTCAAACAAATTGAGCAAATCAGTTGCATGTTATAATATTATGTTATGTGATTTTTAACAGTCAGTTCTGAGATTCCTTTAACAGTCAGTTCTGAGCATTTGTGACTATTCACTGTAGTTAGCCCATGTGGAAGCAAAGGCACAAAGCAAGATCCTCTGCCCATGACAGACACTGGTCTCCCAAACCACTAGCAGGAATAGAGGTTTTCATATTTTGTATTTCATATTGAATGTATTTATTGAAAAATTTACATGTGCAAGAATCACTGGTGATCAAAACTGGAATTCTATAGAAACAGTGGGACAATAAATTTATCATCTTGCCCAAGACTTGAGTCCACTGAAACATTACATTTTAAATCAGTCCACAGGCTATAGATGAAAAGCTAATAATTTTAACTTCCTTTGATCATCAGAACCTAAATTATATCTCATCTAGAATATCACATTTGTTTTTATGAAAATGGAATAATTTCAGTTTAGAGGAGGATTGGGGCTATATATTGACACTCTAATAATGTAAATATTCTCTATTCAATAAAATGCTTTTCTCTCTTTATTCCTGAGAGAATGTTAGATACTGAATGAAAACTTTCAGACCAAGTGATACTATTTAGGTGTTTGGAAATTATTGTTGATTCTGGTTAAAATGAAAAATATATCTTCTGAATATTATATTATTTTGAATGAGAGGCAAATGTATTGGGTCAAGTAAAATTCAAAACTCGTTACAAATAAACTTTATGATGAAGCTAAAATACGTAAAAGAAAGTGAAATATATAGTTTTATTCATTTTATGCTGTTCAGTGATTCTAAATATAAATGAGAGGAACAAGGGACATATCTCACCGGAAATTTTCTTTTAGCAATAATCATGCTTTGGACAAACCTTATTGGCTATGATGCTGCCACTGCGCAAAGCTTGGAAATCTTCTCTGAATTACTTCATTTATTTTTTTTTAAATTTAGAAACAATTGTCAAATGACAGTAATAAGCAAAAATAATACAGAAAAATCTTATGTTTCAGCCAGTTTCTCCCAATGGCAATGTCTTTTACAACATTAGTATAATATGAAAGTCATAAAATTTACATTTGTATAACCAAAGACCTTATTCAAATTTCACCAGTTTTACACACACTCTTTGGTGTGTATGTGTGTGTCTTTCTGTGGAATTTTATCACATGTATAGATTTGTATAACCACCTACACAAATCTGTACATATTCCATCACCACAGGGTTTTCTTCTGCTGTACCCTTATTGTCTATCCCACCCCCATGATCCCTAGCTTCTGAGAACCAGTAAGCTGTTTTCCATCTCTATAATTCCATCATGATAAGAATGTTCTAAAAATGGAATCATAGAATATGTGACTTTTTGAGATTACCTTTTATTTCACTCATCTTAATTCCATTAATATTTATCCAAATTTTTTCATGTGTCAGTAGTTTTTCCTTTTTGTTGCTGAGTGGTTGTGTAACCATTAATGTATTGTAGGACATCTTGTTTCAGTTTTTGCATATGATTAATAAAGCTACTATGTACATTTGTGTACATGTTTTTATGATTACATAAAAGTTATATTAATAACTTTTATTTCTCTGGGACAAATGTCCTAAAGTGCAATTTCTGGGTCATATGGTAAGTGTGTGTATAGTTTACAACAAATTGCCAAATTGTCTCTCAGAGTGGCTGGACCACTTTTATATTCCCACAAGCAACATATGAGTGGTCCAAGTTTTCCACCTGCTTGCCAGAATTTTGTGCTGTCTTTTGTTTTTAATTGGCTTTTCTCATAGGTGTGTCTAATGATATCATTGTGATTTTAATTTGCATTCTCTAATGGCTAGTGATATTGAACCCTTTGTCTGTATATCCTCTTTGTTGAAATGTCTCTTCATGTCTTAATCCCTATTTTCTAATTGTTTTTCTTGTTTTCATATTGTTGAATTTTGAGAGTTCTTTATATATTCTAGATTCAAGTCCTTTGTCAAATATGTGGTTTGCAAATATTTCTCCCATTCTGTTACTTGTCTTTATATTCTCATAGCAAGGTCTTATACACAGCAATCAAGTGTGCAATCTCTTTGCCTAGCTTCAGGTCCTGAAGATTTTCTCCTGTGTTTTCTTCTATAAGTTTTATAGTTATACCTTTTACACTTATGATCATGATCTCAGATCGATACTTTTGTTTTTCTGCTCCAGCACCATTTGGTGAAAAGGCTATTTTCCTCTATTGATATTTTTTTGCACTTTTGTCAAAAACCAGAAATCTGTGCTTGCCTAGGGTTATTTCTGGGTTCTTTATTCAGTTTTATTTATCTATGTATCTATCTTTCTGCCAATTCCATGAACTTAACTATTAAATCTCCATAATAAGATTTAATATCAAAATAATTCCTCCTATTTTATTCTTCAAAATTGTGATGGATCTTCTAAAGCCTGTGCCTTTCTAATATATTTTATAAAAGCTACTTTAAGTCCATAAAAATCCTTGCTGGAATTTGGTAAGAATTGCATTAAACCTACCGAGTAATTTGAGGGAAATTTGACATTTTCGCTATTTTGACTTTTTAATCCATCAACACAGTACATCGTTCTATTTATTTTCATTTTATTTGATGTCTTTCATCAGCAAATTTAGCTTTTGGCATATAAGTCCTATACAAGATTTTTTAAACTTATACATACGTATTTCATTATTTTTACAATTATAAATGGTTTTGGATTTTCAAATTCAGTTTTCACACTACCTCTTTCTTAGTATATAGAAATACTGTTGATTTTTATATGTTGATCTTGTATCTTGGCATCATACATAGCCCCACTCATTACCTCAAAAACATTTTTGGTTTGTTTTAATCCTGGGAATTTTCTGCATAGACAATCAGGCCATGTTATCTGAAGATAAAAACAGTTTTATTTCTGCCTTTTTTATTTTTATGATTTTTATCTCCTTTTTTTTTACCTTTTGATGGCCAAGATTTTCAGTACTACATTGGATATTAGTGGTGGAAGTGGACATCTTTGACTTGTTACTGATTTTCTTAAATGTGTATGTATATATTTTTTAGAGAGAGAGAGGGAGAGAGAGAGAGAGAACGTGCATGAGTAGAGGAAAGACAGAGAGAAGGAAACAGAGAATTCCAAGCACTGGGACAGTGCAGGGCCAGATGTGGGGCTGGATCCCATGAAACATGAGATCATGACCTGAGTCAAAATCCAGAATAAGATGCTTAACTGACTGAGCCACCCAGGCATCCCAGACTTGTTCCTGATTTTAACAGGAAAGCATTCAGTTTATCAACATTATGTTTGATGTTCTTTGTAGACTTCTTTGTAGATACTCTATCAAGTTGAGGTAATTTATCTTTATGGTCACTTGCTGAGAGTTTTTTTATTTTTTCATGAATGGGTGTTGGATTTTGTCAAATACATCTTCTACATATGTTTTTGTGATCATATGATTTTTCATTTTTAGCCTGTTGATATGGTGAAATACATTGGGTGATTTTCCAATGTAAAAACAATCTTACATACCTGGAATAAATCACACTTGATCATAGTGTCTAATTCTTTTTATATATTGTTGGATTTGGTTTGCTAATTTTGTTAAGAATTTTTCATCTATGCTCAGGAGGTATTGGCCTGCAGTCTGGGTTTTGTAATGACTTCATATTTAGTATCAGAGTAACATTTGTTTCATAAAAAAAATGAGAAGTGTTTCCCTTTCTTTTATTTTCTGGAAGAAATTATGTAGAATTGGTGTTAATTCTTCTCAAAATTCCTTGTAGAGTTGCCCAATGAAGCCATCTGTGTGCTGTTATTTCATTTGGGGGGGGGGTAAGTTCTGAGTTTAATTCCTTTAATAGTTACTCAGACTATTTTTCTTATTAGGCAAGTTTGAATAGTTTGTGCTTTTTGAGGGGTTGGCCCATTTCATTCAACTTCTTTAATTTATGTGTTTAGTATTGTTCATACTATTCCTTTTTATTATTTTATATTTGTGGTAACTGTGGTAATATTTCCTTTTAAGTACTGATATTGGTAATTTGTGTCTTTTTTGGTCTTTATCATTCTAGCTAGAACCTTTCAAATTTTATTGATCTTTTCAAAGAATCAGCTATTGTTTCTTTAATTTTTTTATTGTTCTTCTGTTTACACTTTCATTGATTTCTGTCCTTACCTTTATTTTTATGTTTTTTCTGCTTACTTTGGTTTTAGTTTGTTATTCATTTCTTTATTTTCTAAAGGTGGGAGATTAAATCATTTATTTTACCACTTTTCTCATTTATAAGATAAACATGTAATGCTATAACATTTTCTTTCAGTACTGCTTTAGCTGAGGTCCACAAATTTTGATATGATCTAATTTTACTTCTATTTAGTTTTAAGTGTTTCATAAATATTTACTTATTTGTTTACTCTTTATGTTCATTTCTTTCTGATATTCAATTTTTTCTCTTAGTTTCTTTCAGTTAAGAGGTTTCTTTAGCCATTTTTTCTTTAGCCATTATTTTAGAAAAAGTTGGCTGACAACCAGTTCTCTTAGTTGTCCTTCATCTGAGAACATCTTCATTTCCTCTTCATTTCTAAGAATATTTTCACCAGATACATAATTCTGGTTGATAGTTATTTTTTTCAGCACTAGAAAAATGTACCATTTTCTTCTGGCCTCCGTGGATTTTTATCCTCTTTAAATCGTTTCTCCTTCAAATGGGGTGGAGTTAAGATGACAGAGTAGTAGGAGGATCATATGCCTGCCTTGTCCCTTGAACACAACTAGATAAATATCAAATCATTCTGAACAACCAAGAAATTGATCTGAGGACTAAGAGAACAAACTGCACAACTAGAGGGAGACAAGAGGCTGCATCATGGAAGTTAGGAGGTGTGAAGATGGGATTTGGGGGCGAAAAGGATCTTGGGTTCTGTAGAGGAGAGGGATCCTTAATCACAGAGAGAAGAGAGAGAGAGGGAAATAGAGCAGTGCTGAAGGGATTGCACAAGGAAAACACTTCCCCCAAACCACTGACAGGGAAAACAAGAGGGGCTGATTATGGTGAGTTCTAACAACCAACAGAGCTTAAGAACTGGACTTTTAGAAGCCCATGCCATGGTCATCATTGAGTCCCGTGGATTCAACAGTGCTCCTAGGGAAAAGGAGGGCAGAGGCACAGGAGCAGAGAACAAAATCTGAGGATCCCCTGGGGTATACTGGGAGACAGTTTCCACTTCTTGGAGTGCATCTGGGAGAGGAGGCATTATCTCTCAGGGGACAAAAGAGCCGGCAGGCTAAGTTACACTATTGTATTCTTTGGCAAAGTGGCAAGGACATCTGCTGAAGGTGGCTAACCTGGATTCACACTTTTTGCTGCACTTTACTCTAAATTCAAAGCTCCCAAGTGTCGGTGCAAATGCCCTTCAGGAACAAACGCACCAGGCCCAGTGTAGTGAGACCCTACTCCACAAGACCAGTTCAGGTCCATACTGAGCTGGGTGCCTAAATTTTGGGCTTCAAACTCAGCTGATGTGCCTGAGATAAAACACAGATCCACTGTTTCGCTGGGAAGGCAGATGGCCAGACACAGGGTGAAGGCAGGGATATGAGGGACACCTGGGACACACAAGGGACGATTGTCACTCTTCTGTAAGGGCTTTCCAGACAATGGTGGGCATGAACTACCCTCTCCATTTATGAGGGAGAGAGCTGGCAACATTTTTCTCCCCTGCCTATCAGCACGACTGATATCAGTGAGAATAGCACAAACTGTGGAGGCCTGATTCACTTACACCATGCTCCACCTCCCTGTGTGCTGCGGGTGTTTCTTTACTAGGGTAAGTGTGCCTGAGAAAGAGAGCAGTGGGCCTCTTCTCCAGAAGACAAGCACAAACCCCCCTCATGCACCAAGTCAACTGATGATAGAGTGCTTAAAATACTCACCTTTAATGAAAATAGCATCATGCCTCTTTTAACAAGCACCTGGAGCACATCTAGTTAGAATTCTCCATACTCTGAACAAGATCCAAACACATCCCACTGCAGGCAAGGGGAAATTCTGTAGAGAACTGACATGAGGGAAAGAGGAGCCAAAACATAGCAATAGAGTGATGCAACATACACCAGGATACTTCATGAAGTCCCAGGCCTTGGACAGTATATGCTCCCTTCTTCATAAAGCCATTATTCTTAATAGTAAAAAACATACGAGGCTTTCCTAACACACAGAAGAAGACAGAGAACTAGACAAAAATCCAAGACAGAGAAATTCATCCCCCCCAAAAGAGCAAGAAAAAGTCATGACCATGGATCTATTTTTGAAATATATGTACTTACATATATAAGTAATATATAGCTGATCCAGAATTTAGGACAACAATCCTAAGGATGCTAACTGAGCTTTAGAAAAGCATAGAAGACACTAGAGAGTCACTTACCACAGAGATAAAGGAACTAAAAACTAATTAAGTTGAAATTGAAAAACTGCTATAAATAAGTGACAACTGACTGAATATAATAAACACAAAGATGGAAGAAGAAAGGAATGAATATATTATATAGAAGATAAAATTATTGAAAATAATGACGCTGAAAAGAAGAGGAAAAGAAAAATATTGGATCACGAATGTAGACTTAGGAACTCAACAAGTGCATAAACTGTAATAACAACTGTAACACAGGAGTCCCAAAAGAAGAGAGGGAAAAGGGAGCAGAAGTTTTGTTGGAGCAAAGTATAGCTGAAAACTCCCCTAATCTGGGAAAAGAAACAGATATCCAAATCCAGGAAGCACAGAGAACTCCCATCAAAATCAACAAAAAGAAGGACAACACCAAGACATATCATAGTACAATTTGCAAAATACAGAAATAAAAAAAAATCTTAAAAGCAGGAAGGGAAAATAAATCCCTAACTTACATGGGAAGACAAATAAGATTAGCAGCAGACCTTTCCACAGAAACTTGGCAGACCAGAAAGTAGTAGCATGATATATTCAACTTGTTGAATAGGAAAAATATGCAGCCAAGAATATTTTATCCAGTGAGGCTGTCCTTCAGAATAGAAGGAAAGATCATTATTTTCCCAGGCAAACAAAAGCTGAAAGAGTTAGTGACCATTAAAGCATCCATGAAACAGGGCACCTGGGTGGATCAGTCAGTTAAGTGTCCACCTCCTGGTTTCAGCTCAGGTAATGCTCTTATAGTTCATGAAATTGAGCCCCATGTTGGTCTCCATGCTGTGTCACAGAGTATACTTGGAATTCCCTCTCTCTCTGCCCGTTCCCCTCTTGTTCTCTCTCTCTCTCTCACTCTCTCTCTCTCTCAAAAATAAATTAATAAACTTTAAAAAATGTTTTAAAAAGCCCAGCTCTGCAAGAAATATTAAAAGAGATTCTTTGAGTGGGAAAGAAAGACCAAAAGTGACAAAGTGGAATGGAGAAACTCTCCAGAAACAATGAATTAACAGCTAATGTAATGGCATTAAGTTGATATGTATCAATAATCACTCTGAATGTAAATGAACTAAAAGCCTAAATCAAAATGCATAGGGAATCAGAATGTATATTAAAAAACCTGGCCCATCTATGTGCTGCCTACAAGAGACTCATTTTAGAACTAAAGATGCTGGAAGATTGAAAGTGACAGGATGAAGAAATATTTATTACACTAATGAATGTAAAAGGAAAGCCAGAGTAGCCATACTTATATCAGACAAACTAGATTTTAAACCAAAGTCTGTAACAAGAGATGAATAAGGGCACTATGTCATAATAAAGTGTTCTATCCAACAAGAAGATCTAATAATTATAAGTATTCATACCCACAACTTGGGAACCCCCAGATATATAAAGAATTCGAAACAAACATAAATAAATTCATTGATAATAATACAATAATAGTAGGTGATCCTAACATTCAACTTGCAGCAATGGACAGATCATCTAAGCAGAAAACCAACAAGAAAACAATGGATTTGAATGACATACAGGAACAGATGGACTTAACAGATATATTCAGAACATTGCACCCTAAAGCAATAGAATACACATTCTTTTTGAATGAACATGGAATATTCTCCAGAATAGGTCTAATACTGGGTCATAAATCTGACCTCAATAAGGACAAAAATACTGAGATCATAGCATGTATATTTTCTGACCACAACGTTATGAAACTTGAAGTCAGCTACAAGAAAAAAAAATTGGAAAGACCACAAATACATGTAAGTTAAAGAACATGCTACTAAAAACTGAATGGATTAACCAGGAAATGAAAAAAAAAGAAATAAAAAAATACTTGAAACAAATGAAAATGAAAACATGAAAGTCCAAAACATAAGGGATGCAGCAAAAGTAGTATTAAAAGGGGAGTATATAGCAATACAGGCCTACATAAAGAAGCAAGAAAAAATTCAATTACACAGCCTAACCTAACACCTAAAAAGGAGCTAGAAAAGGTATAGCAAATGAAGCCTAAAGCCATCAGAAGAAAGTAAATAATAAAGATTAGAGCAGAAATAAATGGTATAGAAGCAGGAAAAAAACAGTAGAACTGATCAAGGGAATTAGGAATTGATTCTTTGAAATAATTAATAAAATTGATAAAACCATAGCTGGACTTATCAAAAAGAAAAAGAAATAAGTTAAAATCACAAATGAGAAAGGAGCGATCACAAGCAACACCACAGAAATACAATCAATTATAAGAGAATATTACGAGGGGCACCTGGGTGACTCAGTCGGTTAAGTGGTCTGATTTCAGCTCAGGTCATGATCTCATGGTTTGTGGGTTCAAGCCCTGTGTCAAGCTCTATGCTGACAGCTCAGAGCCTTGAACCTGCTTCAGATTCTGTGTCTCCCTCTCTCTTTTCCCCTACCCTGCTCACACTCTGTCTCTGTCTCTCTCTTGCTCAAAAATAAATAAGCATATTTATTTTAATTAAAAAATAAGGTATTATGAAAAATTATATGACAACAAAGTCAGCAATCTGGAAGAAATCAATAAATTCCTGGAAACATAAACTACTAACCTGAAACAGGAAAACAAATAGAAAATTTGAGCAGACGAATAACCAGCAAAATATTGAATCTGTAATAAAAAAATCTCCCAACAAACAAAACCAGGAACAGATGGCCTCCGGGAATAATTATAACAAGCATTTAAAAAGAGTTAATACCTATTCTCAAACTGTTACAAAAAATAGAAATGGAAGGAAAACTTCCAAACTCATTCTATGAAACCAGCATTACCTCGATGCCCAAACCAGAAAAAGACCCCACTAAAAAGAATTACAGGCCTATATCCCTGATGAACATGGATGCAATAATTCTGAATGAGATAGTAGCAAATCAAATCCAACAGTACATTAAAATAATTATTTACTGAGGGCCCTGGGTGTCTCAGTTGTTTAAGCATTCAACCCTTCATTTTGGCTCAGGTCATGATCTCATGGTTTTTGAGACTGAGCCCTGCATAGGGCTCACTGCTGACAGTGCAGAGCCTGCTTGGAATTATCCCTCTCCTCTCTCTATGCCCCTCCATCCACACTCTCCATCTCTCTCTCTGTCTTTCAAAATAAATTAATAACCATTAAAAATAGAATTATTCATCACAATCAAGGTGGATTTATTCCTGCTTTGCTAAGTTGGTTTAATATTTGCAAATCTATCAATGTGATACAGCACATTAATAACAGAAATGATAAGAAATATATGATGCTCTCAATAGATGGAGAAAAAGTTTTGAGAATGTACAGTGTCCATTCTTGATAAAAAAAAAAACTGTCAACAAAGCAGGGACATAGGGAATGTACCTCAACATCATATAGGACATATACAAAATATCCACAAATAATATCATCCTCAATGTGGAGAAATGGAGAGCTTTTTCTCTATTATCAAGAACAAGACAAAGATGTCCACTCTCATCACTGTCATTTATCAGCATATTGGAAGTCCTAACCACAGCAATAAGACAACAAAAAGAAATGAGCCATCTAAATTGGCAAGGAAGAAGTAAAACTTTCAGCATTTGCAGATGACATGATACTCTATGTAGAAAACCTGAAAGACTCCACCAGAAAATTGCTAGAACTAATACACAAATTCAGTAAAGTTGTAGGTCACAAAATCAATATCCATAAGTCTGTTACATTTTATACATCAATAATGAAGCAGCAGAAAGAGAAATCAAGGAATTAATCCCATTTATATTGCAACAAAACCCATAAAATACCTAGGAATAAACATAACCAAGGAGCAAAAAAGTTGTACTCTCAAACTATAGAACACTGATGAAAGAATTTAAAGAGGACAGAAAGAAATGGAAAAGATTTCCATGCTCATGGATTGGAGGAACAAATATTGTTAAAATATCTATACTACCCAAGGTAATCCACACATTTAATGCAATACCTGTAAAAATACCACCAGCATTTTTCACAGAGCTAAAACAAACAATCTTAACATTTGTATTTAACCACAAAATACCCCAAATAGCCAAAGCAATCTTAAATAAGAAAGGCAAAGGTGAGACATCACAATTCCAGATATCAGGCTGTATTACAAAGCTGTACTCATCAAGACCATATTGTACTGGCAACAAAACAAACACATATATCAATGAAACAGAATAGAAAACCCAGAAATATACCCACATCTGTATGGTCAACTAATCTTATACAAAGCAGGAAAGAATATCCAATGGAAAAAAAAGTCTCTTCAATAAATGGTGTTGGGAAAACTGGACAGCAACATGCATAAGAATGAAACTGTACAACTTTCTTACATCATAAACAAAATAAGTTCAAAATGGATGAAAGATCAAAATGTGAGACTGTAAACCATCAAAATCCTAGAGAACTATAGACAGCAACTTTTTGTCATTGCCCCTAGCAACTTCTTACCAGACACATCGCCAGAGGCAAGGGAAAGAAATGCAAAAATGAACTATTGGAGCTTAATCAAGATAAAAAGCTTCTGCAAAGTGAAAGAAAGAATCAACAAAACTTTTAAAAGGCATACTTTGGAATGGAAGAAGATATTTTCAAATGACACATCTGATAAAGAAATTGTATCCAAAATTTATAAAGAACTTATGAAACTCAACACCCAAGAAACAAATAATCCAGTTAAGAAGTGGGTAGAACAGCAATAGCACTGCTAGGAATTTATCCAAGGGATACAGGAGTACTGATGCATAGGGGCACTTGTACCCCAATGTTCATAGCAGCACTCTCAACAATAGCCAAATTATGGAAAGAGCCTAAATGTCCACCAATTGATGAATGGATAAAGAAATTGTGGTTTATATACACAATGGAATACTACGTGGCAATGAGAAAAAATGAAATATGGCCTTTTGTAGCAACGTGGATGGAACTGGAGAGTGTGATGCTAAGTGAAATAAGCCATACAGAGAAAGACAGATACCATATGGTTTCACTCTTATGTGGATCCTGAGAAACTTAACAGGAACCCATGGGGGAGGGGGAGGAAAAAAAAAAAAGAGGTTAGAGTGGGAGAGAGCCAAAGCATAAGAGACTGTTAAAAACTGAGAACAAACTGAGGGTTGATGGGGGGTGGGAGGGAGGGGAGGGTGGGTGATGGGTATTGAGGAGGGCACCTTTTGGGATGAGCACTGGGTGTTGTATGGAAACCAATTTGACAATAAATTTCATATAATTAAAAAAAAAGAAGTGGGTAGAAGACATGAATAGACATTGGCAAGGAAGAAGAAGAGATACAGATGGTGAACAGATACGTGAAAAAGTGTTCAATATCACTCGTCATCATCAGGGAAATACAAATAAAAACCACAATGACATAATACTTCACACCCAGCAGAATGGATAAATTTAACAACACAGGAAATAACAGATGATGGTTCGGTTGCAGAGAAAGGGAAACCTTCTTACACTATGGTGAGATTTCAAATGGATGCAGCCACTATGGAAAACAGTAATGGAGGTTCCTCAAAAAGTGAAAAATGGAACGACCCTACAACCCAGCAACTGCACTAATAAGTATTTGCTCAAAGTATACCAAAATACTTATTACAAGGGACACATGCACCCAGATATTTATAGTGGCATCATCAACAGTAGCCAAATTAAGGAAAGAGCCCAAATGTCCATCAACTGATGAATGGATAAAGAAGTTGTGATATATATTCATACAGATATATAGATAGATAGATATAGATATATAGGTATAGATATAGATGTAGACATAGATATAGATAAATCTATATACACACAGTGGAATATTACTCAGCCATCAAAAATAATTACATTGTGCCATTTGCAACAACATGGATGAAACTAGAATTTATTATGCTAAGTGAAATAAGTCAGGGAAAGAAAATACCATATAATTTTACTCATGTGGAGTTTAAGAAACAAAACAGATGAAATTAGGGGAAAGAAAAAAAAAACAAGAGGGCGGCAAACCATAAGAGACTCTTAAATATAGAGAATAAATTGAGGGTTACTGGAGAGGAGGTGGGTAGAGGGATGGTCTAAATGGATGATGGGTATTAAGGAGGACACTTGTTATGTGCACCGGGTGTTATATGTAAGTGCTGAATCATTAAAATTTTACTCCTGAAACTAATATTACACTATATGTTTAATTATAACATAAATAAAAATTATACATTTTCTCCAATAAACAATAGGTTGTTATTTTCTGGATCTTCTCAATATTTTTCTTTGTTATTAGTTTTAAAGTTTGACTATGATGTATCTTGGTAAAGATTTCTTTGGATATATTCTGTTTGGGATTGGCTCAGTGTCTTGAATATGTTGTTTTATCTTTTGACAAACATGGGAAGTTTTCAAACCTTTTTTTAAGTAGCTTTCAGTCTTACCCTCTTTCTTCTTTCATGAGACTCCAATGACACAAATGTTGAATTTGGTGTTATAGTCCCACATATCTCTGTAGCTCTCTTTCTTTCTCTTTCTTTTTAAAAGTACATTTTCTCCCTCTTTTCAGATTTTGTAATTTCTATTTTTCTATCTTGAAATTCACTGATTCTTTCCACTGTCCTCTCCACTCTTTAATCGAGCCTACTCATTGAATTTTGAAATTCTGGTTATTGTATTTTCCAGTATTGAATTATTCATTTGCTGGTTCTTGATATTTTTATTTTTATTTTTTTGTGTAACTTTCCATTTCTTTAATAAAAATTTCTATTATTTTATTTGTTTCATATATCTTTGTAATTGTTTATTGAAGCATTTTCTATAATGCCTGCTTTAAAATCCTTTTCAGCAAGTTATTAATTTTGTGAAATTTTGGTGTTGGTGGCTCTTCACTGTTTTGTCATTCATTTAATTTGAGATATTCTAGGTTTTTGGTTTGACAAGTGATTTTTTAAATTGAAATCAGGAAAATTTATGTATTATGAGACTACGGACCTTATTTAAATCTTGCATTTTCTCTGATTTCTGTTGACACAGCTCCAGTGGAGCAATAGAAGCAAGACTGCCTCATTTCTACCAAGTGTGGATGGCATTCAGATTCTTCACTCTTTTTCCATTAATATCCTGGAATTACCTGGTACTACATTAGTGTTGAGTGCAAGTAGGGGTTCAGGATCTTCATTCTGTTGATACCAGCCTTTCTAGAAGGGATTTCTGCTCTTCCATGTGGCTTTGCCATACACAGATGGAGCATGTATCTTCATTCTCACTGGGTATTTGTGACAGTCTTGACTTGCCAGTATCTTTTGTCTGATACCACCACAGGTAGGAGGGTAAAGGGTATTGGATAGAAGCTGGAAGTCTGAGTTTTCCATGTAGTCTCCACTGACACTTTGTGTGTGTGTCGGGGGGGGTTCTCATTAGTGCTAAGCATGTCTGACTCTCCCCTAGCCTTCTTCTCTGACACCAGTCTTGCTGGGTGGAGGGGGTACAGAGTTTGGAGGGGGTACAGAATTTGAAAGACATTGGCCTGATTACAGCCCAGCAAGAGTGAAGGTTACATTTTCCACTTGGCCTTTGCAGGTAGGGTAGGAGTGGGACTAGATTTTTATGAGGTATTTGTTTGAATTAGAGTAGTTATTGTCTAAAATTATTTAGTATTGCTAAGCTACCCATTCCTGATCTTTTGGCTATAGAGAGAATGCTTTTATTGGGGATTGTTTGTGTATGTGTGAATGTGTGCACATTCATTTATTGGTTTTTGAGTTGCTAGCTTTTCTACTATTCGGTCATGGATATATGAGATAAAAAGAAAGCTGAGGATCATCATTGCTATGTTATTCCTCAACTTCCAAAGTCACTAACTGATCCTCCTTTCTCTCTATATGTTCAAAGTATTCTTAGGTTTAATATAGCAAATGCCCAGAGGTTTTAGCAGTACGTAGAGGGAGGAATAGGACAAAATTGTATATCTACTCCATCTTTTGGAGGCAAAAGTCTCTCTACCTTTCCTTCATTTCTTTAATAAATTGAAATGTACCTCATATATAACAGAGCTCACCCATTTAAAGTGTACAATTTATATTTTATTATATTTTCAAAGATGCACAAGCACCACTACTATATAACTCAAGAACATTTTCACAAACCAAAAAAGAAACCCCGTACATATTTGTTGTCACTGCCAATTCCCCTTACCCCCGCCCCTGGAAACCACTAATCTGATTTTTATCTCTAATGATCTGCCTAATATGGATATTTAAATTGGAATGATGTAATGAATGACCTTTTGTGTCTTGCTTCTTTCACTTCATGTAATATGATTTCAAGGTTCATCCATAATGTAGAATGAATCAATACTTTATTTCTTTTGTTTTCAAATTCTTATTTAAATTCTAGTTAGTTAACAAATAGTGTAATATTGGGTTCAAGAGTAGAATTTAGTGATTCATCAGTTCCATGTAACACGTAATGCTCAATACAAGTGTTCTCCCTAACACCCATCACTCAATTAGCCTATTCTTGGTCGCCTCCCCTCCATCAACTCTCTGTTTGTTTTCTATAGTTAAGAGTCTCTTATGGTTTGCTTCTCTCTCTTTGTATTTTTCCTTCCCCTATGTTCATATGTTTTGTTTCTTAAATTCGACATATGAGTGAAATCATATGGTATTTGTCATTCTTTGACTAATTTTTTTTTTAATTTTTTTTTCAACGTTTATTTATTTTTGGGACAGAGAGAGACAGAGCATGAACGGGGGAGGGGCAGAGAGAGAGGGAGACACAGAATCAGAAACAGGCTCCAGGCTCTGAGCCATCAGCCCAGAGCCTGACGCGGGGCTCGAACTCACGGACTGCGAGATCGTGACCTGGCTGAAGTCGGACGCTTAACCGACTGTGCCACCCAGGCGCCCCTCTTTGACTAATTTTGCTTAGCATAGTACATTATAGGTCCATCCACGTTGTTGCAAATGGCAAGATTTCATTCTTTTTTTATGGCTGAGTAATATTCCATTGCGCGCACACACACACACACACACACACACACACACACACACACACATACACACACACACCATGGCTTCTTTATCCTTTCATCAGTGGATGGACATTTGAGCTCTTTTCATAGTTTGGCTATTATTGATAATGCTGCTATAAACATCAGGGTGTATGTGCCTCTTTGAATCAGAAATTTTGTATCCTTTGGGTAAATACCTAGTAGGAAATACCTGGATAGTAGAGTACTTCAATTTTACCTTTTGAAGAACGTCACTGTTTTCTACAGTGGCTGCAACAGGTTGTATTCCTACCAACAATGTAAGACAGTTCCCCTTCTCAGCATCCTCACCAACATATGTTGTTTCCTGTGTTGTTAATTTTAGCCATTCTGACTGGTGTGAAGTAATATCTCATCATGGTTTTGATTTGTATTTCCCTGATGATGAGTGATGTTGAGAGTCTTTTCATGTGTCGGTTAGCTATCTGGATGTCTTCTTTGGAAAAATGTCTATTCATATTTTCTGTCCATTTCTTAACCAGATTATTTTTTCTTTGGATATTTAGTTTGATAAGTTCTTTATATATTCTGGCTAATAATCTTTTGTCAGATATGTCATTTCAAATGTCTTCTCGCACTCTGTAGGCTGACTTTTATTTTTGTTGATTGCTCCCTTCACTGTGAAGTAGCTTTTTATCTTGTTGAAGTCCCAATAGTTCATTTTTGCTTTTGTTTCCCTTGTGTCCAGAGACATGTCTAATAAGTTGCTTTGGTTAAGGTCAAAGAAGTTGCTGCCTATGTTCTCCCGTAGGATTTAGATGGGGTTTAGTCTCACATTTAGGTCTTTCATCTATTTTAAATTTATTTTCGTGTATGGTGTATGAAAATGGACCAGTTTCATTTTTCTGCACATTGTTGTACAGTATTCCCAACACTGTTCAAGAGACTGTCTTTTTTCCATTGGATATTCTTTCCTGCTTTGTCAAAGATTAGTTGACTCTATAGCTCTGGGTCCATTTCTGGGGTTTCTAATCTGTTTCATTGGTCTATGTGTCTGTTTTTGTGCCAGTATCATTTGGTCTTGATGACTATTACTTTGTAATACTTTTTTATGTCTGAAATTTACTCTATTCTATGGATATACCATATTTTGTTTTATTCCTCAGTAGGTGGACATTTGGAATGTTTCCACCATTTGTCTATTATAAGTAATACTACTATAAAAATTTTTAATCACTTATATTTTTTATATCTCTAGGTATATATCTTGTGTATATACATATGAGTAGAATTGCTGGATCATATGGTAACTTTACATTTAACCATTTCGGGAACTGTCACACTGTTTTCCAAAATGGCTACAGAATTTTAAATTGCCACAAGCAATGTAAAATGGTTCCAGTTTCTCCCCACACTCTCCAATACTTATTATCTTCTTTTTTGTTTATAACCATTCTAGTGGATATGAAGTGTTAATTCATGGTTTTGAATTGCATTTCCTGATAAATAACGATGTGGGCATCTTTTCAGGCATTTATTATCCATTTGAATATCTTTTCTGGAGAAATATCTATTTCAGTTCCTTTTCCATTTTTCAATTAAAATATTTGCCTTTTTTTGTTTTCAACTTTAAGAATTCTTTATATATTCTGGGTATAAGGCCCTGATCAGATACATGATTTGCAAATAGTTTATCCCATTCCTTAGAATGTATTTTCACTTTCTTCACAGTATTCGTTAACAAAAGTATTTAATTTTAATGAAGTTCCATTTATATATTTTTTCTTTTATTCCATGTTCTTTTGTTGTCATATCTTTGAATCCTCTGCAAAAATGAAAGGTTACTCCTTGAATATATACTCTTATTTTTTTTATCTAAGAGTGTTGTAATTTTAGCTCTTACACTTAAATATATGATGTCTTTTGAGTTAATTTTTGTGTTTGATGTTATGTAGGGAACCAGTTTCATTCTTTTGCATGTGGATATCCAATTGTACCGGCACCATTTATTGAAGAACACTTATCTCCTCAATACATTATGTTCGCACCCTTGTCAAAAATCACTTGGCCGTAAAATAGGGTTTATTTCTCGACTCTCAATTATATTCCATTATCTGTATGTCTATCCTTATGCCAGTATCTCAATGGCTAGATTATTGTAACCTTATAGTAAGCTTTGAACTTTGGGAATATATGTCCTCCAACCTTGTTTCATTTGTTTTCAAGATTATTTTGGAAATTTCAAAATACATTACATTTCCATAAGAACTTCTGCTAAAAAGGTAACTGGAATTACAATAAGGATTATATTGAATCTGTACACAAATTTGGGGACTATTGCCATCTTAACAATATTAAGTTATTTGACCCATGAACAACAGATGTCTTCCAGTTTTGTACATTCTATTTAATTTCTTATAACAATGTTTGTAGTTTTCAGAGTATATGTTTTGCACTTATTTTGTTAAGTTCATTCATAAATATTTTATTTTTTAATATTTTGATTTAATTGTAAATGGAATTTTTTTTCTTAATTTCAATTTTTAATTGTTCACTGCTAGTGTATAGAAATAGAGTTGATTTTTCTATATTGATTTTGTATTCTTCAACCATGTTGATCTTTATTATTATTTATAATGGTTTTTCTGTAGATTCTTTAAGGTTTTCTATATCTAAATTCATGACATCTAAAAATATAGTTCTACTTCTTCTTTTCCAATCTGTATGCCTTTATTTTTTCTTATCTAATTCTTCTGGTTAGAGCCTTTAGTATAATTTTGAACAGTAGTGGTGAGAGTGGAAATTCTTGTCTTATTCCTGAAATCGGGGGAAAGCATTCAGTCTTTCATCATTAAGTATAATGTTAGCAGTGGGTTTTTCATAGATGCTTTTATCAGGTTAAGGAAGTTTCCTTCTAGTCCTAGTTTGTTGCACTTTTTTACTATGAAAATATGTAAGATTTTGTAACATTATTTTTATGCTTTTATTGAGATGATCATATGGTTTTTGCCCTTTATTCCATTAATAAGTGCACTACATTGATTTATTTTTTATTTTTAAGGAAAATTTTACTTATAATAATAAAAATAATATTTTTAACATTTTATTGTGATAAAAACATTCAACATGGCATCTATCCTCTTAAAAAATTTAAGTGCACAATAAATTATTTTTCACTATGGCACTATACGCACAATGGTGCACACCATACCTTTAGGATTTATTTTCCTGCACAACTGAAAATTTATATTCATTGACCAAATTTCTATCCCCCTCTCTCCTGGCCCATGCAACCATCATTCTCCTCTTTGTTTCTGTGAGTTTGACTATTCTAGATACCTCACATTGTGGAATCACACATCACTTATCTTTCTGATTGACTTACTTCACTTAGCATAATATCCTTAGTTTCATCCATGTTACATATGCCAGGATCTTCTAGTTTTAATGCTGAATATTATTCCATTTTGGATATATAACACATATTCATTAGCCATTCATCTATTGATGGAGATTTATGTTGTTTCCATATTTTTACTATTGTGACTAATGCTACAATGAATTTGGGAGTACAATATCAGTTCAAGTTTCTGGTTTCAATTATGAATATATACCCAGACATGGGATTGCTGCATCACATGGTACTATTATTTCACATTTTTAGAGGAACATTCATAGAGTTGTCCATAGTAACTGCACCATTTTATGTTCCCACCAATAGTGTGCAAAAGTTCCAATTTCTCCATGTCCACACAAACACTTGTTATCTCTTTTTAAGATTTTATTTAAATTACAGTTAGTCAACAATGTGATATTAATTTCAGGTGTACATTATCATGATTCAACACTTCCATACAACATCCTGTGTTCATCATAAATGTGCTCCTTAATCCCCATCACATTTTTAACCCATTCCCTTATCCACCTCCTCTCTGGTAACCATTGATTTGTTCTCTATAGAAAAGAGTCTGCTCTTGGTTTGTCTCTCTTTCCTTTGTTTTTCCCTTTACTCATTTGTTTTTTTTTTTTTCTTAAATTCCACATATGAGTGAAATCATATGGTATTTGTCTTTCTCTGACTGACTTATTTCACTTAACATAATACTATCTACCTCCATCCACGTTGATGCATATGGAAGATTTCATTCTTTTTGATGGCTGGGCAATAAATATTACATTGTGTGTGTTTGTGTGTGTACACTTCTTTATCCATTTATCAGTCAATGGACATCTGGGCTGTTTCCATAATTTTGTTATTGTAGATAATGCTGCTATACACATTGGGGTGTAGGTATACCTTTCAGTGAGTATTTTTTCTGTTCTTTGGGTAAATATTTTATAGTGAAATTGCTGGATCATAGGGTAGTTCTATTATTAACTTTTTGAGGAACTTCCATACTGTTTTTCACAGTGGCTGCACGAGGTCGCATTCCAACCAACAGTGCAAGAGTGTTTTCCTTTCTCCATATCCTTGCCAACACTTGTTTCTTGTGTTGATTTTAACCATTCTGACAGGTGCAAGGAGGTAACTCGTAGTTTTGATTTGTATTTCTCTAATGATGAGTGATGTTGAGCATCTTTTCATGTGTCTGTTTGCCATCTTGAAGTCTTCTTTTGAAAAATTTTTATTAATGTCTTCTACCCATTTTTTAATTAGATTGTTTTTGGGTGTTGAGTTTTATAAGATTTTTTATATATTTTGGAAACTAACCCTTTATCAGAAACACTTGGTATGTTTTTAAATAACTATCTTAACAGGTATAAGGTTATATCTCACTGTTGTTTGGATTTGAATTTTCCTGATGATTAGTGATGTTGGCAATATTTTTATATACCTGTAGTCCATTGTTTGTCTCCTTTGATGCAATGTGTATTTTAATAACTTTCCACTTTTATTTGTTTTATGTTTTTATTGAGTTGTAAGATTTCCTTATATATTTTATATATCAACTCCTTATTAGACATATATTTTGCAAATATTTTCTTCAATTCTGTGGGTTACCATTTTACTTTGTTGAATGTACAAAGCTTTTTGGTACAAAGTTTTTTTTTTAATTTGAGTTATTCACACTTGTATTTTTTGCTTTTGTTGTTTGTGCTTCTAGTGGCATATCCAAGAAATCATTGCCTAGACACCTGTCATGAAGTTTTCCCCTGTATTTTCATCTAAGTGTTTTACAATCTTAGGTTTTATATTTAAGTATTTAATCTACTTTGATTTTTTTAATATAAAATGTAAGATGGGTGTCTAATTTCATTATTTTTCATGTGGATATTGAGTTTTTACAGCATCATTTGTTGAAGATACTATCCTTTGCCCATTATTTATTCTTGGCACCTTTGTCAAAGTTCAGTTGACCACATGTGAGTAGATTTAATTCTGGTCTCTCTCGTCTGTTCCATTGGTCTGTTTGTTTTTATGCCAGTACCACACTGTTTTGATTACTGTAGTTTTGTAATATAATTTTAACCAAGAAGTATGCTTCAAGCTTTGTTATTTATTATTTTTTCAAGATTGCTTTCGACATTTGGATTCTTTTGTGGTTCCATATGAATTTTAAGATTGTTTTTACTATTTCTCTAAGACATGTCATTGGGGCTTTGATAGAGATTGCATTGAACTTGTAGATCACTTTGGGAAGTATGAACATTTTAACAATGTCAAGTCTTCCAATTCACAAATATGAGATATCTTTCCATTTATGTCTTCTTTAATTATTTTTCAACAATATTTTGAGTTATAAGTGTAGTTTTCAACAGTATTTTGTAGTTTTCAAGTTTTAACCATCCTGGTTAAATTTATCTTTAGATATGTTATTCTTTTTGATGCAATTGTAATTGTGATTGTTTCTTAATTTCCCTGACTGATAGTTCTTTATTAGTATATAGATACGTAAGTGATTTTGCATCTTGCAACTTTAATGAAATTGTTTATTAGTTCTTACAAGGTTTTGTGGAATATTTAGGATTTTCTACATATTGGATCATGTCATCTGGAAAAAGTTTCATTGTAATTTCTATATTGAACTAAAATTTTGTTCTTTGGATAACATATTCTTGGCCATGGTGTATAATCATTTTTACATGCTGCTAAACTTCAATTGCTCATATTTTTAAGCATTTTTTGCACTAATATACACAATTGATGTTGTTCTACACTTTTTTTTCTTTTCTTCCAATGCCTTTGGCTTTGATATCAGAGAATTGCTGCCTCATGGAATGAGTTGGAAAACTAGTCTTATGGAATTTGAAATTTTATCTACCTCCATTTTAATCTCACAGATTTCATTAGTGGAAAAATACATTGTACAATTTGAGGTACTTTTTTGACAAAAGAATTTTTTTTTACAGTGATCAGGGAAGGTTAGATGAAACAGGTCTACAGCACTTTAAACATCAAGAGGTAAATGTGATATGAGGATTAATTCTCTAGAGGTGTTGTTTTTTAAATTTTTTCTTTAAATTCTAGTTAGTTACCACACAGTGCAATATTGTTTTCAGGAGTACAATTCAGTGATTCATCACTTACATATAACACTCTGTGCTCATCATTAACCCATCATCCATCTAGCCCATTTCCCACGCATTTCTCTCCATCAACCCTCAGTTTGTACTCTATCTTTACTTTTTTAATGTTATTTATTTTTGAGAGAGAGAGAGAGAGAGAGAGAGAACGAGAGAGCGAGGAAGCGGGATAGGTGCAGAGAGAGAGGGAGACACAGAATCTGAAACGGCCTTCAGGCTCTGAGCTTTCAGCACAGAGCCTGATGTGGGGCATGAACCCACAAACCACGAGATCATGACCTGAGCTGAAGTCAGACGCTTAACCAACTAAGCCACCCAGGCACCCCTGTACTCTATATTTAAGTCTATTGTGGTTTGCTTCCCTCTGTCTTTTTTTTTCCTTTTCCCCCTCCTATATGTTCATCTGTTTTGTATCTTAAATTCCACATATGAGTGAAATCATTTGGTATTTGTCTTTGACTGATTTACTTCACTTAGCATAATACACTCTAGTTCTATTCATGTCATTGCAAATGGTAAGATCACATTATTTTTGATGTCTGAGTAATAGTAAGATTACATTCTTTCTGATGGCTGAGTAATATTCCATCACATATATATACCACTTCTTTAACCATTCATCATTTTGGCTTTTTCCATAGCTTGGCTATTATTGACAATGTTGCTATTAACATTGGGATGCATGTATCACTTTGAATCATTATTTTTGTATTCTTTGGGTAAAAGCCTAGTAGTTCAATTGCTAGATCATAGTGTATTTCTATTTTTAACTTTTTGAGGAACCTCCATATTGTTTTCCACAGTGGCTGCAGCAGGTTGCATTTCTGCCAATAGTGCAAGAGTTTTCCCTTTTATCCACATACTTTACAACACCTGTTGTTTCTTATATTGTTAATTTTAGCCATTCTGACAGGTGTGAGGTGGTATCTCATTGTTGTTTTGATTTGTATTTCCTTGATGATGAATGATGTTGAGCACATTTTCATGTCTGTTAGCCATCTAGATGTCTTCTTTGGAAAAATGTCTATTCATGTCTTCTATTTCTTCTCTGAATTATTTTTTGGGGGGTGTTTGATAAATTATTTATAGATTTTGGATACTAACCCTTTATCAGATATGTCATTTCCAAATATCTTCTCCCATTCCATAGGCTGATTTTACTTTTGTTGATTGTTTCCTTCCCTGTACAGAAGCCTTTTACCTTGATGAAGTCACAATAGTTCATTTTTGCTTTTGTTTTTCTTGCATCCAGATATGTGTCTAGTATGAAATTTCTCTGGCCAAGGTGAAAGAGGGGCTACTTGTGTTTTTCTGTAGGATTTTGATAGCATCCAGTCTCACATTTAAGTCTTTAGCCCATTTTGAATTTATTTTTATCTATGGCTTAAGAACATGGCAGTTTCATTCTTCAGCACGATGCTGTCCAGTTTTCCCAACTCCATTTGTTAAAGAGACTGTCTTTTTTCCATTAGATGTTATTTCCTGCTTTGTCGAAGATTAGTTGACCATATACTTGTGGGTTAATTTCTGGGTTTTATTCTCTAGAATTTTTTTTTTTTAAGAATTAAACTGAAAACATCCAGATGGGTGAACAAGGTACAAGCAATGAGCTGAGAAACCAAGGTATACAGTAAACTTAAATATTTTCAAATGCAATGTTATGTTACAATAGCTGGAAAATGTTTAACCTATTATTATTATGGATTAGTTGTGAACTATGATCTACAGACTATTTTCATGCTATTTTTGAGGTAAATAGTTCAAGGCATGATTTTATATTTGTCCTCAAAGCTGTTTTTGTTGGTAAATGTATATCTTTATATATATTTTTATTATAATCATATCTTGAAAAATTTTTTTAAATGTTTATTTATTTTTGAGAGGGAGAGACAGAGAGTGATTTGAGGGATGCATGGGCAGAGAGAAAGGGAGATACAGAATCCAAAGCAGGCTCCAGGATCCAAGCAGTCAGAACAGAGCCTGATGCAGGGCTTGAACTCACGAACCATGAGATAATGACCTGAGCCAAAGTTGGGCACTTAACCAACTGAGCCACCAAGTTGCCCATAATCATATGTTCAGATTAAAGATCAGCTACTCTTTTTTCCCACTTGGTAAGATCATTGCACATAAATCCTTTAATGTTAATAAGTAAACATTGCAGATTAAAATGACAAGTAGCTTTGAAATAAACTAACATTACCTAAATTCCTATTACCTATATCTGAAAATCACATTAGAACAGAGTCTAACACTGTTTATAAGGATGTGGTTACCATGAAGACCACTTCTGGAAATAACTTCACAATCTCAAAAAACGCAGAACAACCTAGTAGCTTACACTTTTTAGAAACCCCTTTTGAGGTATTTTTTCATTTGTATCAAAATCTGTCAGGGTCAACTGCAACACTTTTGACACTATCTGACCCATTTGATCAATATGACTGGCTTTCATATTTAAAAAAAAATATTTGCACTTTATATGCAGATTTGTTATGGTTCTGAAAACAAACTTACTTAAACCATCATCTTAAAAACCAGTAATAACGATCTAATTTGGGAAGCCTGGAGGAAGATGGCAGGGAAGGATGCTGGGTCACCGCATCCTGCTGATCGCTTAGATTCCACGCACATCTGCCTAATTTACCCCGATAGCCACCAGAAGACTAGCAGAACAAACTCTTTGGAACCAAACATAGACAAGAGGCCATGGAAGAGGGTAGGAAGGGCAGAGAGGTGGTGCGTGCTGAACGGACTGGTGGGAGGGAGCCAGGGCGGTGAAGGGGCAGCCAGCCCGCCTGGCAAGGCAGAGCCCCCGAGTCTGGCTTGCAAAAGTGGAGGGGCCAGACGGAGTGTGTTCTGGCAGCCAGTGGGACTTAACATCTGTAATGTTATAAGTCAATAGCTCTGCTCAGAGAGAGGGAGGGAGAGCTGTTGAGCCCCGGAGGACAGAGCTCAGCCTAGCGGGGAACAAAGGTTCTGGGAAGTGCCATCTCCCTCGCCCTTACCCCAGCCAAAAAAACCAAAGGGAGCCAGTTCCCCTCACAGAAATTGCTTGCACTGTGCAAACACCCAACACTGTGTTTCTGCGGATCCATCCCTCCGACGGGTCTGCCTCCCTCCCAGTGCCATAGGACCTCTCCCGAAGCAGACCACTGAAGGCAAAGCAAGGTGAGTCTGCCCCTCCCGCCCCTGTGCACCTTGTGGATCCACTCCGGCTAATACCCAGATCCCATTGAAGCAGAACCATAAGCCTGGCAGTGGCAAGTAGCCCAGACAGAGGCCACACCACTCCACAGTGAGTCCTGCCCCTGGGAGAGGGGAAGATGAGGTACACACCAGTCTGACTGTGGCCCCAGGTCTGATTGCGGCCCCGCCCACCAATGCAAGTTACTCCAGAGAGCACAGAGGAAGAGCCCTGCAGTTTGCGCCACTCCAGGGACTATCCAAAATGATAAAACGGAGGAATTCTTCTCAAAAGAAACTCCAGAAGTAGCAACAGCTAATGAACTGATCAAAAACGATTTTAGCAATATAGCAGAAAATGAATTTAAAATACTAGTCATAAAATTAATTGCTGGGCTTGAAAAAAGTATAGAGGGCAGCAGAGAATCTATTACTACAGAGATCAAGGGAGTAAGAAACAGTCAGGAGGAGCTAAAAAATGCTATAAATGAGCTGCAAAATAAAATGGAGGCGACCACAGCTTGGATTGAAGAGGCAAAGGAGAGAATAGGTGAATTAGAAGATAAAATTATGGAAAAAGAAGAAGCTGAGAAAAAGAGATAAAAAAATCCAGGAGTATGAGAGGAGACTTAGAGAAGTAAGTGACATAAATAAGCGTAATAATGTACACATAATTGGGATTCCAGAGGAGGAAGAGAGAGGGAAAGGTGCTGAAGGTGTACTTGAAGAAATCATAGCTGAAAACTTCCCTGAACTGGGGAAGGAAAAAGGCATTGAAATCCAAAAGAAACAGAGAACTCCCTTCAGATGTAACTTGAATCAATCTGCACGACATATCATAGTGAAACTGGCAAAATACAAGGATAAAGAGAATTCTGAAAGCAGCTAGGGATAAACATGCTCTAAAATATACAGGGCGACCGATAAGACTCGTGACGGATCTGTCTACTGAACTTTGGCAGGCCAGAAAGGAATGGCAGGAAATCTTCAATGTGATAAACAGAAAAAAAATGCAGCTGAGAATCCCTTATCCTGCAAGTCTGTCATTTAGAATAGAAGGAGAGATAAACCCTTTATCCTGCAAGTCTGACATTTAGACTAGAGGGAGAGATAAACGTCTTCCCAAACAAACAAAAACTGAAGGAATTAATCACCACTAAACCAGCCCGACAAGAGATCCTAAGGGGGATCCTGTGAGACAAAGTAATAGAGCCATCAATGCAGGCATGAAACCTACAGACATCACAATGACTCTAAACCCATATCTTTCAATAATAACACTGAATGTAAATGGACTAAATGCTCCAACCAAAAGACATAGGGTATCAGAATGGTTAAAAATCAAGACCCATCTATTTTATGTCTAGAAGAGACTCATTTTAGACCTGAGGACACCTGCAGTTTGAAAGTCAGGAGATGGAGAACAATCTATCATGCTACTGGAAGTCAAAAGAAAGCTGAAGTAGCCATACTTATATCAGAAAAACTAGACTTCAAATTAAAGGTTATAACAACAGATGAAGAAGGGCATTATATAATCATTACAGGGTCTATCCATCAGGAAGAACTAACAATTATAAATGTTTATGCACCGAATACGAGAGCCCCCAAATATATAAAACAATTAATCACAAACATAAGCAACCTTATTGATAAGAATGTGGTAATTGCAGGGAACTTTAATACCCCACTTACAACAATGGATAGATCATCCAGACACAGACTCAAAAAAGAAACAAGGGCCCTGAAGGATACACTGGATCAGATGGACTTGATAGATATATTTAGAACTCTACATCCCAAAGCAACAGAATATACTTTCTTCGTGAGTGCACATGGAACGTTCTCCAAGATAGATCACATACTGGGTCACAAAACAGCCCTTCATAAGTATAAAAGAATTGAGATCATACCATGCATACTTTCAGACCACAATGTCATGAAGCTTGAAATCAACCACAGGAAAAAGTCTGGAAAACCTCCAAAAGCATGGAGGTTAAAGAACACCCTACTAAAGAATGAACGGGTCAACCAGGCAATTAGAGGAGAAATTAAAAAATATATGGAAACAAATGAAAATGAAAATACAACAATCCAAACGCTTTGGGACGCAGCGAAGGCAGTCCTGAGAGGAAAATACATTGCAATCCAGGCCTATCTCAAGAAACAAGAAAAATCCCAAATACAAACTCTAACCGCACACCTAAAGGAAATAGAAGCAGAACAGCAAAGACACCCCAATCCCAGCAGAAGAGAAATAATAAAGAAATTAACAATATAAAATGTAAAAAAAAAACTGTAGAGCAAATCAATGAAACCAAGAGTTGTTTTTTTAAAAATGAGCAAAATTGATAAACCTCTAGCCAGGCTTCTCAAAAAGAAAAGGGAGATGACCCAAATAGATTAAATCATGAATGAAAATGGAATTGTGACAACTAATTCCTCAGAAATACAAGCAATTATCAGGGAATACTATGAAAAATTATATGCCAACAATCTGGACCACCTGGAAGAAATGGACAAATTCCTAAACACCCACACACTTCCAAAACTCAAACATGAAGAGATAGAAACCTTGAACAGACCCATAACCAGCGAAGAAATTGAATCAGTTATCAAAAATCTCCCAACAAATAAGAGTCCAGGACTAGATGGCTTCCCATGGGAATTCTACCAGACATTTAAAGCAGATATAATACCTATCCTTCTCAAGCTATTCCAAAAAAATAGAAAGGGAAGAAAAACTTTCAGACTTATTCTATGAAGCCAGCATTACTTTGATTCCTAAACCAGACAGAAACCCCAGCCAAAAAAGAGAACTACAGGCCAATATCCCTGATGAATATGGATGCAAAAATTCTCAATAAGATACTAGCAAATCGAATTCAACAGCATATAAAAAGAATTATTCACCATGATCAAGTGGGATTCATTCCTGGGCTGCAGGGCTGGATCAACATTCACAAATCAATCAATGTGACACATCACATTAATAAAAGAAAAGATAAGAACCATATGATCCTATCAATCGATGCAGAAAAAGCACTTGACCAAATTCAGCATCCTGTCTTAATAAAAACCCTCGAGAAATTTGGGATAGAAGGAACATACTTAAACATCATAAAAGCCATTTATGAAAATCCCACAGCTAATATTATCCTCAATGGGGAAAAACTGAGAGCTTTCTTCCTGAGATGAGGAACACGACGGGGATGCCCACTCTCACTGTTGTTGTTTAACACAGTGTTGGAAGTGCTAGCATCAGCAATAAGACAACAAAAGGAAATCAAAGGCATCCAAATTGGCAAAGATAAAGTTAAGCTGACACTTTTTGAAGATGACATGATATTATACATAAAAAATCTGATAGACTCCACCAAAAGTCTGCTAGAACTGATACATGAATTCAGCATAGTTGCAGGATACAAAATCAATGTACAGAAATCAGTTGCATTCTTATACACTAACAATGAAGCAACAGAAAGACAAATAAAGAAATTGATCCCATTCACAAATGCACCAAAAAGCATAAAATACCTAGGAATAAACCTGATCAAAGATGTAAAAGATCTGTTTACTGAAAACTATAGAAATCTTATGAAGGAAATTGAAGAAGATATAAAAAAAATGGAAAAGACATTCTGTGCTCATGGATTGGAAGAATAAATATTGTCAAAATGTCAATACTACCCAAAGCTCTCTACACATTCAATGCAATCCCAATCAAAATTGCACCAGCATTCTTCTCAAAGCTAGAACAAGCAATCATAAAACTTGTATGGAACCACAAAAGGCTACAAATAGCCAAAGTAATTTTGAAGAAGACCAAAGCGGGAGGCATCACAATCCCAGATTTTAGCCTCTACTACAAAGTGGTAATCATCAAGACAGCATGGTATTGGCACAAAAATAGACACATAGACCAAAGAAATAGAATAGAAACCCCAGAACTAGACCCACAAATGTATGGCCAACTAATCTTTGACAAAGCAGGAAAGAATATCCAATGGAAAAAAGACAGTCTCTTTAACAAATGGTACTGGGAGAACTGGACAGCAACACGCAGAAGGATGAAACTAGACCACTTTCTCACACCATTCACAAAAACAAACTCAAAATGGACGAAGGACCTAAATGTGAGACAGGAAACCATCAAAACCCTAGAGGAGAAAGCAGGAAAAAAACCTCTCTGACCTCAGCCACAGCAATTTCTTACTGGACACATCCCCTAATGCAAGGGAATTAAAAGCAAAAATGAACTATTGGGACCTTATGAAGAAAAAAAAATTCTGGACAGCAAAGGAAACAATCAATAAAACTAAAAGGCAACCAAGGGAGTGGGAAAAGATATTTGCAAATGACATATTGGACAAAGGGCTAGTATCCAAAATCTATAAAGAACTCACCAAACTGCACACCTGAAAAACAAATAACCCAGTGAATAAATGGGCAGAAAACATGAATAAACACCTCTCTAAAGATGACATCCAGATGGCCAACAGGCACATGAAAAGATGCTCAATGTCACTCCTCATCAGGGAAATACAAATCAAAACCACGCTCAAATATCACCTCATGCCAGTCAGAGTGGCTGAAATGAACAAATCAGGAGACTGTAGATGATGGAGAGGGTGTGGAAAAATGGGAACCTTTATGCACTGTTGGTGGGAATGCAAACTGGTGCAGCTGCTCTGGAAAACAGTGTGGAGGTTCCTCAAAAAATTAAAAGTAGACCTACCCTATGACCCAGCAATAGCACTGCTAGGAATTTACCCAAGGGATACAGGAGTACTGATGCATAGGGGCACTTGTACCCCAATGTTTATAGCAGCACTGTCAGGCATACGGGCTCTCAAGCATACCCAAGCATACGGGCACTTGTACCCCAATGTTTGTGGCAGTACTCTCAACAGTAGCTAAATTATTGAACAAGCTTAAATGTCCATCAACGGATGAATGGATAAAGAAATTGTGGTTTATATACTAATGGAATACTACGTGGCAATGAGAAAGAATGAAATACGGCCCTTTGTAGCGACATGGATGGAACTGGAGACTGTTATGCTAAGTGAAATAAGGCATACAGAGAAGGACAGATTCCATATGTTTTCACTCCTATGTGGATCCTGAGAAACTTAACAGAAGACCATGGGGGAGGGGAAGAAAAAAAATGGTTAGAGATGGAGGGAGCCAAAACATAAGAGACTCCTAAAAACTGAGAAAAAACTGAGGGTTTATGGGGGTGGGAGAGACGAGTGGGTGGGTGATGGGTATTGAGGGCACCTGTTGGGATGAGCCCTGGGTGTTGTATGGAATCCAATTTGACAATCAATTTCATAATAAATAAATAAATAAATAAATAAACAAACCGGTAATAACACATAAAACAAGCTGGACATAATCAGAGTGTATTTCTGTTTTCTTTAACCTGGAGCCTTTCATACATGATGAAAAAAGCCATAATGTGTGTGTGTGTGTGTCTGTGTGTGTGTGTGTGAGAGAGAGAGAGAGAGAGTGTGTGTGTGCATGTGCATGCATGTCTTTTTATCAAAACTAAATTCTAAAAGCAACATTCGCAAGTATGGATCACATCTTCCTTATCCGTACATCAGTCAATGGACATTTGGGTTCTTTCCATAATTTTGCTATTGTTGATAGTGCTACTATAAACATTGGGGTGCATGTGCCCCTTGAAATACTATTTAGCAATAAAAAGAATGAAATCTTGCCATTTGCAACAATGTGGATGGACCTAGAAGGTAGTATGCCAGGCAAAATAAGTCAGTCAGAGAATGAAAGGTATCATGATTTCACTTCTATGTGGAATTTCAGAAACACAAGAGATGAACATAAGGGGAAGGAAGGAAAAATAAGATAAAGACACAAAGAGAGGCAAACCTAAGAGACTTAAATACAGAGGACAAATTGAGGGTTACTGGAGACGAAGTCTGTAGTGGAATGTGTTAATTGGGTGATGGGCATTAAGGAGGGCACTTGTTGGGATGAGCACTGAGTTTCATATGTAAGAGATGAATCACTGAGTTCTACTCCTGAAGCCATGCCAACACTGTATGCTAACTAACTTGAATTTAAAAAAGAAAAAGTACCCCCCTGCAAAAAAAAAAAAAAAAAAAAAAAAGATAAGCAACATGGACTGAAAGATAATGGGTTGGATTATCAAAAGTGTTACAAGTTATGCTAAAGTATCTGCACTTTATGCTGAAAGAATGAGGGAATCAATAAATGATCATGTATAGAGAAGTAGGGGATCTAATTTTTATATTTAGGGTCATTAATTGGTTTCAATAAGAATTCCTGAATACTTGATGAAAAAAATAAAAGCAACATTTGAAATTGCATTGAATTAAAATATGAGAGCTCAAATAATATAAACTTACTCGTTATTACTAACTTCACATTAATTGTCTCATACTCATATTCATAAATCTCTGGTCTAAGAAACTTCCTAAGGTGTTATTATAGGTGTATTATTAGTTTATATGTCTGTATTCAGGTTTAAACTAATTTAAAATATAGTCATTTGAATACAAAATTTTAACTTGATTCTTCCTTATTATAAAATATAGCACTTATAAATGCATTTACTCTAGGGGCGCCTGGGTGGCGCAGTCGGTTAGGCGTCCGACTTCAGCCAGGTCATGATCTCGCGGTCCGTGAGTTCAAGCCCCGCATCAGGCTCTGGCCTGATGGCTCAAGCCTGGAGCCTGTTTCCGATTCTGTGTCTCCCTCTCTCTCTGCCCCTTCCCCGTTCATGCTATGTCTCTCTCTGTCCCAAAAATGAATAAACGTTGAAAAAAAATTAAAAAAATAAAATAAAAATAAATGCATTTACTCTCTTTGCTTTTTTCAAGACTTCCGTAGTCACTTATCAGTCTAGCAATATTTGTTATGAAGGATAAAATCTGCTGTTAATAATTAGAAAATTGATATATTCTTATTTAAGACAATTTATAATTTCAGTGACCAATCATGTAGTCATAGTAATGTATTTTTATTTATTCTAATATAGTTATTATTGTCCTCTAGAATTTATTTGTTGAGATAAGAGCACCACATGTTAATTACTATAATCATAGAATGATGATATATATTTTTAAAACTAAAAAAAATGTTTTAGGTTAATCTAATAATAAACAATTTTGTAAATGTTTTTATTTATTCATTATGGGTGCATTTGTTTGATAATCACATTTTACAGGTCCACAATTTAAAAAAGTAAGAATTTAAAAGTTTTTTTAATGAATGAAAGTCTAGTTACATACATTAGTTACTGTGTAGGTTTTCATAAACAAAACTCTTCATGATTTCAAAGATGAAAACAGGTCAGAGCTGATCTTGTTAAAGTACTATAATACTGAATGTTACCAAAATCAAAATAGCGTTTGATAAGGCAATGTTAAAATAGGAAGAAGAGTTTACACATACATACTTTTCTCAGGATTATAATTTGGGTCCCTACTGTGATTTCAATTAAATATTTTTATAAATAATGTTTTCTGTGTCCTACATTAATACAAGTGTTGGAAATATTATGATGAAAGATATTCTTGTCCTCAAGTAAGTTCACAGATATTGCTATAATTCTATTGAAATAAGTGATATATTCTTTAAATAGAGACTGTTTTCTGTGAGTTTAGAATTTAGCATAAGAGTCTGTACATTTACATGAATATTTCTAATAGATATATGTAATATTGTTTTTAGAATATTTAAAACTATTTTTCTTGCATATTAGTAGGTATCCTGTAAATTAAAATTTTGCATAAATGTGTTATATAGTGAGCTTAAACTCACAGTGACAAACATACTGAATGCATATTGAAAGTTGGCTTTCAACAATATCAAGTTAGATACACTGAAGGCTCTCTTGATACAATATAATTAAGTCTTCATTAAAGGAACATGGTTTTTAATGCATCGTTGGACTCACAAGGGGTAATTCCTAGTAAACCAGAAAAAAAAAAAAAGAGAGATAAAATAGAGAGAAAGGAGAAGAGGAAGGGAATAAAGAATAATGAAAGGCAAAAAAATAAAATGCATGGAATTGAAACCAATAGTTCAAGAAAGTTGCTCTAAATAGTAATAAATAAATAGGAAAGCTGGGTTGCCATCAATATAAAGTAAGGTGAAGATACTGAAATTGAGAATCTCACATTAAGTCAGGATCTTCATATCAGGAGCACCACCTAGCTCCTAGCATAAACACAGTTTTTGTTTGTTTATTTAGGTTTTTTGTACAGTTTTTGTTTTTGTTTTTCTGAAGAAAAGCATCTTCAGTTTAGACCCTTGAGGTCTCACAATTAAATTTCACCAAATATGAGCTCCCAAGAAAAATAGTCTTCAAACACCCATAGAATCAGACCACCATAACAGAAAGTCACAGAAACATAAGCTGTAGATTTAGATCCCTAAGGACTTCAGATATACAGTTATTTTATACTTTATGTGAACTCCCTAAAGAAAGAAAAAATGAGATTAAATTAATAAGCAAGAAACTAGAGATTATCCAAAATTGCTCAACATATGTTTATTTTTTTAACCATAAGAGACTCTTTTTTTGAAGTTTATTTATTTTTGAGATAGAGAAAAAAGAGAGAGAGACTTTAGGAGGGTCAGAGAGAGGGAGAGAGAATCCCAGGTAGGTTCCATGCTATCACCACAGATCATGATGCAGAGCTTGATCTCATGAACCGTGAGATAATGACCCGAGCTGAAACCAGGAATCAGATGCTTAACCGGCTGAGCCACCCACGTGTCTCTTAACATATTCTTCTTGACTGAGGGTTAAAAGCCACTCTGAAGAAATCATCTATCAAATCATCTAGCTACTATAAATGTGCCCAGTAAACGTCTATGTAGAACCAAAACCTGGGTAGATAAAAAATCCCACATTTTCTTAGTACCTTAGTTGGATTAGCCTTTAAGTGAAGATACAATATTTTGGGAGCACCTGGGTGACTCAATAAGTTGAGTGTTAGACTTTGGTTCAGGTCATGGTCTCACAGTTTGTGGGTTTGAGCCCCTCATCCGGCTCTGTGCTGACAGCTCAGAGCAAGGAGAAGCTACAGATTTTGTGTCTCCTTCTCTCTCTGGCCCTCCCCTGCTCATGCTCTCTCTGTCTGTGTCTCTCTCAAAAAAAAAAAATAAAATAAATAAATGAAAACATTAAAAAATTTAAAAAAAGAAGATGCAATATTTTTTCATCAATGCATTAACTGTCCTCTACCTTTATAATCTTTATCTTGGTTGAATTCAATAACCTTGATGTGACTAATGGTTTACCTCTGTGAATACAGAACACATATTAGACATCTGTTCTCTTGGATTTCTTTGTTGAAATCTTCGCAAAATAGACACTATTGAGAAAAATATAAAAGGAAAAAAGTATGTGAAAATCTAATCTTCACAGTTCTGAAACAGATACAGAAATTGAGAGTTACTAAAGAGGGAAACTGTAGTGCCAATTATTATTCCAACTACTTTAATGTCTAACACACTACTTTGATTAAATATGTACTCAACATACTGCATTGAAAACACTATGTAATTTGCTTGCTTATCTTATTGTTTTATTCTACATAGAATTTAAAATTTTTTTTTTCAACGTTTATTTATTTTTGGGACAGAGAGAGACAGAGCATGAACGGGGGAGGGGCAGAGAGAGAGGGAGACACAGAATAGGAAACAGGCTCCAGGCTCTGAGCCATCAGGCCAGAGCCTGACGCGGGGCTCGAACTCCCGAACTGGGAGATCGTGACCTAGCTGAAGTCGGATGCTTAACCGACTGTGCCACCCAGGCGCCCCTATTCTACATAGAATTTTAGCACACATTTTCTGTAAGACAGAGTATGTTCCCTCATGGAAAGCAATTGGTAGTTTAATAAATAAAAAGTTAATAGAGATTTATGGGGGAAGATAGTGACGTAGGAGGATGCTGGGCTCACCTCACCCTGCTGATCACTTAGATTCTGCCCACATCTGCCTAAATAACCCAGAAAACTGCCAGAAGACTAGCAGAACAGACTCTCTGGAGCCAAGAGTAGACAAGAGGCCCACAAAAGAGGGTAGGAAGGGCAGAGAGGCAGTGTGTGCTACACGGACTGGCAGGAGGGGGCTGAGGCAGTGGAGGGGCAGCCATCCCAGCAAGGCAGAGCCCCCAAAGTCTGGCTTGCAAAAGTGGAAGGGGCTGGACTCCCTGAGTTCTGACAGCCAGCAGGACTTAAGATATGGAATGTTAAAAGTCAACAGCTCTACTTTCAGACAGCAGGGAGGGCAAGAGGACACAAAGATGGAGAGTTATTGAGCCACAGAAGACAGAGCTCAGCTCCATGGGGGAACTAAGGCGCTGGAAACCACCATCTTCCTCTCCTATCCCCCAGCGAAAATTCCAAAGGGAACCAGTCCCCATCACCCAACTTGCTTGCACCATGCAAATGCCCAATGCTGGGCTTCTGTGGATCCATCCTTCCAACAGGCCAGCCTCCCTCCCAGTGCTTCAGGGCCCCTCCCACAGGGGACAGCAAAGCAAGCTAAGCCTGCCCCTCCCACCCCTATGCACTTGTCAGATCCACCCCTGTAATATACCAGATCCCATGGAAGCAGCACCACAAGCCTGGCAGTGTGCAACTAGCCCAGACAGGGACCACACAACTCCACAGTGAGTCCTGCCCCTAGGACAGGGGAAGATAAGGTATGCACCAGTCTGACTGTAGCCCCAGCAGTGGGCTGGGAGCAGACATCGGGTCTGACTGTGGCCCTGCCCCCCAACACAAGTTACTCAGGGCAGCAGAGGGGAAGTGCCATGCAGTTTGGAGACACCACAGGGACTAACAAAAATGACAAAATGGAAGAATTCTCCTCAAAAGAAACTCCAGGAAGTAGCGATAGCTAACGAATTAATCAAAACTGATGTAAGCACTATAACAGAACAAGAATTTAGAATAATAGTCAAAAATTAATTGTTGGGCTTGAAAAAAAAGCATAGAGGACAGCATAGAATCTATTGCTACAGAGATCAGGGGACTAAGAAATAGTCACAAGGAGTGAAAAAATGCTATAAATGAGGTGCAAAATACAATGGAGGCGCCATAGCATGGATTGAAGAAGCAGAGGAGAGAATAGGTGAATTAGAAGATAAAATTATGGAAAAAGAGGAAGCAGGCAAACAGAGAGATAAAAAAAATCCAGGAGTATGAGGGAAGAAGTAGAGAACTAAGTGATGCAATCAGAACAATATCCATATCATAGGAATTCCAGATGAGAGAGAGAAAAGGTTTGAAGGTGTACTTGAACAAGTCATAGCTGAGAACTTCCTGATGTGGTGAAGGAAAAAGGCATTGAAATCCAAGACGCACTGAGAACTCCCTTCACACATAACTTGAATCGATCTTCTGCACAAGATATCATAGGGAAACTGGCAAAATACAAGTATAAAGAGAAATTCCTAAAAGCAGCTTGGAATCAATGGGCCTTAAGATACAAAGGTAGAGACATAAGGGTAGTAGCAGACATATCTACTGAAATTTGGCAGGCCAGAAAGGAATGGCAGGAAATCTTCAATGTGATGAACAGAAAAATTATTTAGCCGAGAATCCTTTATCCAGCAAGGCTGTCATTCAGAAGAGGAGAGATAAAGGTCTTCCCAAACAAACAAAAGCTGAAGGAATTCATCACAACTAAACCAGGACAACAAGAGATCCTAAGGGGGATTCTGTGAGTGAAATGTTGCAAGGACCACAAAGTACCAGAGATGTCACTACAAGCATGAAACCTACAGACTTCACAATGACTCTAAACCCATATCTTTCAATAATAACACTGAATGTAAATGGACTAAAAGCTCCAACCAAAAGACATAGGGTATCGGAATGGAAAAATAAAAAAAAGACCCATCTATTGGCTGTCTACAAGAGACTCATTTTAGACCTGAGGACACCTTCAGAGTGCAAGTGAGGGGATGGAGAACTATGTATCATGCTACTGGAAGTCAAAGGAAAGATGGAGTAGCCATATTTATATCAGACAAACTAGACTTTAAATTAAATGTTGTAACGAGGTGAAGAAGGGCATTATATAATCATTACAGGGTCTATCCATCAGGAAGAGCTAACAATTATAAATGTCTATGCACCAAAAAATGGGAGCCCCCAAATATATACAACAATTAATCACAAAAATAAGCAACCTTATTGATAAGAATGTGGTAATTACAGGGGACTTTAATACCCCACTTACAACAATGGATAGATCATCTAGACACAGACTCAAAAAAGAAACAAGGGCCCTGAAGGATACATTGGATCAGATGGACTTGACAGATATATTTAGAACTCTGCATCCCAAAGCAACAGAATATATTTTCTTCTCGAGTGCACATGGAACATTCTCCAAGATAGATCATATACTGGGTCACAAAACAGCCCTTCGTAATTGTAAAAGAATTGTGAGGGGCGCCTGGGTGGCGCAGTCGGTTAAGCGTCTGACTTCAGCCAGGTCACGATCTCGCGGTCCGGGAGTTCAAGCCCCTCGTCAGGCTCTGGGCTGATGGCTCAGAGCCTGGAGCCTGTTTCCGATTCTGTGTCTCCCTCTCTCTCTGCCCCTCCCCCGTTCATGCTCTGTCTCTCTCTGTCCCAAAAATAAATAAATGTTGAAAAAAAAATTAAAAAAAAAAAGAACACCCTACTAAAGAATGAACGGGTCAACCAGGCAATTAGAGAAGAAATTTAAAAATATATGGAAAAAAATGAAGTTGAAAATACAACAATCCAAATGCTTTAGGACGCAGTGAAGGCAGTCCTGAGAGGAAAATACATTGCAATCCAGGCCTATCTCAAGAAACAAGAAAAACCCCAAATACAAACACCTAATAATATCCCAAATAGAGCACACCTAAATAAATAGAAGCAGAACAGCAAAGACACCCCAAAACCAGCAGAAGAAGAGAAACAATAAAGATCAGAGCAGAAATAAACAATATAGAATATAAAAAAACTATAGAGCAGATCAATGAAACCGAGAGTTGTTTTTTTGAAAAAATAAACAAAATTGATAAACCTCTAGCCAGCCTTCTCAAAAAGAAAAGGGAGATGACCCAAATAGATAAAATCATGAATGAAAATGGAATTATTACCACCAATCCCTCAGAGATACAAGCAATTATCAGGGAATACTATGAAAAATTATATGCCAACAAACTGGAAAACCTGGAAGAAATGGACAAATTCCTAAGCACCCACACACTTCCAAAACTCAAACATGAAGAAATAGAAAACTTGAACAGACCCATAACCAGCAAAGAAATCGAATCAGTTATCAAACATCTCCCAACAAAAAAGAGTCCAGGACCAGATGGCTTCCCAGGGGAATTCTACCAAACATTTAAAGCAGAGATAATACGCATCCTTCTCAAGCTGTTCCAAAATATAGAAAGGGAAGGAAAATTTCCAGACTCATTCTATGAATCTAGCATTACTTTGATTCCTAAACCAGACAGAGACCCAGCCAAAAAAGAGAACTACAGGCCAATATCCTTGATGAATATGGATGCAAAAATTCTCAAGAAGTTACTAGTGAATAGAATTCAACAGCATATAAAAAGAATTATTCACCATGATCAAGTGGGATTCATTCCTGGGCTGCAGGGATGGTTCAACATTCACAAATCAATCAACGTGATACATCACATTAATAAAAGAAAAGAACCATATGACCCTGTCAATTGATGCAGAAAAGCATTTGACAAAATTCAGCATCCTTTCTTAATAAAAACCCTTGAGAAAGTCGGGATGGAAGGAACATACTTAAACATCATCAAAGCCATTTATGCAAAGCCCACAGCTAATATGATCCTCAATGGGGAAAAACTGAGAGCTTTCTCCCTGAGATCAGGAACACGACAGGGATGTCCACTCTCACGGCTGTTGTTTAACAGAGTGTTGGAAGTGCTAGTATCAGCAATCAGACAACAAAAGGAAATAAAAGGCATCAAAACTAGTAATGATGAAATCAAGCTTTCACTTTTTGCAGATGACATGATATTATATACGGAAAACCCAATAGACTCCACCAAAAGTCTGCTAGAACTGATACATGAATTCAGCAAAGTCGCAGGATACAAAATGAATGTACAGAAATCAGTTGCATTCTTATACACTAATAATGAAGCAACAGAAAGACAAATAAAGAAACTGATCTCCTTCACAATTGCACCAAGAATCATAAAATACCTAGAGATAAACCTGACCAAAGATGTAAAAGATCTGCGTGCTGAAAACTATAGAAAACTTATGAATGAAATTGAAGAAGATACAAAGAAATAGGAAAACACTCCGTGCTCATGGATTGGAAGAATAAATACTGTTAAAATGTTAATACTGCCCAAGGAAATGAATACATTCAAATGCAATCCCAGTCAAAGTTGCACCAGCAGTCTTCTCAAAGCTAGAACAAGCAATCCCAAAATTTGTATGGAACCACAAAAGACCCTGAATAGCCAAAGTAATTTTGAAGAAGAAGACCAAAGCAGGAGGCATCACAATCCCAGACTTTAGCCTCTACTACAAAGCTGTCATCATCAAGACAGCATGGTATTGGCACAAAAATAGACACATTGATGAATGGAGTAGAATAGAAACCCCAGAACTAGACCCACAAAAGTATGGCCAACTAATCTTTGACAAAGCAGGAAAAGAATATCCAATGGAAAAAAGTCTCTTTAACAAATGGTTCTGGGAGAACTGGACAGCAACATACAGAAGAATGAAACTAGACCACTTTCTTACACCGTTCACAAAAATAAACTCTAAATGGATGAAGAACATGAATGTGAGACAGGAAACTATCAAAACCCTAGAGGAGAAAGCAGGAAAAAAACCTCTCTGACCTCAGCTGCAGCAATTTCTTACTTGACATATCCCCATAGGCAAGGGAATTAAAGGCAAAAATGAACTATTGGGATCTCATCAAGATAAAACACTTCTGCATTGCAAAGGTAACAATCAACAAAACTAAAAGGCAACCAACGGAATGGGAGAAGACATTTGCAAATGACATATCGGACAAAGGGCTTGTATCCAAAATCTGTAAAGAGTCCACCAAACCCCACACTGGAAAAACAAATAATCTAGTGAAGAAATGGGCAGAAAACATAAATAGACACTTCTCTAAAGAAGACATCCAAATGGCCAACAGGCATACGAAAAGATGCTCAACATCACTCCTCATCAGAGAAACACAAATCAAAAGCACACTCACGCCAGAGTGGCTAAAATGAACAAATCAGGGGACTATAGATGCTGGCGAGGATGTGGAGAAATGGGAACCCTCTTGCACTGTGTGTGGAATGCAAACCGGTGCAGCCACTCTGGAAAACAGTGTGGAGGTTCCTCAAAAAATTAAAAATAGATCTCCCCCATGACCCAGCAGTAGCACTGGTAGGAATTTACCCAAGCAATACAGGAGTGCTGATGCATAAGGGCACTGATACCCCGATGTTTATAGCAGCACTTTCAACAATAGCCAAATTATGGAAAGAGCCTAAATGTCCATCAACTGATGAATGGATAAAGAAATTGTGGTTTATATACACAATGGAATACTACATGCAAATGAGAAAGAATGAAATATGGCCTTTTGTAGCAACATGGATGGAATTGGAGAGTGTTACGCTAAGTGAATTAAGTCATACAGAGAAAGACAGATACCATGTTTTCACTCTTATGTGTATCCTGAGAAACTTATCAGAAGACCATGGGGGAGGGGAAGGAAAAAAAAAGGTTAGAGAGGGAGGGAGCCAAAACATAAGAGACTCTTCAAAACTGAGAGCAAACTGAGGGTTGATGAGGGGTGGGAGGAGGGGAGGGGTGGTGATGGGTATTGAGGAGGGCACCTCTTGGGAGCAGCACTTGGTGTTATATGGAAACCAATTTTACAAGGAATTTTATATTAAAAAAAGGTGATTCATTAAAGAGAAAAAAAGAGAATTTTATTTTATTATTGTTAATGTTTATTTATTTTTGAGAGAGAGAGTGTGACAGAGCGTGAGCGGGAAAGGCCAGAGAGAGGGAGACACAGAATCAAAAGCAGGCTCCGTGCTCTGAGCTGTCAGAACAGATCCCCACTCGGGGCTCGAACCTCGAACCGTGAGAACATGGATTGAACCGATGTCAGAAGCACAACCGACTGAGCCACCCAGGCGCCCCAAGAGAGAATTTTAATAGCAGCAAGAGAAAAGCAACAAAGTTACCTGCAAGGGGAAACCCATAGGCTATCAGCTGTTTTTTCAGTACAAACTTTTCATGCCAGAAAGGAGTGGCATTATATATTCAAAGTAGTGAAAGGAAAAACCTGCAAACAAGAACACTTTACTGGAAAGGTTATCACTCAGATTTGAAGAAGAGATAAAAAGTTCCCCATTCAAAGAAAAGTTAAAGGAGTTAAGTCTAGACTAATGAAGACTAGCATGACCCTGATATAAAAATGACACAAAGACACCACACACAAAAAAAGAAAACTACAGGCCAATATCCCTGATGAGCCTACATGCAAAATTCTTCAACAAGATATTAGAAAACTGTGTTCAATATTACATTGAAAATATCATTCACCAGCATCAAGTAGGATTTATACCAGGGATGCAAGGATGGTTCAATATTCATAAATCAATCACCATAATACACCATATTATCAAATTTAAGGGTAAAAATCATACCATCATCTCAATAGATGCAAAAAAAAACATTTGACAACATTCAACTTACATTCTTAATAAAAACTTTCAAAAAAGTGGGCTTAGAGGGCACATGCCTGAACATAATAAACTCCATGTATGAGAAACCCAGAGAGCTAACATCATCTTCATGGATGAAAAACAGAGCTTTTCCTCTAAGATCAGGAAAAAGACAATGTTGTCTACTCTCATCATTTTTATTCAACACAGCACTGGAAGTGCTAAGTGACAGCAGCTAGATAAGAAAAAGAAATTACATGCATCCATATTGGTAAGGAAGATATTAACCTGTCACTATATGCAGATAACATGTAGTATATAGAGGAAACCCTACATATTCCACCAAAAATTATTAGAAATAATAAATCAGTAAATTTTCAGGATACAAAATCAATATACAGAAATTAATTGCATTTTATACACTAATAACAAAGCGGCCAAAAGAGAAATTAAGAAGACAATCATATTTATAATTACATGTGTACATTGCACCAAAATAATAAAATATCCAGGATTAAACTTAAATAAGTGAAAGACCTGTACTCTGAAAACTATAAGATACTAATGAAAGAAATTGAAGACAATGCAAAGAAATGGAAAGATAGTCCATGCTCATAGTTTGGAAGAATTAATATTGTTAAAATATTCATACTAGCCAAAATAATCTAGAGACTAATGCATACATTGTACATACATACAAGGGGACATTACTCAGCCTTAAAAAAGAATGATATCTTGCCATTCGAGCCAACATGAATGGACCTAGAAGGTATTATGCTATGTGAGATAAGTCAGAGTAAGACAAATACCATTTGATTTCATATATATGTGTAATCTAAAACACAAAACTAACAAAAAGCAGAAATGTACCCATAAATATAGAGAATAAACTGGTGATTGTCAGAAGACAGGGCTGTGGCAGGATATGCAAAATGGGTGAAAGGAGTTGTAGATACAGGCTTCCAGTTATTGAATGAAAAAGTCATTTGGATAAAAAGTACAGCATAGGGAATATGTCAATGCTATTACAATAGTGTTGTATGGTAACAAATGGTAGCTAAATTTGTGGTGAGCATAGCGTAACTGATAGAATTGTCAAATAATTATGTTGTATACCTGAAACTAATAAAAATTAAAAATAAATTTAAAAGTGTAAAGAAAGGAGTATGTTTTATTCCCAAATCACTGGAGACATTCTAATCTATGTGTCAGTTATTCTTCACATATCAAGAAAGTGTACCAAGTCATTAATTTGAGGTTTAATTAGATTAAAGAGCATGGTCTTGTAGTTAAATAAGTACTAAGACTAAAGGAAGATGTGAAACAACATATATTGCAGAAAAATATTATTCTGGACTTGGAATGAGAAGGCCTGGGTTATGGTTCTACACTCTTCACTTGCCAGATGTTTGATGTTGGATAAATCACTCAGTATTTCTTTCTCTCTTTCTTTCTTTCTTTCTTTCTTCTTTCTTCTTTTTTTTCTTAGTACTTCTCAACCTTGGTTACTTCATAGGTAAAATGGAACTTACATTTCACTCTGTTGTTAGGAAGGTTAAATGACATAATGTACATGAAAGTGGTTTATACTATACACATGTTAGATATCAATTATAAGTCTTTAAAAATATTGGTGAGGGCTCACTGTCAGTAGTAGAGCATGTGAAAGTAAGAATTATTCTAGGGTAAAGCCACAGCAGCACCATAATTAAGACATAGTATTTAACATGATGGCACTGAATCTTGAAGTGTTTACTCTTTTCTTCCATTTCTTTTATATATGCATTGCTATTTAAAATGAGATTATTCTAGACCTTAGTCACATTCTAGGAAAACCCATTTTACACTTGATCCAGAGTAATCTTTTGTTTCACAATACATAAAATACCTGTGTAACTATGTGTTATATAGTAAATGTACAGTAGTACATGACCTCTAGCATGTCATTTTGCTTATTTTTTCCCACCTAGGGCCTTTTCTAAATCTTAAGGATGCTTGGAAGTTAATGTCCTTTACAACTAGCACTTCAGTCTTAAAAACGTATTTCTTTCTTTTATGAATTGGCTCTATTTTGATCTTCCTGTTTCATTTCTGGCTATTCTTTTTCTGTACTTCATTGGTAAGCTCCTTTCCCTCCTTTAAGTTTAGATATTTCACAACATTCTTTCCTCAGAGCTCTTCCTTCTCTAAATACTTACTCTTGGAAATCCTTTCCACGTCTGTGGCTTTAATGTAGAGCTCTAGATAAATGACTCTCAAATCATATCATTACTCTGCTAAAATTCTTCCATAGTTCACACTTGTCTTCTAACATAAATATTTTCCTGTCTGTAGCATTCAAATTTTTAAACAAAGTAGTGTCCTGAGAAGTATTTATTAATCAATCAATCAATCAATCAATAGCCCTGATTTGCAGCATTTAACAAATTCTATGGTGTGAATTCTCCTGCTGTGGCCAATTCCAAGCTAACAAGGTAATGTCACTGAATGCAGACCTGATAAGAGATGCTAATAGTCATTTTCAGAAGCTGGTGTAAGGCCAACTCCAACAAACCACTGCTTGTACCACCAGTCTTCAAATTCTATCTTCAGTCTTATCTTGTGTTTTTGCACCAGGTTAGATTAAAATTATTTTCTGAATGTGCACCACACATTTCTTCCTGAATGACTTATACATTGTTATTTTGTTTATGCCATTGGCTAAATTTAGAAAAACTTCACACTCCACCTTTACCTACTGAGATGCTAATAAGCTTTTCAAGGCCCAATTCCTCAGATTTTCCTGGTATTCACATGAACTTACTCTATATTATATTCTTTTATGAATTGCTTTTACTAATTCCAAACATCCCTATCTATTGTACCACCAAGATTTTAATATCTCGAGTCCAGGAAATTGTTCTTCTTTCCAGAGTCTTGGCCAGGTCCCTAATATCTGCAGTTGAAATAAATTAACTGCTGATGGGCAAATCAATATCTCAATTTCAGCTGATCAGTATGATGTAATGTATTCTAGTGGTACATTTAAACTCTCTCCCTCCTCATTTTGTAAAGTAACAGAAACATGTTTCCTAAAATAGATCACCCATACCTCAAAAAAACAGTTGTTTAACCTTCTATAGACTTGACCTGTTTACAATGAATCATTGCAGTGGACAATTGTCTTTAATAATTAATTTAACATTAGGGATTTAACTGACTGTAGAATTTCACTATTTTGGGCAAATTAGTACCACTGAACTCCTGTGCTTTTTCTACTTTTAGGCTGCATAAATGTGAACAGAAATTAATTCATTGGCTAGAACCTCACAAGCAATATTTATTTCTGATAATGCTGCTAATTTGTATTTTACTTGTGGCATTGTTTAAGCATATATTTCTCTCCTTCCTCCCTAATTTAAGCAAAATGCCACAAAGAAAGGAATGTACCTTAAGTATTCAAATTATATTTGCATTTTTCCTAGAAAGCAAAAAAGGAGAGCACCTGCCAGAAATGTAGGGGAGTAGATACTCTGAGAATCTATTTGTATAAATAATTAGAGTGCAAGCTTTTAGAGAATTTTCCTTCTGGCACTATTAACTGAATTATAGGGTAGCACACTAATGTCAACTCTTTTTTTTTTTAAGACAATGTCTTTTTTTTTAAAGTTTACTTATTTCAAGAGAGACAGAGACAGCGTGAGCAGGGGAAAAGAAGAGAGAGAGAGGGAGAGAGAGAATCCCAAACAGGCTACATTCTACCAGCTGCAGAGCCCAACATGGGGCTCCAAACCACAAACCATGAGATCATGACCTAAGCCAAAATGAAGAGTCAGATGCTTAACCAACTGAGCCACCCAGGCACCCCACTAGATGACAACTCTTAATTTGACATTTTCTGTTATTTGCTACTCTGTGAATTCTCCTTGGCCAATTTGATTCTGAGGCTAACTCAAGTGGTCTGGGCCATATGTATCTTTTTTTTTTTTTTTTTTTTTAATTTCAATGTAGTTACCATACAGTGTTGTATTCATTTCAGTTTTACAAAATAGTGATTCAAAAATTCCATTTGGTACTGACTACTCATAAAAATAAGTCTACTCTTAATCCCCTTCACCTATTTCACACAGCCCCCACCCACCTGCCCTCTAGTAACCATCTGTTTGTTCTCCATAGTAAAGAATCTATTTTTTTGGTTTGTTTCCTTTTTTTCCTTTGCTCACTTATTTTCTTTTTTAAATTCCACGTATGAGTAAAATCATATGGTGTTTGTCTTTCTCTGATTGGCTAATTTGTTAAGCATTATACTCTCTAGATCCACCCATATTGTTGCAAATGGCAAGATTTTCTTTTTTATGGCTGACTGTATACGTGTGTGTGTGTGTGTGTGTGTGTGTGTGTGTGTGTGTGTATTGTTTATCCATTCATTTACCAATGGATTCTACTTAGGTTACTTCCATAATTTGACTATTATAAATAATTATGCAATAAACATAAAGGTGCATGTATCCCTTTGAATTAGTTTTTTTTGTATTTTTTGGGTAAATACCCAGTAGTGCAATTACTGGATCATAGGGTAGTTCTATTTTTAACTATTCGAGTTACTCCCATACTGCTTTCCACAGTGGCTGAACCAGTTTGCATTCCCAACAGTGGAAGAGGTTTTACCTTCTTCTGCATCCTTGCCAACACCAGTTTTTTCTTGTGTTGTTGATTTTAGTAATTCTGACAGGTGTGAGGTGATACTCATTGTGGCTTGGATTTGCATTTCTATGATGATGAGTAATGTTGAATATCTCTTCATGTATCTGTTGGCCATCCGTATGTCTTCTTGGAGATATGTCTGTTCATGTCTTCTACCCATTCTTAAATGGATTATTATTATATTTTGGTGTTGAGTTATACAAGTTCTTTATGTATTTTGCATGCTAACCCTTTATCAGATATGTGATTTGTAAATATTTTCTCCCATTCAGATCTTCCCTTAGTTTTATTGATTATTTCATTTGCTATGCAGAAGGTTTTCATTCTCTTGTAGTCCAAATAGTTTATTTTTATTGTCTTTCCCAGGCCTAGAAGACATATTTACAAAGATGTTGCTAGGGTTGATGTGAGAGAAATTACTGCCTGTGCTCTTTTCTAGGATTTTTATGGTTTCAAGTCTCACATTTAGATCTTTAATCCATTTTGAGTTTATTTTTGTGTTTGGTGTAAGAAAGTGGTCCAGTGTCATTATTTTGCATGTAGCTGACCAGTTTTCCCAATACCATTTATTGAAGAGAATTTTTGACATTGCATATTCTTGCTCCTTTGTTGAATATCAATTGAACATATAACTGTGGGTTTATTTCTGGGCTCTTTATTCTGTTGTATAGACTTATGTGTCTACTTTTTAAATTTTTTTAATGTTTATTTTTTGAGAGAGAGAGAGACAGAGCTTGAACAGGGGCGGGAAAAAGGGAGAGAGGGAGACATAGAATCTGAAGCAAGCTCCAGGCTCTGAGCTGTAAGCGCAGAGCCCAATGCGGGGCTCAAACCACAAACCATAAGATCACGACCTGAGCCGAAGTTGGATGCTTAACCAACTGACCTACCCAGGTGCCCTTGTGTCTATTTTTGTGCAAGTAACATACTTACACACCTTTGTGTAAGTTTTACTACTACACCTTTGTAATATAACTTGAAGTCTGGAATTGTGATACCACCAGCTTTGTTCTTCTTTTTCAAGTTTGCTTTGGCTATTCAGAGTCTTTTGTGGTTCCCTAGAAATTTTAGGATTATTTGTTCGGGTCTGTGAAAAATGCTGCTGGTATTTTTATAAGGATTGCATTAAATGTGTAGATTGTTTTGGGTAGTATAGACATTTTAGCAATATTTGTACAATCCATGAGCATGGAATGTCTTTCCATTTGTTTGCATTGACTTCAATTTCTTTTATCAAAATGTTATAGTTTTCAGACTATGGGTCCTTCACCTCTTTGTTTAAATTTATTCTGAGATACTTTACTATTTTTAATGCAATTGTAAATGGGATTATAATGTAAATTCGGTTGTAAATGTTTTCTTCATTTCTCTTTCTGCTGCTTCATTATTAGTGTCTAGAAGTGCAATGGATTTTTGTACATTGATTTTGTATCCTGTGATTTTCCTGAATTCATTTATCAGTTTAATAGTCTTTTGGTGGAGTCTTTTAGGTTTTCTATATATACTATCATGTCATCTGCAAATAATGATAGTTTTACTTCTTCCTTACCAATTTGGATGCCTATTATTTTTCTTTTCTGAGTGCTGTGGCTAGGACTTCCAGTACTATATGAAATAAAAGCACTGAGTAGACATCCTTGTCTTATTCCTGAGTTTAGAGGGAAAGTTCCTAGTCTTTAGCCACTGAATATAATGTTAGTTGTGAGTTTTTCATATAAAGGCTTCATTACGTAAATATATTTTCCTCTAGACCTACCTTGTTGAGGGATTTTATCATGAAAGATGTTGCAGATTGTCAAATGCTTTCTATTTCTATCATCTATTCAAGTGATCATATGGTTTTTACTGTTTTTCTTATCGATGTGATATATTACATTGATTGATTTGTGAATAATGAACCACCTTGTATACCAGGAATTAATTCCACTTTATCATGGTAAATAATTTTTAATGTATTGTTGGATTCAGTTTGCTAATATTTTGTTGAGGACTTTTGCAGCTATGTTCATCAGAGATATTGGCCTGTAGTTCTCTTTTTTGTGGTTTGTTTATCTTGTTTTGGTATCAGGGTAATGCTGACCTCATAGAATGACTTTGGAAGTTTTCCTTTCTCTTCTATTATTTTGGAAAAGTTGGAGAAGAATAGGTATCAACTCTTCTTTAAATGTTTAGTAGAATTCACCTGTGAAGCTGACTAGTCCTGGTCTTTGGTTTGTTGGGGTTTTTGGATTACTGATTCAACTTCATTGCTGATAATTGGCCTGTTCAAATGTTCTACTTAGTTTTCATTCTGTCTCAGAAGGTTATATGTTTCTAGGAATTTATCCATTTCTTCTAGGTTGCCCAATTTTTTGGTATATATATATATTTATATTTATAATATCCTCTTACAACCCATTGTATTTATGTGTTGGTTGTTATTTCTCCTTTTGTTTCTAATTTTGTTTATTTTAGTTCCCTCTTTCTCTCTCTCTCTCTGTCTCTCTCTCTCTCTCTCCTTTTTTTAATCAGTCTAGCTAATAGGTTTTTCAATTTTGTTGATTTTTTTTTTTAAAGAACCAGCTCCTGGTTTCATTGTTCTGTTCTATTGTTTTGTTTTGTTAGTTTCTGTATCATTTACTTCTGCTCTAATCTTCTATTTCCTTCTTTGTGCTGATTTGTGTTTTATCTGTTCTTCTTCTAGCTACTTTAGGTGTAAGTTTAGGTCATTTAGTTGAGATTTTTCTTGCTTCTTGAGGTAGTCCTGTATTGCTACAAACTTTTCTCTTAGAAATGCTTTTGCTGCATTCCAAATATTTTGCATACTTGTAATTTCATTTTAATTTATTTTCATATTTTTTAAATTTTTTCTTTGACTTCTTGGTTGTCCCATTCATTGTTTTGTGACCTAATATGTGAACAATTCTGGAGAATGATCCATGTGCACTTGAAAGGAATGCATATTCTGCTATTTAGGATGGAATGTTCTGAATATATCTATTAAATCCATCTGGCCGGTTGTGTCATCAAAGACACTGTTTTCTTCTTGATTTTTTAAATTTAAATTCAAGTGTAGTTAACATACAGTGTTATATTCATTTCAGGTGTATAATAACATGATTCAACAATTCTTTACATCACCCAGTGCTCGTCATGACAAGTGCATTCCTTGTTGATTTTATTTTGATGATCTGTCCATTGATGTAAGAGGCGTGCTAAAGTTCCCTACTATTATTGTATTACTGCCTATTAGTTCCTTTAAATTTGTTATTAACTGTTTTATGTATTTGGGTGTTTAATGTTGGGTGCAAAAATATTTACAATGTTATGTCTTCTTGTTGAGTTGTCCTGTTAATGGTTATATAGTGTTCTTCTTTGTCTCTTGTTACAGTCTATGTTCTTAAGTTAATTTTGTCTGATATAAGTATTGCTACCCTGGCTTTCTTTTCACATCCATTTGCATCATAAATGTTTCTCCATCCCCTCACTTTCAATCTACATGTATCTTTAAGTCTGAAGTGAGTCCCCTGTAGGCAGCATATAGATGGTTCTTGTTTTATTATCCATTCCATCACCCTATGTCTTTTGATTAGAGCATTTAGTCCATTTACATTCAAAGTAACTATTGTTAAGTGTGTATTCATTCCTATTTGTTTTGTGTGTTTGTGAAACTTCACTGTTCCTTTTTTCCCTTGCTCTCTTCTCTCACTATAAATTGGCTTTCTTTAGTGATATACTTGGATTCCTTTCTCTTTATTCTTTGCATATCTACCACTGGTTTAGTTACCATTAGGTTTGTACATAATGTCTTTTGGGTATAATAGTCTATCATTTTTGGGTGGGTACAGTAGTCTATTTTAAGTTGATAGGTGCTTAAGTTTGAACCCATTCTTTACTCCTCTCCTCCTCACATTTTAGGTTATGTGGTGTCACACTTACTTCCTTTCATTTTGTGAGTTCCTTGACTGATTTTTAAAGATATACTTATTTTACTGCTTTTGTTCTTCCTACTTTTCTTATTCTTACTTATGGTGTTTCTTTTTCACTCATAGAATGCCCTTTAACATTTCTTGTAGGGATGGTTTAGTGGTCATGAATTCCTTTAACTTTTGTTTGTCTGGGAAACTCTATCTCCTTATATTCTGAATGACAGCCTTGCTGGATAGAGTATTTCTGGTTGCAGTTTGTTTTGTTTTGTTTTTGTTTTTGTTTTTACTTTTAGCAGTTTTAATATATCATGCCATTCCCTTATGGCCTCTAATATTTCTGTTGAAAAATCCAGTGATAGCCTTATGGGGTTTAATTTGTATGCAACTGTCTTCTTTCTCTAGCTGCTTTTAGAATTCTTTATTTATCACTTATTTTTGCCACTATTATGTGTCTTGTGTACCTCCTTGGGTTGAATTTGTTGGGACATCTCTGTCTCTCCTAAATCTGAATTTCTGTTTCCTCCTCCAAATTTGGGAAGTTTTCTGCTATGATTTCTTCAACTAAATTTTCTGTCCCTTTTTTTCTCTCTTTTTCTTCTGGGATCCCCACAATTCACATGTTATTATGTTTGATGATGTCACTGAGTTCCCTAAGTATATTATCATTTTGCATATTTTTTCTCTCACCTGCTCAGCTTGATTAATTTTTTTTATTACTCTGTTTCTCAAGGTCACTTATTTGTTCTTCTGATTCTTCTAGTCTACTCTTTATTCAATCTAGTGTGTTTTTAATTTCAATTATTGTGTTCTTCATCTCTAATTGGTTCTTTTTTTATCTCTGTGTTAAGGGCCTAACTGATGTCCTCCACTGTTTTCACACATCCAGTGAGTACCTTTATGATCATTACTTTAAATTCTCTATCAGGCACGTTACTTATCTCCACTTTGCTGAGGTCTCTTGCTGTGATTTTGTCCTGTTCTTTGTGGGGCATATTCCTTAGTCACCTCATTTTGCCTAACTCTCTGTGTCTGTTTCTCTGTGGTAGGAAAATCAGCTATATCTCTTGGTCTTGAACATTGTAGGCAGGGTATACATTTTTAACAAGGCAGTGGTGGTCCTCTTCCATAGGAGATGCACAGCTACTGACAAAACCAGGGCCAGACATGATTGCCCCATAACATAGGTGTGGGCGGGGGCGTGGTGACTGTAAATTGTGCATGGAAGTTCTCTTCCATAAGGGACACACCTCTGCTGCAGAAACCAGGATTGGGTGAACCATCCCAAAAAGCATATACTGGTGGTGGGGGGGTGCAGTTTCGGTAAGGTGCACACCTCCTCCCTTGGAGGTGGGAGTTGGGAGATACAGTGTTGGCAAGTTTTGCACCAGTGTTCTGGTGGAGAAATCTGCAGTGCTAGGTCTGAGTCAGGCCCAGCTGGAGGAAGCGGGGAGTAGCTTAAGGAAGTTAGTTAGTGAATTATATGTATCTACGTTGAATGAATTAAGTGGTCAACAAATAACACAAAACACTTAATGAGTGGGTTCTGTTCAAATAACTAGTTAAGAATATTAGTGAAGAGAAAGATTTGGCAATTTGGCAACTTCGACAGAGATAATGAGCATTACACCAAAATTTGACCCCAGGTGTGAGATTGCCCTATAGCAGACTGCTGGACTATAAAATATATTCAGGGTTCACCCTTTAGAGACTTGTAGATGAAATGCAGGAAAAAATCAGTGGGATCCAGTTGTTGAGTGTCAAGATCTTCAGGGTAAAGGGTTAGTAATTTATTTTATAGGTCTTAGACTAATGTGATCAAAACACTGTTTTTAAGTGGCAAATTAGAAAGGAAAATTATATTAAAATCATATGATATGTTTCACAATCAAAAGAATGTGCTACTTTGGATTATTCCTTGTATTGGATTTTCCTTTCCTTGGCACCTCCTCTTTTTATCAGTCATTAAGAATTGGCTCTATTATTACTATAATATGTAACAAATATTTTCTATGTAGGGTAGTATATGAAATAGTATTTCTTTTTTCCCCCCTCCCCTCCTCCCTCCCTGGAATAGTATTTCAAAGTGACAGATCATTCACAGCTTTAAGCCAAACTTAAAAATGAATTCTCTCACCATGTTTGATTTTTCTAAAGTGGTTAATAGTATTTTTGTAACACTAATTAATTATCAATATAACATCAAGATAAAAATATTGTGTTAAACAGAATTTCATGATTAGTAATATCAGCTTCCAAAATTATATTTACCTTCCCTATTTCAGGACACAAATTTTTCAAATTCATTTTAGGTAAAAAATTGAAAACTGTCAGTTGTGTTTACAGCCCATGTTTTTCTAATTGTATCTTCTTATGTGTAAGCAAATTTCAGTACAATCTAGAATTTGCTTTCAATTATTTGAAAATAATTGATCTTGGAGCACCTGGGTGGCTCTGACGGTAAGCATCCGATTTCAGCTCAGGTCATGATCTTGCAGTTTATGGGTTTGAGCTCTGCATCAGGCTCTGTGCTGACAGCTCAGATCTTGCAGCCTGATTTGGATTCTGTGTCTCCCTCTCTCTCTGCCTCTTCCCTGCTTGCTCTCTGTCTCTCTCAAAAATAAATAAACATTTAAAAAATTTTAAAAAAGAAAATAATTGATGTTGCAGAGGATTCATAGCTTTATGATAAATGGAATTAGAGGATAAATCAATATATCTTAAAATAAGATTATTTTTAATATTTTCTGACTAATTTTTAGAAAAATTTAAGGGTCTGTACATTATTAACTCATTTGAGGTAAGTTGGAGTGTTGTAATATTAGTTTGTGTTTTTTAATTTATACAAGCATATATCTATAATCATGTAGGAATATAGTCATATACTCATATAGAAATTAAGGGCATAGACATTCTCATATTTTTGGCAGTATCAGGGTAGATTGGGGTAAAGTCATTTCACAGTAAGGGTCACATTTATTATTTTAATGACAAGATACTGTACTGATTTGGACACTCAAAATGATACCAGAAGCTCTGTGAGATTCCTCAGATATTCCAGTAGTAGAAAACTATAATTACAATTACCCTTTAGTCTGCCTTCATTTTACATGGGGAATGTTCAGTAAAGTCACCCAGAATTTTAAAGCACATGGATACATACAAACATACACTCATCAGTGACTATATATTAGCCACTCACTTATTTTTTCACTCAAGCACTAATATGCCCATATATTCATGCGGGTGGCTACATTTTCACAGCAAAATTATTATGGAGAGCCATTGTTGGCTCTAAGGAAACTGTGGAGCCCTAAGAAGAATCCTAAGTTCAAGGTGTCAAAGAATTCCCAAATGCCAGTCCCTTAGCTTCAGAACATCTTTTGAAGAAACATGACTTGAGGTGTTTGTAAGCAATTCACTTGAATTGCCTATGCCTTTCCCATATCAGATTAACCTCTTTTTTCTAGCCAATTGCAAACATAAAACAAAGTTATCCCTTTTCTCCCTGTCCAAATCTCACCCACAAATGGTATATGAAAGTAAATGGTACATTTATAAATGCATCAATTCCTTTAGTTAGAGATGGTAAAAGAGTATATCTCAACGGACAGTTTCTAATCACTAGGTCAGGTGACAAGGTAAAAGTATCAAATGTGGCCAAATACCTTTTTTTCCTCAGAGAAAAATAACACATTTTGAGGCATAATTTAACTATGTACAAATAATTGATTCAGTATTTTTTTTTAATTCTGGGATATTCTGGGGGTCTAATAATAAAAGCAACTAAAATATAAGACATTATTTGAAGACTATGTCCTTATTTTCTGTTGAAGTGTTAGTGCCTGATACAGTCATATCCCCTAATTGTACTCACCAAATGCTAGATAAATATAGAAAACTTTGTAAAGTGTTCAGTGCATAATTCTCTGGGAAAGACTAATGTCCTCAAACATTGATACCTTAATATATAACATTGGGGCATGCTTATATCCCATATATTAGCTATTTAATTTTTGTGTTTATACCGATATTTACTAGGTAACACTTTTGAAAAACATAACAAAAGTAGTCATGGTCTTTTTATATGGGCATCATAGAAATGTTATATGGCTTGCTTAAAACAAAGTGTTGTAGTCACATAGTAGCTAGGACTTGAGTTCAGTTTTGCTTACAAGTCAATTTGATGCTGAGGCTGCTAATGTATGTAAACTGCTTTTGTTGAATTTATTCACTTATTAAATTGACTTTAGGATGCTTTTCATTTGTATTTGATCTAAAGTAAGAATTAAAATAATAATATTTCATGTTTAACTGGATTATCTCATCGCTAAACAAAATATACAAAAAATTTAAAGATAAACACTGAAGAGGCTTTCTACATTACAATTCCTTATAATTATAAATTCGAGCAACTATTTCACAAATACCTGAAGTAGATCTAAAAATTATGATTTCTGTGTGGAGGAGAGATATTAGTTAGTACTATTTTGTTTGCTTTGAAAGAATAGTTTGAAGTTTATATTGATGCTGCAGTATTAAAGTGTTTAACTGTGAAGATAATGTTAACTCAACAGTATCAGTGCTTTGATCTTTGTTTAAAGTCTTACAAAACTAGATTGCTATTTGATTGACAGCCTTGTCAAAGAGTGAATGAAGACTGACACCATAATATTGAAATACAGCATTTACAAAACTTTAAGCCAAGTTTTTTCATGACATTGCTTATTTTGTGGAAGAGTGCATTTTACATTTAAGAAAATAAATGTGTATGCTGCTAGATATAGCTAAACCTGATGGGTCTTATATTTTGGCTTCCTGGATCCCATTCACCTACTTAGACATGTAGATTAGGTATGTCCCTATTATCCATCATGACTGAGAATCTTTACTGTAAGGAAATTTAAAAACCTCATTGTCTTAGTGTCTGTTCTTTTTCAAAGTATGACTTTATGGGTTTGTAAAATGTTGATACATTAGTTCAGTGTACCATAAGCCAGGCATTATGCTGGGTATTAAGAGACAGTTGTTAAAAGCTCAGAATATAGAGTCAAACAGAACTGCATTTACTTCACACAGCGTTGCTGTGTGGTTTGATCAAGTGTTTTTTAATCTCTCAAAGTCTGTTTCCTCAGCTGAAAAAATGGGGAATAATAGTACCAATCTTATGTTGTTGTTATGAGGATTAAATGAGATGATAAATGTAAAGTGCTTAGCATAATGCTTGGCACATTATTATTATTATATAGTGCTTAGTATGATATTGTGCTCACCAAAACAACCAAGAATGCTTGACAAAAAAGGCTTAGAACACCTATTTATTTTAGAGTATTTAGTTATCCTGCTAACAAGAGTGACTAGAAGTCAGTCTCATTTGCCTCCTATGGGGGTTTACAAATCTAGTTTTTATTTTGTTGATCCTAATTTCAACCTTATAGAAGTATTCATGTTATATAAACAGACAGTAAACTACCCATTTATTTTCATTATATGTAACTGGCAAGATTGTGTAAACATGCAGATTGTGAAATTATAAAAATAAGCCATGGATGCTTTGTTTTTCTCTTCATCTGGGAATAGTGGTGATAGAATACTATATTTGGAAAGGGTAGGAGATATAGAGGAAAAAAAGACATTGTCAGAGATCCAGTTGTCTTTTTATTTATTTTTATTTTAAAAAATGTTTATTTATTTATTTTTGAGAGAGAGAGAGCGAGAGAGAGAGAGAGAGCACAAGTGGTGGAGGAGGCAGAGAGAGAAAGGGAGACACAGAATCTGAAGAAGGCTCCATGTTCTGAGCTGTCAGCACAAAGCCCTATGTGGGGCTTGAAGTCACAGACTGTGAGATCATGACCTGACCTAAGGACAGACTTTCTTCCTTACTATATGGAACAGTCATATTTCTAGTATTGTTTTATTAAGGAAATCATCATAAGCCCCACATATTGAGCATTTAATCACATGCTTCTGTGGAAATACTAGAACTACTCCAGTCTATCTCCTACTTTCCAAAACCTTAAAATATGAGAAACTAAAATTTCCTTCACAAATTCAATATTAAAATATTTCCAACTATGGTAATGATTATTTCTAATCCAAAGGATCAATTTATGTGGGTAACCAGCTCACCTCATTTTTAATTTTTAAGTTTCTATAATTTAATACTCTGAAGAGGATTCTAGTTTTTTTAAGACCTGAAACTATTTATAATAGTGTTTAAGAATCTTGGCAAGAAATATGAATAACTGAGATTCAAGAATATATAGGTAATTAGCTTAGTTTTCATTGCCTGCATTTCTTTATGGAATTTTCAGAGTAAAATTTAGGTATTGGTTTTAGTGCAACAAAATTTCATTGCTCCTAAAGGGAAAAGTGGTAGAATGAAGTATTGAAAATTGTTTTGTTTTGTATATAATGTATATGCTTTAGCTTGATTTATCACAAATCTGATTTTAGCTCAGTATATTTTATCAGCAAATAACTGTTATTTTCTTTCAAAGTATTTTTCAATGTTATGATTTTATTATTTACACACTTTTATGATTGAAATTTACAACTTAAACTATATATTTGTAAATATCAGCATAGCATTAATGAGAACAATTCCAATACCATAGTATTTTTTCAATATCTATGTTTTTTGTCATGTTTAATACTTTAACACATTCTCAGGGTCACTTATTGGTATCATTGGGAAGAGCCAATGAAACTCATTAGACTTATTTCTCAGTCAGCATCTTTACCATTATATAATCACCACATATAAGAGTCATTTAGCATTATCTTTTGTAATTTTCTCTTCCCTTTCTGATCATGTCCATTTATTTTGTGATTTATTCCTATTTTTCATCATTGTACAAAATGGCTAAATTAGGCATTTATAAGCTAGTTAACTTCTACTTGAAAACAAATATTCCTATGGTGTTTCAACTAATAACTCAATCTTAGAAAAGCTATTAATATTTCCCTCAAAATTGTATTTGCAAATCAAAACAATTCCTATGTAAATAATAGTTTAACTAGCTCCCCAGTGCTTTGAGCTTAGGATAGTGCCTTAAAAAGAGATAAGTTACTGCCACCCTTTTAAAACATGAGCCTTCGTTTACTGTTTCCTTTCATCTGTTGAAATGATTACTCTCTTTTCTACATTCAATAGTTTGTTCTGGTCATTAATATTTCTGTAAAATTAAGTTTGAAAGGTGCTTTGAATGTTCAAATAGACTGCAGTGCACATTGGCTATTAAATTCAACCTACTTAAAGCTGAACTAATGTTTAACACTCACAGATATTTGAAGTAGTTCACTGCCAGTTTAATGATGCTGCCAAAGGCAATGTCCATATTACTCACTATAATATTCGAGGGGTTTGTTATTCTAGTAATAAAGGCAATCAGTGGCTTTTCTGAGCACAGTGACTGGAATCCTTTACATAGTGCTTCCCACTAACAAGCTACAAGTTGTAATTTCATTGGTTATTGTAAGTAGGAGTCATTACCTGAGATCTATTTCATGGAAATCCATTGAGAAAAATTATATTCATGACACTATTATGTATAAGTTTGTGTATATGCATGCTTATATGCCCACAAATAATGATGTATTTATGTGCACATGATGAGTATAAACTCATGAGACAAGTAGTTTTTTTATATGAAATTTAAGAATCAACCTTATTATATTATTACCATGTACAAAGCTGAATGGAGTAAAATATAATCAACAAATAATCATTGTGAATGAACAATGTGTGCAAAGCAGTGTTAAAGGTGCTCTTGGAATGTAAAGGAGTGATTACATATACGACAGGCCTAAAGACTGAGCCTTCCTGTCATCCAAAATAGGTCTTGGAGACAAGAGGAACTTGTGAAGGAAATTCAGAAGGAACAGTAAATGAAGTAGGAAGAAAACTAAGAGAGGGGTATCTCAGAATTCAAATGACACACATACTTTAATGGCATGATTAACTATGTCAATAGCTGCTAAGTGAAGTAAGATTGGGGTTAATAATTGATTCCTGGATATAGCAATGTAAATATTGGCCACTTTTAAAAGAGTAGTGTCTGTGGACAGGCGGGAGTAAAAGCTTAACTGAAGTAAGTTTGCAAGAGAATTGGCTACTGCAAACATAGACAATTCTTTCAATGATTATTTTCTATAAAATGTAAGAAGGGAACTGGTGTCATAAGAAGCAAATATTTATAGAAATATATAGGAGGATCCATGGAGAGAAGTTTGAATTCCTCTCCTTCTTTCCATAACCAAAATAGACCATTAATTACTCTCTAACACCAGACTACCACATATACTTAGGTTGTGGGTTTGGGGGAGGTGTAGGAGAGAGAATGCAGAAAGGAAGAGAGGCAGATAAGTAATCACTTAGAAGTGGAGTGGCAGATTTGAAATGAACAAAATATGCATCTAGGCTCTTTTCGCCCCCTTCAAACTGGAGCAGAGAGAAATATCAGAAGTTTCTGGAAGAGTAAGTAGGACAGTGGAGATGCACATGCATGTATAGACCTAAAGAACAAGCTGCTGCCCATTAGGTTGTGAATCTTTGGTAATGACATCATAGCTGATACATCAGTAACTTGCAGGGACCAAGCCACCAGCAGTTAGCGTTGGTGTCATGGTTTTCATCATGATAAGGAGGCAGCCAAACTAATTACTCAAACTAATGGATGAAGATGTGGATGGAAACAGCATGTCCAAATCAGTGTGATGCAAATTCTTATTGATTTTTGATAAAAAGTTAGCATCTAGAATGTTCACAATAGTCTTGGTTAATTATTTATTTACCACTTATAAATACTTCTAACATTTTCTCTCTAACATTCTTCTCTCAGTATTTCATGTGCCAATTATGACACAACATTGTTGCTATTGGATTTGGAAATCTTTTTTGCTTAACAAACGAGCTGTGAACAAATTTAAGACTAATTTAGTAGATCATATTTTCCTGCAGAAATAAATTTATTTCATCATCATTGCCTTTAATGAGGGGTTGAAAAATAAATCTTTAAACAATACCAGTAAAATTTAGTGCCAGCATAGAAAGAAACATATGTCTAGAGGATTAAATGGGGAAAAATGTGTTTTGACACTTTAGAGTGAAAATTTAAAGTGTTATTTTGCTCTGCTAGGGCTAGAAAAAAAGTTAGAGTTTATTTTATAGGGAAAACAAATATAGATACACAGGCTATGATGTGATACAGAGCAAATAGTATTTTTTTGTTTTCAAGTGCATAGCTGTTGAGACCTCATTCAATGGAATTAAATTTGTTTTTACATATCATAAGCCTTAGGACAATTGTTGAACTACAATGACATGCAATTTTTTTTAATTATACCACTTTCCCATTTTCATGTTCTCCGTTTCTTTAATTAATAATGCCCACACATTAAGCTAATAGGGATTTCCTTTTCCCCTTACTTAATGGACTCCCTCTTACCAATGCTTGTATTACAGAGGTGAGGAGAGAATAGCTCAGAAAGAGTCAGACAGTACAAGGAAATTTATATTTGTATTACACAGAAGGCACGTTTAAGACACTGGAGAATCACTTTATGTTTTAAGTCACTGGAGAATCACTTTAAAATTCTCCTTTGATTTTTCACCTCTTGATAAACACCTACGTGATTAAAATTGAATGGTATTCTAAGAATATATAGCAGTTACTCATTTTTTAACATAGGCTGGCTCTACTCTTAAGGTACATCTAATTACACTTACCCATCTCTGACTTGTCCTTTCATGTGTGGCTAGCCTTCCAACTTGTGAGAATTTTCAGATGTCTTTTCAAAAAGATTCCATATATCTATATTTGAGGATTTATTTATATTTCTAGGCCAAATATTTATTCTCAATTTATATAACTCGATCATTTTTATCATACATGTAAAAATATGTGTAATCATGATTAGTGTTTCACAAAATAAGAATATAGTTGTTATTGTTATTGAAAATGGTTAAATTTTAGAGATTTCTCTGTGGTTTGTGTAATGGAATAGGACAGTGGCTCCCATGAGGTAATTTTATCTTCATCATAAAAGTTGAGAACCACCTTATCTCCGATGGATATTTTCGTAAAGCTTTCCATCTTCAAGTACTTCATAGTAGGTTAGGTCTTTTTTTAAAAAAAAATTTTTTTTCAACGTTTATTTATTTTTGGGACAGAGAGAGACAAAGCATGAACGGGGGAGGGGCAGAGAGAGAGGGAGACACAGAATCGGAAACAGGCTCCAGGCTCTGAGCCATCAGCCCATAGCCTGACGCGGGGCTCGAACTCACGGACAGCGAGATCGTGACCTGGCTGAAGTCGGACGCTTAACCGACTGCGCCACCCAGGCGCCCCATATAGTAGGTTAGGTCTTAAAAGGGTGGTTGACAATTTGGATTTTGTCTTGTCTGCATAGTTAACACAGGTACATTTCCCCTTTTAGGTAGTAACAACCTCTTGAAAACTGTAGAAGCCCAAAAGATTTTATCTGGCATTATTTTTTTAATTGCGAAAAGAACAGACGGAGCCGATTTCAAATGCTACATATAATTTGGAAAACATATCTCTATTTTTTTAGTTTTATTCATTCATTTATTTATTTATTTATTTTTGAGAGAGAGAGAGAGAGGGACTGTGTGTGTGTGTGTGTGTGTGTGCGCAAGAGAGCGACAGGGAGTGGGGAGCACTTGAGCATAAACAGGGGAGGGGCAAAGAGAGAGGGAGACAGGGAATCTACAGCAGACTCTGTACTGCCAAGGCAGAGCTCAATGCAAGGCTCCAACCCATGAACTTTGAGAACATGCCCTTAGCCAAAGTCAGACGAACCAACCATGCGCTCCAACATCTCTATTTTTTTAATTATCTTCAATTACAATAAAAAACATTGTGTTTATTCAAAAAGTGTAAAAAAAAAGTCTAATACCTATTAAACTCCAAATTACAGCATATAGCTCTGTCTATCCTGGTTCTTCTAAATGAATTTGAATGGGTTTAAGATACTGCTATCTGCACAACACTGAAAGGAAATATGAGACAAAAGGGAGTTAAATATTATACATTTATATGTAAATGACTTATTTGTATATAGAGCTATTGCAGCATAGAAATAACATTTTCTTCTGCATATAAGATACAATGCCAAAGGATTTATAAACCTACCTTTTTCTTAAGGTATTAGAAATAGATGTCACCTGGGGCGCCTGGGTGGCTCAGTCGGTTAAGCGGCCGACTTCGGCTCGGGTCATGATCTCGCGGTCCGTCAGTTCGAGCCCTGCGTAGGGCTTTGTGCTGACCGCTCAGAGCCTGGAGCCTGTTTCAGATTCTGTGTCTCCCTCTTTCTGACCCTCCTCCGTTCATGCTCTGTCTCTCTCTGTCTCAAAAATAAAATAAACGTTAAAAAAAAATAGATGTCACCTATTTCATAAATGATGTAATTTAACAAAAATAGAGGAATGAAATCAACCGAAGGAAACAATATTGAATTAATTTCCCAGTTGTAATTCCATTTAGAATAATGCTTAGGTACTATAGAAATTCTTTCATTTTGTATAGAGAGAATATTTCACTGTGTACCTTATTTCTAGGTAGAAATGAAGAGGAGGGTTTTAAGGGTTATATGCACTTGATTCCATCACACACGCACATGCACACACAGGTTGGTCATTAAAATTGAATTGGAAGGGGTGCCTGGGTGGCTCAGTTGGTTAAGTATCTGATTTCAGCTCAGGTCGTGATCTCCCGGTTCGTGAGTTGAAGCCCCACATCGGGTTCTGTGCTATAGCTCAGAGCCTGGAGTTTGCTTTGGATTCTGTATCTCCCTCTCTGCCTGTCCACTGCTCACACTATATTTCTGTTTCAAAAATAAATAAACATTATTTTTTTAATTGAATCGGACAATCAATTCAATCTGAAAACAAGTCAACTCTGTAAGATAATCGAGTGGTTTCTTTTTCTTTCAATTTACTAAATGTTTAATACCAAATCAGTTCAGTGAAAGGGATCAAAACAGTTGTGTGCATAGACACAGCTTAAGTTGCATACTACTATGATTATTAGTCTCTTAAGAGTGTAGTATTCTAGATTAAATTACATATTTTTGTACATAATAAAGAACAAATACAAAAGAGCTTAGAATCCACATGAAATTTCACTTTTTCAAAATGTTAGATGTTGAATTGAAGAAAAACTCCAGTTTAAATTGTAAATAGCATGTTGTTATTAAGGATGAAAAACACTTATGTAATCAACTATTAGAGAACAAGAACCTAGTTCCTATCAAGCATAAAATGTTGCTTACAGAAATATTAAGTAATGCTAGGGAAATCATACATTTTCTTTTCTACCCAAAAACACCTATTCAGTTTGGATTTAGGAAATTGTCATTTGTTTAGGATTGAATCAATACCTCAAAATCCTGTCTCCATTATTGACTTTCTGACCAAGACATGTCAACAAGTTGTAATAATCTCATTCAAACCACAAAATAGATGTTATCCTGTTGAGTGTTGTTTCCTTAATTTGGGGATCATGGGAAGTTTCCAAAAATTCAGAGCCTAAAAAATCTATTTACTTTCCTGCTTCTGCATTCTAAGTCTTCATGTATGCTCTCTAGATAGCCTTAACCTCTTTAAATTTTCTTATTGTTTCCCATCCTATGTAATTTAGAAATCAAACTACAAATATGTATTGAATGAACAGTGTGCATAGTAGTTTCTGCAGAAAATAAGAGAACAATAAATAGACAATATTCCCTACTCTCAAATTATTTAATGTCTAAATTGGGACTTAAGGCATTAATATATAAATATTCAATTACTAATAAAAGCTGAAAATAACACTGTGAGAGACATAGTTAGGTACATGTATTTTGGTTTCTCTATGTGTGGTTTTGAAAATTAACTAAGAGAAGTGGAAGGTTATTATAGGCTGAGGTAGTCTGGAAAAGCCTTAATGGCAGACCTTAATTTAAGATATTAAATGCCGATAATATTTAGAAATGTGGAGGGGATAGGTTAATATTCTAGATATGTGTGTTGAAGAAAAATTATAGAAATGAGAACGCTTTAAGAGTAGTAGGCAACAGGGAGTTAAACAGGTTGATTACAGCTGAAATTTTTGTAGGGGTATTTGTAGATGAAGCACAAAAGGTAGGGTAAAACTATTGAGGCTCTCAAAAGCCTATTGGTTTGTTCACAGGGGGTAAAATTAATTTGGGGCAATTTAATCTAGTGTTAGTGTCCAAAATGGCATAGCAGAGGGAAAGACCAAAGCTATAGACTCAGCTAACTATCCAGGTGTGAGGTGGTTGAAACAGGTAGCAACGTGGATGGAACTGGAGAGTGTTATGCTAAGTGAAATAAGCCATACAGAGAAAGACAGATACCATATGGTTTCACTCTTATGTGGATCCTGAGAAACTTAACAGGAACCCATGGGGGAGGGGAAGGAAAAAAAAAAAGAGGTTAGAGTGGGAGAGAGCCAAAGCATAAGAGACTGTTAAAAACTGAGAACAAACTGAGGGTTGATGGGGGGTGGGAGGGAGGGGAGGGTGGGTGGTGGGTATTAAGGAGGGCACCTTTTGGGATGAACACTGGGTGTTGTATGGAAACCAATTTGACAATAAATTTGATATTTAAAAAAAAAGAAACACAAGATATTTTAAAGGTAGTATTAAGAGGACCTGTTTACAGATTAGATGTGATGAGAGAAGACAAAAGAGAAAGAAGAGTCTAAATGAGTAGGATGATTCAAGCCTTGATAAGAGATGGTAAAAATGAATAAGAATCATGATATGAAGTCACATTTGGTTTAAGGCCTATGGTTGGACTGTAAGTGATCTTAATAAAGTGATAGGTTTGCTTTCTGAATAGTTTCATGTCATGATAGAATATCCTGGTGAAAGTGTCTAGTGGAAAGTAGAAAGTGCAAACTGGAGCTAAGGGGAAAACACAGACTAAAATAGACTTTAGTTATTCTTTCCCTTTCAAAGAAAAACAAAATTGTACTATAACTTTTCTTTCTTCAATAGTGTGGACATCTTTAAGAGACCTGGAAGAATGATTATTTATGAGGTGTTTAAGATGCTTCAATATTTTGCCAGACATAACATAACTGAAAAAAGATAGCTTGATAAAAACTAATTGGTAGAGGTTTTACATTTCATGATCATATTTGTATTTGTTTGGAAGGACAATTGGGAACCACCAGTAAGTTTTGAAGAAAGGTGCTAGTTAATAAAATTGATTATTTAAATGCTTATAAAAGAATAAACTTTTTGATATAAAACAAGGAAGTGGAACGTACCCTTTCATGTTATCTTGAATTGTAGGAGAGAATACACACACACACATACTTCCCATTCACAAATATAGAAATCAAATTCATGAGGACTGAATAGAATGCAATAGATAACAGTGAAGAACTTAATTAATTGCTAAAACTTTCTAAGAAATCAAAAAAGCATAAAACAAAAGTCATTATCCCCAAATTTTAACTCTAGAAATTCTGAATTCAGGATTTGGCTGTCTTTGCTTCTAATTTAAATTCTAATCTATTCTACCATGAGGAACTCATAGGGCATTTTTCCCTACTCTGGCTTATTTGAAATTTACCAAAACACATATAGCACATTAAGTATGTATACTGTAATTTTTCTTTGCTAAGTTACAGTCATCAAACAATATCTTGTGCAGTAAGAGTAAAACCTACGTTGAGGGGGAAATGCATTTTCTGGCTTCATATTGGTAAATGTCATAATGCAAATTTGTGATTGCATTGCAATTAAAATCTTTTTAAATATCATGAATAAGTCCTGTGAAAAATTGAGGAAATTGGAGGAATTTGAGCTTTAGTATATAAGAAGACCTGTTCTATGCTAGCTCTTAAAAAATTTTAAACAAGTGCTGTGGGAAGCCATTGTGTTTATAAGTCTTTTAATGTTTATAGCAAAACATTTTTCCCAGTGATTGATTTTTTCAAAGTACTAAAGTACTGTGGAGAAATACGTTTTCCACTAGTTTTATGGCTCTCTAGATGCATTTTCTACAAATTTTGTATCTGCTTGGACACAAGCAGTATTGTAAAAACACAACTAACTATACCATTTAAATGGGATGTATAGCTTTGAAAGTATATGCACAACATACAAATAGGAATGTCAGTGTCATAAGAAAAATACAGTTCAAAGGCTACTCTTTTTATTAAAGTGGACCTGCAGAATTTATTCCTATTTTATATCTCTATTTTCAGTAGTATTTTACATGTGTGAAAATACTACTGTTGTGTCTATACTTTTTGGCTTCAGTGGATGGCATGGGACATGATATTTCTGAAGTCTAAGCAGGGGGAGACATAATAGCAGAATTGTCCTTTACAACATGTTTTATTCCATTGAAAAGTAAAAGAAAAATAAATATATGGGACCTGAAAATGAGGCTTCTGTATACTTTAAATGTTTGGAAGGGCTGACAAAGTTTAAAAAGCTATGAGGTGATCAGTAGAATTTTGCTAATCACAGAACCCACATTCTAGGCAAAAGGGGGAATCTATTACCAAGAAATTCTCAAGTACAATCTGTATTACAGATTCCTGAGAGAACTTACTAATAAACCAAGAAATCATCTAACTTTACCTAACACTGTCTCTGAAACAGTCTGGTGTTTTAAGAAAAACTATCAGAGTGTAAAAGCAATGAAATAATGCTATTTAAATTTGAATAATAGTGTATATTGCTTTATTTCCTCAGCTACAACTTCCTAGAGGATACTTTCTTATCTGGATACTTACAGTACATGTTATCTTCCCACTTTTTCCTAGAATGTGGGCTCTGTGATTAGCAAAATTCTACTGATCACACCTCTTAGCCTTTTAAACTTTGTCAGCCCTTCCAAACATTTAAAGTATACAGAAGCTTCATTTTCAGGTCCCAGATACCATATGTTTTCACTCTTATGTGGATCCTAAAAAAGTTAACAGAAGACCATAGGGGAGGGGAAGGAAAAAAAAGAGAGGGAGGAAGCCAAACCATGAGACTCTTAAAAATTGAGAATAAACTGAAGGTTGATAGGGTATGGGAGGGGGGGGAAAGTGGGTGATGGGCATTGAGGAGGGCACCTGTTAGGATGAGCACTGGGTGTTGTATGGAAACCAATTTGGCAATAAATTTAATAAAAAAATTAAAATAAAATAAACAAAATACTATACTTATAAAACCTTAATAATTGCTACATTAACTAAGTCCTTTAATCAATTTACTAAAAGAAATTAATAAGAAATTTCATGGCAAAACCTGAAAATCAGTGTATATTCAATGTAGTTTTTTTTTTCTTAAACATCCTGAAGCTAACATAGCCTCAGATCCAGCTAATTTTTACTGAGGATCTACTAAAGCTAAGTACAGTACTAAGTGCTTCCACTATAGTTTTCTAATTTAAACCTCCCACAAATACTCTGTGAGGTGGTTCATCCTATTCTACAAATAGGTACATTGAGGTTTAGAGATGTAACATCCCAAGATGCAGAGAAATCCAGTCATACTCATTGTGTTATGAGTAGAATAGCTGACTCATACATTTAAGGGAAAAACAAGAGTTAAAATAAGAAAGTGGGGTCATTTGGTGATTAACCCTTGAATAACCATTGAAGTTAAAGTTGGATGCATTTGTGAAATTTCCGATTGAGATTTTTTGAACTTATTTCTCTTTGTCACACAGGCAAACTCTAATTATCTAATGAAGTTATTGGAGGAAATCACTACCACACTTTTCAATTTACAAGTCTGTAAACTCATTTTAATTTATACCACGATATCATGCACTCCAAGTACCCACTGTTTCTGATAAGTCATTAAATTAGCTATATGTATTGAAATAGAAGAGAGGAAAATCAAAATAAGCCCTACAAACTAAGTAGAAATGAAAATGAGTAAGAGCAATGTCAAAACAGGAAACAAAATGGCACATTAATATGTTCTACTGATGATGTTTACCCCTCACCCCTTAGCTGTATCTTCTACATTATTATTATTATTATTATTATGATTATTATTTGTATTTCTATTTTAACAAAAAAGAGCTTGTTCAGTGCATGATGTAAGTTCTCATGGCAAGAGACAACATCCAAATGTAGGATTGTGCATTTTGCGAAAGTTGTTGAATGGAGCATTACTGATAGATGACTATTTCCTTGATAAAACTTTAGAGATTTTCAGAGGAGAAGCAACAGATTTTATGGTCTTAATGCCTACATTACACAAGAAAGAAAAATTTGAAAATTACAGTATTTGCCCTATTAAAATTTATTTTAAAAAATTAAGCTTTGTAAAATAATTAATCAATTGGCATCATTTTGAACTGGCTAGGTTTACAACAATGTTGCTATTATGATTTCAAGACTCGTCTATTAGGAAATTTTATAATTTCATTAAAAAATTTTATTAAAAATATGGTGCCTTAGTGACTCAATTTCTTATTTCTTACTTAATACAGAACAATCAGCATATAGTCTCACCAATGTGTGTGTGTGTGTGTGTGTGTGTGTGTGTGTTCATTCATGCATGTGCACTTTTGTCTGTGAGAGAGAATATTCTTAATTTTCTACCATCAGTATGGTGGTAAAATAAAAAATATGAAAATACACAGATTATATATAGGTATAATTGCAGTTATTAGTGAGGATATCTTTATAAATGTCAAACCTTTATATCTATTCATTCCTTATTACTGAGTTTATAGGAGGTGACAAATTATAAACTGCTATATAGACTTTCTTGCCAAGTTTTCTGATGGGTTTTTGGAGTGATGGTGGGGTTCAGAGCTGATGGCCAAGAAAGAATTCTTGAAGACATCTTTGGTGTAAAAAGGTGATTTTATTCAAGCATGGGGACAGAACCCATGGGAAGAAAGAGCTGCACTGGGATGGTGAAGAATGATTGGTTATATACTATGGAGTTGGAGGGAGGTAAAGACAAAAGGGAGGCTTCCAGAAAGACTTTAATAGGCTAAAGAGGACTCCTAAGATACCTGAGGCCTTGCTATTGTCAAACTAAGGTTTTTCCTCTAGTAAGGCATTAACATTAGGACATTAGGGAGTTCCTGGAGAAATATTATACTCCCTGTTTTCCTCCAGTATTTGTCAATGCAGTGCAGGTTATAAGGAAATTTAATTTAACCTGCCATTTCCTTCTTGCCTTTGTTCCCAACATCATTATGGAGGGGAAGGTGACGTTAGGGCTCCAGGAAACTGAATCTATAGGCTTCTGGAGATTAAGCTAATGATAAGATTGCCTTTTTTCTTATACTTTATTAAGATATTTGTAAACTGATGGAGACTCATGTCTTGCTTGACACTGATCTCTATTAGTTAACCATTTGTTTTCCCCTTTCTTGTGTTCTTGGGCAGCCAGGAGTGTCTGAGGAATATCACACATATTCCACCTGGGGGGGTGATATGCTAGCTTGTACTTTGCCCTCAGACTGCCTTATGCTCCCTCATCATTTTCAACAACAATGTCATTCTGATTGTGAATCATCTTTAATTTTTAATCTTAATCCTACCAGAATACCCACTTTCCACCTTTCTTGGATAGAAGGAAATAGTATCTAAGAATTAATCCATAGAACTGTGGCTTTCCTTATTAAACAATTCTTTATGTTAAATTCATTCTTAGAAAAGAATTTTGCTTTTATCTGTATAGACTCCCATTTTTTACTGTTTTGTTTCCTGATTCAATGTTTACAAATAGATTCCATTATACATTTCTTTTCATTGCAATGTAAATTGATTTTTAGAATCTACAGGTCTGTAGAAAAGGCTAGTTGATGTGTCTTTAATTTCATGCAATTATGAAAGCTGTGAAAATATATACTTAAAAGTAGTTATTATTTTGAAATAGTTTCTTAAAATTGTACAGACTAGTTAAAAAATATTGTCATAAGAGGCAATGTTAATCATCTTTAAATGTAGCAAAATCTGACTTTTATATAGGCCAGTGATTTCTCAAACTGAGGTCCCAAACTACCAATATCAACTATCAATCAGGTACTCGGAAATTCAAGTTGCCAGGCCCTACCCTAGACCTGCTGAATCAGAAACTTCAGGAGTTGGGAACTTTTTAAAAAACACCTTCAGAACATTCCGATGCATGATAAAGTTTAAGAACAATTGCTGTTAAAATGCTGGATTAGTATCCCCTTCCCTTGTACCTTCCACTGATACTCTCTACTCAGATATGTTAACTAGGTAAACACACACACACACACACACACACACAGCAAAGAAACAATAACAGTGATTTTAAAGTTAGTACAAGCAATTCCAGGTCAGAGCAATAAATTTATCTTCCTGATTTGTGCCAGATTAAGAAGAGAGGTCTCTTTCCTGGTTGATGGAAAGGATTGCACATTTCCCGGCAGAAAAACAAAGTGAGAAATCTGCTTTACAGCCTCTGCAGTCAGCCAGATTACTGAAGGTCTAGTAAGGGTAAAAGCAGGGTTATATTGAAACCCTGAAGCCATTTTAAAGATAAGCCAGCATAATAAAACATTATCACGTGGAAAGGTCAGCTAATTGATGGAAATGTATGTCCTTCCCACAATCTTCCCTGAACATATCTCTTTAAAACATCAGCTTCCTGGGGGCCTGGGTAGCTCATTCAGTTGTTTTCTGATCTCATGGTTCTTGAGATTGGGCCCCTCAGTGCTATCAGTGTGAAGCCTGCTTCAGATTCTCTCTTCCTCCATCTCTGCCTCTCCCCCTCTCTTAGGCTCTCTCTCTCTCTCAAAAAAAAAAAAATAAATAAATAAATAAAGTTATAAAAAAAAAAAAAAACAAGCCATCACCTTCCTTCCCACTTTATCTCTTTTCCCATGCCTGCCTCTTGTTTGTCAGTTTCTGACGCAGACTGTTAAATTATTACTCCCCACTCGGTTAATGTTCTCCTCTCTGCAGCCTTTATCACAGAAGTTGCCAAGGTGGTTTTCTGGAGAAGGGACTTGCACATGCCTCTGATACTGTTTGGTTGTTTATATTAGAAATTTTTGTCTGTCTTTCAGTTTTTAGAGCAAATTTTGGTCTATGTATAAAGTTTCTATGGGTGCATGGGTGGCTCAGTCAGTTGAGCATCCGACTTCGGCTCAGGTCATGATCTCAGGGTTTATGAGTTCCAGCCCCTCATTGGGCTCTGTGCTGACAGTTCAGAGCTTGGAGCCTGCTTCTGATTCTGTGTGTGCCTCTCTCTCTGCCCCTTCCCAGCTCGTGCTCTATTTCTTTCTCTCAAAAATAAACATTTTTAAAAAGTTTCTTTCCATGCTGGATCCTCAGACTTTGACTTATTTCTAGGCTCTAGTAAATATAGATCTACTTAAAAAAAAATAGTCAGGATCACTTTATCTTTCAAAGATGATGGGGAAGTTTGTGTGTGAGCCAGAAATATTTATATTTTACTATTTTTTGCTCAAAGGACTATGATATGTAGACAAGTTCAATAAATATACAGTATATAACATGTCGTTATGACAACTCTATCAAGTATTTTTCAAAATTGCAAAATTTCAGTTTGTCACATCTGTATAATAATCATTGATTTTATTGGAAAGGCTGAGATTTGACCAGAAACTCTTCATCTCCACCTCCTCATTCTTCCTTTGACTATATACTTATAACTATATTTTAAAATGATATATTCTTGTACAATCTTGTCATTTTGAATAGAAAGATACAATGGAATCAACCTGATGTTTAGAAATCTTACATCAAGTTTTAAGATTACCAGTCTCCATATCCAAAGTCATTACATATATTGTAGACCCAGGATAGCTTCTACTGTAGATACTGAGAAGACACCAAGTGAGAAAAATTTTAAGACAAAGTTACCACTCTCATGAAGAATATATTGTAGTGACATACAATATGTAACAAAAATAGTAAATAAGTAAGTTATATTGTATATTAAATGGTGATAAATATTCTATGAAAAAGAAAACATGTTAAGAGGGTAAGAATAGGGTGCAGACTGCAATGTTGAATAGGATGTTCAGTAGATTTCACTAATAAGGTGCCACTTGAGCAAAGAACTGAAGTCAGACACCCAAAATTAAATGCATACTAACTCTAAAACATACCTTGTATTGTGTTAATTCTAATTCATTGATTTAACATTATTATCTTATTAAGCTTATTAAACATTCTAGTAGAAGTTAAGTGCAGAAAGATGGCAGGACCACATCCACACTTCCTCAGTTTTGACTGGCAAAAATGTCTCCAGCCATCACCAAATGTACTTTGAGCTGAAAAATTACTCTCAGTTGAGAACCACTGACCTTGACTTAAGAAGTCTCCTCAGACCTTTGATAACTGAGAAGGTAATACTGGCCTAATTTAGGGTGAAACCAGACTCATCTACTACCTAAAAAAGGATCTTGTCACATGTTTTAAAAGGTCTTAATGCATGTTTAGCTGGTCAAATATTTTACTATAGGCTCCTCTCCCACTCCTGGGAATTTTCAATTGCCATTTAGTTTGTCTAATAAACTCTTATTTTGCATTTCATTTGGGTTGTGATTGTTCTACAACTTTACAAATAGTAGCTCATTAATCTTTATAACAACTTTAGGAGATAAATATTATTATCCTAATTTTACAGATGAGGAAATTGAGGCACAGAAAAGTTAACTTTCCCAGGGGCTTGCAAATTATAGAGCAGAGTTTCAAACCTACACAGCCAGGCTTTGGTATCTTGCTCTTCATCACTATACTCTCAGCTGCCTAGATTAACATGTAATATACGGTAATACTTAGAACTAGCTTTTAAAAAATTAATGTTTATTTATTTTTGAGGGAGAGACAGAGTGCAAGTGGGGGAGGGGCAGAGAGAGAGGGAGAGACAGAATCTGAGGCAGACTCCAAGCTGTCAGCACAGAGCCTGATGTGGGGCTCGAATCCACAAACCGTGAGATCGTGACCTGAGCCGAAGTTGGACACTTAACTGACTGAGCCACCCAGGTGCCCCAGCACTAGCTTTTTAAAGGATCTGAGTTCTTCTGCTTTAATAGATTTAACAAATAATAAAAGAAAACAACATACCCAGTGAAATTTGAATTTGAGATAAACAATGAATTATTTATTTTTTAGTATAATAAAGTCCCATAGAATGTTTTGGACATACTTATGTTGAAAAATCATTTGCTGTTTATCTGAAATTCAAATTTAACTGAGCACCCTGTAATTTATCTGCTAAACCTTGCTTTAATTAAAATTGTTTATCGTTGTTTAACCCAGGTTTTTCAACACTAGTTTGAGCAAGGAAATTGTTGGCATACCTAATATCTTGGGGAAGTCCATGGGACTGTATTTTGATGACAGTGGGAACACTTTTCAGATAGAGAATGAATGGATTATTTTAAGTGCTTAATCCACCCTACAGTAATCTCTCCCATGAGAGGCGCTTAACAACCTATGTCACACGATTTTATACTTAATTATCTACTTCTATAACTTGTTGACATTTATTTAAAATGTATCAGCTCCTAAATGACAGGGACTGGGTATCATACTTGTTCCAACCCCTCACTGTGTACAATATTTATTATTAGCATGACATTTTATCTGAAAAATTATTTATTTCTAATTCATAATGTATATAGGAATCTGTTATGCCAAATTGTTAATCCAAAGATCCAGAGCAAACTAGGGCCATACTAATTTTAGAAGTATTGTATCTCACTTTTTCAGCCTGGCAACCCTTCATTTTTTTGCTGCTAGTTTTCTGTTTTCATTTGTCAGCATTATTTCTTTTTTCTTCACTCTAAAGAAATATAATAATGTGAGGATCAAGATTTAGTTTTCCATATTTGATGATGGCAACATTTGAATCACAATTCAACTCAGAACACTGTTTAATAAAGAATACTTCTTTATATTAATGGAAGTCACATCACTACACAGCAGTTGGTCATTTTATTGTTATTGTTCTTCAGTTTGGAAGAGGGAAGAAGGTGTCTTGCTTGTGCCAAATGTAATACTGATGGCACCAACAAAGGAAAGTCTCTTGAGATAGATGTATTTAGGGGAAAGCACTCAAATGAAATTGTGAAATATAATTTATTTGTTAAAGAATAAAAACTGATGACCTGATGGCAAGTGGAGGCATTTTTCCTCTGCTGAGTGAGTCAGTGGTGTTTCTTTTCTTTTTCTTAATTAATTTTTTAATGTTTATAATTTTTGAGAGAAAGAGAGACAGAGACAGAGACAAAGAGAAAGCAGGGGAGGGGCAGAGAGAGAGGGAGACACAGAATCTGAAGCAGGCTCCAGGCTCTGAGCTATCAGCACAGAGCCCGATGTGGGGCTTGAACTCACAGACCTCGAGATCATGACCTGAGCTGAAATCAGCCATTTAACTGACTGAGCCACCTAGGCACCCCAGTGGTGTTCATTTTCTTATCCTGTATTACAATCCTCAGTCCAGAGGAAAGAGGAAACACTGAACTCCATGGGAAAGTGGGAAAATAAGCACTATGTTCACATAGAAAGTCTCTTGAAACCTTGACTTTATTTTTTAGGGGGACTTTTTCATTCTGAGAATTTACTGTGAGTTTTTATTTTTTTCTACAAATAAAGTTCTTGTCAACTTTTTACATCTATTCGTCTGGGCCCTAAGGAAGAAATTAAAGTTAAGAGCTGGTTCTGCAAATGGATTCCCAAGTGGTATTACAAAGTATGGCAAGTTTGACCAACAGGCTCAATAAAAGTGGTCTCCACTTTGCTTCAGTAAATGAAGAGGTTGCTTATGACCTCAGCTAGGTAGCAGTTTTCCTTTCTTTATCTTTTAGTTTATACTATTGCATAATGTGTGTTTATAAAGGTTTAAATATATAAAATTTGAACACAAGCCTTTTAAAGTGCTCAGTCAAAACATTTTCTCCCTGGATTACAAAGAGATGCTCTTATTTAACTGACAATCTATGGTTCTAGTACTTGTCCATATGAAATTTCATTGCCAGTTAGGATTTCTCAAGGCTACTGAATAAATTTCTACATAACAGTGCATGTATTCAAACTGAGCAAAATGGTGATGTCATACAGATGTGAAAACCTATTACAAGATTGAAATATATTTCCAATGCATTTATTACACATTTTTGTAATATATGATTTAAATGGGAAAAAACCATGACAAATTGTTTGACACTTTTCACTAATATACAGCAAAACATAATACACTTTGACCAGCTTTTGGCCATTACGGTCCTTAGCATGCAATGTGACCTTGGTCTGAAAAAGCATGTTTGGTTAGCACAGAAACTTAATCATAAGAAGTCATAAGTAGAATCCTTCTTCTTTACTACCCTTTTCTAGGACTAGGAACTTTATTGCTTGTGGGACAGGTAGGATATGAACAATGGGCCAAATAGAGTCCAGGGCTATCTCATCTGTGTGAAAACTACTGCTGAAAATCAATGTGACCCCTGCTACACTGTCATCCCAATTCCCACCTTCTGTGTCCTATTTGTCTTTTGGTAGAAGCTTAGATCTGTGTGCTGTCTCTATGTGTTTCTCTTGGGCCAGATTAACAAAATGAATCATTGCCTGCATACCTCTTATATTTCTATTCATTTTCCTGATGTTGACCAGGTCTGATGAAACATGATTCTTTTTGCATTTGATCCTCACTGCAGCAAGCAACACCTAATTCAACTGTGTCCATCTCTTTAAAGGAGAATAATGCTATTTTGAAACTTCAATCTACTCTACAGCAACATTACAAACCATAGACCATGCAACCTGTCTTCATAGTCAATAGTAATTTTCCTTTCAGCCAATTTAATAGCATATCTTTCATCTCCAAATATAAGACTTCTGGCCATTTTAATGTAATTATAATTTTGTTTCATGCATACTGAATATATTGCTTTCTTTTTTGAGTGTCTTGTTTGTAGAATATCCCTCAGATACTCACCAGTGAGGTTCCATGTGCATAGAGTGATACATAACAAGGAATCCATTAATTTTAATAACTCTTCCCCTGATACAAAATATTTATTCAGAGGAAACATATTATCTCTGAATCAGTAGGATGTCAATGTTCTAACCGTGTAGCAGTTCATTTTGTAAAAATAGATCTTCCAGGCTACATAAATTCATACTTTAAGATTTTTAGACATCAATACAAAGGTATAGAAACTCACCAGTTATTATCAATAAATCATTATGAAGTTATTCTATCCACTTAATGCAATCACATGCAGAAGACAAAATGCTACCTAAACACAGACTTTAAGCAATACAAATAAAACATAATATTCCTTGGTTAGGTGTTGAGAAATGTACTTTAGAAGCATTAGAGCTGCTGCCAAAGATATTTCAGAATTGTTTTTTAATGACATATTTCAAATATTCAAACTTTGTAGTTGAAATAGATCACAGAATTTGTGATAATGTGCTAACTCCTTCTGGAATACTTCACCTCTAGCAAAACTTCCACTGGCAAGGAGGGAAGTGGGAAAGGAAAGAAGGAAGGAAGGAAGGAAGGAAGGAAGGAAGGAAGGAAGGGAGGGAGGAAGGGAGGAAGAAAGGAAGGAAGGAAAAGGGTCAGGGTTAATTTTACATCAGGGCAGTTGTACAAAACACATAAATCATGCATTTATAATAAAAATGTTATTTTTTAAGTTTTATGAAAAAACCTGAATATGCTCATTATACCTTCTTGTATTAGAAGAAAATGAACAGGTTAGTTTATACATTTTATTGAATTATTTACAACCAATAAAATGATTTTTATAACATTTTGGATTCAAATAATATGACTGTTAATTCTATAAAATAATTGCTTAGCACTTTTTATCCCTGTAGACTTTAGAAAATTACAAGTTGTTGGGGCGCCTGGGTGGCGCAGTCGGTTAAGCGTCCGACTTCAGCCAGGTCACAATCTCGCGGACCGGGAGTTCGAGCCCCGCGTCAGGCTCTGGGCTGATGGCCCAGAGCCTGGAGCCTGTTTCCGATTCTGTGTCTCCCTCTCTCTCTGCCCCTCCCCCGTTCATGCTCTGTCTCTCTCTGTCCCAAAAATAAATAAACATTGAAAAAAAAATTAAAAAAAAAAAGAAAATTACAAGTTGTAAAAAAATTGTAAAGGTGATCTCTAATAAAAACATCTTATTCAGAGATAATGCTGTCCCATTAAAAATTTCCAGAAGTGGGGCACATGAGTGGCTCAGTCAGTTAAGCCTTGGACTCTTGATTTTGGTTCAGGTCATGATCCCACAGTTCCTAAGTTCGAGCCTGGCATCAAGCTCCACACAATCAGCAAACCATGATGACTATGAAATCTGTGTGGTTCAAGCTCTGCACACTACATGTATAGGCTTCTTGCAATTGAAAAATGAGATTTAACTGTATAATAAATCTATATTCCTGTCCCTACTGGAACCAGAACCAAAACATCTCATTAAACAACAATTCTATTGGTGTCTCTTTACCTGAAGCTAAGAGAGAATCTTGATTAAGTAAGGATAATGTGGGAGAAGATAATATAAAAATAAGGAGAAAAGATATAATTTGTGTTTTCACACCACAACTGATATTTTTTCATAAGCAATATTCTTCAAAATAAAAGGTAACACTGGAAATAATCCAAAAGCATGTCAACTAGTGAATAATTAAACAAAAATCAATATATCCATGTAATGGAATACTTTCCAGCAGTAAAAAGGAAGAAACCACTGATACATGCTACTACATGAATGATAAAACATAATGATAAAAGAAGCCAGACAAAATGACTACATATTATATAATTCTATTTGGAAAATATCCAGAAGAGGCAATCCTATAGAGGCAGAAAGTAGATTAGTTGTTGCCAGGGGATGGGGATGGGAAAGTATATTAACTGTAAATGGGCACGAGGGATATTTTGGGGGTGATCAAGATGTTCTAAATAGATTTGTGATGATGGTCCCACAACTCTGTAAATTTACTAAAAATCTTTGAAGTGTGCACTTAAAATAGGTGAATTTTATTGTATGGAAATTAAACTTCAGTACGGCTATTAAAGAATGGAGATAATAGACTTGAAAATGAAAAAAAAAAAGCAGTGTATGCATTACAAGAAGGATCTGATTATTTAATTTATAGGCATTCATAAACATATCATAATTTTTCTCCAAGTCTCATGCCTCTTTGGCAGTAAATGTTGCTTCATTTGCACTGATTATTTACTGAAACATTTATTTTGAGAAACTACAGGCAGCTGGTTTCTCAATACATCTGACTTCCTATTATGAGTTTGCCATCATTTAGTTTTAGAAAGAAAATCTTTATAAGATGCTATTAGAAGTAAAGGAAACAGAACATTTTTAACTGTTATTTCATGAACCTTCCGATAATAATTTTGGGGTTTTTGTTTGTTTGTTTGTCTTTGTTTTTGTTTTTGTTTTGCAGAAGAGGTACCATTTCAAATTCCAATGATCAAGTCACCCTTGGACAAGATCCAGTTGACTCCTGGGCAGACATTACCTCCTGGATTCCCTGGACAATTCATTTTTGCTGATAGTTTGTCCTCTGTGGAGACTCTGTTGACCAACATTCAGGTCAACAATATTTCTATAAACAAAATAAATGTAATACAAGACATTAGCATCTACATAAATTATTTCATATTTGAGAAACTAAAACAGATAAGATGAACTGCATGTCATTTTCTGTACTTTGACAGGGCCTACTGAAAGTGGCTTTGGATAATGCTCACATCCAGGAGAAGCAGATTCAACAAGAAAAAAAGGAACTGCGAATGGAGCTCTATAGAGAGAGAGAAATTAGAGAAAACCTTGAAAGACAACTAGCAGTTGAACTTCAAAGCAGAAGTAAGTTTAACAAGTTCAATTACAGAATAAATATTTTGTTGCAGATATTTTCTTTTTTTTAAATTTTTTAAATATTTATTTATTTTTGAGAGACAGAGAGAGATAGCATGAGCAGGGGAGGGGCAGAGAGAGAGGGAGACATAGAACATGAAGCAGGCTCCAGGTTCTGAGCTGTCAGCACAGAGCCCGACACGGGGCTCGAACCCACCAGCCCTGAGATCATGACCTAAGCCTAACCTAAGCCGCAGCTGGATGTTTAACCAACTGAGCCACCCAGGCGCCCCTTGTTGTAGATATTTTCAATAATAGTATAAACATTCTCAGGGATAGCTTAGAACTACTGAAAAATAACAAGCTAAGAATCAAATACTGTGTGTAATCCACAAGGTAAGATATTTATACTATTTCTCTTTATTATAAAAGATAATGAATTAGATCGACTTCAGGCTAGCTGATTTGGAAAACATGAATATTCTTAGTTTTATCGTAATTTCATAAAATACCCTGCATATAGATAATCAAATAAATTCTTATAGATGGAATGCTTACTCTTTGCCAAGGACAGTGCTAGATTCTGGGGATTTCAGATAAATAAAACTCAGCCCCTGTCCTTGAGAGATGTACATTTTAGAGGGCTAGTACAACCAACCATTAATTTCAAGGCAAAATGCAAGAGCAAGGATGCACAGTATATATGGTTATATAGAGAGGGGGTAATTAGTTCAGCTTGGTGGGGGAGTTAATGGTTAAGGAAGGCTTCCTGACACTGACACTTGAAGCTGAGTCTTGAAGATCAGTAGGATAAGAAAGGGCATGAGAGTGCCTGAGTAATTTGGAGTCTTTAGACAGAGGTATCAGTGAGCATAGGCATGAAGGCAAGAAGTCTCATACAAGGGCAATTATAAACAGTTTGTTATTACTGTGGCTCTGCATTTTATGAAGTGAATGATGGGAGATGATGGAGAAAGATGAGGGTAAAAGCTAGGGCACCTGCGTGGCTCAGTCTGTTAAGTGTCTGATTCTTGATTTTGGCTCAGGTCATGATCTCAGGGTTCGTGGGATCATCCCTACATTGGGTTCTGCACTGACAGTGCAGAGCCTGCTTGAGAGAATCTCTCGTCTCTCTCTCTGCTCCTCCCCTACTCATATGTGTGTGCATTCTCTCTCTCTCTGTCTCTCTCTCTGTCTCTCTCTCTCTCTCAAAATAAATAAATAAACTTAAAAAAATATGAGTGTAGAAGCTAAATTGTGAAGGACATTTTTTAACCATGCAAAAGATTAACTTGGATTTTGTCCTATAGGTGATGGGAAATAGACAAAGATAAGCAAGGGGATGATTTGGTCTGTGTTCAATTAGACCACTTTGGTGTTGGGAATATATTAGAGGGGGCTTGAAGTAAAACTAGAAACAAGGAAAGTATGTAAAAGGAGTTTGCTCTCATCCAGGCAATGATGATGAGGACTGAACTAGGGTAGCATAAGTACGGATGGAGACAAAAGGGAGAGAATGGAGAAATAATGTTCACAAATAGAATTAACTTTTCAACTGTGGGTATCCATTAAATTATACACAGATATGGATAAAGAGACTAGTTTATTCCAAAACCAGAGAAAATTTAAAACTTCAACTCAGCCAATAATCTCCACCTTTTCCTTACATTTACCATAAAATACTAAACAGCAGCAAAAGTGATGATTGTGAATTTCATTCAGTTTCTTCTGTTCTCTACTTACTCTTCTATGGAAGAGTCACAAAGTAATAATTAAATAAAATAGTTAAAGAATGGGAAGGAAAGTCAATGAAAGGGAGAGAAAATCCACATGTAGATAATGCCTCCCTGAACAAGGAAGAATAATTCCAGTTGAATGAAATCCACTTACTTTACACTATACCAAGGTAGTATATTATACTCCAAAAATTTTGCAAGTAATTAAAAACTTACTGTATATTTTACTTAAGGCCTAGGAATAATTATTATTCCAGTTCAACATATAAAGTCAGTCACTGCATTTAAAAAGAATTAAACCTCTTGGGGTGCCTGGATTGTTCAGTTAATTAAGCACCTGACTCTTGATTTGGGCTCAGGTCATGATCTCATGGTCATGATATCGAACCCCACATGGGACTCCATGCTGAGCATGGAGCCTGCTTAAGATTCTCTCTCTCTCCCTCTCACTGCCCATCCCCTGCTCACGTGCTCACTCTCTCTCTCTCTCTCTCTCTCTCTGTGTGTCTCAAAAAAGAAAAAAAAATAACCTCTTTGAAAAATAAATAAAATATGAGGAAAAGAGGCTCAGTTAGAGGAGCAGGTGACACTTGATCTTAGAGTTGTAAGTTCAAGCCTCACATTGGGTGAGGAGTTTACATACATATATACAAATCTTAAAAACAGACGTAAACCTCTTATTATCTTGCCAAAGTCATTAAATACTATTTAGCAAAAGCCAACCTTTCTTTTTAAAGTTTAGAAAAAATCATTTATTTCTGGTATTTGGTATGCAAAATACATTATTATGATTAGCCATCATAAAAACCACATTTTTATTAGGATATTTATTTATACTAAAGAACCTAATAATTGCATCTTAGATATAATAACATTGTCAAATTGACTTATGTGTATCTACTACATAGAGTAAAATTGGCTTGCAACTTTTAGGTATGTGCTCATGACAATTTCTATTTACTAACTTCTCATAGACTCTTAAAAGTCTATCTTTATAATTACTATCATATCTATTGTCTTTTAAAAAGGCATAGGCATGGTAGATGTAATATTCAATATATTATCAAGCATATTCTTAAGTATTTGTATTTTATTAATGTAACATATTATGATATAATAATAATACCACTGCTACTATCATTACTGTCACTATTGCTGCTACTACTACTACTACTGGCTAATACTTATCAACTATCTGCTATGTTCTAGGCATTGTTTTTAACATTTTACATCTAGAACTAACATAATTATATGAAACTACTCTGTTATCCTCATTGATTTAGAAAAAAATATCTACTTCATCTCTATGAAACTCAGTATCCTCATCTATTACAATAGATGAGCTTTAAAATCACGTAAGTTCCTTTCTAGTTCCCTAAATATCTCATACCCAGGATAACTAACTTTTTATGACAAATGGTGAATGCTTGCTTTATCTCAAGTCATATGATTGAAAAGAAAGAGGGGGAGAAATTGATATTATGGTTAAAAATGACAACTGTCCAAGGATATAGAAAGAGTAACTACATAACTATATATATGTATGTATATGTGTATATTTGTAAAACAATTATATATAATAATTGTTTATAATAATTATATATAATAATTATATATATATATATAGTCCTTATTACTATCTTTTTTTCAATTAAAGAAAGTAATAAGACAGAGTTCCAGAAAAATGCTCATAGTAGGTTCTAAATAAATGATAGTCATTATCATTTATTGATATAATTTAAAATGTAATATGTGGTTGCTATGGAATTGTTGAGAGTGGCAGTCAAGAAAAAATTCTTGAGATATTTTATGGTGCAACTTAGTAAGTTTATTTAAGTTGCATGGGACAGGACAATGGGCAGAAATAACTGCACTTTTTGCTGTATTAAGCTGGTGATTATATGCTTAATGCTCAAAGGGAAGGGGTCATGCAGGGAGTATTACATCATAAATGTCTGTCAAATTTCTACTCATAAAACTGCTTTCGTAAGATTTCTCTGGTTATTATCATTCAGATCAATATGAACTGTCAGTGAGATTTACAGGCAGTCATGAGACTCTTTAAGAAGGTAGCACCCAGGGGTGCCTGGGTGGCTCAGTTGGTTAAGCCTTCGATTTTGGCTCAGGTCATGACTTCATGGTTCTGTGAGTTCGAGCCCTGTATCTGGCTCTGTGCTAACAGCCTGAAGCCTGGTTCAGATTTTGTGTCTCCTCCCCCTCTCTGTGCCTCTCCCATGCTCATGTTCTGTCTCTCAATAAATAAAAAAGTTAAAGAAATTTATTTTAAAAAATTTTTAAAAAAAGAATGTAGTATCTAGCACATATGTTAGCATTATTGAAACAATGCAGGCTATAGGTCAGCTTTCTGAGTTAAAGGTGAACATTTTTTTTTGCTTCTATCTCTCATTACTGTAACATTGTTTATACCATATGCAATTATAAATTTTAAGGGAATCAACATATAGCATATTTTTGAACCAATAATTTTACTGGAAGCTAACATTTGTGTTATCAAGGACATTAAGTTATATGTTAATTTGAACAAATCTAGATTGCTGGTTTGAATAATTGGTTGAATACTTTATATGAATTATTATAATTATAATAGTAAACTATTTTTATGTTCAGCCTCACTTAATAATCTTTCATCAAAAATAACAGAAACTATACATCCTCAGCATCATTGTTTCAAGTTTTCCAATTTTGTTTTTACTTCAGACTTATGAATTTTAGACTCACATAAACATAAATTTACCTGGGTAACTGATTCTTTTCAAGGTGCTGGAGGTCATTTATATGAACGACAATGAACTGTGAAATAAATACAATTGAAACTTAAATTAGTATCATAATTAGCTTAATAAAAATATTTAATTATATGTGAGCACTTTTAACATTTCTTAAATGTCATAAAAATTTTAATTTTGTGTAATGCTTCTTGAATGTTTTTCTATCACCACAATGTCAATATCTTAATTTTTAAAAACTGATTCAGAAAGACTGTGAAGGTTGGTATGCTTAGAACCCTGCTGTGAACCAATAATTGCAGGATCCCAATAATTCTATCTAAAAAATTATCAAATATTTAATACTATCATTTAATGCATGTAGTTAGTGAAAGTAGAAAATGATTTTCTACCGATAGTGCCACTGCCATATAAATGTATATGTATTATAAAGCATACACACTGGAAAAGTGAAAGCAAAAATAAGTAAATCACATGATTGAACACTCTGGTTGAGTCTAATGAGAATTGGAGTCCAAAGAAGCTAATCATATGCAGTAAATATCTCTCTCTGTATCTGTATCTATGGTTTATAATACATCAAAATTGGCAACGTATTTTATTTTATTCACCAAAGTTTTGCAAACGATTTAACTTTTCATGTTTTAGCTACCATGCAAAAGCGTCTGAAGAAGGAGAAAAAAGCCAAGAGAAAACTGCAGGAAGCCTTGGAATTTGAATCAAAACGCAGGGAACAAGTGGAACAAGCACTTAAGCAAGCCACTACTAGTGATGGTGACTTGAGGAGGTTGAAAGGTAATGTCTCATTTAAAAAAGATAGAGAGGAAGAAGGAAGGAAGGAAGGAAGTAAAGAAGGAAGAGAAAGAAAGAAAAGAAAAGAAAAAGGAAAGGAAAAGAAAAGAAAAAGGAAAAGAAAGGAAGGAAGGAGGGAGGGAAGGAGGGTGGGAGGAAGGAAGGAAGGAAGGAAGGAAGGAAGGAAGGGGCTTTGCTCAAGAATCATTAAAAAATCCATTTGAGGCTAAGTGCTTTGGGTTATTAATTAAATGTGTCAAAATAATCCCTACTCTGAGAGATACAAATAGTCTAGGAATAACAGGAAATCCTGCTGACTTTTGCAGTAGAAACACTAATATTGATAACATCCTTGCACATAAAATGTAAGTGTTTTACTCTTATGTGGATCCTGAGAAACTTAACAAAAGACCATGGGGGAGGGGAAGGAAAAAAAAGTTAGAAAGGGAGAAAGCCAAACCATAAGAGACTCTTAAAAACTGGAAATAAACTGAGGGTTGATGGGGGGGTGGGAGGGAGGGGAGGGTGGGTGATGGGCATTGAGGAGGGCACCTGTTGGTGCAAACCAATTTGACAATAAATTTCATATTAAAAAATGTAAGTGTTTTAGGTCCATTCATATTAAAATATGCTGATGTTTGGTGTACTCTATTTTAATGAATTATAGGATCTTGATTTCTTTAATGTAGATTGCATCAGTGTTGAGGGTTTAAGGAGGACCTGGTTGAAAAAGAATGCTCTAAGTACATCCTGGAAATTCTGTGAGAAGAGAAGCTTCTGTCATGAAATCTCTTAATTCCAAATTTTTTATTACATTTTCAATTATTAAATCCCACAACATCATTTCATCTCATAGAATATTCAGGTTCTTCTTTAATAGATCATTGACAGCTTGTATGTTTAACTGATATGTTAAATACATAGATGTATATTAACTGATAAATGTGTGTAACAAGTATAAGCCTAAGAATTTTATACATACATGTATACATGCTCTATTCACATGTATAACACACACACAAAACTAAAAGAGTGCTTCAGGGTCCTATACTAAAAATGAATAAAGAATTTTGTACAAACGTCAGTCATATTCTTTCTTTAGAAAAGTTCAATTCCCTTTTTACTGTGACTGTCTTGGATCATGTGCTCACAATCAGTACAAATATAGTGCTAGATTATTTTAGCTCATGCTAACCATGTCTCATTGAGACACAGTAAAGAAAGAGTAAATAATATCTCACACAATGAGGCATCTTAGTGGGAGCCAGCATCCTTGCTTATCAAAGATTTTAAAAGGAACATTTCTTGAATAACAATGGAATATATGTTCTGTGTACTCATTATTATTATTTGAGGCCCTGAACTTGTCATTCTGAAATGGTTTGACATTTTTTTTACATATTTAAGATCCACCCATAAGTAAACTCCATTTAGGTTTAGCTTTTCTATAAAGCTGTATAGTATAAAGTAAAAGTATAAAGGAAAAACAGCTGTTTCTACAGCATGATGGGTACCTTGTATTCAAATCATTTTCTTCTCACATTAATCTTTGATGGCATTGGGTGATATGCTGGCATCTGTTATCACATTACACAAGGGTGTCCAGGAAAATGTATATATACACAAATGCTTCATGGATATGGATAACTTTTAGATAATCACATCTCATATTTAAAATTAAAAATAAAAACCTAACTCTTATTTCTTTCTTGAATTTTTTCAAAAACAATTCATGTGTCCCTTTGCCCTTATAGCCAGTACTGAATAAAGACCACAAACCACAATTTGTGTTTTGGTGTTCAGTACACTTAACATAGAAATAATCTTATTATCTACAGCATTTCACAAATGAAAAATATACCATAAGGAAGGGGCACTTCCACTTATGCAATCTTATTCCACAGCCATGGCATGTTACTTGATAGTCTGAGGGGATTTTTATGGACAGATTATTTTCATGAGAATTATCTCTAGAGAATGAAATAAAAAAGTATTTACTCTATATTTTAAAATATATGCCAAATTGTAGAATTCTGCTACAGTTTATAATCCTCCCTTTTACCACTACAAAGAAATAGACATACAAAAACAAAAACAAAAATGCGTTCCAAGGTCTTGTGTTATCTATAGGACCAAAGTACTAGTTTCACTTTAAATGGAATCAGAAAAAATAGAATTGTGCCTTAATCTTAAATGTCACTTCTTTCAGATACTGGAATTCCAGATATTGAAATAGAAAAAAATGGGACTTCTCATGATAGTACCTCTATTCAAGGTACAGTAAACAGCATACTTCTCTCTATTACTGCCTGATATAAAGTGGGCATGAGTTCCTATATTGATATTCTTTATATAAGTAAAAGAAATAAGTTTAATTCTTACTTTATGGCAGAAGCAGAAGTATTCATGTGTTTTTTGAGATTATATATAGGGACTAATAATTTTACATATACAATGTGAGCAAATTTCTTGTATGTTTAGCTGTTAAAAGGGTGTATATTTATGTGTTAGGCATATTCTAAAAATGCATAAATGTGAATATAATTTACCTTTCTGAAGTGTACAATAGTATAAAAATATCACTACTGTTTGTAAAAAACACAGGTAGAAAAATAATAAACTATCAATATTTTTAAAGTATTCTAGACAACATTTTTTATCAATCTTTAAATTCTGATGCTAAATTTAGATAACTAGAAACTGTCTAAATATGGAAATAAGACTACAACTTGTTACTCATGATTTTCAGGATTCCAATAAATGCTTAGATCCTTTAAAAATTTTTAAATACTTAGTAGTAAGAAAATATATAAAACAAGTCAATATAGATTTTCACTGGAGTGCAAAATTATCTAAAAATAAAAACCGAATTTAACCGCTGGAGTTTTTCCAGTATGATTCTAATGGAGTTTTCTAGCCCTTTGGATGTAGATTCCATTTACTTTCATGTTTAATGTGAAGAAATTTCTCACTCAAATAAAAAAGAAAAGGCATCTCCATGAGAAAATTATTTCTTAACTTCAGAAAGGAAGACAACCATGGATATGTTGCTTGCTAGAGGTTTGACTAATCACTGCCTTTTCACTGTGTAACGAATAGATCTACAAGAAGGCAACAAACTGGATGTGACTGACAAATCCATTTGAGGGTCACCATTTATCTGGCAGCTTCAGGAAATTTAGAAACCTTCATTCATGTAGAGTTGCCCATCATTTTTACAAAATAAAGAATGTCAGAGCTCATGGATCTTCTGGTAATCCCTGATTCTGCTGCAGTTGGGTAGACCTAATAAATACCTTAAGTTTGCTAATTGTGAAAGCATGAATGTTTATTTCATTCAGTGAAACTTTTGCTGTTTCTTATCCCTCTTTTGTTTGCCTGCTTTCTTCCTTTAACTTAAAGGCTGTGTCTATGTGACCAAAGGCAATTTCGATGGGACTCAGTGTTTGTCCAATTTGCCACAGTTAAATTTATGAAGAAAACCCCACTAGTTGTAAGCTACCATTAGCTGAGGTTGCTCCCACATATCAGGGCCAAGGTAGGGTTTAATAAGCCTGAAGCATCTGATGCCTTCTTAATCAGTATAAACCCAGTCTTTAGGGAACATTGAGCTTGATTGTGCCCCCCCTCTTTGAGTGGCATCTAAGGTCAGTTTTGGAACTGGAGGGGGTAAACCAAACATACCATCAGAGGGTTCTATCTTTATTATCTTTTAATCCTATATTTTCAATTAATTGCTGTTTGTTTAATGTATATAATGCCTTTAATTTGCAACAGTAACATCTTTCCCAACTCTGAATTAATACAAGCTTTTGAACTATCCTAAAGTTATTTCATTTCCATGCAACAAAAAACAGATATCTTACTCATGGGAGGTCAATTGGATAATATAAATCAAAAGCCTTCCATTTGGCTCATTTTTTTTTTACTTTAACCAAGTTTGCAAAGGATGGCATTTGCATATTAATTTGTGATTGGGGATAGAACATTTAATATTTATTTTCATTGAGCATACTTTTAAAAGTTCTACTTTTTGCTGGATAAACATGAGTAAATTAGTGTACCTTTAAAAGGGTTAAAGATAGAATTTATTTTAAAGCAATGGAATTAACTTTTATTATATTTTTCTAATTACAGATCAAATTGTCTAATATTTTTGGTTAATATTGTCAATATATGGCAAAGGAAGGTGTGTTAGAAATCACTTATTGAATGTCAACCATTTAGGTTATATTATATAATATTCTTGATAAATGTGATAAAAATGGAAAAGTACACATTCTTATCTCAGCATAGCATTTAAGCACTGTAAATGATAAAGTTCCCATCATCAATTTATGGAAAACTAGAGTGAATGCTTCATGTTAATATGACGGTAGAATCACGATTTAATATCTAAAATAAGTTTATTTTTGAGCAAAAAAAAAATATTAGCCAGGGGAATAGATGCCTGAAAATATTATTAGACCTATCTTAAGGTGCAGTTCACAAAATCAGTCAATTCAAACAATTACCTGTAAATCCTGATAATATTAGTTATTATTTAAAATGCTCAGAATTCAAAAATTACTTTTATATGTATATATGAACTTCAGAAAATGTGTAACACCTGGAAAACAGAAAATACAAACTTAGCCATTATTTTTTCATTCTTGCTAATAGTTTTGCTCTTGTGTGTCATAGTTTTTATCTTTTGTGACTTACTTTGATACTGACTTCATCTTTCCATTTCTCTCAATTACCCATTTTTTACCTTGGAAGATTATTTCCTAATATTGCTTATGAGGGTCAATTCATGCATGCCAATCAAATTCCATTTACAAAACTCATCTTTATCACAGCAAAGAATACCAACATCAGTGAAGTCTTTTCTCTTTCTATTGTCAATAGCTCTGCTGGATAGAAATATATCAATCACCTAGTGCTCTCACTTGAAATTAAATTAGTTCCAAAGGGATAGATCCTCAAGAGAGTTTAAAGAGGAGTTGGAAGAATGTTAGTTGGTCATCTTTAAAAGTAATACAGTCTTATACAGTTTTATGATAATTTTCACATAAAATTTAGTACAAAGATACTTTACAGTAAGTTTCTTATATGTATTCTAAATCTCTTTAGCTTAGTTATTTCATGTCTTTTATGCCTTGAATGTTGGTTGACAGACAAGGTATCTATGCATAAACCACCTTCTGATATAAGGATTTCTGTATACCTTATTTTAGCAGTCTATTACAGCAGCTTCTTCTGAATATTTTAAGGTGATCAAACAATGAATACATACTCATTCTGATGGCTCTGTCCACTATTGCTGGAGGTGAAGGATTCGGTGGAACATATAAACTAACATTCTCCCACCCAGATTCCCATAACTCAGTTGAGGGCTTATAACAGTACATTAACCATCTTATCAACCAATCTCTGTTTCACATAAAATAAACATACGGGTATCATTAAATGCACCTTCAGATCAATGATTTTTGCAAATGACATTCAAGTACCGTTTGTGTAGTGCATTTTTGCTGATAAAAACAAAATAGCACAACTACAAATGCACTGATAAAAACTAAGACTGAACAGCAGTACCATTAACTAACAAAGTAATATTTTCTCTTTCCTGTGTTGTGCCATTTAGTTATTAACCTATTGGAAATCTAGTTATATAATCATTTTACTCCCTAGTCAAACTTCATAGTTTTTTCAAGCTTAGCACTGACAAGTGATTTCATTACATTTGATTACCCGCACCCAGATTGACTTAACTTCACTTGGAGACCTAAAAGCCCTCTCAGTTTCTCAGATTCCATATTTGCACATTATAGCAACAGCTCCTTTAATTAATTAGCATGAACAGCAGTAATATGAACTGCTGAACAAAAAATAACAGCATTTTATGATCACAGGGAGACTTCCCCTTTTTCATGTTTATACCTTAGTTAACTTTTGTATGACTGTATTTCATTGTTAGGGGCTACTGGTGCAGTTGACAGTGCATGTTTCTTGAATTTTTGAGAATTGACACCATCATCTTAATAATAACAGATAAAGCAAATCCAGGATATGAAGCTCTTAAGTTTTAGAAAAAAAACATAACAGACTTCATGAACTGACTTTCTAGTAATAAAAGAAAATCATAAAAAAAAAGTTTAAGGGAGATAGCATCGTAAAGTGCAAGAGCACAGTGACACATTACTTCTGTCTCTGTCATTGTATTTGTTTCGGGGAAAGAAAACAAACTAGCAACTGCTTTTCCAAGAGGAATATTAATCTCTGTGAATAATTTTTACATTTGCTTTTTTCTTGCCTACATGTTTGACACACCAGAAGTAGATATTACGTGCAACCTACATGTAAAAAGTAAACCCAAATTTGATGCAAAAAATAAATGTACTAAAAATTTTTCCCTGCTGAACCATTTTTGTTCAAAAAATGTGAAAGCTTAGTCAGAGAATATACACTAACCATTGTAAAATACAAAATGCATGATCTCATCCATACAGCTCTTGGTGAAGATGCCGCTGAAGAATTAAAAGCAAGGTAACTGAAGTGTCATTTGACTCTAAAAGCAGCAGACACAATTTTAACACTTCTTTGCTAAAAATACCCTTATTATATCTTACAGTGTAATTTAATATATATTCATAATGTAAAAATTTGAATATATACTTATACTATGAAATACATATGAATATGTATATTCTCATCTACTCTCTCAAAATCCATTTGAGCAATGTCTGGCCTTCCTTGACCTTTGAAACTTCCTTATATTCTCTCTTTCCTGCTCATTTGGTAACCTAGAATAACATTTCTCCAATGAGCTTAAGGTAGAATGCCAATATTTACTGAAAACAATTACACTTGGGCTAAGATTGTCATTTCAGAATTTTGTATAATAGCATAGAAAGTGATGATAGGAGCAAGTAAGGAGACTGGAAAAGATAAATCAAATATATTACTTGCCATGTATATGATATGACAAGAAAAACTAAAGGGAGAGAAGGTAGAATTTCTCTATAGGCTTTTCTACTAACTCCCACCATATTGTGCTCTACATCTTTCTCTTGGGGTTCCATAGACTACTTCCTGCCCTATCCTCATCAATCATTAATTGTCCTCCCCTTTTATGTCTTGTACTATGTTGTAAGGTATACATAGGCACTTTAATATTCCCATTTTAAAGTGGAAATGTTCTTTTGTAAAGTGTCTAGAGTGTCAGAGATTCGAAAGATTGTGGTGAGTGGGTCTTCTTTCCTCTTAAATGCTTCATTTGAGAGTAAGAGCTTTTTTACTACTCAGAGAAACATTACTACAACTGCCAATATAGAGTGAAAAAAAATTAGCACACACCCCACAGAGAAGGTTTGAGTAACTTTCTCTAAAGCAGCAGCAAGTATTTATTTCTCTCTCATTTCCTTCATCCTTCACCGGATTTTTTATCTTGATTAGTAGTACATCCCAGTCCATATTATACGTTTTTCTATGAAATACCTGTCAGATAACACACATTATCCTTTTAGTTCTTTCTTAGGAGGATGTAAAGACCTTACATGACTTGATAATTTAGGGCTTGGATGTCAAGGGATGGCTTGCACCACCTACTATTGCATTGTTATCAGAATATTTGCAATGACTGAATGGATGCCACACTAATGATGATGATAACAAAATCTCATCTACAGATCTAAGACTTAAAATTCCAGTTAATCTCACACAATACATGAAATTGTAGTTGTAGTGATAACAAGATAGTGGGAATTGCAAGGTAAAAAAGGTTGCTCTGCTACTCAGCATTTTGGAAGTCTATAGAACTAATTCATCAATCAGCAGGTCTTTCTGCCTATAATCTAGGAAGGGTTAACTCAATTCTGATAACTACCTAACTAGTTTATGCTCCATCCTCTGTACTTATGCAATACATTTTTAAGCATAAAATTCAATCCATCTGGGGGGGGCAGGGTGGTCCTGGGTGGCTCAGTCGGTTAAGTGGCTGACTCTTGATTTCAGTTCAGGTCCTGATCTCATGGTTTCATTAGTTCGAGCCCTGCATGGTGTTCTGTGCTGACAGTGTGGAGCCTGCTTGGGATTCTCTGTCTTCCTCTCTCTCTCTGCCCCTCCCCCGCTTGTTCTCTCTCTCTCTCTCTCTCTCTCAAAAATAAATAAATAAGGTAAAAAAATTTCATTCCATCCCACCCCAAACCCAGATACACCTGTGGAAAATTCCAAGGGAAAACCTTTCTCTGAAAGGTGTGAAAACTTTCTCAGTTTCACATTTGTGTTTTAATTAAAAACATACATAGAATTTTCATACAAGCCTGTATTAATATGTCATTGTTGTCACACCACTTTTTTTAAAAGTAGAATAAAATGAAAAAAAAGCAGAATTATGTTGCAGCCACATAAATGTATGGTGGTTCTACGCCAACATGCTTATTTGATAACCCTAAAAATGGAATAGTGAAAAAAAAAGAAAGGTAAGATCTAGTATTTGTATAGCCTGGTGAACTTTGTGCCATTCTTTTCTTTTTTGGGGATCCAGTGGGGGAGGGCTTAATTTAAGAAAACAACTTATTAGGTGACTTAACTGAAACTTCCAGGGATAGATTCAGGTATGGCTGGATCCAGGAATTCAAATAATATATACATTCAAGATGTTTCCCTTCCCAGTTCCCTCGTCTCCCTTCCCTTTGAAAACTTTGGGTTTTATTTAGACTTGGCTAAGTTTATCTGTTCCATTGTTCAAAATGTGGCAAGCCTAGGCTTAGTAACAATTCCATCAGAAAGAGGATTTTGTCTTTGTGACATTTTTAACACACACATTCTCTACCAGGATTATCCTTGTGTGATAAATAATAAAGGTATGATTAACTCCATTTTATAAGTAGGGAAATAGCCTAGGAAAAGCTAATTAGCTTTCTATTGATAATGGGTTCTAAAACACAGCAATCTTAACTCTCTCACTCATTATTTTCATTATCAATTCAAATTGATATTATCACTTTCAGCCTATACTGTAAAAATCTCTCATAGTCAGCTAACTAGGATATATATCTTAACTGTAATATTATCCTATGCAAAACAATGCAGCAGGATCTAGATGGAAGAAGGCTTCTCTCATTTGTAGTTACTTAACCAAAATAGTCTAAAACCAACTATAATTAAATAATCACTTCTACCTTAAAACTGCAGAGATTGAGGTAGTACTTATAAAAATTACACAAATACCATATAGCTCCCTTTTCTATTTATAACTGTATAGGGAAGCTGAAGTAGAAATAGAAAATTTTCAATTTGTGGCAAAACTTACATCATCCTATCAGAACAAGACCCTAGCACATCCTCTATTATGTGACTTTAGGCCAGATTCTTTACCATGGGCCATTAGCATAAAGTTTTATTTGTTCACCATAGGGAACTGCTTTCTCATTTATAATAGCCATATAACAATCAACTTTTGAAATTAAAGTGACTTCAAAGAGAAACATTCTTTAGAATGTTATACAGACCTCCTTGGAGTCCCCTAATTTGATGACCCCCACAGTTTATAATTCACTTGTTTAATGTTTGAAAATTAACATTAGTAACATTCTGCATACTGAAACTGGAATCTACTTTACCTCAATAATGCAAATAGGTATTTGGACAACATTTTCACCAATTTCTCTTTTAAGAAAACAGCATTTTTAAAGCATTCCTTCACTATTTCCCTATTGCACCATAAATGTTTAAGTCTTCTTACTTTCTTTAAAAAAGTTACAAATGGGGGCTGCTGGGTGGCTCAGTCAGTTAAGCATCACACTCTTGACCTCAGCTCAGGTCATGATCTTGGCACAGGTCATGATCTCACAGTTGTAAGAATCGAGCCCCTCATCAGGCTCTGTGCTGACAGCACAGAGTATGCTTGGAATTCTGTGTACCTCCCCTGCTTTCTCTCTCTCTCTCTCTCTCTCTGTCTGTCTGTCTCTCTCTCAACAAATAAATTTTAAAAAATACAAATGGATATCATGTTGATCTCAGCATTGGTGAGTAACCATTTAAAATGAGTGAGGCAAAACCTGCAACTCAAATCTTACAATATCCTGCTAACTGTATATCAACCCTCTATGGGAAATGTTGGATGTGGTCATTTTTAATGTTGTTCAAGTAAACATTAATGTCTTCCCATTACTTTCATTTTCATTTTCCTCCATATTTTGAGTGCACATTTTAATTCCTTTGAAATGAGGGATTTCTAGTGTTTTTCTATTAGTTTAACATACAAAAGGAATACTTAAAAGTTATAAAAGAAGAACTTAATTGTACTCTTACTTTTCCTATTTTTAGAGAGAGAGAGCATGAGCAGGGGGAAGGGATAGAGGGAGAGAAAGAACCGATCTCCCAACTATGAGATCATGACCTGAGCTGAAATCAAGACTTGGGTGCTTAACCGACTGAGCCATCCAGGTGCCCCTTAATTGTACTTTTAAGTATTACATTAAAATATCTGCAATATGCATCCTAAACAAAACTCAAATAAATTTGACCTTTACAAAACATTTTTACCTTATTTACTTATGAAAGGTGGGTGATATAATTAATTTTAGATTTTTAGAGGAATGACATAGAAACATAAACAACTTACCACTTTTCATCATGGAATTATCTATAATAAGTAGTGAAAGAATCTGGAATTCCACAAGTGAAACAAGTGCTTAGAATGACTTAGTATGTTTCCTAACAATCAATGTTCCATAGATACTAGTTTTTATTTATTCTTTTTTTCTTTTTGTTTCTCTTCTCTGCAGGAAAGTAGAATTTAAGTACATCTAGATCTTAGTCTGGCTCAACAGTTGCAGGTCTGTGTACTGGACACATGTGATTTTATTGACATTTTATAACTGGTCTGTGGGAGACACAATGAAGTAGTAGGAAGAGCACTAGTCTAGTAGTCAGAATTATTTACTCTCTAACTCGGTTACTAACCTTGAAGAGTCATTCAACCTCTCTCTGCCTTAATTTTAGTAAAATATTAATTATATTTGCCTAATCATCCTCATCAGAAAGTTAGATCCATACTTGTCAGAAAGTATGACAAATACAAGATATCATTATTACTATGCCCTATAAAATATATATGAAGTTATTATTTGTGTTTCCATGTGTAGATTTTAGTAAGAGTGAAATATTCAGCATAAAGCTGATGTGTAAAACTTGCTTTAAAACATTCTCTTCAGTATATAGTTATGGCCAATATATTTTTATAATTTATCCTCATATTAGAATAACCATATATTGAACACCAAGTACTGTGCCTTATGTAGCAGGTGCTTAATAAAAAAAATGAATAAATGAGTTAATATTTGAATGAATGAAATAAATCACCTTTTAAGGTTGGTCTTACAAGGACTAGAAATTAAATAAAGGGGAAAAAGGTATATTAAAGAATTAATTTAAAAAACAAAGTTAAAAGTGAGCAAGAGAGGTTGAAATTCCACTGTGTGTAAGAAAAGACAGCCTATACTGATCTTTGTTTTGATTTAAGCATATATCAGAAATTTGGGGGGGGGGGCTAATAAAGCCAAGTGGTTACTATTTTCAAGAAACTTCCATTTTTTAAAATACCACATTATAAAATCAACACCAGATACTGCTAAAGATGACTCTAAAGCAATGCTTTCTCTAGACAAAAAGTAATAAAATGTTGTACTATTTTATTATCTTCCCATGTCTTACATTAGTGTACTTTCCCTACTTTCAGATTAGTAGCTCTGTATTTTTACTACTGTACTAATGACAAACTTGACCCTAAACTATTATCACTTATTTGATTTGGGAATGCCACATTCTGAACAAATTTCCACAATTTAAGTAGATCTCATACAATTAATTGAATATTTAATTTGGGTTGAACCTAAGACTGAAGTGGAACATTAACCAGCACAGTGTTTTATCTCTCTCTTATTCAGGTTTGGAAAACATGGCCTTTCAGATGTGACCTTATTTAGTGCCAAATAATATAGTGCCCATTAATTAAACAACTTAAATAAAACATGAAACTAAATACTTAGTTGGAGAAATCATTTATAAAACATTGCCATTAATTCATGAATAATGTAGCTACCCCAGGGGCACCTGGGTGGCTCAGTCGGTTAAGCAGCCAACTCTTGATCTTCGCTCATGTCATGATCTCACAGTTCATGAGATTGAGCCCTATGTCAGGCTCTGTGCTGACAACACAGAGCCTGTTTAGGATTCTGTCTCTCCCTCTCTGTCCCTGCCCCTCCCTCACTCATGCCCGTGTGCACTCTCTCTTTCTCAAAATAAATAAACTTAAAAAAAGAAAAAAATAAGGTAACTACCCCAAAAATAAATGTTTCATAGCCCAAAGTATGCCTATGATGAAGCCTATCAGTTCTTAAGAAAATCCCATGTTTTTTTTTAAGTTTTTATTTAAATTCCAGTTAGTTAATAATACACTGTATAATATTAGTTTCAGGTATACAATTTAGTGATTCAACAATTACATTCAACACCTGGTGCTCATCACAAGTTCACTCCTTAATCCCATTGTTTATATGAGTGACTAAGTGGTGAGGAAACACTTGGAAGAAAACATGAACCCTGGGTAAGAAAAATATTTTTTTCTCTAAACATAAATTCAATATTCAAAAACATAATAGACTCATTTCTTGGTTTTCATCTTTGCTTCCTGAAAATATAGGCTTCCAGTTATGGAATGAATGAGTCACAAGAATAAAAGGCACAGAAAAAAGAATACAGTCAATGATATTGTAATAGCCTTGTATGGTGACAGATGGTAGCTACACTTGTGGTGAGCATAGCACAATATATAAAGATGTTGAATCACTATGTTTTACACCTGAAGCTACTGTAACATTGTGTGCCAACTATACTCAAATAAAAAAATTAAATAAATACACAATGAGAAGTTACTTATAAATAACCATCTGTCAGGGAAGGAAATCTCATGAAATTGCAATTATTAGTAAAGATTTTGGCACAGAGAAAATGGTGTGGATCTATATTCACATTTTATATTATAAAGGGGGGAAAACCTTTCTAAATGCCTTGCTTATTAAGCTAGTAATTCATTTCACTGCAGGTTGTAAAGATGTAGCACATGCACAAGGGGCTCATAAGGATATTTTAGAGTTAGGAAATATAATTTATACTATTTTTATATTGTCAATATCACCTGTAGAGAATACGATTAAACTTTACACTACTGTAAATCTACAGTTTTGCTGACCTTTGTGTAATTTTGTTTTTAATAGAATGAAACTCACATGAATGAATATATGTTTAAGGGATAAGCCTAATAAAATAATAGATTTATTGCACAGAGATTTATTAAATTCTTGAACATATATAGCACAAAAAAATACTGTAAAGCCAGTTTGTGGTTTTCAGTGAAGTTCATTGAATAGATTTTAGGTTTTCTTTGTTGTAATGAAATTTTGACCAGGTCTTATTGTTTTTTCTGTGCAGCCTGAACACTGATGACGGAACTCCAACTGATCATAAGCACGAATAGAGTGCTGTAAAAGTTACCTGCTTATCTAGTGCTGTAATTCTTTAGAATTAATACTCAAATTCTTAAAATATGGAACCTTCAATTACTATTTGTTCATTACTGATAAATAGAACCTTGCACGTACAGGAAAAATGTGCTAGAGAACGGGCTTCACAAGTTTTTAAGGAATAATCATAATGATGATAGAACATGATACTTTACACTTCTATAATCCCTTTTTTCCATGGAGCTCATAGTGCTTCATAAACGTTATCACAGTAATCCACACAGCATCCTAGTGGGGTAAGTAGGTGCTAGAATTTTTAAGACAGAGAAAATGCTATTTCTAAATGGTGTGACAGAAATTTAAATGTAGACCCACTTAAGCTGTCATTACTATGAAATAGCTTTATATTTGCCTGACCTGGGATTTAATAGGAAGTATGTGAGGAGATAACGCACTTGTGCAAATGACCAATATTTGTTATCACTGCTTTGGAGCTCACTTTTCTAAAAAAAAAAAAAAAACAGAAACAAACAAACAAAAAGCACGTTACCTGTAGTGTTCTCCAAGGGAATATAGACAGATCTAGTTTGTAGATTTTACCATACCTAGTTCTTCCTTTGATCTGTTAATGTAAAGCAAGTCATTTAATCTCTACTAGCACATTCATTATTTGTAAAGAAGGCAATAATAAAAAATATAGCCAAGCTACTAAAAATACCCCTTTTATTCTTTTCTACTTTCCTCCTATCTCCAATCCTGCTTCCTCTTTATTAAGTAATCAACAACTAACCAGACTGAAAAATGTATAGACATAAGAAAGGAAAAAGGCAGACATGATGGATCGGTAACATCATTATTTTCCGTTGTTCACCTCCTGATCTAGATATGACCAGATGCCTAAGATGTTCCAGTAATTAGAACCAAATGGGTCATTTGTCTAAATTGTCCAGGAAATTCCCTCAAATATTTTTAACCATTTACTTAATGGAGACATGACTAAAGTCCTGTCATCATCATGGTGGCAATACCTGTCATCATTACGTTCATGCCTCTTAAGAATCTAATAAAGCAGTATTCCAATGTGTTAAGTGGCATCTAGTGATCAAAAATTTTTAATGTCTCATCCTATAATGCCCTCCTTACACCAAACAAAATATAATCTGTTATGTTATTTTTACAACTGCCTAGAATTAAATTCTGATGTGACAAAAGCACCACTTTTATGTAAAAGGCCAATTCTGTTTTTAATCCATTCTCCAATAATCAGTTCCCTGTGGAAGTACATGCAATTTCTGCTGTAATGACCACCTACTCTACACATTTTAAAATGTTACATTAATTAATATTAATGTGACATTTCAGTCATTCCATACTCCGAAAAAATTTCTTCTAAGACACAGGAATTTGGCTTCTTGTGCTCTTGATAGACTGTAGAAGGTCTACTTGTGTAGAGTAGGTGTGCTATTTTAACCTAATTCAGTGAAATAAGATCAGAAATAAGTCATGGACAGAGGCAAATAAAATTTTTAAAACTTGTTTTAATATCAAATATCTGAATTGAATAACAAAAAGGTATGACTAAAAATATAACATCCAGAAATGTCTCATTATTTGATAGTCAAACAGCATAAAAACAAACTAGTGTCTTTTTACAAATAGATATGTTTAATTCATTTTGATTGAACTATAAGAAATCCTCATATGTTTTGTTCTAGTCCTTTCCCACATATTTGCCTTTTTTGTAACACCTGATTTTAGCTTTTTCCTTTCATAAGTTTAAGATGTATGACACAGAAGGCCAATCTCACACTTTCTGAGTTTGTAACAACTTGGTGTGGCCTTTTAAACATAACTGATCAGCAGAAGCTCATATTCAGACTCTTGTGCCATGGTGCATGTCCATGTCAGGCAGTGCTGTACTAAGGGAAGGACTATATGGGCCAATTTTTTAATGGTCACGTTTGTGTATATCACATTCACCCTTTTACTTATCTGGTAAATCTTAATGGAATAAACTGTGTCAGCTCTTCCCAAATGTCATTGTGTATCACTCCTTATAAATTTCCAATCTCCATAACATTCCTCTAGAGAGGTTTTGTTGGTTGCTTTTCCTGATCTTTAATCTTATTTATATCTAGGGTGCATATTATAGCATTTCTTTTGGAAGCCAAGTACAAATCCTGTTAAAAACATGAGACATTTAATTACTAATTAGCTGTTTCCTGTTCCTAATGAAGTGAGCATGCTGGGTTTGGATTGAAATTCAGCTTTTGCTCTCCTCTATTTATGGTTCCAGATGTTTTCTTTTATCTAGGAGTTTACTTTGACAGCTACTACTAAATGATAAATCACTCATTATAGCTAAAATGTATTTTGAAATTGAAATTTGGCAAACTTTGAGATTGTTCCAAAGGTCAGTGTCAGTTAGCAGGTCAATTTTGGCTTTTTCCTGATGATCACTCAGTATTGGTATATGTAAAACAATAACAGAATCCGTGTCAGCATTATACAGCATGCCGCACAAGAATCTATTTTGATACTCTCCTCCAAATTAGGAGAAAAATTTTACTGCTATGAAATCTTAATTTATTGTATTCTGGGTAGAAAAACATTGATTCATATTAATACTGTCTTCTTCTTGTTAGCTTAGTTTTTCTTTGGATTTGAGCTGCTGTGGAAATAGTTCCTGATAGGCCTTGTAAACCAGCACTTTTAATGAAGGTTGTGGGCAGATATGTTTGTCTGTTTTTATAAAGGCAGTCATTAAACATAATAAAGAAAAGAGGTTTTTAAGAAACCATTTTTCTAAAGGGTAAATGGTGATTGCTTTTTACCATTTGTTACTGGGTTTATGGACCTTTTCTATAAAATATTATTTTGTTTTGCCATTGCTTTCATGTTTGTAATGTTCACAATTTATATTGCATGATTTAAGCTTTAGCTACAGTGTATAAAATTGAATCCTGATAAAATGACCGTTTTCCACTTGAGGCTGAAGAGCTTTCCTTTGACCTTTAAGCTGTGTGTACAGAAGATGAGGTAGAATGGAAAATTGAGCAGGTATCTGGTGAATTTTATCAAATATCTGTGCTCAGATGCCACAAAGCTATCTAAGCAATTCTCCAGGCTGACAGACTACTTAACAATTCCCCCAAATTCAACCTACTTTTCTTCTGGTCCTAGGATAAACAGGTGAATTCCACAGACTCTTTGGCAAAATATCTGGCTGCCGTTTAATGAAGTTTGACCCTCTAGATCATCTAACACAGACTTTTATTATTCTCTTACCTTATCATACCTTTATTTTTGGTTCTGAGGTATTATCCAGAAAATTCCAGCGACTCACCACAATACCTCTATAGAGAAAGAATAAATATTTTAAATATTTTATACACAAGGCATAAAAAGGGTATATTTTCCTCCTGGCAATGCTAAACTTTGACTAGACTGAATTAATATTTTAGACTAGAAATATCAGTCCAACAATGATAATGTACTCTCTTTTATGTGTGAAGTTGATACATTTGACTCACAAACACAGACTTTAGGTGTTTCTTAAGCATGGGTGATGGATTTGTACATCCATACTTTCTTTCCTGATTCTTCTTTTGTGACAAAAGGTGAATTGTTATGAGGTAGCTGGATAGAGACTCAGCCCATAAGCCATGGCTATGGAAGAGAGCAAGGTTACACAAAAAGAGGTAGAATTGCTGTTTGAAAATTGTTTCCAAGTATAATTTTTATCCACAGAAACAAATATGGATGGTATGGATTCTTATGATTGTCAACATTTAAGTAGATACTGGTTTGACCAAACACGTGGTTAAATTGATACTCATAATTAGTCTGCCTTCATGCAGTATACACAGTTTCAGGGTTAAGCTGAGGAGGGGAAGTTATAAATGTACAATGCTATCATTACCTTAGATGATAACCATACACTCCTTCTTCCTTGTTGTGGTAAACCATAGGGATCTCAAACATACCATTATGTACAAAAAGCAAAATTAATGTGGATTACTATAAACATCACGGTTTATGAAATTAGTCTTATCAGTCTTCAAGGTCTTCAGTGCTGTGGAAAGTGGAGACACTATAGCAAAAAACTTGAAAGATCTTTAAAAACTGACACTTTACCTATAGAAATGTTAAGAAATTTTAAATTTTACCGGTACTAAATCAAGTCTCTTACATCAGATTATTTGGATTCCTGAAAATAGAAGTTCAGTATTTTTAAGCACATATGAGAATTATTTCTCAGAAGAACTAACTTGTTTTTTTAAGGAGGTAGCTATTACTGTTTAGCAATGGCATAACAGTTTTATTCAGCATGAAAGGTCCTCGCTGGCTTTACATAAATGAAGATGCTTCTGATTCCAGTTTATCTCTGAAACTATTCAACATGGAGTTATTTCAATTGTGTTTATAGCAAAGCTTTGTTTACTGAAGCATTTATTCAATCTATATTACATTTTAAAAAATGAACATGTGTACAGTTTAAATGCAATGATGTAACTTTGTCCTTGCATTCAATTGATCAGTTTAAGAATATGAGCTAAGTACTAATGGGTAAAGTAACCTGACCATATTTGATGCTTTTCTATGCTCAATTCAGCTTGGCTTTTTGTATTTTAAGGGGAAAATGCAGTAGTGTGTTAGAGATTAGAAACATGTATGGTTCTATCATATATTAAGTTGCAGTACACCTTCTTTGTTAAAAATGTACTTGCTAACTTCAGTATAAATAAAAGCATTTTGACTTTGTCAATTGTCACTGAGTTTTTATTTTCAATTTTCCAACTGCAGTCATTGAAGTAGAGTCATAGTGCAAATCAAAATTCAGGAACTAGGTTGGTGTTTGCAAAGCTTCCTTTGGTTTGGTTCTTTCCAAACAAATATGAACATACATCTTATTTCAGTTCACTTGTTTAAACAGGCCAATATCCTTGTCCTCAGTTGTTCTATTGAGTCATATTAGATTGCCTTTTCCTGGCTGTGTGTGCTTAGTGAACCTTTTTTTAGGAGGAAAGGTTGTACTGGGAAGAAAAAAGGATGTAGTGAAGCAAAGACTGGAAAATCATTTCTGAATATCTATTATTTCTAAAAAGTTTCTTCTTGAGAACTACCTGCAGTGGAGAACAAAAAAAAAAAAAAAATGGAAAGGGCATCTAACTATTCTGTCCCAAAGAAATTTCTGTACATCCAAATATTCATTGTAGCCTAATGAAAAACCAAGGCCAGAATTTTTAAAAGCCTAATGAAGAAACAAACTGAAACCATGGCCCTGCCTTAGTTTATCTAAAATGTTTTCACTTTCTCTTCGGTTCATTTCCACTAAAATCCTTGAATCCATCCAAATTCCTGTTCAATAAGGAACCTCTCAGTTATTCCTACACATTACCATTCTGCTACTCATCTGGTCTTGTAAAAGTTGTGTTGTATTTCACAGTATTTCTAGCTGGCTCACCACAGACTTTAGGTCTTCTAGTTTGGAACCATATTGCTTACTTCCATATGTTTCCTCTCACCATCTTTGTTCATTGAAGTTTAAAGAGTACTGAGGAGACTTTAAGTTCTTTCTCTGCTCTAGAGGAGAAAGGCCACTAAGGGTTTTTTTTTGTTTTTTTTGTTTTTTGTTTTTTTTTTTTTTTTTTTTTTTTTGTTGGCTAAGCAGGCCTGCTCTGGTAGTACGACCTCCCCCTCACCATAACACGATAAGAAGGGTACCAAATAGTCAATCACATGATATGAAGTGTTGCATTATTTACAGCTTAATGTAATGATCATAGGAAGCCTGTGCCTTTTGCTGCCCAACTCCGAGGGGTGTAGGAGCCAAATCTGACTATAGTTTAACCCCATCTGGTAGCAGTTATCCACACTGGCTTGACATTGTTGGGTCAATTTGAATCTGAGTCTGGTGGACTGGTGGGATTTCTTGGGAAGTAGAAGCACCTATGAGAATCTACTGGTTATTTGAAGTTCAACTCATTGGCCTTTCTGGGGAGAATGGAATGGGATAGGAAAACACTGAGATTGAAGCCCACCCTGCACCTTCATGTTTCCTGGAATAGAATTGCTTTCCATTTCAATGCAAATGTTTGACTACCCTTCCACAACCTCCTCCTCACTACTACCTCCCTCATCAGCATAAGAACCTTAACCTAGAGAAAAGAGCTGGTACAAGATAGGGATCCCTTCATTGCAGGCCAGTGGTTTCCCTGTATATCAACTCTTTCTTAGAGTAAACTGTCTTCTAGTGTTGGGAAGATCAATGATACATCATTCCCCCCTCTGTGGAGATCCTACAATTTTCATTCATCCTGAAACTGGCTAGAGGATCTGCTGCATGAAAACTTCAGGGACTCTGACCTCAAGTTCGCTGCTTATGCAGTAACAGTGGGGGAACACAACTGCTCCTACCTCCATAGGTGTATAATCATAGTATCTACATATATAATTATAATTCTAGTATAAGGATGTTCCCATATCTTTCAAAGCACCTAACAGTTTTGCAGAACCAATTGTTGTCATGCTTCCCAACTAACTGATCATGTACAAATGAATGTCAGGGGATTTAGTCATGAAAGCCCCCCCTCCATCAACAAATACCAATATTGTGCCTTCTTATGCAGGGAAAAGTGTCTCTGTGGATGATGTTCAAAAAATAGCTTATAATAGAATCTTAGATTAATAAGTGAGTAGGAGGATCGTTGAATACCATCAATAGCCTGATACCTCAATGTAGGCACACAGTTAACATCTGAACAATTATAATGCCAACAAGGCTACTTTTTTGTTAGACAGATTTTAGTATTGGAAACCACAAAACTGATACTGAAACAAAATTTTGCCACTTCAAATTGCACTTCATGGAGGTAAACTACCCCCAATCATAAACACAGCTAAGACACTTGTTATTAAAAATCATAGAAATCCATCAGGTGTTACTGGTAATGTAAAATGAATAAGCATGGATTCATTCCTATTTGAACTCATGTGCATGCATGTGTGTTCACACAGAATATATACACAAAAAACCACATCTGCTTTTCTTTCTCAATGAGTTACTGAAATTAAATCTGAACGTTTTAAAAATTTCACATGATTCAATTCTCTCTGGAATAATATGTGCAGCTAATTTATGATGTATAAAAAGATGTCATTGGGGGGCCTGGGTGGCTCAGTCGGTTAAGCGTCCGACTTCAGCTCAGGTCATGATCTCACAGTTTGTGAGTTCGAGCCCCGCGTTGAGCTCTCTGCTGACAGCTCAGAGCCTGGAGCCTGCTTCAGCGTCTGTGCCTCCCTCTCTCTCTGCCCCTCCCCTGTTCATGCTCTGTCTCTCTCTGTCTCAAAAATAAATAAACATTTAAAAAAAATGCCATAGACTCTAAGTCTAAAGTTCTCTTTTGGCCAGCAAAAGAGTGGACGCAGGTTTAAAGTGAGAGATGGCTAATGTCTGGGAAAAGACAAGGCCCCAAATAAGGGTCCTTGTCCCGTTTTTATTAGGATCAGAAATATTACAAACATGGTTATGGACGTGCACAAAGGGACAATGAATCTGTGATCATTAACTTGTGGATGTGAAGGAAAGGGGGTCTTGAGGATATTTGTGGTTAGGGGTTTGGGTTAACACAAAACAAAATCCGGGTGCCGGGCAGTCTGGAGGAAGGTTGTTTACAGCAGACATGAGGAAGCACCTCTGTTTATCTTAGCTAGCCTAGGGGATGAGACAGGGGAAATAACCTCAGGGTTGACAAGACACCTTTTCTTTTGTTAACCATCTCCACTCTGGGCTGCTTCGCCTGCAGCACAGCGGTCCATAGTCCCATTCACCAATTTACCTAACCTGGCCTTATTCCCCTGTGAAAGCAGCTTTCTGCTACAGTACTAAATTTGGGGTGTTTTCACCCTAAATATCTAATCTTGTTCATTTCATATTCCTATGTATTGGGCATCTTTGTGTCATTTCTATTTCAGGCCTTTGCCTCTACCTCTCAATTTTGGGGTGCCTTTGCACCTCCCTATTCCAGGCATTTTTGTGCCCTACTATTCTCGGGTTTCTTTGCAACCCCTATTCATGGAGTGCTAATCTGGTTTACTCAAACTCGGGTGTGAGCATTTTATGACTTTGTATTACTTTATGCTTTGTTAACCCATTGGTGTAAGTCTGGGAGATTCCTAAGCTTATCCCCCACAGAAAGAAAGGTATTAGGGTAGTTAGCTATCATTGGGAAGGGTGGAAATAAGTTTATATATTAAATGCCTAGATGTTGATAATAATTCTGAAACACAGCTCTTTAATAGTTTATAGTCCCTTCTCTTGACTCACAGTGTCCATGTGAGATTTCCCCTTTTTTCAACTTATCTCAGTTAAATTGTGATCTTTCTCTACAGTTTCTAGTTTTATTTTTTTTTTATTTTACTTTTTTTTTTCAACGTTTATTTATTTTTGGGACAGAGAGAGACAGAGCATGAACTGGGGAGGGGCAGAGAGAGAGGGAGACACAGAATCGGAAACAGGCTCCAGGCTCTGAGCCATCAGCCCAGAGCCTGACGCGGGGTTCGAACTCACTGACCGCAAGATCGTGACCTGGCTGAAGTCGGACGCTTAACCGACTGCGCCACCCAGGCGCCCCTACAGTTTCTAGTTTTAAATTAACAATAACAGAACTGAGAACACAGACCTGGGACCCTGTTTTAAGTCATGTTACATTAGAGAAATACAAGAAATAGGAATTTCAGGAAGGCAAATACACTGATTTAGCAATAGTAGGGCTGCCTAGAATATCTGGGCATATTTATTAAAATTATTAGAATTGACTTATGCCTCATCAACAACTTCCCTTACCTATTTAAATCAGAGAGCTTTGGTAGCTAGTATGCACTACAATAAATGCAAATGCAGTTAAACTCAACTAATGAACTTTTTAGGCCATGTCATGAGAATTCATTATGTTATGATGGGAGGAATGTTTCTTCATCTTTGGATGACTTTTTTTTGGAAGAAAGCTAAGCCCATAATACATTAAATTTATGATAAAAAATATACAATAGGTAGCAATAAACATAACAGGAACCCATTTGAGAGATGAATCTGAGAACAGCGTGAGATGGATTGAACAGAGATGGTACAGGAAGAGAGACAGTTACCTGTCATAAAATAACATTAAAAAACACGTTTTCCTCTACATATTTCTAACTTAAAACTTACTAAAAATACATATTAATCAAAAAAGTGTGGTACTAGCATAAGCATAGACATATAGACCAATAAAATTGAATTGAGAATCCATAAATAAACCCTACTTCTATGGTCAGTTATTGACAAGGATGCTAAAATTATTCAATGGAGAAAGAAGAGGCATTTAAATAATGATGCTGAAACAACTTGATATCCATATAAAAATGGAGTTGGACTGCTACCTGACATCATATACAAAAATTAACTCAGGGCACTTGTGACTCAGTCAATTGAACGTCCAACTCTTGGTTTCTGCTCAGATCATGATCTTGTGGTTCATGAGTTTGAGCCCAACATTGGCCTCCACATTGACAATACAGAGCCTTCTTGGGATTCTCTCTCTCCCTCTCTCTCTTTCTGCCCCTCCTCCACTCATGCTGTATCTGTCTCTCTCAAAAAAAAATAAACTTTAAAAAAATTTAAAAATTAAATCAAAAGACACTAGCCACCTAACTCTAACAGCCTAAAGTATAAACCTCTTAGAAGGTAATTTATACATAAATATTAATTACCTTAGATTTGTTTAATGGGTTTTTGGATATGACAATAAAAGATTCAGAAAGAAACAATAAATAAATTGAACATCATCAAAATTACAAACTTTTGTGCATCAAGGGATGATATCAAGAAAGTGAAAACCTTCATTATGGTAAAAAAATTACAAAACTTATGCTGAATAATGGTTTACTAACCAGACTGTATAAATAACTGTTTTTTAGAGCTCTTACAACTGAAAAAAGTAGACAAATAATCCAATTTAAAAATGGACAAAGGACTTAAACAGACACTTCTCCAAAAAATATGCAAAAGGCCAACAAGCATATAAAAAGATTTTTGATGTCATTAGTTATCAGGAAAATGCAAACAAGCCTAAATAAGTTACCACTTCACATTCAGTAGGAGGAGTATTTGAAAAAAGAAAAGAATGACTGTGGGTGAAGATGTGGATAAATTGAAAAATTTGTACATTGCTGATGAAAACATAGAATGGTATATCCACTGTGGAAAACATTTTGGCAGTTACTCAAAAAGCTAAATGTAGCATTACTACATGAAACAACAATTTCACTCCTATATACCCCGAAGCATTAAAAATAGGTATCAAACACAGGGCGCCTGGGTGGCTCAGTCAGTTAAGCATCTGACTCTTGATTTTGACACACGTCAGGATCTCATGGTCGTGAGATTGAGCCCCACCCCCATCTCTACACTGACAGTGCAAAACCTGCTTGGGAATCTCTCTCTCTCTCTCTCTCTCTCTTTCTCTCTCCTCTCTCTCTCTCTCTCTGTCTCTGCACCTCCCCTGCTCATTCTCTCTTTCTCTCAAATAAACATTAAGAAGAATAGGTATCAAAAAAAAAAAATGCTTGTACGTGGATGTTTATGGCAACACTACTCACAATAGCCCAAAGGGGAAACATCATAAATGTCCAGCCACTGATGAATTGATTAAAATACATGATATAACCATATAATGGAATATTATTAACCATAAAACAAATAAAATACTGATATATGTTGCAACATAAATAAATCTTGAAAACACTATAAGTGAAAGAAGCCACACACAAAATGTCTCATACAGTATGATTATATTTATATGAATATCCAGAATAAATAAGCCCATAAATTCAGAAAGCAATTTAATGTTTCCCAGAGACCAGGGTAAAGTGAGGAAGGAAGAAAGACTGCTTAATGGAAATGGAGATTATTTTGGGGGTGAAAAATATTTTGGAACTAGACAGAGATGATAGCACAACTTTCTGAATGTACTAAATAGCACCGAATTGTAGTCTTTAAAATAGTTAATTTTAGGGTCGCCTGGGTAGCTCAGTCAGTTAAGCGTCCATCTCTGGCTGTGGTCATAATCTCATGGTTCCTTGGTTACAGCCCCGTATCAGGCTCTGTGCTGACAGCTTGGAGCCTGGAGCCTGCTCCGGATTCTGTCTCCCTCTCTCTCTGTCTGCCTCTCCTCTGTTTGTGTTTTCTCTCTCTCTGAAAAATAACCTTTTTTTAAAGTTAATTTTATTTTATATAACTTTTATTTTATGTGTAAAAAAGCACAAGTGACAAAATTATAAGCAGATAGAAAATTTTAAATTAAAAACTTTTGTCCTTCAAATTACATAGTCAAGAATGTGTAAAGATAACCCACAATGGGGTGCCTGGGTGGCTAAGTGGGTTAAGCTCCTGACTCTTGATTTCAGCTCAGGTCGTAATCTCACAGTTTCTGAGTTTGAGTCCTGCATCAGGATCTGTGCTAATGGTGGAAAGCCTGCTTGAGATTCTCTTTCTCCCTCTTGTTCTTCCCCTCCCCCACTCATGTTCTCTCTCTTTCTCTCTCTCAAAAATAAATCCATGAACATTTAAAAATAAATAAATAAAAAGCTTTGCTTTGTTTAAAAATTAAAAAAAAAAAGATAACACACAGAATGGGAGGACATATTTTCTTTTTTTTTTTTTGGAGGACATATTTTCAAATAAAAACATCTAACAAGTTTTTAGTATCCAGAATATATTTGGCTCTTCCAACTCAATAATAAAAATATTAATAACAATTACAATGTCGAAAATATTAATAGACTTTCTCCAAAAAGATATGCATATGCTCAATATGCAATAAAAAGTTTTTCTTCAAAAGCTATCAAAGTGCAAATCAAAACCACAATATTGTACTACTTCACAAACCCAAAGATGGATGAAATTTAAAAAGACACATAATAAGTGTTGGTGAGAATGTGGAGAAATTAGATCCTTCATGCTGTGCTGAAGGTAAAATCTAAAACGAAGGACTTGTAGAAAACTTTTGGACATTTCCTCAAAAGTTTAAGCATACATTTACCTTCTGATATCATAACCTATTGCTACCTATGTACCTAAGAGAAGTGAAAATATGTGGTCACATAAAAAGTTGTACATGAATGTTCATTGTAACATTATTTATTTATATTAGCCCCAAAGTGGAAACAATGTCCATCAATTGAAGAATGGAATAATAAAAACTTACATATCCATAGAATGGTATATTATTCAGCAATAAAAAGAGATGGCATACTGATAAGTGGCCCAACATAGATGAACTTTGAAAACATTATGATGAATGAAAGAAGATGGTCATATTAGGACACATATTGAATCACTCCATGTATATGAAATGTCAAAATATGCCATCTATGCAGATAGAAAGTAGATGAGTGGTTGTCAGCGGTCAGTATGTTGATGGCATTAAGGAATGACTTCTGATAAATATGGGTTTTCTTTTTGATGAATAAAAATATTCAAAAATTAGATTGTGAAGATAGTTGTACAACACTGTGAATATACTGAAACCCTGGACTATACACTAGTGAATTTTATGCTATGTGAGTTAGGTCTATAAAGCTGTTAAAATAAAAGTGACTATATTAACATAAGTATATACCTGACCTTTCTTTCTTTATTGATGTATTTGTTTCTCTTTGTGACATTATTAAACTTTCTTGATTATTATTGTTTAATAGTACATCTAAAAATGAAATAATGTAAATTGTGAAATGATATAAATTGTGAAATTTTCTTCTTTTCAAAATAGTATTAACTTTTCTATATTTATTTGTAGGTAAAATTTAGACTCATTTTTTCAATTTGTACAAAAAAATCCTACTGGGATTTTGATTGGTACTGACTTATATATAGAAAAACTAGAGTACAATTAACAATATTGAGTCCTGAAATTTGTAAACATAGGTAACATCTTCACAAATACAGATCTTTAATTTTTTCAGAAATATTTTGCATATTTCACTTTGGGTTCTTATACATATTCATTTCATGTATTCCTAGGTATATTGTCTTTTGATGTTTTTGTATATAGTCATACAATTTTCAAATATTATCTTTTATATTGTTTTTAAATTTTTATTACTATCAAAATACAATCAAAATTTCTATGTTAACCTTGTCTCCACTAACATTGATAAACTAATTGATTACTTCTAGTAGGTCTTTTGTACATTTCTTAGACTTTTTTATGTAATCATTCATTTCATTTGCAAATAGAGACCTCTTCATTTGCAATCTTTGAGCCTTTTATAATTTTCTTTTCTCCTTTCGTTGGCCAGAATTTCTAATAAAATGTTGAATAAAAGTGGTGACAGCAGTTATCCTTGCCTTTTTCAGAGCTTAAAAGAAAAATATTCAATTTTCACCATTATGTATGACATTAAGAAGAGCATTTTACTAGAAGCTTTAGAATAAGAAAGTTTGCTGAGATTTTATTATTAGTTTGTAGTTCTTTGATGTCGTTTCCATCTGTTGAGATAAGTATATGATTATTCTACTTTATTCTGTGAATGTGGCTAATTATATTATTGTGGTCATTCCTCAGAAATAGTAGGGGCCCCTATCTAACATTCAGTTTATTTTTTTTATGTTTATTCATTTTGGAAAGACAGAGAGAGAACACAAGCAGGGATGGGGCAGAGAGAGAGGGGGACACAGAGTCTGAAGCAGGCTCCAGGCTCTGAGCTGTCAGCACAGAGTCCGAGGCGGGGCTCAAACTCACGAATCGTGAGATCATGACCTGAGCCTAAGTCGGACACTTAACAGACTGAACCACCCAGGTGTCCCTAACATTCAGTTTAGATGTTCATGCCACACTACATCAACAGGGCAGGAAAAGTTTTATTATTCACATAATGAGGTTTTCTGGAAAGAGCAGCCTGGCTCTTAATCAGGTCTGAAAATGGCTTAAGAGAGAAAAGAACCTGGCTTGGGATTTTTATGGTCTTTAGGTGTTATGATTGGTATGAGGGTTACCATGTGTGGTAGGTATATACTTTTTATCAGCACCAACAGAGTGAGCATCCAGAAATTTTTTTTTTAATTTTTTTTTCAACGTTTATTTATTTTTGGACAGAGAGAGACAGAGCATGAACGGGGGAGGGGCAGAGAGAGAGGGAGACACAGAATCGGAAACAGGCTCCAGGCTCTGAGCCATCAGCCCAGAGCCCGACGCGGGGCTCGAACTTGCGGACCGCGAGATCGTGACCTGGCTGAAGTCGGACGCTTAACCAACTGCGCCACCCAGGCGCCCCCAGAAATTTTAATTTGCTTTCCCAGATGTGGGGCAGATGGGGAAAACAAAGTGGTTAACTCTTTTAAAGCTGTGATTAGTTGAATATTAGAAAAATGGAATCAGACCTTAAAAAATATTTAACTTTATTTATTTTGAGAGAGATAGAGAGAGACAGAGACAGAGAGACAGAGAGAGACAGAGACCCAAGGAAGCTCCATATTGTCAATGTGGAACACAGTGCAGGGCTTGATCCCATAAACTGTGAGATAATGATCTGAGCTGAAATCAGGAGTTGGATGCTTAACCAACTGAGCCACCCAGAAGCCCCCGGAATCAGACTTTTTATTATAATCTACTCCTGCTGTTTGATCACTGAATGTACCATGTTGCAGCCCATTGAATTATAACTTGTTTAAGAAGTCATTATGTTACATTATGAAGTCTGAGGCTTAAGGATGTTAGTGAGGTGAAAGTTCCGTTAAATGCCTTGTTCAACAGCCTAGCATTTTGTATTCTCTGAAGTGACATGGGTGCCTTGGTCACTATCAATGATGTCTAGAATTACAAAGGGGATAAGAAGTATATGGGTGAGGACTTATTTTGTGGCTTTAGTAGATATGGAAACATATGTACGACTTTGATTTATCTTTTGTGTATCTGTGAGGTAAGAGATTCCTTAAACCCCAAATGGACTCAAATTCCTTATTAATGTAAGTTTTGATTTCAAGTGTTAAATCAACATGTTTTCCTGGATTAAATGCAATTTGCTCATGAAATGTTATCTTTTACATATGTTGTTAGAATTTATTGGCTAATATTTTTGTTAGTGTTGTTTTCTATGTTCACGTGGGATATTTGTACTTTTAAGTAATTTGCACTTTTTTAAAAATACTATTCTTCTCAGGTTTTAGTATCAGATTTATTATGGCATCACAAAATGAATTGGAATGATAGCTCTCATTTTCTGAAAGTGTAAGATTTATATTGATTCTTCCATAAATGTTTGATAGAATTCATCAGTAAAGCCATCTGGGTCAGATTATTGTGGAGAAGATATTAAATTACATATTTAAAATTATATAACAAATATAAAACTATTTACATTTTGTATTTTTACTTTTGTCCATGTTGACAAACTATGTTTTCAAGGATTCCATGTTATGTCTACTTTGTGGAATACATTGGCCTAAGCCATGTTTTTGTTATATTTTCATTATCTGCAAAATCTGTAGAGATGTCCCTCTCTACTTCCTCATACTGATAGTTTGCTTTCTCCCTTTTTTTTTATCAGCATTACTAGGTGTATATCCATTTTATTAGCCATTTTAAGAATGAACATTAGGCTTTGTTGCTTTTATTTTTTACAATTTTCTTTTTATGTTTACTTTTTATTATTTATTATCTTCTGCTTTGGAAGCTTAAATCATGGGCTTTAAAATTTTCTTCTTACATAATATGAACATTCAAATTATAATTTTCCCTTAATTAAATTTCTACAATATTGATATTTTAAAAATATCCTTTGTGATTTCTTCTTCCATCATGGGATATTTCAAAAAGTGTTTTTAAATTCCAAATACTTAAAACCTTAAAAAAATTTTAGACATTTTTATTTATTTTTGAGAGACAGAGAAGGACAGAGTGTGAGCAGGGGAGGGGCAGAGAGAGAGAGGGAGACACAGAATTGGAAGCAGGCTCCAGGCTCTGTGATGCCAGCACAGAGCCCGACGCAGGGCTTGAACCCACCAACTGAGATCATGACCTGAGCTGAAGTCGGATGCCCAACCGACTGAGCCACCCAGGTGCCCGTTGAAACTTTTTGAATAGCATACTTTTTTTGATGTTTATTTCAGAGAGAGAGTTAGAGTGTGAATGGGGAAGGGACAGAGAGTGAGGGAGACACAGAATCTGAGGCAGACTCTGGGGCAGGCTCCAGTCTTCTCTCTTCTCTGTGTGTGTCTCTCTCTCTCTCTCTCAAACTTTCTTCCTTTCCCCCTGTCATATTTTGTTTTATTTCCTCTGTCTTCTGTTTTGCTATCTGCTTTTATGTTATTTTTAATGGTTACAATATCCAACCTTATCACAGAATACTTCAAATTAATATTGTAACAATTTACCTCTATAAGAAATTAAAATTAGGTAATTATTTTGCCCTTCCAAACTTTTGGTATGCAGTTTGTCTCAAACAGTAAATTTTCCTTTTAAAAACTAAGAAATAAAAGTAGACTTTTAAATTTATTAATATATTTGACATTTCTGGTGATCCTCTTATAGAATTTCCTTGTAGATTCAAATTTCTTTCAAGTATCACCTTCTTTTATTATTATTTTTTTTTAAATATCTATGGCCAATGTGAGTCTCAAACTCATAATCCTGAGATCAAGAGTGTCACACTTTACTGATTGAGCCAGCCAGTTACCCACCCTTTATTGTTTTAAAGGTTTTTTTTTAATGTTTATTTATTTTTGAGAGAGAGACAGGCAGAGCATGAAGGGGTAGGGGCGGAGAGAGAGGGTGACACAGAATCTGAAACAGGCTGCAGGCTCTGAGCTGTCAGCACAGAGTCCAATGCAATGCTTAAACCCACCAACCAGGAAATCATGACCTGAGCTGAAGTCGGACCTTAACCGACTGAGCCACCTAGGCACCACCATTTTTTAAAAGTTTTTATTTTAATTCCAATTAGTTGACATATAGTGTTATATTTGTTTCAAGTGTACAATATAGTGATTAAACAATTCCATACATCACTTGGTTCTCTTCATGACAAGAACAGACTTAATCATAGAGAACAAACTGATGGTTACCAGGGGGAAGGAGGAGAGGGAGAATAGGTTAGATAGTTGGTGGGGATTAATAAATTCACTTCCGTTTAATATAAGGAATTCCCTTTAGTAAATTTTATAATGTAGTTTTGTTGGCAACACAAGCTTTTGATTTTTGTTCACCTAAAAATTATTTTGCTTTAATTTTTGAAGGATGTTGCTAGATATTGAATTCTTAGGCTTGCTTTTCTATCCTAGCACTTTTAAGATATAATTCTATTGTCTTCTAGTCTGTATTGATTATTATGAAAAAGTAGTAACCATACTTAACATATTCCTCCGAGTTAATTCTTTTTCTGACTGAAAAAATTTTCTCTTTATCTTTTTTTTTTTTTTTACAAATTTTTTTTTTAAATTTTTTTTTTTCAACGTTTATTTATTTTGGGGACAGAGAGAGACAGAGCATGAACGGGGGAGGGGCAGAGAGAGAGGGAGACACAGAATCGGAAACAGGCTCCAGGCTCTGAGCCATCAGCCCAGAGCCCGACGCGGGGCTCGAACTCACGGACCGCGAGATCGTGACCTGGCTGAAGTCGGCCGCTTAACCGACTGCGCCACCCAGGCGCCCCTCTTTATCTTTGATTTTTAGCGGTTTGACTATAAATGACTCTATGTGTGGCTTATTTTTGTTTTTACAATTTTTCTATCTTCATTGAGATATAATTGACATATAATATTGTATAAGTTTGAGGTATAAAATGCGTTGATATGTTATGCTCACATATTGTAATATGATTACTACTATAGAGTTAGCTACCATCTATATCACATCACATAATTTCTGTTGCAATTTAGTGGTGAGAACATTTAAGATTTACTATCTTAGCAAATCTAATGTATATACCATGGTGTTATTAACAGTAACCACCATGCTATAAAGTAGATCCCGAAAACTTTTTTGTCATATAACTGGAAGTTTGTACCCTTTGACCAAAATCTCATTTCTTCATTCCAAGCCCCTAGTAACCACGTTTCTACTCTCTGTTTCTATGAGTTCACATTTCTTAATTCCACATATAAACATAATACAGTATTCATCTTTCTTTGCCTGACTTATTTCACTTAACATAATGCCCTCATGTTGTTACAAATGACAGGAATTCCTCCTTTCTATTGGCTATATAGAGGAATATATATAATCTTCTTTATCCATTCACCCATTGACAGAAACTGATATTGTTTTTATATCTTGGTTATTGTAAATACTGTTGCCATAAAATTGGGAATGCAATTATCTCTTGAAGATTCTGTTTTCATTTTCTTTGAATATATACCCAGAAGTGGATTTGCTGAATCATAAAGTAGTTCTACTTTTAAATTTGTGAGAAACACCCATACTGTTATTTACAGTAGATGTACAATTTTATATTACCCACCATCACTATACACAGATTCTGTTTTTCCACATCCTAACAAACACTTGTTATCTCTTGCCTTTTTGATGATAGACATTTTTTTTAAATGTTAGTCAATACTTCATTATTGTTTTGATTTGCATTTATCTGATGGTTAGTCTGGTTGGGTACCTTTATATATACCTGTTAGACATATACATTTTCTTTGGGAAAAAAAAAGGTCTATTTAGTTCCTTTTCCCATTTTTTTTTGAGAGAAAGACAGAGAGAGAGTGCAAGTGAGGGAGGGGCAGTGGGAGAAGGAGGGAGTCTCAAGATGAGGCTCCACATCCAGCAAAGCCTGAGGAGAGGCTCAATTTCATTACTGTGTGACCATGACTTGAGCTGAAATCAAGAGTCCACTGCTTAATCAAGCCACCCAGTTGCCCTCCTCTTCCCATTTTTAAATTAGATTCCTTTTTTTTTTTTTTTGCTATTGAGTTTCTCTGAGTATTTAAAATATATTTTGGATATTAATCCCTTATGAGATATGTAATTTGAAAATATTTTCTCCAATTCCATAGTTTGCCTTTTCACTTGGATTGACTGTTTCTTTTGTTGTGAAAAACAAAGGATTTTAGTTTGATGTAGTAATAGTAATTGTTTTATTTTGTTGCTTGTGATTTTGGTATCATATTAAAAACACTGTCACCAAGACCAATGTCAAGGATCTTTTTCCCTATGTTTTCCTCTAGAATTTTAATGATTTCAGGTTTTATATTTAAATATTTAGTTTATTTTGAGTTAATTTTTATGAATAAAGTAAGATAGGAGTCCAATTTCATTATTCTGCATGTGATTATTCAGTTTTTGAACACTGTTTATTGAAAAGACTATCCTTTTCCCAATTACTGTTCTTGGTTCCCTTGTCAAAAATTAGTTGACCATGATTGTGTGGGATCATTTCTCAGCTCTTCTTTCTGTTCCACTGATCTATGTGGCTGTTTTTAATGTCAGTACCACGTGTTTCAATTACTACAGCTTTGTAATATAGTTTGAAATCAAAATATGTAATACCCTCAGCTCTGTTTTTTCTCAAGATTTCTCTGACTATTCAGGGTCTTTTGTGGTTCCATATAAACTTTAAGACTGTTTTTCTAGGAGAGCAGCTTGGAAAGATGGCAGAGTGGGAGGACTCTAAGCTTACCTTGCCAAGCGTTTACAAATACATATCACTCACATCTGAATAAATAAGCTGGAAAGTGATCTTAAGACTGGAAGAACAAACTCCACAACTAAAATATAGAGAAGCTGCCTTTGAGAGGTTAGAAAGGTCAGAAACAGTGTTGGGGAACTGTCTACAAGGAGGGAGCTATGGACTCAGAGGGGGATAACATCAGAGGGCCCTCATGGGTAAAATGAATCCCTATGATGGCTGGCTTTGAAAATCAGAAAGGCTGAATTTCCTGACTGTATAACCAGCAGGACATAGAGCTTAGAGATGTAAAAGTCAGGTGACTCAGCACTGGGTGATTCTGGAGTGTGATAGTGGTCTTTGCCCTTAAAGGCACAACAGCCCTTGGAGAGGCACTATAGAAGCAACAGTTTATACAATGCCTGGGAAAATGGAGGAAGAACTGTTTATTCTGATTTCGGAGCATATTAGTGTCTTCTCTGGGAATAAAGGAGCAGGCAGACACCATTTTCATCTTCCGATGCATAAAAACAGGGCTACTTGGGGCGCCTGGGTGGCTCAGTCGGTTGAGCAGCCGACTTCGGCTCAGGTCACTATCTCGCGGTCTGTGAGTTCGAGCCCTGTGTCGGGCTCTGTGCTGACAGCTCGGAGCCTGGAGCCTGTTTCGGATTCTGTGTCTCCCTCTCTCTGACCCTCCCCCGTTCAGGCTTTGTCTCTCTCTGTCTCAAAAATAAATAAACGTTAAAAAAATAAAAAAAATAAAAAACAGGGCTACTTGTAGGAAGCGGCATTTCACAGACACATGCTACCTTACCTGCTAGCTGTGTGCCTTACCCATGAGTTTTCCTGAGGAAGTGCCCATGCCAAGTCTACTGGCCTTGGTCCTGGGCTCAGTGCAAATGTGGGCTAATGCTGCACACACAGGCACCATGCATCTGGCAGCTCTAGCCTCCTCCACATGTCACACCTGTGGCTGTCACCATGCTCACTATGCTTCAGGGATCCAGCCTTGGAGTAGTGGCTCAGCACAAATTTTGCTAACACAACTACCCCACTCCTGAGTTCTTCTGTGATCACGCTGCCTCAGAGCCAGCCTGTCTGGGTCTCATTAATACCACAGAGAGTAAGCACAGAGCACAACAGAAAGTGAGATAGTGTAGACATCTGGACTGAAAGAAAAAGGTACTCAGACACAAAAACAGGACACAAACAACATACATAGAAGGCTCCTCTGAAGTATCAGGTTCTGATGAACAGAAGATACTGCACTGCAGGGCATTATAGGACCTCTTCTTCATAAAACGACTACTTTCAAGAGCAGAAGATGTATCTGACTTTCCTAACACAGAGAAACAGACACAGAGAGGTAGATAGAATGAGGAGACAGGGGAATGCATCCCAAATGAAAGAACAGGACAAAATCACATGATATTTAAGTGAAACAGAAATAAGTAATATGCATGCTATAGAATTTAAAGTAATGATCATAAAGATACTCACTTGACTTCAGAAAAGGATGAAGGACATCAGTGAGACCCTTAACAAAGAGATATAGAATAGTATATCAGAGATAAAGAACTAAATAAATGAAAATAAAAACACAATATATAGAATAAATAGAAGGCTATAAGAAGAAGAGGAACATATCAGTGACCTGGAGGATAGAGTAATGGAAAGCAATCAAGCTGAGCAAGTAACAGTCAAACAAATACTGCATAGTGAGATTAGACTTAGAGGACTTAGAAAACTTAGTGACTCCATGAAGCATAATAACATTCATATTATAGGGATCTGAGAAGGAGGAAAGCTAGAAAAGGGGAAAAATGTATTTAAAGAAATAATAGCTGAAAATTTCCCAAACCTGAGAAGGAAAACAGAGATCTAGATTCAGGAGATACAGAGACATCTAAAATATTCAACTCAAGCAGGTCCATACCAACACACATACTAATGAAAATGTCAAAAAAAGTGATAAATAATTTTATAGGTTGCAAAAGAAAAGAGATCGTTACATTAAAAGGAAAACCCATAATGCTTTTAGCTGATTTTTCAGTAAAAATTTACAGGTGAGGGGTACCTAGGTGACTCAGAAAGCTGGGCATCTAACTTCAGCTCAGGTCATGATTTCACAGTCTGTGAGTTTAGCCCCATGTGAGGCTCTGTGCTGACACCTCAGAGCCTGGAGCCGGCTGCAGGTTCTATGTCTCCCTTTCTCTCTTCCCTCTGCCACTCACACTCTGCCTCTCTCTCTCTCTCTCTCTCTTACAAATAAATAAACATCAAATTAAAAAAAATTCAGGCAAGAAAGGAGTGGCATGATGTTTTAAAAGTGCTGAAAGGAAAAAAATCTGTAGCCAAGAATACTCTATCCAGCAAAGCTATCATTCAGAATAGGAGAGATAAAGGGTGCCCTAGACAAAGAAATTCATGACTATTTAACCAGCACTACAAGAAATGTTAAATGAGATTCTGTGGCCAGAAAACAAAATTGATAAGTAAGAGTAAGAAAAAGAGAAAGTACACAAGAAAAAAAAATTAAGTATACCTATAAAAATGAGTCAATAGAGGCACACAATAAAAGGATGTAAAATATAATACCAGATATCTGAAACATAGTTGGGAGAGCAGTAGTAATGAGTTTTAAATTAAGTGACAATCACTTAATATAGAACACCAAATGCACAAGATGTTATATATAAACCTAATGGTAATCACAAATCAAAAAACGGTAATAGATATGCAAGACATAAAGAGTAACCAATCCAAGTATATCACTAAAGAAAACCAGCAAGCCAAGGAAGAGAGAAAAAGAAGAATCAGAGAAAAATTATGAAAATCACAAAACAAGTAACAAAATGATGATGGATACATATTTATCAATAATTACTTTGAATGTAAATTGATTAAATGCTTGTATCAAAAGACATAGGTTGACAGAATTGTAAAAAAGAGGCCCATATGTATGCTGCATAGGAGATACACATTTCAGACCTAGACACCTGGAAATTGAAAGTTCGAGGATGGAGAAACAGTTATCATACAAATGGATGTCAAAAGAAAGTTGGAGTAGCAATATTTATATCAGAAAAATAGACCTTAATTCAAAGACTGTAGAAAGAGACAAAAAAGGACACTATATAATAATAAAGAAGATAATCCAACTAGACAATATAGTAATTGTAAGTATTTGTGCACCCAACATGGAGGAACCCAAATACATAAAACAGTTAAAAACAAACATAATGGAACTAATTGATAGTGATACAATAAAAGTAGGGGACTTTCATATCCCACTTACACTGATGGATATATTCCCAAAAGGAAACTAACAAGGAAACAGTGGCTTTGAATGACACACTGGACAAGATGGATTTAACACATATATTCAGAACATTCCATCCTAAAACATTAGATTACACATTTGTTCTAAGTGAAAATGGAACATTCTTTAGAATAGATCACATATTAGGCCATAAAACAAGCCTCAACAAATGAAAAAAAATACTGAAATCATATCATGCAACTTTTCTGATCACAGCATTAGGAAACTAGAAATCAAACACACAAAAAAGTTGGAAAGGACACAAATACCTGGAGTTTAAATAACATGCTACTAAACGTTGAATGGGTCAACCAGGGAGCCAAAGAAGAAATTCAAAAAAAAAATGCATGCAGACAAATGAAAATGTAAACACAAAGGTCCAAAAACTCTGGGATACAACAAATGCAGTTCTAAGAGGGAAGATTATAGCAATACAGGCCTACAACAAGAGACAAGAGAAATCTTAGATAAATAACCTTACAACTAAAGGAGCTAGTAAAGGAAGAAAAAGCATAACCCAAAACCAGTAGAAATAAGGAAATACTAAAGATTAGAACAGAAGTAAATTATGTAGAAACTAGAAAACAACAGAACAGATAAATATAATCAGTAGCTGCTTCTTTGAAAAGACCAATAAAATTGATAACCTCTAGCTAGACTCACCAAGAAAGAGGGGAGGGGAGGACTCAAACTAAGAAAATCACCAACAAAAAAGGAGAAATAACAACCAACACCACAGATATAGAATTTTAAGAGAATATTATGAAAAACTACATGTCAACAAATTAGACAACCTAGAAGAAATGGATAATTATCCATAAAGATATAACAATCCAAAACTGTATCAGGAAGAAATAAAACATTTGAACAGATCAATTACTAACTAGTAAGGAGATTGACTCTCTAAAAAAAATAATAATAACTCAACAAATGCAAGTCCAGATCCAGAAGTCTCCACAGATGAATTCTACCAAGCACTTCAAGAAGAGTTAATACATATTCTTCTCAAACTATTCCAATAAATAGAAGAAAGAAAACTTGTAAATTCATTCTATAAGGCAAAATCACCATGACACCAAAACCAGAGAAAGATATCACAAAAAAAATGTGTACTACAGGTCAATATATCTAATAAACACACATGCAAAAATTCTCAACAAAATACTACCAAATCAAATCCAACAACATATTTAAAAAATCAATCATCACAACAATGTAGGATTTATTTATTCCCAGGATGCAAGTGTGGTTCAATATTCACAAATCAAATAACATCATATATCAAATCAATAAGAGAAAAGATAAAAACAATATGATCATTTTAATAGATGCAGAACTAAATTTTTGACAAAGTATAAAATCCATTCATGATAAAACAACCCTCAACAAAGTAGGTTTAGAGGGAACATACATCAACATAATAACAGTCATATATGAAAATATCACAGCTGGGGCACTTGGGTGGCTCAGTCAGCTAAGTGTTTGACTTCAGCTCAGGTCATGGTCAAGGTGTTTGTGAGTTCAAGCTCCATGTCAAGCTCTCTGCTGTCAACACAGAGACCACTTCGGATTCTCTGTCCCCCTCTGTTTTCCCATCCCTGGCTTGTGCTCTCTCTCTCTCTGTCTCTCTCTCTCTGTCTCTTTCTCTCTGTCTCTCTCTCTCTGCCTCTCTCGCTCACTCGCTCTCTTTCTCTCTCAAAAATAATTAAAACATAAAAAAAAACACAGCTACCATTAGCCTCAATGAGGAAAAAATTGAGATCCCCCCTTCTAATTTCTGTAACAAGACAAGGATGTCCATTCTCACCATTTTTATTCAACATAGTATTGGAAGCCCTTGCCAAAGCAATTAGACAACAAAAATAAAAGGCATCCAAATCGGTAAGGCATCTTTATGCACAATGACATGATACTCTATATAGAAAAGGTGAAATATTCCACCAAAAAAACTGCTAGAACTGATAAATAAATTTAGTAAAATTGCAGGTTACACAAAGTACAGAAATCTCTTGTTTTTCTATACACTAATAATGAAGCAGCAGAAAGACAAATTAAGAAAACAATAACATTTACAGTGACATCAAAAATAGTAAGATATCTGGGAATAAACGTAACCAAAGATGTGAAACAACTGTACTCTTAAAAGTATAAAACACTGATAAAAGAAATAGAAGACAACACAAATGAATGAAAAGGCATTCCATGCACATGGATTCGAAGAAAAACACATATTGTAAAAATGTCTATACTACCCAAAGAAGTCTACACATTTAATGCAATCTCTATCTAAACACCAACAGCATTTTTCACAGAACTAGAACAAACAATCCTACAATTTATATAACCGCAAAATATCCGAAATAACCAAAGCAATGTTGAAAAAGAATAGCGAAGTTGGAGGTAAAACAATGCCAGATTTCAACTTATATTACAAAGCTGTAGTGATCAAAACAGTATGGTACTGGCACAAAAATACATACATTGATTAAAGGAACAGACTAGAAAAAAACAGAAATTAACATACAATTCTATGGCTAATTAATGTTTATCAAAGCAGGGCAGAATATCCAACGGGAAAAAGTCTCTTCAACAAACTGGATAGCTACATGCAAAATAATGAAACTGGATCACTTTTTCACACCATACACAAAAATAAATTCAAAGTAGATTAAAGATATAAATGTGAAACCTGAAGCCATAAAAAATACAAGAAGAGAGGACAGACCATAATATCTTTGAGATCAGACATAGCAACATTTTTCTATATATGCTTCCAAAGGCAAGGGAAATGAAAGCAAAAATAAACTTTTGGGATTACATAAACATAAAAAGCTTCTGCACAGCAAAGGAAACAACCAATGAAACTAAAAGATAACCTGTGGAATGGGAGAAGATATTTGCAAATGACATATCCCATAAAGCATTAGTATCTAAAATATACATTAGTATCTTTGCTAATATACATTAGTATCTAAAATATACTTTACAACTCAACAACCAAAAAAAAAGAAACCAACAAATAATCCAATTAAAATGGGCTGTAGAAATGAACGGACATTTCTGTAAAGACATTTACATGGTCTACAGACACATGAAAAGATATTCAACATCACTCAACACCAGGGAAATGCAAATCAAAACTACAATGAGATATCATTCACATCTGTCACAATGGCTAAAAACAGAATGACAAAAAACAAGTGTTATGAGAATGCGGAAAATAAAAACCTCTTTCACTGTTGGTGGGAATGCAAACTGGTGCAGCCATTCTGGAAAACCTTGTGAAGATTTCTTAAAAATTTTAAAATAGAACTAAGCTACAATCCAGCAATTGCACTACTTCTTATTTACCCAAAGAATACAATAACACTAAGTCAAAGGGATACATTCACCCCTATGTTTATAGTAGTATTGTTTACAATAGCCAAGATATAGAAGCTATCCTGGTGTCCATCAACTGATAAATGGATAAAGAAGAAGTTGTATATATGTACCAGGGAGTATTACTCAGCCATAAAAAGGATGAAATCTTGCTATTTGCAATGGCATGAAGGGGACTAGATAGTTTAATGGTAAGTGAAATAAGCCAGAGAAGAATTTCCATTTTTAATTTTTCTGAGGAAGCCCCATACTCTTTTACCAATTTACATTCTCACCAACAGTGCATGAGTGTTTCTTTTTCTCCACATCCTCACCATTATTTTTGTTTGTTTGTTTCTTGTCTTTTGATTTCATGCCTTCTAACAGACTTGAGGTAATATCTCACTGTAGTTTTTATTTGAATTTCCCAGATAATTAGTGATGTTGAGCATATTTTCATCTGTTGACCATCTATATGTCTTTTTTTTTTTTTTTAGGAAAATATCTATTCGGGTCCTCTGCCAACTTGTTAACCAAATTGATTTTTGGGTGTTGTATTGTTTAAGTTGTTTATATAATTTGGATAAGAATCTCTTATCAGGTGTATCATTTGCAAATATCTTCTCCCATTTACTATGTTGTCTTTTGTTGTTGCTGATGTTTTCCTTTACTGGCCAAAACCTTTTGATGTTGATGTAGTCTCAATATTTTATTTTTGCTTTTGTTTTCCTTGTTTTAGAAGACATATCTAGAAATGTGTTGCTATGCCTGATGACAGAGAAATTACTTCTGGTATTGTCTTACTGAATTTTTATGGATTTAGGTCTCCCATTTATGTCTTTGAACTTATCTTTGTGTATGATATTAGAATATATTACAGTTTCATTCTTTTACATGTAGCTGTCCAGTTTTCCCAGCACTATTTACTGAAAAGACTGCCTCTTCCCCATTATATATTCTTGTCTCCTGTATCATTGTTTAATTGACAGTTTAATGTGGGTTTATTTGGGGGTCTCTATCCTGTTCCATTGATTTATGTGTCTATTTTTGTGCCAGTAGCATACTGTTTTGATTACCACAGATTTGTAGTCTATCTTAAAATATGGAAATGTGATACCTCCAGCTTTGTTCTTTACTAAGATTGTTTTAGCTATTCAGGGACTTCTGTAATTTCATAAAAATTTTAGTAGTATTTGTTCTAGTTTGTAAAAATGCTGTTGGTAGTTTGATAGGGATTGCATCAAATATGTAGACTGTTTTGTGTAGTATGGACATTTTGACAATATCAATTTGTCCAATCAATAACCACGTAATGTCTTTCCATTTGTTTGTGCTATCTTCAATATCTTTCATCATGGTTTTATAGTTTTATAAGTATAGGTATTTCATCTTTGATTAAGTGTATTCCTAGGTATTTTATTCTTTTTGGTGTAGTTTTAAATGTTGTTGTTTTTTTTATATTTCTATTTCTGCAACTTTGTTGTTAGTCTTTAGAAAAGCTACCCATTTCTGGGTTTTCATTTTGCATCCTGCCACTTTTCTGAATTTTTTTCACTTCTAGTAATTTTTATGGGATATTTAGGATTCCTTCATATAGTGTCATGTCTTCTGCAAATAGTGACAGTTTAACTTCTTCTTTACCCATATGGATGCCTTCTTCTTCTTGTCTTATTGCTGTGGCTGGGACTTGCAGTGCTATGTTGAATACACATGCTTAGAATGAACATCCTTGCCCTGTTCCTGACCTTAGATGGAAAGCTTTCAGTTTTTCACCATTGAGGATGATGCTGTGTGTTATTCATATTTGGTGTTTATTATGTTGAGTTTTGTTCCCCATTTTTTGAGATTTTTGATAAATGTGTTAAGTCTTGTCAAAAATTTTTATGCATCTATTGAGATAATCATAATTTCTATATTTTGTTTTGTTTATGTGGTGTGTGATGTTGATTGATTTACAAATACTGAATGATATTTGCATCCTGGTGGTGGTGAATGATATTTTTAAGTACTGCTGTACGTAGTTTGCTAATATTTTGTTGAACATTTTTGCATCTATGTGTATCAGGGATATTGGCTTATAGTTTTCTTTTTTGTGTGTAATGTCTGGTTTTGCTATCAGGGTAAGACTTGTCTCATAGAATGTATTTGGAGACTTTTCTTTCTCTTCTATTTTCTGCAATAGTTTCAGGGGAAAAGGTATTAATTCTCTTAAAAACTGTCACATTTTGTGGCCAACATGTGATATATTCTGGAGAAGGATGAATGTACACATAAAAATCATGTGTGTTCTGTTATTTTTGGATCAAATATTCTGTATAAGTCTGTCATTTCCAACTGATCCAATGTTTCATTCAAAGATATTGTTTCATTATTGTTTCTCTGTTCATCTAACCTGTCCATTGATATACAGTAAAACCTTGGATTGTGAGTAACTTGTTCTTCGAGTGTTCCACAAGATGAACAAACATTTCTAATAAATTTTAACTTGATAAAGGAGTGATGTCTTGCAATATAAGTGGTATATGATGCCGAGTGTCACATGGTCATAAATAAGCCAATGGTTCTTCTCTCTCTTGCTTTGGGATTGTGGGTGATTGTCTCCCATGCTTGGATGCTTAGTCTCAGGATTCAGTGTTTGGCAGAAATCAGTGATTTTTCGTTACATTGGAAGGTGTCCACAACTGACACTAGTGTATTTTTTGTCACATCAAAGCACCTATGGACAGTCCTTTGCTTTTCCATTCAAAAGTAAGCTTAGGAATGTTTTGCTTCATTGTATGTCAGGCTGCTATAGATATAGACCTTTTCCTCTGCTGCTTTATTGTCAGTTACATTAAATACAGTACATGACAAAATTTTGTTAATACTGTACTGTAGTCAATATCCGTTAGTGGTAATGAAAGTTTTCCTACAGAATTACAGTCCTCTCTCTTGCCTCTCTCACACCAGCCACAAAGATTTTCAAAGGTAAGCACAGGTTAATTTGTTTATTTTTCTATATATTTTCTTTATATTCTTTATTATTTTGTATTATATATAATGCAGTATTGTAATCATTTTTATAAGAATATTTTTGTGTTTTGGAATGAATCATCTGAGATTCCAATACTTCTTATGGGAAAATTCACTTTGATACACAAGTGCTTTGGATTATAAGCATGTTACCAAAATTAATTATGCTCACAAACCAAGGTTTTACTGTATGTGGAGTGATAATGTCTCCTATTATTGGGTTATGATCAATTTCCCTTTATCTGTTAATATTTTCTCATGTATTTAGGTGCTCCATTGTTGGGTGCACATATATATTTTTTCTTGTTCTTTTTTCTTACAAGATATTATTCAAATTCAAGTATTTAACATATAGTATAGTATTGGTTTCAGGAGTAGGGAGTAGAATTTAGTGATTCATTACTTATGTATACAACTGTTCATCACAAGTGCCCTCCTTAATTCCCATTACCCATTTAGTCCATCCCCCCACCAACAACTCCCACCTAGCAATGCTCAGTTTGTTGACTAAAGTTAAAAACCTTTTGTTTTTATATTATTTTATTTATTTTCTTTCCCCTATGTTCATCTGTTTTGTTTCTCAATTTCCATGTATGAATGAAATCATATACTATTTGTCTTTCTCTGATTAGCATATTTAGCTTAGTATAATGCAATAGTTCCATCCATGTCATTGCAAATGGCAAGATTACATTCTTTTCCATGGCTGAGTAATACACCACATCTTCTTTATCCATTGATCTGTCATTCCAAATCGGGGCTTTATCCATAATTTGGCTATTGTCAGTGGTGCTACTATAAACATTGGGGTGTAGTTTGCATTCAAATCAGTATTTTTGTATCCTTTGGATAAATACCCAGTAGAAAAATTGCTGGGTCATAAGGTAGTTCTATTTTTTTTTCTTTTTGAGGAAACTCCAAATTTTTTCAAACATGGCCGTTTGAAAACAGTTAACATTTCCACCAACAGTGTAAGAGGATTCCACTTTCTCTGCAACATAGCAACATCTAATTTCCTGAGTTGTTAAATTTAGCCATTCTGAAAGGTGTGAGGTAATATATGATTCTGATCTGATTTGTATTTCCTTTATGATGAGTGAAGTTGGGCATCTTTCCATGTGCCTCTTAGCCATCTGGATGTCTTCTTTGGAAAAGTGTCTATTTATGTTTTCTGCCCACTTATTAACTGAATTATTTGTTTTTTTAGGTGTTGAGTTTGAAAGGATCTTTATAAATTTTTGATACAAGCCCTTATTCTGATATGTCACTTGCAAATATCTTTTCCCATTCTACTGGTTGCCTTTGAGTTTTGTTGATTGCTCCTTTCACTGTGCAGAAGCTTTTTATCTTGAATTCCCAATAGTTCCTGTTTGCTTTTGTTTTCCTTGCCTCCAGTGACATGTCTGATGAGAAGTTGCTCTGGCGGAGGTCAGTGAGGTTGCTGACTGTGTTCCCTTCTAGCATTTTAATGGTTTCCCGTGTCATATTTAGGTCTTTCATCCATTTTGAATATATTTTTGTGTATGGTGTAAGAAAGTGGTCCAACTTCATTTTTCTGCATGTCGCTATACACTATTCCCAACACCATTTGTTGAAGGGCTGTTATTTTCCATTGAATATTCTATCATGCTTTGTTGAAGATTAGTTGACCATATAGCTGTGGGTCCTTTTCTGGATTTTCTATTTTGTTCCATTGATCTATGTGTCTGTTTTTGTGTCAGTACCATACTGTCTTGAAGATTACAGCATTGTATTACAGATAGAAGTCCAGAATTCCAATGCCTCCCACTTTGATTTTCCTTTTCAACATTACTTTGGCTGTTCAAGGTCTTTTCTGGTTCCATACAAATTTTAGAATAGTTTGTTCTACCTCTATGAAAAATGCTGGTGCTAATTTTCTAGGGATTCGATTGAATATGTAGATTGCTTTGGGAAGTATAGGCATTTTAATGATATTTGTTCTTCCAATCCATGAGTATGGAATGTTTTTCCATTTCTTTGTGTCTTTTTAATTTTATTTCATAAGCGTTCTACAGTTTTCAGAGTACAAATCTATTACTTCTTTGGTTAGGTTTATTCCTAGGTATCATGTTTTGTGTGGGTGTACAATTGTAAATGGGATGGACTCCTTGATTTCTCTTTCCCCTGCTTCATTACTGCTGTGTAGAAATGCAACCAAGATGAGGCACCTGGGTGTCTCAGTCGGTTAAGCGTCTGACTTCAGCTCAGTTAATGATCTTACATTTTGTGACTTCAAGCCCTGTGTCAGGCTCTGTGCTGACAGCTCAGAGCCTGGAGCCTACTTAGGATCCTGTGTCCCCTTCTCTCTCTGTCCCTCCCCCGCTTGTGCTCTGTTTATCTCTGTCTCTTAAAAATACATAAACATTAAAAAATTGTTTTTTAAAGAAATGCACATTCCGTACATTGATTTTATGTCCTACTACTTTGCTGAATTCACATATCAGTTTTAGCAGGATCTTTTGGTGGAGTCTTCCAGGTTTTACATGTAGAGTATTATGTCATCTGCAAAGAGTGGAAGTTTGACTTCTTCTTTGCCTGTTTGTAGGCCATTTATTTCTTTTTGTTGTCTGAGCCTAGGACTTCCAGTACTATGTTGAACAAGTGTTCAGAGTGGACATCCCTGTCATGTTCCCAACCTTAGGGGGAAAGCTCTGTTTTTCTTTGTGGATGATATTAGCTGTGAGCCTATCATATATGACTTTTACTATGTTAAGGTATGTTTTTTATATGCCTACTTTCTTGAAGGTTTTTTATTAAGAATGAATGCTGTATTTTCTCAAATGTTTTCCTGCATCTACTGAGAGGATCATATGGTTCTTATCTTTTCTTTTATTCATGGAGTGTATCACATTGATTGATTTGTAAATATTGAACCAGGTGTGCATCTGAGGAATATATTCCCCTTGATCATTGTGAATAATTCTTTTAATGTACAGTTGAATTCAATATCCTCATACCTTGTTGAGAATTTTTGCAGCTATTTTAATCAGGGATATTGGGTAGTAATTTTCCTTTTTAGTAAGATCTTTGGTTTTGGAATCAAGGTAATGATGCTTCATTAAATGAGTTTGGAAGCTTTTCTTCAATTTTTATTTTTTGGAACAGTTTGAGAAGAATAGGTATTAACTCTTCTTTAACTGTCTATTAGAATTCTTCTGGGAAGCTACCTAGCCCAGGACTCTTTTTTGTTAGATTTTTGATAACTGATTCAATTTCCTTGCTAGTTATGGGCTTGTTCAAATTTTCTATTTCTTTCTGCTTGAGTTTTGGAAGTGTGTGCATGTCTAAGAATTTGTCTATTTCTTCCAGACAGTCCAGTCCATTGGCATAATTTTTCATAGTATTCTGTTATAATTGTATTTCTGTGGTGCTGATTGTGATCTCTCCTCTTTCATTCATCGTTTTATCTATTTGGGTACTATCTCTTTTCTTTTTGATAAATCTGGCTGGGGCTTATCAATTCTGTTTCATCTTTTAAAAACCCAGCTTGTAGTTTCATTGATTTGTTCTACTGTGGTGTTTTTATTTGTTTCTATATTACTTATTTATGATCTAGTTTTTATTATTTCCCTTCTGTTGGCTTTGGGCTTAATTTTCTGCTCCTTTCTAACTCCAATAAGTGTAAGGTTATCTTGTATATTTGGGACCTTTCTTGCTTCTTGGTATAGCCCTGAATTGGAATGTACTTTCCTCTTAGGACTGCATTTGCTTTATCCCAAAGGGTTTGGACTATCTTATTTTCATTTTCATTTGATTCTATGTATGTTTTAGTTCTTCTTTAATTTCCTGGTTGACTCATTCATTCTTTAGTAGCATGTTCTTTAACCTCCTTGTTTTTGAGGACATTCCAAATTTTTTCTTGTCGTTGATTTCATGTTTCATAGTGTTGTGATCTAAAAATATCCATGGCATAATCTCGGTCTTTTTGTACTTATTGAGGGTTGATTTGTGACGCAGTATGTGATCTACTTTGGAGAATGTTCCACGTGCACTCATAAAGAATGTGTATTCTGATGCGTTAGGATGAAATATTCTGAGAATATCTGTTAGGTCCATCTGGTCCAATGTGTCATTCAAAGACATTGTTTCCTCTTGGATAACCTCTTACATAATGACCATTTCTGTAAGTGGGGTGTTGAAGTCCCCTACTATAATGACATTATTACCAATGAGTTTATTTATGTTTGTTATTAATTGATTTATATATTTGGGTGCTTCCACATTGGGGGAATGTTTATAATTCTTACATATTTTTGATGAATAGACCCTGTAATTCTGACATAATGACCTTCTTCGTCTCTTGTTATAGTCTTTTTTTTTTAAACCTACTTTGTCTGATGTAAGTTTGGCTACTTCAGCTTTCTTTTGACCTCCATTAGCATGATAAATAGTTCACATCCACTCATTTTTAATCTGTAGGGATCCTTAGATCTAAAATGAGTTTCTTGTACGCAGTATAATGATGGATATTGTTTTTTATCCATTCCAATGCCTTATGTCTTTTGATTGTAGCATTTGGTCCATTTACATTCCAAGTATTATTGAAAAATATTAATTTAGTGCCAATGTATTATCAGTAGATTTTGTGTTTCTGGTGATATTCTCTGGTCCTTTGTAGTTTTTGCTGCTTTCATCTTTTTTTTGTTCCTCCACTCAGAGAGTCCCCCTTAAAATTTTGTGTAGGGCTGGTTTAATGGTCACAAACTCCTTTAGTTTTTGTTTGTCTGGCAAAATCTTTATCTTTCCTTCTATTCTGTATAACAGCCTTGCTGGATAAAAGATTCTTGGATGCATATTTTTCCTATTCTTCACGTTCAATATTTCCTGCCAAATGCTTTCTGGCCTCCCAAGTTTCAGTGGACAGGTCTGCTACTAACCTTTTATATCTACCCTTTTAGCTTAAGGACCTTTGTCCCTAACTGCTTTCAGAATTCTCTCTCTATTCTTGTATTTTTCCAGTTTCACTATGATATGTCATGGTGTTGATATGTTTTTGTTGATTTTTAAGGCAGTTTTCTGTGTCTCTTGGACTTGGATGCTTGTTTATTTCCCCAGATTAGGAAAGTTCTCAGCTATAATTTGTTCAGATAACCTTATGCCCCTTTTTCTCGCTCTTCTTCTGGGACTCCTATGATACTGATATTGTTTCATTTCGTGGGATCACTTAGTTCTCTAGGGCTTCCCTCATGATCTATGCATTCCTTTCCCTTTTTTTTTTCAGGGTAACTATTTTCCATAAATTGATCTTCTATTTCACTGACTCTCTCCTCTGCTTCTTCCATCCTGTCACCATATCCAGTTTATTTTGCAACTTGTCTAGAGCATTTTTTAATTCATCCTGACTAGTTCTTAGATCTTTGATCTCTGCAGCAAGGGTTTCTCTGGTGTCTTCTATACATTTTTTACAAGACCAGCTAGTTTTATGACTGTTGCTCTAAATTCTTGTTCACATATATTGTTTATCTCTTTTTTTGAGCTAGTCCTTGACTGTGATTTCTTCTTGACCTTTCTTTTGAGGAGAATTTCTCCATCTTGTCATTTTGGCAAATTTTTTTGCATGTTTTAAAAGCTTGTTGCATTTCCTGCACCTGCGAGTATTACTATATTAAAAAGGGGTCATACACTTTCCAGGGCCTGGAACACCATTTTTTTTTTGGGGGGGGGGGGAGTTATGCTGTATGCACTCTACTATTTCATTTGGGATGCTCTTTCCATTTGGTTAGTCCTTTGCCTAGCTCCTCCTTTTTTGCAGTGGCAGAGTGTTTGTACCTTTAACTACATGTGCTTTGATTTGTTTGTTGAAGTAACCCTAGAGGGGGGATAAGGGTTAAAAAGTAACCCTGGGGGAAAACAACCTGATCCCACAAAAGGTGGAAAGGGTAAGAAACAATGACAACAACAACAAGAAAAACAGAGAATCAAAAAGCTATAAGTCTGATTCCAAGGAAAAGAAAAGAAGAAAAAAAAAAGCAGAAGAATGGAGAAAAGCAGGAAAAAGAGAAGAGTATTAAAGCCCGGTTCCAAAAAGAAAAAAAAAAAAGATAAAAGGAAATGATAAAAAAATAAAAATCAGAAACAATGAGCCTGATTCCAAAATAAAAAAAAAAAGAATAAGGAGGTAAAAAAGAAAAAAAATGGTTGTCTATTGGTGTCTGGGTGGTAGTGACTGTGCTGGTCTGAAGGAGAGGCCAGCTGCATTGGCTCAGGGTAAGTCTTACCCTAGTAAATAAGTAGTTTCCAGGCATGGAGGTGCAGGGTTTCATGTAAACAGGTCTTGCTTCCACTGGGAGCTGCTGTGTTCCTCTCTGAATTCCACCATGTTGGTGTTAGGGAGGAAATGGCACCACCTCAATCTCTTGTGCCCTGACTGGATTTCAACCCTGCTGTTCAGGCAGCTCTCAGAGAATAGCAAGAGAGCAAGGGAAGTCAGCGCACCCTGTACCAAAACTTTCACCACCACCACCACCACCCTCCCCCCCCCCCACCCCCGCACAGCTGGGATTCAAAATCCAAAGTCTTAAAAGACCTGAAATGGCACGGATCTTCTCCCTTCCTCCAGAGTAGAACCTCTCCACCGTGCTGATGAAAAGATTTTGGTTGATACCTGCAGAGTCTTTTGTCCTTGGGGAGAGAATAAATCCTGTTCCAAATGTACTCCAGGAAGGGAACTGTTCTTTCCCAGTGCACCCCAGAAATCACTATACCACAGTCTGAACTCTAGGGCCAGCTCCCTCCTCCCCAGGATTGTGTACCACAGCTCTGCTCCCAAGAAAGTTGCACATTTCCAAAATGTCAGTTTGAGGTCTAAAAGTTGTTTGCAAAAAAGAACAGAATACTCAGTACTTCTCACTCCCCAGTCCATGGTCCAGAGAGGTTTTCCTCTTACACTAACTCGATGCCACACTTTCTCAACCCCTCTTTCTTTCTCTTCCTTTTGTCTTTCCACAGAAAGTGTTCCCTCCCCTCTACAGCTCCATCATTTTTTCTCCTGCAATTTACATCCACACACCTTGCCTCTGTCAAGCTGTCTCCTTCCAATTGTGGAGATCCTTCTGTCCCTCTGCAGATCTATTTCCTGGGTGTTCCAAATAATCTGACCTCAATAAAGCTGTGTTTGAGGATTCAGGAGACCCCAAGGTCCCTCTACTTCTCTGCCATCTTAACTCCTCCAGCCATTATTATTATTATTTTTTTAAATAAGCTTTCTGCCCCTTTCTATCTTATATTTCTGGGACTCCCACATAGAATATATTAATTCATTTGGTCATGTCCCATAACCAGGATGCCTTCTTCACCCTTTTTCATTCTTTGTTGTTGTTGTTGTTGTTCCTCTAACTGCTTAATTTAAAATAGCCTCCTTTGAATTACTGTTTCTCTCTTCTGAATGATTGATTATGTTGTTGAAGATATGTATTGAATTTTTAAATCTCAGTCATTAAAGTCTCAGGTCCAGTATTTCTATTTGGTTCTTTTTTATGGTTTTCATTTCCTTATTAAACTTCTTACTTTGTTCATCCATTGGTTTTCTGAGTTCATTTAGTTGTTTATCTGTGTTTTCTTTTATCTTGTTCAGATATTATTTTCATTTTCCTGTCAAGCAATTTGTAGACCTCCATTTCTTTGGAATCAATTACTGAAAGTTTTCTTTGGCGATGTTATATTTGAATCTTCTTGGCCCATGTAGCCTTGTGTTTGTTCATTTTTTAATGTTTATTTATTTATTTTGAGAGAAAGAGAATTTGTGCAGGGAGTGGAGTGGGGGAGAGGCAGAGAGAGAAGAAGAGAGACAATTCCAAACAGGCTCTGTGCCAACAATGCAGAGCCCAACACAGGGCTTGATGTCATGAACCATGAGATCATGACCTGAGCTGAAATCAAGTCAGACACTGAACTGACTGAGCCATCCAGGCATCCTGTGTTTGTTCATTTAAAAGTGCAAATACCCCTTCCCATATTTACAAAATGATTTCAGCAGGTAAAGACCTCCTCTCAGGTTCCTGGTCTTATGGGATTGCATCCAGGATCACAGTTAAGTAGGGCTTGAGTCAGGTAACATGGCTGTCACTATGTCTGTAGTGGAGTCCATCTTTTGTGCAACTGTTACTTGGAACTTAGGTGGGCTTGGGTCCTGCCTCATTCATGGAAGAATAGGACTGCGTCCAGGACCTTTATCAGTAGGGTTAGTGCTGGACATAAGTCTGCCTCAAGGAAGTTAGGTCCACAGAGGGCAGGCATGTTACCAGGTAGGTGTGGCTCTCATCAGGTCCTTAGAAGCAACCCCGCCAAGTCACTGGGCAAGATCCCTGGGTGGATAGGACTAGACGCAGACCACAGCTGAGAAAGACTGGAACCAAATAACAGGGCAATATCAGTGTCAGCAACTAGGACTGAAGTCTTCAGTCTTCTCTCCAGGGTTACAGACATACATGCCTTCTGTCAAGTTTCTGGACAAGGGATACTCTCCCTGGACTGTGACCAAAATGGGCTAGAGCCAGGTCAGAGGTCTGCTTCAGGATCTGCAATCAGGCCACAGTCAGCAGACCTGTCAACTGAGGCATGCATGGGCACGTCTCTTGTTGAGTGCCTGTGTGGGCAGGACTGCTTCCAGACCACAGCTGGAGCCAAGCCACAGGTTGCTTCAGTGTCCACAGCCAGGACCAAATCCAGCTGGTCTGTGTCTTAGGTCCCATGGCAGAATGTGTTGGTGGCAGGACCAAGGTCAAATGGGGCTCCAGCTAAGTACACAGGGCTTCTTGGTCTTTAGCCTATATCACAATCAAAGATCCTGTCACCTGGGCATGAGCCTGCTTTCTAAAATTGCCTTGCTTGGTTTGGGGCTAGATTATTGTTTTATAATTTCCTACTTGGATCCCAAAGCTCCCACAAAGGCACTTTTTACAATAAATGGATACCAAATTACTGTTGTGGGGACATATCAGCAGGGGACTTTCAATTCTGCCATCCTGCTCAACATGATATTATTTTATGCAACCTGAATGTCTAACATATGAGGTACTTTAAATTATTGTACCTCTGAACTGTGCAATACAATGAAGTCATTAAAAAAAACATGTTGCAGAGTGCCTGGGTGGCTCAATTGGTTAAGCATCCGACTTCAGCTCAGGTCATGATTTCATGGTTGGTGGGTTTGAGCCCTGCGTCAGGCTCTGTGCTGACAGCTCAGAGCCTGGAGCCTGCTTCAGATTCTGTGTCTCCCTCTCTCTCTGCTCCTCCCCCACTCTCACCCTGTTTCTGTCTCTTGAAAATACATAAATGTTAATTTTTTTTTAAAAAAAGCATGCTGCACTGTAAAAAATGATGCTATATATTGTTATTTGAATAAACAGTTCTAAAATATTATGTACAAGGAGATTCTGATGTGTCAAGAGCTTATAAGTTATCACTATTGTCTTCACAACAAGAAGGTGAACTGAAAATCAGCAACTCTTCTTATATTCATCAGGAAATTGAGGTCAGAGGGCAAACAATTGCCAGGAAAATTTGAGAAATTGATACTAAGAATCCACCACTGAAGCTAGGACTAGTTGGAACGTAAACTCTCATTGATGAATTGCTGGAGGCTCAGGGTGGACTAACTTAAGAATTAAAAACTTGGCAAGTCCAGTTTTGGTGGGGCTCCAAAAACTTTATGTTTTATTTCCAGGAACCCAAATAAATCCACAGGATGAAGGTTGGAGAAAAATCCTCTGATCCTCCTGGCACAAGAAGGGAAAATGTAACCATTTTGAAAAACACCTAGAGCATTCTGTTCTCCTTAACCATGGCACATTCTCAGAAGAAACCATGCATGAAAGACTAACCCACATTATTATTATTATTATTATCATTATTATTATTATTTTACCAGAGACTAACCTGGGGGAAAGGAAATACCCAACTTCAGTTCCCTCTGGTTGTTCTGCTCATCTAAGAGAAAAAATCTAAGAGGCACTTGTGAAAGTCAGTCCAGAGACACATGCTCCTTAAATTACTGAGACCCAGTCATAGGAGTATATAATTCTTCCTCTCCCTCACGCCATACCACCATATCAATCTTGTTCCTGTATGATAATAATGGATTACAACATAACTACAATATTCACACTGTATTTAAAAATAACTCTCTAGGGAAATCCAAAGACAACAAGGGAAATAAAAACAAGCACTCTAGAGAAAAATTTAACCTCCTCTAACTTCAGCTACAGCAAACAGTAAACACAGACTATCTCCAAGCCAGGAAAACAAAACCTTTAACCAATACATCAGGTCTGATTTTGAACAAAAAAATTACAAGACATGCTAGAAGGCAAAAAACACAGTTGAAAAGATGAACAAATATCAAGATTAGACTATGATATGACATAAATTTTGGAATTATCAACTGGATTTAAAATAATTGTGATAAATATGCTAAGGAATCCAATAGAAAAAGTGAACAACATGGGAAAACATACAGGTAATGTAAGCAGAGAGATGGACATGATAAAAAAAGAATCAGAAGGATGTAGTAGAAATCAACAACACTATAAAAAGAAGAAAAGAATGCTTTCAGTTGGCCATCATTAGAGTAAACATGGTCAAGGAGAGGATCAGTGAGCTTGAAAATATGTCCATAGATACTTTTAAAACATAAATACAAAGATGAAAAGAATGATTTAACAATCTGAGATAACTATTCAAAATAACATTAGCAAGGAGACACATGAGTGGCTCTGTCAGTCAAGTATCTGACTGGCTCAAGTCATGATCTCACAGTTCATGAGCTAGACTCCCACACTGGATGAGCTCTAGTCTCGCTTTGGGTGAGCTTGAGCCCTGCTTCAGGTGAGTACGAGCCCTGCTTCAGGTGAGCACGAGCCCTGCTTCAGGTGAGCCCTGCTTCTGTTTCTTTTCCACTCTCTCTCTCTGCCCCTTCTCTGTGCCCTTTGCTCACTCACGCCTTCTAGTAAAAAACAAATAATAATAGCAACAATGTATACAATGAACATAGTTTATGGATAACTGAAATGAATAACAATATGATAAGAGATGGGAGGGAGGAATTGGGAATAATACCTTATAAAATACACTATCCGTGAAGAGGTACAGTATTATTTGAAAGTTGATTTAGATTTATTGTAAATATATACTGCAACATCGAGGGCATCCACTTAGAATTTTTAAAAGTAAATTTATTTGAGGGACGCCTGGGTGGCTCAGTCAGTTGAGCGTCCAGCTAAGGTCATGATCTCACCGTTCGTGAGTTCGAACCCCGTGTTGGGCTCTGTGCTGACAGCTCAGAGCCTGGAGCCTGCTTCAGATTCTGTGTCCCCCTCTCTCTCCACCCCACCCCTGCTTGTGCTCTCTCTGTCTTTCAAAAATGAATAAACATTTTTTTAAATAAATTTATTTGAAATGTTAAGTATGAAGACAAAAATTTAATCATATAAAATGCTCAATTAAAGCCAAAGAAAGCATAAAAAGAGTAGAAGACAAAATAGCAAGAGAAAAAATAACAAAGCAATGAATTGAACATAGATAAGTATGTATTAGATTAAACCAACTATATTTATAATAACCTTAAATATGGTCTAAATACACTGATTAAAAGATAGAAATTGCCAGAGTGGTAACAAGACCCAAACATGTGTTATATTCAAAATAGTATGTATAATATGACTTGAATTTTTGAAAGCTTTAGAGCCATGTGAACCTGGCTGGCTCAGTCAGTAGAGTACACAACTCTTATTTTCAGGTTTGTAAGTTCGAGCCCCATGTTGAATGTAGAGATTACTTTAAAAAAGAAAAGCTTTAGACCATATCCATATCTTTATTTTGATAACAAATAAAACAAGATGAAAAGGGCATAACTAACAAATAATTATAAAAGGGATTATATATTAGTAGTAAAATGGTAGGCAGAATTTGCTTTGTCTTTTTACATATTTCAAACATCATCTACAATGAAATTATATTGTTTTGTAATGAGAAAAAATAAATTTTATGAAAATAACAGTGCAATTGAAATGTTTGTGCATTTTGTAAATCACTGTCTAACTTTTATAGAGAAAGTTACCTATGAATTAGAATTCAACCTAAATAACAAAATATGACTGACCCTGTTCTGGGTTTTAGCACAATGCTTATTAATACATATTTTTATTAAAAAATACCACCTATAATAATATTCTGTACTCGTAGCACAGTTAGAAACTGTAGAAACAGAAGTAATCAACTCTATAGGTAACATTTCCAACCTTACAGAGTAGTATTTAGAGACTTATAGATGTGTGTGTGTGTGTGCGTGTGTGCATGTGTGTATGTTTCTGTATGATTGTGGTACCCATAGTTTTGTAGGTTTTTTTTCACTTATTTATATATAGTGAACATTTTCCTTTTTTTTTTTTTAAACTTTATTTATTTTTGAGAGAGAAAGAAAGCACGAATTGGGGGAAGGGACAGAGAGACAGAGAGAATCCCAAGCAGGCTTTGCACTGGCAGCGCCCCCTTGAGGTGGGGCTCAAACCCTTGAACAATGAGATAATGACCCGAGCCAAAACCAAGAGTTGAATGCTTGCCTGAACCACCCAGGTGCCCCAATTATGAACATTTTGTTAAGACCTTTATGTATACAAAATATCCATGGCTGCAGAAAAGTCCCCTAAATGGAGGGGCTTATTTATTTAACTAATACCTATTGTTAAACATATAAATTTTATTTTCTTTCATACAAAAAAATGCTAATGTGAATAATCTTGTATATCCATTTTTATAAGTTAAGGGAAAGATTTTACAAAATAAATTTATAAAAGATAATTACTAAGTCAAAAATCTGCAAATAAGAAGTTTTTGAAACATATTGATAAATTTTCCTCCAAAAGGTTTAACAGTAAACAATATCTATTGCCATGTGTGTATCAATTTTCCACCCATATTCATTAATACTAAGCATTCTTTTTCCTTTCTGTTAATATTATATGTAAAATAGGGTTCTTATTTCACTTTGCATTTTATTGCAAGTAGGATTGATTATGTTTCAAATCTGAATTATATATATATATATATATATATATATATATATATATATATTTAGAAAGAGAGCACAAGCAGGGAACAGGGGCTCATTAGAGAGAGAGAGTCCTAAGTAGGTTCCACACTCAGAATGGAGCCCAATGTGGGCATGATCCCACAATGCTGGAATCATGACCTGAGCTGAAATCAAGAGTCTGATGCTGAACCAACTGAGCCACCCAGACACCCCCAAATTTGAATTGTTTACTAAAATCATTAATCTGTCCATTTTTCATTTGACTTTTTTTATTAAATCGCAATAACTCTTTTTTTAATAACTCTTTATATAATAAAGTTACTAGCCCCTTGTCAGTCTGTAGTGCAAATATATTGCCTGTTGTTTTCCTTTAACTTTCATCTTACAGTATGTTTAATATGCAGATATGGTTGATTACTAAGATTCAAATCCCTCAGTCTTTTCCTTAATGGTTTCTGTCTTAAGGGTTATGCTTAAAGAGGCTTTTCTTTTCACAACACAATATAGATATTAATCTATATTGGTTTAATTACTTGTATGGTTTCTTTCAAAATTTATACTTTCAAATTTAGCAGTCCTTACACTTGAAAATTCCATATAAGCACATTTAAATAAATCTTGTAATGAATGCAAATGATTTTCAATCTTAAAAAGAATATTTACTAGTATATATTTTTAATATTCTATAACTACTATCATAAGGCTTTGAATAGATATAGATATGCATGTGCATTTGTATATATTTAAGCAAATCAACTATTTTCTTCTCTCCTTTAGAAGCATCTGTATTGTCTGTATAGGGATATGTGCACATACATGTTAACGATGTGGGTCTTTATCAGACAACTGATGTTTTAGTCATAATTTTTCACTATGTTGTCATGGTTGTATCTTAAAACATCTTACATAAGCTATTTTTCAAAACATTGCTGTATTTACACTTTTAGTATGTCAACAATTCACTTCCATACATTTGAGGAGTGTTGGCATAAAATCATAATAACACTTTTATATATATTGTTATAGTCCATGTAGTCAAACTAGACTATGTAATTTGAGGTGTACTCTTATTAGCTGCCATACATGTTTTACACCAATTATCAACCAAAATTTCCTTTAGTAATTATTTTAGATAAGTATAGATCTAATAAGCTTGTCTTGATGATAATGATACTGATTATTTTTATCCTTTTAGTTAAAGAAAGCTAATATTAAGTGGATGCTTATGGCTTTTAATTTGTACATAATTGGAGTCATTTTAATTTTCAAAATGGAATCACATATTAGTGGCTAAAAGTAATGTACTTTGCCCTCAGTTTTCCACTAAAGACTGTTGTTCTGTGATGAAACTCCTCTTTTAAGGAAAAATAAATCTAAATGTATTGAATAGCATTCCATTGCTGTGATTTATCATTAGGCTTTGTGAGACAGACCATGTTAAAAATAAATACTTTAAGCATTAGATTGCATAATAAGAAATTCTTTCCAGATGACTATTGGAGTTATGCTTTTATGGCATGAATGTTGCTTTAGTGCTTATGGCCTCTACAAATGATATCTCTGGACTGCAGTCACACATATGCACTTTGATTTTGTCTATATCCATCACTGTGTACTTCCTCAAGATATAAGGGAACATTAGCCCTGAAAGAAAATCCAATTGAGAAACATTACTATTATGAAGTTCTTTGGCATCCTTGAAATGGAAATATTATTTATCACGTTTTCTGGCAGCCTGATTCACATGGAAGTTACACAAAAGCAATGTATGTGTTCTGATTAGTTAATTTTAACTGCATATTTAGGAACCAGTGTTTGCTCAGAGATAATATCACAATGTTCCTCAGTGATCAAAAAGAATGAGAGGAAGAAGCCAAGATGGTGGAACAGCATGGAAATTTTTTGTGTGTCTCGTGTCCATGAAATACAACCAGACCAACACTAAACCATCCTACGCACATAGAAAACTGACTGGAGGATTAACACAACAATCTGCACAACTGGAAAAACAGAACTCAGCAGGTTTGTGGCATGGAGAAGTGAACTTGGGGAGCGAGAGACGCAGGAAGGGAGGTGCTTTTGCGAGTGGACAGAGGACAGAGACGGAGCGGGGAGAGAATACAGGAAAAGCATCCCTCCCCAAAAGCAGCTGGAGAGAAAGTAGAAAATTGGAAACAGCCACAGTGACTAAACTAAAAAGGTAGAAAAGACAAAGAAAAGGGTTTAAGTTCCATTAAGACTGTAAACAAGGGAATCACAGTCTGCAACTCCACAGCTCCATATCTGGCGGTTCTCTAGTGGGAAGGACGAATTCCCAGAAAAAGAGTGGGGTCCGGGAGGATCTCAGGCCACATGGGAAAAAGCAGTTCCACTGCTGGAGGGACATTTGGTAGAGACTGTTGAGGCCACCTGGTCCCAGCAGACCCCAGGGCATGGCCACATTCACTGGTGCTGGCACAAGGTTGTTAAGGGTGAAGCCTGGTGCCAGATGTGTGTTGTGATTTTCCATAATCCCTGAAACACTGCTGTTACACTATCTCACAAACATTTTCTGGGGCGGCTGACACCTGGCTGTAGTCTTGGGGCACCAGCAGCAGCAGGATCCAGCAAGCATTCCTGGGTGCAGGCGACATTCGGCCATTGCTCGGTGAGACCCTCCCACAGAGGGGCGGAAGGGGTCAAAGCCTCAGTCCTTCAGAATTAAGGGGCTGGGGAAAGCAGCTGCATCTGAGACAAAACTCGGGAGTGAGGTACTGCCTGGGGCCTGGGTACAAAGAGTGAAAAAGCAGGGAGGGGACAAAAGCTGAAAACAGAGGACAGGTGCGTGATTGCTGATTCTGGAGAACAGACTGGGTAGCTGGGTGGCGCCATTTTCACCGCTTCTGCGCATGCGCCTATGCACCTACGAATGCCACAATACTCCACCTCAATAGGCTACCAGCGCCATCTAGTGGAAAGCGGAGCCATTACACTGAGCCCTGCCCAACTGGGCCAACCTCGTTCTTCAAGAACACAAGTCTCAATGCCAGCTTAGTTTATGGACTATAAAGTGCTACATAGACTGACTTCTGGGGGAAGAGGAAGTAATTTCAGTCCTATTTCAATCTGTTAACAGGTCCATCTATTCAATTTTCTTTCTTTTTTTTTTCCTCTTTTGCACTTCTTTTTCTTGAATACAGAAAGAAAAATTCATTTTTATTTCCAATTTTTATTAAAAATATTTTTCATTAATTTTTATTACTATATTTTTTTACTTTTGTGTAAATTATTTCAAATTCTATTTTGCTTTCATCATTTTATTTTAGTCAACTTCAGTATATTCACCATTTCAAATTTCAAATAATCACCTTTTTCTTTTTCTTTTTTTCTCTTTCTCTTTCTTTTTTTTCCTTTTCTTGAATGCAGAGAGAGAAAAACTTCATTTTTACCTTCAATTTCTATTAAAATATTTTTCTTTATTTTCTTTACTATATTTTGCTTTTATGTAATTTTTTTTCAAATTCTATTTTAATTCCATCATTTTATTTTAGTCTACTACAGTGTATTCACTTTTTCAAATTTTCAAACGATTTCCTTACCTTTTTTCTTCTTTTTTCTCTTTTTTGTTTCTTTTCTTTTTATTGAATATATAAAGAGAAAAAATTCATTTTTATTTTTAATGTTTAATAAAAATACTTTTCTTTAATTTTTCTACTCTATTCTTTAGTTCTGTGTATATTTTTTCAAATTCCATTTTACCTCCATCATTTCACTTTAGTCTTCTTCAGTGTACTGAATTTTTTAAATTCTCAAATTATATATATATATATATATATATATATATATATATATATCTCAAAAGCAACAAAGATGGCAAAGGACAAGAGAACACCACCAGAAACTCCAACTCTGCAAGCATCATAATGGCAATGAATTCATATCTTTCTGTACACACTCTAAATGTCAATGGACTCAATGCTGCAACCAAAAGACATAGGGTAACAGAATGGATAGGAAAACAAGATCCATCTATATATGGTTTATAAGAGACCCACTTTAGACCTAAAGATACCGTCAGATTGAAAATAAGGGGATGGAGAACCATCTATCATGCTAATGGTCAACAAAAGAAAGTCGGAGTAACCATATTTATATCAGACAATCTAGACTTTAAAATAAATACTGTATCAAAAGATGAAGAAGGGCATTATATCATAATCAAGGGATCTATCCACCAATCAAGAGGACCTAACAATTGTAAACATTTATGCGCCGAATGTGAAGCACCCAAATATATAAATCAATTAGTCACAAACATAAAGAAACTAATCAATAGTAATACCATAATAGTAGGAGACTTCAAGACCCCACTGACAACAATGGGCAGATCACCTAATCAAAAAATCAACAAGGAAACAATGGCTTTGAATGACACACTGGACCAGATGGACTTAACAGATATATTCAGAACATTTCATCCTAAAGCAGCAGAACATACATTCTTCTCCAGTGCACATAGAAAATTCTCCAGAATAGACCATACACTGGGACACAAATCAGCCCTAAGTAAGTACAAAAAGACCAAGATCATACCGTGTGTATTTTCAGAACACAATGCGATGAATCTTGAAATCAACCACAAGAAAAAATTGGGAAATGTAAATACTTGGAGACTGAAGAACATCCTACTAAATAATGAATGGGCTAACCAAGCAGTTAAAGAGGTATTTAAAAGTGTATTAAAGGGGCGCCTGGGTGGCGCAGTCGGTTAAGCGTCCGACTTCAGCCAGGTCACAATCTCGCGGTCCGTGAGTTCGAGCCCTGCGTCGGGCTCTGGGCTGATGGCTCAGAGCCTGGAGCCTGTTTCCGATTCTGTGTCTCCCTCTTTCTCTGCCCCTCCCCCGTTCATGCTCTGTCTCTCTCTGTCCTAAAAATAAATAAACGTTGAAAAAAAAATTTAAAAGTGTATTAAATTCAATGAAAATGATAACACCACAACCCGAAACCTCTGGGACACAGCAAAGGTGGTCATAAGAGGAAAGTATATAGCAATCCATGCCTTTCAAAAGAAGGAAGAAATATCTCAGATACACAAACGAACCTTACGCCTTAAGGAGCTGGAATAATAACAGCAAATAAAACCCCAAACCAGAAGAAGACAGGAAATAATAAAGATTAGAGCAGAAATTAATGCTATCAAAACCAAAAAACAGTAGAACAGATCAATGAAACCAGAAGCTGGTTCTTTGAAAGAATTCACACAGTTGATGAACCACTAGCCAGTCTGATCAAAAAGAAAAAGGAAAGGACCCAAATAAACAAAATCAAGAATGAAGGAGGAGAGATCACAACCAACATAGCAGAAAAAAAAAACAATAATAAGAGAATATTATAAGCAATTATATGTCAATAAAATGGGCAATATGGAAGAAATGGACAAATTCCTAGAAACATTTACACTACCAAAACTGAAACAGGAAGAAATAGAAAAATTGGAACAGACTCATATCCAGTAAGGAAATCCAACTAGTAATAAAAAAATCTGTCGAAAAACAAGAGTCCAGGGCCAGATGGCTTTCCAGGGGAATTCTACCAAACATTTAAGGAACAGTTAACACCTATTCTCTTGAACCTGTTCCAGAAAACAGAAATGGAAGGAAAACATCCAAACTCTTTCTATGAAGCCAGGATTACCTTCATCCCAAAACCAGACACCCCATTAAAAAGCAGAATATAGACCAATTTCCCTGATGAACATGGATGCAAAAATTCTCAACAAGATAATAGCCAACCAGCTCCAAAAATACAAAAAATATTCACCATGACCAAGTGGGATTTATACCTGGGATGCAAGGCTCATTCAATATCACAATTAACATGATTCATCACATCAATAAAAGAAAGGACAAGAACCATATGATCCTCTCAATAGATGCAGAGAAGGCATTTGACAAAATACAGCATCCTTTCTTGATAAATATCCTCAAGAAAGTAAGGATAGAAGGAGCATACCTCGAGATCATAAAAGCCATATATGAACGACCCAACACTAATATCATCCTCAGTGGGGAAAAACTGAGAGCTTTCCTCCTCAGGTCAGGAACAAGACAGGGATGTCCACCCTCAGCACTGTTATTTAACATAGTATTGGCAGTCTTAGCCTCTGTAATCAGACAACACAAATAAATAAAAGACATCCAAATCATCCAGGAGGAGGTCAAACTTTCACTCTTCGCAGATGACATGATACTTTATATGGAACACCCAAAAGATTCCACCAAAATACTGCTAGAATTCATGAATTAAGCAAAGTTTCAGGATATAAAATCAATGCACAGAAATCGGTTGCATGCCTATAAACCAACAACGAAGCAACAGAAAGAGAAATCAAGGAATCGATCCCATTTACAGTTGCACACAAAAAAAACATAAAATACCTAGGAATAAATCTGACCAAAGAAGTGAAAAATCTACACACTGAAACCTATAGTAAGCTTATGAAAGAAATTTAAGAAATCACCAAAAAATGGAAAAAGCTTCCATGGTCCTGGATAGGAAGAACAAATATTGTTAAAATGTCAATACTACCCAAAACAAACTACATATTCAATGCAGTCCCTATCAAAATAACACCAGCCTTCTTCACAGAACTAGAACAAATAATCCTAAAATTTGTATGGAACCAGAAAAGACCCAGAATATCCAAAGCAATCTTGAAAAGGAAAACCAAAGCAGGAGGCATCACAATCCCAGGCTTCAAGCAATACTACAAAGCTGTAATCATCAAGACAGTATGCTACTGGCACAAAAACAGACACTCAGATCAATGGAACAGAATAGAGAACCCAGAAATGGACCCCCAAACGTATGGCCAACTAATCTTTGACAAAGCAGGAAAGAATTTCCAATGGAATAAAGATACTCTCTTCAGCAAGTGGTGCTGGGAAAACTGGACAGCGACATGCAGAAGAATGAACCTGGACCACTTTCTTACACCATACACAAAAGTAAACTCAAAATGGATGAAAGACCAATGTAAGACAGGAAGCCATAAAAATCCTCGAGGTGAAAGCTGGCAAAAACCTCTTTGATCTCGGCCGCAGCAACTTCTTACTCAACACGTCTCCAGAGGCAAGGGAAACAAAAGAAAAAATGAACTACTGGGACCTCATCAAAATAAAAGGCTTCTGCACAGCGAAGCAGCAGAAACAATCAACAAAACTAAAAGGCACCCAATGGAATGGGAGAAGATATTTGCAAATGACATATCAGATAAAGGGTTAGTACCCAAAATCTATAAAGAACTTATCAAACTCAACACCCCCAAAAAAATATAATCCAGTGAATAAATGGCCAAAAGACATGAATAGACACTTCTCTAAAGAAGACATCCAGATGGCCAACTGACACATGAAAAAATGCTCCACATCACTCATCATCAGGGAAATACAAATCAAAACCACAATGAGATACCACCCTACACCTGTCAGAATGGCTAACATTAATAACTCAGGCAACAACAGATGTTGGCAAGGATGCAGAAAAAACAGGATCTTTTTTGCATTGTTGGTGGGAATGCAAGGTGGTGCAGCCATTCTGGAAAACAGTATGGAGGTTCCTCAAAAAACTAAAAATAGAACTACCCTACGACCCAGAAATTGCACTACTAGGCATTTATCCACAGGAAACAGGTGTGCTGTTTCTAAGGGACACATGCACCCCCATGTTTATAGCAGCACTATAAACAAGAGCCAAAGTATGGAAAGGGCCCAAATGTCCATCGATGGATGAATGGATAAAGAAGATGTGATACATATATATATATATATACACACACACACACACACACAATGGAGTATTACTCGGCAATCAAAAAGAATAAATCTTGCCATTTGCAACTACGTGGATGGAACTGGAGGGTATTATGCTAAGTGAAATTAGTCAGAGAAAGACAAAAAATCATATGACTTCACTCATATGAGGACTTTAAGAGATAAAACAGATGAACATAAGGGAAGGGAAACAAAAATAATATAAAAGCAGGGAGGGGGACAACACAGAAGAGACTCATAAATATGGAGAACAAATGGAGGGTTTCTGGAGGGGTTGTGGGAGGGTGGATGGGCTAAATGGGTAAGGGGCCAAGGAATCTACTCCTGAAATCATTGTTGCACTATATGCTAACTAATTTGGATGTAAATTTTAAAAAAATAAAAAATAAAGTTAATTTAAAAAAAAAGAATGAATTCTTACCATTTGCAGCAATGTGGGTGGAACTAGAGTGTATTATGGTAAGTGAAATAAGTCAGTCAAAGAAAAAAGTTATCATGATTTCACTCATACATGAAATTTAAGAAACCAAACTGATGAACATAGGGGAAAGGAAGCAAAAATAAAATAAAAACAGATAGACAAGCCATAAGACACTCTTAAATACAAAGAACAAACTGAGGTTTGCTGGCAGGGTGTTGGGTGCGGGGATGAGCTAAATGGGCGATGGACATTAAGGAGGGCACATGGGATGAGCACTGGGTGTTATATGTAAGTGATGAATCATGAATCATTAAATTTTATTCCTGGAATCATTATTACACTATATGTTAACTATATATTGTTATATATAGCTACATATATATATATATTATAGGTAATAACTATATATATTATATATATTATATGTATATAACTATATATATTATATATATAACTATATATATAACTACATATATATAAACCTTGGATATTAATTTTAAAAATATATTAAAAACAACCTTCTAGTTATAAGATAAGTAAGTTCTAGGATGTAATGTACAGCAAGGTGACTATTAAACAAAAAAATAATTTTAGTCATTGAGAAATTTATTTATGTACCTTATCTTCTTCACTTTTAAAGTTTAATTATGTGGTATTACTTCTAAGCAACCTCTGATTTTCAACTAGAATGTGTTCAAGAATTTCAATGATTTCTTTGTTCAGAATAAAAATTACATTTTTATATCAGTCTTGTCATTTGTAATGTTTACCTTCTAAAACCAACAAGAAATACAATTAAACTAATGGAACAGCTGATCTATAGATAGAACCATCACTGCTTTAAAACTTCCAGCTACTTATCAAATCTAACAATATTGTCCACAGGGAAAAAATGGCCTCATTATGATTTCCATAATAGACCCAAATGATATAACAACCAGTGTATCCTTAGTAGCAAGATATGGAATTATTTCATCGTCATTTCAGTCTATTGAGTGATGAGACAAAGAGTTTCATGGGACTGTGAATGTTGTAGAAGGTCTGACTTTGGGGTTAGCCTGGACAAGGAAGTTTAGGTGGCAGAGGGTGAGTTAGGGTTCAATGGGAGCATGTCAAAGTGGTAGAACAGCCTACATCTAAAGTAACAAAAGGAGTGAAACTTTGAGTGGTAGGAAAGGAGATGAGGGAAAGCTGGAGCCATCATTCATAAATAAAAGATGATCCTTGCTACGCCATTTAGTATTCAAGGATTGCCTGTATTAGTAAAGGTGTAAGAATTAAGTTGACTAAATCTTCAGTTGAAAGGTTTATTTCAAATAAAACTTTCTATGGCAAATGATTTTATTGATGTTTGTAGAGGCTTAAATCCAAATATTAAACCTTTCTTCATATTGATAAATCCTGAGAATAAGTCATGTTTTCATAATTCACTAAGATTTTAAACATCAGTAAAAACTGATAACAAGTGTGTCATCCCTAGCTACAAGGAATACTGCTTTTAAATATTTAAACAGAGAATGATGAGTTTCCTTTGTTATTCCTTTTCAAGAAAATTTTGGTTATTCTGGATCCTTTGCAATTTTATATTAATTTTAGAATTAATTTTCCCACTTCTATCTAAAAAAAAACCCTTGGGTATCCCTGATGAAATAGGTGCAAAAGTCCTCAGCAAAATACTAGCAAACAAAACTCAATAATATAATTTAAAAACTTCACCATGATTGTGTGAGATTTATTCCTGGAGTTCAAGGGTGGCTCAATATTTGCAAATCAATCAGTATGATACACCACTTCAAAAAAAGAATGTATAAGAACAATATGATCATATCAATAGATGCAGGAAAAAATCATTTGATAAAGTACAATATACATTCATGAAAAAAACCTTCATAAAGTATGTTTAGATAGGACATTCCTCAACATAACAAATGACATATATGAAAAACCCACAGCTAATATCATCTTCAGTGGGGAAAATCTGAAAATTTATCCCCTAAGATCAGAAACAAGACAGGTGTGTCCACTCTCGTTTTACTCACAAAGTACTGGACATCCTAGCCATACCAATTAGAACACATAGAATACATAAAGAAATAAAAGGCATCCAAATTGGTAAGAAAGAAGTAAAACTTTCACTATTTGCAGATGATGATACTATATAAATAAAACTTGAAAAATTCCACCAAAATACTGCTAAAACTGATACATGATTTCAGTAAAGTCACAGGATAAAAAAATCAATGTTCAGAAATCTGTTTCATTCCTATATACTAATAATGAAGCAAGAGAAAGAGAAATTGAGAAGACAATCCTATTACAATTGTACCACAAACCATAAGATACCTGGGGATAAAATTAACCAAAGGGTGAAAATCTGTACTTTAAAACTATAAAACACTGATGAAAAAAAAAATCAAGATAGCACAAAGAAGTGGGAAGGCATTCCATGCTCATGGATTAGAAGAACAAATATTGTCAAAATGTCTTTGCTACCCAAAGCTATCTATGCATTTAATGTAATCCCCATAAAAATACCAACAGCATTTTATACAGAACTAAAAGAAACAATTCTAAAATTTGTACGGAACCGGGAAAGATCCCAAATAGCCAAAGAAATCATGAGGAAAATAAGCAAAGTTGGAGGCATCACAATTCTGGATTTCAAATGATATTACAAAGTAGTCATCAAAACAGTATGGCACTGGCACAAAAATAGGCACATAGATAAATGGAATAGAATAGACAAGAAAGTAATGAACCCACAACTATGTGGTCAATTAATCTTTGACAAAGCAGGAAGGAATATCCAATGGAAAACAGACTGTCTCATCAACAACTGGTGTTGGGAAAATTGGAAAACAACATGTAAAAGTAAGAAACTGTAATAAGGTATACCATATTACACCATACAGAAAAATAAATTTAAAATGGATTAAATACCTAAATATGAGACCTGAAACCATAAATATCCAGAAAAGAACACAGGCAGTAACTGCTTTGACATCAGTCATAACAACTTTTTTCTAGATAGGTGTCCTGAGGCAAGGGAAATGAAAGCAAAAATAATCTGTTATAACTACATACAAATAAAATGCTTCCACACAGCACAGGAAACAATTAACAAAGCTAAAAGGCAACCTACAGAATGGGAAAAGATATTGCAAATGAAATATCTGATATAGGGTTAGTACACAAAATTTATAAAGAACTAATAAAACTCAACACCCCCAAAGTGAATAATCCCATTAAAAATGGGCAGCAGACATGAACAGACATTTTTCCAAATAAAACATCCACATTGCCAACAAACACATGAAAAGATGTTCGCCATCACTTCCCATCAGGGAAATGCAACTCAAAACTACAATGACATATCACCTAACACCTGTCAGAATGACTGAAATCAACACAACAAGAAACAACAGGTGTTGGCGAGGACATGGAGAAAGGAGAACCCTTTTGCACTGTTGGTGGGAATGCCAACTGGTGCAACCACTGTGGAAAACAGTATGGAGGTTCCTCAGAAAGTTAAAATTATAACTACCCTATGATTCATCAATCACATACCCATAATCTTTGGGTATTTACCCAAAGAATACAAAAACACTAATTCAAAGGTAAACAAGCACCCCTATGTTTATAGCAGTATTATTTACAGTACTCAAGATAATGATACAACCCAAGTGTCCGCTGATGAATGAATGGAAAAAGAAGATGTCATATGTGTATACAATGGAATATTATTCAGTCATTAAAAAAAGAATGAAAACTTGGAGCACTTGGGTGGCTCAGTTGGTTAAGCATCCAACTCCTGATTTTGGTTCAGGTCAGGATCTCATGGTTTGTGAGATCGAGCCCTACATTGAAGCTGTCAGCACAGAGCCTGCTTGGGATTCTCTCTCTCCCTCTCTCTCTCCCTCCCCTACTCATGCTGGCACTTTCTCTCTCTCTGCCTCTCTGTCTCTGTCTCTCTCTACCTCCAAAAACAAATAAACATTAAAAAATGAAATCTTGCCATTTGCAGTGACATGGTTGGAGCTAGAGAGTATAATGCTAAGTGAATTAAATCAGTCAGAGAAAGAAAAATACTGTATGATTTCAGTCATGTGTGGAATTTAAGGAAAAAAAGCAAATGGGCCAAGGGAAAAAAGAGATAGAGAGAGAAATCAAGAAATAGACTCTTAACTACAGAGTACAAAGTGATGGTTACCAGAGGGGAGGTGATTAGGAGGATGGGTTAAATAGGTGATGGGGATGAAGTGCACTTATCATGATGAACACTGGGTGATGTATGGAATTGTTAATTGTTAAATCACTATGCTGTATACCTGAAACTAATATAATAATGTATGTTAACATACCTGAACTAAAATAGAAACTTATATTAAAAAAAACAAAAAAAACCTTTGTGTTCATTACAGAGTTTATGTTGAATCTATAGATTGTTTGGTTAATATTGCTACCTTAATATTATCTTCTATCAATGAACATGAAATATCTTTCCAATTTTGTAATTATTAAAAAAAATTATTTCAACAATGTGTTGTAGTTTTTAGTGTTCAAAATTTGAACATTGTTAAATATATTCCTATGTATTTTATTATTTTGATTCTAGTGTAAATGGAATTGATTTCTGAATTTTATATTCATCCCTTGTGTGTTTGGTGTCATATAAGAAGGCTTTTTTTAAATACAAATTCAGAATTATTTACTTCAATATTTTCTTCTGAGAGTGTTATAGTGTTAGTCCTTACATTTAGATACATTATTCATTTGAGTTAATTTCATGTATAGTATAGTGAAGGAGTTAAATTTCATTCTTCTGCTTGGGAATATCCAGTAGTACAAGTACTATTTGTTGAAAACTTTACTCAATAACTATTCAAACATTTTGTTACCCTAGACAAAAATCAATTGACCATAACATTTGAGGGTTTACTTCTAGACTTTTGATTATATTCCATTGATATGTATATCTAATCTTATTACAATACAAAATTATCTTGATTACTTTGGCTTTGTATTAATTTTGAAATCAGAAAATGTTTACCTTCCTTTTTTGTTTTTCATCTCAAAATTGTTATGGTTGTTCACCATACCTCACATTTCTATATTAATTTTATTTTCAGTTGTTAATATTTGCAAAGAAATCAACTGTGAATTTAATAGGGATTTGACTGAATCTGTAGGTCAGCTTGAAAAATATTGCCACATCAATATTGTCTTCCAATACATGAACATGGGATGTATATTCACTTATTTTATTTATGTCTTCTTTATTTTAACAATGTTTTGTAATTTTTAGGGTATATGTTTTGTACTTCTTTTGATAAATGTGTTACTAAATGTTTTGTTTATTTATTTATTTATTTATTTATTTATTTATTTATTTATGAGAGCACTAATGGGGGAGAGGCTGTGAGGAGAAAAGAGAGACTCTTAAGCAGGCTTTATGCTCAGTGTGGAGTCTGATGTGGGGCTTGATACTACGACCCTGGGATCATGACCTGAGCTGAGATCAAGAGTCTGACGCTCAACTGACTGAGCCACTCAGATGCCTCATAAATGTTTTAACATTTTAATGCTATTTTAATTTGGAAGTTTTCTTAATTTAATTTTTTATTCTTCATTGATAGTGTGTAGAAACACAATTGTTACTGTATAATGATCTTGTATCTTGCAAATTTGCTGAACTCATGTTATCTCTAGTAGTTTGTGTGTATTTGTGTGTGTGTGTGTGTGTGTGTGTGTGTGCACGCGTTTGTGTTTGTATTCCTTATGAGTATCTACATACTAGAACATGATGTTTGCAAATAAAGATAGATTAACTTCTTCCTTTCCAATCTGGATAACTTTTATTTGTTTCTTGAGTAAACTTTTTGGCTAGAGCTTCCAGTACAATACTCTATAGAAGTGGCGATAACAGACATTCTTGTGTTGTCCAAAATTTAGGGATAAAGTATATATTCCATGATTTTATCTATAGATTTTTTCATAGTTTTATCAGAGTGAATAAGTCCTCTATTTCTACTGTGTTGAGTATTTTTGTCATGACGGGATGTTCAATTATGTTAAATTCTTTTGTGTGTCTATTCACACCACCATGTGTTTTTGGTCTTTAATGATATTCATATGATGTAGTGCATTGATTTTTATATGTTAAATCACCTCTTGGAATAAATCTCACTTGGTCATGGTGGCTTTTTTAAATATGTTGTTGCATTCGGTTTCCTGGTATTTTGCTTAGGAATTTGCATCTATATGATGAAACACTGGTATATAATATTCTTTTTCTCTTTTGCCTTTTTCCTGATATTGGAGTTACATCAGTCTCAAAGAATGATTTGGGAAATGTTCCCTTTTCTTCTATTTTTTGGAAGATTTTGTGACTTACTGGTGTTAATACTTCTTTCAATATCTGGTATAATTCACCAGTGAATTCATCTGGGCTTGGACTCTGTTATTTCCTGTTTTGGTTTTTTTAATGTTTGTTTACTTTTGACAGAGACACAGAGCACTAATAGGGGAGGGGCAGAGAAAAAGGGAGACACAGAATCTGGAGCAGGCTCCATGCCCTGACCTGTCAGCACAGAGCCTGACACAGGACTCGACCCATGAACCGTAAGATCATGACCTAAGCCAGAGTTGGATTCTTAACAGACTGAGCCACCCAGGAGCCCCACTGTTGTTGTTTTCAAGTATAGCTCACACACAATCTTACATTAGTTTTAGGTGTCTAACACAGTGCTTCAACTTCTGTATATGTTATGCTATGCTTAAAAAGTGTAGCTACCATTTGCTACCATACAAGACTATTACAATATCATTGATTGTATTTCCTATGTTGTGCATTTTATCCCCATAACTTATTCATTCCATAACTGGAAGCCTGTAACTCCCACTCTTCTTCACGCATTTTGCCAATCCCCCAGGCCCTCTCTCCTCTGGCAACTATCAGTTTGTTCTCTGTATTTATAGGTCTGATTCTGCATTTTTAAAAATTTTTATTATTATTTTTAAAATTTACATAAAATTTAGTTAGCATATAGTGCAACAATGATTTCAGGACTAGATTCCTTAGTGTCCATTTCCCATTTAGCCCATCCCTTCTCCCACAACCCCTCCAGTAACCCTAAGTTTGTTCTCCATATTTATGAGTCTCTTCTGTTTTGTCCCCCTCCCTGTTTTTATATTATTTTGTTTCCCTTCCCTTATTTTCATCTGTTTTGCTTCTTAAAGTCCTTATATGAGTGAAGTCATGATTTTTGTCTTCTCTGACTGACTAATTCCACTTAGCATACTCCCCTCCAGTTCCATCCACGTAGTTGCAAATGGCAAGACTTCATTCTTTTTAATTCCTGAGTAATACTCCACTATATATATATATATATATATATATATATATATATATATACCACATCTTCTTTATCCATTCATCCATCGATGGACATTTGGGCTCCTTGCAAACTTTGGCTATTGTTGATAGTGCTGCTATAAACATTGGGATGCATGTGTCCTTTCAAACAGCACACCTGTATCCCGTGGATAATACCTGGTAGTGCAATTGCTGGGTCATAAGTTATTTCTATTTTTAGTTTTTGGAGGAACCTCCATACTGTTTTCCAGAGTGGCTGCACCAGATTGAACTCCCACCAACAATGCAAAAGAGATCCTCTTTCTCCGCATCCTAGCCAAAATCTGTTGTTGCCTGAGTTGTTAATGTTAGCCATCTGACAGATGTAAGGAGGTATCTTATTGTGGTTTTGATTTGTATTTCCCTGATGATGAGTGAAGTTGAGCATGTTTTCCTGTGTCGGTTGGCCACTAGGATGTCTTCTTTGGAGAAGTGTCTATTCATGTCTTTTGCCCATTTCTTCACTGGATTATTTGCTTTTTGGGTGTTGAGTTTGATAAGTTCCTTTTGGATTTTGGATACTAACCCTTTATCTCATATGTCGTTTGAAAATATCTTCTCCCATTCTGTCGGTTGCCTTTCAGTTTTGCTGATTGTTTCCTTTGCTGTGCAGAAGCTTTTTACTTTGATGAGATCCCCGTAGTTCATTTTTGCTTTTGTTTCCCTTGCCTCTGGAGACGTGTTGAGTAAGAAGTTGTTGGGGGCAAGATGAAAGAGGCTTTTGGTTGCTTTCTCCTTGAGGATTTTGATGGCTTCCTGTCTTGCATTGATTTCTTTCATCCATTTTGAGTTTACTTTTGTGTATGGTGTAAGAAAGTGGTCCAGGTTGATTCTTCTGCATGTCGCTGTCCAGTTTTCCCAACACCACTTGCTGAAGACACTATCTTTATTCCATTGCATATTTTTTCTTGCTTTCTCAAAGATTAATTGGCCTTAGGTTTGTGGGTCCATTTCCAGGTTCTTTATTCTGTTCCATTGATCTGAGTGTCTGTTCTCCTGCCGGTACCATACTGTCTTGAGGATTCAGCTTTGTAGTATAGCTTGAAGTCCGTGATTGTGACCAAAACCTCTTGCTTTGGTTTTCTTTTTCAAGATTGCTCTGGTAATTCGGGGTCTTTTCTGGTTCCATACAAATTTTAGGATTATTTGTTCTACCTCTGTGAAGAATGTTGGTGTTATTTTGATAGGTACTACATTGAATATAGATTGCTTTGGGGAGTATTGATATTTTAACAATATTTGTTCTTCGTCTCCAGGAGCATGGAATCTTTTTCCCTTTTTTTGTGTGTCTTTTCATTTTCTTTCATAAGCTTTCTATAGTTGTCAGCATATAGATTTTTCACCTCTTGGGTTAGATTTATTCCTAGGTATTTTATGGTTTTTGGTGAAACTGTAAACGGGATTGATTCCTTGATACCTCTTTCTGTTGCTTCATTGTTAGGGTATAGGAATGCAACTGATTTCTGTGCATTGATTTTATATCCTGCAACTTTGCTGAATTCATGAATCAATTCCAGCAGTTTTTTGGTGGAATCTTTAGGGTGTTTCATATAGGGTATCATGTCATCTGTGAAGAGTGAAAGTTTGACCTCCTCCTAGCTGATTTGCATGCCTTTTATTTCTTTGTCTTGTCTGATTGCAGAGGTTAAGTCTTCCAATACCAAGTTGAATAACAGTGGCGAGAGTGGAGATCCTTGTCTTGTTCCTGACCTGAGGGGGAAAGCTTTCAGGTTTTCCACACTGAGGATGATATTAGCGGTGGGACTTTCATATATTGCTTTTATGGTCTTGAGGTATGATCCTTCTATCCCTAATTCCCTCAAGTTTTTATCAAGAGAGGATGCTGTATTTTGTCAAATGCTTTCTCTGCATCTATTGAGAGGATTATGTGATTCTTGTTCTTTCTCTTATTGATGTGATGTATCACATTGATTATTTTGCAGAATTGAACCAGCCCTGCATTCCAGGAATAAATTCCACTTGATCATGGTGAATAATTCTTTTAATATATTGTTGGATCCCCTTGGTTAGTATCTTGTTGAGAATTTTTGCATCCATGTGCATTAGGGAAATTGGTCTGTAGTTCTCCTTTATAGTGAGGTTTGGTCTGATTTTGGAATCAGTGCAATGCTGGTTGTATAGAAAATGTTTGGAAGATTTCCTTCCATTTATATTTTTTGGAACAACTTCAAAAGAATAGGTGTTAACTCCTCTGTGTTTGGTAGAATTTTCCTGGAAAGCCATCTGGTGCTGGACTCTTGTTTTTTGGGATATTTTTTATTGCTAGTTCGATTTCTTTGCTGGTCATGGGTCTGTTTATATTTTCTATTTCTTCCTGCTTAAGTTTTGGTAGTGTATATGTTTCTAGGAATTTGTCCATTTCTTCCAAATTGCCCATTTTATTGGCATATAATTGTTCATAATATTCTCTTATTATTGTTTGTATTTCTGCTGTGTTGGTTGTGATCTCTCCTCTTCCATTCTTGATTTTATTTATTTGGGTACTTTCCTTTTTCTTTTCGATCAAACTGGCTAGGGGTTTAACAATTTTGTTAATTCTTGCAAAGAACCAGCTTCTGGTTTCATTGATCTTTTCTACTGTTTTTTTGTTTGTTTGTTTGCTTGCTTGCTTGTTTTGTTTGTTTTGTTGTTTGTTGTTTTTGTTGTTGTTGTAGCATTGCTTTCTGCTCTAATCTTTATTATTTCCTGCCTTCTGCTCGTTTGGGTTTTTATTTGTTGTTCTTTTCCCAGTTATATAAGGTGTACGGTTAGGTTGTGTATCTGAGACCTTTCTTCCTTCTTTAGGAAATCCTGGATTGCTATATACTTCCTTCTTATGTCCACCTTTGCTGCATCCCAGTGGTTTTGGGCTATGGTGTTATCATTTTTATTGGCTTCCATATACTTTTTAATTTCCTCTTTAACTTCTTGGTTAGCCCAGTCATTCTTTAGTTTGATGTTCTTTAGTCTCCAAGTGTTTGTTATCTTTCCAAATATTTTCTTGTGGTTGACTTCAAATTTCCTAGTGTTGTGGTCTGAAAATATGCATGATATGATCTCGATCTTTTTTATACTTGTTGAGGGCCGATTTGTGTCCCAGTATGTGACCTATTCTGGAGAATGTTCCATGTGCACTGAAGAAGAATATGTAATTCACTCCTTAAGATTAAATGTTATGTCTATATCTGTTAAGTCCATCCAGTCCAGTGTGTCATTCAACGCCATTGTTTCCTTGTTGATTTTCTGTTTAGAGAATCTGTCCATTGTGTTAAGTAAGGTATTGACGTCCCCTACTACACTGGTATTATTATCAATCAGTTTTTTTATGTTTTTGATTAATTGATTTATATATTTGGGTTTTTCCACATTTGGAGCATAAATGTTTACAATTGTTAGGTCTTCTTGGTGGATAGACCACTTAATTTTGATATAATGCCCTTTTTCATCCCTTACTATCTTTATTTTAAAATTTAGTTTGTCTGATATATGTATGGTTACTCTGGTTTCTTTTGGAGACCATTAGCATGATAGATGGTTCTCCATTCCCTAATTTTCAATATGAAGGTGACTTTAGGTCTAAAATGTGTCTCTTGTAAACAGCTTGTTTTCTTATCCATACTTAACCCTATGTTTTTGATTGGATCATTGAGTCCATTGATGTTTAGAGTGAGTACTGAAAGATATAAATTATTGCCATTATGTTGCCTATAGAGTTGTGGTTTCTGGTGGTGTTCTCTGGTCCTTTCTAGTCTTTGTTGCTTTTGGTCTTTTTGCATTTTTTTTCCATTTTTCTTCCCTCATAAAGTTCCCCTGAAAATTTCTTGTAGGGAAGGTTTAGTGTCATGAACTCCTTTAATTTTTGTTTGTCTGGGAACCTTTTTATCTCAACTTTTATTTTGAATTACAACTTTGTTGTATAAAGAATTCTTGACTGCATATTTTTCCAATTAAAGACATTGAATATATCCTGCCACTCCTTTCTGGCCTGCCAAGTTTCTGTGGATAGATCTGATGCAAATGTAATCTGTTTTCCCTTGTAGGTTGAGGACATGTATTCCCTTTCTGCTTTCATGATTCTCTCCTTGCCTGAGTAATTTTTGAATTTGGCTATGATATGCCTTGTTGATGGTCAGTGTTTGCTGAATCTAATGTAGGTTATCTGTGCTTCCTGAATTTTGATGTCTTTGTCTTTCCCCAGGTTAGGAAAAATTTCTGCTATGATTTGCTCACACAAACCTGCCAATTTTTCTGTCTCTTCATGTTCTGAGACTGGGTCAACTGCAGTCTTGAGGAATACTGCAAGTCTCTCTGCCTGATTATTTTATGGCCTATAAAGTGCTTCATAGTTTGATTTCTAGAGGAAACACAATGTAATTTCAATAATATTTAATTCTTTTCACTGGCCTATCTATTCAATTTTATTTCTTTCTCTTTTCCTTTCTCATTCTTGAATACAGAAAGAGAAAACAATTATTTTTATTTTCCATTTTTATTGAAAAGATTTTTTGGAAATTTTTTTACTATATTTTTACATTTTTATAAATTTTATACTCTATTGTACTTCCATATTTTCATTTTATCTTATTCTATTCATTTTTTTAAATTTTCAAACATTTTCCTTTTCCTCTTTTTTCTTTTCTTATCTTTCCCTTTCTTCTGTAATCCATCAAGTTTCTATAAATAACCAGACCAAAACACACATAGTATCTAGAATCCTTTATTTGATTTTTTGTGTTGTTTTTAATTGTTTAATTTACATATATATTTTTTACTTTATTAATTCCTTTTCTATCTTCAAAATGAGGAAACGAAGGAATTCACCCCAAAAGAAAGAACAGGAAGAAATGTGAGCCAGGGACTTAATCAACACAGATAAAAAGCAAGATGTCCAAACCAGAATTTAGAATCATGGTAATAAGAATACTAGCTTGGCCGCAGTAACTTCTTACTCAACAAGTCTCTGGAGGCAAGGGAAACAAAATCAAAAATGAACTACTGGACTTCATCAAAATAGAAAGCTTCTGCACAGCAAAGGAGACAATCAGCAAAACTGAAAGGCAACCGACAGAATGGGAGAAGATATTTTCAAACGACATATGAGATAAAGGGTTAGTATCCAAAATCCAAAAGGAACTTATCAAACTCAACACCCAAAAAGCAAATAATCCAGTGAAGAAATGGGCAAAAGACATGAATAGACACTTCTCCAAAGAAGACATCCTAGTGGCCAACCGACACAGGAAAACATGCTCAACTTCACTCATCATCAGGGAAATACAAATCAAAACCACAATAAGATACCTCCTTACATCTGTCAGATGGCTAACATTAACAACTCAGGCAACAACAGATTTTGGCTAGGATGCGGAGAAAGAGGATCTCTTTTGCATTGTTGGTGGGAGTTCAATCTGGTGCAGCCACTCTGGAAAACAGTATGGAGGTTCCTCAAAAAACTAAAAATAGAAATAACTTATGACCCAGCAATTGCAATACTAGGCATTTTTCCTTCAGATACAGGTGTGCTGTTTTGAAGGGACACAACACCTCTACTCCTGAAATCATTGTTGTACTATATGCTAACTAATTTGGATGTAAATTTTAAAAAATAAAAAAAATAAATAAAAGTAAAAATCAAATAAAAAAATAATACCTGCTGTTGAAAATAAATTAGAATCCCTTTCTGAATAAATAAAACAAGTAAAAGCTAGTCAGTATGAAATACAAAATGTTATAACCGAGCTGCAATCTTAAATAGATGCCACGGTAGTAAGGATGGAAGAAACAGAGCAGCAAATCAGCGATATAGTGGACAAACTTATGGAGAAAAATGAAGCAGAAAAAAAAGAGGAAGACTAAAGAGCAAAAGAGCACAATGTAAGAATTAGAGAACTCAGTGACTCTTGATCTTTCTTTTGTAGAGAATTCCTCCATCTTGTCATTTTGTATATGTTTTTGTCTTGTGTGTTTTATGAAAGCTTATTTGTTTCCTACTTCTGAGACTAATGTTGTATTAAGAGGGAGTCATACACTGTCAAGGGCCTGGCACTTTAGGAAGTGTTTCTGGTGTATGCTCTGTGCCCTTTGCTGTTGCATTATGGCTGCTCTTTCCCACAGTTAAGTCCTCTGAAGAGTTTCTTGTTGATTGCAGTAGGGAGTGTTTGGACCTTTACCTAGTTGCTTTGATTTGTTTGTTACAATAAGTATGATTAACAAAAAAACCTGATCAAAAAATAAATAAAAAGATACAGAGAGAAAGACAAACAGCAAACAAAATCTATAAACATGATTCCAGAGGTGGGGCGGGGGGAAGAAGCCTGATCCAAAAAAGAGAAAAGGAAACAAAGAAGAAAAAAACTATAAGCCTGATTCCAAAGGAAATACTATAAAAAAGTAATTCCTACTCACATTTCCACCGGATCTGAAGCTGATGCTTTGGAGCACTCTATGATCAGTAGACTTGGTACATTCGGGGGCTTGTGTTGATCCTCTGGTGGAGAGGCTTGCTGCACTGCCTCACAGTCAGACTTGCCCTATAAGGTTGTCTCTGCAAGGTGCAAAGGAGTGGGCTTTTGTGTAAGAAGTTCCACATTCCTGTGGGGCTGCTGTGTTGATCACTGAAGTCTGACCATACTGGTGGGCTTAGGGAACATGGCACCAGTGTAATCTCTCTTCTCTGGGGAGGGGACATCACCACCACTTTTGTTCAGAATTCCCTCACAGAAAAACAATCTATCCTCTTGCATCCCAGGATTCAGTAAGAAACTTTCCCTCAATCTGTCTGTGCCTGGGCCATCCACATGCCTGGCACCACAATTCTCCTGTGTTTTATCTCTGGTGGCTTGCTGGGATTTGAAACTGCAAATCGTAAAGAATCCAACTTGGCATTGAACTGCTCCCCTCCTCCAGAAGAGAGTCCCACAGTGTTGTGTCTCTTGTCATTTTCTCCATGAAAATCAGTTGCAAGACCAATAATGTGTCTGGAATTTATGGTGAAGCACAGAGAAATGTTGGAACTGGGTATCTTCCTGCTGTGTACTCTTCTGTCCCTTGCTGATGAACCACTGGTCAAAGGTGCATGCCAGGTCTTCCATCCTTGGAGAGGCAATGTTCTCTCTTCCAAATGTACTCCAGGAAAGGGAACATTCTTTCCCAGTGTGGCTCAGGGGATCCCTTCACCACACTTTCTGATGTCTGCTCTGGGACTCTGCCTTCCTTCCCAGGAGATTTGCTGCCCACCCAGGTTGATAGCAGTGAATGGCAGGTACTTTTAAAACCTCAAAATATGAGCCCCAATGTTTGTAAAATTTTGGGATACTCAGTTACCCTTAATTCTCCAGTCAATCATTTTGAGGGAGTGTTTTTCCTGCATGAACCTGATGAGCTCTTCTCTCTCTCCTCTCTTTGCAAAAAGGTCATCCTCCCTTCTAGGGTACCATGGCTTTTATCTCCCACAATTCATATCTCTGTACCTTGTACATATCATGTTCTCTCCCTATAATTGAGCAGACTGTTTTTTCTTAATTCTCAGATCAATTTTATAGGTGCTTAAAATGATTTGATATTACTCTCTCTGTGTTCGAGGGATGAGGCAAGACCAGGGTCACCCTACTACTTAGCTATTTTAACTCTCCACCCATGGGTGCATAGATATTTTTAATTGTTCTATCCTCTTATTGGATTAATCTTTGTATCATTATAATATCCTTGTCTCATTACACTCTTTAACATTTATTTTGTTTCATATAAATAGTTCTACCCTGTTGTTGTTGTTGTTTTTTGCTCCCATTTGCATGCTAAAATATTTTCCACTCCTTCATTTTCAGTCTGTATGCATCTTTAGGCCTGAGGTGAATCTGTTGTAAATGGCATATAAATGGGTCTCTTAATAAAACCTCATTAATTTTTTTTTGCTGTTTAGATTGTATGCTTTCCATTACCTTGTCTTCCAGATCAGTGATACATTCTTCTGCATCCTCCAATCTACAGTTGATTCCCTATAATGTACTTTTTATTTCACTTATTGTACTCTTCAGCTCTGATTGTTTTTTTTTAATACTTTCTGTCTCTTTTTCTGAATGTCCTACTGAGTTTTTCCATTCTTTTCTTCAGCCCAGTGAGTATATTTACAATTATTACTTTAAATTATTTATCAGGTATATTGCCCATCTCTGTTTCATTTAATACTTTTACTGAAATTATTTTCTTGTTATTTCTTCTGTAGCATATTCCTCTGTCTCCACCATTTTGCTTGAGTTTCTGTGTTTGTTTTGGTGGATTAGGCAAAATAGTTACTTCTAAACTTGAAAGAATGGTATGAAGGAAGATATGGTGACCCCTATGTAGACTCTGTGTGTTTGGTGACTTTTGCTGGCTCACTGGAGCTGTGACTGTACATGCTAGTTACTATTTTAAACAATAGTGTGCCTTTGTCTCTTGCTATTCTCTTGTGACTCTCTTTGTCTTTGATGGTTCAGTAGCTGTTCAATGAGCCCTCACTTCTTCAGGAATACATATTTTATTAATAGGTGTAATTTGGTGTGGTCCATGGAGGAGGTGAATTCAGAGTTCTCTTGCTGCCATTTTGAATCAGAATGCTTGCTAATTTTGTTTGTTTGTTTGTTTTTGTTCATTTTTAAGAACATATTGCCTAAACCATGGTCATAATATTTTACAGCTATGTTTCCTTCAAAGAGTTTTGCCGTTTCAGGTCTTATGTTTAAGTATTTAATTCACTTTTTTGTGTGTATGATGGAAGATAAAGCTCCTCCACATTTAAAAAATTGTATAAGGACATCCAGTTTTATCAACACAGTTTTTGAAAAGATTATATTGTACCCATTTTGTATTTTTTGCACCCTTATCAACGATAGTTGACTGCATATGATTTTTTTTTTCTGTGCACTCTCCTCCGTTGTATTTGTCTATATGTCTGTTTTTATGTCAGGACCATTCTCTTGATTACTGGAGCTTTCAGTGTTAAAATCAGTTTGCGTGAATTTTCAAACTTGGTTCTTCTTTTCAAGATTTTTTTGGCCATTCAGTGTCCTTGCATTTCCATTTTATTATTAGAATTATTTTTCTTCTATTTACATAAAAAAACTGTTGGAATTTTATAAGAATTTTTTTTAAATCTGTAGATTAATTTGTTGAGTATTGTTATTTAATAACCTTAAATCTCCTGATCTAAAAGCATGGAATATCTTTCTATTTATTTAGATCTTCTTTAATTTCTTTACACAATGTTTTGTAGTTTCAGCACACAAGATTTGAACTACGTTCCCTAAATTTGTCTTTATGTATTTTATTTCTTTTGATGTTATTGTAAATATGATTATTTTACAGTTTAATTTCAGATTATTCCTAATGCATAGAAATACAACACATTTTTATATTTATCTGCAAATTTAATGAACTCACTTAGTAACTCTGAAAGTTCCCCTTCCCCATGGATTTATTACATTTTTCCATACATAGTCACATGATATTTATGAATAGAAGTAGGTTTATGACTTTATTTCTAATATGGATGCCTTTTTTCATGTGTAATTTCACTAGCTAGAACTACCAGTATGATGTCTAATGTAAGTAGCATGAGTGGGCATTGTATTATTTCTGATTTGAGGGAGAAAGTTTTTATTCTTCACCATTAAGTATGATGCTATTTGTGATTTTTCATTGATGCCCTTTAACAGTTGAGGAAATTCCCTTCAGTTTTGTTTGTGTAATTTTTTTTAAAATCATGAGGAGTGTTAGATTTTGTTAAATACTTTTTCTGTATCTATTGAGAAGATCTGAAGTATTTTTACCTTAATTCAATTAACATGCCACGTTCCTTTTATTGATTTTCATATATCAAAGCAATCTTTAATTCTTGGGACACATTTCACTTGGTTGTTGTGTGTCATCCTTTTAATATGCTGCTAGATTTGACTTGCTAATGTTTTGTGGAAGATTTCCCATCTATATTCACAAGGAATATTGGTCTGCCAGTTTTCTTTCTTTTGTTGTATCTTTTTCTGGCTTTGATATCATTCTATAATAATAGTGGGAGACTTCACTATCCTACTTTCAATAATAGATATAAGACCCAGACAGAAAGTTAGTAGGGAAATAGAGTATTTAAACAACACTTGAAACCTGCTAAACTTATCAGACTTATAGAGAACATCACACTCAGTGACAGCAGAATACATTATTCTCAACTTCACACAGATCATTCTCTAGGGTAGGCCATGTGATAGCCCACAAAACTAGCTACAACAAATTTTACAACCAGGAAATAATATGAAGTGCCTTCTCTAACCACAATGGAATGGACGTAGATATCAAAAAGTGGAAAATTTAATGATATGTGAAAATGCACATGTACTGTTAACAAAATCAATTGATTAAAGAAGAAATCACAAAGGACATATGAAAATAGTTAAAAATGGAAAAACATATCAAAACTTATAGGATGCAGTGAAGATAATATTTAGAGGGGAATCTATAGCTGCACATATTTAATGATAAAGAAGAAAGAACTCATATCAATTACCCAGATTTACACCCAGAGAGAATAGAAAAAGATGAGTAAACTAAAACCAAAGTTATTAGAAGAAAGAACATGATAAAAATTAGAATAGAAATAAATAAAATAGAGAGTAGAAAACAATAGAGAGAATAAGGGAAACCACAGTTCTTTCTTTGAAAACATCAGCAAAATTGACAAAACTTTAGCTAGACTAACAAAAAATAGAGATAAGGTACAAGTAACTACATTTGTAAATTTAAGTGCGTACATTACTACCAATATTACAGAAGTAAAAAGTGTCATAAGACTATACCATGAGCAATTATATCAAGAATGAGATAACTCATATGAAATGGACAAATTCCTAAAACCACACAAATTATCTAAAGTGACTCAAGAAAAAACAAATTCGCAACAGTGCTATAACAAGTTGAAGATACTGAGTCAGTAATCAAAAATCTTCCAATTAAGAAAAGTCTGGCACTAAATGGCTCCACTGGTGAATTCTACCAAACAATAAAAATGATTAACATCAATACTTCTTAAACTCTTCCAAGAAACTGAAGATGATAGAACATTGTTCAAACTCATTCTATGAGGCATGCATTACCATGATACCAAATTCAGATAAAGATACCACAAGTAAAGAAAGTATGGACTAATATCACTTATGAATATAGATACAATAATTTTCAACTAAATAATAGAAAACTGAATTCAACAGTATATGAAAAGTAACAGAGCAAAGTGGGATTAATCCCAGACATACAATGGTTCAACATAAGGAAGCAAATCAATGTGATAGAACTTATAGGAAATCAAAGGGAAAAACACATGATTATCTCAATTGATGCAGAAATGCCATTTATTTGACAAATGTCATAACCTTGCATGATTTAAACATTTGGAATGCTAGGAATAAAGTACACTTCTTCAATACAACAAAGAAAATTATGAAAAACCCACAGGTAACATCATACCCATTGGTGATAAAATGAAAAATTCCCTTCTAATATCTGGAACAATACAGGGCGCTCACTTTTACCACTGTGCTATTCAACATTATACTTTAAGTTATAGCCAGAACAATTAGAAAAGTAAAAGAAATAAAAGTTGGAAAGGAAAAAGTAAAACTATCTCTATTCTCAGAAGACATTTTCCTATATGTGGAAAAATCCGAAATATTTCACAAAAAAAGCTACTGGAGCTAATAAAAATTTCAGTAAAGTTGCAGTATGCAGCATCAACACACAAAAATCAATTGTATTTCAAACACCAGCAATGAACAAACCCAAACTAAATTTAAAACAGTCTCACTTACAATAACACCAAAAAGATAAAAATATCTAAAAATGCATTTAACCAAGGAGGTGAAAGCCTGTATATCCTTCATTTTTGCTGAATTCATTTATTAGTTCCAACAATTTGTTTTAGGAGTTTTTTGGTTTTCTACATACAATTTCATGTCATCAGTAGTCAGAGATCAGTTTAATTATCCCTTTCTGATTTGGATGTCTTTTATTTGTTTATCTTGTCCAGTTGTTCTAGTTAGGACTTTCAGTACTACATTGAATAAAAGTGACAAAATGGGCACCCTTGTCTTTTTCCTGATCTTGGAGAAGTTTTCAGTTTTTCCCCATTGAGTAGATTAGTTGGCTTTTCTTACGTGGCCTTTATTATATTGAGGTAAATTCCTCTTAAATCAAGTTTATTGAACACTTTATCATGGAATAATTTTTAGTTTTGTCAAATACTTTAATGCATCTATTGAGATGATCATATAATTTTTATCCTTTATTCTGTTAATATGTTGCATCACATTAATTGTGTATGTTGAACCATCCTTGCCATTCAGGGATCAATACCTTTGTCATGGTGTATAATCCTCTTAGTGTAATGTTAAACTCAGTTTGATAACATATTCTTATAGATTTTTACATATATTTTTATCAGGGATTTTTTTTTCTTTTCTTGTGGTATCTTTGGCTTTGTTATCAGGGTAAGGCTGTCTTCATAAAATGAGTTTGAAAGTGGTTCCTCTTCTACTTTTTTGGAAGAGTTTCAGGATAATTGGTGTTACTTTTTGTTTAAATGTTTGGTAGAATTGACCATAGCCATTTGGCATGGAATTTTCTTTGTTGGGAGGTTATTTATCATTGGCTTAATATTCTTATTTATGATTTATCTGTTCAAGTTTTCTATTTTTTCATGATTCAGTCTTGGTAGGTTTTGTGTTTCTAGGAATTTATTCATCTCTTTTAGGTTATTCGATTTTGGGAGTTATATAATTGTTTATAATAATCTGTTAGGATATTTTTTTATTTCTGTGCATCAGTTGTGATGCCTCCTACTGGTATTTTATTCTTGTCTATTTCTCTTTTTTTGGTCAGTGTTTTCTTTATATATTTAGGTCCTCTGATACTGAGTATATATATATATATATATATATATATATATATATATATACACAGAGAGAGAGAGAGAGAGAGAGAAGTATCTTCCTGATGAATTTATCCTTTCATGATTATATAATGGTCTACACTATTTTTGTGACATTTTTTGACTTGAATTTTATTTTGTCTGATATTTATATAGCCACTGCTGCTCTCTTTTGCTTACCACTTGAATAGAATATCTTTTTACATCAGTTCACTTTCAGTGTATATTTGTCCTTAAGTCTAAAGTACGTTTTTTTGAAAGTATATAGTTAGGTCTAAATTTTTTATGCATTAAGCCCCCTTATGTTTTTGGAATACAGGGAACTCAATGTTGCCATTTTGTTTATCATTTTCTGTCTTCATTTTGCTATTTCTCATTTACTTTCATTCTTTCTTCCTTTTCATTTCATTGACTCTTTGGTAGTGATATACTTTGGTATGCTTTAATGATAAGCTGGTATTATTTTGGTAGTAATATACTTTCATTTCATTGATTTTTAGGTAGTTATGTAGTTTCTCTTTTTTGTGTGTGTCTTCCATAAGTATTTTCATTGTGGTTACATTGAAAGTTATATAAAACATCTTTTTTTTTAAGTTAAGACAGTCTATTTTATTTTTTTTAATTTTTAGGTTTATTTATTTATTTTGGGAGGGAGAGTGAGAGAGAGAGGCAGAGAGAGAGAATGGAGAGAATCCCAACCAGGTTTCAGGCTTTCAGCACAGAGCCTAATGCGGGGCTCAAACTTGCAAACCATGAGATCATTACCTGAGCCGAAACCAAGAGTTGGATGGCTAACTGACAGAGACCCAGGTGCCTCTACAACAGTGTATTTTAAACTGATAACAATTTAACTTTAATCACACACAAAAACTCAACTGATTTGCTTCTCCCTCCACAGTTTATGTTAGTGATTTCCCATTTTACATCTTTGTGTATGTGTGTACCATTACCAAGTTTTTGTAGTTATACTTATTCCTAATAATTTTTAACTTTTATACTTAAGTTAAAAGTAATTAACACACACTATTATAGTATTATAGAATTTTTATCTGTCTATATGTTTATCTTTACACTTTATAAGTGAGTTTTATATTTTCATATACTTTAATGTTGCTGTTTATCATTTTTTCATTTTAAATTGAAGAGTAAATTTTGGAATATTTTTATAAGTCTAGTCTAATAGAAATCAATTCTATCTGCTTCTGTTTGTCTGAAAAGTTCTTTAACTCTCCTTCAATTTTTAGGATTATTCTGTCATACATAATATTCTTGATTGGCAGTTTTGTTCTTTCAGCACTGAATGTATCATACCATTACCTTTTAGCCTTCAAATTTTCTGCTGAGAAATCCACTGAGTCTTACAGTGTCTCTCTTGTATATAATGAGTTGCTTTCATTTTGCTTATTGGTAAATTATCTTCCTTTATTTGAAATTGACAATTAGATTATCATGAATCTTGGTTCAGATTTCTTTTGATTCATTCTACTGGAGACTTTTGTACTTTACAATTCTGGATGTCCATTTACCTCCTCAGATTTGTAAAGATTTATTTTTATTTGCTCTTAGTTGTCCCTAACTATCCAAACTATGCTATTCCCCTCAGCACTCTGGGAGGCATGAGATAGAAACTGGACATTCAGGCAACATCGTGAAAAAACAGGAGTGTTCTATTTATACTCCTCTCTCTCTCTCTCTCTCTCTCTCTCTCTCTCTTTCTCTCTCTCTCCAATAAGGAGATCATTGATCAATGAAGTATCTCTAAATCCTGTGCTGTTAACTTGGGGGAGGGTCTGATATAAGTAAAGTGAAAACATATTAGACATAATAGAAAAATGCTTTTAATGCCAAAGTCAACGAAATTAGTGTCTACGATTTCTTGTAAAGATTTTGAGGTTCGAGGTTTCACATTTTAGTCTTTACATTTATTTATTTATTTATTTATTTATTTATTTATTTATTTTTGTTTTTTAAAATTTACACACAAATTAGTTAGCATAAAGTGAAACAATGATTTCAGGAGTATATTCCTTAATGCCCCTTACCCATTTAGCCCATCCCACCTCCCACAACCCCTCCAGCAATTCTGTTTGTCCCCATATTTATGAGTTTCATGTTTTGTCCCCTCCCTGGTTTTATATTATTTTTGTTTCCCTTCCCTTATGTTCATCTGTTTTGTCTCTTAAAGTCCTCATATGATTGAAGTCATATGATTTTTGTCTTTCTCTGACTAATTTCACTTAGCATAATACCCTCCAGTTCCATCCACATAGTTGCAAATGGCAAGATTTCATTATTTTGATGCTGAGTAATACTCCATTATATATATATATATATATATATATATATATATATATATATATATATACCACATCTTCTTTATCTTCTTTATCCATTCATCCATCGATGGACATTTCGGCTCTTTCCATACTTTGGCTATTGTTGGTAGTGCTGCTATAAACATGGAGGTGCAGGTGTCCCTTCGAAACAGCACACCTGTATCCTGTGGATAAATGCCTAGTAGTGCAATTTCTGGGTCATAGGGTAGTTCTATTTTCATTTTTTTGAGGAACCGCCATACTGTTTTTCAGAGTGGCTGCACCAGCTTCCATTCCAACAACTCAAAAGAGATCCTCTTTCTCTGCATTCTCGCCAACATCCATTGTTGCCTGAGTTGTTAACGTTAGCCATTCTGACAGGTGTGAGGTGGTATCTCATTGTGGTTTTGATTTGTATTTCCCTGATGATGAGTGATGTGGAGCATTTTTTCATGTGTCGGTTGGCCATCTGGATGTCTTCCTTGGAGAATTGTCTATTCATGTCTTTTGCCTATTTTTCACTGGATTATTTGTTTTTTGGGTATTGAGTTTAAGTTCTTTATAGATTTTGGATACTAACACTTTATCTAATATGTAGTTTGCAAGTATCTTCTCCCATTCTGTCGGTTGCCTTTTAGTTTTGCTGATTGTTTCCTTCACTGTGCAGACGGTTTTTGTTTTGATGAGGTCCCAGTAGTTCTTTTTTCCTTTTGTTTCTCTTGCCTCTGGAGACCTGTTGAGAAAGAAGGTGCTGCAGCTAAGATCAAAGAGGTTTTTACCTGCTTTCTCCTCGAGGATTTTTATGGCTTCCTGTCTTACATTTAGTTCTTTCATCCATTTTGAGTTTACTTTTGTGCATGGTGTAAGAAAGTGGTCCAGGTTCATTCTTCTGCATGTCGCTGTCCAGTTTTCCCAGCACCACTTGCTGAAGAGACTGTCTATGCCATTGGGTATTCTTTCCTGCTTTGTCAAAGATTAGTTGGCCATACGTTTGGGGGTCCTTTTCTGGGTTCTCTATTCTGTTCCACTGATCTGAGTGTCTGTTCTTGTTCCAGTACCATACTGTCTTGAGGATTACAGCTTTGTTGTATTGCTTGAAGACTGGGATTGTGATGTCTCCTGCTTTGGTTTTCTTTTTCAAGACTGCTTTGGCTATTATGGATCTCTTCTGATTCCATACAAATTTTAGGATTATTTGTTCTAGCTCTGTGAAGAATACTGGTGTTATTTTGATAGGGACTGCATTGAATATGTAGGTTGCTTTGGAGAGTATTGACATTTTAGCAATATTTGTTCTTCCTATCCAGGAGCATGAAATATTTTTTCCATTTTTTTGTGTCTTCTTCAATTTCTTTCATAAGCTTTCTATAGTTGTCAGTGTACAGATTTTTCACCTCTTTGGTCAGATTTATTCCTAGGTATTTTATGTTTTTTTGTGCAACTGTAAATGGAATAGATTCCTTGATTTCTCTTTGTGTTGCTTCATTGTTGGTGTATAGGAATGCAACTGATTTCTGTGTATTGATTTTATACCTTGAAAGTTCGCTGAATTCATGAATCAATTCTTGCAGTTTTTTGGTGGAATCTTTTGGGTTTTCCATGTAGAGTATCATGGCATCTGCGAAGAGTGAAAGTTTGACCTCCTCCTGGCTGATTTGGATGCTTTTTATTTCTTTGTGTTGTCTGATTGCAAAGGCTAAGGCTTCCAATACTATGTTGAATAACAGTGGCTAGAATGGGCATTCCTGTCTTGTTCCTGACCTTAGGGGAAAAGCTGTCAGTCTTTCCCCACTGAGGATGGTATTAGCGTCGGGTCATTCATATATGGCTTTTATGATCTCGAGATATGCTGCTTCTATCCCTACTTTCTTGAAGGTTTTTATCAAGAAAGGATGCTGTGTTTTGTCAAATGCTTCCTCTGCATCATTGAGAGGATCATATGGTTCTTGTCCTTTCTTTTATTGATGTGATGAATCACGTAATTGTTTTGCAGATATTGAACCAGCTGCCCTGCATCCCAGGTATAAGTACCGCTTGGTCATGGTGAATAATTTTTTTTTAATGTATTGTTGGTTCAGGTTGGCTAATATCTTATTGAGGATTTTTTCATCCATGTTCATCAGGGAAATTGGTCTATAGTTCTCCTTTTTAGTGGGGTCTCTGTCTGGTTTTGGAATAAAGGTAATTCTGGTCTTTATTTTAAATTCATTTTCATGTATGCTGTAAGAGAGTGGTCAGTTTTGTTCTTTTGCATGGAGATGTTCAGTTTTCCCAGCAGCAATTGTTGAAGTAACTTTTTCCCACTGTATACTTTTGCCTCCTTTGTCATAAAATAATTAACCATGTAATCATGGATTTATTTCTGGACTGTTTTGATTCATGAGACGATTTAAGTGCCAATGCCATGTATTTTTTATATAGTTCTATATTTAACATTTGAAGCATCACCATACTGTTTTCCAGAGGGCTGCACCAGTTTGCATTCCCACCAACAGTGCAGGAAGGTTCCTGTTCCTCCACGTCCTTGCCAACACCTGTTGTTTCTTGTTTGTGTCTTTGGTTTATTTTTGTTGTTGTTGTTTTTTTGTTTTTTGTTTGTTTGTTTGTTTGGTTGGTTGGTTTAGAGAGCGGGTGCAAGTGAGTGAGGGGCAGAGAGAGAGACAGAGGAAGAAAGAGAGAGAGAGAGAGAGAGAGAGAAGCGGTACTCACCTGAAATGGAGGTCCTGCTCACAAACCATGAGGTCATGATTGAGCCAAAGTCAGATGTTTAATGACTGAGCCACTCAGGAGCCCTCTTGTATTGTTGATTATAGCCATTCTGATGGGTGTGAGGTGATATCTCATAGTAGTTTTGATTTACATTTCCCTGATAATAAGTTATGTTGAGCATCTTTTTCTCTGTCTTCTGGACATTTGGATGTCTTCTTTGGAAAAATGTCTATAGGTGTCTTCTGGACATTTTTTGATTTGATTATTTGTTTTTTGGAGTCCAGTTTTATAAGCTCTTTATATATTTTGGATATTAGCATTTTATCAGATAGTTAGTTTGCAAATATCTTTTCCCATTCTCAGGGTTGACTTTCAGTTTTTTTGATTGTTGCTTTCACTGTGCAGAAGCTATTTGTCTTGATAAAGTCTCAATAGTTTATTTTTTGCTTTTCTTTCCATTTCCTCTGGAGACCTATCTAGTAAGAAGTTGCTATGGTTGATGTCAAAGTGGTTCCTGCCTGTGTTCTCCTATAGGATTTTAATGGTGTCCTGTCTCACATTTAGTTCTTTAATCTCTTTTGAATTTATTTTTGTATATGGTGTAAGAAAGTGGTCCCCTTTCATTTACTTGCATGTTGCTATGCAGTTTTCACAAGAACATTTGTTAAAGAGACTGTCTTTTTACTATTGGAATTTTTTTTCTGGTTTATTAACGATTAGTTTGCCATATATTTGCGGGTTCACTTCTGGGTTTTCTATTCTGTTCTATTGATCTATGCATCTATTTTTGTGCTGGTACAATGCTGTTTTGATTCCTACAGCTTTGTAATATAACTTGAAGTCCACAAATGTGATGTCCCTGGCTTTTCTTTTCTTCATCAAGATTGCTTTGGCAGGGCACCTGCGTGGTTCAGTCAGATAAGCATCCAACATTGGCTCAGGTCACTATCTTGCAGTTAGTGAATTTGAGCCCCACATCAGGCTCTGTGCTGACAGCTCAGAGCCTGGAGCCTGCTTCAGATTCTGTTTGTCTGTCTCTCTCTCTGCCCCTCCCCCACTCTCATTCTGTCTCTTTCTCTCTCTTAGAAATAAATAAACATTAAAATAATTTTTTAATTAAAAAAAAAGTTTGCTTTCACTTTGGCTATTTTTTTGTGGTCCCATAAGTATTTTAAGATTGTTCTACCTCAGTGAAAAATGTTTGTGTTTTGATAGGGATTGCATGGAAATTGTAGATTGCTTTGGGTAATATAGACATTTTAACAATATTTTTTTTCTGACCCAAGAGGTTGGAATGTCTTTCCATTTTTTTGTGTCCTCTTCAGTTACTTTCATCAGTGTCTTATACTTTTCACAGTATAGGTCTTTTGTCCCTTAGGTAAGGTTTATTCATAGGTATCTTATTGTTTTGGGTGCAATTGTAAATGGTATTGATTCCATAATTTCTGTTTCTGGTGCTTCATGATTGGTGTATAAAATGCAACACATTTCTGTATGTTGATTTTTTTATCCTGCAAATGTACTGAATTAGTGTATCAGTTCTAGAAATGTTTTGGTGGATTCTTTCAGGTTTTCTATATAGGGCATTATGTCATTTGTAAACAGTGAAGCTTGTACTTCTTTCTTGTCAATTTGGATGTCTTTTATTTCCTTTTTTTTTCTAATTGCCAAGGCTAGGACTTCCAGTTCTATGTTAAATAACAGTGGTGAGAGTGGAGATCCTATCTTGTTCCTGACAGTTGAGGAGAATCTCTCAGTTTTTCCCCATTGGGGATGATACTAGCTGTGGGTTTTTAAAATATGGCCTTTTTTATGTTGAGGTATATTCCCTCCAAACCTAGTTTTTTGAGAGTTTTTATCATGAATGGATATTGCGCTTTGTCAAGTGCCTTTTATGCATCTATTGAAAGGACCATATGGTTCTTGTACTTTTAAAAACTATTTTAGTTTATCTCATTGATTAATTTGTCAATATTGAACCACCCTGCAGCCCAGGGATAAATCAGATTTGATTGTGATGAACGATTCTTTAATGCACTGTTGGATTCAATTTGCTAGTATTTTATTAATAATTTTTGCATCCATGCTCATCAGGGATATTGCCCTTTAATTCTCTTCTTTAGTGGAGTCTTTATCTGGTTTTGATATATTAGTGTAATGCTAACCTCATAGAATTAATTTGGAAGTTTTACTTCCATTTCCAATTTTTGGAATAGTTTGAGAAGAATAGATATCAACCATTCTTTTCTTTTTTAATGTTTAATTATTTTTGAGAGAGAGAGAGACAGAGCATGAGTGGGGGAGTAGCAGAGAGAGAGGGAGACACAGAATCGGAAGCAGGCTCCAGGCTCTGAACTGTCAGCATGGAGCCCAACGCGGGGCTCAAACCCACAAACCGTGAGATCGTGACCTGAGCCGAAGCCGGACGCTCAACCGACTGAGCCACCCAGGCGCCCCGATATCAACTATTCTTAAAATGTTGGTTTGAATTTGCCTGTATAGCCATCTGACAAATGATTTTGTTGGAAGATTTTTTACTACTGATTTAGTTTCTTTGCTGTTTTTCAGTCTGTTCAAGTTTTCTATTTTTTCCTGTTTCAGATTTTTTAGTTTATATGATTTTAGGAATTTATCCATTTATTCTAGGTTGTCCAGTTTGTTGGTATATAGTTTTTCATAATATTATTTTATAATTTTGTATTTCTGTGATATTGATTGTTATTTCTCCTCTTTCTTTTGTGATTTTATTTTGGTATTTTATTTTTCTTTTTGAAAAGTAAGGTAGAGGACTTTCAACTCTATTAATTTTTTCCAAGAACTGGCTCTTGTTTCATTGATCTGTTCTACTGTTATTTTACTTCCTATATCACTTAATTCTTTGTTATTTCTTTCCTCTACTGTCTTTAGGCTTCATTTGTTTTCCTTTCTCTAGCTCCTTTAGATGTAAGGTTAGGTTGCTTATTTGAGATTTTTCTTGCATCTTAAGTTAGGCCTCTATTGCTATATACTTCCTTCTTAGGACTGCTTTTGCTATATCTCAATGGTTTTGTACCATTATGTTTTCATTTTCAATTGTTTCCATGTATGTTTTAAATTTCCTTTTTCATTTCCTGGTTGACCCATTCATTATTTGCTAGTATGTTCTTTAACCTCCATGTATTTGTGGGCATGTCACATTATTTCTTCTGATTGACTTCAAGTTTCATATCTTTGTGGACAGAAAAGATGAATGATAAGATGAAAATATATTTTTTATTTGTTGAGGCCTGATTTGTGACATAGTATGTGAGTTATTCTTGATATCACCCCATGTGCACTTGAAAGGAATCTGTATTCTGCTCTTTTAGGGTGGGAAGTTCTGAATATGTCTGTCCATCTGGTCCAGTGTGGCATTCAAAGCCATCATTTCCTTTTTTATTTTCTGTTTGATGATCTGTGCATTGATGTAAGTGGGGCATTAAAGTCACTAACCAGTATTATATTATTCCCAGTTAGTTCCTTTATATTTCTTGTTAATTGTTTCATATATTTGGGTGCTCCAATTTTGGACACATAAATACAATGTCATATCTTCATTATGGATTGTTCCCTTTATTATGATATATTATACTTCCTCATCTCTTGTTAGAGTCTGTTTTAGAGTCCAGTTTGTCAGGTGTAAGTATTGCTACTCCAGCTTTCTTTTGATGTCCATTGCATGATAAATGTTTATACACCACCTTACTTTCAATCTTCAGGTGTATCAGGTCTAAAATGACTCTCTTGTAGGCAGCATATTGATATGTCTTATTGTTTTATACATTCTGACAATCTACATCTTCTTATTGGAGTGTTTGTTCCATTTACATTCAGAGTAATGACGGATATATCTGTATTTAGTGACATTTTATTACTGGTTTTGTAACTGTTTTTGAAGAATTTCTCTTATTTTGTTGTTGTTTTTGTGAGTTTTGTTCTCTCTTTTGCACTCAAAGAGTGCCCTTTATTTTTTCTTGCAGGTATATTTCCGAGGTCACAAAATCCTTCAGTTTTTGTTTGCCTTGGAAATATTTATCTCCCCTTCTAGTATGAATGATAGCCTTGCTGGGTAGAGTATTCTTGTCTGCAGATTTTTACCTTACAGAACATTGAATATATCATGTCACTCCTTTCTGCTTTGCAAAGTTTCCTTTGAGAAATCGCCAGCTCACCTTATGGGTCTTCCCTTGTACATTAAGGACTTCTTTTGTCTTGCTGCTCTTAAGATTTTTTGTCACTATATATTTCTTTGTTAATATACATTTATAATGTCTTGGTGTTGGCTAGACTTCTTTCTTTCTTCTTTTTTTTTTTTTTTTTTTTTTTTTGTGAGAGTTCTCTGACTCCTGGATCTGAATGTCTGTTTCCTTCTCCAGATTAGGGATATTTTCAGCTACTATGTCCTCAAAGAAATTTTGTCTCCCCATTTCTCCATCTTCTTCTGGGACGCCTAGAGTAAAAATATTATTACATTTATTGGAGTCACTGAATTTCCTTTGTATATTCTTGTGTTCCACAATTCTTTAATTTGTTCAGGTACATTATGTTCTACTATTTTCTCTTCTAGGTCACTAATTTATTTGTCTGCTTCTTCTAGCCTGCTGTTCATTGCATCAAGCCTGTTTTCAATCTCATTTTTTGTATTCTTCACCTTCGACTGATTTTTTAAAACTCTTTTGGCTATGTGCTAAACATCTCCCTAATGTCTTCCATTCTTTTCTCAAGCTCATTGAGTGTTCTTATGATTGGTGCTTTAAATTTTCCATCAATCATTTTACTTATATCTATTTCACTTAGATCTCTGGCCATGGTCTTATCTTATTCTTTTATTTGGGATTAATTCCTCTGTCTTGGCATTTTATCTAAGTCTCCAACTTCTTCTCTGTGTTAGGAAAGACAGTTACCTGTAAAAGAATAAAACTGAATCACTCTCTTATACCATACACAGAAATACTTTTAAAATGGATGAAAGACCTAAATGTGAGACACGAAACCATTAAAATTCTAAAGAAAAATACAGGCAGGGACTTCTTTGATATCAGCCTTAACATCAGCTTTTAGATATGTATCCTGAGGCAAGGGAAACAAAAGCAAAAATAAACTGTTGGGACTTCATCAAAATAAAAAACCTTTTGCACATCGAAGGAAATAATAAACAAAACTAAAAGACAACCTTTGGAATTGGAGAAGATAGTTAATTATAAAATATCTGATAAACTTAGTATCAAAAATCTATAAAGAAATTAACTCCCCCCAAATAAATAATCCAATTAAAATGGGCAGAAGATATCAATAGACATTTTTTTTTCAAAAAGATATACAGATGGCCAACAGATACATGAAAAGAGTTCAATATCACTCATCACCAGGGAAATACAAATCAAAGCTACACTATAGTATCACCTTTAAGACTAGTTAAAACAAAAAAAAACACACAAGAAACAACAGATTTTGCAAGGATATTGTAAAAGGGGAACCCTCTTACACTGTTGGTGGTAATATAAATTGGTGCTGTCACTCTGCAAACAGTATGGAAGTTCCTCAAAAAAATTAAAAATAAAACTACTTAACACCCAGAATTTTCACTACAAATATTTACCCAAAAAATAGGACATTCTAATTCAAATTGATAATGCACCCTGATGTTTATGGTAGAATTATCTACAATAACCAAATTATGGCAACAGCTCAAATGATCATTGACTGATAAATGGACAATGAAGAATATATATATATATATATATATATATATATATACACACACATATGTGTGTGTGTTTGTGTGTGTATAATATTACTCAGCCATAAAAATGTAAATCATGCCATTTCAACAATGTAGATAGAACTAGAGAGTATTATGTTAAACGAAGTATGCTAAGCAAAGCTCTGAGCTGTCAGCACAGATTCTACTTCATATTCTGTGTCTCCCTCTTTCTGCCCTTCCCTGGATTGTGCTCTGTCTCTATCTCTCAAAAATAAATAAACATTAAAAATTTTAAAGTTAAAAAAAAACTGCAGAGAACAAACTAATTGTTACCGGAGGGGTGGTGGGTGGGGAAATGGGTTAAATAGATGATGAACACCAGGTCTTTTATGCAAGTGTTAAATCACTAAATTGTACACCTGAAACTAATACACTATACATTAACTGGAATTTAAATGAAAACTAAGACAAAAAGTTAAAGAAAAGAAGAGCGGGGCGCCTGGGTGGCGCAGTCGGTTAAGCGTCCGACTTCAGCCAGGTCACGATCTCGCGGTCCGTGAGTTCGAGCCCCGCGTCAGGCTCTGGGCTGATGGCTCAGAGCCTGGAGCATGTTTCCGATTCTGTGTCTCCCTCTCTCTCTGCCCCTCCCCCATTCATGCTCTGTCTCTCTCTGTCCCAAAAATAAATAAACGTTGAAAAAAAAAATAAAATAAAATTCCCTCTCTCTCCCTCTACCGTTTCACCCGCTCCTGCTCTTTAAAAAAAAAAAAAAAAAAGAAAAAAAGAAAAGAAAAGAAGAGCCGGTGAGGTTTCCTGATCATAACAGTAGTGGCTTTATGAAGAAGAGGTCATGTAGTGTCCAGGGCCTAAGGCTTTAAAAAGTGTCTCTGGTGTGTGCTGCATGCACTTGGCTGTTGTGTTTTGGCTGCTGTATCCTTCAGGCCAGTCATCTACAAAGGCTCTCTTTGCCTGCAGTAGGTAGTGTTTAGTCCTTGGCCAGAATGTAGTGAATTTCAACTAGGTGTGCTCTCGTCTGCTTGTAAAATGAGACCTGATACTACTTCCACTAGTACTGATGCCCAGAAGAGCTCTCTGGTTGGGAGACATTGTGTGGGCAGGGTTTTCTGCTGGGCTTCTGGGGGTTGGGCCCACTGTGTTTGGACTGAATGATGCAAGCTTGACTGAGAAGTGCAGTCCTACCAGAGCCCAGGGGTATGGTGTTTTGTGTAAACAAGTAGTAGGCAGGTAGTGTAGACACGCCACTGCTTTTTGTAGGTGGAGCTGTATTTGTGCTGAGTGGTGTGGGGGGAAAATGGTGCTGGCAATCTCCATTGTCCCTGGAGAGGTATCTCTGTGAATGCTGCTTCTAAGGGATGCACTCCAAAAAGAGTGTGTGTCCCAGACATTCTTTATATCACTGTTTCCACACTGTCTGCCACTAGGTTTTTTGCCTGACTTCCATATAGAAGCATGGCAGTGCCCTCAGGGCTTTATCCCAGCCAAGCCAGGTGATTTTTAAAACTCCTGTCTCTAAGCCCCACTTGTTGCAGGAACTCAGGAAAATCAGCCTCTTTCAGTTTCTCAACAATGGCTTTGGGAAAATGTCCTTCTTGTGTGTTCCCCTGCATGCTCTACTCTGTCTTGCCCTTCTCCATGACCGCAACTCTTTCATCACCACAGTACCTGTGATCTACTTCTCCCCTAAACCACATCTCTACACTTCCTACCCTTCCAATGTTCCCTTCTCTCCCTTTAGTTGTGGAGTTTATTTTGCCAGTTGATTTTTGGTGCATTTAGGATGATGTGATAGTTATCTAGTTGTGTTTCTGTGAGGAGACTAGCCCAAGGTCCTCCTGCTCCACTGCCATCTTCTCTGTTTTCTCTTCTTAATGTGATGTATCACATTGATTGATTTGCAAATATTAAGCCACTCCTTCATTCTTGGAATAAATCCCACTTGATTGTGATGAATGATTTTTTAATGTATTATTAGATTTGTGTTTTTAATATTTTGTGAAGGATTTTTGCATCTATGTTCATCAGAGGTATTGGCCTATAGTTTTATTTTTTGTAGTTTCTATTAGGTTTTAGTATCAGGGTAGTGCTGGCCTCATAGAATTAATTTGGAACTTTCCCTTCCTCTTCTGTTTTCTTGAAATCTTTAAGGAGGAGAATGATTAACTCTTCTTTATAGGTTTGGTAGAATTAACATGTGATACTCTCTGGTCCTGGACTTTATTTGTTGGTAATTTTTTGATTGCTCAATCAATTTAATTGGTAGTAATCAGTCTGTTCAAATTTTCTATTTCCCATTGATTCCGTTTTGGTAGGTTATATGATTCTAGAAATTTGTCCATTATTTCTAGTTTGTCTAATTCTGGAAGATATAATTTTTCATATTATCTTATAATCCTTTTTATTTCTGTGGTGGTGGTTGTTATTTCTCCCCTTTCACTTCTGATTTTAGTTATTTATGTTCTCTCTCTCCACTCTTTGGATGAGTCTGACTAAAACTTTATCAATTTTGTTAATCTTTTCAAAGAAACATCTCCTGATTTTAATGATCTGTTTCATTATTTTTAGTCTCTATTTAATTGTGTTCCAATCTTTTTTTTTCCTTCTTTTTAGTGGATTTCTGCTTTCTTTGTTCTTCTCTTGCTAGTTTTTTTTTTTGTTGTTGTTGTTAGGTGATATCATTGGTTGTTTGAGATTTGTCTTTTTCTTTCTTTCTTTTTTTTCTTCTTCTTCTTTTTTTTTTTTTTTTTTTTGGTAGTTGTCCTGTATTGTTATAATTATCCCTCTTAGGACAGCTTTGTTACATTCCAAAAATTGTGGATCATTGTGTTTCTATTTTTATTTTTCTCCATGTATTTTCAGATTTTTTTTGATTGCTTGGTTGGTCCATTCACTGTTTAGTAGCATATTTATTAGACTCTGTATTTGTGTTCTTCCATAATTATTCTTGTGGTTAATTTCTGGTTTCATAGCATCGTAGTTAGAAAGGTTGCACGATATCCTTTCAACATTTTTGAATTTATTGGATACTCTCTCTTTGTAGCCAAATATGTGATCTATTTTGGAGAATATTTTCAGTGCCCTTGAAAATAATTTGTATTCTGTTGTTTTTGATTGAATATTCTGTATATATCTGTTATGTCCGATGTGTCATCCAAAGCCATTTTTTCCTGATTGATTTTTCTGTTTAGATGATCTGTCCATTGATTTAACTGGGGTGTTAAACTCCCCTACTATTATCCTATTACTGTTTGTTTCATTTTTTTATGTTTATTATTATATTTTTTGTGTATTTGGATGCTTTCATGTTGGGGGCCTAAATATTTACAACTATTGTATTTTCTTGTTGGATCATTCCCTTTATGATTATGTAGTGTCCTTTGATTCTTGTTATAGTCATTGTTTTAATGTCTATTTTGTGTGATATAAGTATTGCTACACCAGCTTTCTTTATGCTTCCATTTGCATGATAGGTGTTTTTCTATAACTTCACTTTAAATCTGCGTGTGTCTTTAGGTCTGAAGTAAGTCTTTCTTAGGCAGCATATAGATGGTTCCTTATTTTTCAGCGGGGAGGGTTCTTGCTTTTTTATATACATTCTGTCACCCCATATATTTTGATTGGAAATTTAGTCTATTTAATCCATTTATATTCAAAGTTATTATTCATAGGTATGTGTTCATTACCATTTTATTCTTGTTTTGTGGTTGTGTGCATAGTTCTTCTCTTTCTCTTTTTTGTTTTGATCTTTATTGTGTTCTGATAGCTTTCTTAGTGATATGTTTGGATTTCTTTCTCTTTACTTTTTGTACATCTATTACATGTTTTTGATTTGTGGTTACCAAATAGGTTTATGTTTAATATTCCATGCTTATAGCAGTCTGTATTAGGTTGATGGTCACTTGGGTTTGAACCGGTTATAAAAGCACAGAATTTTTACTTCCACCTCCACAGTTTATATATATGATGTGCTGTAAATCATTTTATTATGTGTATCCCTTGAGTAATTTTTATAGATATAATTGATTTTATTGTGTTTGTATTTTAATCTATGTTCTAGTTTCATAAGTGATTAATTTACTACCTCATTATATTTGTATGCAATGGTGATTTTTTTTTTAATTTCTAATTTTCTTAGTTCTAAATATGGCCTTTTCTTTCCACTCAAATTTTTCCCTTTAACATTTTTTTTTTGTTAAGATGATTCAGTTTTGATGAATTCCTTTAACTTTTGTTTATCTGGGAAACTCTATATCTCTTTCTACTGTGATTGATAGTCTTGCTGGGTAATCTTGTTTGCAGATTTTTTTTTTTCTTTCAGCTCTTTGTGTATATTGTGCCACTTCTTTCTGGTCTGCACCATTTCTGCTGAAAAATCAACTGATAGCCTTATGGGATTTCCCCGTATGTAACAGTTTTCTTTCTCTTGCTGCTTTTAAAATTCTCTCTTTATCACTACTTTGTTTGCCATTTTAATTATTATGTCTTGGTGTGGACCTCCTTGGGTTGATTTTGCTGAGGACTTCTGTATCTCCTGGATCTGGATGTTTGCTTCTTACCCCAGATTCAAAGACTTTTCAGCTATTATTTCTTCAATTAAAATTTATGTACCCTTTACTCTTTCTTCTCCTGTTGGGATCCATGCAATGGGAATGTTATTATATTTATGTTGTCATTGAGCTCCTATAAACTCTTCTTTTTTCCCCTTTCTTTCTTTCTGTTTGTTGGTGGTGGTGGTGGTCAGCTTGGTTGGTTTCTATTCTTCCCTCTTTCAGCTCACTGATTTGTTTTTCTGCATTCTATAGTTTACTATTTACTCCCTCTATTGTATTTTTTATCTCAGTTATTGATTACTTCATCCCTAATTTGTTGATTTTTTATATTTTCTATCTCTTTTTTGAAGATCTCACTGAGATCCTCCACTCTGTTCTTGAAGGTAGTAAGTGTCTTTATGACCATTACTTTGAATTCTCACATATATTGATTACTTTCATTTAATTTAGCTTTGTTGTTGTGATTTTGCTCTATTTTTTTTTAATTTTTTTTTCAACGTTTATTTATTTTTGGGACAGAGAGAGACAGAGCATGAACGGGGGAGGGGCAGAGAGAGAGGGAGACACAGAAGCAGAAACAGGCTCCAGGCTCTGAGCCATCAGCCCAGAGCCCGACGCGGGGCTCGAACTCACGGACCGCGAGATTGTGACCTGGCTGAAGTCGGACGCTTAACCGACTGCGCCACCCAGGCGCCCCTATTTTGCTCTATTTTTAAGGACATATTCCTTTGTATTTTTATTTTGTCTAAGTCTCTGTGTTTGTTTTTGTGTATTAGGAAAGTCAGATGCATCTCCTGCCATGAATGTACTGACTTTATGAAGGAGTCTTTTAGTATTCTGTGGCATGATGTCCTGTCTTTACCAGAACTTGGCGCCTCAGGATTGTCTTCTATGTGTGCTCTGTGCACACTACAGTTGTGGTTGATTAATGTTTGCCTTCAGTCCAGTCAGATGCAATGGTACTCTCATTCTGTTGTGGGCAGGATTTGGTTCCTGTGTTGTTATTGGACCAGTCTAGGGCCACCTTGAGCTCATAATTTTTTCTGACCAGATGTCTGCCCTCAGCTCATTTTCTAGAACTGTGGTTGCACTGAATTTCAGGGTACTGTTCCTGTTTTGTCTCCCTGAGGAACTTTTGGTGGTGGGTGGGGACTGCAGTCAGACCAGATGTCTGCTTACAGTCTCTTTCTGGGTTTTAGTCACCCCCAAACTTGCTGGATCTTGTTAGGCATTTTTTTGGTGGGCAGAGCTGACTTTCAGATCAGGTGTCAGTTCTGAGCTCACTGCTGGGACTGCAGTTGAATTGGTGTGTGGTTATCTTTTTATTCCCCAAGGTGACAGTCACTTTGGACTGTTCCTTGTCATTTTTGGCATTGTTTGCAGAATGAGAAACATCAGGCTTCACTTTAGAAGACTCCTGCCATATGAAGCAGTTTGGATGGGGTGAGACCACAGGAGAGCACAGGGGCAGGGAAGAGAAATTCCACTCAGCAGCTTTTTTGTTCTTGGAAAATTTCCTAAAGATCCCTGCCCCTCCAGCAATATTATGAGTATAATAAATAAATCTCCTTGTATACCCCAGTTACTTTTTAAATTATTTCGTCTATGCTGTATCTTGTGGGGTTGCTTGTTATACTGTCTCTTTAATCAAGTGACTGTTTCCTGTCACCCTCTGGATTTCTGAAAGCAAGGCTGACTGATTTTTAAAGTGCCTGGTGTTAATCCCACTGATTGTAAAAACTTGCAATGTGAAGTCTCTCTGGTTTTCAAAGCAAACATTATATGGACTTGTCTTCTTTGTGCAAGTCCTCCATCTCTGGGATAACTCATGTGGGTCTGTTCTGCTCCTTTTCCATGCTTCTGGTGCCCCTCCAATTTGTGGTTAGTCTTGCAGGTTAGTCTATTTCCTGACTGCATCTGTACTCTATCATTTTTTATGTGGTCTCTTCTGTAGGATTAACTGTGGAAAGTTTGTTCTACCAGTCTTTGGTTCATTTTCTGGGTTAGTTACACTGATGTGGCTATAATCTAGGTATATCCATGAAAGGAAGTGAGCTGATTATTCTCTTACTCAGCCATCTTCCAAGGCTCCTCAAAACTTTGTTTTTTTTTTTTTTTTACTGCCTCTTCTACATTTTATGTATGTAGTGTCATATTTTTTGTGATGTCATATTTTAAACATTTTACTCATAATTTTCTTGAATCTAATTATCACAATTTATTTTACACTTAAAATAGTCTCTTTAACCTTTTTTTAATGCTGGTTTAGTGGTGATAAACATATTTATTTTTTCCTTGGGAAATTCTATCTCTCATTCAATTTGTAATGATAATTTTTCAGGGTAGAGTGTTCTTGATTGCAGGTTGTTTTTCCTTTTAGCACTTTGAGTATATTATGCCAGTCCCTTCTGGATGCAAGGTTTCTGCTAAAAAAATCTGCTAATAACTTTATAAGGTTTCCTTGGTACATAAACTTTTGCTTGTCTCTTTCTGCCATTAAAATTCTCTTTATCTCCTTTTTGTAATTTCTAAATTTTATTTTAGAGAGAGAGGGAGAAGAGCAGAGGCAGGAGAGAGAGAGATACTCTTAAGCCAGCTACATGCTCAGTGTGGAACACGACATGGGCAGCAGACTGGTTAGGGTTCCTGTACTATGCACTTGTCTGTTCTTTCAAAGCAAAGGGGAAGCATAAAGTGTCTGTCAGTCCCTCCCACCCAGAGTTCCAGTACTTCACCTTTGGAAGGCTTCCATGGCTAGCTCCTATATATGTTAGGTGTTCTTTGAAAACAAGGCTTTTTTTCTGTGCCCCAGAGCATCTTGGACTGGTGTGAGCTAGGGGACCTGGTGCTCACTGTGGCAGCAGGCCAGTCAGAGTGCCCAAGGTGACATTAATAGGTAGAAATTAAGTAATTGAGAAACACCTTTTGAGCATCTACTTCATATTAGGAGGTGAATTAATTCACAACTATCTATTTATAACCTAAACTGATTATGATATATAGTATGAAGTTTGCAAAAGAAAGAAACCTATTCCCTGAGGAAATTTTGATCTTAATGGTGACATAAGAATTAACCAGTGAGCAAGACTTGGTTAAACTGATTATAACACATGTGATAAAAATTTTAAGGACCTCTCTTCCACTGGACCATATATTTAATTGTTTAAGCTTCACTTTTCTAGAGCTTAATTCTTTTTGTAAGAGTCATATTTAGTGGGCATAAAAAAACAAAGTATTGAGCAAATATAAAATATGCTTATGCTAAAATCTTGCTTCCTTGATTTTGTCTATTTTAGTGATCTGGAATGATCTTACATAATTAAGTAATTATTTGTCTGTCATGTAACATTTTTCCCAGTTGGCATCAATGGTTAGAATACTAAACTGCTAACAAGATTGCCATTGCTGCTCTGTGTGGCAGTATTTGAAGAGAAGCGAGAAAATATAAGGAAAAAGAGAGACAAATGAAGAATGTAGAAGTATAAGGATATGAAGAAAGGTATTACTTAAGGATAAAGATAGAGTGTGTTCTTTGAAATCATGGTTATAAGGGAAAATGCAGAACCATGCAACTCAAATTCATCTATCAAACCTTATTTTAAATGTGAGGTGGTTTTTCAAACTATGAGAATTATCAGTTGAAGCTTTAAAAGTAGATAATTGGGAGGAGATTCCAGTGCAAGATGGCAATGTAGGAAGACCCTGAACTCGCCTCCTCCACAAAACACACCAAGGCACAGATATTTATAGCACAATTCTTCCTGAAGAACTTAGGGCCAACTGAACAGCTTCTGCACAACAATAGATGGAGAAAATGGCTAAGCGAGAAAGATGGAGACACGGTAATAAAGGGAATCCCCACTCCCAATGCTATGAACTGCAGTGGGCAGGGATAGTACTGAAGAACCAGGAACCTATTCCTCTGTGCTTGGGCACAGAAAAAAGATGAAAGTAGAGACCAGAGCGGGTACAGACACCATAACCAACTTGCTGCTTCATCAAACCTTTTGTCCCATAGCTCACACCAGCCATGGTCACATTTGGGGCACAGAAATTTAAAACAAAAAGCCTAAGTTTAAAAAAGCAACTAACACATAAAAGAGCTAGCTCTAGAACTCCTGAAAATGGTGGGGTGAGCTTCTGGAATGCTCTGCAGATGGAAGAGGTTGTCTGATGCAATTTATGCTCCCCCTTCCACCTTAATAGCATGGATGGGAGAAAACCTTGGGCCCTCTAACTGGCCTGCTGTCACAGTGAGCACATTAACTCCCCACTTACATCAACGGACAGACCATCTAAACGGAAAATAATGAAGGGAACGATGGCTTTGAATGACACACTCAGCAGATGGACTTAGCAGATATTTTCGGAGCAATCCATCCTAAAAGATCAGAGTACACATTCTTTTCAAGTCCTCATAAGACATTTTCCATAACATATCACATATTGGGTCACAAATGAGGCCTAAACAAACAAACAAAAAGATTGAAGCCATACCATGTACCTTCTATGACCACAAGGTTATGAAACTAGAAGTCAATGACAAGAAAAAAAAATTGCAAAGACTTCAAATACATGGAGGTTAAACAACATGCTACTAAGCAATAACCCGTTAACAAAGATTAAAAAAAGACATTAAAAAATTACATAGAAACAAATGAAAATGAAGACACATGGCCCAAAACTTTTGGTATGCTGCAATGTTGGCCTTAGGAGCAATACAAGCCTACCTCACAGGGCAAAAAAAAAGTACCAAATAAACAACCTTACACCTAAAGGAGCTAGAAAAAGAACAACAAATAAAGCCCCAACCCAGAGGAAGAAATGAAATAATAAATATTAAAGCAGAAATATATGATATAGAACTAAGAAATAATAGAACAGATCAGTAAAACCAGGAAGCTAGTTTTTTTTAACGAAATTGATAGATCTTTGGCCAGACTTATCAAAAAGGAAAGGGAATGGACCCAAATAACTAAAATCACAAAGTAGTGAGGTGAAATAACAATAAACACAGCAGAGATTAAAACAATTATAAGAGGGGCACCTGGGTGGCTCAGTCGGTTAAGCGTCCGACTTCGACTCAGGTCACGATCTCGCAGTCCGTGAGTTCGAGCCCCGCGTTGGGCTCTGTGCTGACAGCTTGGAGCCTGGAGCCTGTTTCAGATTCTGTGTCTCCCTCTCTCTCTGCCCCTCCCCCGTTCATGCTCTGTCTCTCTGTCTCAAAAATAAATAAACATTAAAAAAAATTTGAAAAAAAAAGAAAAAAAAACAATTATAAGATATTATTAAAAATCTATATATCAACAAATTGGACAATCTGGAAGAAATGAATAAACTTCTAGAAGCATATAAACAGCAAATATTGAAACATGAGGAAATAGAAAACTTGAACATACCAATAACAAGCAAAGAAATTAAATCATTAGTCAAAACCCCTCAGGAATAAAAATTCCAAAGCCAGGTGGCTTCACAGGGGAATTCTACTAAACATTTCAAGAAGAGTTAATACCTAGTCATATCAAACTATTCCAAAAAATATACATGGAGGAAACCCCCCCCAAATTCATTCTATGAGGCTAGCATTACCCTGATTCCAAAACCAGAAACGTACTCCACTTAAAAAAGAGAACTACAGCCAATATCTCTGATGAACATGGATGGAAAAATTCTCAAAAATATACTAGCAAATTGAACCCAGCAGCACTTTAAAAGAATAATTCTCCATGATTAATTGGGATGTATGCCTAGGACACAAGGGTGGTTCAATATTCACAAATAAAACAACATGATACACCACATTAATAAAAGAAAAGATAAGAACCATATGATCCTCTCAATAGATGCAGATGAGCATTTCACAAAGTACAACATCCATTCATGATAAAATCCCTACACTAGGTAGGGATAGAGGGAAAATACCTCAACATCATAAAGGCCAAATTAAAACAACAGCAACAACAACAACAACAACAACAACACAGCTAATATCATCTTCAATGTGGAAAAGCTGAGCTGAGCTTTTCCACCATGGTCAGGAAAAATAAAGGGATATCAACTTACACCAATATTATCGAACATAGTACTGGAAGTTCTAGCCTTAACAATCAGACAACAAAAAGAAATATAAGGTATCCAATTGGCAAGGAAGAAGTTAAACTTTCACTACTTGCAGATAATATGATACTGTATGTAGAAAACCCAAAAGACTTCACCAAACAATTTCTAGAACTGATACACAAATTAAATAAAGTCATAGGATACAGGATCAATGTACAGAAATCTGTTATTGTCTATACACCACCAATAATGAAGCAACAGAAAGATAAATCAAGGAATTGCACCAAATTGCACCAAAAAGTGTAAAATATGTAGGAATTAACCTAAGGGAAGAGGTAAAAAGTCTATATTCTGAACTACACACACTTGTGAAAGAAAATGAGCTGACACAAATTAATGGGAAAACATTCCATGCTCATTGATTGGAATAAAATTATTGTTAAAATGTTAATACTAACAAAAACAACCTATACATTTAATGCAATCCCTTTCTAAATACCAACAGATTTTTTTTCCACAGGACTAGAAAACATTATCCTCAAATTTGTATGGAAGCACAAAAGACCTCCAATATCCAAAGCAATTGTGAAAATATGGAGGCATCACAATTCCAGACTTCAAGATATATTAAAAGTTGTAGTTATCAAGACAGTGTGATACTGGCACAAAAAACAGACACATAGATCAATGGAACAGAGTAGAAAATTCAGAAGTGGACCCACAAGTACATGGTCAGCTAATCTTCAACAAAGCAGAAAGAATATCAAATGGAAAAGTGTCTCTTAAAAATGTCATTGGGAAAACTAGAAAGCAACGTGGAAAAGAGTAAACCTGGACCACTTTCTTACACCACACACAAAATAAATTAAAAATGGATGAAAGAGCTAAATGAGGGATAGGAAATCATAAAGATGCTAGAGAAGGACACAGGTAGTAACCTCTTTGACAATGGCTGTAGCAACTTCTTACCAATTATGTTTCCTGTGGCAAGGAAAACAACAGCAAAAGTAAACTATTGGGACTTCATCAAAATAAAAACCTTCAGGACAGTGAAGGAAACAAGAAAACTAAAAGGCAACCTGTGAAATGGGAGAAGATACTTGAAATGACATATCTGATAAAGGGTTAGTATCCAAAATATATAAAGAACTTATAAAATTTAACAGCCCAAAACAAATAATCCAGTTAAAAAATGGGATGGGGCAACTGGGTGCCTCAGTTGGTTAAGTGTCTGACTTTGGCTCAGGTCATAATGCCACAGTTCGTGAATTTGAGCCTCATGTCGGCAGCTGAACTCTCAGAGCCTGGAGCCTGTTTCAGATTCTGTGTCTCCCTCTCTCTCTGACCATCCCTTGCTCGCTCTCTGTCTCCCTTTCAAAAATAAATAAACATTTTAAAAAATGGGCAGAAGTAGTGCCTGGGTGGCTCAGTTGGTTATGTATCTGAGTCTTGGATTGGGCTCAGGTCACAATCTAAAAATTCTTGGGTCTGAGCTCCACATTGGGCTTCACAGTGACAGCTCAGGGTCTGCTTAGGGTATTCTCTCTCTCACACACACAAATAAATAAACTTTTTAAAAACTGGGAAGAAGACACGAATAGACATTTTTTCCAAAGAAGGCATCAGGTTGACAAACAAATCCATGAAAAAATGCTCAACATCACTCATCAGCAGGGAAATACAAATCAGAATCACGATGAGATATCAACTCACAACTGTCAGTATGTCTAAAGTTAACTATTAAGGAAAGAACAGATGTTGGCAAGGATACAGAGAAAAAGGAACCCTCTTACACTGTTGGTGGGAATAAACTCATACAGAAACTCTGGAAAACATTATGGAGATTTCTGAAAAAGTTAAAAATCAAACTACCTTATGATCAGGTAATTGCACTACTAGGCATATGCCCAAAGGATACAAAAATACTGATTTGGAGGGATACATGCACCCCAATGTTTTTAGCAGCATTATCAACAATAACAAAATTATGGAACAATCACAAATGTCCATGGACAAATGGATAAAGGTGGTGAAGTGTATATACATACAAAGGAATATTACACAAAGGAGATGAAGTGTATATACATACAAGGAAATATTACACAGCCATAAAAAAATAATAAAATCTTGCTATTTTAAAAAATGCATATTAAAGTAGAAAGTGAAAGCAGACAGAGAAAACAAATAGCATATGGTTTCACTCATGTGTAGTTTAGAAACAAAACAGATGAGCATGGGAACAAGGAATGAGGCAAACCATTAAACATACTCTTAACTGTTAAGAAGGAACTAAGGGTCACTGGAGGGGTGGTGGCTGGGGGTATGTGTTAAATGGTGATGGATGTTAAGGTGGACACTTATAATGAGAACTGGGTGTTGTATGTAAGTGATGAATCATTAAATTTTATACCTGAAAGTAATATTATAATGAATGTTAACTAAGTGGAATTTAAAAACTTGACTAAATAAATAAATAAATAGGAAAATCTGAAATACTACTCCAAAAATCTGCTACATTCAATAAATGAGTTCAGTAAAGTTGCATGATACAAAATTAACATATAGAAATATGTTGTATTTGTATACACCAAAAATGAAGCAAGAGAAAGAGAAAAATGAAGCAAGAGAAAGAGAAATGGAGGAATCAATCCCCTTTGCAATTGCACCAAAAACAATAAGATACCTGGGAGTAGACCTAATCAAGGAGGTTAAGGGCCCATACTCTGAAACTATGAAACACTGATGAAATAAATTAAAGAGGATCTAGAAAATGTAACAATATTCCATGCTAATGGTTTGGAAGAACAAATATTTTTAAAATGTCTATACTACCCAAATCAATCTACACTTTTAATACAATCCCTATAAATATGCCAACAGCTTTTTTTTTTTTTCACAGAGCTGGAACATTTTTAAATTTGAATGGAACCACAAAAGACCCCAAATAGTGAAAGAAAACTTGAAAAAGGAAAATGAAAGTTGGAGACATCACAATTCCAGGCTTCAAGTTGTATTATAAAGCAGTAGTGATCAAAACAGTATTGTACTGGCACAAAAGTAGACACATAGAGCGATAGAACAATATAAAACCTAGAAATAAATAAACTCACTGCTATATGTCAGTTAATATTCAGCAAAGCAGGAAATAATATACAATGTGGAAAGACAGTCTCATCAGCATATGGTGTTGGGAAACCTGGACACCAACAGGCAAAAGAATGAAAGGGGACCAATGTCTTAACACCTTACACAAAAATAAATGCAAAATGGATAAAAGACCTGAATGTTAGACCTGAACGATAAAAATCCTCGAGGAGAACACATATAGTAACTGCTTTGACATGAGCTGTAGCAACTTCTTTCCTCATAGTTCTTTAGAGGCAAGATTTAAAAAAAGCAAAAATAAACTATTGGGACTTAATCAAAATAAAAAAATATTCACAGTAAATGAAACAATAAAAAACTAAGGTAGCCTATGCAATGGGAGAAGATATTTACAATGACATATATGATAAAAGGTATGTATCCAAAATATTTGAACAACTTATAAAATTCAACGTCCTAGAAACAAATAATCTAATTTAAAATGTATAGAAGGTATGAATAGACATTTTTCCAAAAAAGACATCCAGATGGTCAATAGACATATGAAAATATGCACAACATCACTCATCATCAGGGAAATGTAAATCAAAACTACAATGAGATATTACCTCATACCTGTCAAAATGTCTAAAATAAAAACATAAGAAACAAGAAGTGCTGGAAAAGATATAAAGAAATAGGTGCCTTTGTGTATTGTTAGTGGAAAGGCAACCTGGTGAATCCACTCTGGAAAACTCTATGGCTGTTCCTCATAAAGTTGAAAATAGTACTACCCTGTTGTCCATTAATCACAGTAATGGGCATTTACTCCCAAAATAGAGAAATACTAACTCAAAGGTATGCATGCACCCCTGTGTGTATTTTAGCATTGTTTACAATAACCACATTATGAAAGCAGCATAAGTGTACATTGATCGATGTACAGATAAAGAGTATGTGATACACACACACACACACACACATGGAATGAAATACTTTACAACAACATGGATAGAGCTAGAAATTATAATATTAAGTGAAACCAGTCAGTCAGAGAAAGACAAGTGCCATATGATTTCACTCATACGTGGAATTTAAGAAACAAAACAAAGGAGCAAAGTGTTAAAAAAGAAAGGTAGAGAGAAAACAATGAACAGACTCTTCATTATAGAGGACAAACATATTTACCAGAATGGAGTTAGGTGGGAGGCTGGGTGAAATAGGTGATGGAGCTTAAAGAGTACACTTTAAATACTCATCATGAACACTGAGTAAATCATAGTAATATTGAATCCTTATATTGTACACCTGAAACTAATACAATACTGTATGTTAACTATACTGGATTTTAAATATATTATGTCATTAAAATATTCCTTCAAGGGGCGCTTGGGTGGCTCAGGTCATGATTTCGCGGTCCGTGAGTTCGAGCCCCGCGTCAGGCTCTGTGCTAACAGCTCAGAGCCTGGAGCCTGTTTCGGATTCTGTGTCTCCCTCTCTCTAACCCTCCGCCATTCATGCTCTGTCTCTCTCTGTCACAAAAATAAATAAACGTTAAAAAAATAAATAAAATAAAATATTCCTTCAAAAGCAAGGAATCAATAAACATTTCCAAATGTGGGCTCATTCTCCTTACTTTTGGTCATATGTGTTTTCTTTTCATTTCTGGACATCAATTGCCCCTGCTCTTTTAGGTGGCAGGTAGTGTAGCAAGGAGAGTGGGATGGCATTTAATCTAGTAAAAAATATTACCTCAGTCCCCATGTTGGTCACTGAAAGTTTCTGTTACATAGAAAAAAATATTTGGATAAATAGACAACATCTAATTTCTATGTGAATAAAAGAATCCTAAATTACTTACGATCATTATTCAAAAAGGAAAACTTAATTGTAAATAACTAGAAGTCAATTGAAGCAGTCCTCTGCCAGGTAGTGCAAATATTTTATAGTTTTGTTTCAGTTAACTGCCTCATTAATGATTTATAGATGTGCATACATCTATGGGAACCATAGAACTACCTAATACACTCAGAGAATAATTGTATATACAAAAAACTATGTTGCTCAAGGGAAAATCCCTAAAATTACCTATTGCCTTAACTTCAAGCATATTAAAATTCAAAGCATTTAGAAATATACTGTGATGTTTTATCATGTTTTTGACTTATAATGTTGCCAATTAAAAAAAATAAATATGGTTTTCCATCATATTAAAATATTTACATACTTCTCCAGTTCACAGCATGCAAAAATATCAAGGCTTTCAAAGTAAGCAGTTTATTATTTAGAAGAACAATTAATAAAACATTTCTTTTTTGTGCATCTATGTATGAAGGATGAAAATTTTTACAATAAAACAATTTATAAACCAAAACCACAATTATTATTATTATTAGATGCAGGCAATTTTAAGATAAAAGTCATAGAACACCAATTTCCCACCATATTATTTGTAGTCATTTAAGTTAATATTTTTATTACATCCAAGTATTTTTCTACTTTCAAATTTTGCCAGATCTGTTTTAAAATTGTTTGTTCCAATCCTCATCCATTTTTTTCTTTGGTACATTTCCTGTGTTTTAACTGCCTAAGTGATATTATACTTCAACAGTGACTTTTTTACTTTTTTTTGTTTGTTTTTACATTTGATAGGCATGTGTATAATTTTGGAATCAAGATTCTTAGTACTAACTTTTTAAATATAAATAATGTGTGCTCATAATTTTAAAGAGCTGTATCTACCCCAGTGAAAATTTAATGTAAACTGATTTCTGGTTTTCAGTTATGTACAGAGTAGAAATTGATGAAAAACAATGTGGAAGATAAGTTTTAAAGCTATACATTTTTGGTTGCTAACATATTGCCTACAAATACGTATCTTATAGATTAATTAGACAGAAGTACAAGTTGTTATTAACTATACGAGTCATGCCAGATGCAATTAGACCTCACTCTCTTCCTGTCAATAGCTCTACTAAGTCAGGTTTTAGGTGACGTTGAAATAATTGTAACTCATACACAGTACTTTCCCATTGAAAAAAATGATGATATGTATACATAACTGCTAGGAAAACAAAGTGTAATAATGCATAACTTCAGCTGAATATCATAAACTTAAAATAGGGTTTTATATTGTCCCATTAGGACTCAATTTTTATTTAGACCTTTGGCATAAAACCAAATCAATATGTTTTCTGTTTTACAGAAAATCCATGACTCTTATTAAAACCAAATATATATTTAGAAAATGAGGAGGCTGGATAAGTTGATCAATACATCTTTTTCATCTCTAATTTATATGATTAAGTGGTAGATATTTTCCATTTGTTAACATTAATGCCATATTAAGTCATATCTAAAGATCAAAATGGTATCACATGAAGAAATTTTAATATTTTTATGTTAGTAATATAATGGATAAGACTAAAATAAAATAATAATGAAAAATAAACATAAATTATTTCAAGGAAGCATTATGGATTTTGGTTTGTGGCTTTAAATAAGAATTCTGACATTATTTGCACACACAAAACATGTTCAATGTGAAAAAAAATATCTTTTCATATAATTTTGTGTGATCTAGATTCCCACTATTTTCATGGGAGCCAAATTTCATGTTTTCACAGTCAATGGGCCTTTATAACTTTCAATAGTTCAGAAGGTATTATTTACAATGAGACATTCTTAAAATCACTCAGCCATGGGACATAAAGTCATTTTTTCATATTCTAAAAATTCTAGACTTGGACCACATTAAAGCAAATTTTTAGATTTTCAGTTTTCAATGGAAAGGAAAAAAACTTCCTGAGAGAATATTCTTCCTCTAATCTTCAGATTTTAGTTAAAAGAACAATTAATAAAAATAGCACATATTAATAAGAAAAAACAGCAAAAAATGTAAGAAAAAGATAAGAAGTAATATGAAAAAGCTAGCAAACTCTTAACAAGGAGAGAGGTACAGGCAAATGTAATTAGCTTCAAAAAGTGGCAGGCAAGAAAAAAAAAAGATGTAATAATGTGGCAGGGCCCATCTTAGAAAGGGATATAGCAAGACCTACTCCATCCTTACATGTTAGTAACTATAATGGTGATTCCACAAAAACCTGAGTGTTTATATTAATTTTACCAAATGTGTAAAAGCAGACTAGTTGGATATCATTACTCTGAAACTCTTAAGAGAGAAAAATGCTGGTGATATACTTGTAAAATGCAGGAAGTTATGAGACTGAATTTTCTGACAGAAGTGAACATTCTAAAGATAAATGAAGAATTAGTGGAGTAAGTATTAATTTAAAATATACATTGAAAGAATGAAATACACTTCACAACTAGGTAGTACATCTTGGTACAGCAGATATAACAAATATTGGGAAAGGAAAGCCAAGATCAAAATTGTCCTTTCCCTCTCCATAGATGTAGACTACAGAAAAAAATGGATGGAAAAAAATAGCCACCCTTAAATAACTCCTTATTGGAAACTTAACTCTCAAAAGGATTGGCAAGGAGTTTCAGTCACCCATATTATATGAGAGCTTAAAAAAAAAAAAAAAAAGGTCTAGACAGAGTCACAGGAATTCCATAGTGTGGAAAAGCTAAAAAAAAAAAAGTTGACATGGAAATTATGGCAACATGTTACAGTAAAAGAAAAATATAGTGATACACCTTTTAATACAAAGGACAGAGAAAGAAACTATACTAGATATACTAGAAGAAAATATAACCCAAGGAACACAAAGAAAGTCACAAATGTTTGGTACCTAAGAACAACTTAGATTAAATAAAATGAAGTGGCTGATGAGAGAAAAAACAATATTATTGACTTAAGATAATAAATCAAGGATCAAAACATATTTATATAATTAATAAATAAACTAGAAAGAGCAAAGAACAGATATGGATAAAAAGCAAATTAATAACATGGAGGGAAGCTTTGAGATAATTTTAGTTAACATAGTTGTGAAAAACCAAAGAATAAGAAAAAAATATACATAGAGAAAACAAAGACATAGCTTATTTTTTTTTTGTTTCCCTTGCCTCAGTAGACAAATCTAGTAAGAAGTTACTACTGTCAATGTCAAAGAGGTTACTGTCTGTGTTCTCCTCTAGGATTTTTATGGTTTTCTGTCTCACGTTTAGGTTTTTCATCCATTTGAATTTTATTTCTGTGTATGGTGTAAGAAAGCGGTCCAGTTTCATTCTTTTGCATGTTGCTGTCCAGTTTTCACAATACCATTGGCTGATGAGATTTGTTTTTTTCCATTGGATATTATTTCCTGTTTTGTCAAAGATTAGTTGACTATAGAGTTGTGGGTTCATTTCTGAGTTTTCTATTCTGTTCTATTATTCTATGTATCTATTTTTGTGTCAGTACCGTAGTATTTGGATAAGTACTGATTTGTAATTGTGTGTGTGTGTACACAATATAATTTGTAATATAATTTATTTTGGCTATATGGGGTCTTTCGTGGTTCCATACAAATTTTAGTATTGCTTCTTCAAGCCCTGTGAAAAATGCTGTTGGTTTTTGATATGGATTGCATTAAATGTGTAGATTGCTTTGGGTAATACAGATATTTTAAAAATATTTGTTTTTCCAAACCATGAGCATACGATGTTTTTTTCCATTTCTTTGTGTCATCTTCAATTTTGTTTTCCATTAGTGTTCTATTGTTTTAAGAGTACAGATCTTTTACCTCTGTGGGTAGGTTTATTCCTAGGTATCTTATGGTTTTTGGTACAATTGTGAATGGGATCGATTCCTTGATTTCTCTTTCTGCTTATTCATTACTGATGTATAGAAATGCAACCAATTTCTCTACTGTGATTTTATATCCTGTGATTTGTTGAATTTGTGTATCAGTTCTAGCAATTTTTAGTGGAGTGTTTGGGGTTTTCTACACAGAGTATCATGCCATCTACAAATAGTGAAAGTTTGACTTCTTCTTTGCATACTTGGATGTCTTTTATTTCTTTCTGTTTTCTGATTGCTGAGGCTAGGTCTTCCAGTTCTATGTTAAATAAAAATGGTGAGACTTGACATCCCTCTTGTTCCTGACCATAGAGGAAGAGACTTGACATCTGTCTTGTGCCTGACCATAGAGGAAAAGCTCTCAGATTTTCCCCATTGAGGATGATATTATCTGTCAGTCTTTCATATGTTGAGGTATGTTCTCTCTATCCCTACTTAGTTGAGGGTTTTGATCAATAATGGATGCTATATTTTGTTAAATGTTTTTTATGAATTATTGAGAGGATCTTATGGTTCTTATCCTTTCTTTTATTAATGTGGAGTATAACATTGGTTGATTTATGAATATTGAACCAGCCCTACAGCCCAGGAATAAAACCCAGTTGATCATGGTGAAAGATTCTTTTAATGTGCTGTTGGATTCGATTTGCTAGTATCTTGTTGAGAATTTTTGCATCTATGTTCATCATGGATATTGGCCTGTACTTCTCCATTTTAGTAAGGACTTTGTCTGGTTTAAAAATTAAGATAATTCTGGTTTTGAAAAATAAGTTTGGAAGTTTTCCTTCTATTTCTATTTTCGGAACAATTTCAGAAGAATAAGTATTGTCTCTTATTTAAATGTCTGGTAGAATTACCCTGGGAAACCAACTTGCCCTGAAATTTTATTTGTTGGGAGACTTTTTTTAAGTTCATATATTTATTTTGAGAGAGAGGGGGTGAGAAGGGGAGGGACAGAGAGAAAGGGAAGAAGTAAAATTGTAGGCAGGCTCCACACAGACATGGGCCTCAAACTGACCACCTGATCTAAAATCAAGAGTTGGATGCTCAACCAACTAAGCAACTCAGGCAGTCCTGTTAGGAGATTTTTGATTACTGACCCAATTTCTTTGCTGTTTATGGCTGTGTTCAAGATTTTTAATTCTTCATGGTTCAGTTTTGTTAGATTATATGTTTCTAGGAATTTATCCACTCTCCAGATTGCCTAATTTGTTGACATATAATTTCTCATAATATCCTCTAATAATTATTTATATTTCTGTGGTGTTGGTTGTGATCTCTCCTCTTTCATTTGTGATTTTATTCATTTGGGTGTTTCTTCTTTTTGATACTTTGGCTAGGAGTTTATCAATTTCATAAATTCTTTCAGAGAATAAACTCTTAGTTTTGTTGAGCTTTTCTGCTTGTTTTTGTTTCTATGTCATTTATTTCTACTCCCACCTTCGTTATTTTTCTTCTGCTAATGGCCTTAGGCATTTTTTTTTCTTTTTCGTATATCTTTCCTAACTCCTGTAGGTGTAAAGTTAAAGTTAGGTTTTGTATTTCATACTCTTCTTGCTTCATGAGTTAGGTCTGTATTGCTATATATTTGTCTTTTAGGACTGGTTTATCTGCACCCCAAAGGTTATGGACTGTCAAGTTTTTATTTTCATTTGCTTTCATATGATTTTATTTTCTATTTAATTTCTTGGACCACCTATTCATTCTTTAGGAGGATGTTTTTAACCATGCATTTTTTTGGTCTTTCCAAATTTTGTCTTATGTTTCACTTCCAGTTTCATAGTGTCATGGTCTGAACATATGTATGCTATGATCTCAATATTTTGTATTTGTTGTGGCCTGATTTGTGACCCAGTATATGATCTATTTTAGCAATGTTCCATGTACACTTGAAAAGAATGTATACTGATGGTTTAGGATGAAATATTCTGAATATATGTGTCAGGTCCATCTGGTCCAGTGTGTCATTCAAAGCCATTCTTTCTTTGTTTATTTTCTGCTTATTTGTCCATTGCTGTAAGTAGGGTGTTAATTTCCACTATTATTACTTACTTATTATCAATGTGTTTCCTTATGTTTGTTATGGTTTTATTTATACATTTGGCTGTTCCAAGTAGGGGGCATACATTATTTACAATTGTTATTCTTGTTTGATAGTCCCCTTTTTCATATTATCAATGTTCTTCTTCATCTCTTGTTATAGTCTTTGGTTTAAAATCTAGTTTTTCTGGGGTGCCTGGGTGGCTCAGTCAGTTGAGCGTCAGACTTTGGCTCAGATCTTGATCTCGCTCTTCATGAGTTCAAGCCTCACATCAGGCTCTGTGCTGACAGCTCAGAGCCTGGAGCCTGCTTCCGATTCTGTGTCTCCCTCTCTCTCTGCCCCCCCACCACTCACACTCAGTCTCTCTCTCTCTCAAAAATAAATATTTTTAAAAAATTAAATTTAATTTTTCTGATATAAATATAGATCCTCTGGATATCTTTTTGCATTCATTACATGATAAATGTTTTTCCACGTCTTCACTTTTAATCTGGAGGTGTCAAATAAAAAATGTGTCTGTTGTAGGTAGCATATAGATGAGTCTTGTCTCTTTTTATCCTTTTTGATACCCTATATCCTTTCATTGGAGCATTTAGTACATTTACATTCAGATTTATTATTGAAAGAAATGACTTTAGTGCCATTTTATTACCTTTAAAGTCAGTGATAATGGAGATGTTCTCTGTTACTTTCTAGTCTTTAAAAATTTTTGTCTTTCTTTTTTTTAATAGGAAATTTATTGTCAAATTGGTTTCCATACAACACCCAGTGCTCATCCCAACAGGTGCCCTCCTCAATACCCATCACCCACCTTCCCCTGCCTCCCACTCCCCATCAACTGTCAGTTTGTCCTCAGTTTTTAAGAGTCTCTTATGTTTTGGTTCCCTCCCTAACTTTTTTTTCCTTCCCCTCCCCCATGGCCTTCTGTTAAGTTTCTCAGGATCCATGTAAGAGTGAAAACATGGTATCTGTCTTTCTCTGTATGACTTTCATACTCAAAGAGTCCCCTTTAATATTTCTGGCAGGGTTAGTTTAGTGGTCACAAACTGCTTTAGTTTTTGTCTAGGAAACACTTTATCTCTCCTTCTATTCTGAATGACAGCCTTCGTAGATAAAGGCTTCTTGGCTGCATATGTTTCCCATTCAGCAAGTTGAATATAGCATGTCACTCACTCTGGTCTACCAAGTTTCTGTGAATAGGTCTGATGCTAACCTTATTTGTCTTCCTTTGTAGGTTAATTTTTTTCCCTTGATGCTTCCAGGATTCTTTCCTTATCTCCGTATTTTGCAAACTTTACTATGATATATTTTGGTGTTGGCTGGCTTTTGTTGATTTTGATTGGAGTTCTCTGTGCCTCCTGAATTTGGATGTCCCATTCCTTCCCCAGTTTAGTGAAGTTTTCAGTTGTAATTTTCTCAAATAATCCTCTGCCCTCTTTTCCCTCTTTTATTCTTCTGGGACTCCTATGTCATGAATATTAATATGCTTTATGGAATTGTTGATTTCTGTAAGTCTACATTTGTGATCCAATGTTTTTTGACATCTTCTTTTCCGCTTCATTATTTTTCATATTTTTATCTTCTGTATTACTTATTTGTTCTTCTGCTTCTTCTCATCCTGTGGTCATTACAATAAGTTGGCTTTGCATCTCAATTTTTGCATTTAAAATTTTTGGGCAACCTGGTTTTTAGGTCTTTTATTTCTGCCATAAGGGTCTTTCTGGTTTCTCATATGCTTTAATCAAACCCAGCTAGTATCCCCTACCTGCATTCCCCAGAGAAAGGAGTTAACATCCACTGCTGTTCAGGAAGTCCTCACAGCAATGTAAACAATCCTGATTTTGTCCCAGGTTTCCATCAGATCCCTGCCTTCACCCTGTCTGTGTCCAAGCCATCTTCCCACAGGGCAGCACAGTACTCCTGTTATTTTATCTCAGGTGTGAGGCTGGATTTAATAATTCCTAATTTTAGGGATCCAGTACAGCGTAAACCCATGATGATCCTCGGGGGGAGGGTCTTTCTGTGCTGTGACTGCTACTGGTTTGTTCCAGAAAAGCAGTTGCAGGATCACACAGATGCTGTGATTTTATGATAAAGCATGGCAAAAAGCTGGCATCCAGATTAGCTGTCCTCATCAGGTATCACTGCTAATAAATGGGAAGCTCAATGATGCCTGTGGGCTATTTTGTCCTGGGAGAGGCAGTACCACTTCTTGCAAATGCACTCCAGGAAGGGGAACTGTCTCTTCCAGCCTGACCTAGGGGATCCTAAGACATGCTGACCTCTCCTGGACTTCTGCCCTTCTCCAGAAGAGCAATGCTACATCCACTAGGCTTGACCCTGGTTATAGTGGGAATTTTAAAACTTCAAACTTTCATCTCCACTGCTTGTAAAAAATTGTAAAAAATAGGCCTTCTTATATTCCCAGTTAGTGGTTTTGAGGAAGTGTTTTCTTGTGCAATCCCCTACATGCTGCTTAATTGATCTCTCTCTCTGTCTCCTCTCTCCATGATCAGAGCTCCCTGACTCTTTTCTCCCCCAAATGAAATCACATCTCCTACCTTACACAATGTGACCTTTTTTCTCCCTTTAGTTGTGCAGTTTGTTCTTTCAGTTCTCAGATCGATTTTGTGGGTTTACAGAATTATTTGATAATTATGTAGTTGTGTTCAAGAGCTGAGGCAAGCATAAGGTCCTGCTCCTACTCTGCCATCTTAACTCCCTGGGAAAATCTATTAATAGGTAATTTAAAGAGAAAGAATTGCAGGGGCACCTTAATGTCTCAGTAAGTTAAATGTTCAACTCTTTTTGGCTCAGGTCATGAGATTGAGCCTGATGTTGGGTTCCATGTTGACTATGGAGCCTACTTAAGATTAAGCCTACCTTCCTCTACCCCTACCCTCCACTTGTGTGCTCTCTCTCTCTCAAAAACAAATAAAATGAAGAAAAAAGCATGGCAGAAAAAAATCTTAAAAATGTTCAGTGTTATTAATAATTAAGTAAATGCACATTTTACTTTTCTTATTTTCTAACATTTATTAATTTTTGAGAGAGAGACAGAGTGTGAGAAGGGGAGGGGGCAGAGAGAGAGGAAGACATAGAATCTGAAGCAGACTTCAGGCTCCGAGTAGTCAGTGCAGGGCCCAACGTGAAGCTTGAGCTCACAAATTATGAGACCATGACTTGAGCCAAGTTAAACACTAAGCCAACTGAGCCACCCAGGCTCCCCGTGAATGTAACTATTTATTTTTATTTACTATTTTTTTAATTTTTTTTAAATTTACATCCAAATTAGCATATAGTGCAACAATGATTTCAGGAGTAGATTCCTTAGTGCCCCTTACCCATTTTGCCCATCCACCTCCCACACCCTTCCCATAATCCTCAGTTTGTTCTCCATATTTATGAGTCTCTTTTGTTTTTTCACCCTCCCTTTTTTATATAATTTTTGTTTCCCTTCCCTTATGTTCATCTGTTTTATCTCTTAAAGTCTTCATATGATTTTTGTCTTTCTCTGACTGACTAATTTCACTTAGCATAATCCCCTCCAGTTCCATCCCCATAGTTGCAAATGGCAAGATTTCATTCTTTTTGATTGTCGAGTAATACTGCATTGTACATGTATATACCACATCTTCTTTATCCATTCATCCATCGATGGACATTTGGGCTCCTTGCAAACTTTGGCTATTGTTGACAGTGCGGCTATAAACATGGGGGTGCATGTGCCCCTTTGAAACAGCACACCTGTATCCCGTGAATAAGTGCCTAGTATTGTAATTGCTGGGTCCAGGAGTAGTTCTATGTTTAGTTTTTTGAGTAACCTCCATACTGTTTGGCAGAGTGGCTGCACCAGGTTTCATTGCCACCAACAACGCAAAAGAGATCCTCTTTCTCTGCATCCTCCCCAAAATCTGTTGTTGCCTGAGTTGTTAATGTTAGCCATTCTGACAGGTGTAAGGTGTTATCTCATTGTGGTTTTGATTTGTATTTCCCTGATGATGAGTGATGTGGAGCATTTTTCACGTGTCAGTTGGCCATCTGGATGTCTTCTTTGGAGAAGTGTCTACTCATGTCTTTTGCCCATGTCCTCACTGGATTATTTGTTTTTTGGGTGTTGAGTGTGATAAATTCTTTATAGATTTTGGGTACTAATGCTTTATCTGATATGCCATTTGCAAATATCTACTCCCATTCTGTTGGTTGCCTTTTAGTTTCCTGATTGCATCCTTCGCTGTGCAGAAGCTTTTTATTTTGATGAGGTCCCAGTAGTTCATTTTTGCTTTTGTTTCCCTTGCCTCTGGACACGTGTTGACTAAGAAGTTGCTGCAGCCAAGGTCAAAAAGGTTTTTGCCTGCTTTGTCCTCGAAGATTTTGATGGCTTCCTGTCTTACATTGAGGTCTTTCATCCATTTTGAGTATATTTTTGTGTATGGTGCAAGAAAATGGTCCAGGTTGATTGTTCTGCATGTCGCTGTCCAGTTTTCCCAGCACCACTTGCTGAAGAGACTGTTTTGATTCCATTGGATATTCTTTCCTGCTTTGTCAAAGATTAGTTGGCCATACATTTGTGGGTCCATTTCTGGGTTCTCTATTCTGTTCCATTGATCTGAGTGTCTGTTTTTGTGCCAGTACCATACTGTCTTGAGGATCACAGCTTTGTAGTATAGTGTTAAGTATGGGATTGTGATGTCTCCTGCATTGGGTTTCTTTTTCAAGATCGCTTTGGCTATTTGGGGTATTTTCTGTTTCCATACAAATTTTAGGATTATTTGTTATAGCTCTGTGAAGAATATTGGTGTTATTTTGATAGGGATTGCATTGAATATGTAGATTGATTTGGGGAATATCGACACTTTCACAATATTTGTTCTTCCTATCTAGGAGCATAGAATATTTTTCCATTTTTTGTGTCTTCTTCAATTTCTTTCATAAGCTTTCTAGTTTTCAGTGTATAGATTTTTCACCTCTTTTCTTAGATTTATTCCTAGGTATTTTATGGTTTTTGTGCAATGGTAAATGGGGTCTATTCCTTGATTTCTCTTTCTGTCACTTCATTGTTTGTGTATAAGAATGCAACCAATTTTTGAGGGTTGATTTTATATCCTGCAACTTTGCTGAATTCATGAATCAATTCTAGCAGTTTTTTGGTGGAACATTTTGGGTTTTCCATATAGAGTATCATGGCATTTGCGAAGAGTGAAAGTTTGACTTCCTCCTGGCCGATTTGGTTGCTTTTTATTTCTTTGTGTTGTCTGATTGCAAAGGCTAAGACTTCCAATACTATGTTGAATAACAGTGGTGAGAGTGGACATCCCTGCCGCATTCCTGACCTTAGGGGGAAAGCTCTCACTTTTCCCCACTGAGGATGATATTACCATTGGGTCATTCATATATGGCTTTTATGATCTCGAGGTATGCTCCTTCTATCCCCCCTTTATTGAGGGTTTTTATCAAGAAATGTTCCTGTATTTTGTCAAATGCTTTCTCTGCATCTACTGAGAAGATCATATGGTTCTTGGCCTTTCTTTTCTTGATGTGATGAATCACGTGAATTGTTTTGTGGATATTGAACCAGCCCTGCATCCCAGGTATAAATCCCACTTGGTCATGTTGAATAATTTTTTTAATGTATTGTTGGAGCCGGTTGGCTTGAGGCTTTTTGCATCCATGTTTACCAGGGAAATTGGTCTATAGTTCTGCTTTTTAATGGGGTGTCTGTCTGGTTTTGGAATCAAGGTAATGCTGGATTCATAGAAAGAGTTTGGAAGTTTTCTTTCCATTTCTATTTTTTGGAACAGCTTCAAGAGAATAGATGTTAACACTTCCTTAAATGTTTGGTAGAATTTCCCTGGAAAGCCATCTGACCCTGGACTCTTGTTTTTTGGGAGATTTTTGATTATTAGTTCCAATTCCTTACTGGTTATGGGTCTGTTCAAATTTTCTATTTCTTCCTGTTTCAGTTTTGGTAGTGTATATGTTTCTAGGAATTTGTCCATTTCTTCCATATTGCCCATTTTATTGGCATATAATTGTTCATAATATTCTCTTGTTATTGTTTGTGTTACTGCTGTGTTGGTTCTGACCTCTCCTCTTTCATTCTTGATTTTATTTATTTGGGTCCTTTCCTTTTTCTTTTTGATCAAACTGGCTAGTGGTTTATCAGTTTTGTTAATTCTTTCAAAGAACCAGCTTCTGGTTTCATTGATCTGTTCTACTCTTTTTTTTTTTTTTTTTTTGGTTTCAATAGCATTAATTTCTGCTCTAACCTTTGTTATTTCTTGTCTTCTGCTGGTTTTGGGTTTTATTTGCTGTTCTTTTTCCAGATCCTTGAGGCATAAGGTTAGGTTGGGTATCTGAGATCTTTCTTCCTTCTTTAGGAAGGCTTGGATTGCTATATACTTTTCTCTTATGACCACCTTTGCTTCATCCCAGAGATTTTGGGTGTGGTGTTATCATTTTCATTGACTTCCATATGCTTTTTAATTTTATCTTTAACTTCTTGGTTAGCCCATTCATTCTTTAGTAGGATGTTCTTCTCTCTTAAAATATTTGTTACCTTTCCAAATATTTTCTGGTGGTTGATGTCGAGTTTCATAGCATTGTTTTTTGAAAATATGCACGGTATGATCTCGATCTTTTTGTACTTACTTAGGGTTGATTTGTGTCCCAGTATATGGTCTATTATGAAGAATGTTGCCTGTGCACTGGAGAAGAATGTATGTTCTGCTGCTTTAGGATGAATTGTTCTGAATATCTCTGTTAAGTCCACTTGGTCCAGTGTATCATTAAAACCATTGTTTCCTTGTTGGTTTTTTGATTAGATGATCTGTCCATTGTTGTCAGTGGGGTGTTGATGAAGTCTCCTACTATTATGACATTACTACCGATGAATTTCTTTATGTTTGTGATTAATTGATTTATATATTTGAGTGTTCCACATTTTGTGCAGAAATGTTTAAAATTGTTATGTCTTCTTGGTGGATAGACCCCTTGATTATGATATAATGCCCTTCTGCATCTCTTGATACAGTCTTTATTTTAAAGTCTAGATTGTCTGTTATAAGTATGGCTACTCCAGCTTTCTTTTGTTGACCATTAGCATGATAGATGGTTCTCTATTTCCTTACTTTCAATCCAAAGGTGTCTTTAGGTCTAAAGTGGGTCTCTTGTAAACAGCATATAGATGTATCTTGTTTTCTTATCCAATCTGTTACCATATGTCTTTTGATTGGAGCATTGAGTCCATTGATGTTTAGAATGAGTACTGAAAGATGAATTTATTGCCATGATGCTTGTAGAGTTGGAGTTTCTGGAGTTTCTGGTGGTGTTGTCTGGTCCTTTCCAATCTTTGTTGCCTTATATATATATATATATATATATATATATAGTGATACACACACACACACACATATATATATATATATATATATATATTCATCTTTTCTCCCCTCAGAGAGTCCCCCTAAAACTTAATTGCAGGGCTGGTTTAGTGGTCACAAACTCCTTTAATTTTTGTTTGCCTGGGAAACTTTTTTTTTTTTTTTTTTTAATTTTTTTTTCAACGTTTATTTATTTTTGGGACAGAGAGAGACAGAGCATGAACGGGGGAGGGGCAGAGAGAGAGGGAGACACAGAATCGGAAACAGGCTCCAGGCTCTGAGGCATCAGCCCAGAGCCCGACGCGGGGCTCGAACTCCCGGACCGCGAGATCGTGACCTGGCTGAAGTCGGACGCTTAACCGACTGTGCCACCCAGGCGCCCCGCCTGGGAAACTTTTTATCTCTCCTTCTATTTTGAATGACAGCCTTGCTGTATAAAGAATTCTTGGCTGCATATTTTTCTGATTCAGCACAGTGAATATATCTTGCCACTCTTTTCTGGCCTGCCATGTTTTTGTGGATATGTCTGCTGCAAACCTGATCTGTCTTCCCTTGTAGGTTAGGGATTTTTTTTTCCCTTGCTGCTTTCATGATTCTCTCCTTGTCTCAGTATTTTGTTGAATCTAATGGAGGTCCTCTGTGCTTCCTGGATTTTCATGTCTGCGTCTTTCCCCAAGTTAGGAAAGTTTTTCACTATGATTTTCTCACATAACCCTTCTACCCCTATTTCTCTCTCTTCCTCTTCTGGGACCCCTATGATTCTGCTTTGGTCCTTTTTAATGAGTCACTGATTTTTCTAATTCTTGAATCGTGCTGTTTTGCCTTAATCTCTCTCTTTTTTTCTGCTGCATTATTCGCTATCAATTTTCCTCTATATCATCCATGATATAGATGATCCATCCAATCATCCATGATTGCAGCTCAGTTATAGCATTTTTCATTTCATTCTGGCTATTTTTTTGCTTCTTTTATCTCTGCAGAAAGGGATTCTAATCTATTTTTTACTCCAGCTAGTATTCTTATTATGGTGATTCTAAATTCTTGTCCAGACATCTTGCTCTTTCTTTTGTGGTGAATTCCTTCGTTTTGTAATTCCATGCATTTTGAATGGAGAAAAGGAATTAATGAGGTAGGAAAATTGAAATTAAAAAATTAAAATTAAAAAAATATTCAAATTAAAAAAAATTAAACACACACACAAATCTAATAAATGATGTTAGATTCTAAGTGTTTTATGGTGTGGGTGTTGAAAGTGGTTTGACAGATTAGAGGAAAAATAGGGGGGAAAGAACAAAAAGGGAAATCATTTGAGAATTTGAAAAAAATGAATACCCTTAAGTAGACTAAAATGAGATAATGGGAGTAAAATATAATTTGAAAAATATACACAAAAGTAAAGAATAAAGTAGAAAATAATGAAAATTAATAAAAATTAAAAGTAAATTTGAACCTTTTCTTTTCCTGTAGTCAAGAAAAAGAAAAGAAATGAAAAAGAGAAAAAAATATTTTAAAAAGATAAAAAAAGAAAGAAAAAAAAGGAAATCGTTTGAAAATTTGAAAAAGTGGATACATTGTAGTAGACTAAAATAAAATGATGGAAGTAAATAGAATTTGAAAAAATTTACATAAAATAAAAAATATAGAAAAAATTGAAGAAAAAAAATTTAATAGAAATTGAAAGTGTAAATGAAGTTTTATCTTTCTGCATTCAAGGAAAAGAAACTAAAAAGAGGAAAAAAAGAAAAAAGAAAATTGAGAATTTGAAAAGGGGAATACACTGAAGTAGACTAAAATAAAATGATGGAAGTAAAATAGAATTTGAAAAAATTTACACAAAAGTAAAAAATATAGTAATAAAAATTATAGAAAATTATTTTTAATAAAAATTGAAAATAAAAATGAGCTCATTCTCTTTCTGTATTCAAGAAAATAAGTGTAAAAGAGAAAAGAAAGACAGAAAATTGAATAGATGGACCTGCTAACAAATTGAAGTAGGACTGAAATTACTTTGTTTTCCCCCAGAAGCTAGTCTATGTAGCACTTTAGAGTCCATAAAGTAAGCCAGCGGTGAGACTTGTATTCTTGAAAGCAAAGTTGGCCCAGCTGGGCGGGGCTCAGTGTAATGGTTCTGTTCTCCACTAGATGGCGTTGCTAGCCTACTGGGGTGGATTGTTGCAGTGCTCTTAGGTGCATAAGCACATGCGTGGCAGCGGTGAAAATGGCGCTACCCAGCTACCCAGTCTGTTCCCCCAGATCAGCAATTGCTCACACATCCTCTGTCTTCAGCTTTCATCCACTCCCTGCTTTTTCACTCTCCGTGACCAGGCCCAAGGCAGTACCTCTCTCCTGAGTTTTGTCTCAGATGTGGCTGTTTTCCCTGGCCTTTTACTTCTGAAGGACTGCAGTTTTGACCTATTCTGCCCCTCTGCGGGGGGGGGGGGTGTCTCACTGAGCAATGGCCGAATGTCTGCTGCACCCAGGAATGCTTGCTGGCTCCTGCTGCTGCTGGTGACCCAAGACTATGGCCAGGTGCCAGCCACCCCAGAAAAAAGTTCACAAGATAGTGTAGCAGCAGTGTTTCAGGGATTATGGAAAATCATAACACACATCTGACACCAGGCTTCACCCTTAACAACCTTGTTCCAGCACCAGCGAATGTGGCTGTTTTCTGGGTTCTGCTGGGACCAGGTGGCTTCAGTAGTCTCTACCAAATTTCCTTCCAGCAGGGGACTGCTTTTCCCTGTGTGGCCCGAGGACCTCCCAGACCCCGCTTTGTTCCTGGGGATTTGCTCTTCTCACCAGATCACTGCCAGGTATGGACCTGTGGAGTTGCAGACTCTGCTCCCCTTGTTTACAGTCTTAATGGAATTTAAACCCTCTCCTTTCCATTTTCTCCTTTCTCCCTTTTGAGTTTAGTCCCTGCAGCTGTTTCCAATTTTCAACTTTCAAAAGGGAGGGGTGCTTTTCCCCTATTATCCCCCAGTCTGTGTCCTCTCTCTGCTCACAAAGCACCTCCCTTCCTACACCTTCTCACTCCCCAAGTTCACTTCTTCATGCTGTGTACCTGCTGAATTCTGTGATTCAGGTTGTGCAGATTGTTGTGTTAATACTCCAGTCAGTTTTCTAGGTGTGTAGGATGGTTTAGGGTTGGTCTGGCTGTATTTCATGGATGTGAGACACACAAAAAACTTCCATGCTGTTTCACCATCTTGGCTTCCACCCCTGTGAATGTAACTTTTTAAATGAAAATGGGATTTCACATTTATATGGTTGGCAGAAACTATTAATTGGGGAATAAACGTTGGCAGTGATGGAGAAAAACAAAATGTCTACCATAATGAATGTGTGAGTATAAATTTGTACAACTATTCTCAACATCTAGCAAAGCTAAAGATACACATATCTAAAAACTTGAAATTTCCACCTTTCAGTGAATTCTAATCTATCCTCTGACAATACGTATATATTTCAGGGGCACCTGGGTGGTTTAGTCAGTTAAATTTGCTTTTGGCTCAGGTCGTGATCCCACAGATCATGGGTTTGAGCCCCGTGTTGAGGGTCTGTGCTGACAGCTCAGAGCCTGGAGACTGCTTTGGATTATGTGACTTCCTCTCTCTCTGTCCCTCCCCACTCTTTCTCTCTCACTGTCCAAAATAAATTTTTAAAAATCTGAACATTTAACAGTGAAGCATATATAAAAGTGTTCATAGTAAAACTGTTGGTGACAGAAAGGAAAAGAAAATTCAGACCTCTATAACCAACACTTAGAAAAATATTTAACACATAGTATACACTCTATAAACAATTGTAGAATGAGTAAGTGCACTTAAACATACATTAATTTAAATGTAGAAAAATATATTTTGGTATATACATTCAAAGAATTCTATACAGCAGTGAAAATGAATGAACTAATTCAAATGCATCAAGTATTTAACATAATATTAGATTAAAAATAGAAGTTTCATATGTATGTACAGTATATTATCATGTAACTAAAATATTAACATCAGAACTATTTATCATATCATTAATGAATGCACAGATATATAATAAAAGTGATTTCACAAACTCTCATGTGTATGAACGATGCATATAAAATTCAGTAAAATTCAATATAGCCATCACCTATGAGGAGGAAAACAATTGGAATAGAATAGAGGTACACATGGCACTATAACTATATCTGTAATATTTTTTAAAAAAAAAATGTGTCATAGACTCTGGGTCTCGAGTTCTTTCTTGTCTAGCAAGAAAGCAGGATGCATGATTAAAATGCAAGAGATGGCTAAAGTCCAGGAGAAGACAGGAGCCCCAATTAAGAGTCCTTGCTCCATTTTTATTATGATCAGAAGGCTTACAATCATGGTGATGGACGTGCACAAAGGGACAATGAAACTGTGAACATTAACTCATGGATGTGAGGGAAAGGGGGTCTTGACGATATGTGGAGTTAGGGGTTTGGGTTAATACAAAAAAAGTCTTGGTGGCAGGCAGCTGGGGAGAAGGTTGTTTACAGTAGACAGGAGGGCCCACCTTTGTTTACCCAATCTGGTCTAGAGGAAAAGAAATACAGAGCATGTAACCTCAGGGTCAACAAGGCACCTTTGTTTTGTTAATTAACTTCACTCTGGGCAACTTCACCCACAGCTGGTCTATAGCCCTATTTACCTGTTCACCTAATTTTGTCCTTCCTTCCTGTGAAAGCAACTTTCTGCTATAGTAGTAAATTGGGGGGCATTTTCGCCCTGAATAGCTAATCTTGCTTACCTCACATACCTTTGTATTGGGGTCTTTCCTCCCCTCTATCTGGGGCTCTTTGCCCCTCCTACTCTATTTTGGGGGACTTTTGCATCCCCCATTCTATCTTTTTTTATCTAATCTTGTTTACCCAAACTTGGGTGTGAGCATCCTATGACTTTGTAATTTTTTATGTCTTGTTAACCAATCAGTGAAGGTTCAGGGAATTCCTAAGCTTATTCCCCACAAATATGACTTATATATGGTATGGTATTTCAAAGTTGATGTTGGTACATGATTGCTCATAATATCATTTTCTATATATTTAGCTTTTGAAATGTTTCATAATTAAAACCACATTGGAAATTTTTAAGTCATGATATATGTTAACCTAGAAAGAGGAAAATTAAAGATAAATAATATATTTATTTCAAATATTAGAAAATTTTCATATACAATGGTGACCAGACAAAAAAAGACACTCAGATCAATGAAACAGAATAGAGAACCCAGAAACGGACCCACAAACGTATGGCCAACTTATCTTTGAAAAAGCAGGAAAGAATATTTAATGGAATAAAGACGGTCTCTTCAGCAAGTGGTATTGGGAAAATTGGACAGCAACATGCAGAAGAATGAACCTGGACCACTTTCTTACACCATACACAAAAATAAACTCAAAATGGATGAAAGGACTAAATGTAAGACAGGAAGCCATCAAAATCTTCAAGGATAAAGCAGGCAAAAACCTCTTTGATCTTGCCCACAGCAAATTCTTACTCAACATGTCTCTGCAGGCGAGGAAAACAAGCAAAAATGAACTATTGGGACCTCATCAAAATAAAACTTCTGCACAGAGAAGGAAGCAATCAGCAAAACTAAAAGGCAACTGACGGAATGGGAGAAGATATTTTCAAATGACACATCTGATAAAGGGTTAATATCCAAATCTATAAAGAAGTGATCAAACTCAACACCCAAAAAACAAATAATTCAGTGAAGAAATGGGCAAAAGACATGAATAGACACTTCTCCAAATAAGACATCCAGATGGCCAACCGACACATGAAAACATGCTCAACTTCACGCATCATCAGGCAAATACAAATCAAAACCAAAATGAGATATCACCTCACACCTGTCAGAATGGCTAACATTAACAACCCAGGTAACAACAGATCTTGTCCAGGATGTGGAGAAAGAGGATCTCTTTTGCATTGTTGGCAGGAATGCAAGCTGGTGCAGCCATTCTGGAAAATAGTATGGAGGTTCTTAAAAAAAAAAACTAAAAATAGAACTACCCTACCACCCAGCAATTGTGCTACCAGGTATTTATCCAAGAGATACAAGTATGCTGTTTCAAAGGGACACATGCACCCCCATGTTTATAGCAGCACTATCAACAATAGCCAAAGTATGCAAAGAGCCTAAATATACATTAATCGATGAATGGATAAAGAAGATGTGGTATGTATATACAATGGAGTATTACTCGGCAATCAAAAAAATGAAATCTTGCCATTTGCAACTATGGCGATGGAACTGGAGGGGATTATGCTTAGTGAAATTAGTCAGTCAGAGAAAGACAAAAATCATATGACTTCACTCACATGAGGACTTTAAGAGACACAACAGATGAACATAAGGGAAAGGAGTCAAAAGTAATATTAAAACAGGGAGGGAGACAAAACATAAGAGATCTTCAATATGGAGAACAAACAGAGGGTTACGGGAAGGGTTGTGGAAGGAAGGGTGGGATAAATGGGTAATGGGAATTAAGGAATCTACTCCTGAAATCATTGTTGCACTATATGCTAACTAACTTTGATGTAAATTCAAAAAATAAATTAAATTTTTAAAAAAGAATAAAATAATAAATAAATAAATAAATAAATAAATAAAATGGTGATCAGACTCATTTTTGCTTTATCTTAATGGTAGAACATAAAATAAATTTTAAATTACATAGAGAAATATGATGATGTAAGAGATTAATTTTTAAATATCTTGAGCAGTATAAAGTTGTGTTTTCTTTTGCTGTTATTTTCATTACTATTTTTAAGTATAAACTTTTAGGGATGCTACACACGAATTCATGTACTGGATAGGAAGATTATATTAAAGCTTTTAAGATTATCCTCTCTGAATAGTTTAATTAAAGGAGACAATTGATCATCCTCAAGCAGGAACCCAAGGCTGTGCTATAACTCCCAATATTGTGGCTTCTGTGCCTTTTTGGTTTTACATTTTCTTGGTGACTTGAGAGCATGCTGGTGTATCTTGTGGCTAGGGTCTACATCAAATATGTAGTTAACAAAAGAAAGTTCCAAATCATCTTAATGGGCTGAATTATGTGGCCCAAAATAACAAGAATGAATATAAATAATAGATAATCATATAAGTAAGAAATATACAGGAATCTATGTGTCGTCAGATAAAACACACACACACACACACAATACAAAACAATGAATATTTTTCTTAAATCTTGTGAAAAACCCAATGTTGAGTCCCCCTTCAAGTCAAATGTTTGAACAAATTATCATTCAATACTAGAATGCGTTAATAGATATTGTCGTCTAGAAAATGAAATTTATGGTAGCACAATGATGGGTTATACATTTTTAAAATTATGAAAACAGAAAGGGCGCCTGGGTGGCTCAGTTGGTTAAACATCAAACTACTGATTTCAGATCAGGTCAAGATCTCACAGTTCATGAGTTTGAACCCTGCATCAGGCTCTCAGCTGACAGTGTAGAACCTGCTTGGGATTCTCTCTCTCTCTCTCTCTCTCTCTCTGTCTGTCTCTCTGTCTCTCTCTCCCTTTCCTCCTCTCCCCCTTTCACATTCTCTCTCTCTCTCTCTCTCAAAAAAAAAATGAATCCAGAGAAGAATGACCAGATGACAAGGATATTCACATGATACAAACAGGAAATTAAAGGAACTACAAAAATGGGAGAAGAGATGTTGAAAGAGAACAGAAAACAATACCACTTTTCGAAAAATCCTATCATGTAGAAGAAGGGTTAGTTTTAAAACTGATAGTTATTTCAGATGATTTTTGAAACTTAGAAATATAAATATATTCTTAAATAAAATAGATAACCTTGTGATATAGTAAGGTCTTTATTATTTTGGATGTTGAAGCAGATGCTGGATGAAAATTTTCAAGGATGTTGTTTATGTCATTAATGCATCAGGTATGATTCTCCCCAGAGTACCTGGTATCTAGTAACTAATATCTGGGCTAAATATAAAAGTACCTTATATAAAGACTTGGGGGATTATTATTTATTTGAATCATGGAAACATTCCATCTTGCATTATCACACTGTGTTTCCTTTTTAATTAAAATTATAAATTCTTTTTGCAAAAAATATGTTATATAAATTTAAACAAGAAAATATACAAAGGAAAATTATGAAAAACACATACAGTAGGATCTAGAGGAAGATGTCAGCAGAATAAGAGGACCATGGGTTCATCTTGTAACACAAACACAAGTAGATAACTATCAGATTATCCTAAGTACCCCAGAAATAAAACTGAAGACCGACCGAACAAACTGCACAACTAGAGGGAGATAAGAGGCCATCTCAAGGAAGGTAGAAAGTGCAGAGATATGTTTTGGGGGAGAAATGGCCCATGGGTGTGGAAGGGAGGGAAATCTATTCATGGAGAAAGATTAGAGAGAGGAGTGCAGTGGGGATGACAGAAGATGAGCACTTTCCTAAAGCCATTAGCTGAGAAAATGTGACAGGGTAATTTTGTTTAAGATTTTATTTATAAGTAATTTTCACACATTACATGGGGCTCAAACTCACATCCCTGAGATCAAGAGACTCATGCTTTACTGAGCCAGCCAGGTACCCCCCAGAGGAGCTTATTTTTGTGAGTTTTTGCAACAGCACGTGTCAAAGACGGCAGTTTGAGAGGTCTATGGCATGGCTGTTACAGAGCTGTGAGGGTGCTGCAGTACTCCTGGAGAGAAAGCAGGCAGATACCTTGGGGACTGACAGGGTGATCTGAGGGTCAACTGAGACACGCTGAAGGAGGTTGTTCCTTCTTCCTAGAATGCATCTAAGAGAGGTGGCATTGCCTCTTTGGAGGACAAAAGAGCTGGTGGCACCTTTTCCCTCCCTTCTTCCTCAGCATTGGCACACAGACACCTTCTAAGTGTGGCTAACTTGGACACTGGCTGTTTACTGTGCTTGCTCCAAATCCCAAAATCCTGTGCACTGGTGCAACTGCTTTTCTGAGTCAAACCTGCATCAATTTCAGCACAGTAAGAACTTCTACCAGAAGACCAGTGCAGGTCCCTACCACACCAGGTCCCTAAATTTTGTAGTTTTAAAACTCACTCAGCCTGGCTGAGATAAAGCCCAAAGTGCACTGAGTGTCTCCAGGCAAGCAAGTAATGCTGTCACAGACAACATGAAAGAAGGATTTGATAAAATATTATAAAGCATGAAGGGGAATTATTTGCTCTTCTGGGAGGGCTTCCCTGATAGCAGCAAGCATGAACTCCCCTCTACAGGGACAGATGAGGTGGCTGGTTCCATTGTGCTCTTCAGTTCCACGGTATAAACTAAGTTGAGTAAATAGCATAGCTGCTTAAACCAAGTTCTGCTGCTGGTGCTCTGGGGATAATGTTTTTCTTGGGCAAGTATGCCTAAGAACAAGCACAGAAGGCCCCTCTCCAAAAAGACCAGCACAAACCTCCTCAAGCTGCATGTCTATTGACCACAGAGTTCTTCAAAACTTCAGTTCTAGTAGAAATAGCATTGGGTCTCTTTATCAAGCAGACAAGAGCACAGATAATTAAAACTCACCACACTCTGACAAAGGTCCAAACATTCCCCACTATAAGCAAGAAGAAGCTCTGCAGAAGATTGACCTGAGGGATAGAGCAGTCGAAAACAACAGCAGAGTGCACAGAGCACACACCAGAGACACTTCCTGAAGCACCAAGTCTTGGAAAGTAGATGATCTCTTCTTCATGAAGCCATTACTCTCAGGAGTAGGAAGCATAACGGGTTTTCGCAGCACAGAGAAGAAGACAGACAGACACCTAGACAAAATGTCAAGATGGAGAAATTCCTTTCAAAAGAAAAAACAAGAAAAGGTCATGGCCAGGGATCTAATCAAAATTGATACAAGTAAAATTCCTGATCCAGAATTAAGGAAGTAATCATAAGGATTCTAGCTGGCTTCAGAAAAGCATAGAAAAGAACAGAGAGATCCATTCCACAGAAATAAGGGAGCAAACAACAAATCAGGCAGAAATGAAAACTGCAATAACTGAGATTCAAAACCAACTGGATGTAATGACCTCAAGGATGGAAGAAGCAGAGGAAGAAACAAGTGATATGGAATATAGAATTATGGAAAATAATGAAGCTGAAAAGGAGAGGTAAAGCAAAATATTGGATCATTAAAATAGACATAAGGAACTCCGTGATTCCAGCAAGTATAATAACATTAATATCATAGGAGTCCCAGAAGAAGAGAGAGAAAAGGGGAAGAAGGTTTATTTGAGCAAATAATATCTTAAAACTTTCCTAATCTGAAGAAGGAAACATACATCCAAATACAGGAGGCACATAGAACCTCCATTAAAATCAACAGGAGTCAGCCAACACCAAGACATATTACAGTAAAATTTGAAAAATATAGAGATAAGGAAAAATCCTAAAAGCAACAACTGAAAAGAAATCCTTAACTTATAAGGAAAGACAAATAAGTTTAGAAGGAGACCTATTCACAGAAACTTGGCAGGCCAGAAAGGACTGACATCAAATATATTCAGCATGATGAATGGGAAAAATCTGCAGCCAAGAATACTCTATCCATCAAAGATACCACTCAGAATGGAACAAGAGATGAAGTGTTTCCCAGACAAACAAAAGCTAAAGGAGTATGTAACCCCGAAATTAGCCCTGCAAGAAATAATAAACAACACTCTTTGAGTGGAATAGAAAAACCAAAAACAACAAAGACTATAGAGGAACAGATAAAATCTCCAGAAACAACAACAAAATAAATTATAAGATACTGACTAAAGATCTATCAATAATCACTGTGAATGTAAATGGACTAAATGTGCCAATCAAGAGTGTCAGGATGGTTAAAAAAAAAAACAAGACCCATTTATGTGCTGCCTATGAGAGACTCATTTTAGACCTAAATACCCCTTCATATTTACAGTGAGGGGATGGTGAACCATTTATCAAGCAAATGTATGTTAAAAGAAAGCCAGAGTAGTAACATATATATATATATATATATATATATATATATATATATATATGGTGCTCTGGTGATAATGCTTTTCTTGGGCAAGAAATATATAGGGCAAGAAATTATATATATATATATATATATATATATATATATATATATATAATTTTTTAATTTATTTCCAAATTAGTTAACATACAGTGTAGTGTTGGCTTCAGAAGTAGAACCCAATTATTCATCTCTTACATATGACACTTAGTGCTCATCCCAAAAAGTGCCCTCTGTTATGACCATCACACATTTAACTCCCCCAACATTCCTTCCATCAACCCTTCCATCAACGGAGTTTTTTCTCTGTATTTAAGAGTCTCTTATGATTTTCCTCTATGTTTTTTATTTTATCCTTCCTTCCCTTCCCTTATGTTCCTCCGTTGAGTTTTTCAAATCCTACATATGAGTGAAATCATATAATATCTGTCTTTTTCTAACTGACTTATTTCACTTAGACTAATACCCTCCAGTTTCATCCATGTTGTGCTATCAACAATAGCCAAATTATGGAAAGAGCCCAGATGTCCATCAACTGATGAATGGATTAAGAAGATGTGGTATATATATAAAATGGAATACTACTTGCAATGAAAAAGAATGAAATCTTTCTATAGACAAACTAGATTTTAGAGCAAAGACTAATGGAGATTAAGAAGGGCACAATATCATAATAGAGGTGTCTATCCAAGGAGAAGATCTAACAATTGTAAACATATATGTGAATATATACTGAGCACAAAAATATATAAAACAATAATATAAAAGAACACATTGTTAATAACAAAACAGTAGTAGGGGACTTTAACACCTGCTTACATCAATGGGCAGATCATCTAGGCAGAAAATCAACAAGGAAACAATGGCTTTCAATGACTCACTTGACTAGATGAACCTAACAGATATATTCTGAACATTTCTTTTGAAACCAACAGAATGCATGTTCTTTCAAATGCACATGGGGCATTCTCCAAAATGGATCATATTCTAGATCACATATCAGGCCTCATCAAGTAAAAAAAAGTTTGAATCGTACCATACATCTTTTCTGATCACAATGCTATGAAACTTCAAGTCAAGCAAAACAAAAAATTGGAAAGACCACAAATACATGAAGGTTAAAGAACATCTTAGTAAAGAATGAATGGGTTAATGAGGAAATAAAAGAATACATTTTAAGAAATCCATTGAAACAAATTAAAATGAACCCACGACATCCCAAAATGTTTGGGTTGCAACGAAAATGTTCCTAATAATAAATACATATACAGACACAGGAGTACCTCAAGAAGCAAGAAACATCTCAAATAAACAACCAAACCTTACACCTAAAGGAGCTAGAAACAGAAAAAAACATATGGAGCCTAAAGCCAAAAGAAATTAAATATTAAATATTAGAGCAGAAATACATTATATAGAAACTAAAAAATAAAACAGTAGAACAGATTAATGAAATGATGAACTGGTACTTTGAAAGAATCAATAAAATTGATAAACCTCCAGAAATACTGATCAAAAGAAAAGAGACAGACCCAATTAAATAAAAATCACATTTGAGAGAGGAGAGATCACAACCAAGACCACAGAAATACAATTATAAGAAAATATTATAAAAAATTTTATGCCAACACATTTGGCAATCTGGAAGAATTGGATGAATGCTTAGAAACATATAAACTACCAGAACTAAATCAGAAAAAAAAAACATGAACAGACTGATAACTACTAAAGAAATTGAAACAGTAATAAAAAATCTTCCAACAAACAAAAGTTCAGGGCCGAATGCCTTCACAGATGAATTCTACCAAACATTTAACGAAAAGTTAATACCTATTCTTTTCAAATGATTCTAAATAATAGAAACTGAAGGAAAACTTCCAAACTCATTCTAGGAAGCCAGCATTACCCTGATTCCAAAACCAGACAAACTCCACAAAAAAAAAAAAAAAAAAAAAAAACAGAGAGCTACAGACCAATAACCCTGATGTACATGGACACAAAAATTCTCAACAAAATACTAGCAAATGGAACCCAGCGGTACATTAAAGGAATAATTCACCATGATCAAATGGTATTTATTTCTGGGTTGCAAGCATGGGTCAATATTTGCAAATCGATAAATATGATATACCACATTAATAAAAGAAAGGTTAATCAATGATCCTCCCAATAGATACAGAAAAAAGCATTTGACAAAGTACAATGTCCATTCATGATAAAAACCTTCAACTAGGTAGGGCAAAAGGGAACATAGGTCAACATCGTAGAGGCCATGTATGAAAAACACATAGCTGATATCATCCTCTGGGGGAAAAAAAAATGAGAGCTTTCTCTTTCCAGTAAGGAACAAGACAGGAATGCCACTCACCATTATTATTTAACATAGTCCAAGAAGTCCTAGACTCAGCAATCAGAAAAGAAAAAGAAATAAAAGGCATCCAAATCAGCAAGAAAGAAATCAAACTTTCACTGTTTACAGAAGACATGATACTCTATGTAGAAATCCCAAAAGACTCTACCAAAAATTGCTAGAATGAATAAATTAGTTTGGTAAAGTCATAGAATACAAAATCAATGTTCAGAAATCTATTGCATTTCTATACACCAATAGTGAAACAGCATAAATAGAAATCAAGGAGTAGATCCCATTTACAATTGCACCATAAACCATAAAATACCTAGGAATAAAACTAACAAAAGTGGTAAAAGTTTTGTACTCTGAAAATGAGAGAACACTTATGAAAGAGAGTGAAGATGACACAAGGAATATGAAAAATATGCCATACACATGGATAGGAAGAGCAAATATTGTTAAAATGTGTATACTACCCAAAGTCATCTACACATTTACTGCAATCCCTACTAAAATGCCAACAGCATTTTTCACAAAGCTAGAATAAAGAATTCTAAATTGTGTATTGAAACACAAAACACCCCAAATAGCCAAAGCAATCTTAAAAAATAAAAGCAAAGCTGGAGACACCACAGCACAAGATTTTAAGTTATATTACAAATCTGTAGTGATCAAGGCAGTATGGTACTGGCATAAAAACAGACACACAGATTAAAGGGACAGAATAGAAAACTCAGAAATGAGCTCACAGCTATATGGCCAGCTAATCTTTTAGAAAGCAGGAAACAATATCCAATGGAAAAAAGGCAGTGTCTTCAGCAAATGTTGGAAAAATTGGACAGGAACATGAAAAAAAACTAAGAAACTGGACCACTTTATTAAACCATAAACAAAAATAATTTCAAATAAGACTAAAGACCCAAATATCAAAAAAAAAAATCATCAAAATCCTAGAGGAGAACACAGGCAGTAACCTCTTTGACTCAGCTGTAGCAACTTCTTACTAGTTATGTCTCCTAAGACAAGGGAAACAAAAGCAGAAGTGAGCTACTGCGACTTCGTCAAGACAACAACCTTAAAGAAAAAATCAACAAAAGTAAAAACCAACCTTGTGAAATGGGAGAAGATATTTGCAAATGACATATCTGATAAAGGATTAGCATCCAAAATATAAAAAGGACTTATAAAACTCAACCCCTCCCCATATAATCCAGTTAGAAAATGGGCAGAAGACATACAGATGAATAAAAGACATGTGAAAAAATGCTCAACATCACTCATCCTCAGGGTACTACAAATCAAAACTGTAATACGTATCACATCAGATCTGTCAGAATGGCTAAAATTAACAATACATGAAACAACAGATGTTGGTGGGGATGTGGAGAAAGGGGAACCTTGTGGAGAAAGGTGAACTTTCTTATACTTTTGGTGGAATGCAAACTGTTGTAGCCATTCTGCAAAATAGTTTGGAAATCCCTCAAAAAGTTAAATAGAACTACCCTATTACCCAGCAATTGTACTACTAGGCATTTTCTTAAAGGATACAAAAAATACTAATTTGAAGGTACATGCACCTTTTTGTTTATTGCAGCATTATCAACAACAGCCAAATTTTAGAAAGAGTCCATGTCACAGACTTTGAGTCTGGAGTTCTCTCTTATCCAACAAGGGAGGAGATGCAGAATTGAATACGAGAGAGGCTAATGTCCTGGAGAAGACAAGAGTCCTGAGTAAGGGTCCTTTCTCTGTATTTATTGGGATTGGAAGGCTTATGTATGTGATGCACATGCAGAAAGAAACAATAAAACAGTAACCATTAAATCATGTCTGTGAGAGAAAATGGGTTTTCTAAGATACGCAGTGTTAGGGGTTAGGGTGAAGACAAATCAAAATTTTGGTGCCAAGTAGATGGCCATTTACTGCAGGCACCAGGCACCATATCTGCTTATCTTAAATTTTTTTTAGGGGCTAAGACAGAGAGAACATGCTACTTCAGGATTAATAAGGCATTTTTCTCACTACTTAGCCTTGGGCACTTTTGCCCTGCAGCAGCAGCTTTCTGCCTCTACTTGTTCTTAGACGCTTTTGTCCTGTGGAAGTGGTTTCCACTCTAGGCTTTGGTCTACCCTGGGCGCTTTCACCCTATGCTCTTTGTTAACCCATTAATGCAAGCTCAGAGAATTCTTAATCTTATTCCCTACAACTCCATGTGTCCATTGACTGATGAATGGCTAATAAAGAAGAGGTGTGTGTGTGTATATATATATACTGGAATATTACTCAGCCATGAATAAGACTGAAATATTGCCATTTGCAATGACATGAATGGAGCTAGAGTATTATCCTAAGCAAAATAATTCAGTCCAAGAAAGAGAAATAGCATAGAAGTTCATTCATGTGTAGAATTTAAGAAACAAAACAGATGAACAAATTGGAAGAAATGAGGCAGAGGCAAAACGTAAAAGAGACTCTACTGTAGAGAACAAACTGAGGGTTGCTTGCAGGGTGGTGGGAGGGGAATGGGTCAAATTGGTGATGGGTCTTAATGTTGGGCACTTGTTGTCATGAGTACTGGGTGTTGTATGTAAGTGATGAATCACTAAGTTCTATACTTGAAACTAATATTGCACTTTATGTTAACTAACTAGAATTTCAATAAAAACTTGAAACTACAAACTAAAATAGAAAAGTAAAAGAAGTAAATGACACCCAAATTGGCAAGGAAGAACTAAAATTTTCACTATTAGAAGATGACATTATATTATATATAGAAACCCTGAAAGACTCTACCAAATAATTGATAGAACTGATACATGAATTCAGTAATGTCGGAGAATACAAAATCAATATACAGAAATCTGTTGCATCTCTATACACCAATAATAAAGCACAAGAAGGAGAAATAAGGAGGGAATTTATGTATTTTGAAAAAAAAACAAAACTGAAAAAAGACTTTCTAAAGATTATCCATTGGAAAATGGTGGTAGAAAAGGCAAGTGCTGCGTGTGTGTAGTGTCTGTATCTGTGTCTGCATCTGGGTGTGTATGTAGCATGAAAGACTTTGGTAATTGTCCTAAAGGTATATAGAAAATGAAGCAACCTTTGTACAAGAAAATGTTGATAAGAACAGCAAGAGTCTGTGGCACTTGTGCCATGACCTACTTTTTCTTTCCTTACCCACCTTCATCTCAGTGTTACAGAGATTCCACTCTATGCAGTTGTGGCTAAAGACATGAAAATTCCTATCTCCCATGATTCCAGTCAAGCACTATAGTAGACTCTGAAAAGCACAAGCCACCATCATTTTGTATTTATCAAACTCTGAGTAGATGTTAAATTGCAGATGAGTGCAGCTAAAAGCTCAGGATGCCCTTATTCCATACAGACTACATCTATCGGACAAAGGCTCTACCAAGCCATGGCAGACTGAGAATACTGGGGCCCTAATCATCTTCCTCACACTTGTGGTGGAGTGTCTTTTCCAGGGAAGGCAAACAGAGACCAGAGGCTGCCATCCCTGCCCAGTGACACCCTCATAAAGCAGGTATTTCAATAGGAAAGAAAAATTCTATTGGCCTTGCCCAAGCTCTAGAGTAGTAGCACAAAGATTTTGTGAAGAGGAAGAGGTAATCCATGCAAATAGAGTTTTGAAGTTTTTCCTAATGTAACTGAATATATTTGTAACAGTGAAGGGAAGTTCAAGCTTTATGGCACTCTAGAAGATAATGGAGATTTTAGTGTATTGTATATTTCATTATTTTCTATCATTATTGTCATTATTATCCCTTAAGCAACTAGGAAATTGATGTCACCTCCATGAGAACAATGAAAAACTCATAGGCTAGCTTGTTGATAGGAAACAACCAGGGAGGTAGCTAAATAGAGCTTCTCTCTGGTTAGAATAAAAGGCCAACATTGCCTCAAAAACCGTCCCATAAGAGACCTGTATATACAGGTCATATCAGACTGGAGTAATTCATGCACCCAAGTCATTGTAGAAACCAATAAAATAATCAGGCAGCAATTAGAGAAAGCTAACAATTGAGACTATCTACCAAAAGATAGCTTAACAAAGATATCAGAAGAAAAACAGTTAAATAAAACCCTGATAAAACTACCATGATTCAAAGGTGACTGTGCACATGCCTGAGGAGAGACATGGAAGGCTTCACACTGTGGAATAAATAGTCTTCACTAAAATAGTCCACTAAAGGGGTAACTGGGTGGCTCAGTCGGTTAAGTGTCTGACTTCAGCTCAGGTTGTGATCTCACAGCTCGTGAGTTCAAGCCCTGCATTAGGCTCTGTGCTGACAGCTTGGAGCCTGGAGCCTGCTTCAGATTCTGTGTCTCGTTTTTTCTTTGCCCCTTCCCTACTCATGCTCTGCCTCTCTCTCAAAAATAAATAAGCATTAATTTTTTTAAAAAAAGGTAGTCCACTAAAATTACTTAAAATTAAACAATATAAAGCACCAAAAGAGAGGAAATCAGTATACAGAATTGCTACAATATATTATTTAAAATGTCCACATTCAATACAAATTTATGAGACATGCAAAGAAACAGAAAAATTTGACAAATACATGGAAAATAAAAGCTGAAAACAAAAGCTGCATATGAGAAAGCCTAGATATAAGACTCAGCAAAAACTTCAAAATAACTATTATAAATGTGTTTAAAAAGCAAAGGAAACCATACTTAAAAAATAAGGGAAGGTATTATGACAAAACCTCATCAAATACGGAATGTCAATAAAGAGAAATTTTGAGGGGGGGTGTGTGCCAGGTTGGCTCAGTCAGTTAAGCATCTGACTCTTGATTTTGGCTCAGATCATGATCTCTTGGTTTGTGAGATTGGGATTCTCTCTCTCTCTCTCTCTCTCTCTCTACCCCTCCCTGTGTTCATGCTCTCTCTCAAAATAAATAAACAACAACAACAAAAGAGAGGTAGAAATTTTTAAAAAGACAAAATGCAAATTCTGGAACTGAAGTGCATAATAAAGAAAAGGAAAAAAAATCATTAAATGATGCAATAATAGAAACATCAGAAGCAGTCTAAGAACTTGAAGACAGGTCAAAGAAATGATAAAATGTGAATAACAGAGAGAAAGGAATGAAGGAAAATCACCATGGATTCAGAGAAATGTAGAATATCATTAAGTGCACCAACATCTTCATGATTAGAATAACAGAAGGGGAAGAAGAAAGAACAAAAAAATATATTTGAAGAAATAATAGCTGAAAACTTTCTAAATTTAATGTAAAGCAACGTTGTCAACATTGAAGAATCTAAGCTAGTTCCAAGTAGGATACACACAAAGAGATCTACACCCAGGCACGTCTTGGTAAAATTATTCAAATACAAAGAGAAAATCTTGAAAGCAGGAGGAGAAAAAAGGACTCACTATATAAGGGAATCTCAAGAGGGTTAATCCTAATAAGTTCTAGCTGGTTTTTCATTAGGAAACATAGAAGTTAACCTCAGGGGTATGACATATTCAAAATGGGGAAGAAAACGACTTTTCACTCAAGAATTTTATATCCACAAAATTAACTTTCAAAAATGAAGGTGAAATAAAGATATTCACAGATAAACAAAATTTGAGAAAAATCATTTCCTCCAAAAGTGTTTTATAGGAAATAGTAAAGAAAGTTATTCAGGTTGAAAGCAAGTGGCTCCAGACTGTAATTCAAATGCACACACACACACACATACACACACACACACATACACACACACACACACACGTAGTAAGGATCAGCAACAGTAACTATGTAGTTTAGAAAGACAATACATACATACATACATATCCATCTCTTGTAGACAATTTTTAAAATTATATAAAAATACATGTATAATTGTACCTTTGGATCCATAACATATACAAATGTAATATATTTGATGTCAAAATGTAATATATTTGATATTAACTGCATAATGGAGGCAGGTAGGAACAAACATAAATTGGAGGAAGAAAATGAGACTAGAAGGTAACTGGAGATTACAGGAACAATTCAAGAGAACCAGAAATAATAACTAGTTAATAATACAAACTCTTACTATATACAGCTCCTCTCCATGTTCTCAGCTTCATTAATAGATATAAAATTATATAAAGTAATAATTATAACAATATATATGTAGTCTATATATATCTATATATATATATATAGATAGATAGATAGATAGAGAGATAGATATATATATACACACTGTCAGCACAGAGCCCGACGCAGAGCTTGAACTCACAAACTGTGAGATGATGACCTGAGCCGAAGTCGGACACTCAACTGACTGAGCCACCCAGGCGCCACTATTTCACACTTTAATTTGACAAGTTTTTATTTCATGCATTTTGAGGGCTCTGTTGTTTGGAACATAAGTGTTTATAATTGTTACATCTTGATGCATTGGTCTTTTTCTCATTATTAAATGTATATTTTTATTTTTAGTAATTTTTTCCTGCTTTAATGTTGATTTTGTTTTGTATAGCATAGCCATTTCAGCTTTCTTACTGTTGTTATTTGCGCGTTTTATATTTTTTCATCCTCACAGTTTGAATATATTTGTACCTTAAAATATAAAGTATGTCTTCTATACACAACGTTTAGTTGCATAATGCTTTTTTATTCAATCTGAACACTCTTTATTTTGTTTATTGGATTGTATGATCCATTCACATTTAATGTTATTATTAAAACGGATTGATGTTTGCATTTTTCTTTTGTCTTCTATTGGTTTCATGCTTTTTGTTTTTTTTTCCATTTATCCTTTATTGCTTTGCTGTATGAATTAAATATTTCCTGATGTGATATTTGAGTTAGTTTAATAACTTTTCGCCATATGTTTTGAGTTATTTTCTTAGTGGTTGCTCAAGGGATTACCATATATGAATACTGGATATATCTTTATATATCTTCAGATTTATACTCATTTAATTCCAGTGGGAAATAAATATATTCCTCCTGTATAGCTCTGTACCTTTTTCCCTTTTGGTGGTGATATATATCAGCATATCAGTATATATATATATGTGTGTATATATATATATATATATCAATATATATGTATATATATATACATATATATGTATATATACGTGTATGTAAGGTTAGATTCTTTGCTTCAGTTTTTTCTTGTTTCTTGAATTAGGCTTGCATTACTATATATTTCCCTTTTAGAGTTGCTTTTGCTGTGTCCCAGAGAATTTGGACCATTTTGTTTTCATTATCATTTGATTCTATGTGGGGTTTTTAATTTAATGTTTATTTATTCTTGAGAGACAGAGACAAAATGTGAGTGGGGGAGGGTAAGAGAGAGAGGGAGACACAAAATCTGAAGCAGGCTCCAGGCTCTGAGCTGTGAGCAGAGAGCCTGACGCAGGTCTCAGACTCAGGAACTGCGAAACTGTGACCTGAGCTGAAGTCGGACGCTTAACTGACTGAGCCGCCCAAGTGCCCCTGACTCTATATATTTTTTTTCATTTCTTCATTTTTTGCGTCATTGGCCCATTACTTGTTTAGTATCATGTTTTGTCTACATTTATTTGTGCTTTTTCCACTTTTTTTCATGTAATTTATTTCTAGTTTTAGAGTATTATAAAAAGATGCATCATATGATTTCAATCTTCTTAAATTTATTGAGGCTTACTTCATGGCTTAATATGTGATCTATTCTGGAGAATATTCCATGCAAAATTAAAAATAATGGGTATTCTGAGGTGCCTGGGTGGCTCAGTCAGTTAAGCACCTGACTCTCGATTTCACCTCAGGTCAAGATCTCATGGTTTGTGAGTTTGAGCCCTGCATCAGGCTCCACACCATCAGTGCAGAGTCTGCTTGAGATTCTCTATCTCCCTCACTCTCTGTCCCTTCCTTGCTCACTATTTCTCTATCTTTAAATAAATAAATAAGAATGTATATTCTGTTGGTTTTGGATGGAATGTTCTGTATATATCTGTTATGTCTATCTTGTCGAAAGTGTCATTCAAAGGCATTGTTTCCTTATTGGTTTTCTGTCTGGATGATATATCAATCGATGTAAGTGGAGTATTAAAGTCACCTACTACTATCATATTACAATCATTTTCTCCCTTCATGACCATTAATATTTGAGTTATGCATTTAGATGCCCCAGGTTTGGATGTGTGGATATTTACAATTGTGATATCCTCTGTTTGGATTTATTTTTGATCATTATGCCATTTTTGGGGTTCTTGTTACAATCTCTGTTTAACATTTCTTTTGTTTGATATAGGTATTGCTACTCCAATTTTTTTATTCACTTCTAGTCCCATGGTGAATGTTTTTCCATCCTTTCACTTTTAATCCATACACATCTTATGTCTGAGGTGAGTCTTTTGTAGGCAACATATAGATGGGTCTTGTTTTTTTCAAAACCATTCCACCACTCTATTTCTTTTGATCGGGGCATATAGGCCATTTACATTTAAAGTAATTATTGATAAGTATATGATTATTGTCATTTAAAATGTTTTTCTGGTTGTTTTTGCCGTTTTTTCTTCATATTTTCTTCTTCTCTTCTCTTTCTTTCTGATTGATGAGTTTCAATTATGTTTTTCTTGGCCTTCTTTTTTTTTTAATTTTTGGTGTATCTTTCAAAGGTTTTAAGTTTGTGGTTACCATAAATTTATAATATAACAACCCAAGGAAATAGCAGTCCATATTAAAACTGATGGCTATTTAAGTTCAAACACATAAGAAAAAAACAGAAAAAAGAATCTTCGTTATTTTTCTTTTTCCCATTCTCTTCCTTTTATAATTTCTTTTTCACATTTTATGTATATATTGTCATATTTTACATCTTTATATTCATATGTTTGTTATGTCTAATTATGCCCATTTCTTTTCCACTTAAAGAAGTCCTTTAAACACTTCTTGTAAAGCTGGTTTAGTGGTGATAAACTCCTTTACCTTTTCTTTGTGTGGAATACTATTTATTTCTCCTTCATATCTGAAGGAAAACCTTGTCTGTTAAAGTATTCTTCGTTGTATTTTTTTTTCCTTCAGTACTTTGAATATATTATACCAGTCCCTTCTGGCTTGCAAACTTTTTGCTGAAAAATTGGCTGATACCTTTATAAGTTTTCCCATGTAGATGTCTTTTTGCTTCTCTCTTGTTGCTTTTAAAATTCTCTCTTTATCTTTAACTTTTGACATTTTAATTATGTTCTGTGTTGTGAATCTCCTTTGGTTCATCTTGCTTAGAAGTCTCTTAGCTTCTTAGACTTGGATGCCTATTTCCCTCCCTGAAATGGTCAGTTATTATTTCTTCAAATAAGCTATCTACACATTTCTCCTGCTTCTTCTTCTGGGACCTGTATAATGAGAATATTTGTTCACCTGATGCTGTCCAAGAAATGTCTTAATCTATCCTCATTTTTAAAAATTCTTTTCTCTTCTTTCTGTTCATCCTGTCTGTTTTCATTACCCTGTCTTCAAGATTGCTGATATGTTCTTCTGCATCTTCTAATCTATTTTTGACTCCTTCTCATGTCTTTTTTAGTTTAATTATTATATCCTTCAACTGTGATCCGTTCTTTTAATATTTTCTCTTTATTTAAAGTCTTGATGAATTCTTCCATTCTTTACTCCAGCCTGGTACATATTTTTACAATCATTATTTTAAATTATTTATTGAGCATATTTCTTACCTACCTATTTCATTTCGTTTTTTCTGAGGTTTTTTTCTTATTTTTTTCTTTTGAAACATATTCTTTTGTCTCCCCATTTTGTTTGAGTTTCTGTATTTATTTCTATGAATTGGGGAAAGTGGCTAACACTCCTAAAGTCGAAGGAGTGGTTTTGTGTATAGAGTATCCTATACAGACTGTTTTTGTGTGTGTGTGACATTTGTTGGCTGGTGAGAGCTCCCGTTATAAATGCTAGTTACTTTTTTAAGTTATGGCTTTTTTTACAGAAGTAATAAAGAAAAAAACTTAATAGCAAAATAAAAAAAATAAGAAAATAATAAAAGGTAAAAAGTAACAAATAAAACAATTTAAAAATTTTTTAATGATTGTATTTATTTTTAAGACAGAGACAGAGCATGAGTGGGGATGGGGCAGAGAGAGAAGGAGACACAGAATGCGAAGCAGGCTCCAGGCTCTGAGCTGTCAGCACAGAACCTGACGTGGGGCTCAAACTCACGAACTGTGAGATCATGACCCTGCCGAAGTCGGACGCTCAACTGACTAAGCCACCCGGGAACCCCACAAATAAAAGAATTTTAAAGGAAAAGAATAAAAGCATAAAAGGAAATGAATAAAAGAAAATAGAAAAGAATAAAACAAAAAATGAAAATAATTCAAAATTAGACCTATTTTAAAAGAAAAATAAAATAAAAGCTAAAATACAATTTTCCACCTAAAAAACCCCACAAAACTACAGCTTGTTTTCTGAGCCCCCAGCACCACAAGGCAGCTGATATGGTCTGTGGACCCTGAGCTTACTGAGGTCATACACTCACTGTGAACTAGATCCTGCTGTGTTCTGGGTTTTTAAGGTAGAGGTGGACAGAATGTTTCTGTAGTTCCTCCACCCTTTAAACAGTGGCTTTTTTCCCCCAGTGTCCCAGCATGGCTAGGGCTCGTTTGGGCTTGTGGACCCTCTGATTACTGAAGTAACAAGATTACTGTGATAATCTGACCTGACAGTTAGGGTGTCAGGTCCCCCTAATTATGGTGTCCAAATCCAACCCTTATGGCATCCAGACCCTGCTCATGTCTGGGCTATTCAGGTGGGGATGTAGAGCGTTTCCACAGATCCCTCACCCTTTTAAACTGCAGTTTCTTTTTCTGTGTGCAGCGTGACTAGGGATGGTGTGGGCTTGTGGAACCTGGGTTCGCTGAAGTTGTTAGTTTAGAGATGACTAGACTTGCCAGTTATGGTGTCCAGACCCTGCTCCAGTCTAGGCTTTTAAGGTTATGTGGGAATGTACACCATGTTCTCCAGTCCCTCTGATCTTTCCCAGAAGTTCCTCTGCTATTTGTCAGAGTTCTTGTGCTGTCTCTTTTATATGTTAGTTTCACATTTTAACTTTTTTTCTTTTCCAAGCACAAAGGAACCTCTTCCCAGTCCTTCAGTACTATCTCTCCCCACTGTCATTTGCAGTGTTGGTTGTGGGGAATCCACTTTGTTAATATGGCAACATCTCTATTGCTGCACTGATGCCATTTTCTCTAACTTTGGTTGATCAGTAGCTGAGCAGTCAGCCCACAGTTCTTCTTCAGAAGAAATTGTTCTATTAATAAATGTAATTGTGTTTCTTGGAAGACATAAATTCGGGTTTCCTATATCACCATCTTAAACCCTGGAAAAAAGTTTTAATTTCTTTAATGTTTATTTTTGAGAGAGAGAGAGAGAGAGAGAAAGGAGGGGCAGAGAGAGAGGGAGATACAGAATCCGAAGCAAGATCCAGGCTCTGAGTTGTCAGGACAGAGTCTGACATGGGGCTTGAATCCACAAACCATGAGATCATGACCTGAGCCAAAGTCAGATACTTAACTGACTGAGCAACCCAGGTGCCCCAAAAAGGTTTTAATTTTTAAGGAAAATTTTAATAAAGTAAGAATAGGAGGATGATCCTTTTATGATAAAAATTAAGGTTCATTTCAAGAACAACTGTTATATCCAAAGACAAAAGACATTCATTATCATTACATTAAAGAAAAAATAAGCTCCCATTTATCACTAATATCTAGCCTTATTCTGGAAATTCTTGGTAATGATAACAAAAAGATATAACAAGTGGATTGCGTGCAGCATGTCAACCTAGTCTCCAGTGAAACTGGTGAAAGTTATTTAAAAACAACTTTTTAAAGTTTTAGGAAATGCTTATAAGATCAAATACCAAATGAAGAAACAGAGTTAAAAAAACTATTAAGATTTGGTAATTAACATGAGAATATCTGATATTTAAACCAAAACCACTCCCTCTCTTTTACTTCTTAATGAGGTAGAAAATCCACTCTAGACTGCTATAACCTAGAACACAGGGATCTTTTTCCTTTAGTTCCTATTCAGAAAGTTTTCTTCTTACAAGGAACATGACTTCAGCATTTCCCATCTTTGCTTCAGCTACCTAACGCTAAATCCTGGCCAATTATGTTCAAGAGATAGAAAATTATTTCTTCCACCATGTACCCATTAGTGGAATGTTGATTCCACCTGGTGTGTGGCATACTAAGAACACTAGGGCCCTGATTACCACTACTGTGGCTCATGAGGAACTGGTTCCACACCAACTAAGCATTTCTTCCTTTTCAACTAAGCATTTCTTTCCTAGAGTGGCAGTGTCACTATAGGTTAAGCTGTCCATTGTCCTGACCCCAGGTCTATTTCAAAGATTTTGCCTAGTGAAAAAAAAAAATAGGCCATAAAACATATAGTTCTCAATCTCTTCTGAAAACAATTAAAATTTTCAAGAAAGGGTGGAAAATTTAAAATCTATAAGAGCTCTCAAAAGCAGTGGAATGTATAGGGAAAAACAATTGGGAGGAGATTCATGGATTGAATGAAAGTCAGCTAGGTTGAATGACAAATTTTATTATAAAATAAAATAGCTGGGCATCAGGGAAAAATATCAAACTCAGATCACAGAAACTATTCCTTCAAAGGAATCAAAATTTGATAGGGTTACCTCGTAAAGGATGTTTTTTGTCCCAAGGCACTGTTTAAAACGATAGAGCAAATATCTGGAAATCAGTGGAATTTGACATCTGAATCAGGGAAAGAAAGTAATCCAGTCAGTTACTAAAATACAAACAATCAAGTGACAATGACAATCCTTTTAGTGGATGGACCAGTACATAGAGTTACTACAATATATTATATTAAATACTTAACTTTAACAAAATATTATGAGTTACACAAAGAAATTAAAATATATAAATGATACACTGGAAAAAGGGAACACAAACTGCCTGTGAAAGTGAAGAGGTGTCATATATAACTGAAAAAGACTTCAAAATAGCCACTATAATATATTCACAGAACTAAATAAAAGCATATGTGAAAGAACCTATGATAACAATGTTGCATAAAATAGAGACTTACAATAAAGATATTAAAAATTTTTTAAAGAATCGATTAGAAATTCTGATGTTGAGTAGTACAATAACTGAAATTTACAAATTATTACAGGAACTCAACACTAGATTTAAACTAGCAAAAGGAAAAATTAGTGGCCTCAATTATAAATCAATAGACATTTTGTAAACTGAAGAACAGAGAGTGAAAAAAATCACGAAGGAAAATGAACAGAACCTCAGAAAATGGGGGACACTATCAAACATAATAATATGTGTAATGAGGATCCTGGGAAGATGGTGGCATAGGAGGACGCTAGGCTCACCGCGTGTCCTGCTGATCACTTAGATTCCACCTACACCTGCCTAAATAACCCAGAAAACCACCAGAAGACTAGCAGAACAGAGTCTCCAGAGCCCAGCGCAGACAAGAGGTCCATGGAAGAGGGTGCCGCAGGGCCCCTCCCGAAGCGGATCTCTGAAGGAAAAGCAAGCTGAGTCTGCCCCTCCTGCCCCTGTGAACCTTGCCAATCCACCCCAGCTAATACGGCAGATCCCCAGCACCACAAGTCTGGCAGTGTGCAAGTAGCCCAGACGGGCTACGCCACCTCACAGTGAATCCCGCCCTTAGAAGAGGGGAAGAGAAGGCACACACCAGTCTGACAATGGCCCCAGCGGTGGGATGGGGGCAGATATCAGGTCTGACTGCGGCCCCGCCCACCAACGCAAGTTATTCAAGACAGCACAGGGGAAGTGCCCTGCAGTCCCGCACCACTCGAGGGACTATCCAAAATGACCAAATGGAAGAATTCCCCTCAGAAGAATCTCCAGGAAATAACAAGAGCTAATGAACTGATCAAAAACGATTTGAACAATATAACAGAAAGTGAATTTAGAATAATAGTCATAAAATCAATCACTGGGCTTGAAAACAGTATAAAGGACAGCAGAGAATCTCTTGCTACAGAGATCAAGGGATCAAGGAACAGCCAGGAGGAGCTAAAACATGCTATCAATGAACTGCAAAATAAAATGGAGACAATTATGGCCCATATTGAAGAGGCAGAGGAAAGAATAGGTGAATTAGAAGATAAAATTATGGAAAAAGAAGAAGCTGAGAAAAAGAGAGATAAAAAAATCCAGGAGTATGAGGAGAAAATTAGAGAACTAAGTGATGCACTAAAGAGAAATAATCTACGCATAATTGGTATTCCAGAGGAGGAAGAGAGAGGGAAAGGTGCTGAAGGTGTACTTGAAGAAATAATAGCTGAGAATTTCCTGGATCTGGGGAAGGAAAAATGAATTGAAATCCAAGAGGCACAGACAACTCCCTTCAGACGTAACTTGAATCGATCTTCTGCACGACATATCATAGTGAAACTGGCAAAATACAAGGATAAAGAGAAAATTCTGAAAGCAGCTAGAGATAAAAGTGCTCTAACATATAAAGGGAGACTGATAAGACTCATGACCAATCTCTCTACTGAAACTTGTCAGTCCAGAAAGGAATGGCAGGAGATCTTCAATGTGATGAACAGAAAAAATATGCAGCCGAGAATCCTTTATCCAGCAAGTCTGTCATTTAGAATAGAAGGAGAGATAAAGGTCTTCCCAAACAAACAAAAACTGAACAAATTCGTCACACCTAAACCAGCCCTACAAGAGATCCTACGGGAGATCCTGTGAGACAAAGTACCAGAGACATCTCTACAAGCATGAAACCTATGGACATCACAATGACTCTAAACCCATATCTTTCTATAATAACACTAAATGTAAATGGACTAAATGCGCCAAGCAAAAGAAATAAGGTATCAGAATGGATAAAGAAACAAGACCCATCTATTTGCTGTCTACAAGAGACTCATGTTCAACCTGAGGACACCTTCAGATTGAGAGTGAGGGGATGGAGAACTATTTACCATGCCACTGGAAGCCAAAAGAAAGCTGGAGTAGCCATACTTAGACAAATTAGACTTTAAGTTAAAGGCTGCAACAAGATATGAAGAAGGGCATTATATATTAATCACAGGGTCTATCCATCAGGAAAAGCTAACAATTATAAATGTCTATGCGCCAAATACAGAAGCCCCCAAATATATAAAACAATTACTCACAAACATAAGCAACCATATTGATAAGAATGTGGTAATTGCAGGGGACTTTAACACCCCACTTACAGAAATGGATAGATCATCTAGACACACGGTCAATAAAGAAACAAGGGCCCTGATTGATACAATGGATCAGAAGGACTTGACAGATATATTTAGAACTCTGCATCCCAAAGCAACAGAATATACTCTCTTCTTGAGTGCACATGGAATATTATCCAAGATAGACCACCTACTGGGTCAAAAAACAACCCTTCATAAGTATACAAAAATTGAGATCATACCATGCATACTTTCAGACCACAATGCTCTGAAGCTTGAAATCAACCACAGGAAAAAGTCTGGAAAACCTCCAAAAGCATGGAGGTTAAAGAACACCCTACTAAAGAATGAGTGGGTCAACCAGGCAATTAGAGAAGAAATTTAAAAATATATGGAAACAAACGAAAATGAAAAGACAACAATCCAAATGCTTTGGGATGCAGCGAAGGCAGTCCTGAGAGGAAAATACATTGCAATCCAGGCCTATCTCAAGAAACAAAAAAAAATCCCAAATACAAAATCTCACAACACACCTAAAGGAAATAGAAGCAGAACAGCAAAGACACCCCAAACCCAGCAGAAGAAGAGAAATAATAAAGATGAGAGCAGAAATAAACAATATAGAATCTAAAAAACCTGTAGAGCAGATCAACGAAACCAAGAGTTGTTTTTTTGAAAAAATAAACAAAATTGATAAACCTCTAGCCAGGCTTCTCAAAAAGAAAAGGGAGGTGACCCAAATGGATAAAATCATGAATGAAAATGCAATAATTTCAGCCAATCCCTCAGAAACACAAGCAATTATCAGGGAATACTATGAAAAATTATATGCCAACCAACTGGACAATCTGGAAGAAATGGACAAATTCCTAAACACCCACACGATTTTAAAACTCAATCAGGAGGAAATAGAAAGCTTGAACAGACCCATAACCAGCGAAGAAATTGAATCGGTTATCAAAAATCTCCCAACAAATAAGAGTCCAGGACCAGATGGCTTCCCAGGGGAGTTCTACCAGACATTTAAAGCAGAGATAATACCTACCTTTCTCAAGCTGTTCCAAAAAATTGAAAGGGAAGAAAAACTTCCAGACTCATCCTATGAAGCCAGTATTACTTTGATTCCTAAACCAGACAGAGACCCAGTAAAGAAAGAGAACTACAGGCCAATATCCCTGATGAATATGGATGCAAATATTCTCAATAAGATACTAGCATATCGAATTCAACAGCATATAAAAAGAATTATTCACCATGATCAAGTGGGATTCATTCCTGGGATGCAGGGTTGGTTCAACATTCGCAAATCAATCAATGTGATACATCGCATTAATAAAAGAAAAGATAAGAACCATATGATCCTGTCAATTGATGCAGAAAAGGCCTTTGACAAAATTCAGCACCCTTTCTTTTTATTTTTTATTTTTTTTTTTACGTTTTTATTTATTTTTGAGACAGAGAGAGACAGAGCATGAACGGGGGAGGGGCAGAGAGAGAGGGAGACACAGAATCGGAAACAGGCTCCAGGCTCTGAGCCATCAGCCCAGAGCCCGACGCGGGGCTCGAACTCACGGACCGCGAGATTGTGACCTGGCTGAAGTCGGACGCTTAACCGACTGCGCCACACAGGCGCCCCCACCCTTTCTTAATAAAAACCCTCGAGAAAGTCGGGATAGAAGGAACATACTTAAAGATCATAAAAGCCATTTATGAAAAGCCCACAGCTAACATCATCCTCAACGGGGAAAAACTGAGAGCTTTTTCCCTGAGATCAGGAACACGACAGGGATGCCCACTTTCACCACTGTTGTTTAACATAGTGTTGGAAGTTCTAGCATCAGCAATCAAACAACAAAAGGAAATCAAAAGCATCCAAATTGGCAAAGATGAAGTCAAGCTTTCACTTTTTGCAGATGACATGATAGTATACATGGAAAATCCGATAGACTCCACCAAAAGTCTGCTAGAACTGACACATGAATTTAGCAAAGTTGCAGGATACAAAATCAATGTACAGAAATCAGTTGCATTCTTATACACTAACAATGAAGCAACAGAAAGACAAATAAAGAAACTGATCCCATTCACAATTGCACCAAGAAGCATAAAATACCTAGGAATAAATCTAACCAAAGAGGTCAAAGATCTGTATGCTGAAAACTATGGAAAGCTTATGAAGGAAATTGAAGAAGATGTAAAGAAATGGAAAAACATTCCGTGCTCATGGATTGGAAGAATAAATATTGTCAAAATGTCAATACTACCCAAAGCTATCTACACATTCCATGCAACCCGAATCAAAATTGCACCAGCATTCTTCTCGAAACTAGAACAAGCAATCCTAAAATTCATATGGAACCACAAAAGGCCCCGAATAGCCAAAGGAATTTTGAAGAAGAAGACCAAAGCAGGAGGCATCACAATCCCAGACTTTAGCCTCTACTACAAAGCTGTCATCATCAAGACAGCATGGTATTGGCACACAAGCAGACACATAGTCCAATGGAATAGAATAGAAACACAAAACTAGACCCACAAACGTTGGGCCAACTCATCTTTGACAAATCAGGAAAGAACATCCAATGGAAAAAAGACAATCTCTTTAACAAATGGTGCTGGGAGAACTGGACAGCAACATGCAGAAGGTTGAAACTAGACCACTTTCTCACACCATTCACAAAAATAAACTCAAAATGGATAAAGGACCTGAATGTGAGACAGGAAAGCATCAAAACCCTAGAGGAGATAGCAGGAAAAGACCTCTCTGACCTCAGCCGCAGCAATTTCTTACTTGACACATCCCCAAAGGGAAGGGAATTAAAAGCAAAATGAACTACTGGGACCTTATGAAGATAAAAAGCTTCTGCACAGCAAAGGAAACAACCAACAAAACTAAAAGGCAACCAACGGAATGGGAAAAGATATTTGCAAATGACATATCGGACAAAGGGCTAGTATCCAAAATCTATAAAGAGCTCATCAAACTCCACACCCATAAAACAAATAACCCAGTGAAGAAATGGGCAGAAAACACGAATAGACACTTCTCTAAAGAAGACATCCGGATGGCCAACAGGCACATGAAAAGATGCTCAATGTCGCTCCTTATCAGGGAAATACAAATCAAAACCACACTGAGATATCACCTCACGCCAGTCAGAGTGGCCAAAATGAACAAATCAGGAGACTATAGATGCTGGCGAGGATGTGGAGAAAGGGCAACCCTCTTGCACTGCTGGTGGGAATGCAAATTGTTGCAGCCACTCTGGAAAACAGTGTGGAGGTTCCTCAAAATATTAAAAATAGACCTACCCTATGACCCAGCAATAGCACTGCTAGGAATTTACCCAAGGGATACAGGAGTACTGATGCATAGGGGCACTTGTACCCCAATGTTTATAGCAGCACTCTCAACAATAGCCAAACTATGGAAAGAGCCTAAATGTCCATCAACTGATGAATGGATAAAGAAATTGTGGTTTAGATACACAATGGGGTACTACGTGGCAATGAGAAAGAATGAAACATGGCCCTTTGTAACAACATGGATGGAACTGGAGAGTGTTATGCTAAGTGATATAAGCCATACAGAGAAAGACAGATACCATATGTTTTCACTCTTATGTGGATCCTGAGAAACTTAACAGAGAACCATGGAGGAGGGGAAGGAAAAAAAAAAAGAAAAAAGGAGGTTAGAGTGGGAGACAGCCAAAGCATAAGAGACTCTTAAAAACTGAGAAAAAAATGAGGGTTGATGGGGTGTGGGAGGGAGGGGAGGGTGGGTGGTGTGTATTGAGGAGGGCACCTTTTGGGATGAGCACTGGGTGTTGTATGGAAACCAATTTGATAATAAAGTTTATATATTGAAAAATAAATAAATAAATACATAAATAAGTAAATAAATAAATAAATAAAATTTAAATTTTTAGCAGTAAAAAAAATAAAAAAAAAATTAAACCAGGCTTAATTTTTATTATCTTCTTTTCATTTAGATCAGACTTTAACTTTTGTTTGTTTGTTTGTTAATTTGTGTTTTCATTTCCTTATCTCCATTTTTTTGGATTGGGCTTCTTCTTTTTTTTTTCTTTCATTTTCTTTGTTTCTTTTTTTTTTGGAATCAGGTTTATATTTTCTCATTGCATGTTTTTTTTCATTCCTTTTCCTTTTCTCTCTTTTGTTTTGGGGGGAACGTTATGCTTTCTTTTTTCTTTTTCTTTCCAGGCTAATTTTAACAAACAAAGCAGCACACCTTGTTAAAGGTCCAAACACTCCCCATGGCAGGCTAGGAGGACCTCTGCACAAGAATGACCATTGGGGAAGAGTATCCAAAACCAATAGCAGAGTGCAAGCAGCATATATCAGAAACACATCCTGAAGTGCCGGGCCCTGGATAGTGTATGACCCATATAGATATAGATATAGATATAGATATATAGATATATAGACATATAGCTATATATGGAATTATTCTCAGGAGCAGGTAGCATAATAAGATTTCAAAACACAAAAAAGACAGAAACTTACCTAAAATGACAAGATGTTGGAATTTTCCCCAAAAGAAAGGTCAAAAAGAAATCATAGCCAGGGACTTGATCAAAACAGATATAATATACATGAACACTAATTGAGAACAGCAGTCATAAGACTATTAGCTTGGCTTGAATAAAGCATAGAAGACATCAGAGAAAACCTTGCTTCTGAGAGCAAAGACCTAAAAAGTAGGCTGAAATAAAAAAAAATGCTATAACTGAGATGCATAACTGACTGGATACAGTCACAATGAGGATTAAAGAAGGGGAGGAGGGAACAGGTGATTTAGAAGACAAAAAAGTGGAAAATAATGAAGCTGAAAAGAAGAGGGAGAGACAATTATTTGATCACAAAGGTAGACTTAGGGAATTCAGTGTTTCCATAAGGTGAAACACTATCCTTATTGTAGGAGTCCCAGAAGAAGAGTGGGGAAAAGAGGCAGAAAGTTTATCTGAACAAATTTTAGCTGAGAACATCCCAAATCTGAGGAAGGAAACAAGCATCCCAGTCCAAGAGACACAGACAGCTATCCACAAAATCAACATAGTCAACATCATGACATATCATAGTGAAACTTGCAAAATACAAACCTAAGAAGAGTATTCTAAAAGCAGCTAGGGAGAAAAAAAAGGCCTTAAACTACAAGGGTAGACACATTTGGTTATCAGCATACCTATCCACTGAAACCTGGCAGGACTGGAGGGAATGGCAGGAAATATTCAACTTGCTGAATAGGACAAATGTGAAGCCAAGAATTCTTTATCCAGGAAGGCTGACATTCAGAATATAAGGAGACACACAGAGTGTGCCTGACAAACAAAAACTAAAGGAGATTGTGACCACTAAACCAGTCCTTCAAGAAATTTTAAGGGAGACTCAGTGGAGGAAAAAATAGCAAAGCAACAAAAGACTAGAAAGGACCAGAGGATATCAGTAGAAATACAAACTCTACAGGTACTCAATGGCACTAAATTTATATCTTTCAGTAATCACTTTTTTTTTTAATTTTTTTTCTAACGTTTATTTATTTTGGGGACAGAGAGAGACAGAGCATGAACGGGGGAGGTGCAGAGAGAGAGGGAGACACAGAATCGGAAACAGGCTCCAGGCTCTGAGCCATCAGCCCAGAGCCTGACGCGGGGCTCGAACTCAAGGACCGCAAGATCGTGACCTGGCTGAAGTCGGGCGCTTAACCGACTGCGCCACCCAGGCGCCCCTTCAGTAATCACTTTTAGTGTAAATGGACTAAATGCTCCAATGAAAAGACATAGGGTATCAGAATGGATTAAAAAAAAAAAGACCCATCTGTATGCTGCCTACAAGAGACTCATTTTACACTTAAAGACATTTTGTGATTGAAAGTGAGGGAATGGAGAATCATCTATCATGCTAATGCAAGTCAAAAGAAATCCAGTGTAGCCATACTTGTATCAGAAAACTAGAATATGAACCAAAGACAGTGACAAGTGATGAAGAAAAGCACTACATCATAATTAAAGGGTGTATCCACCAAGAACATCTAAGAATTATATATATTTATGCCCCCAATATGAAATACCCAAATATAAATCACAAACATGAAGAAACTATTAATCACAAACATAAAGAAACTCATTGACAATAATACCATAATAGTAAAGGACTTTAACACCCCACTTGCAGCAAGGGAAGGATCACATAAGTAGAAAATCAATAAGGAATCAATGGCTTTGAATGACACATGGACCAGATGGACTTAACAGATATCTTCAAAATATTTTATTTTAGAGCAACAGAATACACATTCTTCTCAAGTGCAAATGGAACATTCTCCAGAATAGGTCATATACTGGGTGAAAAATCAGCCCTTAACATATACAAAGTGATTCAAGATCATACCATGCATATTTTTGGACCACAACCCTATGAAACTTGAAGTCAACCACAAGAAAAAATTGGGAAAACCCTCAAAAACATAGAGGTTAAAGAACATCCTACTAAAGCATGAATGGGTTAACCAGGAAAATAAAGAAGAAACTAAAAAATACATGGAAGCAAATGAAAATGAAAATATGACTGTCCCAACCCTTTGGGATGCAGCAAAGGCAGTCCTAAGAGGAATGTATATTACAATTCAGGCCTATCTCAAGAAACAAAAAAGGTCCCAAATACAAACTCTATTGAAGAGACTAGTTGCATATTCTTGGCTATTTTGTTGCAAATTAATTGACCATAAATACATATGTGGATTTATTTCTGGGCTCTCTATTCAGATTGAGGTTTTAATAACCGACTTCCATGCTGTATAGAACAGGAATACCTAGGGGCGCCTGGGTGGCTCAGTCAGTTGAGCATCCAACTTCAGCTTAGGTCATGATCTCACAGTTCATGAGTTTATGCCCCGCGTTGGGCTCTGTGCTGACAGCTCAGAGCCTGGAGCCTGCTTCTGATTCTCTGTCTCCCTCTCTCTCTGCCCCTTCCCTGCTCATGTTCTGTATCTCTCTGTCTCTCAAAAATGAATTAACATGAAAAAAATAAAAGAAAGAGAACAGGAATACCTAAAAAATTAACACTGCTAGATTGAGCATAAAAGCATTTGACTCTCCTGGCTAAATCACCCAAACAACCTTTATCTGTTTCTTGTTCATAAATGGTGATGACATGCAAATTTACATTCTGCTTCCCACCTTAAACTTATTTTTATTTTGAGGGGGAACCAAGATGGCAGAACAGCACGGAGGTTTTTTGTGTGTCTTGCGTCCATGAAATATAGCCAGACCAACACTAAACCATCCTGCACACCTAGAAAACTTATTTGAGGATTAACACAACAATCTGCACAACCTGAACCACAGAATTCACCAGGTACGTGGTGCAGACAGGTGAACTTGGGGAGTGAGAAGCCGCAGCAGGCAGGGAGCTGCTTTTGTGGGTGAAGAGAGGACAAAGATGGGGACAGGGAGAATACAGGAAAATGACTCCTCCCCAAAGGCAGCTGGAGAGAAAGTGCAAAATTGGAAGCAACCACAGGGACTAAACTAAAAAGGGAGAAAAGAGAAAGGAGAGGGTTTAAATTTCATTAAGACTGTAAACAAGGGGATTACAGAGTCTGCATCTCCACAGCTGGATACCTATTGGTGCTCTGGTGGGAAGGGCAAATCCCCAGGAGCATGGTGGGGTCCGGGATGTCCTTGGGCCACATGGGGAAAAGCGCTTCCACTGCTGGAAGGACATTTGGTAGAGACTGTTGAGGACACCTGGTCAGAGCAGACCCCAGAGAATGGCCGCATTAGCTGGTGCTGGGGCAAGGTCATTAAGGGTGAAACCTGGTGCCAGATGTGTGTTGTAATTTTCCATAATCCCTGAAATCCTGCTGCTACACTGTCTCACAAACTTTTTCTGGGGCATACTGGCACCTGGCTGCAGTCTCAGGGTACCAGCAGAAGCAGGGTCAAGCAAGCATTCCTGGGTGCAGCCGATATTCGGCCATTGCTTGGTGAGACCCTCTTGCAGAGGGGTGAAATGGGTCAAAGCCACAGTCCTTAACAAGTAAGGGGCTTGGGAAAACAGCCACATCTGAGACAAAATTCTGGAGAGAGGTACTGCCTGGGGCTTGGTCACAGACAGCGAAAAAGTGGGGAGTGGATGAAAGCTGAAGACAAAGGATGAGTGTGCAATTGCTGATCATGGAGATCAGAGTTCTGATACTAGAGAATGGGTAGCTGGGTGACACCAATTTCACTGCTCCTGGACATGCACATATGCACCTATGAGTGCCACAACACTCCACCCCAGTAGCCTAGCAGTGCCATATAGTGGAGAACAGAGCCATTACACTAAGACCTGTCCAACTGGGCCAACCTACTCTTCAAGAACACAAGTCTCACTGCCTGATTATTTTACGGACAATAAAGTGCTTCATAGTCTGAGTTCTAGGGGAAAATGAAATAATTACAGTCACATTTCAATCTGTTAGCAGGTCCATCTATTCAATTTTCTTTCTTTCTTTTTTCTCTCTTTTTTGCTTCTTTCCTTTTTTTTGAAAACAGAAAGAAAAAAATCAATTTCATTATAAATTTTTATTAAAAATATTTTACCTTTTTTACTATATTTTTACTTTTATGTAAATGTTTCCAAATTCTATTTTATTTCCATCATTTTATTTTAGTCTACTACACTGTATCCACTTTTTCAAATTTTCAACTGATTTCTTTTTTTCCCTCTTTTTTGTTTCTTTTCTGTTTCTTGATTATAGAAAGAGAGAAACTTCATTTTTATTAAAAATATTTCTCTTAATTTTTTCTACTATATTCTTTACTTTTGTGTAAATGTTTTCAAATTCTGTTTTATTCCCATCATTTCATCCTAGTCTACTTCAGTGTATTCATTTTTTTCAAATTCTCAAAACATTTCCTTCCCCCCTCTTTTTTCTCTAATCCATCAAACCACTTTCATCATCCAGACCAAAACACACCTAGGATCTAGAATCATTTATTCGATTTTGTGTGTGTGTGTGTGTGTGTGTGTGTGTAATTTTTTAATTTTAATATATATTTTTAATTTTAAAGTTTAAAGTTTAATTTTTCTACATCATTAATTCATTTTCTCCCTTCAAAATGATGAAACGAAGGAATTCACCCCAAAAGAAAAAGCGTGATGAAACGACAGCCAGTGATTTAACCAATACAGACATAAGCAGGATGTCTGAACCAGAATTTGGAATCATGATAATAAAAATACTAGCTGGAGTCGAAAATAGTTTAGAATCCCTTTCTGCGGATATAAAAAGTAAAAACTACTCAGGATTAAATAAAAAAAATGCTATCACTGAGCTGCAATAATGGACGGATGCCGTGGAAGCAATGATGGATGAGGCAGAACAGAGAATAAGGGATATAGAGGACAAATTTATGGAGAATATCGAAGCAGAAAAAAAAGAGGGAGATCAAGGAAAAAAAGCATCATGTAAGAAATAGAGAAATCAGTGATTCATTTAAAAGGAAAAACATCAGAATCATAGGGGTCCCAGAAGAGGAAGAGAAAAATAGGGGTAGAAGGGCTATGTGAACAAATCATAGTGGAAAATATTCTTAACGTGGGGAAAGGCACAGACATCAAAATCCAAGAAGCACAGAGGACCCCCATTAGATTCAACAAAAACCGACCATCAACAAGGCATATCATAGTCAAATTCACAAAATACTCAGGCAAGGAGAGAATCATGAAAGCAGCAAGGGAAAAAAAAAAGTCCTTACTATGCAAGGGAAGACAGATCAGATTTGCAGCAGACTTATCCACAGAAACTTGGCAAGCCAGAAATGAGTGGCAGGACATATTAACTGTGCTGAATCAGAAAAAATATACAGCCAAGAACCCTTTATCCAGCAAGGCTGTCATTCAAAATAGAAGAAGAGATAAAAAGTTTCCCAGACAAAAAAAAAATTTAAAGGAGTTTGTGACCACTAACCCATCCCTGCAAGAAATTTTAAGAGGGACCCTCTGAGGGGAGAAAAGATGAAAATATAAATAAATAAATAAATAAATAAATAAATAAATAACCAAAGCAACAAAGATTAGAAATGACCAGAGAACACCACCAGAAACTCCAACTCTACAAGCATCATAATGGCAACAAATTCATATCTTTCAGTACTCACTCTAAACATCAATGGACTAAAAGCTCCAATCAAGAAACATAGGGTAACAGAATGGATAAGAAAACAAGATCCATCTATATGCTGTTTACAAGAGACCCACTTTAGACCTAAAGACACCTTTGGATTGAAAATAAGGAAATGGAGAACCATCTATCATGCTAATGGTCAACAAAAGAAAGCCAGAGTAGCCATACTTATATCAGACAATCTAGACTTTAAAATAAAGACTGTATCAAGGGATCCAGAAGGGCATTATATCATAATCAAGGGGTCTATCCACCAAGAAGACCTAACAATTGTAAACATTCATGCACCAAATGTGGAGAACCCAAATATATAAATCAATTAATCACAAACATAAAGAAACTAATCAATAGTAATACCATAATAGTAGGAGAGTTCAACACCCCACTTCCAGCAATGGACAGATCATCTAATCAAAAAAACCAACAAGGAAATAATGGCTTTGAGTGACACACTGGACCAGATGGACTTAACAGAGATTTTCAGAACATTTCATCCTAAAGCAGCAGAATATACATTCTTCTCCAGTGCACATGGAACGTTCTGCAGAATAAACCACATACTGGTACACAAAACAGCCCTAAGTAAGCACAATAATATCAAGATCATACCATGCATATTTTCAGACCACAACACTATGAAACTCAAAATCAACCACAAGAAAAAATTTGTAAAGGTAACAAATACTTGGAGACTAAAGAGCATCACACTAAAGAATGAATGGGCTAACCAAGAAGGTAAAGAGGAACTTAAAAAGTTCATGGAAGCCAATGAAAATGATAACACCACTACCCAAAGCCTCTGGGATGCAGCAAAGGGGGTCATAAGAGGAAAGTATACAGCAATCCAGGCCGTCCTAAAGAAGGAAGAAAGATCTTATATACACAAACTAACCTTATGCTTTAAAGAGCTGGAAAAAGAACAGTAAATAAAATCCAAAACCAGCAGAAGACAGGAAATAATAAAAATTAGAGCAGAAATTAATGCTATTGAAACCAAAAACAGAACAGATCAATGAAACCAGAAGCTGGTTCTTTGGAAGCATCAACAAAATTGATAAACCACTAGCCAGTTTGATCAAAAAGAAAAAGGAAAGGACCCAAATAAATAAAATCAAGAATGAAAGAGGAGAGATCACAACCAACACAGCAGAAATAAAAACAATAATAAGAGATTATTATGAGCAATTATATGCCAATAAAATGGGCAATATGGAAGAAATGGACAAATTCCTAGAAACTTATACACTACCGAAACTGAAAGAGGAAGAAATAGAAAATTTGAACAGACACATAACCAGTAAGGAAATTGAATGAGTAATCAATAATCTCACAAAAGGCAAGAGGTCAGGGCCAGATGGTTTTCTAGGGGAATTATACCAAACATTTAAGGAAGAGTTAACATCTATTCTCTTGAAGCTGTTCCAAAAAATAGAAATGGAAGGAAAACATCCAAACTCTTTCTATGAAGCCAGCATTACCCTGATTCTGAAACCAGACAAAGACCCTCCTAAAAAGGAGAACTATAGACCAATTTCCCTGATGATCATGGATGCAAAAATCCTCAGCAAGATATTGGCCAACCGGCTCCAACAATACATTAAAAAAAATTATTCACCACGACCAAGTGGGATTTATAATTGGGATGCAGAGCTGGTTCAATATCAGCAAAACAATTAACGTGATTCTTCACATCAATAAAAAGAAAGGACAAGAATCATGATTCTCTCAGTAGATGCAGAAAAAGCATTTGACAAAATACAGCATTCTTTCTTGATAAAAGCCCTCAAGTATAATACCTCGAGATCATAAAAGGAGCATACCTCGAGATCATAAAAGCCATATATGAATGACCCAATGATAATATCATCCTCAGTGGGGAAAAACTGAGAGCTTTCCCCCTAAGGTAAGCAACAAGACAAGGGATGTCCACTCTCACCACTGTTATTCAACATAATTTAGGAAGTCTTAGCCTCTGCAATCAGACAACACAAAGAAATAAAAGGCATCCAAATCAGCCAGGAGGAGGTCGAACTTTCACTCTTCGCAGATGACATGATACTCGATATGTAAAACCCTAAAGATACAACCAAAAAACTTCTAGAATTGATTCATGAATTCAGCAAAGTTGCAGGATATGAAATCAATGCACAGAAATTGGTTGCATTCCTATACAACAACAATGAAGCAACAGAAAGAGTAATCAAGGAGTCAATCCCATTGACAATTGCACCAAAAACCAGAAAGTACCTAGGAATAAATCTAACCAAAGAGGTGAAAAATCTATACACTTAAAACTATAGAAAGCTTATGAAAGAAATTAAAGACACACAAAAAATGGAAAAAGACTCCACACTCCTGGAAAGGAAGAACAAATATTGTTAAAATGTCAATACTACGCAAAGCAATCTACATATTCAATGCAATCCCTATCAAAATAACACCAGCATTCTTCACAGAGGGAGAACAAATAATCCTAAATTTATATGGAACCAGAAAAGACCCCGAATTGCCAAGGCAATCTTGAAAAAGAAAACCAAAGTAGAAGGCATCACAATCCCAGACTTCAAGCTATACTACAATGTTGTAATCACCAGGACAGTATGGTACTGGCAGGAGAACAGACACTCAGATCAATGGAACAGAATAGAGAACCCAGAAATGGACCCACAAATGTATGATCAACTAATCTTTGACAAAGCAGAAGAGAATATTCAGTGGAATCAAGACCATCTCTTCAGCAAGTGGTGCTGTGAAAATGGACAGCAACATGCTTAGAAAAATCAACCTGGACCACTTTCTTACACCATACACAAAAATAAACTCAAAATGGATGAAAGACCTCAATGTAACATAGGAAGCCATCAAAACCTTCGAGGAGAAAGAAGGAAAAAACCCCTTGATCTTAGCCGCGGCAACTTCTTACACAACACGTCTCCAGAGGCAAGGGAAACAAAAGGAAAAGTGAACTACTGGGACCTGATTAATATAAAAAGCCTCTGCACAACGAAGGAAACAATCAGCAAAACTAAAAGACAACCGACAAAATGGGAGAAGATATTTTCAAATGACATATCAGACAAAGGGTTAGTATTCAAAATCTATAAAGAACTTATTGAAGTCAACACCCAAGAAACAATTAATCCAGTGAAGAAATGGGCAAAAAACATGAATAGACACTCCTCCAAAGAAGACATCCATATGACCAACCAACACATGAAAAAATGCTCAACTTCACTCATCATCAGGGAAATACAAATCAAAACCATTGTGAGATACCACCTTACACCTGTCAGAATGGCTAATATTAACAACTCAGGCAACAACAGATGTCGCAAGGATGCAGAGAAAGAATATCTCTTTTGCATTGTTGGTGGGAATGCAAGCTGGTGTAGCCACTATGGAAAGCAGTATGGAGGTTCCTCAAAAAACTAAAAATAAACTACCCTACGACCCAGCAATTGCACTACTAGGTATTTATGCAAGGAATACAGGTGTGCTGTTTTGAAAGGACACATGCTCCTCCATGTTTATAGCAGCACTGTCAACAATAGTCAAAGTATGGAAAGAGCCCAAATGTCCATTGATGGATGAATGGATTAAGAAGACGTGGTATAAATATATATATATATATATATATATATATATATATATATATATATATACATACATGCAATGGAGTATTACTCGGCAATCAAACAGAATGAAATCTTGCCATTTGCAACTACGTGGATGGAACTGCAGGGGATTATTCTAAGTGAAATTAGTCAGAGAAAGACAAATATCATATGACTTTACTCATATGAGGACTTTAAGAGACAAAACAGGTGAATATAAGGGAAGGGAAACAAAAATAATATAAAAACAGGGAAGGGGACAAAACATAAGAGACTCATATATATGGAGAACAAACTGAGGGATACTGGAGGGGTTTTGGGAAGGTGGATGGGCTAAATGGGTAAGGGTACTAAAGAATCTACTCCTGAAATCATTATTGCACTATATGCTAACTAATTTGGATGTAAATTAAAAAATATTAAAATAAAATAAAAAACTTGTTTCTTTATTTCTCTGTCAGTGTGCAAGGCATATAGTTGGCTTTAGGCATTTCTCAGAACTAGATTCCTTAAAACAACAAAAGTTGACCTACCAAATAATTAAATCGATAAAGTATACATGTTTATGTATGCTAGTATGTATGTAAAATGTTTAGTTTAAAAGCTGAAAACAAAATTAATCAAACCAATAGCTACCTTTTCTTTGTATAATATTATTAGAATTAATTGAGCACATGATATAGGCAAAGCATTGCTCTAAGTTCTTTAGATTTATTATATCATTCAATCCTGACGACAAAAATGCTTATAGTTCCTGTTGTCATCCCCTTCTCGTAGAGAAGGAAAATGATACAAAGAGAGGTACATTAACTTGCCTAGACTAATAAAGAGCAAATGTTTGGACCCAGACCGTGAGTCTCTAGGGCTTACAATATTATTTTGTTTTCTGTATCTCCTTTCAATATGATCTACATTCTTTGAATAATAAAACAAGACAATACTTTACTTTGTGTGGGAAGCTTGAGATTCAGGATTGCCAAGGCCCAGAAAATAACCACAGCAACATAAGTTTAAATACAAAGAAAAACCCAGGAATCTAAGATCTGTGAAAAAGCTATGTCTAGGGAGAAGTTTTATTTGCTGAGTATGGTTAACTGTGTTTAAAAATTTAATTATTTAATGTTTGATTTTAAATTTTGTTGTATTAAACTATAATGTAATCTTCCAACTGTGAACCCCTCAATTACCAATAAAATTCTGCTGCACACATAGAAATTAAAGGTCAAATAAAAATGTCAGTTATATTATAATAAAACAAATGCAGAAATATTAATATCAGGCAAAAATAATTCACAATGAAAACATTAAAAATACTTCATAATGATAAATTAGCTGATACACTTTATATATGATGTATAAGTAAGAGCACGACAAGTAATTTTTATGTGTGTAATAATATAATGTTAAAGTATATAGAACGATAAAATTATTAGTCTAGGTAGTATTTTGGTTTCAACATTTTATTTTTAAAATAATGATGAAGTGTCAGGTCATTAGTGTGAAACATTTTTAATCTATTGGTATTACAAAATGTTCCTAAGTGGTAATAACAAGAGAGGGTATATGTATTTTTAAAATAGTCCAAGAAATAAAACCAAGGTCTCCAATGAATTAAGAAATAAAATGAGCACTCCCATTAGGAAGCACAGGTATGAAATACTTGTGTTTTTTTAGACTCGGGTATATTAGGTTTTGGGTCTCTATCAGTAAAAGTAGAATGAAAGTTTTCCAAGCATCTGCTGGACTTGACAGCAAAAGAAAAAAAAAGCCTCATGGTTATTTTTTTTCAAGGTTTTATTTAAATTGTAGTTAGTTAACATACTGTGTAATATTAATTTCAGGTGTACAATTTAGTGATTCATCACTTACATACAATGCCCAGTGCTCATCATAAGTGCCTTCCGTGGGCTCCTGGGTCTCTCAGGCTTCCCACTTCAGCTCAGGTCATGATCTCGCAGTTTGTGAGTTCGAGCCCTACGTCGGGCTCTGTGCTGACAGCTTGGAGCCTGGAGGTTGCTTCGGATTCTGTGTCTCCCCCTTTCTCTGCCCCTCCCATGCTCATGCTCTCTTTCTCTCTATAATAAAAATAAACGTTAAAAAATTAAAAAAAAAAAGAAATGCCTTCTGTAATCCCAATAAACATTTGACTTATCCCCACCCGCTCCCCCCAGCCAGCCACCTCCTTTCCAGAAACACTCAAGTTTATTGTGTATAGTTAAAGAGTCTGTGTTCTGGTATGCCTCTCTTTTTCTCCCACCAATGTTCATTTGTTTTGTTTCTTAAATTCCATATGTGAGTGAAATCATATGCTATTTATCTTTCTCTGACTTATTTCACTTAGCATGATGCACTGTAACTCCATCCACATCATTGAAAATGGCAAATTTCATTTTTTTAATGGCTGAGTAATACACACACACACACACACACACACACATATATGACAACTTCTTTATTCATTCATCAGTTGACAGACATTTGGGGTCTTTCAATACTTTGACTATTATTAATGCTGCTTTCAACAGCAGGGTGCATGTATCCCTCCAAATTATTATTTTTGTACTCTTTGGGTAAATGTCTAGTAGCATAGTTGCTGGATCACAGGGTAGTCCTATTATTAACTTTCTGAGGAAACTCCATATTTTTTTCCAGAGTGGCTGCACCAGGTGCATTTCCACCCACAGTGTAAGAGACTTTCCCTTTCTATGTATCCTCATCAACACCTATTGTTTTCTGTGTTGTTAATTTTAGACATTATGACATGTGTCAGGTGATACCTCATTGCAGTTTTGATTTGTGTTTCCCTGATGATCAGTGATATTGAGCATATTTTCATGTCTGTTAGCCATCTGTATGTGTTCTTTGGAAAAATGTGTATTCATGTTTTCTTCCCATTTCCTAATAAGATTATTTCTTTTTGGGGAGTTCAGTTTGTTAGTTCTTTATATATTTTTAATACTAAAACTTAATCAGCTATGTCATTTGCCAATATTCACTCCCATTCCAAAGGATGTTTTTTTTTTTAGTTTTGTTTAGTTTTATTTAGTTTCCTTCACTGTGAAGAAGTTTTTATTTTCATGAAGTTCCTATTGTTTATTTTGCTTTTGTTTCTCTTGCCTCAAGAGACATATGTAATGAGAAGTTGTTATGGCAGATGTCATAGAGGTTACTGCCTGTGTTCTCTAGGATTTTAATGGTTTTCTGTCTCCCATTTAGGGCTTTCATCCATGTTGAATTTATTTTTGTGCATGGTGTAAGAAAGTGGTCCAGTTTCTTTCTTCTGCATGTTGCAGACCAGTTTTCCTAAACCATTTTTTGGAGAGACTGTGTTTTTTCCGTTAGATATTATTTCCTACTTTGCTAAAGATTAGTTGATCCCATAGTTGTGAGCTTATTTCTGGGTATCAATTTTGTTCCCTTAATCTATGTATCTATGGTTGTGACAGTACCATACTGTTCTGATTACTACAACTTTGTAATATAATTGACACCTGGAATTTTGATGCCTCCAGCTTTGCATTTCTCATTTAAAACTCCTTTGGCTATTCAGGGTCTTTTGTGGTTCCATACAAATTTTAGGATTGTTTGTTCAAATTCTGTGAAAAATGTTTTTTGGTATTTTGATAGGTATTGCATTAAATGTACAGATTGTGTATTATAGATATTTTAACTAAATTTGTTCTTCCAATCCATGAGCATGGGATTTTTTTTCTATTTCTTTGTGTCATCTTCAATTTATTTCATCAATGTTTTATGGTTTTCAGAATACAGACCATTTATCTCTTTGGTTAGGTTTATTCCCAGGTATCTTACGGTTTTTGTTGCAATTGTAAGTGGGATCAATTCCTTGATTTCTTTTTCTGCTACTTCATTATTGGTGCATAGTAAAGTACCAGATTTCTGCACATTGGTTTTGTATACTGGGACTTTACTGAATTTATGTATCAGTTCTACAAATTTAGTGGAATCTTTTGAGTTTTCTACATAGAGTATTACGTGATCTGCAAATAGTGAATGTTTGACTTCATACTTGCTGATTTAGATGTTTTTTATTTCTTTTTATTTTCTTTTTGCTGAGGCTAGGACTTCAAGTACTATGTTAAATAACAGTGGTGAAAGTTGACATCCCTAACTTTTTCTTGATTTTAGGAGAAAACATTCAGTTTTTTTTCCCATGGAGGATGACATTAGTGGATTTTTTGTGTATGGCCTTTGTGATGTTGAAGTATGTTACCGCTACCCCTACTTTGTTGAGAGTTTTTATCAAGAATGGATGCTGTACTTTGTTTTATCTGCACCTTGAGAAATGCTTTTTCTGCACCTTGAGAGGCTTATGAGTTTCTTATCCTTTATTTTGTTAATGTGGTATATCACATCGATTGACTTGTGTCTATTGAGCCCACCTTGCAGCCCAGGATTAAATTTCACTTGATCTTGGTGAACTATTCCTTTAGTGTACTGCCAGATTTAATTTGCTAGTACCTTGTTGAGAATTTTTGCATCCATGTTAATCAGAGATAATTAGCCTGTAGTTCTCTTTTTTTACTTAAATCTTTGTTTTGGAACCAGAGCAATGGTGGCCTCATAAGATGAGTTTGGAAGTTTCCCATCCTTTTCTATTTTCTGGAATAGTTTTAGAAGAATAGATATTGATTATCCTTTTCTTCATTAAAAAAATAATGTTATTTTTGAAATAGAAAGACAGACGGTGAGTTGGGGAGGAGCAGAGAAAGAGAGAGACATAGAATTCGAAGCAGGCTCCAGGCTCTGAACTGTCAGCACAGTGCTCAACGCAGGGCTCAAACCCACAAACTGTGAGATCATGACTTGAGCTGAAGTCGGGTGCTTAACCAACTGAGCCAACCAGGAACCCTGGTATTTATTATTCTTTAAATGTTTGGTAGAATAACTCTTGGAAGCCATATGATCCTGGACTTTAGTTTGTTGGGTGATATTTCATTACTTGTATGTTTCTAGGAATTTATCCATTGTTCAAAATTGTCTGATTTGTGGGCATATAATTTTTCATTATATTCTCTTATTATTGTTTGCATTTCTTTGGTGTTGGTTATGATCTCTCCTCTCTCATTTGTGATTTTATTTATTTGAGTGCTTTCTTTTTTTTCTTTTTGATCAGTCTGGCTAGGAGGTTAGCAATTTTATTAGTTCTTTCAAAGAATCAGCTCCAGATTTCATTGATATGTTCTATGGTTATTTCCATCATTTCTTTCTCCTCTAATGTTTATTATGACACCCCTTCTGCCTGTTTAAGTTTCGTTTGTTTTTCTTTTTCTCGTTCCTTTAGGTGTTAAGATTAGGTTGTTTACTTGAATTTTTTTTCTTTCTTTTGGTAAGCCTGTTACTCTATATATATTTCCCTCCTAGGACCACTTTTGCTGCAAACCAAAGATTTGGACCATTGTGTTTTAATTTTCATTTGTTTTCGTGAATTTTTATTTCTTCTTTAATTTCCTTGACTTCAAGATTCAGAGTGTTTTGGTAAGAAAACATGCAGGATATAATTTCATTTTTGTTGTTGTTGTTGAGGACTGATTTGTGACATAGTAAGTGTTCTATTCTGGAGAATGTTCCATATGTATTTGAAATAAAATGTGTATTCTGATGCTTTAGGATGCAATGTTCTGAATATATTTGTTTGCTTGTTTGTTTATAATGATTTCAGGAATAAAATATAGTGAGTAATCACTTACATATAACACACACTGAACATCCCAGCAACTATCCTATTTAATGCCCCTTGCCCATTTAGACCATCCCACCACTCAACACCCCACCAGCAATCCTCAATGTGTACTTTGTATTTAAGAATATCTTATGTTTGTATCACATAATGTTTTTTTATTAATTTTGTTTTCCTTCCCTATTTTCATCTGTTTTATATCTTAAATTCCACAAATGGGTTAAATCATGTGATATTTGTCTTTCTCTAATTTTGCTTACCATAATACACTCTAGTTCCATCCACGTTGATGCAAATGGGAAGATTTCATTTTTTTCATTGCCAGATAATATTCCATTGTGTATATATGCCACTTCTTCTTTATCCATTCATCAGTCAATGGACATTTGGGCTCTTTTCATACATTGTTTACTGTCAATAGTGCTGCTATAAACATTGGGGTTCATGTGCAGCTTCAAATCAGCGCTCCTGTAGTTTTGGGTAAATACCTAGTAGTGCAGTTGCTGGGTTGTAAGGCAGTTCTGTTTTTAATTTTTGTAGGAACCTCCATACTGTTTTCTAAAATGGCTGAAATAGTTCGCATTCCCACCAGCAGTGCAAAAGGATTCCTCTTTCTTCTCATCCATGCCAACATCTGTTGTTGCCTGAGTTGTTAACTGTAGGCATTCTGACAGATGTGAAGTGTTACCTCATTGTGGTTTTGATTTGTATTTCCCTGATGACGAGCTATGGTGAACAACTTTTCATGTGTCTATTAGCTATCTGGATGTCTTCTTTGGAAAAGTGTCTATTCATGTCTTTTGCCCATTTCTTCACTGGATTATTTCTTTGTTGGGAGATGAGTTGGCCAACTTTTTTATATGTTTTGGATACTAACCATTTATCTGCTATGTCATATACAAATATCTTCTCACATTGCTTTGGTTGTCATTTACTTTTTTTTTTTTTTTTAATTTTTTTTTCAACGTTTTTATTTATTTTTGGGACAGAGAGAGACAGAGCATGAACGGGGGAGGGGCAGAGAGAGAGGGAGACACAGAATCAGAAACAAGCTCCAGGCTCTGAGCCATCAGCCCAGAGCCCGACGCGGGGCTCGAACTCACGGACCGCGAGATCGTGACCTGGCTGAAGTCGGACGCTTAACCGACTGCGCCACCCAGGCGCCCCTGTCATTTACTTTATCGGATTGTTTCTTTCACACTGCAGAAGCTTCTTAACTTCTTGTGGTCCCAATAGTTCATTTTGCTTTTGTTTCCCTTGCCTCCAGAGACATGTCAAGTAAGAAGTTGTTGCGGCCGAGATCAAAGAGGTTGTTGCCTGTTTTCTCCTCTAGGATTTTGATGGCTTCCTATCTTATTTTTAGGCCTTTAATCAGTTTTGAGTTTATTTTTGTTTTTTGTGTAAGAAAGTAGTCCAGATTCATTGTTTTGCATTTCGCTGTCCAGTATTATCAACACCATTTGCTGAAGAGTCTGTCATTTTTTCTATTGGATATTCTTTCCTGATTTATCAATGATTAGTTAGTTGGCCATACATTTGTGGGTCCATTTCTGGGTTCTCTATTCTGTTTCATTGATCTATTGATCTGTTTTTGTGCCAGCACCATACAGTCTTCATGATTATAGCTTTGTAATATAGCTTGAAGTCCGGAATTGTGATACTTCCAGCTTTGGTATTCTTTTTCAGAATTGCTTTGGTTATTTGGGGTCTCTTCTGGTTCCATACAAATAATAGGATTGTTTTTTCTAGCTCTGTGAAGAATGCTGGTTATTTTGATAAAGATTGCATTGAATATGTAGATTGCTTTGGGTAGTTTGACATTCTAACAATATTTGTTCTTTTAATCCATGAGCATGAAATATTTTTTTTTCATTTCTTTGTGTCTTCTTCAATTAATTTCATAAGATTTATATAGTTTTCAGTGTATAGATTTTCACCTCTTTGGTTAGGTTTATTCTTAGGTATTTTATGGTTTCTGGTGCAATTGTAAGTGGGATTGTTTCCTTGATTTCTCTTTCTGTTGCTTCATTATTGTTGTATAAGGATGCAACCTATTTCTCTGTATTTATTTTATATCCTGCAACTTTGCTGAACTCATGGGTCAGTTCTAGCAGTTTTCTGATGGAGTCTTTTGGGTTTTCCACATAAAGCATCATGCCATCTGCAAAAACAAAACACTTCCTCCTTGTTGATGTGGATGCTTTTTATTTATTTTTGTTGTCTGATTGCTGGGGCTAGGACTTCAAACTCTAGTTTGAATAACAGTGATGAGAATGGACATCATTGTCGTCTTCCTGACCTTAGGGAAAAGCTCTTAATTTTTTTCGCATTGAGGATGATACTAGCAGTGAGTCTTTCATATATGGCCTTAATGATCTTGAGGTAAGATCCTTCTATCCCTACATTCTTGAGGAATTTTTTACCAAGAAAGGATGCTGTATTTTGCCAAATGCTTTCTCTGCATCTATTGAGAGGATAATGTGGTTCTTATCCTTTATTTTATTAATGTGATGTATCACATTGATTGATTTACAGATATTGAACTAGCCCTGGTTCCCAGGAATAAATACCACTTTATCATGGTGAATAATTATTTTAAATGTGTTGTTGGATCCAGTTTGCTTGTATCTTGTTGAGATTTTTTGCATCCTTGTTCATCAGGGAAACTGGTCTGTAGTTCTCCTTCTTAGTGGGGTCTTTGTCTGGAATAAAGGTAATGCTGGTCTTGTAGAATGAGTTTGGAAGCTTTCCTTCCATTTTTATTTCTTGGAACAACTTCAAAAGAATAGGTGTTAACTCTTCTTTAAATGTTTGGTAGAATTCTGCTGGAAAGCCATCTGGCTCTGGACTCTTTGTTGGGAGATTTTTGATTACTGATTCAATTTCTTTACTGATTATGGGTCTATTCAAATTTTCTATTTCTTCCTGTTTCAAAATTGGTAGTTTATATGTTTCTGAGAATGTGTCCATTTCTTCCAGATTACTCAATTTGTTGGCATATAATTGCTCATATTATTCTCTTATTATTGTTTGTATTTCTGCAGTGTCTGTTGTGGTCTTAGTCTTTCATTCATGATTTTATTTATTTGGTTCTTTTCTTTTTTCTTTTTGATCAAACTGGCTAGGAGTTTATCAATTTTATTAATTAATTCACAGAACCAACTGTTGGTTTCATTGATCTGTTCTACTGTTTTTGTTTTTGTTTTTTATTTTGATATCGTTGATTTCTGCTCTAATATTTATTACTTCCCTTCATCTGCTGTATTTGGGATTTATTTGCTGTTCTTTTTCCAGGTGTAAGTTTAGGTTGTGCATTTGAGACCTCTCTTCCTTCTTCAGGAAGGCCTGGATTGTTATATACTTCCCCCTTTTGACTGCTTAACTTCATTTCAGAGGTTTTGGACTGTTGTGTTTTCATTTTCTTTAGCTTCTATGTACTTTTTAACTTCCTCTTTAATTTATTGGTTAACCCATTCATTCATTAGTAAGATGTTCTTTAATGTCCAAGTATTAATGGTCTTTCAAATTTTTTTCCTGTAGTTGATTTCAAATTTCATAGCATTGTGGTCTGAAAGTACACAAGGTATGACCTCGATCTTTTTGTATTTGTTGAGCACTGACCCAGTGCACCAGTATGTTATCTATTCTGGAGAATTTTCAATGTGCCCTCAAGAAGAATGTGCATTCTGTTGCTTTAGGATGCAATATTCTGAATATATCTGTTAAGACCATCTGGTCCAATGTGTCATTCAAACGAGTTAAGGACTTGTTTCCATGTTGATTTTATGCTTACATCATCTGTCCATTGTTGTAAATGGGATGTTAAAGTCCCCTACTATCATGGTATTATTATCAATGAATTTCTTTATGTTTGTGATTAATTGAATTATATATTTGGATGTTCCCCGTTGGAGACTTGAATATTTACAATTGTTAGGTCTTCTTGGTGGATGCAGTCCTTATGATATAATGCCATTCTTCATCTCTTATTACAGTCCTTAATTTAAAATTTCCTTTGTATAAGTATGGTTACTCCAGCTTTCTTTTGATGACCATTAGCATGATAGATGGTTCTCCATCTCCTTACTTTCATTCTGCAGGTGACTCTAGGTCTGAAATGAATCTCTTGTAAGTAGCATATAGATGTGTCTTGTTTTCTTATCCATTCTGATACCCTAAGTCTTTTGATTGTTGCATTTAGTCAATTGACATTTAGAGTGAGTACTGAAAGATATGAATTTAGTACCATTGTGTTGCCTGTAGAGTTGGTGTTTCTGGTGATGTTCTCTGGTCCTTTCTAGTTTTTGTTGCTTTTTCTTTTTTATTTTGCTTTGTCTTTTCTCCACTCAAAGAGTCCCCTTTAACATTACTTGCAAGGCTCATTAAGTGGTCACAAAATCCTTTAGCTTTTGTTTGCCTATGAAACTCTTTATCTCTCCTTCTATTTTGATTGATAGCCTTGCTGGATAAAGAATTCTTGGCTGTTTCTTTTTTCTTTTTTTTTTCTTTTTTAAAAATTCTTTTGACATTTATTTATTTTTTAAAGACAGAGAGAGAGCACGAGCAGGGGAGGGGCAGAGAGAGAGAGGGAGACACAGAATCTGAAACAGGCTCTAGGATCTGAGCTGTCAGCACAAAGCCCAACGCAGGGCTCAAACCCACCAACTGTGAGATCATAACCTGAGCCGAAGTTGGGTGCTTAACTGACTGAGCCACCCAGGAACCCCATTGGCTGCATATTTTTCTGATTCAATACATTGAATATATCCTTCCATTTTTTGCCTGCCAAGATTCTGTGGTTAGGTCTGCTGAATACCTGATCTGTCTTCCCTTATAGGTTAAGGTCTTATTTTTCCATTTGTGCTTTCATAAGTCTTTCCTTGTCTGTGTATTTGTGAATTTGACTATGATATGTCACGGTGATGGTCCGTTTTTGTTGAATCTAATAAGAGTTCTATGTGCTTCTTGGATGTTGATGTCTGTGTTCTTCCCCAGATTAGGAATGTTTTCCACTATAATTTGCTTACACCATCTGCCACTTTCTCTCTCTCTTATTTCCTTGGACGCCTATTACTCAGATTTTATTCCTTTGTAATAAGTCACTGAATTCTCTAAGTCTTGTATCATGACCTTTGGTCTTTGCATCTCTCTTTTTTTCTGCTTTATTTTTCTCTATATTTTTATCTTCTGTATCACTTATTTACTTCTCTGCTTCATCCATCTTTGCTGTGATGATATCCTTTTGAGATTGTGTCTAGGTTATAGCATTAATTTCATCCTGACCAGATTTACTTCTTTTATCTCTGCAGAAATGATTCTATGTTATTTTTTTCATCCCCAACTAATACTCTTATCTTCGTGGTTCTAAATTCTAGTTCAGACATCTTGCTTAAGCCCCTGGATGTTGATCAAGCCCCTGGCTGTCATTTCTTCCTGTTCCCTCTTTTGTGGTGAACTCTTTCATTTTGTCATTTTGGATGAAGAAAAAATTAATAAAATTTAAAAAATCTGAAAAGAATACAAAATATAAAATAAAGGACGCTAGGTCCTAGGTGTGTTTTTGTCTGCTTGTTGAAAGAAGCTTGATAGAATAGAGAAAAAGGAAAATAAAGAAAAGCAAAAAAGGTAACAACAAAATTAAAAATTAAAAAATGTATATATATAGTGAAATAGAATAAAATGAAATAAAATTAAATCAAATAAAAATATAAAAAATACATACTAAAGTAAAAAAAATAAAAATAAATTTTCCATATCCAAGAAAGTGGAAGAAAAGAGACAAAAAGAAAAAACATATAAAACTATTTAAGCAAAAACAGAAACAAAGTAAAGGATCAAATAGCTGAATCAGCAAACAGAATGAAACCTGAATGAAGTTATACTCAGTTTTCCCTAGAATTGCAACTACAAATCCCTCTATATTCTGTACCCTAAGCAAGTGCAGTGATTTGTGCTTGTCTTCAAGGGGATGTGCTTGGAGGATGCAGTTGTACGGGGCTTGATGTAACGGCTCTTATGTCCACTAGTTGGCACTGCTTAGTTTATTGGGGTGGCTCAGCTTGGTGTACATGCGTGCACGCCTTGGTAGAGGTGGAAATGGCTTCACCCAACTCCCTAGTCTCTGGAACAGGAAATTTCCCCTCTCACAAACCTGAGTTCAAGCACCCCTCCTTTCTCTCAGGCCTCCATTTACTTCCTGCCTCTACCCTGTCCATGTCCAACTTGTCCACCTGCCAGGTAGCACCTCCCTCCAGAGTTTTATCTCAGATGGGGTTTGTTTCAAAACACCACACTTCAGAGACCCCTGTGACTTGGACCCACTCTGACTCTCTGGGGTAAGATCTCTCTGAGCAATGACTGGGTGTTGTCTTGCCCTAGAAAACGTTCATGAGATCACTCAGCAGCAGAGGTTCAGAGATTTTGGTAAATCACAACACACATTCTGTGCCAGGTTTCACCATACTCTGACATCTTTGTCCCAATACCAACAAACGTGGATGCTCTCTTGGGTCTGCTGGGAACTTTGCCTGTTGTGAGGGCTTATGGCTTCTACCAAATGCACTTCAAGAAGGGGAACAGCTTCTCCCTGTATGGCACAAGGACCCCTCAGACCCCTCTGCATGCTCCTGGGGATTCACTCTAATTCCTCACCAGTACAGCCAGGCACTGAGCTCTGAAACTTCAGACTCTGCGTTCCACTGTTTATAGAACCCTGTTGGTATTGAAACCTGTTCCTTTCTCCCTGTCAATGGTTTTGGGAACAGTTTCCTTGTTCAGTCCCCTATGAATGTTTTTTAGTCTTTCTATTTCTCTCTGGCTATTTTCAGGCGAGTGCTTTTCTTGCAAGATCCCAATGCACCGCACTTTACCCCTTTGTTTTTCTCTGTTCTCTTTCCAAAAAAACAGCTCCCTACCCTACACAGCTTTTCTCTCCCCCAGTTCACCACTCTGCACTGTGTACTGTGGAGTTCTGCGGCTCAAGTTATGCAAATTGTTGTGTTAATCTTCAGATCAATTTCCTAGGTGTTCAAAAGTGGTTTTGTGTTGATCTAGCTGCATTTCAGGAGTTAGACAAGCTCAGGGTCTCTATGCTGCTCTGCCATCTTAACTCCTTCCTTCCCAGACCTCCTGAATATATCTGTTAAGTCCATATGCTCCAGGGTGTCATTCAAAGCCATTGTTTCCTTGTTGATTTTCTTCTTAGATGATCTGTCCATTGATGTTAAGTGGGGTTCTAAAGTCCCCAACTCTTATTGTATTATTATCAATACTTGTCTTTATGTTTATTATTAACTGTTTTATGTTTGGCTGCTTTCACAATGGGAACAAAAGTATTTACAATTTTTATATCTCTTTGTTGGATAGAGCCCTTTATTATTATATAGAGTCCTTCTTCACCTCTTGTTATAGTCTTTGGTTTAAAATCTAGTTTGTCTTATATAACTATTGCTACTCTGCCTTTCTTTTGACATACATTTGCATGAGAGGTGGTTCTCCATCCCTTCACTTTCAATGTGCAGGTATCATTAGGTCTAAAATGAGTCTCTTGTAGGCAGTATATAGAGAGGTCTTTTTTTTTCCTATCCATTCTGACATCCTATGTCTTCTGATTGTAGCATGTAGTCCATTTACATGTAGAGTAGTTGTTGATAAATATGTATTTAGTGCCATTTTATTATTAGTTTTTGTTTGTTTGTTTCTGGATATTTTTTCTGTTATTTTCTAGACTTTGCAACTTGGGGTCTTTCCTTCCCAGTCAAAAAGTTCCTGTTTAATATATACTGCAGAGCTTGTTTAGCGTTCATGAGTTCCTTCAGTTTTTGTCTGGGAAAATATTTATCTTGTCTTCTTTTCTGAATGATAGCCTTACTAGTTAGAGTATTCATGTGTGTAGATTTTTCCCATTCAGCATAGTGAATATATAATGCCACTCCCTTCTGGTTTGTAAAGTTTCTGTGGAGTTATCAGCTGATAACTTCCCTTGAATTCTTGGGACCTCTTTTTTCTTGCTACTTTTAAGATTTTTTGTTCTTTATCACTATATTTTCCAAATTTAACTACAATATGTCTTGATGTTGGCTTGCTTGTATTGATTTTCATGCGAGTTCTCTGTGCCTTCTGGATTTGGATATCTTTTCCCCTCCCCAGATTAGGAAAATTTTCAGCTATTTTTTCTTCAAATACATTTTATGCCCCCTTTTCTCTGACTTCTTCCCCTGGGACTCCTATGATACAAATGTTATTACATTTGATGGAATCATTGAGTTTCCTAAGTATACTCTCATGATTCATCATTTTTCTTTCTCATTTTACTCATCTTCATTATTTTCCATAATTTATCATCTATATCATGTGTTAATTTCTCTGATTCTTACAACTTTGTGGCCATTGCATCCAGTCTGTTTATAATCTCAGATATTTCATTTTCCCCTTTTGCTTAATAGTTTTTTTTAGCTCATTTATCTATGTGGTAAGTGTCTTATTGATGTCTTCCATGTTTTCCTCAAGCCCTGTGAGTATCCTTATGACTGTGCCTTTAAATTCTTCATCTGGCATATTACTTATATCTGTTTCACGTATATACCTGGCCATGACGTTTTCCTTTCCTGTATTTTGGGATGAATCTTGGCATTTTGTCTAGGTCTCTGCCTTTGTGTGTTAGAACATTCTGTTATGTTTCCTGTTCCTCAGAATAATGGCTTTATGAAGAAGAGGTCATGTAATTCTCAGGGTATGTGCTGCATGCACTTGGCTGCTGTGTTTTGGCAGCTCTATCTTTCAGGTAAGTCCTCTGCAGAGGTTCTCCTTGTTTGCAGTGAGGAGTGGTTGGACCTTGGCCAGAGTGTGGTGAGCTTTAACTAGATATGCTCTACTCTGCCATTTAATAGAGACCTGTTGTATTTCCATTAGAGTTGAAGCTTTGCAGAAGTGTATGGTCAGTAGACATGGTGAATGTGGGGGTTCATGCTGGTCTTCTGGGGAAGGGGTCCATTGTGCTGTTCCTTAGGCCCACTTGCCCAAGAAAAACTGTAACAGCAGATTGTGGGGCAGCAAGACTAGTGTAAGCAGGTTAATCAGCTAGGGTTGTGCTGTACTGTTTATTGAAATTCTTTTATGGTGAGAGGTTAGGGAAGGAAATAGCCCCAGCCTGCTCTTTTGTCCTGCAAGAGGAAAGGCCATGCTTCTTACTCTCAGAGAATCATCACCAGAAGAGTAAATAATTTACCTTCAGGCATACTAGGCAGTTTTCAGATTGTTGTTTTCGCACTGTGTCTGGGTTCCTTGCCTTCCCAGAGGAGTGGAGTGCACTTTGAGTTCTATCCGAGACAAGCCTGCTGACTTTTAAAACTCCAACCTTTAGGGACCTTGTGTGGAAGGGACCTGCACTTATCTTCTGGTGAGGGGATCACCATGCTGGGACTGATGCAGGTTTGACCCAGGAGGGCGGTCACATTAAGGCACAGTGGCTGGGATTGGAGCAATGCAGTCTAAACAGCCAGTGTCCCAATTAGCTGCCCTCAACAGGTGTCTCTGTGCATATGCTGAGTGGTGGGTGAGGGAAATGGACACTGTTGGCTCTTTTGTCCTAGGGGAAGCAATGTCATCTCTCACAGATGCTCTGCTAGAAAAGGGAATAGTCTCTCCCAGTGCATCTTAGGTGATCCTAAGACCACACTCTCTGCCCCTGGGTTATCCGCTTGTCTTCTTTCCAAGACTAGAGCAACACCTTCAGGGCCCTATCCCAGCCATACCAGGGACCTCAAAAACTGCATTCCTTGAGCCATGCTGGTTGCAAAAACTGACAAGAATCAATCCCTCTTGTTTTCACAGCCAGTGGCTTTGGGAAAGTGTTCTCATTGTGCAATCCTTTGTGTGCTCCTCTGTCTTGCTTTTTTCTGTGACCAGGGCTCCCTCCCTTGAACAACACCCATGACCCATTTCTCCCTTAAACTGCCTCTCTGCACTTCCTACTTTCCTCAATGTGGATTTTTATCTCCCTCTAGTTGTGCAGTTGATTCTGACAGTACTCAGGTCAATTTCTTGGGTGTTCAGAATGATTTGATAGGTGTCTAGCTGTGTTTGAGACATGAGATAAGTCTAGAGTCCTCCTACTATGCTGTTATTCTAGACTTCCCTGTCTCACTATCTCTTGAATTCTTAAAAGTCCTATTGCTGCCAGGTTTTTTTTGAAAATTATAAATTTCATTAGATATTCCAGTTTGATGAAATCTTAGTTCTATTGGTAAATTTATTGAAAATACTCTAAGTTTACAGACTCTAAGTTTACTCTAAGTTTAAGTTATCTATCTTTGTACACATACTATTGCTTTCTTAACACAAACACAAATACACACACACACACACACACACACGCATACATTCAGATTACCTACTCTAAATCCAAACATAGCTTATTTAAGGTAAAACCAAAAGTGTTTCTTTATTGTTAAAACATAACTTAAATTATATTAACCATAGTAAGTTAATTCTATGTACATAGGTACTTAAAAAGTAAAATTTTAATTAAATTGAATTTAGACTATACAATGAAAAAAATCTGAATTTTTTCTCCTCACTTTTAAATGTATTAGTAGAGTTTTAAATCAGCCTGTATGCTGTCTACAAAAATGAAAAACATATCAGTTTGATTAAATAGCTTTTCTCAACTTTATTTCAGTAAAATATTGAATTTTTATGTGGTGTTCAGCAACTGTGTGAATGGTAACATCATAAAACTAAAGGAAAACAAAAAAGAAATCTTATATTCCAAAGTCATGGAATTAATATTTTTTGGAAGATAAATAGTTTTGGGGAGGAGATATCTTTATTAGAAATTAAATAGAGGGGCGCCTGGGTGGCGCAGTCGGTTGAGCGTCCGACTTCAGCCAGGTCACGATCTCGCGCTCCGTGAGTTCGAGCCCCGCGTCGGGCTCTGGGCTGATGGCTCAGAGCCTGGAGCCTGTTTCCGATTCTGTGTCTCCCTCTCTCTCTGCACCTCCCCCGTTCATGCTCTGTCTCTCTCTGTCCCAAAAATAAATAAACGTTGAAAAAAAAAAATTAAAAAAAAAAAAAAAAAGAAATTAAATAGAAAAAAAAACCTTTAAATGTAATGTGATAAAAATCACCATTATGCTAAGATAAAATTAAAAACATTTCTCATTTTGCATTATTTTTTTAATTTTTATTTTAACATAGATAACATAGTGTATTGATAGGTTAGTTATTTTAATCTTGTATAGATTCAAATACTTTTCAGTTTATTATATTTTAGCTGACTAGTACTGCATATTTAAAAGCAAAATTATTTTTCTACTACAGGAACAAAATATTAGTTTGAACTTGACCCTGTTATACACTTGATAACTGTTGATGAATGCTTACTTTTTCTCAGTCATCTAGGACCCACAGAACAGACAGAAATAAAATTATCGTAAAAGTATTTTAAAAGGTTTGAATCCTCTGGAGGTCTCCCCTCTCATAGGTATTTAATAAAGAAAATCATCTTCCATAAATTCAATAAAATTTAAGGACTTCACAAATATGTATACCATTTACACCCTGAAATACAGTGTACAATGATCCCCATGTGTCCTCAGTTATCAGAATATTATTCTTTGTCTGATATGTTTACATTTTATGTCAACAACACTAAATTTAATATTATATGCTGCAGAAGCAATAAAACTATTTCTGTATCCACCTGCCCAGTGCCTTAGTCTATGTAGAAATATAATTCTTGGATGTTTATATTTACTTTAATGCATAATGCAAGTTTCTAACCCAATGATGAAACTTTATCAGGTATCACTATTTTAACATAGCTTCTCAATTGAAACATTCTGTATTTTTATAAACATTACTTTGGGGCGCCTGGGTGGCGCAGTCGGTTAAGCGTCTGACTTCAGCCAGGTCACGATCTCGTGGTCCGGGAGTTCGAGCCCCGCGTCAGGCTCTGGGCTGATGGCTCAGAGCCTGGAGCCTGTTTCCGATTCTGTGTCTCCCTCTCTCTCTGCCCCTCCCCCGTTCATGCTCTGTCTCTCTCTGTCCCAAAAATAAATAAACATTGAAAAAAAAATTTTTTTAAATAAAAAAAAAACATTACTTTGAGCCAAATAATTATTACTTTAGCTCTCACTGTTAACTTGCTTTTTACATCAGTAGCCTTCATAAACACAATACTCTCTGTTATTTATATTTTTTAAAAGCCTCTTTAAAAAAATTGAAGTAGAGAGTCACTGTTTCAATGGACACTCCCATATACACTGTTATATACTGTTTTTACTTAATTTAAAAAACACATGTATAAATATGCAGAAATGCAATTTGCTTGCAAGGAAAAATGTATTTAATTGCATACATAAATAAGTCTTACCTTCATACACAAAGTGCTTGATCTGAGATACAGTAATGCCTAACATTTGTAAAATTTTGCTTGCACAACATATTTTTGTGGCTTATTAGCCAAACTACTTTCTGTTTACAGTAGCCGTAATTGTCGCATAAGCAGCTATAAATTGTTATCAAACACTATAATTCAGTGGATTCCAGAGATCATTTTCTTACAGTGCACACACACATACACACACACACAACAAAAATTGTAGCTGTATGAAACTATAGAACTTAATTACGGTGAGTGGAACATTTTTGTATATTAAAAAAGCCTTTTTGAAATACAACATTAGGTATGACAGAGAAAAAAATTAATATTCACCATATCAATATTAGTTTAGTATATTTTTTGGCATGGTTTAAATGCAAATTGTTAACGTTGATGTAGTTATATATTTAGATGTTTTGCATTGAAAATGCTGGCAGTTTATGAAAAATAATGTAGCAATTCCCAATTTTTTTTAACGTTTATTTATTTATTTTGAGAGAGACAAAGACAGCACAAGAAGGGAAGGGGCAGAGAGAGAGGGAGAGAAGGAAAATCCCAAGCAAGGTCAGCATTGTAAGCACATAGCCTGATGCAGGGCTCAAAATTTTGAAAATGTGAGTTTATGACAGTCAATATCAAGAGCTGGACGTTTAACCAACTGAGCCATGCAGACTCCCCATAACCCCCAAATTTTAAGTAGAATTTCTGGAAATGTTATACACATTTGCTAATACAAAATGACTTTTACTTCCTTAATGCCATGTTAAAGACTCAACCAATATATTTAAGACAAAATAAGGAAATTTTAATAATACAATTGATTTAAAAAACTCACATAGCAGGCAGATATAACAGCAATTATTCCTACTAGAAATTTTTTAGACATGCAATAAAAGTGATTTTAAGATCATGTGCCCAAAGTACACCCCCAATATTGGAGGAAGAAAAGTAAAGTAAGATGAAATCATCTTCAACCAAAAATGAAATAAGAAATATCATATATTTAGCCTGAGCCTTATTTGGAGAATTAAATTGTTAATGAATACTTGAAAGTACTTTAATAAATTGATATTGTCATCCATTTGACCAGCAAGGAACCAGCAGAGTACAAAACACTTTTACAGGATAATCATATCAAATCACGTTTATGGGATAATCTTTATAAGATCTTTGTTATAATGTTATAATGTATAATATTCCATGTTGTAGCTGGTGGCCCTTAACTATAGTGTTTTTTTCATTTGGTGACAGTGACATCTATTATCCCCCAAAATCCTGAATAAAAGATGGTTGTCCAGTTCTTGCCCATGGAGATGTTAAAGTCCATATAACAGGAGATTTATGTTTTTGTATTTATTTTTTATGTTAAAACGATACTGTAAAGAAATAATAAATTTTACATAATTAAAAAAAATATTGGAAATTAAGACCTGAAACCCCAGAGACCCTGGATGAAGAGAGCAATGCCAGAATGGGAGGGGATATGAAAAAGCATTAACTGTTGAATAACGGTTTTGTCAATATTCACAAGTTTCTTTCTAAAATCATAAAATCATAACGAATATTTCCCTTTGAACACTAATGACAGTTCACCATTTAAAGACTTCTATTGTAATAGTAGTTTTAATGACCCATTGATTTGTTAAAATGAAATTCTTCTAGTTAATTATGTAACTGTCAATATTTATCTATTTCTACATATATTACCATATTGCTTATAAAAGAAAATAAAGTATTTAAATGTTCTCATTGTTTTACATGATGAGATAATGGTTAATAGAACTATTTTTTTTCTATCAAATGATTCCTCAGCACCTTCTTTTCTTTTTTTTCTTTTTTTTTTTTTCAACGTTTATTTATTTTTGGGACAGAGAGAGACACAGCATGAACGGGGGAGGGGCAGAGAGAGAGGGAGACACAGAATCGGAAACAGGCTCCAGGCTCTGAGCCATCAGCCCAGAGCCCAACGCGGGGCTCGAACTCTGGACCGCAAGATCGTGACCTGGCTGAAGTCGGACGCTTAACCGACTGCGCCACCCAGGCGCCCCTCTCAGCACCTTCTTTACAATGTCCAATAACTGCTATTTCATAGTCAAACACTAAACCAAATTTCACCTTTCCTATAATTATTAGGATATTTATAGATAAAGTTTGGGGGTTTTGCAGACGTTAATCAGGCAAAGACATCAGAGCAAGTATTAACAGATATAAAGGAAAAAATTGACAGTTATAGAGTAATAGTAGGGGATTAAACATCCTACTTATATCAACAGATAGGTTGTCCAGAGAGAAAATCAAGAAAGAAACAGTGGCTTTGAATGATACATTGGGCCAGATGGACCTAACAGTTATATTCAGAACATTGTATCCATAAATAGTGGAATATATATTCTTTTAAAGTGCACATGGAACACTCCTCAGAAGGAGTCACATATTAGGCCATAAAACAAATATCCATAAATTCAAAAAGGTTGAAATTATATCATGCATCATTTCTAAGTGCAATTATATAAAGCGGCAAATCAATCACAAGAAAAATGTGGAAAGAAAACAAATACATGGAGGCTAAATACCATGCTACTAAACAATGAATGAGTCAAACAAGAAATCAAAAAGGAAATTAAGAAAAATACATTGAGACAAAAAAATAATGGTCCAAAATCTTGGGATACCATAAAAACTGTTCTGAGAAGGAAGATTACAAAAATAAGGTCTACTGCAATAAATAAGGAAAATATCAAGTAAACAACATACCTTTACACTTAAAAGAGCTAGAGAAAGAAGAACAAAGCCCAAAACCAAAAGAATTACATAAATAAATAAATAAGAAAGAAAGAAAGAAAAAGATTAGAGCAGAAATAAATGACATAGAGACTAAAACAAACAAGCAAAAAAGAACAGAAAGAGCTGATCAATGAAAGAAAGAGTTGGTTCATTAAAATGATCAACAAAATTGATAAGCCTTTAGTCATATTCATCAATAAGAGAGAGTACTCAAAGAAATAAATTCAGAAATCAAGGACGGGAAATATTAACTGACACCACTGAAAAACATGGGTTATAAGAGTATATTATGAAAAACTACATTCCATAAAATTGAAAACCTAGAAAGAATTGATAAATTCTTAGAAACATATAACCATTGAAAATGAATCAGAAAGAAATAGTAAATTTGAACAGACCGATTACTAGCAATGAAATAGAATCAGTAATTTAAAAAACTCAACATACACAATTCCAGTCTAGATGGATTTACAAGGTGAAGTATATGAAACATTTAAAGAAGAGTTTATGCTTATTCTTCTCAAGTCACTAAAAAACATGTAAGAAAAAGGAATGCTTCTAAATTTATTCTACAAGGTCACTGTTACATTCATATCAAAATCAGAGAACATCACCACACAAAAATAAAACTCAGTCCAATATAACTGACAAACATTGATGCAAAAATCCTTAAACAATATTAGCAAACCAAATCCAACAATACATTAAAACATCTTTTACCATGATCAGTTGGGATTTATTCCAGGGATGCAACTGTGAGTCAATATTCACAAATCAATTAACATGACATCACATTAACAAGAGAAAGGATAAAAAACCTATGATGATTTCAATCGATGCAGAAAAAAAACAACATTTAACTAACCAAAATATCCATTCATGACAAAAGTTCCCAACAAAGTAGGTTTAACGAGAACTTACCTCCACATAGGAAAGCCCACATATGAAAAACCCACAGCTAACATCATATTCAATGGTGAAAAACTGAGAGCTCTTCCTTTAAGATTAGAACAAAGACAAGGTTTTTCGCTCTCACCACTTTTATTCATGATAGTACTAGAAGTTCTGGCTACAGCAACCAGACAAGAAAAAGAAATAAAAAGCATCTACATTAGTAAAGAAGAAATAAAATGCAGTATTTGCTGATGACATGATAACGTATACAGAACACTCTAAAGAATTTGCCAAAAAAAAAAACTATTAGAATGATAAATGAATTTAGTGAAGTCACATTACAGAAAATTAATAAAAAGAAATCTGTTGTATTTCTATACACTAATAATGAAGTAGTAGAAAGAAATCAAGAAAACATCCCACAGGGGCACCTGGGTGATTCAGTTGGTTAAGCATCCAACTCTTGAGTTTGGATCAGGTTATGATTTCACAGTTTGTGAGTTTGAGGCCTGCATCGGGCTCTGCACTGACAGTGTGGAGCTTGCTTGGAATTCTCTCTACCTCTCTGTCTGCCAGTCCACCCCCCCACTACCTCCTCCCTTTCAAAATAAATAAATAAACTTAAAAAAATAAAACAACCCACTTACAGTTGCACCAAAAATAATAAGATACTTAAAAAAATAACTTAACCAAGGAGGTGAAAGATCTGTATTCTATAAACTATAAAATATTGATGTCAGAAATTGAAGATGACACAAATGGAAAGATATTCTATGCTCATGGACTGGAAGAACCATGACTGTTAAATGTTAAATAGTATGGACTGTTAAAATGTCCATACTACACAGATCAATATACAGGTTTACTGCAATTCCTATCAAAATACTAGCATTTTTCACAGAACTAAAACAAATAATTCTAAAGTTTGTGTGGAACCAAAAAAGACCACAAGAAGCCAATGTAATCTTGAAAACTAATAACAAAGCCAGAGACACCACAATTGCAGATTGCAAGATATATTACAAAGCCATACTTATCAAAACATTATGATACTGACAAAAAATAGACACATAGAAAAATGTAGCAGAATAGATAGCCAAGAAATAACCCCACACTTATGTGGTCAGTTAATCTATGACAAAGGAAGCAAAAATGTACAATGGGGGAAAATACAGTATCTTCAATAAGTGATTCTAGGGAAAATGGGAAGCTACATACCAAAGAATGGAACTGGGCAACTTTTCTTACAATTCAAAATATATTAAAGAGCTAAATGTGAGACCTGAAACCATAAAAACTCCTGGACAAAAACATAGGCAATAATTTCTTTGACATGAGCATTAACAATAATTTCTCTAGAAATGTCTACTCAGGAAAAGGAAACAAAAATGAAATTAAACTATTGGGACTATTGGGACTACACCAAAATAAAAAGGCAGCCTACTAAATAGGAGATATCTGCAAATGATGTTTAATATGAAGTTAATATCTAAAATTTATAATGAATTTAATCAACTCGAACCAAAAAAAAAAAAAAACTAATAATAATAATCCTATTAAAATGGGTAGTGGACCTGAATAGTAATTTTTCAAAGAAAACATACAGATGGCCAATAGACATGTGACAAGACAGTCAACATCGGTAATCTTCAGTAAAATTAAAACCACTGTAATATATCACTTTACCTTGTCAGAATGGCTACAATAAAAGTTAAAAAAAAAAAAAACAAGAAATAAGAAGTATTGGCAAGAATGTGGGGAAAAGGGAACATTTTGCTATCGGTGCTATTGTGCTATTGGTGGGAAAGCAAATTGGCATAGACACTGTGGAAAACAGTATGGAAGTTCTTCAAAGTCTTAAAAATAGAATTGCCATATGATCCAATAATTCCTGTACTGGGTATTTACCCCAAGAAAATGCAAACAATAACTTGAAAAGAAATATGTCCCCCTATGTTTATTGCAACATTATTTACAACAGCCATGATATGGAAGAAAACACAATGGCCCATCAATAGAACAATGGATAAAGAAAAAGTGGTATATACATACAATGAAATACTACTCATTCATAAAAAGGATGGAATCTTGTCATTTGTAACAACATGGATGGACCTGGATGATGTAATGCTAAGTGAAATAAATCAGTCAGAGAAAGACAAGTACTATATAATTTCACTCACACGCGTAATTTAAGAAAGCAAGCAAAGAAACAAAAAAAAAAGAGACTAAAGAAACGGCAGAGAATAAACTTGACAGGGAATAAACTTGTGATTTCTAGAAGGGACGTGGGTGGGTGGATGGGTAAAATAAAAAGAATTAAGAGTACACTTACCTTGATGAGCACTGAAAAAGTATAGAATTGTTGAATCATTATATTGTACACTTAAAACTAATATTACACTTTTAATTATCCTTGAATAAGAAGATACAAATAACTAAAAATTATAAACTATGATCTTTTTTGTGTTTTAAAATGAAAACAACTGTGGGAAAAGGGAAACATTTAGATTTTTATTTATATATTAAACAATGTTTGAGCTAAAAATAATACAATTCCATGTATGACAAGTAATTTCCCCCAATGAGTATAACCCTCTAAATAAATACGCTTTTCCAATCTTTTTAATTCACACTCACAATTGCGTTATTGCTCTATGGAGATCTTTCATTTGAGAATTAGTGACACATTCTCTTATTATTTGCTTTAATGTGCCCACACGTGGCATGACATTTCTTAATCCATTCACAAAATTTGAAGTTTATATCCTACTTTTATGTTTCAACAAAGTAAAAAAAAATGGCATTTATAACACTTTTAATTTTCATTAGGGCATCCCCAAACTCCTTAAGAATGGTAAGTAACTGAGTCTACCTATGAAGAAACAGCTTGAAGTGGTAAATAGAACTGAAACAGACCAAACAACAACAACAAAAAAGACTAGGGTTGTTTATCACATTTGTGAACTACACTTTACAAAGATGTGATGATACATTTTGGTTCTCACTAAGCTTATGTCCTCTAAACTTTTTCTTAAAGTACAAGTTTTTGTCTGTGCTGGAAAACAATAAATAAGTTAAATAGTTTAGTCAGATTTTCAAGTTCAACTGAGTGCCTAGTATGTATAACATCATACTTAGCATTGGGGAAATTAAGAAACAGGTTTTCAATCAACACAGAAGAAAAGAAAAGCATATTTCTAAGACCGTATGCTCAAAATTGCATATTCCTATATACAAAGAACTCGTTAAAAAAAAAAAACCTCACCCTAAGAACATTAAAACTTCCCAATTTAATAAATCTTTTACTTTAGGTTCTTAAAACTATGTTGCTATTAACAAAAAAGAGAGCGATTAATGAACCTAAAATCTCTAATAGAAATATTATAGCCAAGCAAAAAGAAGAACCCAGTTTTCTGACTTTAGATGCTGTCTGTTCCCATTTCCACCTCTCCATCCCAGCCCCATGAAATCATTTCCTAATTAAGATGTTTCATATTTTTATGGTCAGAATTTCATGATTAGCCTATTAGAAATCTTTACTAAGATATTTCCTTTCCTTTCTGAATTATTAAAAAAGCTCTTTTTTAATACTTATAGAATACACATAAGCTATTGTTAGTGTATTCATTCTTGCCATTAAAAGCCATAGGCAAATATCATCACAAAGTAGTGATAATTATAAAGCTAAAGTTCTTCACATTTTGAACAATGTAGGTCAAAAAATAATTTGATGCAGAGAGGTGTCACTGTGTGAAATCCGAGGGACTACACAAGTGAACTTTTCCAGATTTTCAAAAGACTTCTATACACCCCTCAGATATGTATAATCTGTTAGCAAATCCTGTCAATTCTACCTCACTTTTGATCAAGTCTCCTTCCCCCATCAGCTAGCATGAAGGTAGTCCAAGCTACCATCATGACTCATTTAACTGCAGTAATAGCCTCCTAATTTGTCATCCATACTACTTTTAAATATTTATAATGTATTCTCCAAAAAGCAGCCATAACAATCTTATACAAAATGTAAATTAGAACAGATTATTCTAAAATTGTTTCACAATTAGACTAAAATCTGAAATCTCCATCATGGCTTGCTGACAATAACCCTCCATGACCTTCCAAGTGCCAAACTCTGCCCTTATCTCATACCGCACTCCACATCATTTATTGTGGACTATGGCACCCATCTTCTTTCTGTTCCTCCAAAACGTCAATTCCACGTCCTTCTTAAGATCTATCAACCAGCTTTTAATGTGCCTGGGTGGGTAACTTGGTTAAGCGTCTAATTCTTGATTTTGGCTCAGGTCGTGATCTCATGGTTCATGAAATCAAGCTCCATGTTGAGTTCCATGCTGACAGTGTGGAGCCTGCTTGGAATTGTCTCTCTCTCCCTCTCTCTTTTTTCTTCCCCTGATAATTCTCTATTTCTCTCTCTCTCTCTCTCTCTCTCTCTCAGTCAAAACAAACTTTACAAAATAATCTATGTACTAGCTCTTTCCTGTGCATGGAATACACTTATAAATCTGTCATCATGGTAAATATAATCTCAGAGAGGCCAATATTGACCTAACATAGCCTCCCATTCTGTATTTTATCACCCACTTAAATTCTTTGCATAGCATGTATATCACCTACTTTTCCTGAATATGTGTGTAGTTGTTTATTGTCTGCCCAGCATCCCTTCAACAAAATGTGGGCTTCATGGGATCATGGATATTTTTCTGTCTTATGCACCACTATATAACCCTCAGCATCTAAAAGAGTCCCTGGTATATGGTAAGCACTCAATATTTTATGAATGAAAAAAGGAAAATAACAAAATATAAGGACTATGAAAAGATCAGTAGTAAGTAAATAGACTATAGCTTTTTTCAGAACTGTAGTGGACCCTTTAAGAACATGGGGGTTAGGGTCACAAACATTCAAACAGTCAAATATATGTGTATAAATGTGACTTCCCCAAAACTTAACTACTAAGAACTTACTGTTTATCAGAAGCTTTACCAATAACATAAATAGGCAATTAACACGTATTTTAATATTGTATATATTATATACTTTATTCTTGCAATAAATAAGCTATATAAAATAAATGTTATTAAGAAAATCATAAGGAATAAAAAATATATTCACAGTACTGTACTTACATTTATTCAAAAAAAATCCCTGTATAGGGGGCCAGGCTGTGCCTGTGAGGACACAGGCAGTGCTAGCCTGGCCCAGGATGGTGATGTACCACAACCTGGTGTTCATGGCTCAGAAGCAGATGTCATCTAGCAGGCCATAGGCACCAAAAGTGGCTGAAAGGCACAGTAGAACTACCGATCTGCTTGGACTTTTACCACTGCCTCTGGGAGGACATGGGGCTGTGGCATTTCCAGTGGGAAGAGTCTATTTCCATCTGGGAGGGGCGCTAGGCTTGTAGCCTCCCTAGCACAGCCTGGGAGTCAAGGGGGAAAGGACTCATGGGAGTGTAGGGACTCTGGGACATGGGGTCCTGCACGGTGCTGTTTATGCTCTTCAGGAATGCTCCTGTGCTTTAGCCCATCTTCCTGCCCACCAGCTTGAGAGCTCAACCCAACCACTATGTGGGCACATGGAGTGACCCGCAGTCTTGCCCCTGAAGGGGTTCCACGGGCTGCTGATAACCTCTGTGTGCTTCCTGAGGAAGTCAGACAGCAGCAAGCATGGTTTCAATGTCAGTTGCTTTCACTATGCTCCCATGGAGAATGGGGGGGCAATTGTTAATAAGTGCCTTGTGGCTTTTGCTGTCAACTCAAAAAAAATCACGTATGAGTGAACCCACACAGTTTAAATCCTTGTTGTTCAAAGATCAACTATACATTCTTTTATTTTTCCAGCTTGATTGAGATATACTTAACATATAATATTGTGTAAGTTTTGGGTGTATAAAATGATGACTGACACACATATATATTGTGAAATAATTATCCCAATAGTTAGTTAACACATCCATCACCTCATCCATCACCTCATACAATACCATTTTGTTTTGTTTTGTGGTAAGACAACTTATGATCTTACTGTCTTAGCAATTTTCAAATATACAGTACTGTATATACCATATATACAATATACAATTTCAAATATACAATACTGTACTGTTAAATATAGTCATAGTGTTGTACATTAGATTCTCAGAACGTATTCACTTTATAAATTAAAACTTGTGCGCTATGACCAAAATCTTTTCATTTCTACTACAACCCAGCTCCTGGAAACCAAAAATATACTCAGTTTATATATCAGAGTTTTCTAAAATAAGTTTACTTATTTATTTGAGAGAGAGCATGAGTGTGGGGGGCAGAGAGATAGAGATATAGAGATACATAAGAATAAGGATAGGAATAGGGATAAGGATCTTCTTTATCCGTTCATCCCTCAATGGGCACTTGTTTCTATGTCTTGATTATTGTACATAATGCTAGAATAAACATTTGGGAGCAGTTATCTTTTTATGATAGTGATTTAATTTCTTTTGGATATATATCCTGAGTTAGGATTGCTGAATTACATGGTGGTTTTATTTCTAAATTTTTGAGGAAACTCTATATTGTTTTCCACAGTGTCTGTACCAATTTACATTCCCACCAAGAGTGTATAAGGGTTTTGGTTTCTTCTCATTTTCACCAATATATGTTATCTCTTGACTTTTTAATAAGCCACTTTAATAAGTGTGATGTGACATCTCATTGTTGTTTTGAGTTGCATTTTCCTGATAATTAGTGATGTTGAGCACATTTTAAAATCAGGTTATTATTATTGTTGTTATTTTGCTATTGATCTGTATAAAGTTTTTATATATTTTGGATAATAACCAAATATATATATGTGTATATATATATACATATATATTTCAAATATTTTGTTAATTTATGTAGAGTGCATTTTTATATTGTTGGTTGTTTCTTTTGCTGAGCAGAAACTTGTTAGTTTTATGTGGCCCACTTGTTCATTTTTGCTTTTGTTGCTTGGTTTTTGGGTGTCCAATCCAAAAAATCATTTCCAAGACAGATGTCAAGGAGTTTTTCCCCTACCTTCTTCCTATCTTGTCTTTTAGAAATTTTATATTTTGAGGTCTTACATTTAAGTCTTTCACTCACTTTGAGTTAACTATTTTGAGTAGTGTAAGATAGTGGTCCAATTACTCTTTCATATGTGAATACAGTTTTCCCAGCACCATTTATTGAAGAAGATATGTTTTCCTCAATGAGTATTGTTAGTTCTCTTTTCAAATATCAGTTAACCATATATGCATGATTTTATTACAGGGCTCTGATTTCTGTTCCATTGGTTAAGGTGTCTGTTTTTATGCCAGTATTATACTGTTTTTATTACTATAGATCTTTAATATATTTTGAAATCAGGAAGTATGATCCTTCCAGTTTTGTTCTCAAGACTGTTTTGGCTATTGAGGGAGCCAAGATGGCAGAAAAGCATAGAGGTGTTTTGTGTTTTTTTTTTTTACTCTTTTTTGGCATATCTCTCCCTGAAATGCAGCCAGATCAACACCAAGCCATCTTACACACCTAGAAAACTGATTTGAGGATTAACACCACAATCTGCACAGCTTGAACCACAGAACGTGGGAGGTTTGTGGTGTGGAGAAGGGAGCTGGGGGAGAGAGAATTTGTGGATGGGAGGGAGCTGTTTTTGCTTGCAGAAAGAGGTTGGAGATGGGGGGAGAGTATAGGAAAATCACCCCCCCCCCAGAAAGCAGCTGGAGAGAAAGAAAAAGAGTAGAAGCAGCTGCAAGGGACTGTAAAAAAAGGAATAAAACAGAAAAGAGAAAGGAGAAGGTTTAGATTCCATTAAGACTCTCTAAACAGGGGGAGTGCAGGGTCTGAAACTCCACAACCGATACCTGGTGGTGCTCTGGTAGGAAGGGCGAATCCCCAAAAGCAGAGTGTGAGGTCTGAGGGGTCCTCGACCACATGGGGAGAGGTGGTTCCCCTGCTGGGAGGACATTTGGTAGAGGCTGTGCAGCCTTCCCCAAAAAAGGGTCCCAGTGGACTCTGGAGATAAGCCACATTTGCTCGTGTAGGAACAAGGACTTGGGGGTGAAGCTTGTCACCAGATGAGTGTTGTGATTTGTAGTAGTCCCTGAAAAACTGTTGCTACACAATTGTGCAAACTTTTTTTCAGGCAGGCTGGCACCTGGCCGTAGTCTCTGGGCATCATCAGCAGCAGGTTCCCTCACATGTTCCTCGGGTGGGCCAGCACCCAGCCATTGCTCAGTGAGACTCTCCCCAGAGTGTCTGAGTGGGTCAAGGCCACAGTCTCTTAGAAGTGAAGGGGTGGGAAACAGACCTACCTGAGATAAAACTTAGGAGAGAGGTGTTGTCTGGCAGACTGATATCTAGGTCACAGACAGTGTAGAAGCAGGGAATAGACAGAAGCCAAAGAAAAAGGAGTGGTGCTTCATTGCCGGTCAGGGACAGCACAGAGTTCTGAAACTAGAGACTTGGTAGCTGGGTGACACCATTTTTACCCCTCCCACTCAGGTGCATACATGCCTATATGTGCCACAACAGTCCACCTCAATAAGCTAAGCAGCACCATCTAGTGAAGAACAGAGCCATTAAACTAAGCCCCACCTAACTAGGCCAATCCAGTTTGAGGTGCTCTTGACCAGCACCACAAGTCTCTTTGCCTGCTTAGTTTATGGATTATAAAGTGCTTCATAGTTTGACTTCTAGGGTAAACTGGATGTAATTTCAATCGTATTTCATTCAGTTCTCTGGTCCATTTATTAATTTTTTTTCTTTTTTTTCAATTCTTATTCTTGAATACAGAAAGAGAAAAAAGATTTTCTTTTCTGTGTTTTATAAAATGATTTTTACTTAATATTTTCAATTATATTTTTCACTTTTTTGAAATTTCTTAAATTCTATTTTACTTTCATCATCTCATTTTATTCTATTTTAGGTATTCATTTTTTTCAAATTTTCAAATGTTTTCTTTTTTTTCTTTTCCTTTTGTTTTCTTTTCTTTTTTCTTCTCTTTCCTTTTTTTCTGATTCTATCAAACTTCTTTCAATAACCAGACCAAAACACACCCAGGATCTAGAATCCTTTATTTGGTGTGTGTGTGTGTGTGTGTGTGTATGTGTATTTTTAATTGTTTAAATTTTTATTTTTTCTTTATTAATTCCTTATCTTCCTTCAATATGATGAAATGAAGGAATTCACACCAAAAGAAAGAACAGGAAGAAATGACAGCCAGGGACTTAACACAGACAAAAGCAAGATGTCTGAACCATAATTTAGAATCATGTTAATAAGAATACTAGCTGGAGTCAAAAATAGATTAGAATCACTTTCTGCGGAGATAAAAGAAGTAAAAGCTAGTTAGGATGAAATTAAAAATGCTATAACTGAGCTGCAATCCTGAAGGGATGCCACGGTGGCAAGGACGGATGAAGCAGAGCAGTGAATCAGTGATATAGAGGACAAACTAATGGAGAATAATGAAGCAGAAGAAAAGAGGTAGACTAAGGCAGAAGAGCATGATATAAGAATTAGAGAACTTAGTGACTCATTAAAAGGGAATAACATCAGAATCATAAGGGTCCCAGAAGATGAAGAGAGAGAAAAAGGGGTAGGAAGTTTATGTGAACAAAGCATAGTAAAAAAAGTTTTCTAACCTGGGGAAAGACACCAACATCAAAATCCAGGAAGCACAGACAATTCCTATTAGATCCAACAAAAACCAATAATAACAAAGCATATCACTGTCAACTTCATAAAATACTCAGGCAAGGAAGGAATCATGAAAGCAGCAAGGGAAAAAAATGTCTTTACCTACAAGGGAAGACACATCAGGTTTACAACATACCAAAACACAGAAATTTGCCAGGCCAGAAAGTGGCAGGGTGTATTCAATGTGCTGAATCACAAAAATATGCAGCCAAGAATTCTTCATGAAGCAAAGCTATCATTCAAAATAGAGAGATAAAAAGTTTCCCAAACAAAAACTAAAGGAGTTCGTGACCACTAAACCACCCCTGCAAGAAATTTTAAGGGGTACTCTCTGAGGGGAGAAAAGCAAAAAAAAAAAAAAAAAAAAGAACAAAAACAAAAAAGACTAGAAAGGACCAGAGAACACCACCAGAAACTCCAACTCTGCAGGCAACATAATGGCAATAAATGCATCTTTCTGTACTCACTTTAAACATCAAGGGACTAAATGATCCAATCAAAAGACATAGGGTAACATAATTGATAAGTAAATAAGATCCATCTATATGCTATTTACAAGAGACCCATTTTAGACCTAATGACACCTTCATATTGAAAGTAAGAGGATGGAGAAACATCTACCATGCTAGGTCACCAAAAGAAAGCTGGAGTAGCCATACTTATATCAGACAATCTAGATTTTAACATAAAAACTGTAACAAGAGGGGCTCCCGGGTGGCTCAGTTGGTTGACCATCTGACTTTGGCTCAAGTCATGATCTCATGATTCATGAGTTAGAGCCCCACATCAGGCTCTGTACTGACAGCTCAAAGCCTGGAGCATGCTTCGGATTCTGTGTCTCCCTCTCTCTCTGCCCCTCCCTTGCTCGCAGTCTGTCTCTCTTTCTCTAAAATAAATAAATGTTAAAAAAATTGAAAAAAAACTGTAACAAGAGATTAAGAAAGGCATTATATCATAATTAAGGGATCTATCTGCCAAGAAGACCTAAAAATTGTAAACATTTATGCTCCAAATGTGGAAAGACACAAATATACAAATCAATTGATTTCAAACATAAAGAAACTCATTGGTATTAATACCATAATAGTAGAAGACTTCAACACCTCACTTACAACAATGGACAGATCATTTAAATAGAAAATCAACAAGAAGACAATGGCTTTGAATGACACAGTGGAGTGGATGGATTTAACAGATATTACAGAACATTTCATCCTAAAGTAGCAGAATACATATTCTTCTCAAGGGAACATGGAACATTCTCCAGAATAGATCACATACTGGGACATAAATCAGCCCTCAAGAAATACAAAAAGATTGAGATCATACTATGCATATTTTCAGACCACAACGCTGTGAAACTAGAAATCTACCACAAGAAAAAAATTGGAAAGATAACAAATACTTGGAGACTAAAGAAAATACTACTAAAGAATGAATGGGCTAACCAAGATGGTAAAGAGAAAATTAAAAAGTACATGGAAGCCCATGAAAATGATAATATCACAAACCCAAACCTCTGGGACACCGCAAAGGCTGTCATAAGAAGGAAGTATATAGCAATCCAGGCCTTTCTAAAGAAGGAAGAAAGTCTCAGAAGAACAACTTAACCTTACAACTTATAGAGATAGAAAAATAACAGCAAATAAAAACCAAAACCAGAAGAAGACAGGAAATCAATATTAGAGCAGAAATCAATGCTATTGAAACCAAAAAACTATAGAACAAATCAATGAAACCAGTAGCTGGTTCTTTGAAAGAATAATCAAAATTGATAAACCCTTAACCAGTTTGATGAAAAAGAAAAATGAAAGGCCCAAATAAAAGAAATCAAGAATTCAAGAGGAGAGATCATAGCCAACACAGCAGAAAATACAAACAATAATAAGAAAATATAATGAGCAATTATATGCCAATAAAATGGGCAATCTGAAAGAGATGGACAAATTCCTAGAAACATATAAATTACTAAAACTGAAACAAGAAGTAGAACATTTAAACAGACCTATAACCAGTAAAGAAATAGAATTGGTAATCAAAAATCTCCCTAGAGACCCTTGTGTGGCTCAGTTGGGTAAGCGTACGACTTCACCTCAGGTCATGATCTCACAGTTCGTGAGTTTGAGCCCCACAATGGACTTTGTGCTGACAGCTCAGAGCCTGGAGCCTGCTTAAGATTCTGTGTCTCCCTCTCTCTCTGCCCCTCCCCCACTCGCACTCTGTCTCTCTCTCTCAAAAGTAGTAAACATTAAATTTTTTTTTTAAATCTCCCAAAAAACAAGAGTCCAGGGCCAGATGGATCTCCAGGGAATTCTACCAAACATTTAAAGAGGAGTTAACACCTATTTTTTGAAGATGTTTCAAAAAATAGAAATGGAAGGAAAACTTCCAAACTCATTCTATGAAGCCAGTGTTACCTTTATTCCAAAACCAGGCAAAGACCCCACTAAAAAGGAGAGCCAGAAACCAATTTCCCTGATGAACATGGATGCAAAAATCCTCAACAAGGTACTAGCCAACTGGATTCAACAATACATTAAAAGAATTATTCACCATGACCAAGTGGGTTTCATATCTGGGATGCAGGGCTGGTTCAATATCCAGAAAACAATGAATGTGACACACCACATCAATAAGAGAAAGGACAAGAATCACATGATCCTCTCAATAGATGCAGAGAAAACATTTGACAAAATACAGCATCCTTTCTTTATAAAAACCCTCAAGAAAGTAGGGATAGAAGAGGGATAGTAGGGATATCTCATAAAAAACATATATGAAAGACCCACTGCTAACATCATCATCCATGGGCAAAAACTGAGAGCTTTCCCTCTAAGGTCAGGAAAAGGACAGGGATGTCCACTCTCTCCACTGTTATTCAAATTGTATTGGAAGTCTTAGCCTCAGCAGTCAAACACAAAGGAATAAATGGCATCCAAATGGGCAAGGAGGAAATCAAATTTTCACTCTTTGCAGATGGCATGATACTCTATATGGGAAACCCAAAAGATTCCACCAAAAAAGTGCTCGAACTGACCCATGAATTCAGCAAAGTCACAGGATATAAAATCAATGAACAGAAATCGGTTGCATTCTTATACACCAATAATGAAGCAACAGAAAGAGAAATCAAGGAATCGATCCCATTTACAATTGCACCAGAAACCATAAAATACCTAGGAATAAACCTAACAAAAGAGGTGAAAAATCTATACACTGAAAACTACAGAGGGCTTATGAAAGTACTTGAAGAAGACACAAAAAAAAGGAAAAATATTCCATGCTAATGTATTGGAAGAACAAATATTGTTAAAATGTCAATACTGCCCCAAACAATCTAGATATGGTATGCAATCCCTGTCAAAATAGCACCAGCATTATTCACAGAATAGAGCAAACAACCCTAAAATTTGTATGGAACCAGAAAAGAATCTGAATAGCCAAAGAAATCCTGAAAAAGAAAACCAAAGCTGGAGGCATAACATTGCTGGACTTCAAGCTGTATTACAAAGTTGTAATCAACAAGACAGTATGGTACTGGCACAAAAAAAGACACTCAAATCAATGGAAGAGAATAGAGAACCCAAAAATGGACCCACAAACGTATGGCCAACTAATCCTTGACAAAACAGGAAAGAATATCCAATGGAATAAAAACAGTCTCTTCAGCAAATGGTGCTGGGAAAACCGGACAGTGACATGCAGAAAAATGAACCTGGACCATTTTCTTACACCATACACAAAAATAAGCTCAAAATGGATGAAAGACCTAAAAGTAAGACAGGAAGCCATCAAAATCCTCGAGGAGAAAGCAGGCAAAAACCTCTTTGACCTCGGCTGCAGCAATTTCTTAACACATCTCTGGAGGCAAGGGAAATAAAAGCAAAAAGGAACTATTGGACTTCATCAAAATAAAAATCTTCTGCTCAGCCAAGGAAACAATCAACAAAAGTAAAACGATACTGTTGGAATGGGAGAAGATTATTTGCAAATGTCATATCACATAAGGGGTTAGTATCCAAAATATTTAATGAATTTATAAAACTCAACACTCAAAAGATATGAATAGATAAATAGGGGATCAATCACTGGAATCTACTCCTGAAATCATTGTTGCAGTATATGCTAACTTGTATGCAAATTTAAATAAATATATAGATGATAGATAGATAGATAGAGATTTTTAAAAAGATATTTGGGCTATTTATGCTATTTTGTGTTTACCTATTAATTTTATATTTTTTTCTTCTCTTTAACTGAAAACATATTGGAGTTTTGATTTGAATTGTATTGAATCTGTAGATCACTTGGGTAGCATGGACGTTTTAACAATATTAATTTTTCTGATGCATGAACAAAAATATCTTTCTTTTTGCTTCTTTTCAATGGTACTTTTCAATGTACACATTTTTCACATACTAGGTTAAATTTTCCCTAGATATTTTATTTTTTGATGCTATTTTGAATAAGAGAGCAGTAATTTCTTCTTCAGATAATTACTTGTTAGTATATAGAAATGCAACTGATTTTCTTTTGTTGATATTTTATCCTGCAACGTTCTTGAATTTATTAGTTCTAATGATTTTTTGGTGGAATTTTAGGATTTTCTATATATAAAGATCATATTTTCTCCAAAGGAGACAATTTGTATCTTCCTTTATGAATTGGATACCGTTATTTCTTTTTCCTATTTGCTCTGGCTAGGACTAAAAGTATTATTATGAATATAAGTGTTGAGAATGGGTACCTTTATCTTGTTCCTGATCTTAGAGGAAAAGCTTTCAACCTTTTATTGTTGAGTGATAGGTGTGGGTTCGTCATATATTGCCTCTTTTATGTTGAGGTACGTTTCTTCTACACCCAATTTGGTGAGCTTGAAAAGCTCAAAATCATGAAAGATGTTGAATTTTGTCAAATGCTCTTTATCCATCTATTTACATGATCCAATGATTTATATCTGTTGTGCTATTAATGTAGTGAATAATATTTATTGATTTGCCTATGTTGAAATATTCCTGCATCCCAGGGATAAATCCCACTTAATCATTGTGTGTGATAGTTTTCATGTACTGTTGAATTCTGTTTTCTAGAATTTGGTTTTTTTGTATTCATATTCGTCAAGTGTATTGCTTCTCATTTTTTTTTTCATGTCATGTCCTCATTCAGATTTGGTATCAAGGTAAATTTGACCATGTAAAATGAGTTTGGGAATGTTATCTTCTCTTCAATATTTTGGAATATTTTTAAAAAGATGGGTATTGGGGCGCCTAGGTGACAGTCAGTTGAGCGTCGTACTCTTGATTTTGGTTTAGATCATGATCTTATGGTTAATGGGTTTGAGCCCTGCATGGGTCTCCATGCTGCCAGCACTGAGCCTGCTTGGGATCCTCTCTCTCTCTCTCTCTCTCTCTGCTCCTTCCCTGCTCTCTCTCTCTCTCTCTCTTTCGCTCTCCTTCTCTCTCTCTAAAATAAATTAATAAACATCTAAGAAATATTGGCATTAATTTGTTAAATATTTAATAGAATTCAAAAATAAATCACCTGGTCTTGAGCTTTTCTTTGTTGAGGGGTGTTTGATTTTTAAATCAATCGTCTTAGTTGTTGTTGTTCTGTTTAGGTTTTCTGTGTCTTCATGATTCAGTTTTGGTAGGTTGTATGTGTCTAACAATTTATTCATTTCTTCTAGGTTGTCCAATTTGTTGGCACATAATTTTTCATACTAGTCTCTTACGATCTTTTGTATTTATGTGTTCATAGTAGTCTCTTACAATCTTGTATTACTGTGGTATATGCTGTAATGTTTGTTCTTTCTTTTGTAATTTTACTTGAGTCATATTTCTCTTTTTTAGTGGTAAGTCTAACTAAAAGTTTGTAATTTTTTATCTTTTTAAAAAGACCAACTATTGTTTTCATTGATTTTATTGATTTTTCCCCCCAATTATTTATTTTGTTTATTTCTGCTCTGTTCTTTGTTATTTCCTCCATACTGATAATCTGGGGCTTAGTATGTTCTTCTTTTTCTACTTACTTTAGGTATAAAGTTAAGTTGTTAATTTGAGTTTTTTTCTTAATGTATGTGTTTATTACTATAAACTTCTTTCTTAGTACTGTTTTTGCTGCATTCCAAAAGTTGTGGTGTGTTGTGTTTCCACTTCCATTTATTCAAGTTACTTCCATTTCCCTTTTGATTCCTTCTATTGATTGTTCAGAGAGTGTGTGTTTAATTTCCATATGTTTATGAATTTTCCAGTTTTCCTCCTATACTAGATTTCTAACTTCATATCATTGCATTTGGGGAAAAATACTTACTATGATTTCAAATTTTTAAATTTTCCACGGATAGTTTCATGATCTAAGATATTATCTATTTACCTTGGAGAATATTCTGTGTGTACTTGAGAGGAGTGTATATTCTGCCACTTTTAGATAGAATGTTCTTTATGTTACTTTTAGGTCCATTTGATCTAAAGTATAGTCTAAGCCCAATGTTTCCTTATTTGTTTTTTTTGTCTAGATGTCTGTTCATTGTTGAAAATGGAGTATGAAATTCCTTAGTCTTACTCTTCTATTGTCTATTTCTTCCTTAAGATCTGTTAGTATTTTTTTAACATATTTATGTGATCTAGTGCTGTGTGCATTTATATTTACAATTGTTATATCCTTTGATGAATTGATCCCTTTATAAAATAACCTTCTTGTTTTTGTTGTTGCTGCTGTTGTTATAGTTTCTGATGTAAAGCTTATTTTGTCTAATATAAGTATAGCTACCCCTGTACTCTCTCGGTTTCCATTTTCATGGAATATCTTTTTGCATCATTTCATTTTGAACCTATTTATGTCCTTAAAGCTGCAGTGAGTCTTTTATAGGGAACATTTAGTTGAGTGTTTTTTTTAATTCATTCAGTCACTTTATGTCTTTTGGTAGACAATTGAATCCATTTACATTTAAAGTAATTATTGATAGGTAAGGACTTACTAATGCCATATTTTTAATTATTTTCTGATTAAAAAAAATCCTCATTCCTTTTTTTCTCTCCTGGTGTCTTCCTTTGAATTGATAATTTTATGTAGTGGTATGCTTTGAATCCTTTTTCTTTACTTTTTGCGTATCTACTATAGGAATTTTCTTTGTGATCACCATGAGGCTTACATAAAACATCTTATTTATGACAGTTTATTTTAATCTTATGACAACTTAACTTCAATCACATAAAAAGTTTTACCTTTAGTCTTCCCTGAACATATTTTATGTTTTTGATTTATATCTATTTACATTTTGCACACTTAGACAAATTATTGTGGCTATAATTATTTCTAATACTTTTGTGTTTTAGCCATTATACTAGATAAGCAGTTAGCATACTACTATGTTATATTTCCGTGTTCTGAATTTGAATATCTACTTGCTTTACATATTAAACATACATTTATGAAGCATCTTAGAAAACCATAGCTCCTAATTTCCCTTAATTATTTTTTGCTACACATCATCAATTCAATAAACAATGTCTCATACATCTAATTGCTCAAACAAAATCTATCTCATATAAAATTCATCAGAAAATCTCAAGTTTACTTTCAAAATGTATCTCACATTAATCTTACTTCTTTCACTCTCTGTGAATTATTATACTCAATCCAAGTTCAATTATTCTCACCCAGAATGTTGTAATTAGTTGTGAATGGACTTCCTGCTTCTGCTCTTCCCATCCTTGTCTGCAGTCTAAATGCTACACAGAATTATTTTAAATTAGATTATATAACTCTCTTCTAAAGCCCATGGCTTTCCAATTGCATTTAAACTAAAATAAAATCCATTCTTTTTTACCATGACCTAAAATGTCTTCCTAATAAGGTCTTACCCTCCTGTGATACCAATTTTAATCAAGTCTCCCCATAAACCCATCTTCCTCAACCCACACACACCTTCATATACTACTACGACCTTGTTACATTCGCTTATTTTTTTTTCTTTTCCTCGTTGTGATCCAGCTTATTCTCACTTTGCACTTTTTGATTTTACTATTATTTTGCCTGGATTCTGCCTTCTTTTAAAATTTTTTTATCTTTTTATTCATTTTTGAGAGAGAAAAGGAGAGACAGAGCATAAGTAGGGGAGGGGCAGAGAGACAGGGAGACACAGAATCTGATGCAGGCTCCAGGATCTAAGCTGTCAACCCAGAGCCTGACATGGGGCTCGAACTCATGGACTACAAGATCATGACCTGAGTTGAAGTCGAACACTTAACCAACTAAGCCACGAGGTGCCCCTGGAAAGTGCATTCCATGTCTCTTTATTAATATTCAGGAATCCACTAAAATAACACCTGCTAAGAAAAGTATTCTCTAAAGTTGTTGATCTATCTTAAATTCATTTCCCTGCCAAAAGTCACTTTCTGTCATATTATCCTACTTTACTTTCTTCATTGAATCTGTCCACTTAATAACTATCTTGCTATTTTCTTTATTGGTTTATTAACTGCCATTACCATTATGATATAAGCTGTATGAAAGCAGTGCCAATTTTTGTATCACTCATTGTCAAACCTGTAGCATCTGAGAAAGTGCTTAGGATGTAGAAGTCTTTAATATTTTTTCAAGTTAATTAATAAAGTGAATGCTTCAAATGTTTCAGATGTCTGATATCTATTTTTAAAATTTTCATCCTTATACCAACTTTCATAAGTAATTACTATTAATATATCCAGTGTACTTATGAGGAAATCATTGCTTAGAGAAGTTAAATAACTTGTTCAAGCTCACACAATCAGTAAGTAATGCAATTAGGATTTAGTCATAGGGCATCCAGCTCTATTTTTTTTTTATTTAACCACTACACTATAAAATTCTTAGATAAACAAACCTAAGGAATAAACAAATAATAAACAAATCACAGGAATCTTATCTAGTTTCTTTTTTTCCCAATAAGTAAATAGGTTATGTAAAAGAATCAAGTATTCCAATTTTAGCCAATTAAAATGTGTGGGATAGGCTTCTGATTCAGACAAAGTGATGTAGATTCATTTATCCCTACACCTCTGATATTGAAAATATCATAAGAGTTGATCAAGAGAAAACACTGAAAGGTGGTAAGTGGAAGCTGAACTCATTTCAGACCCCAGGACTGAAGAAATAAATCATGGAAGAATGTACCACTCCCTAACAGAAAATGATCACCCGGACCCAACATATACTGACCCCCAAAATAGCAAAAGGGGTTGGTTTTAATAAACTTATTCCTCTCTTAGATCTACAGGAGTCTGTCAAAACATTAGGCAAGAAGGGCAGGACCAACAGGGGAGATCATTAGGGAACTCCAACAACAAAAATTAGCCAAGAATTGTGATTGCCTTCTCAGCCAGACTTTAGACTCTCCTTTTTCACTGAGAGGTACTAGGGTGTCTGACTTGCACTGGCAAGTGAGACCCAGCCACAACAAACAGCCCGACATGGAATGCCTCTTTTTCCCCATGGAACTTAGTCTTCTTTCCTCCACCAATAAACACCAGGTTTCTCAGCATTGGGAAACCACCCCACACAGCCCCAGAAGTACAAGATAAATCAAGAAGACTGAAATAACACCAAAAAGGCTCTGAAAATAAAACTGTCATTAACAACACTATACAGAAAAACAAGCCAAAAACCATGTGTTAATCCAAAAACATGACTTTCTGATAAAATATTTAAATAGAACCTATAAGAGCAACATTAGCAAAATAGTAGAATAACTCCAAATTATTTCCCAAACAAACATCAAAAAAAAAAAACACAAAAAACTAGAAACCTTCAGAACTCTGGAAAGCCATCAAAGGTTTACAGCAACCAAATAAACACAGAATCAATAAGAAGACAACTTAAAATAGTAAGAAATATTTGTGGCATTTTTACTTGCCCTTGTCCCACCACCAGCAAAATATAAAAGTACATTTATTGTGGGGTGCCTTGGTGGCTCAGTCACTAAAACTTCTGACTCTAAATTTTGGCTCACGTCATGATCTACAGCTTGTGAGTTTGAGCCCCGCATTGGACTCCATGCTGGCAGTATGGAGACTGCTTGGGATTCTCTCTCTCTCTCTCTCTCTCTCTCTCTCTCTCTTTCTCAGCCCCTCCCCATTTTACTGTCTCTCAAAGTAAATTAAAAAAAAAACAAAGAAAAGAAGTGTTTGAGACTTAGTGAGGGAAATGGAAAACAATTTTAAAAAATACATTTATTGTGATGAGCACTAACACAAAGAATTGTTGAATTACTATATTGTACACGTGAAACTAATATAACACTGTACATTTAGTATACTGAAATTAAAAACAAAACATTCTTATACAAGGAAGATCACAATTCCCTTTCCTAGTATGAAATCTAAGTTTTTGGTTCCACAAGAAACAGACCAGATCTTATTCACAAATAATTGTGTATCTGCTCTAAACTATCAGGAGGTTATGAAGGACTATTTCAACATACTAATCTTGGTTTTGCTTAACTCAAAAATTAGGCTGGAAGAGTGATGAGCACTGTTACAAAACATTGCAGGAAAAACTGACAATTGCAGACACCTGAGGTAAAATATTGAGGTTGAAAGATATAATAAACCTCCTAAAGTCTGAAAGCAAAATTTGTAAAGGCTTCTTTAGAAAATTAAACATTTAAAAACAAACGTGTGTATGAAGTTATGAAGTTATGCACAGGTCCATGGTAAGATATATACTGAGAAAAAAAAAAAAAAAAACTAAGGATACTCTAAGCTTTCTTTACCTTGGGCTGATCTTAGGTTCAGTACAAGACTGGCTAAGTAGTGAAGGAGTGGCTCAGTACAGAGCTAATATACTAAGAATGAAAGAGTGTTTTGTTTTGTGTTTGTTTTTAGCTCCTGATATACAAGTTTATGTCTGTCAAGCCACTAAAGGAACACAAGAAGACAATAACTTCAATGACAATACACAGGATGGAATAGAGTCTTCAAAAAATAACTTGGAAAAGTCTTGGAACAAATGAACTACTATAGCCTTCAACAATCAAAACAAACAAGCAAAAGAAGAAAAAAAAACAGAAAAACTGGGGAAAGGGAGAGTCTGATTTCAAGAGTGATCACATGTTATCCAAATGTTCAGTTTTGAACTACAGAAAGCCAAAAGCAAAGAAAATATCTTGAAAGCAGCAAGAGAAAGCAAACACTGATAGAATCAAGGGGAGAAATATTTAGCTTAACCATAAGAGTTGGAGACTTCAAAGTACAATTTTCCCCTAAAGTACACATAGAACATTATTAACAATATACAGTTGTTAAGTCATAAATAATACTTAATGAACCTAAAAATAATAAACTCAAAACGCATACACTCTGACCATAATGAAATGAAACTAAACATCAATAATAGGAAAGCTCCAAGATTCATAAATATTTGGAAAATTCTTAAAAAAGACAATGGGTCAAAAGGAAAGGGAAAGTACAAGGGACATTAGAAAAATACATTTGGATAAATGGAAACTAAATTACAACACACAAAAATTATGGGATACACTGAAGGCAGTGCTAAGATGCTGAGATGGAAATTTATAACTGTAGATACATTAAAAATTTTGAAATTAATAATCTAGCTTCACACCTTGAGAAATGAAAAAAAAAAAAAGAAATTAAACCCTAAGCCATCAGAAGAAAGATAATAAACAGAGCAGAGATAAATAAAATAGAGAATAGATAATCTTTAGAGTAATAAAATGAAAGATAATTTCTTTAAAAAAGATCAACACGACTTCAAAATTTTTTGTCTTATTTTACATTTATTTGTTTTTGAGAGACAGAGAGAGAGAGAGAGAGAGAGCACAAATGGGGGAGGGGCAGAGAGAGAAGGAGACACAGAATCCGAATCAGGCTCCAGGTTCTGAGCTGTAAGCATAGAGCCTGACATGGGGCTTGAACTCACAAACTGTGAGATCATGACCTGAGCTGAAGTCAGATGCTTAACCAACTGAGCCACCCAGGCACCCCAAAAAGATCAACAGAATTAATAAAACCATGTCTAGACTGCCAAATAAAAAAAGAAGAGAAGATACAAATAACTAAAATCAGAAATGAAAGCAGAGACATCACTACCTAAGTTACAGATATTCAAAAAGTATCATAAGATAATTCAATAAATAGTTATGTATTCCAAAAAATAAAAAAAACAGTAATTAAATGTACAAATGCATAGGGACATGCAAGTTGATTAAACTGACTTAAGAAGAACTAGAAAATCTTAACCTATCTATTACAAGTAAGGAGATAGACTTAATAATTAAAATCTGCCAACAAAGAAATTTCCAGGACTAGATACCTTCACTCATAAATTGTATTAAACATTTAAACAAGAATCAACCCTATTTTTTTCTCAAAGTATTCCAACAATTAGGATAATAGGGAACACTCCCTTCCTTATTCTATGAGGCTTGTGCTATCCTGATACCAAAGCCTGATAATAGATATTATAAGAAAAGAAAATTACACACTAATATGCTTTGTGAATATAGTTGCAAGAACCAATAATCAGGGCGCCTGGGTGGCTCGGATGGTTGGGCATCCACCTTTGTCTCAGGTCATGATCTCGTGGTTTGTTAGTTTGAGCCCTGTGTCAGGCCCTGTGCTGATGGCTTGGAGCCTGAAGCCTGCTTCAGATTCTGTGTTTCCTTCTCTCTCTGCCCCTACCCGCTTGTGCTCTGTCTCTATCAAAAATAAATAAATAAATTTTTAAAAAAATTTTAATAATATACCAGAAAACAGACTCTAACAGCAAAATAAAGGAATTAAACCCAATAAAAATTGATATTTGTCACAGAAATGTAAGAATGGTTGAACAAATGAACATTGAAAGTTCAAATTAATAGAATGAACACTAAAGTAAAACACCAAAGCAATAGAATGAAGGTAAAAACAAAATAGCACCACATGATCATTGCAATAAACACAGAAAAGACATTTGACAAAATCTAACAACTTTTTATGATATAAACATTCAAAACACTAGAAACAGAAGAGATGTGACTTAACATGATAAAGCACAGTTATGAAAAACCCACAGCTCACACTCAATGGTGAAAAACTGATAATGCCCACCTAAGATTAAGAACAAGACAAACGTGACTGCTTTTACCATTGTTTTATAAACATTGTGCTGGAAATTCTATCCAGAGGAATTAGACATTAGATGAAATAAATGCATCCAAAATGGAAATAAAGAAGTAAGACTATGTTGCTTTCAGACAACATCACCTTATACATAGAAAATTACCAGAAATACACAAGAAATTGCTAGAAATAATAAATGAATTAAGCAAAGTTTCATGTTACAAGATTAAGACACAAAAATCAGTTGTATTTCTATATACCTGCAATGAAAAATCCAAAAAAAGTATACTAAGAAATATTTTTATTAAAAACAGCATGAGAAAGGATAAAATACCTAAATATAAATTTAAACAAGAGAGTGAAAATTTATACACTGAAAACTGCAAAACATTGCAGAAACAAATTAAAGATATACATAAAGACATTCTGTGTACAAGGCTAGGAAGACAATATTCTTAAGATGTCAATAATTCCCAAGGTAATACAGAGATTCAATGTAATCCCTATCTAAATACAGCTTTTTTTTGTGCAGAAATGAAAAATCTGATGCTCAAAACCATATTTAAATGCAAGGAAATAATAATAACCAACAAAAATAATAATGTTGAAATAAAAAAAACTCAAAGGACTCAAATGTCTCAATTTTAAAATTTACCACAAACCAGTGCAAATCCACACAGTGTGCTATTGTTATTCATCAGAGTACTGGAAGTCCTAGACAGAGCAATCAGACAACAAAAAGAAATGAGGCATTCATATTGGTAAAGAAGAAGTTAAACTGTCTCTGTTTGCAGATGACATGATACTATACATAGAAAATCTTAAAAGGCTCCAACAAAAGACGACAAGAACTAATAAGCAAATTCAGTAAATTGGCAGGATGCAAAATTATTATCCAGAAGTCAGCAATATTTTTATACACTAAAAATGAAATAGCAGAAAGATAAATTAAAAAATATACATTTACAATTGCACTGAAAAGAATAAAGTACTTAGAATAAACTTAACCCAAGAGGTGAGATACTGGTACTCTAAAAATTATAAAACACCAATGAAAGAAACTAAAGATGATACAAACAAATGGAGAGATATTCCATACTCCTGGATTTCAGGAATTAATACTGTTAAAATGTCCATATTACCCACACCAATGCAGAGATTCAATGCAATCCTTATCAAAACACCAACAGCATTTTTCACAAAACTAGAAAAATTGATACTAAAATTTGTATGGTACCACAAAAGACCCTGAATATTCAAAGCAATCTTGATAAAGAAGAACACAACTGGATGTATCACAATACCTAATTTCAAGATATATTACAAATCTTTAGTAATCAAAATAGTATTATTACTGGCACAAAATAGACACATAGATCAATGGAAGAAAATAGAGACGTCAGAAATAAACCCATAAATATATAGTCAATTAATGTATGACATGGAGGCATGGTATACAATAGGGAAAAAAAGCAGTCTCTTCAATAAATGGTGCTGGAAAAACTGAACAGCTACATGTAAAAGAATGAAACTGGACCACTTTCTAACACCATGCACAAAAATTAACTCAAAATGGATTAAAGGACTAAATGTGAGCCCTGAAACTATAAAATCCTAGAAAAGGACATACGCAGCAATTTATGTGACACTGGCATAGCGACATTTTTCTAGATCTTTCTTCTTCTTTTTTTTTCTAGATATGTCTCCTAAGGCAAGGGAAAGAAAAGCAATAAGCTATTGGGACTACATAAAAATAAAAATATTTTGTATAGCAAAGCAAACCATTACCAAAATAAAAAGGCAACTGACTAAATGGGAGAAGATATTCAGAATGATATATCCAGTAAAACGCTAATATACAAAATATATAAAGAAATTGTACAGCTCAAAACCAAAACATCCCAAACAATCCAATTCAAAAGTGAGAAAAGGACTTGAATAGACATTTTCCAAAAGAAGACATACAGGTGGCCTGCAGAAAGATGAAAAGATGCTCAACATTACTAATTATATGGGAAATGAAAATAAAAACCATAAAGAGATAACATCTGAGACCAGTTAGAATGGCTAAAATTAAAATGACAAGAAATAGCAAGTGTTGGCAAGAATGTGGAGAAAAAGGAACTCTTATGCAATGTTTGCGGGAATGTAAATTGGTATAGCAACCATGGAAAGCAGTATGGAGGTTCCTCAAAAAGTTAAAATGGAAATACCTATGATCCAATATTTAGACAATTAGGTATTTACCCAAAGAAAGTGAAAACACAAATCCAAAAAGATGTGTTTCCCCTATGTTTATAGCAACATTATTTACAATAGCCAAGATACGAAATCAATCTAAGTGTCTATCAATCAACAAATAGATAAGGAGATTGTGGTATTTGTAAACAATGAAATATTACACAGCCATGAAAAAGGATGCAATTGTGTCTTTTGAGATAACACAGATAGACCTAAAGAGTATTTTGCTAAGTAAAGTAAGTCATACTGAGAAAGACAAGATACCATGTGATTCCACTTATAAGTGGACTCTTAAAATTTTTTTTCATGTTTATTTTTGAGAGAGAAAGCATGAGTGGGGGAGGAGCAGAGAAAGAGGGAGGCATAGAATCTGAAGCAGGCTGCAGGCTCTGAGCCATCAGCACAGAGCCCAATGCGGGGCTCGAACCCATTAACTGTGAGATCATGAAACCCATTAACTGTGAAATCATGACCTGAGCTGAAGTCGGACACTTAACCGACTGAGCCACCCAGGTGCCCCCACTTATACATGGACTCTTAAAAAAAAAACAACAAACAAGTAGCTAAACAAAAAGCAGTATCAGACCTATAAATACAGAGAACAAACTGATCGTTTCCAAGGGGACAGAGGGTTTGGAGATAGTCAAAATATATGAAGGGGAGAGGAAGATACAGGCCTCCAGTTATGGAGTAAGTCATAGAAATAAAAAGCAGAGCATATAGTCAATGATATTGTAATAGTAATATAATGGGACTGGTGATAGCTACACTTGTGAAGATAGCATAATGTATAAACTTGTCAAATCGCTAAGTTTTACACTTAAAACTAATATAACATTGTGCATACTATACTCAAATGAAGAGTAAAAATAAATAATAAATGTATAATAACATTTGATCAACAATAGTAAACACACACACACACAGACACACACACACACCAATGTGTTACTGGCCTAAGGATAGATATATAGATGAATAGAATAAAATTGAAAGTCCAGTAATAAAGCACATCTCTAGCTAATTCAAACATTTTTATTGAAGTATTTTTTATATATAATATTATATTAGTTTCAGGTATACAACATAGTGGTTAAACAGTTATGTACATTATGCTATGTTTATCATGATAAGTGTAGTTACCGTCTGTCACAATATAATATTATTACAATATTTTTTATATTACATAATATACTTTTAATATACTCTACTTTTCATTTTGTGACTTACTTTATAACTGGAGGTTTGTACCTTTTAATCCCTTTTACCCATCAAATCAACCTCCCCTTTGGCAACCAAAAGTTTGTTCTCTATGTTTATAATTATGTCTGTTTTCATTTGTTTGTTTTGTTTTTTACATTCCATATATAAGTAATATCAGATTGTATTTATCTTACTCTGCCTGACTTATTTAACTTAGCATAATACTCTCCAGATCCACCCATTGTCACAAATGACAAGATCTCATAGATTTTTATGGCTTGGTAATATTCCATTATATATATATACATGTATATATATATATTATGCATATTATGTATATACATTATGTATATATTAAATCTTTTCCATATTTCCTATTATAAACAATATTGCAATATTATTACAATATTACAATATTGAAATATTGTAAATAATGCTGCAATAAATATAAACACATAAATAATGAACATAATGCTGAAAAATAAAACATAAGAATTGTATCTTTTAAAATCACTGTTTTCATTTTATTTGGGTAAATACCCAGTAGTGGAATTAGTGGATGATATGGTACCTCTATTTTTAATTTTTTGAAAAACATTCATACTGTTTTGCATGGTAGTCGCACCAATTAAATTCCCACCAACAGTGCATGGGGTTCCCTTTTCTCAACATTCTCATCAACACATTGTATTTCTGTGGCATCAGTTATTTCTCCTCTTTCATTTCTGATTTTGTTTATTTGAGTCTTTTCTTTTCTTTTCTTTTCTTTTCTTTCTTTCTTTTTTTTTTTTTCTACATGGCTCTGGCTTAAGATTTATCAAGTTTGGTTGTTTTCAGATAACCAGCTCTTTCATTAATTTTTCTATGTTTCTTTTTGGTCTCTATGTTATTTTCTTTTTACACTCTGATCTTTATTTACTTTCTTCTACTTACTTTGGGCTTTGTTCCTTTTTTTAAAATTCCATTAAGTGTAAGGTTAAATTGTTTATTAGATTTTTTGGTTTGTTTCCTGAGGTAAGTCTATATCAGTATAAAACCTTCCCTTAGTACTTTTTTTGATGTATACCAAAGAATTTGAACCATTGAGTGTTAATTTTCATTTTGTTTCCATGTAATTTTTTTATTTTTTCTTTTAATTGGTTGTTTAGTAACATGTTGTTTACCTTCCACATGTCTGTGTTAATTTCTGTTTTTTTTTCCCTCGTATTTCATTTCTAGTATCATACCATTGAAAGCTTGATACAATTTCAATCTTATTAAATATATTGAGAGATTTTTGTGGTATGGCAAAATCAATTTTGACAAGGGTGCTACATCCATTTATTGGGAAAAGAACAGTCAGTTTAATAAATTGTTTTGGGACAACTAAATTTATACCAGTAAAATAATTAAATTGGAGTGCAGACATATACAAAAATGGATCAGTGATGTAAATATGAGAGCTAAACCACAAAATTACTTAGAATACAACTGGTAAATGTTGATGAGTTTTTATTTGGCAATGGATTATTAGATATGATAACAAAACAACAACAAAAGCATTTATATAAATTGAATTTCATCAAAATTTAAAAGAAAACTTCTAGTGCATCAAAAGTCATCAAGGAATTAAAAACATAAGTTAAAAATTGGGGAAAATATTTATATATCACTTATCTTATAATTATATATGTGTGTGTGTGTGTGTGTGTGTGTATAAAGAACTCCTAAAACTCCACAAGAAAAAGACAATCCAATTTAAAAGTGGATAAATGACTTGGATATATATTTTTCCAAACAAGATATACAAGTAGTCATTAATCACATACGAAATTGTTCAATGCCATTAGTTATTAGGTAAATGCAAATAAAAGCCAAATGAAATACAAAATCACATGTACTATGGGGCGCCTGGGTGGCTCAGTTGGTTAAGCACCTGACTTCAGCTCAGGTCATGATCTCACCGCTCATGAGTTCGAGCCCCGCGTCGGGCTCTCTGCTGAAAGCTCAGAGCCTGGAGCCTGCTTCCAGTTCTGTCTCCCTCTCTCTCTGCCCCTCTCCCACTCATGCTCTGTTTCTTTCTCTCAAAAATAAATAAACGTTAAAAAAATAAAAAAAATACAAAAAAACCACAAAATCACATGTACTAGGATGGCAGTATCTAGAAAACGGAATAGAACAACTGTTAGTGAGCATATGCAAAACATTGAAACATTTGTACATTGCTGTTGGGAATATAAACTGATGTAACCACTGTAGAAAATAGCTTCGCAAAGCATCAAAAAGCTAAGTATAAAATCACTATATGGGCCAAGCATTTCAATGATTAACTTACAACAGAAAGAATTGAAAACAGAGACTCAAATGTTTGCTCTAATATTTATTGAAGGATTATTCACAATAACTGAGAGTATAAACAACCCAAGAATCCATTAACATATTACTGGATAAACAAAATGTGGGACACATATATAATGTAATATTATTCTGCCACCAAAAAAAAAAACAAAAAAAAAAAAGGAAAAAAATTCTGATACATGGTATCACAAGGATGGACCTTGAAAATTTTGTATTAAGAGAAAGAAGCCAGACACAAATAAACAAATCCATTATGATTTCACTTATATGAGCTATGTAGAACAGTCATTAATAAAGACAGAAAGTAGATTAAAGACTACTAGATGTGATGAGAGTAGGAAAATGGAGAGTTATTTTTTAATGGTTACAGAGTTTCTTTTTGGGCTAATGAAAAAGAAATAATGGTGACAGTCATAGTATAAATGCAATTAATGCCACTTCACATGACTACTTCAAATTTACCATATATGAATACACACACACACACACACACACACACACACACACACATACACACACTAAGAAAGAGAAGATTTTGAAAGTCATGTTTGCAGGAGAATGAACATATATGACACAAACCAGTACCTGGGTATAGATCCTGGAGAGCACTCTGCACTGTGCTACTCTTGGAGAGAAGGCAGGCAAAAAAAAATCTGGGGACAAATAGTGTGGAAACAGCAATAAGAAGAAAGTCTGGGACACACAGGGGAGAGGTTATTTGATCTTCTCAGAGAATGTCCCTGAGAAGTAGCATTCATGGAGATGCTTTCCGGGAACTGAGAGCAAAGGACCTGCCTGGTGCCTTTTCCTTCTCCCCACTCCCGGCATAACACAGAGTCACCTGATGGAATCAGCTCAGTGCCAACTCTAGCTGCCTAACTTGCTTGCACCAAGACCCACTACCCTGTGCTATAGTGGGACTAACCTTATTCGAGATTATCTCAGTCCCAGCATGGCAGGTCACTCTCCAAGAAGATGAGCACAAACTCCTGACCACAACACATCTCACAACCAAAGACTTCTGCAGGGCTTCCGTTATGGTAGAAGTGGTGTCAGGTTTCATTTCACAGACAGACCAGAGCACATCTATTAATAGTTACCACATTTAGGCAAGGAACCAAACTGTCCACAGCAGTCAAGGAGAACCTCTGCAAGCAACTGACCTGAAGGGTAGAGCAGCAAAAAAAAAACAAAACCAGAGTGCACAGAGAACACATCAGGGATACTACTTAAAGTGTTCCAGGTCTTGGATACTACATGAACTCTTCCTCATAAGGCCAACATTTTCAGGAGCAGGAAACATAACTGGTTTTCTTAAAAAAAAGTTTACTTATTTATTTTGAGAGAGATAGCGGGGAGAGGGGCAGATAGGGAGAGAGAATCCCAAGCAGGTTCTGCACTGACAGTGAGGAGCCTGACACAGGGCTCAATCCCAAGAACATCAAAATCATGACCTGAGCTTAAACCACGAGTCTGACACTTAGCTGACTGAATAGCCAGGCATCCTGTAACTGGGTTTCTAAAACACCAAAGAGGTCAGAGGCTTAAACAAAATGCCAAGATGGAGGAAGCTATCCTAAATGAAAGAACAAGATAAGGCCACAGGCATATCTAAGTGAAAAAATATAAGAAACATGCCTGATGGAAAATTTAAACAACAATCATGAGGATGATCATTTAACTTGAGAAAAGAATAGAAAACATCTGTGACACCCTCACCACAGACATAAAACAGTTAAAAAACAATCAGCCAGAGATGAAGAAAGCAATAAATGATATTGCAAACAGTCTCAACGCAATTAACTGCAGGCTGGGGAAGAGGTAAAAGAAAAAATACTGATTTAGAAGAAAAAATAGTGGAAAATATAAAGGTGAACAAAAGAGAGAAAGAAGAATTATGGAACACAAGAAGAGTCTCAGGGAACTCAGTGATTCCTTCAAACATAATAAAATTTGTATTACAGGAGTCCCAGAAGAATAAGACAGAGAAAACGGGCAGAAAATTTATTATAAGAAATAATAGGTGAAAACTTCCCTAATCTGGGGAGATAAACAGACATCCCAATCAAGGAGGCATATAGAACTCCCATAAAAATCAACAAAAGCATGCCAACATCAAGACATGTTGTAATTACATTTGCAAAATATAGTGGTAAAGAAAAAAATCTTAAAATCAGAAAGGCAAAAGAAATCCTTAGCTTACAAGGGGAAACTAAAGATTTCTCAACAGAAACTTGGGAATCCAGAAGAGAGTGGTGTGATATGTTCCAAGTAGTTATTGGGAAAACTTTGCAGCCAGGAATACTCTATCCAGTTAGACTATCACTCAGAATAGAAGGAGAGATAAATTTCCCAGATAAACAGAAACTAAAGAAGTTCATTACCACTATACTAGCCCTGCAAGAAATATTAAAGTAGAACATTGAGTGGAAAGGAAAGACCAAAAGAGATAGAGACAAGAAAGGATTAGAAAAAAATCTCTAGAAGCAATGACAAAACAAGTAATAAAATTGCACTATATACTCATATCTATCAATAATTACTCTGAGGGGCGCCTGGGTGGCTCTGTCAGTTAAGCGTCCAACTCTTAGTTTCAGCTCAGGTCATGATCTCATGGTTTGTGGGTTTGAGATCCACATCGGGCTCTGTGCTGACAGTGCAGAGCCTGCTTGGGATTCTCTCTCTCTCTCTCTCTCTCTCTCTCTGCCTCTCCCCTGCTCACTCTCTCTGTCTCAAAAATAAGTAAATAAAACTTAAAAAATTAAAGAAAAATAATAATTACTCTGAAAGTAAATGGAGTAAGCACTCTAATCAAAAGACATAAGGCGTCAGAATGGATAAAGAAAACCAAGAGCCTATATATGCTGCCTACGAAAGACTCATTTTAGACCAAAAGACACCTGAAGATTGAAAGGAGGAGTTGGGGAAACATTTATCACACAAACGGATGTCAAAAGAATGCTGGAGTAGCTCTACTTATATCAGACAAACTAGACTTTAAAACAAAGACTGTAACAAGAGATAAAAAGGACACTATATCATAATAGAGGGACAATCCAACAAGTTATCACAATTGTAAATATTTATACACATAACATGGAAGCACATAAATACATAAAAGAGTTAATAACAAACATAAATGTACTAGTTGATAATAGCACCATAATAGTAGGGGACATTAACATCCCACTTACATCAATAAACAGATTATCTAAGTAGAATACATTCAAGGAAACAGTGGTTGTGAATGACACATTGGACCAGGTGGACTTAACAGATAGGTTCAGAATAGTCCGTTCTAAAAAAACAGGATACAAATTTTGTTCAAGTGTACAAGAAATATCCTACAGAATATATCACTTATTAGGTTAGAAATCTGGCATCAACAAATGCAAAAAAGATTGTAATCATACCATGCATCTTTTCTGACCACAACGGTATGAAATGTGAACCTAAGCAAATGAAAAAATTTGGAACAGCCACAAATGCATGCAGGCTAAAAAGCATGCTAGTAAACAATGAACAGGTCCACCAGGAAATCAAAGAGGAAGTTAAAAAAAATAAGTAAATGGAAAAAAATGAAAGTGGAAACACAATAGTCCAAAACATTTTGGTTGCAGCAAATGTGGTCCTAAGTGGGAAGTATATAGCAATACAGGCCTACCTTAAGAAGGAAGAAAAATCACAAAAATACAGCCAATCCTTACACCTAAAGGATCTAGAAAAAAGAACATATGAAGCCTAAAACTAGCAGAAAGAAGGAAATAATAAAGGTTGGAACATAAATAAATGATACATAAATTAAAAAAAATACAATAGAACAAATTGATGAAATCAGAAAGTGTTTCTTAAAAAAAAATAATAAAATCGATAAACCCCTAGTCAGACTTATCAAAAAGAAAAAAGATGAACCCAAATAAATAAAATCACAAATGATAGACGACCAACCAACAATACAGAAATGCAATTATGAGAGAATATTATGAAAAAATATATACCAGAAAATCGGACAGCCGGGAAAAAATGGATAAATTCCTAGAAACATAGAAACTACAAGAACTGGAACAGAAGAAAATAGAAAAGTTGAACAGAAAATAACCAGGGAAGAAACTGAATGAGTAATCAGAAACCTCTCAACAAACAAAAGTCATGGGCCAGATGATGTCACAGGAAAATTCTACCAAACATTTAAGAAGAACCAATGCCTATTCTTCTCAAATAATTCCAAACAATAAAATGGAACAAAAACATCCAAACTCATTATATGTGACCAGCATTACCCTGATGCCAAAACCAGGAAAAAAAGACTCCATTAAAAAGAGAACTACATAGGACTCCTGGGTGGCTGTCAGCTGAGTGTCCTACTTCAGCTCAGGTCATGATCTCATGGTTCGTGAATTTTAGTCCCACATTAAGCTCACTGCTGTCAGCTCAGAGCCCACTTTGGATCTTCTGTCCTTCTCTTTCTCTGCCCCACCCTTGTTCATGCTCGCTCTCTCAAAAATAAACATAAAAAAATAAAAAAAAGAGTAGAAATTAATGCTATCAAAATTAAAAAAACACACAATAAAACAGATCAATGAAACTAGAAGCTGGTTCAAAGAATTAACAAAATTGGTAAACTTCTAGCCAGTTTGATCAAAAAAAAGGAAAAGACCCAAAGAAATAGAATCAAGAATGAAAGAGATAGATCACAACCAACACAGAAGAAATAAAAACAATAATAAGATAATATTATGAGCAATGATACACCAATAAAATGGGCAATCTGGAAGAAATGGACAAATTCCTAGAAACACATACACTACCAAAACTGAAACAGGAAGAAATAGAAATTTTTAACAGACCCATAACCAGTAAAGAAATCAAATTAGTAATCAAAAATCTGCCAAAAAACAAGAGTCCAGGGCCAGATGGCGTTCCAGGGGAATTCTACCAAACATTTAAAGAAGAGTTAACACCTATTATCTTGAAGCTGTTCCAAAACATAGAAATGGAAGGAAAACTTCCAAACTCTTTCTATGAAGCCAGCATTACGTTCATTCCAAAACCAGACAAAGACCCCACTAAAAAGGAGAACAAGAGACTAATTTCCCTGCTGAACATGGATGCAAAAATCCTCACTAAGATATTAGCCAACCGGATCCAACAATACATTAAAAGAAAATTATTCACCATGACCAAGTGGGATTTATACCTGGGATGCAGGGCCGGTTCAATATCCTCAAAACAATAAATGTGATTCATCACATGAATAAAAGAAAGGACAAGAACCACATGATCCTCTCAATAGATGCAGAGAAAGCATTTGACAAAATACAATACCCTTTCTTGATAAAACCCTCAAGAAAGTAGGGATAGAAGGATCATACCTAGAGATCATAAAATCCATATACAAAAGACCTAATACTATTATCATCCTCCATGGGGAAAAACCAAGAGCTTTCCCCCTCAGGTCAGGAACAAGACAGGGATGTCCAATCTTGCCACTGTTATTCTATATAGTATTGGAAGTCTTAGTGTCTGCAATCAGACAACACAAAGAAATAAAAAGCATCCAAATCAGCGAGGAGGAGGTCAAACTTTCACTCTTCACAGATTATATGATGCTCTATATGGAAAACTCAAAAGATTCCACCGAAAAACTGCTAGAACTGACCCATGAATTCAGCAAAGTCGCAGGATATAAAATCAGTGCACAGAAATAGGATGCATTCCTATACACCAACGGTGAAGCAACAGAAAGAGAAATCAAGGAATCTATCCCATTGAAAATTGCACCAAAAAACATAAAATACCTAGGACTAAATCTAACCAAAGAGGTGAAAAATCTATACACTGAAAACAATAGAAAGCTTATGAAAGAAATTGAAGAAGACAAAAAAATGGAAAAAGATTCCGTGCTCCTGGATTGGAAGAACAAATATTGTTAAAATGTCGATACTACCCAAAGCAATCTACATAATCAATGCAAGCTCTATAAAAATACCACCAGCATTCTTCACAGAGCTAGAACAAACAATCCTAAAATTTGTATGGAACCAGAAAAGACCCCGAATACCCAAAGGAATCTTGAAAAAGAAAACCAAGGCAGGAGGCATCACAATATCGGACTCCAAGCTGTTTTACAAAGCTGTAATCCTCAAGACAGCATTGTACTGGCACAAGAACAGACACTCAGATCAATGGAACAGAATAGAGAACCCAGAAATGGACCCACAAACGTATGGCCAACTAATCTTTGACAAAGCAGGAAAGAATACCTAGTGGAATAAAGACAGTCTCTTCAGCAAGTGGTGCTGAAAAAACTGGACAGCGACATGCAGAAAAGTGAACCTGGACCACTTTCTTACACCATACACAAAAATAAACTCAAAATGGATGAAAGACTTAAATGTCTAAATACCACATCTTCTTTATACATTCACCTATTAATTGAGGTTATATTGTTTTCATATTTTGGCTATGGTAAATAATGCAGAAGTGAACATAAGGGTTCATATATCTTTTTTAAATAAATGTTTTTGTATTCTTCAGATAAAACCCAGTAGGGGAATATTTGGATCTTATGATAGTTCTATTCTTATTTTTTTTTTGAAAAATCTCCATACTGTTTTCCATAGTGGCTCCCCCAATTGAAAATCTCACCAACATTTTATGAGGGTTGTCTTGTCTCCACATACTCTCTAACATTTGTTTTTTGCCTTTTTGATAATAGCAATTTTAACATGTATGAGGGGATGTCTCATGGTTTTAATATTAGCTTATAGTTGTGTGTGTGTGTGTGTGTGTGTGTGTGTGTGTGTGTGTGTGTGTGTGTTTCCAGTTGTGGTATCAGGTCATACTGTTACTTAAAGTGTGTTTGGAAGTGTTCCTTCCTCTTCAATTTTTTTGTAGTGCATTTAAGAAGGTATGCATTTAAGAAGGTAAAGGTTAAGTCATCAAAAAAAAAAAGTTCAAGTCTAGATGGCTTTATTGGTGAATGCTTCCAAATTCCAAAATAATTTCTTTTTTGAATATTTGGAAGCATTCAACAGTAAAGTCATCTGGTCCTGGTCTTTTGTTTCTTGGGAGGTTATTTTTATTTTTTTAACATTTATTTATTTTTTGAGAGGCAGAGAGCATGAATGGGGGAGGAGCAGGGACAGAGGGAAACACAGAATTTGAAGCAGGCTCCAGGCTCTGAGTTGTCAGCACAGAGCCTGACACACGGCTCGAACTCATGAACTGTGAGATCATGACCTGAGCTGAAGTTAGACACTCAACTGACTGAGCCACCCAGGTGCCCCATCTTGGGAGGTTTTTGATTACTGATTTTATCTCCTTATAATAATCAGTCTATTTAGATTTTCTTGTTATTTCTGATTCATGCCTAGAAGCTTGTCTATTTCAAAAAAAAAAATCCATTTCTCATAGGTTGTCCAATTTTTTTGGACAATAGTAGAAAACAGTGCTTTCTGTATTATTAGTTGTAAATCTCTTTCATTTCTGATTTTATTCATTTGAGCTCCCCCTTTTGTTTCTTTGTGAGTCTACTAGAGATTTGTTGATTTTGTTTATCTATTCAAAGAACCAGGTCTTAGTTTCATTGATCTTTCATATTATCTATTGGTCTCTAATTTATTTCCTCTGTAATCTTTATTATTTCCTTCTTTATACTTATTTTGGGTTTTGTTTGTTCTTTATTTTCTAGCTCTTTTAAGTATAAAGTTAGATTGTTCATTTGAGATTTTTCTTATTTCTTTAGGTAGGATTGTATTGCCTAGAACAAACCTCATAGAACTACTTTTGTTGCATCCTATAGATTTTGTTTAATCATATATTTGCTTTAATTTATCTATAGGTATTTTTAAATTTTTGTTTTGATTTCACCAATGACCCGTTTGTTGTTCAGTAGCATACTGTTTTTTTCTATGATTTTCTCCAGTATTCTAATTGCAATTTATATCTTGTTTAATATAATTGCTGTCAGAGATGATGCTTGATGTGATATCAATCTTCCTGAATTTTTTGAGATTTTTGTGGCCCCAATATATGATCTCTCTTGGAACTTGGCTTATCTGTCTTTTCCTTCCTTTGCTTGTTTGATCTGCTTCTTAAATTCCACATGTGAGTGAAATCATGTACCATTTTTCTTACTCTAACTTATTTCACATAGCATTGTACTTTCTACTTCCATCCATATGCTTGCAAATGGCAAGACTTCATTATTTTATGGTGGAGTAATAGTCCATTATATATACCAAATATTCTTTATTTATCTATTGATGAACATTTGGGCTGTTTCCAAAATTAGTCTATTGTAAATATTGCTGCTATAAACAGAAGGGTGCATGTATACCTTTGAATTAGTGTTTTTTGTATTATTTGGATAAATAACCAGTAGTATGGTTATTGCATCACAAGGTAGTTCTATTTTTAATTTTTTGAGGAACTTCCATACTGTTTTCCAGAGTGGCTGCACCAGTATGCATTCCCACAAACAGTGCATGAGAGTTTATTTTTCTCCACATCCTTGTTAACACTTGTTTCCTTTGTTTGTGATTTTAGCCATTCTTAGCAGGTGTGAGTTGAATGTCATAGTAGTAGTTTTGATTTGCATTTAAATGACAAGTGATGTTGAGCATCTTCTTATGTATCTGTTGGACATCTGTATTTTTTCTTTGGAGAGATGCCTGTTCATGTCTTCTGGCCATTTTTAAATTTGATTTTTCGTTTTTTGGGTTTTGGGTTTTGTAAGTTCTTTATGTAGTATGGATATTAACCCTTTATCAGATAAGTCATTGAAAATAAGTCATTCTCCCATTCCTCGGCTGCTGTTTAGTTCTGTTCATTGTTTCCTTTCCTGTGCAGAAGCGTTTTATTTTGATGTATTCTCAATAGTTTACATTTGCTTTTATTTCCTTTGCCTCAGAAGACATAACTAGAATACTGTTAATACATCTGATGTCAGAGGAGTTATTTCCTATGTTCTCTTCAAGGATTTTTATGGCTTCACGATCTTGCATTTGGGTATTTAATCCATTTTGAGTTTAATCCATTTTTGTGTATGGTGTAAGAAACTGTTCCAGGTTCATTCTTTTGAATATTGCTGTCCAGTTTTCTCTATACCATTTGATAAAGAGCATTTTCCCACTGGATATTCTTTAATGCTTTGTTGAAGATTAATTGACCATATAATTGTAGGATTATGTCTGGGTTTTCCGTTCTTTTCCATTGATCTATGTGTATATTTGTATGCCATTACCATGCTGTTTTGATTACAATCAGTGTCTTTGCTTTTCAGCTTAAAGAATTTGCTTTAACATTTCTTGTAAGAGTGATTTACTGGTGACAAATTCCTTTATCTTTTCCTTATCTGGAAAATTCCTAATAACTTCTTCAATTCTAAATGATAAATTTCCTGGAAGGAGAATTATTTGTTGGATTTTTTTCCCTTTAACAATTTAAACATATCAAGCCACTCACGTATGGCCTGTAATGTTTCTGCTGAAAAGGAGCTAATACTCTTATGTGTCTTCTCTTGTATGTATTAAATTGTTTTACTGTAGTCTTTGTTAAGATTTTTTTCTTCAATTATGCCATTTTTAAATTTTTTTTCAACGTTTATTTATTTTTGGGACAGAGAGAGACAGAGCATGAACGGGGGAGGGGCAGAGAGAGAGGGAGACACAGAATCGGAAACAGGCTCCAGGCTCTGAGCCATCAGCCCAGAGCCCGACGCGGGGCTCGAACTCACGGACCGTGAGATCGTGACCTGGCTGAAGTCGGACGCTCAACCGACTGCGCCACCCAGGCGCCCCCAATTATGCCATTTTAAATATACTGTGTATTGTTGCATGTGTGGTGTTTTTGTTGTTCAACTTATTTAGAACTCTTTGTGATTCCTGGGAGTTTTCAGGAATTATTTTTTCAAATAATTTTTCTGGCCCTTTCTTTCCTCTTTCTGGAACCCCTATAATGCTCATTTTATCCTGCTACATGTTGTTCCACAGATTCCTTAATATAGAGTCAGTTTTTTTATTGTATTTTTTTTTTCATTTTGCTGCTCTGTGTGAGACTCACTGCTTTTCTTTTTCATCAGTTTTTACATTTTTTGACTTTATGCATTGTCCTATCTAAACTCTCTTGTGTTTTTTTTCCAGTTATGACTTCTGTTTAGTATTTTCTTACATTCTCTATCTCATTGTTAAAGTTTTCACTGTGTTCATTTTTCTCCCAAATTCGGTGAACATCTTTATGACCATTCCTTTGAACTCTTTATTGGATAGGTTGCTTATATCTGTTTCTTTAAAACATTGTTCTGGAGATTTGTCTTTTTTGTTTTTTGTTCTTTGTTTTTTTTTTTTTTGTTGTTGTTTGTTTGTTTTGTTTTGTTTTTGTTTTTTTTTTGGCTAGGAACATATTTTTCTGTCTTCTCATTTTGTCTGACTCCGTATTTTTATGAATTAGGTAAAGAGTTACTTCTTCCAGTCTTGAAGTGATCTTGTGTAGGATATGATCTGTGGGAACCAGAAATACAATACACCCTGACCACCAAAGCCAAGCTACAGGGGCAGCTTTTGTGTGAATTGCATGTTCCCATCAACTGTGTAAGAGCTGTGGCTGTGGTGTGTCATGTATGAGGCTCATGACACTTGCCCAGCCTGGCTGTGGTGCAGCTGCTGCACAGAGTAGGTGGTGTTTGATGTGCTTACCCAGCATTGGTGCAGTGCAGCTGAAGTGAAGATTGCATTGAGCTCATGGTGTTTGCCTAGTCAAGTTGCAGGAAAGGTGTTGTGCACAGAGGGTGGCGTACAGCTTTCACTAATTTTAATTATTTCTATCCATCTGTTCATTTTATGTTTAAATTGCTATTTATTTTATAGTTTAATATTGTTTAAGCTTATGTCAATTTAGACCTATCTTTTCTTCTAATATATGTGTTTAATTTTATAAGTTTCCCTCTAAAGACTGTTCTTGTTATGTCTTCTAAATTTTGATAAGTTGAATTTTTGTTTTAATTGAAGCTCAAAATATTTTTCTCTGCTTGTGTCTTCTTAACCTTGGCTTATTTAACAGTGTTTAATTTCCAAACATTTGTGGAATTTTGAAGCTCTCTATTATCAATAGCTAATTTCATTTCATTGTGATATAAAAATGTACTTTGTGTGATATCTATTATTTTTTAAATTGTGGTAATAAATACAAAATTTATCTATTTTAACCATTTCAAGTGTACAGTTAAGTAATGTTAAGTATATTCATATTGTTTTTCAATCTCCATAAATATTTTATCTTGAAAAACTGGAACTATATCTTCCTTAAAAATGTCTCCTAATTGGGGTGCCTGGGTGGCGCAGTCGGTTAAGCGTCCGACTTCAGCCAGGTCACGATCTCGCGGTCCGTGAGTTCGAGCCCCGCGTCGGGCTCTGGGCTGATGGCTCAGAGCCTGGAGCCTGTTTCCGATTCTGTGTCTCCCTCTCTCTCTGCCCCTCCCCCGTTCATGCTCTGTCTCTCTCTGTCCCAAAAATAAAATAAAAAACGTTGAAAAAAAAATGTCTCCTAATTTCACTCTACCTGAGCCCCTAAAAATAACCACTTTACTTTATGGTTCTAAGAGTTTGTCAATTCAATCACATAATATTTTTCAGTTTGTGAGTTATTTATATCACTTAACAAAATTTACGTAAAATTCTTCCATGTTTTAGTATGTGACAAGATTTCATTCCTTTTCAAAGATGAATAATAATATCATATGGCATGTATATAACATATTTTGCTTACCCATTCATTCACGGTGGAAACTTGTATTGCTTCCACCTCTTTGGTACTATGAATAATGTTGTTTTAAACATGGGAGTGCAGAAATCTCTGATTCCTGGATGAAATTATTTTTGATATATACCCAGATATGGGATGGCAGGTAATATGTAATCTCTATTTTTAGCTTTTTGAAGAATTGTTATTATACCCTTCAATATGCACAAGTGTTTCAATTTCTTCACAACTTGCCAAAATATGTTATTTTTAATAGTAGTCTTACTAATATATGTGAGGTGATATGTCCTTGTGTTTTATTATTTGTATTTCCCTAACGACTAATGATGTCAACCATTTTTCATATGCCTGTTGATCATGTGTACATTATCTCTGGAGTAATGTCTGTACACCTAAACTGATATACAGATTCAATAAAATCCCTCTCTAAATTGCAATGTTATCTTGTCAAAATCAGAAAAATAAATCCTTGAACTTATATGGAATCTCAAAAAACAGCAAATAACCACTAATAATTTTGAAAAAAGATGCGGAGTTGTGGTAAAGAAGGAAAAGGATCCTGATCTCACATCCTTACAGAAAAATCAAATTATACCTCCTTATAGCATAATTCTTCTATAGAGAGAACTAAGGATAGACTGAGCAGCTTCTGCATAGAAAAAGGATAAAGAGAATAGCAAAAGAAAAGAGCAAAACAAATGGACACAAGAACACCTGCTGCAAAGAAATCCCTGATATCCCCCAACCTAACCTACCTCAGTTTCACCTGTTGTTTGAGAGCTACTCTGAACAGAGAGCCCTCGAACACCCTAGATAATATTAAATTCAACCTCAGATATCTTGCTAAGTTGACCTTTGCAGGTAGGGCATAAGGACACACTGGTTTGCCCCACTTTAGCTTTAGCTGTACTGCCAGGGCAGCCACTATGTGGAGAGCATAGAGACTACATCAACATCCACTGAAATGAGTTTTAGATGTCCTGTCAGAGTTTCCACTTCTGGAAGAACCCTAGGACATTAAGCCCATGCCAGCCACAACTCCAGCAAAAGTCATCAAGCACACACAGTTTACATGGCATATGACCACACAGAAGACCATTTCTTCAAGTTAAGGAGAACTAGATGTCGATCTAATTAATAAAGCAAGCACAATGTCAAGCAAAATTGGGTGACAGAAGAATATGCTCCAAGAGAAAAAACAAACAAACAAACAAAAAACCTTAGAAAAATAACTAAATGACATGGAGGAAGCAATATACCTAAGAAAGAATTTAAAGTAAATAGAGTGAAAATGCTCATTAAGCTGGAGAGAAGAGTTGAAGAACTCTGGAGACATTCAGTAAAAAGAGAAAATATTGAAAAGAATGAATCAGACTTGAAGAATACAATAACTGTAATAAAATTACACTGGTGAAAATTAACTGTAGAATATCAAATGCAAAAAAAAATTGATAAGTGATCTAGAAGACAAAATAATAGAAAGCACTCCAGCTAAATCACAGAAAAAAAATAATCTTAGAAATATGATAGGTTTATGTATTTTCTTTTACTAATTTTGTGTATCACATTAATTGATTTGAGAATACTGAAACACCCTTGCAAAAAAGTACAACATCCATTCAGGGTAAAACTCCTCAGAATATTAGGTTTAGAGGGAACATGCCTCAATATAATAAAGGCAAATATCATCCCCAATGGGGAAAACCTGAGGCTTTTCCTCACAGTCAAGAACAAGACAGGGATAACCATTTTTACTACCCTTACTAACATAGTACCAGAAGTCCTAGCCATAGCAACAAGACAACAAAAAGAAATAAAGGCGTCCAAATCAGCAAGGAAGAAGTCAAACTTCTACTTTTGGAGATGACATTTTACTCTATATAGAAAACTCAAAAAATTCCACCAAAAAACTACTAGAGGTGATACATGAATTCAGTAAAATCACATGATACAAAATCAAGGTACAGAAATCTGTTGCATTTATATTCACCAATAATGAAGTACCAGAGAGAAAAATTAAGGAATCAATTTAATTTGCAATTGCACCAAAAACAATGATACCTAGGAACAAACCTAACCAAAGAGATGAAAGAGCAGTATTCTGAAAGCTATAAAAAACTTCTAAAGAAATAGAAGAAGAGACAAAGAAATGGAAACACATTCCATGCTCACGAATTGGAAGAATCAATATTGTTAAAGTGTTTATACTACCCAAAGCAATCTACAAATTTAATACAATCCCTATCAAAATACCAACAATATATTTCACAGAACTAGAACAAGCAGTCCTAAAATTTGTTTGGAACAAGAATAAGAACAAGAACAACAACAACAACAACAAAAACCCAAATAGCCAAAACAATCTTTGAAAAACAAAAGCATAGCTGGAGGCATGGCAATTCTGGACTTCAAGTTATATTACAAAGCTGCAGTAATCAAAATAGTATGCTACTGGCACAAAAATAGACACATATATCAAAAGAACAGAATAGAAAAGCGAGAAATGAACCCACAGATATATGGTCAGACATATATCTGTGGGTCAGACCCACAGGCAGAGCAGGAAACAATATCCAATGGGAAAAAGAACGTCTTTTCAACAGTTGGTGTTGAAAAAACTGGACAGCCATATGCAAAAGAATGAAATGGAGCCCTTTCTTACAACATACACGAAAGTGAATTCAAACTGGATTAAAGACCTAAACATGAGTCCTGCAATTATAAAAATCCCAGAAGAGAACACAAACAGTGACTTCTTTGGCATTGGTAATAGCAACTTCTTTCTCAATATGTCTCCTGAAACAAAGGAAAGAAAAGTGAAAATAAGCCATTGAGAGTACATCAAAATAAAATGTTTGTGCACATCAAAGGCAACAATCAACAGAACTGAAAGGGAACCTATGGAATGGGAGAAGATATTTGCAAATGACATATCTGATAAAGGGTTGGTATCCAAAATCCCTAAAGAACTTATACACATCAACACCCCCAAAACAAATAATCCAATTTAAAATGGGAAGAAGGCATGAATAGATATTTTTTTTTCCAAAGAACAAATCTAAATGTCCAATGCACATGATAAGATAGTCAACACAATTGATAATCAGGGAAATGTTAATCAAAAATACAATGAGTTATCACCTCACACCTGTCAAAAAAGCTAAACTCAATAATACAAGAAACAATAGATGTTGAAGCAGATATGGCAAAAGGGTAATCTTCTTGCTCTATTGGTGGGAATGCAAACTGGTGCAGCCACTGCAGAAAACAGTATGGCACATCCTCAAAGAGTGAAAAATAGAACTATGTTATGTTCCATCAATTGTATTTCTTTTTTTTTTTTTTTTAAATTTTTTTTTTTCAACGTTTATTTATTTTTGGTACAGAGAGAGACAGAGCATGAACGGGGGAGGGGCAGAGAGAGAGGGAGACACAGAATCAGAAACAGGCTCCAGGCTCTGAGCCATCAGCCCAGAGCCCGACGCGGGGCTCGAACACACGGACCGCGAGATCGTGACCTGGCTGAAGTCGGACGCCCAACCGACTGCGCCACCCAGGCGCCCCATCAATTGTATTTCTAAGTGTTTACTCAATGAATACAAAAACACTAATTCGAGGATATACATGCACCCTAATGTTTATAGCTTCATTGTCTACAATAGCCAAGTTATACAAACAGCCTGTGTCCATTGAGTGGTGAATGGATTATGAAAGTGTTGTTTATATAGATGTAGATATAAACATATATATATATATATATATATATATATATATGTACATAGATATACACACAATGGAGTATTAGCTATAAAAAAGAATAAAATCTTGGTATTTGCAACAACATGGATGGAGCTGGAAAATATTACGCCAAGTGAAATAAGTCAGTCACAGGAAGACAAATATCACATGATTTCCCTCATATGTGGAATTTAAGAAACAAAACACACAAGCAAAGGGGAAAAAGAGTGAGAGGTGAAACAAGAAACAGACTCTTAACTATAGAGAACAAACTGATGCTTTCCAGAAGGGAGGTGGGTGTGGAATGGGTTAAATAAGTGATGGGGATTAAAGATCACACTTGCTGTAATGAGTACCAGGTGTTGTCTGTTGTCTGTTGTATATTGAATCATTCTATTGTGCACCTGAAACTATTATTGCAGTTTATGTTAGCTAACCGGAATTTAAATAAAATCTTAAAAAAAAGATATACCAATTTATTCTGTTATACTAGAGACAAGAAAAATCTCTAAATGGATGACAAATTCACATCAGAAATATAAAACCAAGTACTGGGGAAAACGTGTGATTTCTTCTACCAATTAGATATAGGCAAATAATTTCTATTTCTAACTATGACTCAAAGTGGGTCATCTGTGAAAGGAGGCCAAGGAAATTAGTAATAATTTAAAGAAAACTATTATATTGAGGTGTGGGGAGTGTTATTTTTGCTAGTGGAAATAGTGTTATAAAAATTGATTTTGAAACCTTTATTTTGAGAAAAGGAAATAGAAAGAATAGTGGGAAAATGATATGGCGAAAATAAGAAAATTAATAAGAGAAATATGGCAAGGAGATGGTAAGAAAGAAAAGATGAGAAAATCAAATTAAATTTTATGTGTGAGTACCTACTATTCAGAAAACAATATGTTAGGTGTACAGATAATTAAAAAATGCAAAAGTCACAATCCCGGCCTTCCTTTATATTGCAGGAGACCAAAACACAACACACTCTTTTTTCTTTTTTCTTTTAGAGTGAAAAAGCATGAATTGTGGAGAGGGGCAAAGGGAGGGAGAGAGAGAGAGAGAGAGAGAGAGAGAGAGAATCCTAAGCAAGCTCCATGATCAGTGCAGAGACTGATGTGGGACTCAATCTCACGACTTTGTCATCATGACCTAACCCCAAATCATGAGCTGGACACTCACCTGACTGAGCAACCCAGGCGCCCCAAAGCAACACATTCTTAAAAGCAGGTTTGATAAGTATTCTAATGGAAGTGCAAATAATTTAATGAAAATAAGGAAGGGAGGGATTAGGCTATTAGAGTTATAGGTCCTGGAAAGTTTGAGGGTTAAATGGCCCTTAAGGTCCTCACAGATACTTATGGATCAAGGGATAAAGATAGAATTTAAAAAGATGGTTTTTAAAGCAAAGACATAGAAACAGGATGTTAGAGAAGTTTTTTTTTTTTTTAATGGCACAATTATCAGTACTGCAGAAACACTTTTGATGAATGGAGAAGCAGGGATGGAACTGAGAAGTGTAAAACTGGAAATTAACATGTTCTCTATATGGACACCATAAATGTACTATAAAAAATGGGAGAATTTAATTAAAATTGTGGAAGAAATAGCCTTTCAATTTATAACTCAAAATCCACGATCTGTGAAAGGAAAAATAATAAAATTATGTTTTTAAAAAGTAGTCATGGGTAAAAATGCTATACACAAATTAAAATACATTTTTCTAGATGGAAAAACATTTGCAACTCCTAGGATAAAAACTAATATATCTAATATATAAATAGCTCAAAAAATCAAAACCAGAAAAAAATCACATATTAGAAAAAAGATAAAGAATTTAAACACAGTTTCCAGAAAGGAAATACAAATAATTCTAAAACTTAATAGTTGATCAAGTGACATCAGCAAAATGACATAATAAGAGGTTACACTTGTAATTCCCCAAGATAAACCCAATATTTACAACCACGCATGGTCAGAAACATATATTGTGGGAGCACTGCAGCCTAGTTATGGTTCTAGAACCATGATGGAATAAGAATCTGAAAGGGATGCATTGAAGAGCATAAGAAGAGTAGTTTCACTTTAACTGCATTGGCCATTCCTCAAGGAACTGATTTCTCCCATGGAGGAAAGTGAAAGTTAAACAAGTATTTAGCTTTCCCAGTCTTATGGGATGCTGCCCAGAAGTTTCACTTCTGTCTCACCCCACTCAGAGCCCTGAGAATATGAATATGGCTAAATTGTCTGTGGGCAACTAAAAGCCGGGAGAAGGGGCAAGGACTCACAAGAACTGGAGTGTGATTCTCAATAGTCAGTTGCCGATTGTGCTGACTGGCTTGTGGACTGTACTAAAAGACCTCCAGGATAAAATTCCTGAGCACTTCAACACCATTCAATGTATGTCTTTAGCATTTTGTATGTCTCCACCTTAACAGATGGTATCCCACACATTCCAGTGCATGCATTGCATGAGTTCCTACAGACAGCACATGGACCTCAACAGCAGTTGTTCATCTTAGCAGATAACTCAATTTTGCTGGTTTAGCAGAAGGCTCACAACACTGACCATTTCAAATAACTTTCTTGGGAAAGCAAGCGGGAGGATCTCAGGAGCATGGCTGCATTTGTGGGATTGAGAGAAGACAACAACATCTTAAGACTTTCTCCCTATGAGAGAGTGAGAAGAGTGGAACGGGTGCATTCACTGAAAGGGTCTGAAAGACCCCAAGAATCTCTAGCAGGCTCACTCATGAAGGTCTTTTCTCCCAAAGCCAGTCAGTAAAAACCAAAGGAGGTGACTGCTTCTTGGAATCAAAAACAGAAAGGCAGGGTTTCAAGAAACATGAAATCAGAGAAAGAAGTTTCCATGAAAGCAACAAAACAAAAAAATCTACTGGTTAATTTAAAAAAAGGGAGATCTAAAGATTGCTTGACAAACAATTTAAATAACTATTTTGAAAGAAGATCAGAGAGCTGTAAGAAAATAGACAAATAAAATTAACAAAACAATACATAAACAAAATGAGAAGTTCAGTAAAGAAATAGAAATCATGAGAACGAAAGAGGTTTTCTTGAGCTAAGGAATAGAATGTCTAACCTAAAAGAGAGAGAGAGAGAGAGAGCTATGTAAACAGGCTTGACCTAGCAGATGAAAGAATTAGTGACCACCAAGACAAGCCATTTAATATTATCCAGAGGAACAACAAAAACAGCAAAAGATAAACAGTAGTATGAAACCATAAAACACCCTGAATAGCCAAAACAATCTTGGAAAAGAAAAAAGCTGATAGTATCACAATTCCACATTTTAAGACACACACAAAAGCTGTAGTAATGAAAACAGTAAGTTACTGACAACAATATACACTTAGATCAATAGAACAGAAAAGAGAGGCAAGAAATAAATTCACAATTAGGTAGTCAATTTATTAAAAATAAGACAAGAGGGGCTCCTGGGTAGCGCAGTCGGTTGGGCGTCCTACTTCAGCCAGGTCCCGGTCTCGCGGTCCGTGAGTTCGAGCCCCGCGTCGGGCTCTGGGCTGATGGCTCAGAGCCTGGAGCCTGTTTCCGATTCTGTGTCTCCCTCTCTCTCTGCCCCTCCCCCGTTCATGCTCTGTCTCTCTCTGTCCCAAAAATAAATAAACGTTGAAAAAAAATAAAAAAAAAAATAAGACAAGAATATACAGTGAGGAGAGGATATTCTCTTCAATAAATCATTCTGGGAGAACTGGACTGCTTTATGCAAAAAGTAAATTTAGACTGTTTTCTAACACTGTACACAGAAATAAACTCAAATTGATTAAAGACATAAGTGTTAGACTTGACCATAAAAATCTTAGAAGAGAACTCAGATTGTGATTTTATTGACATTGGCCATAGCAACATATTTCTAGATATGTCCTCTCAGGCGAGGGAGAAAAAGAAAACCAGCAAAACAACAACAACAACAAAGCTACTGGGATTACATAAAAATAAAAAGCTTTTATACAGTGAAGGGTATCATCAACAGAACAGAAATACAACATACTGGATTGGAAAATATATTTGTAAATGATATATCAGATAAGAGATTAATATCCAACATATATAAAGAACTTGTACAACTCCATGGCATAAAAACAAACAATCTAATTAAAAAGTGGGAAGATGCACTGAATAGACATTTTTCCAAAGAAAATATAAAGATGGCCAACAGACTCATGAAAGATGTTCAACATTGCCAATTATCAGGGAAATGAAAAATCAAAACCACAATGAGATATCACCTTATACCTGTCAGTGTCAGAATGGCTAAAAATAAATAAATAAATAAATAAATAAATAAATAAATAAATAAATAACAAGTGTTGGTTTTTTGAAGTTAAGATGGTAGAGAAGTAGAGGGACCTTGGGCTTTCCTTGGCCCTCAAACATAACTATATTGAGGTCAAATCACTTGAAACACCCAGGAAATTGATCTGTGGAGTGGCAGAAGGATCTCCACAGTTGGACAGAGACAGCTTGGCAGGTGCGATGTGCATGGAAGTGAATTGGGGGAGAGAAAAATGGCATTGTCACAGAGGGAAGAGAGCCCTTTCCATGAAGAGACAAATGGTGGGGTGAAGATAAAGGGATTGAGAAAGCGTGGCATAGAGTTTGCACAGAGGAAAAGCTCTTTGGACCACAGACTGTGGAGCGAGAAGTATGGAGTGTCCCAGGATTTGTTTTGTTTTATTTTGTTTGGTTTTTTGAAAACAGCGTTTGGAACTCGAATTCTGAACTTTTGGAAGTGCAAGACATTCTCTGGAGTGGAGTAGTTGCCTGCCATCCTGGGGAGGGAGGAGCTGGCCCAGAGTGCATAGTGTGGTGTAGGGATCTCTGTGACACAGTGGAAGAGAATATTCCCCTTCCTGGAGTACTTTTGGAAGAATGTTTATTGTCTCCCAAGGACAAAAGACCCTGTAGGTGCCAGCCAAAAGCCTTTCATCAGCAGGGGACAGAGGTGCACCCAGAGTGAATATAATTTTTGCTGCTTTAACAGTGCTACACCATAGATTCTGAGCACTGTGAAGTTGTGGGACTGTCTCTCAGGTACAGAGGACTTCTCACAAAGTGGAGAGGTTCTACTCTAGAAGAGGGGAGTGGATCCAAGTGATGCCAGGTCCCTTAAGATTTTGGGTTTTGAATGCCAGCTGTGAGCCACAGCGACTTCTTCCTAGACGTGTCTCCAGAAGCAAAGGAAATAAAATTATCAAGATAAAAAGCCTCTGCACAGTTAAGGAAACAATCAACAAACTAAAAGCCAACCAACAAAATAGGAAAAGATATTTAAGAATGGCATATTGTATAAAGGATTAATTCCCAAAATCTCTAAAGAACTCTTCAAACTCAACAGCCAAAAAACAAATAATCCAGTGTAGAAATGGGAAAAAAAAACATGAACACACACTTTTTGAAAGACGTCCAGATGGCTAACAGACACATAAAAAGATACTCAACATCACTCATCATCTGAGAAACACAAATCAAAACGACAAAGAGATACCACCTCATACCAGTCAGAATGGCTAAAATTAACAACTCATGCAACAACAGATGTTGGCAAGGATGCAGAGAAAGAGGAACCCTTCTGCACTGTTGGAGGGAATGCAAACTGGTGCAGCCACTCGGGAAAAGTGTATGGAGTTTCCTCAAAAAATTCAAAGTAGAACTCCCTTACAACCCAGCAATTGCACTATTAGGTATTTATCCAAAGGGTTAAAAAATGCTGATTCAAAGGGTCACATGCACCCCAATGTTTACAGCAGCACTATCAACAATAGCCAAATTATGGAAAGAGTCCATCAACTGATGAATGGATAAAGAAGGTGTGATACACACACACACACACACACACACACACACACACACACACTGATTACTCAGTGATCCAAAAGATGAAATGTTGCTTTTTGCAACAATGTGGATGGAACTAGAGTGTATTATGCTAAGCAAAATAAGTCATTCAGAGAATAACAAATACATGATTTCACTCATATGTGCAATCTAAGAAATACAACAGATAAACATAGGGGGAGGGAAGGAAAAATAATACAAAAACAGAAAGGTAAGCAAACCATAAGACACTTTTAAATACAGTGAACAAGCTGAGGGTTTCTGGAGGGGAAGTGGGTGGGGAGATGGGCTAAATGGGTGATGTGCATTAAGGAGGGCACTTTTTGGGATGAGTACTGGGTGTTGTATGTAAGTGATGAATCACTGGGTTCTACTGAAACCAATACTACACTGTATGTTAAATAACTTGAATTTAGATAAATAAATTATGCACTCTAAAAATAAATAAATAAAAGTAGAAAGGCTGCTTGCTATTGAAAAAAAAATAACAATTGTTGATAGGAATTGCAGAAAAGAGGAAATCTGTACTGTTGCTGGGAATGTAAACTGATATAGCCACGGTGGAAAACAGTATGAAGGGTGTTAAAAAAATTAAAAATAGAAATATCATATGATCCAATAGTTGCAATACTAAGAATTTACCCTAAGAAAGAGAAAAAATGAATTGAAAAGATACATCTACACCTATTTTTATTCCAGCATTATATACAATAGCCAAGTTATGGAAGCAGCCTTAATGTCCACTTATAGATGAATGGATAAGAAGTGGTATGTTTGTGTGTGTGTGTGTGTGTTACAATATTACTCAGCCATTTAAAATAATGAAACCTTGTTATTTGTGAAAACATCAGTAGACTTATAGGGTACTATACGAAGTAAAATAAGTCAGATACAGAAGGGTAAATACTGTATGATCCCATTTGTATATGGAATCTTAAAAAACAAAACAACTCAATAAACAAACATACAAACAAAAAAGCAGAAACAGTCACATAGTTACAGAGAACAATCTGATGGTTACCAGAGGAGAGGTTGGTAGGAGAATGGGCAAAATGAGTGAAAGGGAGTGGGTGATACAGGCTCTCATTTATGGAATAAATAAGTCACAGGGATAAAAATTACAGCATAGGGATATAGTCAATGGCATATTAGTGGAATTGTATTGTGACAGATGGTAGGTACACTTGTAGTGACTAAAGCATAAAGTATAATGTATGTCAAGTATACCTCAATACCAAAAAATAAAAGAAAAAAGAAATCTTTGATTAGTATTTATAGATTATAAACTTCTACAAAGGCAGAATGGTGAAATAGAAAGCAGCTTTAGAACAAGACTGCCTGGATCCACTGCTTCTTAACTGCTGTCATGCACAATTTGTTTTACACGGGAATTTCATTTGCTTAGTTTGTACATGGAGGTCATAAAATATGGCAATGCTTGGCACAATCACACACACACACACACACACACACACCCCAAAAAGTAAAAAGTGAAGAAAGCCAATGGGACATTATGAAAGTTGCAGAATGAGCTGAAAAAGAGAAATGGGAAGAAAACTTATTTAAATAAATAATGACTTTGCAAATCTGGAGAGGAAAATGAAGATAGAAATCCATGAATCCTAAAGAACTCCAAAAATGCTGATCAAAAAGAGATCTTTACCAAAACACATTTTAACCAAATTTTCAGACAAAAACAGAGTTTTGAAAGCAGCAAGAGCAAAGTAACTTGTCACAGACTATCAGTGAAGATCTCAGGAGAAACCTTGTAAGTCAGGAGAGAGTGGGGTAATTATTCTTTCAAAGAGCTGGAAAAAAATCTGTTAACCAAAAATACTACACCCAGCAAATACGTCCTTTGGAAATTAAAGAAAGATAGACTTTCCCAGAAAAAACAAACAAACAAACAAACAAACAAAAACTGAGGGAATTTGTCACCACTTGCCTGTTTTACAAGAAATGCTTAAGGGATGGCTGGCACCTGGGTGGCACAGTTGGTTAAGCGTCCGACTCTTGATTTTGGCTCAGATTGATTTCACGGTTTGTAAGTTTTAGCCCCATGTCAGTCTCTGCACTCCCAGTGGAATTCTCTCTGTCCCTCTAAAACTCACCAGTAAAGATAAGTATTCAGTGAAATTCAGACTTTTCTAGAACTGAATTGATGGTGAATGTGTCACTTTTAATGCTAATTTAAAAGCTAAAAGACAGGGGCGCCGGGGTGGCTCAGTTGGTTGAGCGTCCGACTTTGGCTCAGGTCATGATCTCACAGTTCGTGAGTTCGAGCCCCGCGTGGGGCTCTGTGCTGACAGCTCAGAGCCTGGAGCCTCCTTCAGAGTCTGTGTCTCCCTCTCTCTGACCCTTCCCCGCTCATGCTCTGTTTCTCTCTGTCTCTCAAAACTGAATAAACATTAAAATTTTTTTAAAAAAATAAGTTAAAAGACAAAAACATTAATATAGCTATAGCTATATTAATTTGTTAATAGATACACCATATAAACAGATGTAAAGAGTCACATTATTTGTTTTATGTGTTTATGTGTTTGGAGAAGTAAAAGTGTGCACTTTTGTATGCAATGAAAATTAAGTTATAATCTGATTAAAATAGACTGCTCTAACTGTAATATGGTTTAGAAAAACCTAATGGTAATAACAATGAAAAAAAAAGCTGTTTTAAATCTGAATATTTGCATTCAAAAGGATGATTGTGTCCTTATCTTACATTATAAATTAAAATCAACTCAAAATTAGTTAAAGGCTTAAATGTAAGACCTGAAATTGTGAAACTCCTGGAAAAAAGCATAAGGAAAATTCTCTTTTACATTGGTCTTTGCCAGGATTTTTGGATATGACATCAAAATCTCAAGCAACAAAAACGAAAATATACAATGGAACTACATCAAATTAGAAGCTTTCCATGGTAAATGGGAAAATCAACAAAATGAAAAGACAACCTCCTAATGGGAGAAGATATTTGCACACCAAAATCAAATAAGCAGTTAATATCCAAAATATATAAGAAACTCATACAACTCAAAAGCAAAAAAGCCATATATAATCTGAATAAAAATGTGCAAAGTATCTGACAAATATTTTTTTTTCAAATAAGACATCTTTCATGTGTGCTAGTAAAATGTACAATAAATTCTTTGAGATACTAAAGGCCCATAAAATCACATTAATGTATAATTTTGTAAAAATCAAAGTGATATTGTATTCTAGTGATTCTTCTATATGATTTACCTCCCAATTCACAAAAAAAAATGCATAATATAAACAAACCAAACCAGACAAAAACTATTAGTTTATTGGCTTTCCTTTTTGGCCTTGCTTTTCTTGGATGCAAACTAAATTGTGTTTACCAGGGGAAGCATTCTAGAGATGTATATGAATAAGCAGCATTTACAATGTGCCAATGCTCTTCAGCCATAACTATTTAAAGATTAAGATAGCTAACAAACAGAGATACCCAGTAGTATATTAGGTATAAGTACAAAAACTTCATCATAAAAGTCTGTGTGTGCATATGTGTGTTAGTTTTATATTGCTGCATAATAGAAAACTATAATCTCAGCACACTAATACAGCACAACTTTGTTACTTTCTGTAGGTCAGTTGTCTGGGCATTGTTTGGCTGGGTCCTCTGTCAGGATCTCATTATGCTGCATCCAAGTGTTGACTGAGGCCGTTATCTCATCTGAGGCTTGGAATAATCTTCTGAGTCCACTGGTTGTTGGCAGAATTTATTTATTTCTGGTTGTAGGACTAGGGCCCTTAGCTTCTATAAGATTCATGTTGCTCCCTGACACATGACCTTCACAACAAAGTGGCAGTCTTCTACAAGACCAACTAGAAAGCATCTGCTTCTTTTCTCTTTCGTGAGTTCACCTGATTAGGTTTAACCCACCCAAGGTAATTTGCTTTTGACTAATTCAAAGTCAACTGATTAGAATCAATAATGACATGCTCAAAAATCTCTTTCAATATGAGTATGTAACACAATCATTGGAATGATACTCCATGACTTCCTGTTCCCACCCACACTCAAGGGGGGTATATTGCACATGTTGTGTATAACTGGAGAGTGGGTATTTTGGGGTTATCTTAAAATTCCGCCTACCACAGTGTGTGTGTGTGTGTGTGTGTGTGCGCGCGCGCGCACGCATGCATGTGTATATATGCATGCTCATTTGGGACTGGGAAGTGACCACACTATAGGGTATATTTACATTATTTGTACAGGTGTTACAGGTTTTGTCAGATATTTTGAACATTTTTAAGACCAATGCATAGTCGTTTTTCCTCCCATAATACTTTTGAATCAGCACATATGCAACTTACTATATCACATTAAAAAAACTACCATAGTATGCCTCGTATTACTCCAATTTCCAGAAAGTGCTAATTAATAGGGCATTAATTATACTTGGAATACTTTGTATATAAGTCTTTATACTTACACTTATGTCTGGATTTGGTTGATAATGTTAGCACTTGAATATAGTGAGAACATTCAATGACTCAATGAGTCATTCAATGACTCATGGCCACAGTCTGGTTTAATAAGACATGAAATGTATAAGAGAAAATGAAGGCAGTTGCTAGTCAGCTGTGAATTACTCTACCGTTACTAGAGTTAAAAATCACTAACTATATCTCATAGATGCAATATCTGAAACATCAATGGAAAAATCATGGGATCTCTGTTCTCATTCCTGGTGGCCTCCAGTATCCAAGATGATTAATACTAAGTTAATAAGTCTTCTTATGGTTTCAATTTGGACTGTAGTCTATAAATTGTTGAACTTCACATGAAAAAGATGCTAAGTGTCATTTGTCAAGATATAAATATATTATAATAACTTTGGTTTTGGTACAGTTGAATTTGTTCTTTTCTTCTAAGTTTATGATTGTCTTATAGAAAAATGCATGCAAAAGTAAATACAAAAAGAAAGTATAGCAATTTCATAGTTTTATTTCATTAACTATGTTGTATGTACAATTAAATGTGATTATGTGCTATTTAAAACACATTTTTGCATGAGTTTTGAATAATCACATTTCTGGGCTGTGACAAAATAATAGCAAATTGAATGGCTAGAGCGTTTCATATTTCTCATTATGCAGATAGAGAGAGTGCAAATTGGTTAAAACACAATCTAAGCAATTTTTGCACACAACTTTATACCAGATGACCTTTAATTAGTATTAAGATATTATATACTATTATATTTATTCACTTGTCTTACTGGGCAGTAGATGTCTGCTGTGAAGCATGAAGATTTTGTGTGTGTGTGTGTATGTGTGCACGTGCGCGTGTGAATCCCTGTGATATAACATGATTAATGAGATAAAATTCCCACTTGGAGTTTCATACTAACCAAAAAGGCAGATGGGCAATAGTGGATATTGAACAACAAGGCAGCGGAGGTGCTTAAGCTGTTGCCACTTTCACAAAGAAAAAGAAATTAGAGAAATCTTATTTAAAGCTAGAGTCAACATTTTTGTACCTTTCATCTACATCAGTAATTTTTATTCTTCTTGCTTGATGCGTGTCTCAAGCATAAATATTCGTGTTCCAAATGAATATTATAATATGTATGTTCTTGTATTGGTTAAAAAGAATAACAAGGTAAATGAAAGAATCTCTAGTGCTTCATCAGTTTGCTAAATATCACATAGATGTTAATATGTGGATGAATAGCACGATACATAAAATTCTTTATTAGATTCTTATATATCAAAATGAATATTTGTAGGCTATAGCAGTTAATCTTCCACCTACAATATACTTGTATGTTAGGTAAACCACTTGACATATAGATTGAGACTTGTATGAACATGTCAGAGATATTAATCTTTTTCATATTTTTATCAAAACATAAAAAGAAATAAATTTTTTCAACTGCTTTAGTATCAAATTATTGCATTTTGTGCATATCTTATGGACAGTAGACTTATTTGAAAAGATCTTTATCCTTTTTTATTTAACCCCTGAGACCATGTACTAAAATATCTTTTTTTTTTTCTCAACATTATCTAATGAGGGACACTTAAAAGGAAAGAAAGGAGGACTGCACTCTGAATTCTGTCAGTAAAAATCAACTGTAGTAAAAACATGAAGTATGATCTTAAGGCTTGGACGAATCATGGATAATTTCAAATTGTCTTTATAATAGCCCTAGATACAGGAGAAAATTTTATTACACTCTTATCTTAAAGAATTACCCGTGTACATTATGAACTCATTCAAAAGTTTAAATTCAACCAATTGAAGTGTTTCACAGATAATAAAGAGGCAATGGATGAAATTTAAGTCAATAATTTTTTTCTAAAAATGATTATAATTTACATAGAATTTCTGCTCATGACAGTAGATATTGTAATTACTCCAGAAGTAGACTGGCAAGTGGAGAAAACATGGAGTTCACTTGAAAAAAAAGACTTAAAGTCTAATGGGTCATCTTTGCTCTTCTCTGGAGTTATTTCCCATGTTCCCTATAAGAAGACCATTCTAGTTCTTTTATTATAAAGACTTCCAGGAAATATTTGCTTACATATCATGTGAAGACTGTATTTGGTCTTGCATATTATCACTAGTCAGGAGTGTGCAAATTATGTTTTCCCCTTACATACTTGCCCTATAATTCCTTTTATAATGAAAGAGAAATGAATTGTATCTTAAGCTTCTTTAAATAAAAAAATATATATACACAGAGATAATGATAAATACATTCCAGAAGAAAAGATCTATTGAATTTTCTGCTCAGTTCCCCTACCTTTGCATTATTAATCACTGTTGTATATCTCCTCCTTACCTTCACATTATTAATCCCTGCTGTATATTTCCTAGCTGCTTCATAGGCTTACTTGCAATGTCATCAGTGAGAATGTTCTGTCAGAGTGATATTCAACAATTGATCCTTCAACCACACACTAGAGATCACTGTATGACAAAGCTTTCTGTCTCTGACAGTTGCCTTCTACCTTTTCCACATGGCCTGGTCCACACCCACACAAACAGTATTCTTTACAGTAACAATAAAAGAAAGTTCTATTTTACTTTACTTTCTCTCAAAGTTATTGCCCCTCAATGAATTAGGAAGATAATTGTGATTATCATGTATTTTTACTCTCATTATATATCTATAATAATTTTTAAAAAGATACCTGTATTGTTGCTTAATAATTTAGCTTCAAGTATAATATACCATCAGTAAATCAGCCTTTTAGTTTATCATTAACGTTTATAGAATAAAATCTTCTTTGGGCTGAACTGATAAAAAAAACTACTTGATTTTTGGTACATACTCTTATAATTTTTTTCTATAAAATTAAGCTGTGTAGTTTTTACACATAAGACTGGATTTAATCAACATTGAAAAGGATATGTAACACTGATATGGGTAATGGCATACCTATTATGAAATTTCTTAGGATAACATTTCAAAGAGACAATTGAACTATCGTATCTTCCCAAGTTTAAAATATTCTTACAACCTATTCAGTCATCCATTTCTTCCCACAAACTACAGCCTGTGGGTCATAGTTTCCTGTACTTGTAAATAAAGTTTTGTTAAAACAAACACAACCACGTGTTTACACATTGTTTATAGTGTTTTTGCACTACAATGTCAGAATTTTGTTGTGATAGAGACTGCATGGCCCACAAAGCCAAAAATATTTACTATCTTGACAATTACATGAAATGTTTGTTGAACCTTATACTAATATTCCTGCTTTAAATTGGAAATCAAAAAGGAAGTTTCATAATGATACAAGTTACACAAAAGAACTTATTTAAAAATAAACTTCATTAAAAATATCAACTTGTCCGCTCACTTTTTGTTATTTTAATTTGCAGGTGGTATAATTGTTCACCATTTTTCACTTGCTAAGAAAATATGTTTCTTTTAATGCCCATATTATTTTTCATTTGACATATGACTAATGTGTCTTCAAAAAACAACTCATTTTTTCTTCCTTTAAAAAAACTTTTAATGTTTATTTATTTACTTTTGAGAGACAGAGAGAGAACACAACAGGGGGAGGGACAGAGAGAGAGAGAGAGAGAGAGAGAGAGACAGAATCTGAAGCAGCAGGCTCTGAGCTGTCAGCACAAAGCCTGATGCGGGGCTCAAACTCACGAATCATGAGACGATGAACTGAGCTGAAGTCGGACACTTAACTCACTGAGCCACCCACACGTCCCTCATTTTTTATTCTTAATGAGTTCCCTTAAAAAAATTATTGGGCACAAGATATTTTCTTGTTTGAATCTTTACCAGAAATATGGCAGTTCTTTTTATTTAAACTAAGGAAGAAAAAATAGTTGCTAAAAAGTCAGTTCCTGAACTGTTCTTTTGTATATAAGACCATTTGGTCATCTTTGCAACCAAGTTGCCTAGTATTGTATGGTCTTTGCAGAAAAATATATACATCCATACATCCTTCATATCCACACTTAGTTAAATTGTGGGGCATTTGGCAGCAAAATAATAATAATAGTCTTTTAGGCATAACCAACTTTACGCACACATAACGAACAGAGTCTTCTGGCGGCTCCTGGAACTCCCAGTGTCTTTGCATATATTTTCCTGGAATGTGGTTGTTTCTTAGATCAGCCCGAGCAAAGTTGGGAGACACCAAGAGTATGCAGCCAGTCCAAGCTCGTAAGGCAATGCATCAGAATCAGGAAGTTTTCTAGAATACTAAAAATGAAAAGAAAATTATAAAAAATAAAAACAAAGAAAACACACATTAACACATTTATTGAAGAGTTCTTTTGGAAGAAATATGTTTATATTTTTAAAGCTTTTATTTAAATTTAATGTAAATTTTAATTTTAATTTTACTTAAATCTAATTTATTTAATATACAGTGTAATCGTTTCAGGTGTACAATTTAGTTATTCAACGCTTCCATACAACATCTGGTGTGCATCAAAAGTGCACTCCTTAATCTCCATCACCCATTTAACACATTCCCAAAACCACCTCCCCTTTGGTAACAGTTTGTTCTCTATAGTTAAGAGTCTGTTTCCTGTTTTGCCTCTCTTTACCCTCTGATCATTTTTTTAAATTAAATTCCACATGTGAGTGAAATCTTATGGTATTAGTTTTTTTCTGATTGACTTCTTTCACTTAGCATAATTTTCTCTAGCTCCATCCACATCATTGCAAATGGTAAGATTTTATTTTTTAGGGCTGTGTAATATTTCATTGTATGTATATAATTCATTTTCTTTATTCATTCATCAGTCAATAGACATTTGGGCTATTTCCACATTTTGACTACTGTTTTTAGATAATGCTGCTATAAACATTGGGGTGTATTCAAACCTTTGAATTATTATTTTTGTATCCTTTGGGTAAATAACCAGTAGTGCAAATGTTGAATCATAGGGTGGTTCTATTTTAATTTTTTGTAAAACCTCCATACTGTTTTCTTGTTGATGGAAGGTTAGTATCCAAAATATATAAACACATAAAACTCAAAACTCAAAAAAAATTAAAAATGGACAGAAGACATGAATAGATATTTTTCCAATGAAGACACACAGATGGCAAGCAGACATATGAAGAGATGCTTAACATTGTTGATTATCAGGAAAATACAAATAAAAACTACAATGAGATACCACCTCACTTCTGTGAGAATGGCTAAAATAAACAACACAAAAAACAACATGTATTGATGAGGATGTGAAGAAAGTGGAATCCTCTTGCACTGCTGATGGGAATGCAAACTGATGCAACAACTCTGGAAATTATACATTTAATTGGGGGAAATAAAAAATGTAAGCATGATTCTGCCATCTAAACCATTATTCTTTTTCTCATAATAAAATCAGAGTAATTTTTCCTAACAAGTGTGAACGAGCTAGAATAGTAAAGAAAAAAATAATGAAGCAAATTACAAAAACAGCTTTAGGCATTAAGTAAAGGTGAAGATCTTGTTTAAAAAAATAAGGGTGAAGTAACAATTGAAACAAATATTTTTTCTTTTATTTTTAACTTGTTTTGTTTTTTATTTTTTAAAATTTACATCCAAATTAGTTTGCATATAGTGCAACAATGATTTCAGGAGTAGATTCAATAGTGCCCTTACCCATTTAGCCCATCCCCCTCCCACAACCTCTCCTGTAACCCTCAGTTTGTTCTCCATATTTATGAGTCTCTTCTGTTTTAACCCCCTCCCTGTTTTTAAATTATTTTTTCCCTTCCCTTATGTTCATCTGTTTTGTCTCTTAAAGTCCTCATATGAGTGAATTCATATGATTTTTGTCTTTCTCTGACTGACTAATTTCACTTAGCATAATACCCTCCAGTTCCATCCACGTAGTTGCAAATGGCAAGATTTCATTCTTTTTGATTGCCGAGTAATACTCCATTGTGTATATATATATATATATATATATATACACACACACATATACATATACCACATCTTCTTTATCCGTTCATCCATCGATGGATGAGGATGTGGAGAAAGAGGAACTCTTTTGCATTGTTGGTGGGAATGCAAGCTGGTGCAGCCACTCTGGAAAACAGTATGGAGGTTCCCAAAAAAACTAAAAATAGAACTACCCTACAACCCAGCAATGGCACTACTAAGCATTTATCCAAGGGATACAGGTGTGCTTTTTCAAAGGGACACATGTACCCCCATGTTTATAGCAACACTATCAACAATAGCCAAAGTATGGAAACAAAGATTTTTGATCAGCAGATAATTTCCTAAAAATATTTCATACCTGGGGCATAATATCAATGCACAATAAATATATATCAGAGCAAGTCTTATTGCTAAATTAACATTAAAAATAGAAAATCACTATTTAAACAGATTTGTTTAAAACTTTAACAAATTTATTACAAGTTCATACTGAGGAATGCTTGGACTAATATTTGTAGTTTTGTGCTGGGCATTACATAAGGTTAGTAAAGTTATTTAAGTACCAAAATGTAAGAAAGCAAGTTCTATGTACAGGATCACCCAGTTCAGTTTATAAATAACTTACTAGGTTTTAAAATTGTGGAAATTATATCCTAGGTGTGTTTCAGTTGTAATAATCAAGGTAGTATGGTACTGGCACAAAAACTTACCCAAAGATCAATGGGACAGAATAGAGAACCAATAAATGGAACCAAAAATGCATGGTCAACTAATCTTTGACAATGCAGGAAAGAATATCCAATAGAAAAACAACAACAAAAACAACAGTATCTTCATCAAATGGTGTTGGAAAAACTAGACAGAAACATGCAGAAAAATGAACCTGGACAACTTTCTTACAGCATACACAAAAATAAACTCAAAACGGATGAAAAAACCTAAATGGACATACAGGAAACCATCAAAATCCTAGAAGAGAAAACAAGCAACAACCTCTTTGACCACAGCTTCAGTAACTTCCTACTATACATGTCTCTGGAGGCAAGGGAAATAAAAGTAAAAATGAACTATTGAGACCTCATCAAGATAAAAAGCTTCTGCGGAGCAAAGGAAACAATCAACAAAACTTAAAGGCAACCGATGGAATAGGAGAGATATTTGTCAATGACACATCAGATAAAGAGTTAGTATCCAAAATCTATAAACAACTTATCAGTCTCAACAGCCAAAAACTAAATAATCCAGTGAAGAAATAGGCAAAATACACGAACGGTTTTCCAAAGAAGACATCCATATGGCTAACAGACACTTGAGAAAATGCTCAACATCACTTATCAACAGGAAAATACAAATCAAAACAATGGTGAGATACCACCTCGCACCAGTCAGAATGGCTAAAATGAACAACTCAGGGAACAACAGATGTTGGCAAGAATGTGGAGAATGGGGAACACTTTTGCTCTGCTGGTAGGAATGCAAACTGGTGCAGCCACTCGGGAAAACATTATGGAGTTTCCTCAAAAAATTAAAAATAGTGCTACCCTATAACCTAGCAATTGAACTATTAGGTATTTATGCAAATGATATAAAATGCTGATTGAAAGGGTCACATGTACCCGAATATTTATAGCAGTGCTATCAACAATAGCCAAATAATGGAAAAAGCCCAAATGTCCATCAACAGACGAATGGATAAAGAAGATATGATATGTGTATGTGTGTGTGTGTGTGTGTGTGTGTATATAAATTACTTGGTGATCAAAAAGAATGAATTCTTGGTGTTTGCAACAATGTAGATGGAACTAGAGTGCATTATGCTAAGCAAAATCAGTCAGTCAAAGAAAAACAAATATCATATGATTTCACTCATATGTGGAATTTAAGAAACACACCAGATTAACATAGGGGAAGGGAAGGAAAAATAAGATAAAAACAGAGAGGGAGGGAAACCATTAGAGACTCTTAAATACAGAGAATAAACTGAGAGTTGCTGGAGGGATGTTAGTGGGGGGTGGTCTAAAAAGGTAGTGGGCATTAAGGACGGCACTTGAAATGAGCAGTGGATGTTATATTTAAGTGATGAATCACTCATTTCTACTCCTGAAAAAACATTAAAATAGAAATGAGCCGGGGGCACCTGGCTGGCTCAGTCCATAGAGCACGTGACTCTTGATCTCAAGGTTGAGAGTTGGAGTCCCATGTTGGGGTATATATTACTTTAAAAAATGTGGAGAAAATTTAAATGAAAATTTAAAAATGAGCAAAATCCTTAAAATAAACAAAAAATGCAAGGAACAACTATTGATGTCTAAATATTTATGTGTGCTGGTAGAGGAGTTAAGATGGCAGAATAGTAGGAGGGCTCTAGGCTTCCCTCATCTCTTGAATACAGATTGATAAACCTCACATTATTCTGAATACCCAAGAAATTGATCTGAGTACTCACAGAACAAACTACAAAACCAGAGGGGAAGTAGAGACCGCATCATGGAAGGTAGAAGGTTCAGAGGTGTGATTTGGGGAGAAAAGGATCATAGGTGCAGTGGAGAGGAGGGAGTCCTGGTCACAGAAAGAAGAGAGAGAGGGGGGAAAGAGAGGGAGAGAGATATATGGAGAGGAGCACATAGGTGATTGCATAAGGAACATACTTCCCGAAAGCCATTGACTGGGAAAACAAGAGGAGTTGATTTTTATGACTTTTTTACAACTAGTAGTGTTCAAATACTGCAGATATAGAGGTCCACATCATGGCCAGTGTGGAGGCAGGCGGGCACTTCAATGTTCATGTGGAGGAGGTAGATAGCCCAGTAGCAGATGGCGTGATCTGAGGATCCCCTAGGACACATGGGGAGAGATGCTCCCCCCTTCTTGAAGATCATCTGGGAGAGGTGGCATTGTCTCTCTGGAGATAAAAGAGCCAGCAGATACCATTACCCTCTGCCAGCCCTAAGCATAGGCACAGAGACACTGCTGCCTCTGCCAGCCCTAAGCATAGGCACAAGGACACTGCTGAAGGTGGCTAACTTGGACACTGGTTCTTTGCTGCAATTTACTTTAAAATCCACACCCCTGTGCTTTGGTGCAACTGCCCTACTGGGAAAAACCTACCTCAGTCACAGTGTAGTGAGACCCTCTCCCAAAGGACCAGTGTGGGTCCCCACCACATTAGGTACATAAAATTTGGAGTTTTAAAACTCAGCCAGCCTGCCTGGGATAAAGCAGGAATGCACTATGCTGTGAGGTGGACAGATGGTGCAGACATGGACGGGGTGAACGCAAGGATCTGAGGGATGCCTGGGACACACGAAAGGAGATTGCTGGCTCTTATGTGATGGTTTCCTAGTCAGCAGCAGGCACAAACTCCCCTTTCCAAAGATAATTGAGGGGGCTGGTGCTATTTATCTTCCCCATCCTTCAGCATAAACTAACTTCAGTAAGCAGCACAACAACAATGGCGGCCTAAACAAGTTATCCCAAGCTCAGTCCCCCACACACTCTGCAGGTAAGGCTTTTTTGGGCAGGTGTGCCTGAGAACCAGAACAATGAGCACCTCCCACAGAAGACCAACACAAACCCCTCTCATGCACCACCTCTACTGACCATAGAGTTCTGTAAAGATTCAGCTTTAGTGGAAATAGCAACATGTCTCTTTTAACAAGCTGAAAAGAGCACTTCTAGTTAAAACCCTCCACACTCTGAACATAGTGTAAACACTCCCTACTGCAGGCAAACAGAAACTGCCAAAGACTGTCCTGAGAGAAAGAGCAACCAAAGCACAATAACATAGTGCACACAGCGTACACCGGAAACACTTCCTGAAGGTCCAGGCCCTGAATAGCATATGGCCTCTGTTTCATTAAGCCATTACTCTTTGGATCAGGAAACATAACAGGATTTTCTAACACAAAGAAGAAATAGAGACCTAGAAAAAAAAATGCCAAGGAATTCATCCCAGAAAATGAAACGTCACTGCCAGGTTTCTAATCAAAACAGATATAAGTAATGTGTCTCATCCAGAATTTAAAGGAAACACCAAAAGGATACAAGCTGGGCTTGAGAAAAGCATAGAATATGCTAGGAAGTTCCTTACCACAGAAATAAAAGACCTAAAAACAAGTAAATCCAAAATAAAAATTGCTATAATCAACATGCAAAACCGACTGTAATGACACAAGGTAGAAGAAGCAGAGAAATAAAAAAGTGACATAGAAGATTAAATATGGAAAGTAATGAAGCTGAAGAGGAGGAACATATAGGACCACAAATGTAAATGTAAGAAACTCAGTGACTCCCTAAAGCATAATAAAAATTGTATCATAGGAGTCCCAGAAGAAAAAAAAAAAGGGACAAAAGTTTCTTTGAGAAAATTATACCTGAAAACTTCCCTAGTTTGGGGAAGGAAACAAACATCAAAATCCAGGCAGAAAACTCCCATAATAATAAACAAAAGCAGACCAACACAAAGACATATTGTAGTACAATTTGCAAAATTTAGAGATAAAGTAAATATCTTTTAACAGCACAGAGAAAATAAGTCATTAACTTGTAAGGGAAGACAGCTAAGGTTAGCAGAAGACTGCTCCACAGAAGCTTGGCAGGCAAGAAGAGAGAGGCATGATATATTCAACATGCTGAATGGGAAAAGTCTGAAGCCAAGAATACTCTATTCCACAAGGCTGTCAAACAGAGTAGAAAGAGAGAAAAGGGTTTCCCAGAAAAAAAAAAAACTAAATGAGTTTATGACCACTGAAATAGTCTTACAAGAAATATTAAAGAGGGCTCTGAATTGGAAAGAAAGACCAAAAGCAACAAAGACTACAAAGAAACATAACAGAGAAATTCTCCAGAAACAATGACAAAACAAGTAATAAAATGGCACTGAATTCATATCAATCAATAATCACTCTGAATGTAAATGGACTAAATGTTCACTCAAAAGAGATAGGATGTCAGAATGGATAAAAAATAAAAATCAAGACCCTCTATATACTACCTACAAGATATTAATTTTAGACCTAAAGACACTTACAGATTGAAAGTGAGTCGATGGAGAACCATTTATCATGTTAATGGACATCAAAAGAAAGATGGAGTAGTCATTCTTATATCAGACAAACTAGATTTAAAACCAAATCCTGTAACAAGAGATGATTAATGGCACTATATTATAATAAAGTGGTCTATCCAAAAATAAGGCATAAAAATTGTAAATATTTATTTCTTCCATATGGGAGCACTAAAATATATAAATCAATTAATAACAAACATAAAGGATCTCATTGATAATAACACAAAAATAGTAGGAGACTTAACACCACACTTACATCAATGGACAGATCATGTAAGCAGAAAATCAACAAGGAAACAATGGCTTTGAATGACACATGGGACCAGATGGACTTAGCAGATATATTCAGAACATTTCATCCTAAGGCAGCAGAATACACATTCTTCTCAAGTGCACATGGGATAGCCTTCAGAATAGATCACATACTGAGTTACAAATCAAGCATCAACCAGTACAAAAAGATTCAAATCATACCATGCATATTTTCAGATGACAACACTATGAAACTTGAAGTCAACCACAAGACAAAATTTGCAAAGACCACAAACACATGGAGAACATCCAACTAAAGAATGAATGGTCCAACCGGGAAATTAAAGATGAAATAAAAATATATTTAAACTAATGAAAATGAAAACATGGCAGTCTAAACCCTTAGGGATGTAGCAAATACTGTCCTAAGAGTTAAGTATATAACAATACTGGCCTATCTCAACAAGCAAGAAAAATGTCAAATATGCAACCTAACTTACACCTAAAGGAGCTAGAAAAAGAACAAAAAATGAATACTAAAGCCAGCAGAGTAAGGCAAAAATAATGATTAGACCATAAATACGTGATACAGAAACAAACAAAAAACAGAATAGATTTATAAAATGGACTGATTCTTTGAAAAAATTACCTAAATTGGTGAAAACCTAGCCAGACTTATTAAAAGGGAAAGAAAAAAAGACCCAAATAGATAAAATCACAAATGGAAGAGGAGAGATCACAACCAGCCCCACATAAACAAAAACAATTATGAGAACTTTATGAAAAATTATATGGCAAAAAATTAGACAATCTGGAAAAAATGGATAAATTCCTAGAAATATATAAACTACTAAAACTGAAACAGAAGAAATAGAAAACTCAAATAGACAGGCAATCATCAAAGGAATCAAATCAGTAATCAAAAATCTACCGACAATCAAGTCTAATGCAAGATGTCTTTTCAGGGGAAATGTACCAGACATTTAAAGAGTTACCTATTCCAATAAAACTGTTCCAAAAAATAGAAATGCAAGGGAAATTTCCAAACTCATTCTATGAAATCAGCATTTCCTTGATTCCATAACCAGGCAAATACTTCACTAAAAAAAAAAAAAAAAAAAAAGAATTACAGGTCAATATCTCTGATAAACATGGATGCAAAAATTCTCAATGCAAATTGGGGCGCCTGGGTGGCTCAGTAAGTGAAGTGTCCAACTTTGGCTCAGGTCATGATCTCATGGTTCATGAGTTCGAGCCCCATGTCAGGCTTTGTGCAACACAGAGCCTGGATCCTGCTTTGGATTGTGTGTCCCCCTTTCTCTGCCCCTCCCCTGCTTGCTCTCTCTCTCTCAAAAATAAATAAATAAATATTAAAAATCTTTTAAAAATTATCAATACAAATTGAATTCAACAGTACATTAAAAGAGTTTTTCACCACGATCAAGCAGGATTTATTTCTGTGCTGCAAGAGTGGTTCTATATTCACAAATCAATCAATGTGATACACCACATTAATATAAGAAAATATAATAACAATATGATCCTCTGAATAGATGTAGTAAAAATATTTGACAAAGTACAACACCCATTCTTTTTGACTTTATTTTTATTTTTTAATATCATTTTATTTTTATTTATTATTATTTTAAATTTTATTTTTTTTAATTTATATCCAAATTTGTTAGCATATAGTGCAACAATGATTTCAGGAGTAGATTCCTTAGTGCCCCTTACCCATTTAGCCCATCCCTCCTCACAGTAACCCTCTGTTTGTTCTCCATATTTATGACTGTCTTATGTTTTGTTCCCCTCCCTGTTTTTATATTATTTTTGTTTCCCTTCCATTATGAAAGGATAAAGAAAATGTGGTATATATATACAATGGAGTATTACTCGGCAAACAAAAAGAATGAAGTCTTACCATTTACAACTACGTGGATGGAATTGGAGTGTATTATGCTAAGTGAAGTTAGTCAGAGAAAGACAAATATCATATGACTTCATTCATATGAGGACTTTAAGAGACAAAACAGTACAACCTCCATTCTTGACAAAATGCTCAACAAAGAAGGGAAAGAGGGAACATACCTTGATATCATAAAAGCCATACATGAAAAACCCACAGCTAATATCCTCAATGAGGAAAAACTAAGAGCTTTTCTTCTATGATCAGGAACAAGACAGGGATGACCACACTCACCATTGTTATATAACAAAGCAAAAATTCTTAGTCTCAGCAATCACACAACAAAAAGAAATAAAAGACATATAAATCAGGAAGGTTAGAAATCAAAATTTCACTATAGAAGAGGACATGATACTTTATGAAGAAAACCCAAAAGACTCCACCAAAAAATTTCTACAACAGACACATGAAGTTAGTAAAGTCACAGGATACAAAATCAATGTACATAAATCTGTTGCATTTGTATATACCAAGAACGAAGGAGCAGAAAGAGAAAACATGCACTAGATCACATTTATAATTGCACCAAAAACCATGTCTAGTAATAAACCAAACAAAAGAAGTAAAATATATGTAGTCTGAAAACTCTGTAATACTTATGAAAGAAATTGAAAAGGACACAAATAAATGGAAAAAAAATTCCATGCTTATGGATGGGAAGAAATTTAACAAATATTTAACAAATATTTTTAAAATGTCTATATTACCCAAAGCAATATAAACATTTAATGCAACCCCTTTAAATACCACCAGCATTTTTCACAGAGCTGGGAAAAGCAATCCTAAAATTTGTATGAAATCACAAATGTCCCCATATTGCAAAAGCAATATTGAAACAAAGAAAAACATAGCTGGAAGCATCACAATTCTGGGCACCAAGTTGTATTACAAAGCTGTAGTGATCAAGACAGTATTGTACTAGCACAAAAATAGACATGTAGATTGATGTAGCAGAATAGAATATCCATAAATGGACCCACTACTACATGGTAGACTACTCTTCAACAAAACAGGAAAGAATATCCATTGGGGAAAAGTCTGTTCAACAAATGATTGTTGGAAAAATTGGATAGCAACATGCAAAAACAACCTGTACCATTTTCCTACACCATTCACAAAAATAAATTCAAAATTGAAAAATGACCTAAATGTGAGACAGAAAACCATAAAAATAGTAGAGGAAAACTCAGGCAGCAACATCTTTGACATTGGCCATAGTAACATCCTATAATACACGTCTCCTGAGACATGGGAGACAACAGCAAAAATGAACTATTGGAACTTCAAGATAAAAAAAGAAAAGAAACTTCTATGCAACAAAGGACACAATAAAAAAAATTAAAAGGAGTGTAAGCATTGGAGAATATATTTGCAAATGACATATCTGAGAAAGAGTTAGTATCCCAAATCTATAAAGATCTTATCAATTTCAACAGATCATATTCATTTCAAAGATCTTATTCAATTTCAATTCAAAAATGAATAACCCAGTTAAGAAAAGAGCAGAATACATGAATAGATAATTTTCCAAAAGAGACGTACAGACATCTAAAAGACACTTGAAAAGATGTTCCACATCACTCATCACCAGGGAAATACAAATAAAAATTACAATGAGATGCTACCTCACACCTGTCAGAATGTCTGAAATCAACAATACAGGAAACAATAGATAATGGTTATCTTGCACAGAGAGGAGAAACTCTTACACCATTTGTGGGAATGCAAACTTGTGCAGCCACTCTGAAAACAGTATAGAAGCTTCTCAAAAAATTAAAAATAGAAATACCCTACATTCCAGAAATTGCACTACTAGAGATTTACCCAAAGAATACAAAAATACAGATTCTAAGGGAGACATGCACCCTGATGTTTACACCAGAATTATCAACAGTAGCCAAATTATGGAAAGTGACCAAAAGCCCATCAACTGATGAATGGATAAAGAAGGTATGGTATATATGCACAACAGAATATTACTCAAACTTCAAAAAAGGATGGAATTTTGCCTTTTGCAAGAGCATGGATAGAGCCGGGTTGTATTATGCTAAGCAAAATAATGCAGTAAGAGAAAAACTAATGCAATATTATTTCAGTCATATGAGGGATTTAAGAAACTATACAGATGAACATAGGTTAAAAAAAAGGAGAAGCAAACCATAAAACAGAGTCTTAACTATCGATAACAAACAGGGTTGCTGGACAGAAGTGTGTGTGTGTGTGTGTGTGTGTGTGCGCGTGCACATTGGGGATGTTAAATTAGTGGTGAATATTAAGGAGGGTACTGCTTGTTATATGTAAGTGATGAATCACTAAATTCTAACCCTGAAAGTAATATTACAGCATGTGTCGACTAAATGGAATTTAAATAAAAATATGAAAAAAATATTTGGTTTTACTAAAACAGATATCAACATTTTTAACTATTTGCTTTTTATCCCAGAAATTTTTTTTAGATAAGAGAAAACCATAAGGAATTTCAGATCATGAAAGACCATATGGCATTCTTATCCATGTTAAATTCAAAATTGAAATATTTTGCAGTAGAAAACAAAACAAAAACCTTACAATTAGTCACCTGTTCTATAAGAAATTTGTCATGAAAAAAATGTTTGCATGAAAGTAATAAAAGAACAGAAATATTTTTTTTAATTTAATCAAAGGGTGAACATGTTGTTTAGCCAACTTATAAATTACAACAGGTTAAGTCTAAAATTTCATAAGTGGACTAATTGAGCAGGGTAAGAAGAGTTCAAGACATAAAACCTGTTCCTTTTTATTTTTTATTTAAATTTTATTTAGTTACCATACAGAGCAATATTGGTTTCAGGAGTAGAATTCGGTGATTCATTACTTACATACAACACCCAGTGCTCATCACAACACGTGCCCTTCTTAATACCCATCACCCATCTCCCAAAACCCTTCCTTCATCAACCCTCAGTTTCTTCTCTATTGCTAAGGTTTGTTTCCCTCTCGTATTTCTATTTACCTCCTTCCCATAGTTATTTGTTCAATTTATTTGTTAAATTCTACATATGAGTGAAATAATGTGGTTTTGGTTTTCTCTGATTGACTTATTTTGCTTAGCATATACATTCTAGCTCCATCCATGTCATTGCAAATAGCCAAAGCATTCTTGAAAAAGAAAATCATAGCTGGAGGCATCATAATTCCAGACATCAAGCTATATTATAAAGCTGTAGTCATCAATACAGTATGATACTGAGAGAAATACAAACACAAAGATCAATGGGACAGATAAACAACCCAGAAGTGGACCCACTACTCTATGGCCAACTAAATTTTAACAAAGCAGGAAATAATATCCAATGGATAAAAGACAGTCTCTTCAACCCTTCATCCATCAATAGACATTTGGACTCTTTCCATACTTTGGTTATTGTTGATAGTGCTGCTATAAACATGTGGTGCATGTGTCTCTTCGAATCAGCACAACTGTATCCAGTGTATAAATGCCTAGTAGTGCAAATTGCTGGGTCGTAGGGTAGTTCTATTTTTAGCTTTTTGGGGAACCTCCATACTGTTTTCCAGAGTGGCTGCACCAGCTTGCATTCTCACCAACAATGCAAAAGAGATCCTCTTTCTCCACATCCTCACCAACATCTGTTGTTGCCTGAGCTGTTAATGTTAGCCATTCTGACAGGTGTAAGGAACTGGAGGGTATTATGCTAAGTGAAATTAGTCAGTCAGAGAAAGACAAAGATCATATGACTTCACTCATATGAGGACTTTAGGAGACAAAACAGATGAACACAAGGGAAGGGAAACAAAAATAATATAAAAACAAGGAGGGGGACAAAACAGAAGAGAGTCATAAATATGGAGAACAAACTGAGGGTTGCTGGAGGGATTGTGGGAGGGGGATGGGCTAAATGGGTAAGGGGCATTAAGGTATCTACTCCTGAAATCATTCTTTCACTATATGCTAACTAATTTGAATGTAAATTTTACAAAATAAAAAAGAAAATTAAAAAAAAATAAAAAACAAAACAAAACAAAAAGTCTCTTCAACAAATGGTATTGGGAAAACTGGGCAGAAACATGCAAAAGCCTGAAACTGAACCACTTTCTTAAACCATACACAAATTTAAAATTCATTAATGACTTTAGTGTGAGACAGGGAAGCACCAAAATTCTAGAGAACACAGGCAGCAACCACTTTGACCTCAGCTGTCGCAACTTCTTACTAGACACATCTCCCAAGGCAAGGGAATACAAAGAAAACATGAACTATTGGAACTTCATCAAGATAAAAAGTTTCTGCACAGAAAAGGAGACAATCAACAAAACTAAAAGACCACCTATGAAATGGAAAAGATATTTGCAAATGACTTATCTGATAAAGGATTGGTATCTAAAATATGTAAAGAACGTATGAAACTCAACACCCAAAAAGCTAATAATCCAGTTAAGAAAAGGGGGAAAATACATAATAGTCATTTTTCAAAATAAGACATACAGATGGCTAGTAGACACATGAAAAGGTGCTCAACATCACTCATCATCAGGGAAATACAGAATCAAAACCATAATGAGATACCATCTCACACTGTTCGAATGGCTAAAATTTACAGCACAGCAAACAACAGGTATTGGCAAGAATACCAAGAAAGTTGGCAAGGGTACCCTCTTACACTGTTGGTGGGAATGCAGCCACTCTAGAAAACAGTATGGAGGCTTCTCATAAAGTTAAAAATAGAACTACCCTACAACCCAGCAAATGCACTACTAGGTATTCACTCGAAGGATACAAACATATTGATTTGAAGGGGCACATGTACACCAATGTTTATAGAAACATTGTCAACAATAGCTATATTATGGAAAGAGCCCAAATGTCCATTGACTGGTGAGTGGATAAAAGAGTGGTGGTATATACGTGCAATGGAATATTACTCAGCTATCAAAAAGAATGATAAAATGTAATTTGCAATGTTGTCGGTGGAGCCAGAGTGTATTATGGTAAGCAAAATGAGTAAGTCAGAGAAAGACAAATGCAATATTATTTCACTGATATGTGGAATTTTAGAAACAATGTAGATGAACATAGGAGAAGGAATAAAAAATCAAAAAGAGAGGGAGGCAAGCCATAAAAGACTATTAACTACAGAGAATAAACTGAGCATTTCTGGAGGGGAGGTGTGTGTGAGATACATACAGTAAAATTTTCTTTTACAATAGGAAAAAAATAGAATACAATGTAGTGAAGATAATCTTTTCAACCAATGGTGATGGAAAAATTGAATATGTATATAAAAGAAAGAATTTAGACCCAGACATTTACACATTTCACAAAAAAAATAACTCAAATGGATCATAAACAATAAAAATAAATCACAAAACTGTAAAACTCCTGGAAGTTAACATAGGAGAAAACCTAGTTGACCTTTGGTATGGTGATGACTTTTTAGATACAATGTCAAAGTCACAATCAATGAACATAATAATTGATAAGTTGGAATTCATTAAAATTAAAAGTTACTCTGTGAAAGGCACTTCAAAACATTGAGAAGACAAGCCAAAGACTGGGCGGAAAATTTTGCAAAAGACCCATCTGATAAAGGTCTATTATCAAAAATATACAAAAAGAACCTGGAGGACAGTGTTCTAAGTGAAATATGCTGAACACAGAAAAAATATCACACGATCTCACTTATATGCGGAATCTAAAAAGTTTAATTCATAAAAGTAAAAAGTAGGATGGTGATTTTCAGGGAAGGGGATGTGGGGAAAATGAAGAATGTTTACTAATGGGTACAAAGTTCCAGTTTTATAGAATGAATAAGTTCTAGAAATCTAATGTGTATAGTTAATAACACTCTATTGTATACTAGAAATTTGCTAAGAGTGCACATTTCAGGTGCTTTTAGCATACATACACACAAAACAGTAACTATGTGAGGAGATGGATACGTTAATTAGCTTGATTACTGTAATCATTTCACTATGTATATGTATATCAAAACATCATGATGTACAGCCTTAAATATGAAATTTTTTAATTTCAAAATGGAATAAAATAAAACTAAAAACCCCCACAAATTTACAAGGAACTCTTAAAACTCAACAATGAAATAAACAACCTGATTTAAAAATGAGTCAAAGACCTTAATAGACACTTCGGTAAAGAAGATGATCATGGTGGGGGGGGGGGTGGGGGTTGAAACAGAGAAGAAAACAAAAAAACAGACTGTTAACTATAGAAAACAAATTGATGGTTACCAGAGGGGTGGGCGAGTAGGTTAAATAGTCATTGTGGATTAAGGAGGCACTTGTTGTGATGAGCACTGGGTGTTGTATGTAAATGCTGATTCACTAAATTGTACACAAAAAAAGAACAATTATTTACTAAAAAAGAATATATAGATATAACAAATAGGCATATAAAAAGATGCTCCACATCATATTTCATCAGGGACATGTCCATTAAAACAATGATGAGACACCAGCACACATCTATTAAAATGCTCAAAATCAAGAATAGTGGTAACATCAAATTTTGGTGATAATGTAGAGTAACAGGTAAGGATGCAAAATGGTTCAGTTGCTTTGTAAGACCAATTGACAGTTTTATACAAAACTAAACATGTGATCCATCAGTCATGATCTTTGGTATTTACCCAAAGGAATTGAAAAGATATGTCCACACAAAAACCTGCACATGGATGCTTATAGAAGCTTTGCCAAAACTTGGAAACAAACATGATTTCCTTCAGTAGGTGAACAAATAAGCTGTCTGGAATATCCAGACAGTGTAATATTATTAAAAACTAAAAAGAATTGAGCTATCTAGTCATGAAAAAATATTGATGAAACATGAGTGCAAATTACTAAGTAAAATAAGCTAATTAAAAAAGCTGAATACTATATAACATTCCGGAAAAGTCAAAACTATGGAGACAGTAAAAAGGTAAGTGGTTTCTAGGAGGTGGGGAGAGGGTAAAAGAGATGAAGGGACGGAACATAGAGGATTTTTAGAGCAGTGAAAATTATCTATATGATACTATTATGATGAATACATATCATTACACATTTGATCAAACTTAGAATGCACAACATAAAGACTGAACTTTAATGTACACTGTGGACTTTGGGTGATAATAAAAAATCAATGTAGGTTTTTCAATTGTAACAAATGTACCACTTTGGTGAGGAATGCTGGTAATGGGGAATATATTATGTGTGAGAGCAGAAGGTGTATGGGAAATTTCTATACATTTCTCTCAATTTTATTGTAACTAAAACTGCTCTGAAAGTTAAAGTATCAACAAAATTTAAAATAATGATCAAAATAATTAAAATACATTTCATTAAAGAAGCTATATGAATGGATAATACACACATGAAAAGATACCAAATAACCATGGCTTGGGAAATGCAAATTAAAAACCACAAAGAGATCCCACTCCAACTCAGTAGAATGACTGTGAGCCAAATGATTGATTATACTAACTGTGGACATATTGAGAAACTGGAATGCAAACACACTACTGGTGAAAATGTAAAACAATACAGCCACTTTGACAAATTGTTTAGTAATATCTTATAAAATTAAACATAAAATTAAGCAAAAGAAAAGAGGCACACCTGGGTGCTTCAGTTGTTTGAGTTTCCAGCTTTGGCTCAGGTCATGATCTTGTGGTCCGTGAGTTCAAGCCCCATGTTGGACTCTGCTGACAGCTCAGAGACTGGAGCCTACCTCAGATTCTGTGTCCCCTGCTCTCTCTCTCTGCATCTCCTCCACTCATACTCTCTCTCAAAAGTAAACATTTAAAAAATTTAAAAAATTTAAAAAAATTAAAAAAGAAAAAGGAGATAAAATGTTTTCACACTAAGACATGTATAAAGTGTTAATAGAAGTATTTATCTATAATAGCTTTTAAAAAGACACAATCCAAATGCCCAGTGACTGGTTGAACAATGTGTGGCATTATATAATGTAATATGGCTCAGTAATAAAAAGAAACAAACCACTGATATATGAACAATGCAGGTAAACCTCAAAAATACTATGCCAAGTAAAAGAAGACAGACACAAAAGACTATCTTGCATGACACTATTTACATGGGATTTCTAGAAAAGGCAAATATATAGACACAGAAGCAGAATAGTAATTGCGAAGAACTAGGAATGGAAGTGGGGATTGACTGTAAATGAGTGTGAGAGGAATTTTGAGGGTGATAGAAATCTCCTAAAATTGAATTGTAGTGATGTTTATACAACTAAACAAATTGGCATGGAGTATATGGGAAGTCTTTTTACCTTCTGCTTGACGTTGCTATGAACCGGAAACTCCTCTAAAAAAAAGTGTGGTAAAAAGTTTAATTCATCCATTTGATGGAACACCATGCAGGAATTAATGAGAAAGCAATGTACAGAAGTGAAGGCATAGTATATTCCAATTTGTGTGGAATGAGGAAAACATCATGTACACTTACACCGACATAATAAATATTATGAAAGATACACATAAAACTGTTAAGCAGTTGCCTTTGGTGAGGCTGTACAACTAGAGGATCTGGAAGACACAGGCTTGGAGGGATATTTTCTTTCCTAATGCTAGATATTTTCTATTCTGCACATGTGTTACTTTTTCAATTAAAATGTAAAATATACTTTAAGATAACATAGTTAATACTCTAAGTAACACTATTAATTTATAAATTATAAAATCCTGGACTATATCTGTTGGAAAAATAGGTAAATGTAAAAGCTATCTGGTGCTCGAAGCTATGGCATTCTCAACAAGTGCTCACTCAGCCTTTACATGAACACCTCAAATTACTTGGAATTCCCTGATCCATAATAGTAAAAGCACATTTCAAGCTATTATGTAATTGTTTTTTAATATATAGAAATGAATTCTGCCTTCCTTTATTTTCCATTATTTTCTCTTAGTTGTATCCATTAAGGCCATAGGTAACAAAGTAAATTACTAATCCACATGCACCCGATAAGAAATGAAAATGCAGACTACTGTTTTTATTTATTTATTTATTTATTTATTTATTTATTTATGTATTTATTTATCTTAAGCTGATCATTTAAAAAAGTCTAGAGAGAAAATAGCAATAATGAAAATTCCATCAGTGATACTAACTGCAATTTTTATATCATTAAGGAATAAGTAACTATTTTATAGTGGTATCATATTTTCAATGGAAAATTAATATTAGTTTAGTTGCATTATCAAAACAATACACAATTTAGTCATATAATTTTTGCATGCACAGATAGACTTTTAAAATGGGATATAGGAGAGAGGAGAGGAAGATGGCGGCATAGGAGGACTCTGGGCTCACCGCGCGTCCTGCTGATCACTTAGATTCCACCTACACCTGCCTAAATAACCCAGAAAACCACCAGAAGTCTAGCAGAACAGAGTCTATAAGGAGACCTATAAGACTCCTGACTGATCTCTCTTTTGAAACTTGGCAGGCCAGAAAGGAATGGCAGGAGATCTTCAATGTGATGAACAGAAAAAAATATGCAGCCGAGAATCCTTTATCCAGCAAGTCTGTCATTTAGAATAGAAGGAGAGATAAAGGTCTTCCCAAACAAACAAAAACTGAAGGAATTGGTCACCACTAAACCAGCCCTACAAGAGATCTTAAGAGGGATCCTGTGAGACAAAGTACCAGAGACATCACTACAAGCATAAAACATACAGACATCACAATGACTCTAAACCCGTATCTTTCTATAATAACACTGAATGTAAATGGATTAAATGCGCCAACCAAAAGACATAGGGTATCAGAATGGATAAAAAACCAAGACCCATCTATTTTCTGTCTACAAGAGACTCATTTTCAACCTTAGGACACCTTCAGATTGAGAGTGAGGGGATGGAGAACTATTTACAATGCCACTGGAACTCAAAAGAAAGCTGGAGTAGCCATACTTATATCAGACAAACTAGACTTTAAATTAAAGGCTGTAACAAGAGATGAGGAAGGGCATTATATAATAATTACAGGGTCTATCCATCAGGAAGAGCTAACAGTTATAAATGTCTATGCACCGAATACAGGAGCCCCCAAATATATAAAACCATTACTCATAAACATAAGCAACCTTATTGATAAGAATGTGGTAATTGCAGGGGACTTTAACACTCCACTTACAGAAATGGATAGATCATCTAGACACACGGTCAATAAAGTAACAAGGGCCCTGAATGATACATTGGATCAGATGGACTTGACAGATATATTTAGAACTCTGCATTCCAAAGCAACAGAATATACTTTCTTCTCGAGTGCACATGGAACATTCTTCAAGATAGATCACATAATGGGTCACAAAACAGCCCTTCATAACTATACAGGAATTGAAATCATACCCTGCATACTTTCAGACCAAAATGCTATGAAGCTTGAAATCAACCACAGGAAAAAGTCTGGAAAACCTCCAAAAGCATGGAAGTTAAAGAACACCCTACTAACGAATGAGTGGGTCAACCAGGCAATTAGAGAAGAAAGTAAAAAATATATGGAAACAAACGAAAATGAAAATACAACAATCCAAACGCTTTGGGAGGCAGCAAAGGCAGCCCTGAGAGGAAAATACATTGCAATCCAGGCCTATCTCAAGAAACAAGAAAAATCCCACATACTAAATCTAACAGCACACCTAAAGCAAATAGAAGCAGAACAGCAAAGGCAGCCTAAACCTAGCAGAAGAAGAGAAATAATAAAGATCAGAGCAGAAATAAACAATATAGAATCTAAAAAAACTGTAGAGCAGATCAACGAAACCAAGAGTTGGTTTTTTGAAAAAATAAACAAAATTGACAAACCTCTAGCCAGGCTTCTCAAAAAGAAAAAGGAGATGACCCAAATAGATAAAATCATGAATGAAAGTTGAATTATTACAACCAATCCCTCAGAGATACAAACAATTATCAGGAAAAACTATGAAAAATTATATGCATTAAATTGGCAACCTGGAAGAAATGGACAAATTCCTAAACACCCACACTCTTCCAAAACTCAATCAGAAGGAAATAGAAAGCTTGAACAGACCCATAACCAGCGAAGAAATTGAATTGGTTATCAAAAATCTCCCAACAAATAAGAGTCCAGGACCAGATGGCTTCCCAGGGGAGTTCTACCAGACGTTTAAAGCAGAGATAATACCTATCCTTCTCAAGCTATTCCAAGAAATAGAAAGGGAAGGAAAACTTCCAGACTCATTCTATGAAGCCAGTATTACTTTGATTCCCAAACCAGACAGAGACCCAATAAAAAAAGAGAACTACAGGCCAATATCCCTGATGAATATGGATGCAAAAATTCTCAATAAGATACTAGCCAATCGAATTCAACAGCATATAAAAAGAATGATTCACCATGATCAAGTGGGATTCATTCCTGGGATGCAGGGCTGGTTCAACATTCGCAAATCAATCAATGTGATACATCACATTAATAAAAGAAAATATGAGAACCATATGATCCTGTCAATCGATGCAGAAAAGGCCTTTGACAAAATTCAGCATCCTTTCTTCATAAAAACCCTCGAGAAAGTCGGGACAGAAGGAACATAAAGATCATAAAAGCCATTTATGAAAAGCCCACAGCTAGCATCATGCTCAATGGGGAAAAACTGAGAGCTTTTTCCCAGAGATCAGGAACAGGACAGGGATGTCCACTCTCACCTCTGTTGTTTAACATAGTGTTGGAAGTTCTAGCATCAGCAATCAGACAATAAAAGGAAATCAAAGGCATCAAAACTGGCAAAGATGAAGTCAAGCTTTCACTTTTTGCAGATGACATGATATTATACATGGAAAATCCGATAGACTCCACCAGAAGTCTGCTAGAACTGATGCATGAATTTAGCAAAGTTGCAGGATGCAAAATCAATGTACAGAAATCAGTTGCATTCTTATACACTAATAATGAAGCATCAGAAAGACAAAGAAACTGATCCCATTCACAATTGCACCAAGAACTATAAAGTACCTAGGAGTAAATCTAACCAAAGATGTAAAAGATCTGTATGCTGAAAACTACAGAGAGCTTATGAAGGAAATTGAAGAAGATATAAAGAAATGGAAAAACATTCCGTGCTCATGGATTGGAAGAATAAATATTGTCAAAATGTCAATACTACCCGAAGCTATCTACACATTCAATGCAATCCCAATCAAAATCAAAATCCCAATCAGCATTCTTCTCGAAACTAGAGCAAGCAATCCTAAAATTCATATGGAACCACAAAAAGCCCCGAATAGCCAAAGAAATTTTGAAGAAGACCAAAGCAGGAGGCATCACAATCTCAGACTTTAGCCTCTACTCCAAAGCTGTAAGCATCAAGACAGCATGGTATTGGCACAAAAACAGACACATAGACCAATGGAATAGAATAGAAACCCCAGAACTAGACCCACAAACGTATGGCCAACTCATCTTTGACAAAGCAGGAAAGAATAGCCAATGGAAAAAGGACAGTCTCTTAACAAATGGTGCTGGGAAAACTGGACAGCAACATGCAGAAGATTGAAACTAGATCACTTTCTCACACCATTCACAAAAATAAACTCAAAATAGATCAAGGACCTGAATGTGAGACAGGAAACCATCAAAACCCTAGAGGAGAAAGCAGGAAAAGACCTCTCTGACCTCAGCCGTAGCAATCTCTTACTCGACACATCCCCAAAGGCAAGGGAATTAAAAGCAAAAATGAACTCCTGGAACCTTATAAAGATAAAATGCTTCTGCACAACAAAGGAAACAACCAACAAAACTAAAAGGCAACCAACGGAATGGGAAAAGATATTTGCAAATGACATATTGGACAAAGGGCTAGTATCCAAAATCTATAAAGAGCTCACCAAACTCCACACCTGAAAAACAAATAACCCAGTGAAGAAACGGGCAGAAAACATGAATAGACACTTCTCTAAAGAAGACATCCGGATGGCCAACAGGCACATGAAAAGATGCTCAACGTCGCTCCTCATCAGGGAAATACAAACCAAAACCACACTCAGATATCACCTCACGCCAGTCAGAGTGGCCAAAATGAATAAATCAGGAGACTATAGATGCTGGAGAGAATGTGGAGAAACGGGAACCCTCTTGCGCTGTTGGTGGGAATGCAAATTGGTGCAGCCGCTCTGGAAAGCAGTGTGGAGGTTCCTCAGAAAATTAAAAATAGACCTACCCTATGACCCAGCAATAGCACTGCTAGGAATTTACCCAAGGGATACAGGAGTACTGATGCATTATTCTTGGGTGTTCAGAATTATTTGATATTTATCTGTCTGTGTTTGAGGGATGAGGGAAATATAGGGTCCCCTTCTTAATTCCTTCCTCCCAAAATTTATCCATTTCTTCTAGGTTCTCCAATTTGTTGGCATATGATTGTTCATAGTAATCTCTCATATTTTTTGTATATCTGTGTCATATGTTGTAACTTCTCTTTCATTTCTGATTTTATTTGAGTTATTTGGTTCTGCTTTTTTTTTTCCTTGTCAAGTCTGGATAAAAGTATATGGATTTTGTTTATCTTAGCAAAGAGTGAGCATACAGTTTCATTGATCTTTTCTTTGCTTATTTAATCTCTATCTCAATTATATTGGGGCGCCTGGGTGGCGCAGTCGGTTAAGTGTCCGACTTCAGCCAGGTCACGATCTTGCGGTCCGGGAGTTCGAGCCCCGCGTCAGGCTCTGGGCTGATGGCTCAGAGCCTGGAGCCTGTTTCCGATGCTGTGTCTCCCTCTCTCTCTGCCCCTCCCCCGTTCATGCTCTGTCTCTCTCTGTCCCAAAAATAAATAAACGTTGAAAAAAAATTTAAAAAAAATTATATTTTCACTCTTAAAAATGATTTTTTTCCTTTTATTTATTTTGGGCTTTTTTTCTTCTTTCCCCATCTCCCAGTCCCTTTAGGTATAAAATATATTTTTTTTAACTTTTTTTCTTTCTTTTTTTTTTTTTAAAGTTTATTTATTTTTGAGAGAGATAGACAGAATGTGAGTCAGGGAGGGGCAGAGAGAGAGAGAAAGAGATACAGCATCTGAAGCAGGCTCCAGGCTCCCATCTGTTAGTGCAGAGCCTGATGCAAGGCTTGAACTCACAAACCACAGGATCATGACCAGCCAAAGTCAGACACGTAACCAACTGAGCCACCAAGTTGCCCCACTTTCATTTGTTTCTTGCGGTATGTTTGTATTGCTATGAACTTTTCTCTTAGAACTGCTTTTGTTGTGTCTCATAAATTTTGAACCATTGTTTCCATTTTCATTTGTTTCAAGGTACATTTTTGTATACTTTACTTTTTTTGACCCATTGGTCGTTTAGTAGTAAAACATATTTCCTATGTTTTAATGTCTTCTCCAGTTTTTTTCTTGTAATTGATTCCTACTTTCATACCACTGTCATCCAAAAATATGCTTGATATGACTTCAATCTTCTTGAATCTATTAAGACGTGTTTTTCTGCTTATCATGTGAATACATTGAAGAATGTTCCATATTCATTTTAAAAGAATGCGATCTGCAGTAGTTGGATGTAATGTTCTATATATCCTTATTAAGTGATGCTGGTCTAAAGTGTCATTTAAGGGCAATGTTTTCTTACTTAAATTTTTGTCTGGATGATCTATACAATGATGTAAGTGATGTTTTAAAAACCCTTACAACTATTGTGTTATTGTCAATTTGACCCCTTATTTTTTAATATTTTCTTAAAATATTTAAGTGTTTCTTAGTTGGGTGCATAAATATTTACAATATTATATCCTGTTTTTGCAATGGCATCTTCATCATTATTTTATGTCATTATTTACCTTTTGTTATATTCTTTGTTTATAGTCTATTTTGTCTGATATGAGTGTGGTTATTCCAGCTTTTTTTCTTAATTTCTAATTGCAAGGAATATATTTTCCCATCTCTTCACTTTCCATCTATGTTTGTCTTTAAATCTGAAGTGAGTCTCATAGGCAACACATAGATAGGGTTCTCTTTATCCATTCAGCCATCCTAAATATTTTTATGGGTGCATTTAGTCAATTTACATTTAAAATAAGTATTGAGGAAGAATCAAGATGGCAGAGCAGCATGGAGACCCTTAGCTTGTCTCGGCCCTGAAACACAGCTAGGTTAGCAGTGAACCATTTTGTACACCTAGGAAATTGATATAAGGATTAACATAATCTGCAAAACTTAAGTCACAGAACTTGGAAAGTACTTGGTGTGGAGAGGTAAACTGGGGGAGAGAAAAGTCACGGAGGGTAGAGAATTGTTTTGGGGAAGAAAGGAAGGGCAGAGAAGGGGAGAGTGCAGCACATTGGGAGAGTGCATGAAAAACACTCCCAGAAAGTAGTTGGAGAGAAAGAGAGTGAAAACACTCACAAAGAACTGAACACAGAATACGTTCCCTAAAACCATTGACACGAAGAAAGAAAAGTGTTTCAGTACCACCAGGATTCTATAAACAGTGGAATGCAGAGTGTGATTTCAGAGCTCAGTGTCTGGCAGTGGTCTGGTGAGGAAACAGGGTGAATCCCCAGGAACAGGAAGCAGGGTCTGAGGGGTCTGTGTGCCACATAGAGAGAAATGGATGCCCTGCTGGGAGAGTTTTGGTACAGGCCATATGGCCTTTCCACAGGCAAATGTCCCAGCAGACCCCAAAGAACAGCCACATTTGTCGGTATTGGGACAAAAACGCCAGAATATGGTGAAACCTGGTGCCAGCTCTGTGTTGTGATTTACCAAAATCTTTGAATCTCTGCCACTGCATGATTGCATGAACACTTTCTAGGACAAGATGGAACCCAGCCTTTGCTCAGTGAGATCCTCCCCCAGAGAGTTGGTGTGTGTCTAAACCATAGAGGTTTCTGAAGTGTGGAGTTTTGAAACACAATGCCATCTGAGATAAAACTCTAGAGGGAGGTGCCACCTGACAGGCAGACAGCTTGGACACGGACAGGGTAGAGGTGGGGTGTGACAGAGGCCTGAGACAAAGGAGGGCCACTTGTTAGGTCAGTGACAGTGCAAATTTCCTGTGCCAGAGAATAAGGAGCTTGGTGAAGCCATTTCAACCTCTACCACCCACGTGAATGCACGCTACACTGATCCATTAAGCTAAGCAGTGCCACCTAGTGAAGAATAGAACATTTCACCAAGCTCCACCCAGCTGCACCCTCCAAGCACATCTCCTAGAAGTTCAGCACAAGTCCCTCCACCTGCTTAGTGTCTGCACTATAGAGTGCTTCATAGTTTTAGATGTAGGGAAAACTGGATGTAACTTCATTCAGGTTTAATTCTGTGTGTTCGTTCATTTAGTCATTTATTTTTTGCTTCTCATTTTGTTTAAATTGTTTTCTTTTTTTTTTCTTTTTTCCTTTGTTTTCCTTGGATACATAAAGAGAAAATTTTATTTTTATTTTATTTTTTTATTTTGTATTTTTTTAATTTTTAAATTATTTTTTACTTTATTTTTATGTTTTAAAATTTTTTCTTCTATTTAATTTTCTTTATTTCATTTTGTTCTATTTTATATGAACTTTTTTAAATTTTAAATTTTTCTTGCCTTTTTTTCTTTGCTTTTCTTTCCCTTTTTTTTTTTAATTTTTTTTCCAACGTTTATTTATTTTTGGGACAGAGAGAGACAGAGCATGAACAGGGGAGGGGCAGAGAGAGAGGGAGACACAGAATCGGAAACAGGCTCCAGGCTCTGAGCCATCAGCCCAGAGCCCGACGCGGGGCTCGAACTCCACCGCGAGATCGTGACCTGGCTGAAGTCGGACGCTCAACCGACTGCGCCACCCAGGCGCCCCTCCCTTTTTTCTTTATTCTATCAAGCTTCTTTCAAAAAGTAGACAAAAGCTCACCTAAGATCTAGATTCCTTTATTTGATTTTTTGTTTTGTCGTTAATTTTTTAATTTTGATTTTTTATTTCATTATGGGAAATAAGTCTAAGAATTTTCTACATTTACACCACTGGGTTAACAAGGCTTATGGAGGAAAGCCACTGCAGGGAGAAAACACCCAAGGTTAGCAGGGTGAAAGTCCCCAAGGTTAGAAGGGCGAAAGCACCCAAGATTAGAAGGGCAAAAATACCTAAGGGTAGCTAGTGAGGCGAGTAACTCGCTATTCTTAGAGCTGCATGTTCCATCAATCTTAAACTTTAGAGATAACAGCAAATTAATTGTTTCACCTACAGGAAAACACTTTCCATCTGGCACCAGTATACCATTGTGTTTTGATCATAACTTTATAAGTCTCTTGACCCCCAAGACATTTGCTTCTTACACACACAAGTTAATGCTTATTATCTGATTGTTTTCTTCTGCATGTTCACCACGTATGTAAGCCTTCAAGATTCTAATAAATATGGAGAAAGGACCCTTGGTCAGGGCTCTTGTCTCCTTCTAGACATTAGCCTCTCTCATTTTCATTTCTGTGTTTGCTCTCTTGCTGGGTAAGAGCCAACTCCAGACTCAAACTCTGTGACATTTTATTAATTGTTTTCTTTCTCCAAAATGACAAAATTAAGGAATTCACTCAAACATTAGAACAGGATGTAATGACTGCCAGAGGCTTAATCAACACAGATATAAGCAACATGCTCAAACATGGAATTTAGAACCTTGATAATAATGCTAGCTGGGGTTGAAAAAATCATACATTCTCTTTTTGTGGAGATAAAAGAAGTAAAATCTAGTCAGGACGATATTAAAAATGCTATAACTGAGATGAAATTTCAAACAGATTCCACAATGGCAAAGATGGACGAAGCAGAGCAGCAAACCAGCTATATAGAAAACAAAATTATGGAGAATAATGAAGCATAAAAAAGAGGGTAACAAAGGCAAAAGAGCATGATACAAGACTTAGAGACTCGGTGGCTCATTAGAAAGGAATAACATCTGAATCATAGGAGTCCCAGATGATAGAGAGAAAAAGTGACAGAAGGTGTATGTGAGCAAATTATAACAGAAAAAAAAATCCTAATTGGGGGAAGGACAGAGACATAAAAATCCAAGAAGCACATAGAATTCCCATTATTTTCAACAAAAAACAGACCATCACCAAGACATATCACAGTCAAATTCACAAAATACACAGCCAAGAAAAGAATTATGAAACTAGCAAGGGGAAAAAAAAGTCCTTAACCTATAAGGGAAGACAGATCAGGTTCACAGCAGACCTATCCACAGAAAATTAGCAGGCCAGAAAAGAGTGATGGGCTATATTCAACTTTCTAAATTGGAAAAATATGAAGCCAAGATGTCTTTATCCAGCAAGGCTGTAATTCAAAAGAGAAGGAGGGATAGATTCCTAGACAAAGAAAAACTAAAGGAGTTCATGACCACTAAACCATCCCTACAAGAAATTTAAAAGGGACTCTTTGAGTAGAGAAAATATGAAAAAAAGAAAAACGACCAAAAGCAACAAAGAATAAAAGGACCAGAGATCAACACCAGCTCTACAGGCAACAAAGTAACTAAAATTCATATCTTTCAGTACTCACTCTAAATGTAAATGGAATAAATGCTCGAATCAAAAGTCATAGGGTAGCAGAATAGATAAGAAAACAAGATCCATCTATATGCTCCTTATAAGAGACCCATTTTATACCTAAAGACACCTGCAGATTGAAAGCAAGGGGATGGAGAACCATCTATCATGGTAAAGGTCATCAAAAGAAAGCCAGAGTAGCCATACTGATATCAGGAAAATGAAATTTTAAAATAAAAACAAACAGGAGATGAAGAGGAGCACTATATCTTAATTAAGGGGTCTATACACCAAAGAGATTTAACAATTGTAAATATTTGTGCCCCCAACATGAACCCACAAATATATAAATCAATCACAATAATAAAGAAACTCACTGAGTATAATACCATAATATAGGGTAATTCTACCAATCATTTGAAAAAAAGTTAACACCTATTCTTTCAAAGCTGTTGCAAAAATATTGAAATGAAGGAAAACTTCCAAACTCATTCTACTTCTACAAGTTCAGCATTACCTGGATTCCAAAACCAGACAAACATCCCAGTAAAAAGGAGAACTAAAGACCAATTTCCCTGATGAACATGAACGCAAAAATTCTTAACAAGATACTAGCAAAACACATCCATCAACACATTAAAAGAATTATTCACCACGATCAAGTGGGATTGATCTCTGAGATGCTAGGCTGGTTCAATATCCACAAATCAATGAATGTGATACATCACATTAATAAAGAAAGGATAAGAACCACATGATTCTCTCAGTAGATGCAGAGAAAGCATGTGACAGAATACAACATCCTTTCTTAAAAGCCCTCAAGAAAGTAGAGATATATGGGTCATACCTCAAGAACATAAAAGCCACATATAAAAGACCTGACACCAATATCATCTTCAACAGGAAAAAATGGAGAGCTTTCCCTCTAAAGTCAGGAATGCAAAAAGGATGTCCATTTTCACCACTGTTATCCAACACAGTGTTGGAAGTCTTGGCCTCAGTAATCAGACAACACAAAGAAATAAATGGCATACAAATCAGCAAGAAGGAAGTCAAACTTTCACTCTTCGCAGATGACATGATACTCTATGTGGAAAACCCAAAGACCTCTACAAAAAAAAAAAAAAAAAAAAAAAAAAAACCTGCTAGAACTGATCTATGAATTCAGCAAAGTCACAAGATATAAAATCAATGTACATAAATCGGTTGCATTTCTATACACCAATAATGAAGCAGCAGAAAAAGAAATCAAGGAATTGATACCATTTATAATTGCACCAAAAGTCATAAAATACCTTGGAATAAACATAACGAAAGAGTGAAAAATATACACTGAAAACTATAGAAAGCTTATGAAAGAAATTGAAGAAGACACAAAGAAATGGAAAAATATTCCATGCTCATGTATAGGAAGAATAAATATTGTCAAGATGTCGATACTATCCAAAGAATTCTATATATTCAATGCAATACCTATCAAAATAACACCAGCATTCTTCACAGAGCTAGAACAAATAATCCTAAAATTTGTATGGAACTAGAAAAGACCGCAAATAGCCAAAGCAATCCTGATAAAGAATACCAAAGCTGGAGGCATCACAATTTCAAACTTCAAGCTGTATTACAAAGCTGTAATCAACAAGACAGTATGGTACTGGCACAATAACAGACACTTAGACCAATAGAACAGAATAGAGAACCAAGAAATTGACCCACAAACGTATGGCAGACTCATCTTTGACAAACCGAGTAAGAATATCCAATGCAAAAAAAGTCAATCTCTTCAGCAATGGTGTTGGGAAAACTGGACAGCCACATGCAGAGAACCTGGACCACTTTCTTATACCATACACAAAAGTAAACTCAAAATAGATAAAAAACCTAGAGGTAAGACTTGAAGCCATCAAAATCCTTAAGGAAAAAATAGGCAAGAAACTTTTGACCTAGGCTGCAGCAACTTCTTACTTGACATGTCTCCTGAGGCAAGGGAAACAAAAGCAAAAATGAACTATTGATACCTTGTCAAGATAAAAACCTTCTGCACAATGAAGGAAACAATGAGCAAAACTAAAAGGCTTATGGAATGGGAGAAGATATTTGCAAATGGCATATCTGATAAAGGGTTAGTATCCAAAATATATAAAGAACTTATCAAACTCAACACCCAAAAACAAATAATCCAGTGAAGAAATGGGAAAGGCATGAATAGATACTTACCAAAGAAAACATCCAGATGGCTATCAGACACATGAAAAATGCTCAACATCACTCATCATCAGGGAAATATAAATCAAAACTATAAGGAGATATGACCTCACACCTGTCAGAATGGCTAAAATTAACAACTCAGGCTGCAACAGATGTTGGTGAGGATGCAGAGAAAGAGGAACCCTTTTGCATTGCTGGTGGGAATGAAAACTGGTGCAGCCACTCAGGAAAACAGTATGGAGGTTCCTCAAAAAATTAAAATACAACTACCCTATAACTCAGCAATTGCACTACTAGTTATTTATCTAAATGATACAGGAGTGCTGTTTCAAAGGGTCATATGCATCACAATGTTTATAGCAGCAATATTGACAATAGCCAGACTATGGAAAGAGCCCTTGTCCATTGACTGTTGAATGGATAAAGAAGATGTGAAATATATATACAATGGAATATGACTCTGTGATCAAAAAGAATGAAATCTTGTCATTTGCAACAACGTCAATGGAACTAGAGTGTATTATGCCAAGCGAAATACGTCAGTCAGAGAAAGACAAATATCATATGAATTCACTCATATGTGGAATTTAAGATACAAAACATATGAACATAAGGGAAGGGGAGCAAAAATGACATAAAAACAGAAAGGGAGACAAACCATAAGGGACTTAAATACTGAGAATAAACACGGTTCTGGAGGGATGTTGGGTGAGTGGATGAGCTAAATGGACAAGGCGCATTAAGGAGGACACTTTTTGGGATGAGCACTGCATTTTATAAGTGAGTGATAAATCACTAAATTTTTGTTCCTGAAATCATTATTACACCATAGGTTAACTAACTTGGATTTAATTTAAAAAAATAAAATAATTATTGAGAAATATGTATTTATTGGCATTTTGTTAATTATTTTTTGGTTGTTTTTGTAATTCATTTTTTTCTTCTTCTTTGGATCTCTGCATTTTAAGTTTTGATTATTTTATTTGGTGTTACGGTTGGGTTCTTTTTTTCTTTTTTTTCCTTTTACTTTTTGTATCTGTTGTAGGGTTTTGATCATGACTATCATAAGGTTTGTATATATCATCCTCTGTATATTGCAATCTCTTTTATGTTGATAATTACTTAAGTTCAAACACATTCTAAAAACACTACATTTCTTCTCTCTTCTTCCACATTTTTTGATCTCATATTTTACATCTCTTTATTTAGTGTATTCCTTAACTACTTATTGATTATAATTGACATTACTATTTTTTTCACCTTTTTAAGTGGGTGATCCTTTGCTTTTACTATTTATTTGTCTTTATCAGTGATATTTTTTCTTTCACATATTTTATTTCAAGTTGTGGCCTTTTCTTTTATGCTTAAAGAAGACTCTTTATCATTCTTTTATGGCCAGTTTAGTGGTGATGAACTCCTTTAGTTTGTGTTTGTCTGGGAAACTCTCATTCATTCTGACTGATATTTCTGAGTAAATTGTTCTTGGTTTTATGTTTTTTTTTTATCATTCAGCAATTTAAATATATCCTCCCACTCTCATCTGGCCTTCACAGTTTCTGCTGAAAACTCAGCTCATAGTGTTATGGGGTTTAACTTGTATATGTCTATTTTTTTTTCTTTTTCTATCTTCAGGATTCTCTCTTTATCTTTAACTTTTGCTATTTTAAATATAATATGTCTTCGGATAGACATCTTTGGGTTCATCCTGTTTGGGACTCTCTGCTTCCTGGACCTGGATGCCTATTTTCTTCCCCAGGTTAGGAAGTTTTCAGCCATGTTTTAAAAATATTTTTCTGTCATTTATTCTCTTTTCTCCTTCTATTATTTCTATAATGTGAAAGCTAACACACTTGGTGCCGTCCCAGAAGTCCCTTAACTAACCTCGTTTTTTTAAATTCTTTTTTTTTCTTTTTGTTCTTCTGATTGGGTGATTTCCACTATTGTGTCTTCCAGATAAAATGATCTAATCTGCTGTTGATTTCCTCTAGTGTGGTTTTCATTTCAGTTGTTGTATTGGTTATCTCTGGTTATTTCTTATATTTTCTAACTTTTTGTTGCAGTTCTCACTGTGATCCTCCAGTTTTCTCTTGATCCTGATGATCGTATTTATGACAAATACTTGGATCTCTTTATAAGGTAAATTATTTATCTTTATTTCATTATTTTTTTTCTGGGGTTCTATCTTGTTCTTTCACTTGGAACATATTTCTCTGTCTCATTTCGTTTGACTTTCTGCACTTGTTTCTATGAATTAGATGAAATAGCTACCTCTCCTTGTCTGAAGTAGTATTCTTTTATAGGAGCACTCATTTTGTGGACTATGTGCTGGGTGGCTTTGACAGGATGGCTGGAGATGAAGTGGGTGTGGGCTGTAGGTTACTGTGGTGTGCTTTGCTGGTTCTGCCTTGGTAAGATGATTAGAGTTTTAATTGTACAGGCCTGGGTGTCCCGAAGTGCTCTGCACTGGAGCTGCCATTTCAAAAGGTTTGGATCTGACGTAGGCACATGACAGGTTCTGGAATAAGCCATGTTGGGGCCTTTTTGGTGGCATCGTGGGAATTGGAGTAGGTGCTGGCCAAAGTGTCCCAGGGCATACATGCTGGGTTCACCTTGGTGGAAATGGCTGGAACTGTAGTGGGCACAGGACAGTGGTGTTCCTGGGTGTGCTACACCAGGGTCATGTTTGGACAGTTGAACCTGGAGTAGGTGCCAGGTGGGCAGTTCCCAGGGAATGCCATACTTGAATCATCTCAGCAAGATATCTGAAGCTATAATGGGCACAAGCTGGTGTGTTATGCTAGGGCCACTTTGGTGGTGTAACTTGATCAGATATAGGCCACGAGTGTACCCCTCAAGAGTGCCACAATGGGACCAACATGGTAGGACAGCTGGAGCAAGTGTAGTCTGAAAGGGTCCTAGTTTTTGCTGTGCCAAGATTGCTTTGGTAAAATAGCTGGAGTTGGAGTGGGCATGGGCTGCATGCTTCCCAGTGTACACTTATCTGGGGCTGTGTGGGTAGGATGGTGGGATTGGGCATGGGCAAGAGATGTCCTAGGATGCATGGCACTGTGTCCCCTTATCAGGACAACTGGGTCTGGCACAAACTCTGGGAGGCCCAGACCTTGTCATGCCAGGACAACAATATAGGTGGAAGGCTGAGGCTGGTTTGGGTCAAGGGCCTGGGGAACAGTGTGTTTGTTAGTGCTAACAGACTAGCTAGAATGCCTGGACCCTGCTCCTGTCCCCACTATCAAGCTAGATGGGGAATGTTAAAATGGTATTTTCCAGTGCCTCCAACCCCAGAGATAGTTCCAGCTTTTTCTTGCCCATTGGGAAGAGACTCTAGGGTTAATAGATTTCCTTCTCCTATAGTGTAGTTGTTCTTTAAATTGGTGTGTTTTTTTTCATTTATGTCCCAGTGTGGGCAACTCTACATGTGGTCTCACTGGTATCCCTCCCTATTGCAGGTGACTGCATTGAGGATGGGGTTCTTGTTGTTACCAGGTCTCTGTCTCTCCTACCCTTCCCTGTGTGGTTCTTCTATGGTTTGTTGTGAAGAAGCTGTTCAATCAACCTTCAATTCTTCTTGAGGAGGAAATTCTGTATATGCAGGTCTAGATCTGGTGTGTCCATGAGTGGAAGTGAGTTCAGGATCTTCCTATGACACCATCTTGGATCTTATAGATCTAGAGCTTTTCTTAAAATTCAGTAATTTTTATATTCATCTTACAAATTATAAATAATTTATCCAATCAAATTGGCTTAGTCACTGCCCACAAAACATCTTATGCTTGTACACCATGAGGACTTCACTAATGCCATTTTTGCTCTTTTCTTCATCTCAGCTCTACTCATCTTTTAACCCAAAGCTCAAAGCTCTTCTCCACTGTGAAACATTTATTCATTAATTCAAACATGATTTAACTAGTCTTTAATTTTTAACAGGATTTGTGCTAACACCTAAAAATGCAATAAGAAAAAAAATTGTTATGTTCATGAAGCTTATGTTCAAATGATAGAAATGATCAGAAAGGCAAAACTTCCTATATATCATAATAAATGCAATTACTGATTATTATATCAGTCTCTAGATGGCATCAGGATCAGAAAAAAAAATTCACAAAAGAAGTGACACTTGAGCTGATCATTTAAAAATGATATGAGTTTATCTTTTCACTCTTATGTAGATCCTGAGAAACTTAACAGAGACCCATGGGGGAGGGGAAGGAAAAAAAAAAGAGGTTAGGGTGGGAGAGAGCCAAAGCATAAGAGACTCTTAAAAACTGAGAACAAACTGAGGGTTGATGGGGGGTGGGAGGGAGGGGAGGGTGGGTGATGGGTATTGAGGAGGGCACATTTTGGGATGAGCACTGGGTGTTGTATGGAAACCAATTTGACAATAAATTTCATATATTGAAAAAAAATGATATGAGTTTAGGGGATCCTGGGTGGTTCAGTTGATTAAACATCTGATTTCAACTCAAGCCATGATGTCACATTTCCTGAGTTCAGGCCCCACATCAGGTTCTCTGCTGTCAGTGCAGAGCCCGCTTCTGAGGAACCTGTCTTTCTCTCCCTCTGCTCCTCCACTGCTCATGCTCCCCCACCCTCCCCTTCTCTCTCCCTCCTCAAAATAAATAAAAACATTTAAAAAGACGATGTGGGTTTAGAAAACATCAAGTAAAAATATTAAAATGACTGGACTTTTTTTTTTTTACATTTATTCATTTTTGAGAGACAGAACACAAGCAGGGGAGAGGCAGAGAGAGAGGGAGACACAGAATCCAAAGCAGGCTCCAGGCTTTGAGAGGTCAGCACGGAGCCTGACGCTGGGCTCAAACTCACAAACCGTGAGATCATGACCTGAGCCAAAGTCGCATGACCAACCGACTGAGCCACCCAGGGGCCCAATGACTAAATATTTTTAACCCATAATAATCTAAGGATATAAATGGTGACTGTCTTCAAATATTTAAATAGTTATTGTATAAAAGAAAGACTTGTTCTGTATTGTTTGGCTTTCACTTTATTGAGTTTGATGTCCCCATGTGTTTCACATGTAAATGTCCATTAAGTTGTAAAAAATACATATCTGTAGTTCAGGACAATGTTATTGTTAATCATAATGAAGACATTTCGTATTTACTGAAAATAATTGAAGGCCTACTATTGGTTTGGTGCTTTTCAAAATACTTACATGTATTATATTGTTTCATCCTCTCAACAGTTTTATGTGGTAGATATTACTATCTAATTTAAAATGTGAGGAAATTTAAGCATAAAAAATACAGATTTGGAAGTAGTCATCAGTGTTAGGTGAGCCATGATGTAGATGAAATTACTTAGGCTAAGTAGGTAGACTCAAAGCACTTTCTTTTTTTTTTTTTTTTTTCAACGTTTATTTATTTTTGGGACAGAGAGAGACAGAGCATGAACGGGGGAGGGGCAGAGAGAGAGGGAGACACAGAATCGGAAACAGGCTCCAGGCTCTGAGCCATCAGCCCAGAGCCCGACGCGGGGCTCGAACTCACGGACCGCGAGATCGTGACCTGGCTGAAGTCGGATGCTTAACCGACTGCGCCACCCAGGCGCCCCATCAAAACACTTTCTAATAGAACTTTATACAGTGATGGACGTCCAATAATCTGTATTGTTTTATACATAGTTAACTAGCTACACGTGGTTATTGAGCACTCAAGATATGGCTGCTGTAGAGTGAGGAAATGGATATTTGATTTTAATTAATTTAAATTTAAGTTTAAATAGGCACCTGTGGCTAATGGTTACTGTTTGGGGAGGCACAAGTATAGTGAGAAAGAAATAGTATCAAAGTTGGAACTTGGATAATGCCAACCTCTAAGTGATAGAGTAAAATAGAGTTTGAAAAATATTTTGGGCCACCTCAGCCTGAATTGGCAATCTTCTTCATTTCTTTTCATCTACTACCTACTTCATTCATTTGGGACATAGCATACACTGCTAAATTAATATATACATTAAATTATAATCAATCAAAACATAATTATCGGTGAGTCAAGTAAAAATATTTAAACATTTTTGCACCATATTCTATACATTGTTAGTAACCTCTAAATCAATGTTACTTACTTGATTTATTTGTTTAGAATATATTTCAAATTACTTTTCAAAAAGCTATTTATCTTTTATATATTGGGCTCAACCAAGGGAAAATAATATAACATGGTACAAAAATTGGATTTAAGTTAAATGAAGAATAATTCAGTAGAGAGAGCTATAAAAGCTTTTGAAATTTCCAAAATTTCAAATCTTTGTGTAACATATATCAAACTCTTTCCCTCATTATAAATAATGATATAACAAATCTTGGTGCAATGAATTAATTGCAGTGAGAAATGTTATTTAATAAGCATATAGAAGCATGATTTTTTCTGAGTTAATGGTTTTTGCCTTTGGTACATTGTTATTACTACTCTCATTCCTCACTTTTATGCTAAATTTTATATATTGTAAATAATAAAGAGTAAAGGGTTAGTTTTTGAAATTTTTCCTCTGAGAGTCTCAGAAACTAAACATATCTTTAATACCAACATATAGAGGTCAAGAGGAACAATCCAGATTTCATTATGATTGGTGAATAGTTAAAAAAAAAATGCTGTTTCTCTGTGTTCAAAACCTTAAACTGAAAACCCAAGCCATAGATTGTTTGCTGTGATTAAATTGTGACAAGCTGAGAACTGCAGTAGTATCACGGAATGCAAACATTATTATCCTTCCACATATGAGTGGAAGTATCCAACCACTGTGTTTAAGAGAACAAATTGTTTTTAGTGTAATAGGAACACAAGTTAGGTCAAATTTAAATTTTAGTTTTAGTTTAATCTATACTGATTAGAAGAACTTAAGACTTTAACAAATACACTTCTGTAAAACGTAATGATTACCTGGAACATTTTGATAGCCATTCAAGAATAAATTATATTCAATTTAGATAGCAAAGTAGATATTTCTGCCTATGCTTATATAACACTAGTTATTCCATTAGGTAAAAATTAAGCAAAATGTTTAGTTAAATGACAAATATATGACTATTTGTATACATTTAAATAATTTACTATATTTGCTACTTTTAAGTTATTTGGGGTTATATAATCATACCCTGAGTTTCAAAAAGATCAAAATTACAAAAACATCTCAATATTAGTCCTGGGTTTGTCACAAACTGGGTATGTAAACATTGCCAATGATCTGAATCTCTTTAGAATCAAATCTCTCTATCTGTAAAATTACGTGCTTGAAGTACTGGTCAATCTGTAGGGTGTCTTATATTCCTCTGTGTCAGAAAGCAGAACTGGTCAATAGTACAAAAATCTCAACTTTGTAAAATATACAGTAGACTTTTCCAGAGGTAACGTTATATGATGTACAAAATACTGAGTCCAGTCTTTCTTCTAACTACCACACATATGGATTCTGTCTTTCTCAGTTTGGCTTATTTTACTTATCATAATAACCTGTAGATTAGCATAAGGAATATAGTCAATGATATTGTAATAGCATTGTGTGGTCACAGATGGTAGCTATACTTGTGAGTATAACATAACATATAGAGATGTTGAATCATTATTTTGTATATGTGACACTAATGTAATATTGTGTTTCAACTATATTTTTAAAATGTTGCTGTTTTCACTTAGGTGCATCATTACAGAAATTCCTATGCCTGTTTTTATAGCTAAAGCCAAAACTTAACAAAGAGAAACCACGAATAACATTACCATTATCCTACTCATTAAAAAACAGAATTAGTAAATCACTTTTAAATTCTTAAGGAAACAAAATATGAAATGGAATAAATGGTATCAATGCTATGCATAAAGACATGACTGCACTGCCACTTAGTGGTGATGATATGAAAAATACACGAGATTAAATGAGTTCATAATTATGTCTTTTAACAAATTTACAGGTAACACTTGACAAAATAAATGAAGTCTTAGCAATGTGTTACAAAAGATAGTTACATTAAAAGACTAGTTTAGAGGAGCCTGGATGGCTCAGTCGGTTGAGTGACCGACTTCATCTCAGGTCATGATCTCACAGCTCCTGAGTTCAAGCCCCGACTCGGGCTCTGTGCTGACAGCTTGGAGCCTGGAGCCTGCTTCAGATTCTGTGTCTCCCTCTCTCTCTGCCTGTGACCCACTCACATTCTCTGTCTCTCTCAAAACTAAATAAATATTAAAATAAAAATTAAAAGACTAGTATATTGTTTCATGGGAATTTTTTGATTACTGATTAATTTCTTTGATGGTTCTTAGTCTACTCAAGTTTTCTATTCATGTTTCAGTTTTGGTAGTTTGTATGTTTCTGTGAATTTCTATGTTCTAATTGTTAAAATAGAGTTTCTTAGAATTGTATTTCTGTGGTGTTGGTTGGTATCTCTCCTCTCTCGTTTGTGATTTTATTTATGTGGGTCTTTCTCTTTTCTTTTTGATAAATCTGGCTAGAGGTTAATCAACTTTATTATTTTTTTCAAAGAACCAGCTACTGATTTCATTGATCTGCTCTACTGTTTTTTTAGTTTCTATGTCACTTATTTCTGTTCTAATCTTCATCATTTCCTTTATGCTGACTTCAGGCTCATTTGTTCTTTTTGTAGCTCCTTTACGTGTAAGGTTAGGTTATGTATCTGAGATATTTCTGGCTCCTTTACATAGGACTGTATTACTATGTACATCCCTCTTAGGACCACGTTTGCTCCATCCCATTGGTTTTGGGCCATCTTGTTTTCATTTTCACTTGTTTTGATGTATTTTTAATTTTTCTTTGATTTCCTCAAAGACACATTCATTGTTCAGTAGCAGGTGGTGTGTGTAGCTACATTGTTCAGTAGCAATGTGTGTGTGTGTTTTTCCCATTTTCTTGTGATTGACTTCTAGTTTCATTGTACTGTGGTCAGAAAAGGTGAACAGTATGATTTTAATCTTTTTGTAATATGTGAAGCCTGTTTTGTGACCTAGTATGTGATCTATTCTGGAGCAAGTACCATGTGCACTTGAAAAGACTGTGTATTCTGCTGTTTTAGGATGGAATGTTCTGAATATAACTGTTAAGTCCATCTGGTCCAGTGAGTCATTTAAAGCCATCGTTTCCTTGTTTAGTTTTTGTTTAAATTATCTGTCCATTGATATAAGTGGGGTGCTAAAGTGTCCCAATATTATTGTTTTATTATCAATTAGTTCCTTTATTTCTGTTATTAATTGTTTTATATATTTTGGTGCTCCTGTATTGGCTACATAAATATTTACAGTTGTTATATTTTCTTCGTGAATTCTCCCCTTTATGATTATATAATGCCATTTTTGTCTGGTTTTACAGTATTGTTTTGAAGTATACCTTGCTCAGTATAAGTATTGCTACACTAGCTTTCTTTTGACATCCATTTACCTGATAAGTGTTTCTCCCTACTATGTCCTGACAATCTGCAAGTATCTTTAGGTCAATAGTCTGGGGTCACATAGCTTCAGAGACAAATTCTACCAACTTAAAGAAGAGTTCATAACTTATTCTCAAACCATTCCAAAAAATAGAAAAAGAAGGAAAACTTCCAAATTCATTCTATGAAGCTAGCATCATCCTAATCAAAACTAGATCAAGACTCCACTAAAAAGAGGACTACACATAAAGATCCCTGATGAACTTAGATACAAAACTTCTCAAGAAAATACTAACAAACTGAATCCAAAAATACATGTAAACACGTAAAAATCATCTACCATTATCAAGTGAGATTTATTCCTTGTTTTCAAGGGTGGCTCAATATTTACAAATCAATCAAATGCATCAAATTAGTAAAAGAAAGAGCAAGAATCATATAATGTTTTCAATAAATGCAGAAAAAAAAACATTTGACAAAGTAAAACATTCATGATAAAAACCTTCAACAAAGTAGGTTTACAGGGAACATACATCAATATAAGAAAGGCCATATATCAGAAAACCACAGTTAATATCACTCTCAATGGGAAAAATTGAGAGCTTTTTCCTCTACAGTCAAAATAAGACAGGGATGATCACTTTCACTACTCGTATTCAACATAGTACTGGAAGTCTTAGCCACAACAATCAGACAACAAAAAGAAAAAAGAAAAAAAAACATAGAAATTGACAAAGGAGAAGTCAAAATGTCACTATTTGCAGATAACATGATACTTTATATAGAAAACCTGAATGACTCCACAAAAAAGAGGAACTGAAATAAATTCAGAAAAGTTGCATGATACAAAATCAACGTGTAGAAATCTGCTGCATTTCTCTACACCAATAATGCAGCACAGAAAGAAACAAAGGAAAAAAATTCCATTTGCAATTTTACCCCAAACTTTAAGATACCTAAGAATAAACTTAACCAAATAGATGAAAGAGCTATACTCTGTAAAGTATAAAGAACTTATGAAAGAAATTGAAGACGACATAAACAAATGAAAGATATTCCATGTTCATGGATTGGAAGAACAAGTATTGTTAAATGTCTATATTATCCAAAGCAATCTACCTATTTGATGGGATCCCTATTAAAATACCAACAGAATTTTTCACAGACATGAAACAAACAATCCTAAAAATTTTATGGAACCACAAAAGACCCCAAATAGTTAAATCAATCTTGAAAAAGAAAAGCAAAGCTGGAAACATCACACTTGTGGACTTCAAATTATACTGCAAATCTGTAGAGGCCAAAACAGTATGGTACTAGCACAAAAACAGATACATAGATCAATGGAACAGAATAGAATTCCCAGAAATAAATCCACAACTATATACTCAATTAATCTTAAACAAATCAGGAAAGAATATTCAATGGGGAAAAGATAGTTTCTTCAACAAATGGTGTTGGGAATACAGGACAGCAACATGCAAATGAATGACACTGGACCACTTTCTTACACCATACACAAATATAAATTCAAAACAGATTAAAATCTAAATGGAAGACCTGAAACCAAAAAAATTCTAGTGGAGAACATAGACAATAACTTCTTTCACAAAGGACATATCAATTTCTTTCTAGCTTTGTCTCCTGAGGCAAGGAAACAAAAGCAAAATAAACTATTGGGACTTTTTTTTTCAAAAAAGCTTCTCTGCAGTGAAAGAAGCAATTAACCAAAGTAAAATGAAACCTATGGAATGGCAGACAATATTTTCAAATAACATTGTCTGATAAAGGATTAGTATCCAAAATATGTAAACTTACCAAACTGAACACCCTGCTCAAAAATACTGCAAATAAAAAATACAAAAAAAAACATGAATAGACACTTTTCCAAAGATGACATACAGATGGCTAACAGATGCATGAAAAGACTTTCAAAATCTCTCATCATCAGGGAAATACAAATCAAAACTGCAATCAGATATCCCATTACACCTGTCGTATTACTAATATCAAAAACACAAAAAACACCAGTCCTGGTGAGGATGTGGAGAAAGGGAAACCGTCTCCCACTGTTGGTGGGAATGCAAACTGGTGCACCCACTTTGGAGAACACTATGGAGGTTTCTCAAAAAGTTATAAATAAAACTACCTTACAATCCAGCAATTGCAGTATTGGCATTTACCCAAAAGATACAAAATTACTGGTGTGAAGGGATAAATGCACTCCAATATGTATAACAGCATTATCAAAAATAGCCAAAATATTGACTCAGGCATAAAAAAATAATTAAATTATTCCATTTGTAATGATGTGTATGCAGCTAGAGAGTATTATGCTAAGTTAAATAAGTTAGCCAGAAAAAGACAAATACTATATGATGTCACTAATGTTGAATTTAAGAAACAAAACAAATGAACATAGGGGAATAAAAAAAGAGAGGGAGACCAAGAAACACACTCTTAACTATGGAGAACAAAATGATGGTTACCAGAGGGGAGGTCGGTGATGGTATATGTTAATAGGTGATGGGGATTAAGGAGGGCACTCATTGTGATGAGCACTGGGTGTTGTGTGTAAGTGTTGAATCAGTAAATGTTACACCTGAAGCTAATATTACACTGTATGTTAACTAACAAATTGAAATAAAAACCTGAAAAACAAAAACAAATTATAAAATTTAAAAGGAAGAAAAAAATTAACAAAGAAATTACTGAACTAGATACATACATTAAAGGTTGAAAATTACAAAAAGTGTTCCTTGAATATAATTTCTAACTACCTGGCAAGACTGATAAAGAAACAAAGCATAAATAGGCAATATTAGGAATGCGAGTAATTATGCAGATATTTAAAATGTCAAGGATAATATAACAGTTTTGGAAATAAATTCAAACATTTAGACAAAAATGCATAAATGTCTTGAAAAGGGCAATATTCCTGACTAATACAAGAATAAAATACTTTTTGAATAGTTTTATATCTATTGAAAAAATAAAGGTTGTAATTTCAAACTTTTCTACAAAGAAAACTCCAGGCTTAGATGACTCACCAGTGAAGTACTAAAACCATGTGAGGAAAAGGGGATGCCTGGGTGGTTCAGCAGATTAAGTGTCTGACTCTTGACTTTGGCTCAGGTCATGACCTCAGTTTGTGAGATCAAGCCCCACATTGGGCTCTACACTGACTGCAAGGAGTCTGCTTTGGTGCTTGGGATTCTATCTTTCTCTCTGCCTCTCCCTCTGTTTGCACTTTCTCTGTCAAAATGAATAAATAAACATTAACAAAAACATGTGAGGAAAAAATAACATTGATCTTAACCTAACCATTTCCAGAGAATTAAAAAAAGGAAGACTTGGGGCGCCTGGGTGGCTCAGTCGGTTAAGCGGCCGACTTCGGCTCAGGTCATGATCTCGAGGTCCGTGAGTTCGAGCCCCGCGTCAGGCTCTGTGCTGACAGCTCAGAGCCTGGAGCCTGTTTCAGAATCTGTGTCTCCTTCTCTCTGACCCTCCCCCGTTCATGCTCTGTCTCTCTCTGTCTCAAAAATAAATAAACGTTAAAAAAAAAAATATTTAAAAAAAAAAAAAAAAAAAAAGACTTAATAATTTGTGATACAATAATTAACAAAGATATTACACAAAGGGAAAATTAGATGTGATTCTTACTTATAAACATAGGTGCAAAATGCAAAATAGCCAATCAAATGCATTAATGTATAGTCCAGTGGTATATAAACAGAACACTGTATCATGATCAAGTGCAACTTATATTAGAAATGGAAGTTTGGTTTAACATTACAAAATCAATATAACTCATTATGTTAATAGTAAAGGAAAAACATACATGAAAATCTCAACAGATGAATAAAATTTATGTGAAAAAATTTAACACCAATTCTAAAGCATAACTCTCAGCAGCTAGAATTTATGGGTCATTCATTAATATGTGAAAGAGTTTCACTAAAAAAAACCTAGACCATTTTAATGATGAAATAGTAAAAGTCTTCTCTTTAACATTGTACAACCATTTCTAGCCTGTGCAATAAAGCAGGAAAGGGAAATAAAAAGTAAAGATTGAAAAGAACTGGAGCTCCTGGATGGCTCAGTCATTTAAGTGTCCTACTTTGGCTCAGGTCATGATTTTATGGGTGCATGTCGGGCTCTGTGCTGACAGCTCAGAGCCTGAAGCCTGCTTCAGATTGTGTGTCTCCCTCTCTCTCTGCCCTTACCCTGTTCACACTCTGTCTCTCTCTCTCAAAAATTAACATTACAATTTAAAAAAAATGATTGAAAAGAAGTTATTATAATAGAGTAATTATAAATAAAACATAAATAAAATATTAGAAATAAAAATATAGACTATAAAAATGTATTGTTATATAATATTATTCACATATGCTGTGGTTGAGTATATGAAAATCTAAACAATCTCCAAAAAATTAATATAATTATTAGAAAATTTATTAGAATTAATATATGACTAAACAAGGCTGCTAGCTATAAAGTCAATATATAAAAATGAATTGTTTTTCATACCCTATAAACAGATATTTAGAAAAATTATTTGTCTATCCTCCCATCAATCCCATACTCTTATTTACCGTAGCTTTACAATCAGTCTTGATATCTGTCACTTGACCTTTCACCTTTGTTGTTTCTGGTCCTTTGTATTTTCATATAGATTCAAAAATCATCTAGTCAATTTTCACAAAAACTTGGTAGAGGTTTTATTGGTATTGCACTGACATGATTGATCAGTTTAGGAAAACAAACATCATTGCAATATTTATTCTTCTTACTCGTGCATATGTCATACCCCTTTATTTCATTTGAACAGAATATAGTAAAAAAATAGAAAACACATATGGACACCTAATTTATGTCAAAGATTGCCTTGCAGAGTAGTAGACAAATTGCCATATTTTAAATAAATATGAATATTGAGCTCTCACTAATAAAGCAAAATGCAACAAAGGAATCCCAGGTATGCTATATATACATAGCAAATTAAAACATGATGAAATGATGTTAAATATAAAAGGAGCAATTGTACATTAATACAGTACATTAATACAAAAATATTGCAAGTAATTGAGTGGGAGAGGAGAGTTGTAAATGATGTCATAAACAAAAAGACATATTTATTTCATAAAAAGAATTCTTATGAATCAGTAAGAAAAAGACAGCACAAATAAAAAGAAATAATCAAAAAGCATGAGCAGGGACTCTACCAAAGTAAATAACTAAATGGCTAATTAACATAGAAGATAATGTACAATTGATCTGGTATTTAAGAAGATAAAAATTAAAACTACAATGAGATACCATTTAAAAACTATTAGAACAGTTAAAATTAAAAATGCAGCCAGGATGACCCGTGCATTGGTAGCCTTTGGACCTCCTGGCCTACACACCACCTCAGCTCTACATGCCCTACAATGACATGCTCCCACCTCCAAAGGAGCACTGGAAGATTCCCCTATGTGCACCAACTTTAGCTTCACCTGTCCTGCTATGGTGTTCTGAATATTTAGATCCTGAGATCCTTCAGCCTGCACCCACTTCAGCTCTTGCTTTCCCTCTAGGACATCTGCTGCATGGAAAGTTCCAAGTCCTCCTGGCTTGCATTGCACTTCAGCTCCCGACATCCTGCCAAAATATTCTCTGTGTGGAAAGTGTTGAGATAACACTAATTTCAGCTTTAGCTATCCTGCCAAAATGCCATCTGTGTGCAGAGCCTCAGGAGATCCCAGTATACACATGGTTAGCCTCAGTTGCCTTGCTATGGCTCCTATCGTGTGGACAGCTCAAAGACTGCACCCAGATACACCATGTCAGCTTTAGATGTTTTGCCAAAGCTCTCATACATGGAGAGCCCAGGACCACCCGCCCATGACAGCCACAGATATAGCCAGCCAGCCAAAATCACAGGAACACACAGTCTACATAGGGGACAATCGTACACAGGATCACTCCTTCAAGTTATTGGAGAAGTGTCTGTTATACTTAATACATAGAAACAAACACAGAAAGTCAATAAAAAATGAGGATACAGAGGACTATGCTTCAAAATAAAGAACAAGATAAAATCTTAGAAAAAGTATTGAATGAAATAGAGGTAAACAATATGCCTGATAAAGAGTTTAAAGTAATGATTGTAAAGATGCTCACATGCTAAAGAGAAGAGTGGTAGAACTCTTTGAGATCTTCAATAAAGATAAAAAATACAGAAAAGAACCAATTAGGGCTGAATAATAAAACAATTGAAATACATAATATAGTAGAGACAATCAATAGTAGGTTAAGGATGCAGAAGAACATATCAGGGATCTGGAAGACAGGATATTGGAAAATAATCAAGCTGAACAGAAAAAAAGAGAAAAAAATAAAAAATGAGAATAGGTTAAGAGATGGCTTGGACAACATCAAGTTAACAAACATTCACATTATAGAGGTATCAGAAGAAGAAGATAGAGAAGGGTAGAAAAACTATTCAAACAAATAATAGCTGATATTAATCCAAATCTAGGGAAGGAAATAGACATTCAAGTTCAAGAAGTATTGAGATGAACCCAAGGAGGTCTATATCACAGTACAGAATAATTAAAATGTCATAAATTAAAAATAAAGAGAGGATTTTAAGAGCAGCAAGAAAGAAGCAAAATGTTATGCACAAAAGAAACTCTATAATGCTATCAGCTTACTTTTCATCAGAAAATTTGCAGGCAAGAAAGGACTGACATGGTATATACAACATGCTGAAAGGGAAAAAAATCCCTACAATCAATGATACTGTACCTGGAAAGGTTATCATTCATATTTGAAAGGGAGAGAAAGAGTTTCTCATACAAACAAAAGATAAAGGAGTTTATCACCACTAAACAAGGCTTACAAGAAACACTATAGAGACTTCTATAAGTGGAAAAGAAAGGGCCACAATTATACATAAGAAATTTATGAATAAAAAGACGTAAAATATGATAGTATATACAAAAAAATGTTGAGAAAAAAGTAAAAAAAATAAAGGGTTTTTTTTTAGAATATGAAATGAAGTAATTATCAACTTAATACAAAATATATACTAAAGACTTATAGACTATATACTTAGGATTTCTATATGAAGCTTATGGTAATAACCTGTAATAGGAACACACAAAGAGAAAGAAAGCCAAACATAACACTAAAAAATTCATAAATTACAAAGAAATAAAGAGGAAGAAAGAAACAGAGAAGAACTACAGAAACAGCCAGAAAACAAATAACAAAATGGCAATAAGTACATAACTGTCAATAATTATTTAAATGTAAATGGCCTAAATGTTATAATAAAAAATAGGGTAATTGAATGGATTTTTAAAAAAAAAGTCTCATCTATATCCTGCCATGTAGATATGAAAAAAACATTTACTATGCAAATTGAAACAACAAAAAAAACAAAACAAAAAGCTGGGGTAGCAATATCTATATTAGAAAAAAAATAGACTTTAAAAAAAAAAGACTAACCAAAGACAGAGAAGAACATTACAGATATATCCAACAAAAGGATATAACAATTGTAAATATCTACACAACTAATACTGGAACACTTAAGAACATAAAGCAAATATTAAAGGAAATAAAAAGGGAAAACAATGGTAATATAATAGTGAAGATTTCAACATTCCAGTTGCATCATTGGATACATTATCCAGGCAGAATCAATAAGAAAATAGTGCCTTTGATAACGTATTAGATCACATGGACATAACAGATTTATACAGAAGGTTTCATTCAAAAACAACAGGTTACACATTCTTTTGAAGTACATATGAAACATTCTCCTGAATAGATCACCTGTTAAGCCATAAAGCATGTATTAATAAATTTAAGAAGATTTAAATCACACCATGCATGTTTTCTGACAAAAATGTTATGAAATTATAAATTAATCACAAGAAAAACTGGAAATACCACAAATACATGGAGGCTAAACAACACGATACTAAACAAGCAATGAGTCAATGAAGCAACCAAAGAAAAAATTTAAAACAATACATGGAGACTAATGAAAATGAAAACATAGCACTCTAAAATCTTTGGGATGCAGCAAAAGCATTTCTAATAGGGATAATAATACAAGCTTACCTACAAAGAAAAAGAAAGTTCATATAAACAAACTGACCTTATATCTAAGAAACTAGAAAAAGAAAAACTAACAAAGCCCGAAGTGAGTAAAAGGAAGGAAACTAATGTTAAAGCAGAAATAAATGACACAAAGACTAAATAAAAAACAGTAGAACAGATCAGTGAAACCAAGAGCTAGTTCCTTGAAAAGATAAAATTCATAAACACTTAGACTATTAAGAAAAAAAAAAGAAAGGAATCAAATAAATAAAATCAGAAATCAGAGAGAAGTAACAGTGGACACTACATAAGTACAAAGCATTATGTAAGCCAGTATGAAAAATTATATGACAATATATTGGACAACATAGAAAAAATGGATAAATTTCTAGAAACACACAGTTTTCCAAAACTCAAACAAGAAGATATAAGAAATCTGGTCAAACCAGTTGCTAGTAACAAAATTGAATCAGTAGTTAAAAAACTACCAAGAGGAGCACCTGAGTGGCTTAGTGGGTTAAGCATCTGATTTTGGCTCAGTTCGTGATCTCGCAGTCTGTGGGTTCAAGCCCCATATTGGGCTCTGTGATGACAGCTCAGAGCCTGGAGCCTGCTTCAGATTCTGTGTCTCCCTCTTTGCCTACCCCTCCCCCTCTCGTGCTCTGTGTCTCTATCTCTCTCAAAAACAAATAATAAATATTAATTTTTTTTAAAAAAGAAACCCTTAAAAAATACTACCAAGAAATAAATTTCCAGGGCCTCTTGTCTTAACAGCTGATTTCTACCAAACATTAAATAAGACTTAATATCTATTATTATCAAACTATTCAAAATCATATAAAAAGGAACGCTTCCAAATAGTTCTGTAAGGTTAGCATTACTCTGAATCAAACCCAGACAAAGACACCACAGAAAAAGAAAAGTACAGGCCAATATCTTTGATGAAAATCAATGCAAAATCCTCAACAAAATATTTGGAAACCACATTCAACAATATATTAAAAGAATCATCCACCATGATCAAGTGGACTTTTTCTAGGGATGCAAGGATAGTTTAATATTCACAATTAAATTTAATATTCACAATATGTCAATGTGACACATCAAATCAACAAAACAAAGGATTAAAATCATATGATCATCTCAATGCATAAAGAGTATTTGACAAAATGAGCATTCATTCATGATAAAAATTCTCAACAAAATGGTTTAATAGGAACACACCTCAACATACTAAAGGCCATATATATGAAAAACCCATATTCCATCTTATGGCTCTCTTATTCTGTGTACTATGGAAATTTCTGTATTTCATTTACCATCAGACTAATCCATTTCTTAGCCGTGTATATTCCATTGTGCCCAACTAACAAGTTTTAATTTTAAATATTTTGATTTTAAATATTTATTTTTAATATATTTTATTTATGATTATAGCATACAAATTTCTCTGAGAATACTCAATATATTATTTTTAAAATGGGTATCATTTTTTTCCTCAGATGTTTGATATTTGGTTAGTTCAATGTGGGAGTCTCTTTTATATGATGTTGGTTTTACTGCAATATTTGTAGATTATTAGTTGTCTGCAAATCTTTGTATTTGATAATTCTTTTTTGTCTATATGTTGGGGTGATTATCATTTTTTTATTTTATTTTACTTTTAAAATATTCATTTATTTATTTTGAGAGAGAGAGAGAGTATGAGTGGGAGAGGGGCAGAGAGAGAGAAGGAGAGAGAGAGAGAGAGAGAGAATCCCAAGCAGGCTCCTTGCTGCCAGTTTAGAGCCTGATGCGTGGCTCAATACCACGAATCTATGAATCATGATCTGAGTCAAAAATCAAGAGTCAGATGCTTAATTGACTGAGCCACTCAGGCACCCAATCATCATCATCATCATCATGGTTATTATTATTATTATTATTAAATATTTATTTTGAGAGAGAGAGAAAGAGAATATGCATGTGGGAGGGGCAGAGAAAGAGAGAGAATCCCAAACAGGTTCTTTGTTGGTAGCCTGACTCGGGACTGAATCCTACAAGTGGTGAGATCATGACCTAAGCTGAAATCAAGAATCAGATGCTTAACCAACTGAGCCACCCAGGCACCCAATCATTATTTTAAAATGGTAGTGTACCTTCAGTAATTACACATACCCAGACCTTGCTTTTAGGTGGAATATTCAATAGTTCATTTTCTGGGTATATGTATTCTGAACTTGTGACTCAGTAACCATGTGGAGTATTACCATGTATTTCTGCTCCAAGTATCCGTCCCTCGTAGTTATAGAAACACACGCACACACACAGAGATGGAGAAAGAAAAGAAGAAAGAAAGAAAGAAAGAAAGAAAGAAAGAAAGAAAGAAAGAACAAAGACAGACTCTTAGCTCAGGTTATCATTAAAAAAATACCATGCATTGGGTGGTTTAAACAACAGAAATGTGTATATTCACACATGTCTGCGGGCTGCAGGTCTGAGACCAGGGTGTCAGTATAGTCAGGTCCTGATGAAGGTTCTCTTCCTGGTTTGCAACTCCCACCATTTTGCTTTTTTTTTTTTTTTTGAAAGACCTTTTTTCAGTGTGTGCATGCAGAAAGATCTCTTTCTTCTTCTAATAAGGCCATAAATCCTATTGGATTAAAACACCACCCATGTGACTGAATTTAATTTTGATTAGCTTCTAAATCCCTGTCTCCATATACAAGATGAATTTTGTGGAGACATAATTGAGCCCATAGCACACACACACTCTACTATTTTTTTCTCAGAATATGGAATGATGTAAGGAGTTACTATTGCAGCTGTCTCAAATGCAGTATCTCATTTTATCTTCTTGATTCACCCAGTGTTTTTTTTTCCTGTCCATTTTATTCATTGATTCTTGAAAAGGAGCTTTCCTAAAATATGTTATCTTTTTATATTTTTTAATTTCATTTTTAATATTTTAAAATTTACTTCCAAGTCAGTTAGCATATAGTGTGACAATGATTTCAGGAGTAGATTCCTTAGTGCCCCTTACTCATTTAGCCCATCCCCCCTCCCACAACCTCTCCAGTAACCCTCAATTTGTTCTCCATATTTATGAGTATCTTATGTTTTGTCCCCCTCCCTGTTTTTATATTATTTTTATTTCCCTTCCCTTATGTTCATCTGTTCTGTCTCTTAAAGTTCTCATATGAGTGAAGTCATATGATTTTTGTCTTTCTCTGACTAATTTCACTTAGCATAATCCCCTCCAGTTCCACCCACATAGTTGCAAATGGCAAGATTTCATTCTTTTTGATTGCCGAGTAATACTCCATTGTGTGTGTGTATACATACATGTGTGTGTGTATATATATATATATATATATATATATATATATATATATACCACATCTTCTTTATCCATTCATCCATCAATGGATGAGGATACGGAGAAAGAGGATATCTTTTGCACTGCTGGTAGGAATGCAAACTGGTGCAGCCACTCTAGAAAACAGTATGGGGGTTCCTCAAAAAACTAAAAATAGAACTATCTTATGACCCAGAAATTGCACTACTAGGCATTTATACATGGAATACAGGTGTGCTGTTTCGAAGGGACACATGGACCTGCATGTTTATAGCAGCACTATCAACAATAGCCAAAGTATGGAAAGAGCCCAAATGTCCATCGATGATGAGTGGATAAAGATGTGGTATATATGTACAATGGAGTATTACTCGGCAAACAAAAGAATGAAATCTTGCCATTTGCAACTACGTGGATGGAACTAGAGGGTATTAGGCTAAGTGAAATTAGTCAGAGAAAGACAAAAATCATATGACTTCACTCATATGAGGACTCTAAGAGATAAAATATGTTCTTAATTATACTGTTTTGGGTTTAGACTGTACTTTCCCATATAATTGTTTCTCCATGGATCTCATCTACTTTAAATTTTTTGAGTATTCTTCAAAGTATCAAGTCTGCTGTTATTTATTCTCAATTGCCTATACTTTAACTCTTTGTGTGCATTACCTTTACCATCATGATCCAGGTAGATCATTTAATTGATGACTAACCTAAAAATAATATGACAAGAATCTATCTTTTTCAACATTAGTAAGTTATTATATTTTAGATTATAATTGTCTGGGTGCTCCTAAGGAGTGACAGCAACAAGATAAAAAGGATCATAAAATCTCTAAAATGTCAGGGGCTGAAATAATTCAGGGACTATCTTTTTAGTATACATTTTTCTAGTGTTTATAACTTTTACTTCCCTCAAATCAAAACAATTCCTGATCTATATTTTTGAAAATAACATTTATGTTCATTTCATTTACTGCATTGGATTTCCTCTCTGTTTAGCTGCATTTGTTGCCAGTACAAATTTGGTCAGTGTGGTTACAGAATCATGCATCCATTCATCAAATATGTATGAAATACTTCTATTTAATATGCCAGACATTGTGTCATGCATTGGGGACACAGCCATTAGTATGATATCCTCAAGGACACCAGTCTCTGTATCCATATGGTAAAAATAGATATTCCATGTATTATACTATATAGGACACATTTTATAAATATTAGAGAATAAGTGCATTTTTCTTTTCTCTGGTTTTACTTTTAGAATAATTTAATTTATACACACAATTTCCTTGTCACTGTATTACTCCATTTATTTGTGAAGAAATGAAATATTTGCTTGAAAAAAAGATCATGGAGAAAAATATAATGTTTAATAGATTTATTACATTCAAACAAGATTTTTTATAATATAGAATTGACAGTATCTTTAAATATGAAATAAATATCATCATTCTATAGATAAGAAAATTAGTTCCCAGAGTTTAAATTATTTACTGAAAGATAAATGTCAAGTCAGTGTTATAACATATTTTCTGAATCCCAGTTGGAACCGTGTGGTCCTACCAAAAGTTTTAGAATTAGAAATTGGATAAAACTATTTTTGTAAGTTTTTAAGGGTTATTTTTAAGGATTATATGCATATTTTACAAATGTAGGCAAATCATATATAAATGCTGTTTGTTTTTCTGAAAAGAACATATGTATGTATGTATGTGTGTATGTATTTAAATTTTAGCTAGTTAATAAAAAGTACATATGTATGTATGTATGCATATATGTATGCATGTATTTAAATTTTAAATTATGTAGTTAATACACAGTACAATAGTGGTTTCAGGAGTAGAATTCAGTGATTCATCACTTATACACAACACCCAGTGCTCATCACAAGTGCATTCCTTAGTACCCATTATCCATCTAGCCATCACCCACCCACCTACATCTGTCAACCCATTGTTTGTTCTCTATCATTAAGAGTCTCTTGTGGTTTCTTTCCCTGTCTTCTCTCCCCTACCCTTCCCATATGTTCACCTGTTTTGTTTCTTAAATTCCACACATGGGGCACCTGGGTGGCGCAGTCGGTTAAGCGTCCGACTTCAGCCAGGTCACGATCTCGCGGTCCGTGAGTTCGAGCCCCGCGTCAGGCTCTGGGCTGATGGCTCAGAGCCTGGAGCCTGTTTCCGATTCTGTGTCTCCCTCTCTCTCTGCCCCTCCACCGTTCATACTCTGTCTCTCTCTGTCCCAAAAATAAATAAACGTTGAAAAAAAATTTTTTTTTAAAAATTCCACACATGAGTGACATCATATAGTATTTGTCTTTCTCTGATTGACTTATTTCACTTAGCATATACATTATAGCTAAATTCACATCATGACAAATGGCAAAACTTCATTCCTTTTTTAAGTTTATTTATTTGTTTTGAGAGAAAGAGAGTAGCATGAGTGGGAAAGGGGCAGAGAGAGAGGGGGAGAGAGAATCCCAAGCAGGCTCTATACTGTCAGCATGCAGAATCCAATGTGGGGCTCAGTCTTACAAACCTCAAGATCACGACCTGAGCCAAAATTAAGAGTCAGACGTTTAACCAAATGAGCCTCCCACATGCCCCCAAGATTTCATTTTTTGATTGCTGAGTAATATTCCATTGTGTGTGATTGTGTGTGTGTGTGTGTGTGTGTGTATGCCCTTGTAAAAGAACAAGTAAGAATATGAAAGTAAATTTGTAGACAAGTCTTTGTTAATGTCCCTATAGTACATCAATCTACAGCATTCTGTAGTGGCAGTATTCTAGTGACTTTGCAACATACCATGTAATTTATTGAGAAAATCAGGATATTTTACATTGATGTCTCTTAGTTGATCTTTTATAATAATAAATATTTAAGTAAAAATTTTATATAAATAACACTATCGTATGTAGAAGAATACCACTAAATATACCATTGGATGACAGTAAAGAACAAACAGTGGTAGTGCTATGTAGAGCATTTAGGCAGAATTGACCTTGGGAAGAGCATGCTAATTCAGTAAAATGTGACAATATGTCAAAAACATCTATAACGTCTATAACATTGACATCAATAATGAATAATAGGGCATATGAATGAGTGGACAAATACGTATTACTAGTACTGGATTTCTTCCAAACTAATGGATTATTGTGTAGAGAATCAGTATGATAAGGTAATTAATTGTTTTTTGGAATCAGAAACAAAGCAAAGTAAAACAAAACAAAATTTTGTTTGCATTTTAGATTCACCAATTCCTGGCTATATGATCTTGGACAAATTATTTAAGCTCCCTAAACTTTATTTTCCAATTCATAAAATGGGAGTAATGGTCAAATCTACCTTATCAGAGTATCATAAAGATTAAATGGCATAACACCTCTAAAATATCTGACCATTCATTGGCACAATGTAAGTACTCGATAACCATTAGCTGAAACTAATTCATAATAAATCCTCTAATATTGATTGGATAATGACTGTCATGAAATTTAACTTTTTAGTACCAATGATTAAATACATATTTTTTCTGCATATGAATTTTCTTAGAAAAGTTACAGAGTTACAATTGACATACAATTAACAGTACATTTTATATTTCATAATTTGTAAGTTTTCACATGTATGCATCTGTAAAACCATCACTGTAATTATGATAATGAACACATCCATCACGCATCATCCTCAGGTCTGATTGTAAGCCTTTGCTCCTGACTCTTCCTCCCTTCCCATGCCCAAGCACCTACTAATATGCTTTCTGTCACTGTAGATTACTTTCCATTTTTATATGAATATAATCATGATGTATACTCCTCTTTTGGCTATCCTCATTTACTCAGCATAATTATTTTGAAATTTATCCAATTTTTCTGTGTATCAATAAAGCATTCAATTTTATTGCTAAGCACTATAATATGACATGCTATAATTTTTTATGCATTCACCTGTTGATAAGTATTTGGGCTGTTTTCCGTCTTTGGCTATTATAAATAAAGCTGCTATCAATATCCATGTACGCGTCTTAGAACAAGCAAATGCTGAGTCCTAGCCTCGCCACTGCGGCTGGCTGGCGGGAACGCTGACAGGAAATAAAACCATGAGCACAGACCCTGTGGGAGAGCGCGCTCGCCTCTGGCGCTACTCCAAACTCCCAGTGTAGGTCCTGGAGGATCACCAGGAGGTCCTGCCTTATATATACCGGGCCAATGGCTCAAAGCATCTTCCTCCAGGTAATATAAGTTTTGTGCATTTCGATTCACATAGAGACCTCCTTATTCCTGTGAATATGCCAGCTGACACTGTGTTTGACAAGGAAACACTTTTTGGGAAAAAATGGCGTTTTCAATTCAGTCACAAGTACTTTTCCTTGAAACAACCATGGTACCTCAAAAGAATTAAATATTGAGAATTGGATTATGTCTGCAGTTAATGCTGGCCATTTTTCTCATGTTCTATGGCTTCATCCCATGTGGCTCAGCAAATAAGAGAGGGCAAACATCACTTTTTAGAAGGCAGAGACACTTCTACCACAACAATCAGGGTTACAAGTACAGATCATTACTAAGTGATGGTCTTTATGTAACTGAAGACCAGCTAGAGAACCAAAAACCTTTGCAATTGGATGTGATTATGGTAAAACCTTACAAACTGTGTAACAGCCAAGAAGAAAATGATGCAGTGTCTTCTGCTAAGAAGCCAAAGCTAGCACTGGAAGATGCAGAAAACACTGCCTCTACTAACTGTGACTCTTATTCGGAAGGATTGGAAAAGGACACAGTGACACAGAAGAAGGGCTAAACTTCCCTAGAGCAGTCATGCCCATGCTTTTCTGAAAGCCAAGAATGCCAGACAACAGTCAGCACTGGGGAAATTCTGGAAATTTTGAAGAAAGGGGATGCATTTGTTTTAGATATTTACTTGGATTTTTTTTTCAGTCAAGAATCCCTTCAAAGAAATATTCACTTAAGAAAAATACAAAATCTTACAAGAGTTGTACCAATTTAAAAAGCCTGATACCAACCTGACAGAGGAAGATTTGGTAGATTGTGTTGATACTCGAATTCATCAGTTAGAAGATTTAGAAGATTCTTTTGCTCATCTGTGTGATGGTGATGATGAAGAAACTGTACAGAAATGGGCTTCAAACCCTGGAATAGAATCACTAATTCCACTTGTATAGAGTTTGAGAAAATGGATGGAAGTACCAGACTATGAAATGGTTCACCAGGCTGGTCTAACCTGTGATTATTTGGAACTACCTCACCATATTATCACAGAACAAGAAATTGTTCTGTATATTATTCAGATATATATTCTGTATAATATTCTGTATATATATTCTGTAAAATATTCAGTCTGTATATTATTTACTGAAAAATTTACCAAAACCTACTCTCGTTACAATTTCAAGGTCAAATCTGGAATGATTACTGTCCTTCTGAGCAAGTTGACACCATTCAAGAAAAAGTCCTTAATGTGCTGAGCTCCCTGTATGGGGCTGTAGACATTCACCTGGTGTATTTAGCAGAGTGTTCTCCATCTTGAAACAACAAAACACTAGGTTCCTATAACATCTTGATGTAGTAACAGGGTTTTCATTAACTTATTATAAATGAGTCTTCCAGAGAAGACCTTTGTTTTTATATTAACTTTGTTAAAATCTTTCAGATAGTTTGAATCTCAAACAGCTCTCATCAGTTGTTGAAAGATGACATTTTTTTTTGTCTACAATTTTTTTTTGTCTACATCAGGTCTACCCTCCCCCCCCATTGATTGTTGCTTATTTTTCTTCCTTTCCATCATGGTCTTTCTCATTTTGTGCAGGTTGTTTTCCCCCCTAGGTAAATTGGACTGTACAAAATTCATTCATTCATTCATTTATTCACTCAACCGACATTTATTTAGCATTTACATGTGCCAAACATAATTATTTTCTGGGTATATGGTAATGAACAGGATAGACAAGGCCCCCTGTCCTCTTAGGGGATGGCTAAGAAACAAATTATGGATTACGAGAAGTATTGTAAAGGAACAACCACAAACATGTCTTAGGCATCTTCTTAGTACTCAGGGCATCCTGGCAGGATAAGAAAGTAATATTCTCAAAAACTACCAAAAAAATAAATAAATAAACTTGCTAGTCCATGAAAATGTTGCAGGAATCCTACCTTTCCAAGACTGTCAGGGTTGTGGCACAGCTGTTGTGGCAAACTCACATTATTGTTGGTATGGAGAAGGTCTATTTGAGCAGTCAACAAAACAAAAATTTTCTTTGCTAATCAGAAAAGCCCTTCAGGGTTTTTGGTGCCTCCAGATGATCAGTATTGGCATTGATTATCATTATAGTTCCTAACTGCCACTTTATTGGCAGTCTGGGTTGATAATTTCTTCAAATAAACCAGCTTTTAATGTAAATAGTAGATAAAAAAGACAAATCCTTAATTTTGACCTAGTGTAAATACCCAAAGATATAACTGCCTTCCACCACCCTCTCCATGAGGAAGAGACCCTACCTGAGTCCTTAATCATAGAACTTTTCATTTGCTTAATTTACCAAAGTCTTACCCTATTCAGTATTCCCCATGTTCAGCAATTATTTTTCACTGCGTGGTTTCTTTTTCTTTAAAAGTTAGGATGACAATTAAAGGGGTAAAAAACACCCATCCATTCCTCAGTCCTTACATAACATTTGTTTTCATTTTGCATGTTACTTTCAGGCCTTGACCATATGTGTACATGTGCAGCTGCATGTAACTGCAGTTGTATGTTACCTAACCTGATGGCTAATATCCAAGATCACATTACCATTGTCACTCAGTAGATGGCACCAGATCCCATTTTTTCGATGATGCTATTTTCCTGCGAATTTTTCTTGTCAGCAATTTCCCAAGGCTGATAGCGTGAATGCCTATTTCTGTTGTGAAAAGCAAAGCAAAGTGATTCAGCTTTCTATTTTGATAGAACGTTATGTGCCAAAAAGTTTTCTCTGTAAAATCAGAATTGCAAAAGAGTGCTATTTATTTTTAAGTTTTGAAAAAATTTTATTAGAGTTCTATAAATGGATGTTACTTTTATGAGTAAATTATTTTGTGTGCTAAAATAAATAAAAAGGTATGTTTTGAGATTTTAAAACATTTAAAACCAAAAACAAAAATTAAAAAAAATAAAGATTTAAAATAAAAAATGAATGAGCAAATACTTTTTTTTTTTCTTGACTAAGTGTAAAGAAGTTAAGTGGCTGGATTATATGGTAATTGTATGCTTAACTTTTTGAGAAATTGCCAAACTGTCTTGTGTACCATTTTCCCTTACCACCTACAGTGTATTAGAATTCGGTTGCTTCCACGTTTCTTCCAATACTTGATATGATTAACCTTTTTAATTTCAGACATTCTAGTAAGTTCGTAGTGGTATTCCATTGTGTTTTAATTTACATTTCCCTAACAATTAATGATTTTGAGCATATTTTCAATGTATTTAATTGACCATTCGTATATCTTTGTGGGTGAAGTGGCACACTTTTGCCTGCTTTCATTGGGTTATTTTTTACTTAGTATTAAATTATTAATGTTAATTGTACACCAATTTTAGGTTTACAATAAAATTGAAATAAATGTAGATATACTGTCCATATACCCTGTGTCCCCACACATCTATAGTCTCTTCCATTGTCAACACCTTTCCCCATAATGGTACTTTTTGTTGTTGTTGTTTATTAAGTTTATACGTCATAATTTGACACATCATAATCGCCTAAAGTCCACAGTTTACTCTTAGTGTTCACATTCTATGGGTTTTGACAAATATATAATGACGTATATCCATCACTATAATATCACACAGATATTTTCACTGTGTTAAAACCCTCAGTGCTGTGCCTATTCAATTCTTCTCACCTAATACCCCATTGCAGGCAACAGCTAAACTTTTTATTGTCTCCATAATTTTGCCTTTTCCAGAATAAATGTCATACAATTGGAATCAGAACTTGTAGCCTTCTCAGATTGACTTTCCACTTAGTAATACACATTTAAGATTCATCCATGTATTTTTATGTCTTGATCGCTCATTTTTTTAGCACTAAATAAATATAATAAATAAACACCCATTCTCTTGATACACCACTGTTTATTCACTTACATAACAAAGGAAATCTTGGTTGTTTCCAAGTACTGGAAATTATGAGTAGAGCTTCTATACACATCTGTGTGAAAGTTTCATGTGAACATACACTTTGAACTCTTTTGGGTAAATACAAAGGCATGAGTGTTTTTGCTAGAATTCATGGTAAGAATATGTTTAGTTTTGTTAGAAACTGTCAAAATGTCTTTGAAATTGGCCTGACAATCTGCTGTCCCCACCAACACTGTATGAGAGTTTCTACTGCCCCATATTATCACCAGCATTTGATGTTATCAGTGCTGCAGATTTGCTCATTCTAATAGATTTGTAGTGTCATCTAATTGTTTTAATTTTCATTTCCCTTGTGACATATGATGTGCAGGATCTTTCATACACTTATTTCCCACCTGTATATCTTCTTTGTGTGTGGTGATTGTTAGGGTCTTTGACCAATTAAATTTTTTTGTTGTTGTTGAGTTTTAAGAGTTCATTATCCTGAAAAATTTTTATTAGGTAATGTTTTCTGGAAATATTTTTTCCAGCATGAGATTGTCTTCTCATTCTCTTGATCCTGTTTCTCACAGATAAATCTTTATTTTTAATACAGTTCAGCTTATAAATTATTTCATTCATGGATCATGTCTTTGGTTTTGTATCTAAAAATCATCACCATACCTAAGGTCATCTAGGTTTCTCTCTATGTAATATTCTAGGATTTCTATGGTTTTGCATTTTACATTTAGGACTATGATCCATTTTGAGTTAATATCAGTGAAAAGCATAAGATCTGTGTCTAGATTAATTTTGCATGTGGATGTCCATTTGTTCTACACTATTTTTTGAAAAGACTGTATTTGCTCCATTGTATTGCTTTTTCTTTTTTGGCAAATATGTTAACTTTATTTATTAGGGTCTATTTCTGGGTCTATTCTGCCTATCTGTTCCCCTGATCTATTTGTCTAGTCTTTCCTGAATTCAACATTGTCTTGATTACTGTAGCTTTATAAGTGAGACTTCAAGTAAGGTAGAATCAGTCCTCCAACTTTGGTCTCCTTAAATTTTTTGTTGGCTATTTTGGGCCTCTACATATAAACTTTAGAATCCTTTTGTTGATATCCCTTATCATTTTGTAATGTTTTTCTTTATCCCTGATAATTTCTCTTATTTTGATATCTTCTGTCCCTGAAATGAACTATTCCTGTTTGTTTGTTTTTTTTATGTGTTGCCATGGGATTTTTTTCTCCTTCCATTTACTTTTAATGTACATGTGTCTTTATATAAAAGTGGCTTTCTTGTTGAAAACAGAGTTTTGGTTGTATTTTTTAATCCATTCTGACAATCTTTGTCTTTTTATTGGTGCATTTAGACCACTAACATTTGAAGTAATTATTGATATAAAGTAAAACCTTGGCTACAGAGCATAATTTTTCTGGAAACATGCTAGTAATCCAAAGCACTTGTATATCAAAGTGAATTTCAAGAACCATTGGCTCAATTGTGATCATGTGATGTTCATTGTCACATATATCATATTGTAAGACATCATTTATCAAGTTAAAATTTATTAGAAATATCTGCATGTCTTGTGGAATACTCTCAGAATATGTTACAATACAAGTTTTTATGGGTTTTTATTTGTTGAACTTGCTCTTTATTCCTATTTTTGTCATTAACTTTATCTGCACTTTGTGGCTTTAACTCAGTATTTTACATGATTTAAATTTATTTTCTCAGCATATCAATTCTTTTTGTTTGTTTTTATTTTATTTTTTTAGTGGTTGCCTTAGAGTGCAATATACATTTACAACTAATTCAGGTAACACTATACCATTTCATGGGTAGGATGAGTACCTTATAATAACAATACAATTCTAATTATTTTCTAATTCCCTTATGAAATTTATGTCATTCATTCATTTATATATATGCATACACAAGTGTGTATATATATTATAGATAAATAAAGAAACATAATAAAATATATCACTGTTGTTATTTTGAACAAACGGTTATCTGATAGATCACTTAAGTATAAGAAGAATGAAAATTTTTACTTTGCTTTCATTTTTTATTCCTTCAACGCTCTTCCTTTCTTTATGTAGATTCTAGTTTCTGACATATATGATTTTCCTTTCAAAGAACTTCTTTCAACATTTCTAGCAAGGAAAATCTACTAACAACAAATTCCCTAAATTTTTGTGTGAAAAATTTTATTGCTCCCTGACTTTTTTAAAATTTATTTTTTATTTAAATCCAAGTTAGTTAACATATAGTGTAATAATTATTTCACGAATAGAATTTAGTGACTCATCACTTACATTAACACCCAATGCTCACCCCAACAAGTGCCCTCCTTAATGCCTATAGCTCATTTAGCCCGTTCCCCCAGCCAATACCCTCCCAGCAACCCTCAGTTTGTTTTCTGTATTTCAGAGTTTCTTATGGTTTGTCTCCCTCTCTGTTTTTATCTTATTTTTGCTTCCTTTCACCTATGCTCATCTGTTTTGTTTCTTAAATTCCACATAAGAATGAAATCATATATTTGTCTTGTTCTGACATACTTCTCTAAGCACAATTCACTCTAGTTCCATCCACGTTGTTCCAATGGCAAGATTTCATTCTTTTTGATTGCCAAACAATATTCCATTGCATATATATATATATATATATATATATATATATATGCCACATCTTCGTTATCCATTCATTAATCAATGGATATTTGGGTTCCTTCCATACTTTGGCTATTGTTGACAGTGCTGCTATAAACATTGCAGTGTATGTACCCCTTCAGACCAGCACTCCTGTATTTTTTGGATAAATAAAAAATAGTGCAATTGTTGGATCCTAGGGTAGTTCTATTTTGAATATTTTTGAGTTTCTATACTGTTTTCCAGAGTGACTGTACCAGTTTGCATTCCCAGCAGCAGTGCAAAAGGTTTCCTCTTTCTCTGCATCCTTGGGAACATCTGTTGTTGCCTGAGTTGTTAATTTTGGCCATTCTGACAGGTGTGAAGTGTTATCTCATTGTTCTTTTGATTTGCATATCCCCTGATAATGAGTAATGTTGAGCATCTTTTCATGTGTTTGTTAGCCATCTGGATGTCTTTGGAGAAGTGTCTATTCATGTCTTTTTCCCATTTCTTACTGGATTAATTGTTTTTTGGGGCGTTGGGTTTGATAAGTTCTTTATAGATTTTGTATACTAACCCTTTATTAGATATGTCATTTGCAAATATCTTCTCTCATTCTGTTGGTTGCCTTTTAGTTTTTCTGATTGCCAGAAGCCGAGCTATCCAACCAGCCTGATGGCAGGGCCCGGGCTGTGGACGGATCGGGACTGCAGGGCGGTCCACCGACAGTGAAACTTCTTGTACTCCCGCTTTTATACAATTTGGCCTTAATAAAGTACCTGGGGAATTGTCTGTTGGGGAATTGCCCTCGACAGGTCCCCTGGGAAAAGAACCATTGGGAAAGAAATAAAGTTCCGCAAGGAAATTGTGCGGCCCTACATTTAGCCCTTGCCACCCCCTAAAAAGACTTCTCTACGTAAAGGAAGGATAGCTTCATGTATTTCTCAGCCAAGGAAGGAACAAATGGATTTGAAAGCCCCACTCTGGCAACAAAGGAGTGTATCTATGGGCACAAGTTACTCCACCCCTAAGCCCACTTGGCCCCCAGGAGGCATTCCAGATGATGTTTGAACTAGTCGGTTAAAGTACAGAATGGTTCATTAGTTACTAGGTGCATTGTATCTCTGAGAATGTATAAGGCTTGGGGTTCTAAAGCCCTCTTGGCCCCCTCCTGGCACCCCGAACTGAGGTGAATACTTTTGTTCCTCAAGCCACAAATGGTTCAGGGAAACAACTAAAAGGTCATGTCCCTGTAACTATTCTACTTGAGGTGTTGAGAGATAGATCACCTTTCATGAAAACAGCAAAGCAAATGCTTTATAGATTATAGATAAATGTAGATACATAATGAAAATAATGTAAGAAATTAATTAATAAGCATAGGGCAGGAGGAACGTTATGAGAAAATAACCATGTTATTCCTTAAAGAGTGATTACACATAGGAACATTTTTAGAATTAGGTAATGTTAGAAAACATAGATGACATACGCTACAAGGAAATTGCTAACAAATATAATGCCATGTTTGCCACAATAAAGCAGCCAGTTCAACACACTGCTGTTGTCTGTGTCCATTTTTATTTTTGTTTTATCTTTTCTCACTTTTTCACCAATGCCGTTCATCCTCCGGGAACCCCTGGACCTGCTGGAGCTGGACTCCAGCAGCTGATTGTTTCCCTCTCTGTGCAGAACCTATTTATCTTGATAAGGTCCCAATCATCCATTTTTGCTTTTGTTTCCCTTGCCTCCAGAGACATGTCTAGTAAGAAGTTTCTGCAGCCAAAGTCAAAGAGTTTGTTGCCTGTTTTTTTCTCTAGGATTTTGATGGCTTCCTGTCGTACATTTGTTTTTTTTTTTTTTTTTTAACCATTTTGAGCTTATTTTTGTGTATGGAGTAATAAAATGGTCCAGGTTCATTCTTATGCATGTCGTTGTCCAGTTTTCCCAACACCATTTGCTTAAGACACCTGTATTTTTTCCATTGGATATCCTTTCGTGATTTGTCAGATTAGCTGGCCATATATTTTTGGGTCCATTTCTAGGTTCTCTATTCTGTTCCATTGATGTATGGGTCTGATTTTCTGCCTGCACCATACTGTCTTGATATTTACAGCTTTGAAATACAGCTTGAAGTGTTGATCTGTGATGCCTCCAGCTTTGGTTTTCTGTTTTAACATTACTTTGGGTATTTGGGAACTTTTCTGGTTTCATACAAGTTTTAGAATTGTTTGTTCTAGCTCTGTGAAGAATTCTAGTGTTATTTTCATAGGGATTGAATCAAATATGTAGATTGCTCCATGTAGTATGGACATTTTAACAACATTTGTTTTTCCAGTCCAAGAGCATGGAATGTTTTTCCATTTCTTTGTGATTTCTTCAATTACTTTCATAAGATTTCTATAGTTTTCGGTGTATAGGTATTTTACATCTTTGGTTAGGTTTAATCCAAGGTATTTTATGGTGTCCGTGCACTTGTAAATGGGATCAATTCCTTGATTTCTCTTTCTGCTGCTTCATTATTGGTGTATAGAAATGCAACCAATTTCTGTACATTGATTTTATATTCTGTGACTTTGCTGATTTAATGCTGGTTTTTGGTGTTTTTTTTTTTTTTATTTTCCACGTAGTCATCTGCAAAGAATGAAATTTTGACTTCCTCCTTGCCAATGTGGATGCCTTTTATTTATACTTGTTGTCTGATTGCTGAGGCTAGGACTTCCAACGCTATGTTGAATAACAGTGGTGAGATTGGACATCCCTGTAATTTTTCTGACCTTAGGGGGAACACTCTCAGTTTTTCCCCATTGAGGATGAAATTAGCTGTGGGTTTTTCATATTTGGCCTTTATGATGTTGAGGTATGTTCTCGCTATCCGTACTTTCTTGATGCTTTTATCAAGAAAGGATGCTACACTTTGTCACCTGTTTTTCTGTATCTATTAAGAGGATCATGTAGTTCTTTTCTTTTATTAAGGAGATGATCACGTTGATTGATTTGCATATTTTGAACCAGCCTTGCATCCCAGTAACAAGTCCCACTTGATAGTGGTTAATAATTATTTTAATATATTGTTGGAGACAGTTTGCTAGTATCTTGTTCAGAATTTTTGCCTCCATATTCATCAGGGAAATTGGTCTGTAGTTCTCTTTTTTATTGGGTTCTTTATCTCTGGTTTTGGAATCAAGGTCATGCTGGCTTCATATAATGAATTTGAAGTTTTCTTTCCATTTTTATTTTTTAGAACAGCTTCAAAATAATAGGTGTTAATTCTTCTTTAAATATTAGGGAGAATTCCTCTGGAAAACCATCTGGCACTGGACTCTTGTTTGTTGGGAGGCTTTTGATTGATTCAAAGTCTTTACTGGTTATGGGCCTTTCCAGATTTTCTATTTTCTCCTTGACTTTTGAAGGACAGTTTAACAAGATTCAGAATTTTAGATTGGTATTTTATCCACCTCTGTCTCTCACAACACAAAATATTGAATTCCTCTCTCTTCTTGCTCTTTTTTTTTAGGATAAGTCAGGCATACTTTTTTCCTCTTTTCTTTTCCTCTTTATCTTTTTTCCTCTACATGTAAGATGTTTTCCTCAGCTTAATTACAGAATATTTCTTTATCTTTGATTTTTGTAACTTTAAAATTATATAGTTAGGTATAATAGTTTTGTTTTTGTTTTGTTTTGTTTTGTTTTTAGAATGTATCCTGTTTGGTTGTCTCTAAGCTTCCTGGATATGTAGTTTTGTGTCTGACATTAATTTTGGGGAAATGCTCATTTATTATTAATTCAAATATTTATTCTGTTTCTTTCTCTATTTCTTGTCCTAGAATTCCCATTATGCATGTGTTACACATTTTATAATTGTTCCATATTCGTTGAAAATTCTGTTTTGTTCTTTTTAGACTTTGTTCTCTTCACTTTTTGATCTTTGAGGATTTTATTGGTGTATCCTTTAGCTCAGAGATTCATCCCTCTACCATTTTCAGTCTACTAATAAGCCAAATAAAAGGTATCCTTCATTTACATTACAGTGTACTTATCTTCAGTGATTTTTTTTGGTTCTTTCTTAGAATTTCTATTTCTTTGCTATTATTGGTCTTCTGTTCTTTCATGTTATTTACTTTATCCATTGCTAATATCCTTTAGTATATTAGTGATAGTTTTTTCAAACTTCCAAGATGAAAACTCCAACATGCTTGCCATGTCTGTTTCTGATGCTTGTTTCAACTCTTCATTTTTTTTTTTTTGCCATTGGTATGACTTGTAATATTTTCTTGATAGCCAGAGATGTTGTACTAGGTAAAAGGAGCAGCTGTAACTAGGCCTTTATTAATGAAGTGATGAGGTGTGGAGTGAGGCGAAATGTTCTAAAGTCTTATGAGTAGACCTCAGTATTTCAGTGCACCTATGTCTCTGGACTGTGACCTTCACAAGTTTTTCTTACTGTTTTATTTACCCTTAGATGGGATTGGATGGCTACAGTGACCTGGACTTGGTGTTTCCCTTTCCAGGTCTTTAGGTGTTGATAATACTCTAGCAGTTTAGACTCTGGTTAGTTAGACATCCCTGAGGACAAGCCTATTAAGAACAGACTGTTGTGGTGTATTCCAAAATGATTCATTTTCTTCTTCTCCTGCCAGAAGGCTGAGGGGATTTTTCTTTGATATTTGCTGTGGGAATCTGGTCAAGCTCTTGAAAGTAAATCTCACAACAATGTGGGTCCCTCCATGACTGGGTCCCCCTGGAGTTTTTAGCTTTCAAAATTGTCTGCACTGAGCTTCTAGTAATTTTTCAATTACAGTTCATGTTTTCCTATTCTGACACTGATTCCCATGGAGGATTCTGTTCATGAGTCTCTGATCCCATAAGCTGTAAATCTGTCTTCACCTACCAGTCCTTCCAATACTGGGGCCAGTGTTTTGTCTTGTGTCTTTTTAAAAATACAAGAAAAGTCATTGATTTATCTCTTCCAACTTTTACTGGTTATTGGGATGGAGTGGTGACTTTCAACCTCCTTACATACAAAACTGGAATATGGAGGTTCAGTTATCAGTTTTAAAAGTACTTTAAATTCTTTTATAAAATGGATGGCTTGCAAAAATGCTCCCCCAACTTATGACTTGCATTTTTATTTTATCAACCTTTCCAAGAGCTGTGGTTTATTAATTTTAATGAAGTTCAATTTAAAATCTTATAATTTTAGAATTTGCTCTTAGATTTATGGTCCATTTTGAGTTATTTTTGTATGTTATATAGTATTAATTTATTATTATTATTATTATTATTATTATTGGTATATCCAGCCAATCCAAAACTATGTTTTGAAAATACTAAGCTCTGTCCATTGAATGGTTTTGGCACTTTGTCAAAAATCAGTTGATCATATATATGCATGGCTGTGAACCCTTGTTGCATTCTACTGATCTATTTGTCAATCTTTATGCCAATACTTCACTGTTTCAGTAATTGTAAATTTATAATAAGCATGAAAGTCGTATAGTGTTAGTTTTACTTTGTTATTATTTTAAATGTTGTTTTGACTAGTCTAAGCATTTTCAATTTTCATTTGAGTTTTAAAAAAAGCTTGTCAATTTCTATTAAAAAAACTGCTAGGAATTTGACAAGAATTGCATTAAATCTGTAGTAAAGTTTTGGGAAAACTAATATCTTTGGAATATTAAGTTCTCAGTTTCATAAATGTTTTATATTTCTCCATTTATTTGTCTTTAATTTTCATTAATATTTTGTAGATTTCAATGTGCAACTTTTACACGTATTTTGTGAGATTTTTTTCTAAGTATACTATATTTTTATTTTATTATAAATATTTTAAATTTATTTTCCAACAGTTCATTGATAGTAAATGGACATATAATTTATTTTTTGGGTATTGATCTTAAATGCTGCAACTGTGCTAGTCTCACTCATAAGATCTATCATTATTTTTGTAGATTCTATAGGATTTTCTATGTAGATAATCATGTCATCTCTGAATAGAGAGTTTTACTTATTATTTTTTTTTTCCAATCTGGAAGCTACTCCTCCTTTCCTCTTGCACTATTGTACTGACTAGAACCTCCAGCACAATGGTAAATAGAAGTGGTGAAAGTGAACTTCTGTTTTGTTTCTGATTTTAGTTAAAAGCATTCAGTATTTCACCAAATAAGCATGTGTTTTCTGTAGGTTTGTTGGGAATGGTTTTTTTTTTTTTTTTTTTTTATTATATGAAATTTATTGTCAGGTTGGTTTCCATACAACACCCAGTGCTCATCCCAAAATGCCCTCCTCAATACCCATCACCCACCCTCTCCTCCCTCCCACCCCCCATCAACCCTCAGTTTGTTCTCAGTTTTTAACAGTCTCCCATGCTTTGGCTCTCTCCCACTCTAACCTCTTTTTTTTTTTTTTTTTCTTTTTTCCTCCCCCTCCCCCATGGGTTCCTGCCAAGTTTCTCAGGATCCACATAAGAGTGAAACCATATGGTATCTGTCTTTCTCTGTACGGCTTATTTCACTTAGCATCACACTCTCCAGTTCCATCCACGTTGCTACAAAAGGCCATATTTCACTTTTTTTTAATTGCCACATAGTATTCCATTGTGTATATAAACCACAATTTCTTTATCCATTCATCAGTTGATGGACATTTAGGCTCTTTCCATAATTTGGCTATTGTTGAGAGTGCTGCTATGAACATTGGGGTACAAGTGCCCCTATGCATCAGTACTCCTGTATCCCTTGGATAAATTCCTAGCAGTGCTATTGCTGGGTCATAGGGTAGGTCTATTTTTAATTTTCTGAGGAACCTCCACACTGCTTTCCAGAGCGGCTGCACCAATTTGCATTCCCACCAACAGTGTAAGAGGGTTCCCGTTTCTCCACATCCTCTCCAGCATCTATAGTCTCCTGATTTGTTCATTTTGGCCACTCTGAATGGCGTGAGGTGATACCTGAGTGTGGTTTTGATTTGTATTTCCCTGATAAGGAGCGACGCTGAACATCTTTTCATGTGCCTGTTGGCCATCCGGATGTCTTCTTTAGAGAAGTGTCTATTCATGTTTTCTGCCCATTTCTTCACTGGGTTATTTGTTTTTCGGGTGTGGAGTTTGGTGAGCTCTTTATAGATTTTGGATACTAGCCCTTTGTCCAATGTGTCATTTGCAAATATCTTTTCCCATTCTGTTGGTTGCCTTTTAGTTTTGTTGGTTGTTTCCTTTGCTGTGCAGAAGCTTTTTATCTTCATAAGGTCCCAGTAATTCACTGTTGCTTTTAATTCCCTTGCCTTTGGGGATGTGTCGAGTAAGAGATTGCTATGGCTGAGGTCAGAGAGGTCTTTTCCTGCTTTCTCCTCTAAGGTTTTGATGGTTTCCTGTCTCACATTCAGGTCCTTTATCCATTTTGAGTTTATTTTTGTGAATGGTGTCAGAAAGTGGTCTAGTTTCAACCTTCTGCATGTTGCTGTCCAGTTCTCCCAGCACCATTTGTTAAAGAGGCTGTCTTTTTTCCATTGGATGTTCTTTCCTGCTTTGTCAAAGATGAGTTGGCCATATGTTTGTGGGTCTAGTTCTGGGGTTTCTATTCTCTTCCATTGGTCTATGTGTCTGTTTTTGTGCCAATACCATGCTGTCTTGATGATGACAGGCTAAAGTCTGGGATTGTGATGCCTCCTGCTTTGGTCTTCTTCTTCAAAATTCCTTTGGCTATTCGGGGCCTTTTGTGGTTCCATATGAATTTTAGGATTGCTTGTTCTAGTTTCGAGAAGAATGCTGGTGCAATTTTGATTGGGATTGCATTGAATGTGTAGATAGCTTTGGGTAGTATTGACATTTTGACAATATTTATTTTTCCAATCCATGAGCAGGGAATGTCTTTCCATTTCTTTAAATCTTCTTCAATTACCTTCATAAGCTTTCTATAGTTTTCAGCATACAGATCCTTTACATCTTTGGTTAGATTTATTCCTAGGTATTTTATGCTTCTTGGTGCAATTGTGAATGGGATCAGTTTCTTTATTTGTCTTTCTGTTGCTTCATTATTAGTGTATAAGAATGCAACTGATTTCTGTACATTGATTTTGTATCCTGCAACTTTGCTGAATTCATGTATCAATTCTAGCAGACTTTTGGTGGAGTCTATCGGATTTTCCATGTATAATATCATGTCATCTGCAAAAAGCGAAAGCTTGATTTCATCTTTGCCAATTTTGATGCCTTTGATTTCCTTTTGTTGTCTGATTGCTGATGCTAGAACTTCCAGCACTATATTAAACAACAGTGGTGAGAGTGGGCATCCCTGTCGTGTTCCTGATCTCAGGGAAAAAGCTCTCGCTTTTTCCCCATTGAGGATGATGTTAGCTGTGGGCTTTTCATAAATGGCTTTTATGATCTTTAAGTATGTTCCTTCTATCCCGACTTTCTCAAGGGTTTTTATTAAGAAAGGGTGCTGGATTTTGTCGAAGGCCTTTTCTGCATCGATTGACAGGATCATATGGTTCTTCTCTTTTTTTTTGTTAATGTGATGTATCACGTTGATTGATTTGCGAATGTTGAACCAGCCCTGCATCCCAGGAATGAATCCCACTTGATCATGGTGAATAAGTCTTTTTATATGCCATTGAATTCGATTTGCTAGTATCTTATTGAGAATTTTTGCATCCATATTCATCAGGGATATTGGCCTGTAGTTCTCTTTCTTTACTGGGTCTCTGTCTGGTTTAGGAATCAAAGTAATACTGGCTTCATAGGATGAGTCTGGAAGTTTTTCTTCCCTTTCAATTTTTTGGAACAGCTTGAGAAAGGTAGGTATTATCTCTGCTTTAAATGTCTGGTAGAACTCCCCTGGGAAGCCATCTGGTCCTGGACTCTTATTTGTTGGGAGATTTTTGATAACCGATTCAATTTCTTCGCTGGTTATGGGTCTGTTCAAGCTTTCTATTTCCTCCTGATTGAGTTTTGGAAGAGTGTGGGTGTTCAGGAATTTGTCCATTTCTTACAGGTTGTCCAATTTGTTGGCATATAATTTTTCATAGTATTCCCTGATAATTGTTTGTATCTCTGAGGGATTGGTTGTAATCATTCCATTTTCATTCATGATTTTATCTATTTGGGTCATCTCCCTTTTCTTTTTGAGAAGCCTGGCTAGAGGTTTGTCAATTTTGTTTATTTTTTCAAAAAACCAACTCTTGGTTTCGTTGATCTGCTCTACAGTTTTTTTAGACTCTATATTGTTTATTTCTGCTCTGATCTTTATTATTTCTCTTCTTCTGCTGGGTTTGGGGTGTCTTTGCTGCTCTGCTGCTATTTCCTTTAGGTGTGCTGTTAGATTTTGTATTTGGGATTTTTCTTGTTTCTTGAGATAGGCCTGGATTGCAATGTATTTTCCTCTCAGGACTGCCTTCGCTGCGTCCCAAAGCGTTTGGATTGTTGTATTTTCATTTTCGTTTGTTTCCATATACTTTTTAATTTCTTCTCTAATTGCCTGGTTGACCCACTCATTCGTTAGTAGGGTGTTCTTTAACCTCCACGCTTTTGGAGGTTTTCCAGACTTTTTTCTGTGGTTGATTTCAAGCTTCATAGCATTGTGATCTGAAAGTATGCATGGTATAATTTCAATTCTAGTAAACTTATGAAGGGCTGTTTTGTGACCCAGTATGTGATCTATCTTGGAGAATGTTCCATGTGCACTCGAGAAGAGAGTATATTCTGTTGCTTTGGGATGCAGAGTTCTAAATATATCTGTCAAGTCCATCTGATCCAATGTCTCATTCAGAGCCCTTGTTTCTTTATTGACTGTGTGTCTAGATGATCTATCCATTTCTGTAAGTGGGGTGTTAAAGTCCCCTGCAATTACCACATTCTTATCAATAAGGTTGCTTATGTTTATGAGTAGTTGTTTTATATATTTGGGGGCTCCGGTATTCGGCGCATAGACATTTATAATTGTTAGCTCTTCCTGATGAATAGACCCTGTAACTATTATATAATGTCCTTCTTCATCTCTTGTTACAGCCTTTAATTTAAAGTCTAGTTTGTCTGATATAAGTATGGCTACTCCAGCTTTCTTTTGGCTTCCAGTAGCATGATAAATAGTTCTTCAACCCCTCACTCTCAATCTAAAGGCGTCCTCAGGTCTAAAATGAGTCTCTTGTAGACAGCAAATAGATGGGTCTTGTTTTTTTATCCATTCTGATACCCTATGTCTTTTGGTTGGCGCATTTAATCCATTTACATTCAGTGTTATTATAGAAAGATACGGGTTTAGAGTCATTGTTATGTCTGTATGTTTTATGCTTGTAGTGTTGTCTCTGGTACTTTGTCTCACAGGGTCCCCCTTAGGATCTCTTGTAGGGCTGGTTTAGTGGTGACAAATTCCTTCAGTTTTTGTTTGTTTGGGAAGACCTTTATCTCTCCTTCTATTCTAAATGACAGACTTGCTGGATAAAGGATTCTCGGCTGCATATTTTTTCTGTCTAGCACACTGAAAATCTCGTGACAATTCTTTCTGGCCTGCCAAGTTTCAAAAGAGAGATCAGTCACGAGTCTTATAGGTCTCCCTTTATATGTGAGGGCACGTTTACCCCTTGCTGCTTTCAGAATTTTCTCCTTATCCTTGTATTTTGCCAGTTTCACTATGATATGTCGTGCAGAAGATCGATTCAAGTTCCGTCTGAAGGGAGTTCTCTGTGCCTCTTGGATTTCAATGCCTTTTTCCTTCCCCAGTTCAGGGAAGTTCTCAGCTATTATTTCTTCAAGTACCCCTTCAGCACCTTTCCCTCTCTCTTCCTCCTCTGGGATACCAATTATGCGTATATTATTTCTTTTTAGCGTATCACTTAGTTCTCTAATTTTCCCCTCATACTCCTGGATTTTTTTATCTCTCTTTTTCTCAGCTTCCTCTTTTTCCATAACTTTATCTTCTAGTTCACCTATTCTCTCCTCTGCCTCTTCAAGCCGAGCCGTGGTGGTTTCCATTTTGTTTTGCATTTCATTAAAGCGTTTTTCAGCTCCTCGTGACTGTTCCTTAGTCCCTTGATCTCTGTAGCAAGAGATTCTCTGTTGTCCTCTATACTGTTTTCAAGCCCAGCGATTAATTTTGTGACTATTATTCTAAATTCACTTTCTGTTATATTATTTAAATCCTTTTTGATCAGCTCATTAGCTGTTGTTATTTCCTGGAGATTCTTCTGAGGGGAGTTCTTCCGCTTGGTCATTGTGGATAGTCCCTGGCGTGGTGAGGACCTGCAGGGCACTTCCCCTGTGCTGTGGTGTATAACTGGAGTTGGTGGGCGGAGTCACAGTCAGACCTGATGTCTGCCCCCGGCCCACCGCTGGGGCCACAGTCAGACTGGTGTGTGCCTTCTCTTCCCCTCTCCTAGGGGCGGGATTCACTGTGGGGTGGCGTGGCCCGTCTGGGCTACTTGCACACTGCCAGGCTTGTGATGCTGGGGATCTGGCATATTAGCTGGGGTGGGTAGGCAAGGTGCACAGGGGCAGGAGGGGCAGGCTTAGCTCGCTTCTCCTTAGGTGATCCACTTCGGGAGGGGCCCTGTGGCAGCAGGAGGGAGTCAGATCCGCTGCCGGAGGTTTGGCTCCTCCGCAGAAGCACAGAGTTGGGTGTTTGCTTGGAGCGAGGAAGTTCCCTGGCAGGAACTGGTTCTCTTTGGGATTTTGGCTGGGGGATGGGCGGGGGAGATGGCGCTGGCGAGCGCCTTTGTTCCCCACCAAACTGAGCTCTGTCGTCCGGGGGCTCAGCAGCTCTCCCTCCCTTTGTCCTCCAGCCTTCCTGCTTTCGGAGCAGAGCTGTTAACTTATGACCTCCTAGACGCTAAGTCGCGCTTGCTGTCGGAACACAGTCCGTCAGGCCCCTCCGCTTTTGCCAGTCAGACTCAGGAGCTCTGCTTGGCCGGCGAGCCGCCCCTCCACCCCGGCTCCCTCCCGCCAGTCCATGGAGCTCGCACCGCCTTGCAGCCCTTCCTACCCTCTTCCGTGGGCCTCTCGTCTGCGCTTGGCTCCGGCGACTCCGTTCTGCTAATCCTCTGGCGGTTTTCTGGGTTATTTAGGCAGGTGTAGGTGGAATCTAAGTGATCAGCAGGACACGCGGTGAGCCCAGTGTCCTCCTACGCCGCCATCTTCCCTAGAGCTCTTGTTGGGAATGTTAATCAGGGATGGATGTTAGGTCTCTCTGCATTAATGTTTATGATCATATTTTTTGTGCATGGTTATGTTAATATGTGGAATTTCATTGATGTTTTAAAAGATTTTCTCCGGTGGTGAGGTTGGAGCTTGAGTCTCTGAACACTGCTATCTCAACACTTTTCACCTGCTATTACTTGGATTTTTTTTTTTGCATAATGCCCATATATTTCCCCTTCTGCATTATCTAATTCATACTGTATTGGGGCTAGAAGGATCTTTTTGCATAGACTATCATAACAGCAATCTGGGATGAAAAAAAGGAATAAAATTGAAGGAAGTTTTTAAAAAAGCTTTTCTTAAAAAATCTAAGAGGACAAGGGAAATCTGAAAGAAAAGAGTCCAAATGGATACCCTCAGCAGGAGCAAGAGCTCTGAATGTCATTGCCCCTCCTGCCAAATATTTCACTCCAAGAACCTTGGTCCAATCTATATATTCTTAACCCACACATCACAACAGCACTCTTCAAGCTTAAGGGTTTGGAGGTTAGAACTCCCTCTAGAGCTGAAGTGTGCCTCTAAGAACAAGTCATTACAATATATAATGACATATGGGTTGCAAGAGAGCCAAGCATGAAAAACTATGCAAATAATGAAGAGGCTGTGACTCAGTCTAACACACAATAAATTAAAGAAGACTTTATAAAGAAGGTAACAGAGTGACTTAAATAATGAGCATATGAGACCTGAATTCCTGTAATTTATACTTTATTGTGTGAATTTTCTCATTCTCAAAGTTTGAAAATGCACATAAACATTAGGGCGTATATTTCTACTTGGGATTGAAACATTTCTTGGTTCTCTTTCTGGAATTTATCTAGGTTTCTCTTTGTCATTCCTGGCTGGCTTCTGTGCAGGAATCCTTTGCACTTCCTGAGATATGGTGTATGATAGTGGTTCCTTGGTGTCTCTGTTCAGCAGACATTGCTTCAATTTACGTCTACAATCTTCCAAAGTGTTTGAGGCCCCAAATGACTTAAAATCATGTCCACATACTTTTAAATAGGATAATGAAACAGGAACAAGGCAACTGAACTCTATCTCCCCTGCCTATATTTCCTCCATATTAACTTAAACAGGTGGTGGTGTTTAGGAGAGAGAAGGCACAAAACAAGAAACAGAATGATTCTTTTGGCAACACTGTGGGAAGTAATGTGTTTGATTTGAATGCTGTATACTGGGTACATGTGATTATTAAGGAGTTAAACCACTTTCCAGGTTGTTTTTAAATAACAGTTTGCCGCAGGTTTTAAGAAATTTCAACTGTCTAATTGATGTCTTTAGTCAGTGGCTGCTTATAATCAAGGATATTGTGCTTAAAAATTATAGAGGCTGGTCTTATTGGCATGATATTTTGCTATGTAATTACCAGTCAGGTAATAGCAGATATTTTTGTGTTAACAATGCATATTTGCCAAGAAAAACTTCTCTGTGCTGTGCTATTTGTAATAAGTACCATTGGCTTTTCATCTTTGGAGTTTCTATTATCCTATTCCATTTGTTTTATAATGAAATTATTGGTTATATTTATTCATTACGCATTTATAGAAAATCTGGTATGTTCCAGGCACTGTGTAGAAAGCTTTGTAAACAGTGAGGATACAGATTCAGACAAATAGACTGATAAATTTAAGGCAGTATGATTAGGATGACTAGGGGAGGACATATATCAGTGGTCAGCACATTTATTTTCATTAAAGGATAGATTTAAAATATTTTAGCCTTTGTAGGCCATAAGATCACCGTCACAACTACTCAATTCTGCTTGTATTATGTAAAATCAGACATAGGCAACACATAACAATAAACGTGATCACTTTTCTAAGAATATTTTATTTATGAACATCAAAATTTGAATTCCATATAGTTTTCATGTATCAAAAATATTCTTTTGATTACTTTTCAATTACTAACAAATGTAAAGCCATTATTAGCTCACAGGGCCTTACAAAAACAGGCAATGGAACAGATTTGGTTCATGAGTCATAGTTTGCTGACATGGACTAATCTTTAGACCCTCTTGTTACTGTTTGAGTAATTCCTGTCAAATGGTGGAGAGTGCATTCTTTTTTCTTAGATGTGACCATGTGGATCATTGTCACAGAGATATTAGAGTTGGTAAAATGTCAAAAATATATACGTATTTAGAGAAGGATATTCTCTGTACTCCACTCCTTCCATAACTGTTCCAAATGTGTAAAAACCTCATAAAATAGAATTCTTCCCCATGTCTAAACTCAATACATTGTACTAGAAGTAAGGCTTTATCACCAAAATGAGACCAGACTCTAAACACTAATGCATATAAATTGTTTCTCTGTAAAATTCAATGTCATGGGAAGAGCTTAACTGCAGATATGGATTATTGATAGGAGGTCAATTTCTGCAGCCTGGGTTTAGATAAATGCAGCCCATCTAAATGGACATCAACATATCAGAATTATTGTTGTCACCTGAAATAATCTTTGTCAAATTTAGAGCCCATCTTATACCAATGCCTGTTGTTTGAATGAACTACTTCCAGAGACAGTTATTTCTGCATCCTAGAAACAAGGTATGAGTATTATGAACTCACTGATTGATTCTTATGGGTCATATTCTTCAAAGAGACTTGCATGTCATGGCAATAATAAATGAATTTAGTCTGGATTAAAAGTTAACATAAAATATACATTCTTCCAAAGGTTAAGTTTTCTTTTAATAGTTTTGGTTTATAATTCTAAGAATGGCTAGATAAGATGAGCTTAACCATCTGCTTTATATAATTTAGGTACTAAAACAATTATAAAAAAGTAATAAATAGGGTGAAAGGCGCTTGGGTGGCTCCATCGGTTAAGCATCCGACTTTGGCTCAAGTCATGATCTCATGGTCCGTGAGTTCGAGCCCCGCAAGGGGCTCTGTGCTGACAGCTCGGAGCCTAGAGCCTGCTTCAGATTCTGTGTCTCCCTCTCTCTCTGCCCCTACCCTGTTCATGCTCTGTCTCTCTCTGTCTCAATAAATAAATAAATAAACAAATAAATAAACATTAAAAATTTTAAAAAAATAGGGTGAAATGTAGTAACTGATCCTGAAATTCAACATAATTTGAGAAAAAAAACTGTAGGTAATATGCTCTTGTTTAAGGAGATAGTTTCATTAATATATTTCTACTTAAATACTTAATTGTCCAGCTAGCTACCATAGAAAAGTAAATTTTTGAGAATCATTTATTTTTAAAAACTGAAGATTCATGTAAAGTATGATTAAAAAACTGCCAACATTCAGCATAATTTGTAACAGAAGAAATACATTCTTTCAGTGGTGTTTAAGATTGATTTACTAACTCAACTTAGACATACAGTTCCATGGTTGCATGTAAGTACAAATTTCAATATTCTTTTCCCCACAATGATATATGCTTTAAGCTGGAAATAATTTGTTATAGATCCACAAGTAATATTCGGTAAATCTAAGCTGCTCGGTAATATTAACCATATAATAAGTACTATGTTCTCACTAATAATAGGTATTATCTATTGAGCATTCATCGTGTACCAGAAATGTTAGAAATGGTAATGTTAAATGATCCTTGAAATCTTGGGGTAAAGTCCCTTTTGTCATATTCTATTTTTGTTAAATAAGGCTTACTTCAATTTTATACATGTTATTGAGAAATTTTGCATAAATATTTATGAAGGGTATGCTAGTTTTCCATTTTTAGTAATCTTTACTTATAAATTTTTGTGTAGTTTTAACATAAATGACCTGTAAGAATGTGCACCCCTTAAAATGAGTTGAAATATATTCCCTCATCTTTAACTACAGAAAATTTTGAGGGGTGCCTGGGTGGCTCAATCAGTTAAGTGTCTGACTTCATCTAAGGTCATGATCTCACAGCTCATGAGTTTGAGACCTGCATCAGGCTCTGTGCTGACAGCTCAGATTCTGTGTCTCCCTCTTTCTCTGCCCCTCCCCCACTAGCATTCTATCTCTCTCAAAAATAAATAAACATTAAAAAAAGAAAAGTTTGCATTAGTTCTTCCTTAAATGTTTATGGAATTAGTGAATAAAGACATCCATGTGTAGGCTTTTTGTAAGAAGGTTTGTAACTAAAACATCAATTTTTTTACAGATATACATTTATTTAGTTAATCTATTTCATCTGAATCACTTCTGCAGTTTGTGTCTTTCAATAATTTTTTTTCATTTATGTTATCAAAATTGGCAAAACATCTTCATATTATGATATTATCTTTTTATCATATGTAATATCTATAGAATATATAGTGATGACATCTACTTCTTGATAAGGGAATTTGCATCTTATTTCACTTATTATGATAAGTCTGAATAGAAATTTATCTCAAAAGGCCACAAGCTATATTACATTGATTTTCATAATTTTTAAATTTTCAATATTTATGTTTCTGTTTTCTATTTTATTAATTGTTGCTGTCTTATTTATTATTTACTAACTTTACAGTTTGGGTTTAGTTTATTCTTCTTTGCTCAGTTTATTATAGTGGAGGCAGAGGTAATTAATTTCAAACATTTTTTTCTCTCCTTATATAAGGATCTAGTGCTCTATGTTTTCCTATAAAAAACTTTTTAAACAGCATCTCAGAAATTCTAAAATTCTGTGTTTTCAGTTTAATTTTGTTAAAATATTTTTTCATAGTTTCTAGTTTACATTTAAATTACAGTTAGTTCACATTGTATAAAATTACTTTCAGAAGTAGAATTTAGTGATTCATCACTTACATACAACATCCAGTGTTCATTACAACAACTGCCCTCCTTAATTCCCATCACACATTTAACCCATCCCCCACTGACTTTGTGACCAGCACTCCTCAGTTTATTCTGTCTGGTTAAGAGGGTTTTCCCCTCTTTCATCTTTTTTTTTCTTATGTTCATCTGTTTCATTTATTAAATTTCACATATGGTATTTGACATCATATGGTATTTGTCTTTCTCTGATTTATTTTACTCAGTATAATGCAATCTACCTCCATCTGTGTATATATGAAGAGCAAGATTTCCTTCTATTTGATGGCTGAGTAACATTCTAGTGTGTGTGTGTGTGTGTGTGTGTGTGTGTGTGTGTGTGTAGCACAACTTCTTTATCCATTCATCAGTTGATTGACATTTGAGCTGTTTCGATATTTTGGCTGTTGTTGAAAATTCTACTATAAACATTGGGATACATGTGTCCCTTCAAATCAGATTGTTGTATCCTTTCATTAAATGCCTAGTAGTGCAATTGCTAGATTGTAGGGTAGTTCTATTTTTATCTTTTTGAGGAAACTCCATACTGTTTCCAGAGTGGCTGCACCAGTTTGCATCCCACTAACCCTGTAAGAGACTTCCCCTTTTTCCACATGCCTGGCCACATCTGTTGTTTCCTGTGTTGTTAATTTTAGCCACTCTGACAGTGTGAGGTGATAGTTCATTGTAGTTTTGATTTGCATTTCCCTGATGATGAGTGATGTTAAGCATTTTTCATATGTCTGTTAATCATTTGGATGTCTTCTTTGGGAAAAAAATATCTATTCATATCTTCCTGCTATTTCTTAACTGGATTATTTGTTTTTTGGGTCGTGAGTTTGATAAGCTTTTAATAGATTTTGGATACTAATCCTTTATGGGATATGTCATTTGCAAATATCTTCTTCTATTACAAAGTTTACCTTTTAGTTTTCTGATTGTCTTATTCACTGTGCAGAACCTTTTATCTTAATGAAGTCCCAATAGTTTATTTTTTTTTCTTTTGCTTCCCTTATCTCTAGATACATGTCTAGTAAGCATTTGCTATGGCCAATGTCAGCTAGGTTGTTGACTGTGTTCTCCTCTAGGATTTTGCTGGTTTCATGTTTCACCGTTAGGTTTTTCATCCATTTTGAATTTATTTTTGTATATGGTGTAATAAAATGGTCCAGTTTCATTTTTCTGTATGTTGCTGTCCAGTTTTCCCAGCACTATTTGGTGAAGAGACTGTCTTTTTTCCATTGGATAATCTTTCCTGCTTTGTGGAAGATTACTTGGTCATAAATTTTTCAGTCCATTTCTGGATTCTGGATTCTGTAACATTGATCTATGGATCTGTTTTTTTTATTCCAGTACCATACTGCATTGATGATTACACTTTGTAATACAGCTTAAAGTCTGGAATTGTGACGTGTCCAGCTTTGCTTTCCTTTTCATCATTACTTTGGCTGTTGTGGTTCTTTTCTTGTTCCATACAAAGTTTAGGACTTTTCATTCTAGCTCTCTGGAGAATGTTGGTGTTATTTTGATAGGAATTGCAATGAACGTGTAGATTGTTTTGGGTAGTATAGACATTTTAACACTATGTGTTCTTCTAATCCAATAAGATGGAATGCTTTTTCATTTCTTTGGGTCTTCTTCAAGTTCTTTCATAAGTTTTCTATAGTATTCAGTGTATAGATCTTTGAGCTCTTTAGTTAAGTTTATTCATAGGTATGTTATGGTTTTTGATGCAATTATAAATGGAATCGATTCCCTGATTTCTCTTTCTGCTGCTTCATTATTGATGGATAGAAATGCAAACAATTTCTGTACATTGATTTTATATCCTTCAAATTTGCTGAATTCATATTTCAGTTCTAGTAGTTTTCGGGGAGTCTTTAAGATTTTCCATGTAGAGTATCATGTCATCTGCAAATAGTGAAATTTTGAATTTTTCTTTGCCAACTTGTATGACATTTATTTCTTTTGTTGTATGCTTGCTGAGGATAGGACATCCAGTACTTTGTTGAATAACAGTGGTAAGAGTGGACATCCCTGTTGTGTTCCCTACCTTAGGGGAAAATCTTTTAGTTTTTAACCATTGGGAATGATATTAGCTGTAAGCCTTTCTTATGTGGAATTTATTATGTTGAGATACGTTCCTTCTACCCCTACTTTCTTGAGAATTCTTATTAACAATGATGTATTTTGCCAAATGTTTTTTATGCTCTATTGAAAGGATCATATGGTTATTCTTCTTTATTTTTTAATGTGGTGTATCAGATTGATTGATCCCAGGAATAAATCCCACTTGATCGTGGTGAATATTTTTTAAATATACTATTTAATTCAATTTGCTAGTATTTGTTGAGAATATTTGTATTCAGGTTCTTTAGGGATATTGTCCTATAATTATCCTTTTCATGGGGTCTTTGTCTGGTTTTGGAATCTAGGTAATGATGGCTTCAATGAATGAGTATGGAAGCTTAACTTCCATTTCTGTTTCTTGGAAAAGTTTGAGAAGAATAGGCATTAACTTTTCTTTAAATGTCCGGTAGAATTCTCCTGGGAAGCCATCCTACCCAAGACTCTTTTTTATTGAGAGATTTTTGATTATTGATTCAATTTCTATGCTGGTTATGGCCCTGTTCAAATATTTTATTTATTCCTTTTTGAGTTTTGGTAGTGTGTAAATTTCTAGAAATTTTCTCCATTTCTTCCAGATTGTCCAGTTTGTTAGCATATAATTTTTCATAGTTTTCTCTGATAACCATTTGTATTTCTGTGGTGTTGGTTGTGATATCTCCTCTTTCATTCTTGATTTTATCTATTTGGTCCTCTTTATTTTCTTTTTGAGAAGTCTGGCAAGGGGTTTATCATTTTGTTTATTCTTTTTTTTAAATTTTTTTTTCAACGTTTATTTATTTTTGGGACAGAGAGAGACAGAGCATGAACGGGGGAGGGGCAGAGAGAGAGGGAGACACAGAATCGGAAACAGGCTCCAGGCTCTGAGCCATCAGCCCAGAGCCTGACGCGGGGCTCGAACTCACGGACCGCGAGATCGTGACCTGGCTGAAGTCGGACGCTTAACCGACTGCGCCACCCAGGCGCCCCTCATTTTGTTTATTCTTTAAAAAAACATTTCTTAGTTTCATTGATCTCTTCTACTGTGTATGTTTTTTTATTCTGTATCATTTATTTCTGCTGTAACCTTTATTATTTCCCTTCTTCTACTGCCTTTTGACTTTATTTGCTGATCCTTTATAGCTCCTTTAGATGTAAGGTTAGATTCTGTATTTGAGATTTTTCTTGCTTCCTGAAGTAGGCCTGTATTGGTATATACTTTCCTCTTAGAACTGTGTGTATTGTATTCCAAATGTTTTGAACCATCATGCTTTCTTTTTTCTCTTCTCTTTTCTCTTCTTTTCTTTTCTTTTCTTTTCTTGTCTTGTCTTGTCTTGTCTTTTCTTTTCCTTTCTGGTTCCATGTATATTTTAATTTCATCCTTAATTCCCTGACTGACCTATTCATTCATTAGTAGGATGTTCCATAAGCTCCATGTATTTGTAGTCTTTCCATTTTTTTTATTTTGCTTGACTTCAAGTTTTGTAGCATTATAGTCTGAAAATATACATGATGTGATCTCAATCTTTTTTAGTTGTTCAGATCTGTTTTGTGACCTAGTATATGATCTATTCTGGAGAAGGCCTATGTGCAATTGAAAAGAATGGGTATTCTGCTGATTTAGGATGAAATGTTCTGAATATATCTGGTAAGTGCATCTGGCCCAGTGTGTCATTCAAAGCCATTGTTTCCTGTTTCATTTTCTCAATAGATGATCTGCCCGTTGAGGTAAGTGGGGTGTTAAAGTGTTGAACTATTGTGTTATTATCAATGAGATTCTTTATGTTTGTTATTGTTTTATATATTTGGGTCCTTCCATGTTTGGTGCATAAATATTTACAATTGTCAGATCTTCTTGTTGGATTGTCACCTTCATGATTATTTAATGCCCTTTTTCATCTTGTTTTACAATCTTTTTATAGTCTCATTTGTCTGATAGAAATATTTCTACTATGACCTTCTTTTGGAATTCATTAGAGTGATCAGTGGTTGCCTATCCCCTCACTTCCAATGTACAGTTGTCTTTAGGTCTAAAATGAGTCCCTTGTATGCAGCATGTAGATGGTTCTTGGTTTTTTTATCCATTCTGCCACCCTATATCTATTGATTGGGGCATTTATTCTATTTACATTCAAAGTAGTTATTTGTAATATGGAATTAGTGCCATTTTATTACTTATTTTCTTGTTGTTTTGGAGATTTTCTCTGATCTTTTCTTGTCTTTGTAGCTTTTCACCTTTTCTTTCCACTCACAGAGTTCCCTTTAATTTCAGGGAAGTTTAGTGGTCATGAACTCCTCCAGTTAATGTTTATCTGGGAAACTATTTTCCTCTACTTTTATTCTGACTGTGAGTCTAGCTGGATAGAATATTTTTGGCTGCAAATTTTCACATTCAGCACCATGAATATATCATGTCACTCTCTTTTTGCTTCCAATGTTTCTGTTATGAAATTTGCTGTCATCTTTATTATTTATTTTTTTCAAGTTAGGTACTTCTGTTGTCTTCCTACTTTTAGGATTTTTTATCATGTTTTGCAAATTTAATTATAATATCTCTTGGTGTGTGTCAGTTTTTGTTCATTTTGATGGTAGTTTTCTTGGCCTCCTGGATCTGAATGTCTATTACCTTCTCCAGATGAGGTAAGTTTTCTGCTACGCTTTGTTGAAATACATTTTATGCTCCCTTTCTTTCTCCTCCTCTGAGATTTCTATAAATGTGTGTTATACATTTGATGGAGTCAATGTGTTCCCTAAGTTTTTTCTCATGTTGCATAATTATTTTTTTCTCTCTTTTGCTCAGCTTCATTTTTTCCATTGTTTTTTTCTTCTAGGTCACTAATTTGTTCCTCTGCTTCTTCCAGCTTGCTGTTTTAAGCCAGTTTACAATCTTGTTTATTGTATTCTTCATCTCTGATTGATTGCTTTTTTTAACTCTTTTATGTGTGTGGTAAGAGTCTACTGATGTCTTCTAATCTTTTCTCAAGATCAGTGAGTGTCTTTACGATAGATGTTTTAAATTCTCCATCAGGCATGTCCTATTTGTTTAGCTTAGATTGCTGACTGTGGCTTTATCATGTTCTTTCATTTGAGATAAATTCTTCTGTGATCACATTTAGTCTAAGTCCCTGTCTTCCTCTCTGTGCTAGAAAAGTCAGTTATGTCTCCTGCTCCTGGATGTATTTGGTTTATGAAGAAGAGGTCATGTAGTGCCCCAGACCTGGTGCTTCAGGGAATGTCTCCAGTGCGTGCTGCTCTGCTGATGGGTTTTGGATGCTCTATCCTTCAGGGCAGTTTTCTGTAGAGTCTCTCCTTGCCTGTTGTGGACAGTGTTTGATCCTTGGCCTGAATGTGTCAAGTTTTAATCAGATGAGCCTCGGTCTGCTTGTTAAATGAGACTGGACACCACCTCCACTGGAACTGAAGACTTGCAGAACAATCTGGCTGGGAGACTTAGTTCAGGCAGGGGTTTGTGCTGGTTTTCTGGGGTAGATACCTGCCCTCCTGGGACTGAGCAAAGTTTGACTTACAGAGGAATTCCTTCCAGAGCACAGGAGGGTAGTGCTTTGTGTAAGCAAGTTAGGCAGCTTTTTTTTTTTTTTTTTTTTTTTTTTTTTTTTTTTTTATACTGGACTGCTTCCTGCTGGTAGCTCTGTACATGCTGGAGAGGCAAGGCTTGTAGATAGTGCAAGCTATCTCCTTTCTCCTGGAGAGGCATCTCCATAAATGATACCTGTCAAAGAAGCACTCCAAGAAGAGTGAAGAGTCTCCTTCCTGTGTGCCTCAGGTGTTTTTCAGTTTGCTGTTTAGTTTCCAAACTTTCTGCCCTGGTTGTTTGCTTGCTTTCTCTCTAGGAGTAACCCAGTGACCTCTGTGCTCTATACCAGCAAAGCTTAAATATGGTGGCTAAGAAATCATGATATCTGTAGTCAAAAAGCTGGAGACCAAGATGTGCCAATGGTATAATTCCAGTGTGAGTCTAAAGGACTGAGTCCCAAGGGAATCGATGGTATAAGATACAGTAAAAGGCCTGCAGTTATCATTTTTGTAATATATTTTCACTGGGTAAAGAATTTTAGAGTGACAATTTTTTTTTTCAGTATTTCAAATATTTTGCTCCACCTTTCTAAAGATTACACTGTTTTTTGGTGAACAATCTGTTATCATCTTGTCTTTGTTCCTCTACACATAATGTGTATTTTCTTATGGCTGCTTTTCAAATTATCTCTTTCTTACTGGCTGTTAGCAACTTTATTATAATGTACTTTGGCAAAGTTTTATTTATGATTCTTGTGCTTGGGTTTATAGGTCAGTTTGAATTTATAGATTTATAGTTTTTGTCAAATTTGGAAAATGTCCAGCCTTTGTATCATCAGTTTTCTTTTTCTGCTACCTCTCACTTCTCTCCTTCCAAGGCTCTAAATACATATATATTTACATTTATATTTACACTTACATTTATATTTACATTTATATATAATATGATCATGTGAAATTGTTCCAGAGATTAATGTTCTGTTCATTTTTTATTAGCTTTTTTTCTGTGTGTTTCATTTTAGGTAGTGTCTTTTGTTTGAATTTCAGTAAAAATTTTTCCACAATGCTTAACCTGTTATTAATGAAAGTGTATTTTCAATATCAACATATTTTATTTTTCATCTCTAGAAGTATAATTTGGCATTTTACATTCACACACACACACGCACACACACCTTTTAAAATCTTTTATTAACATGTTATTTCCTCTACCTTCTCAAACATAAGTTTTTGTATCTTTGTTATTCATATTATTTGACTGTAATTTCTGTACAGTCTCAGTTGATTGCTTTTTTCTCTCCTTCATTGTGAGTTGTATTTCCCTGCTTCTTTGAAGGCCTGCTAATTTTCCATTGGGTGTCAAGACATTATGAATTTTAACTTTTAGTATCTTCATATATTACATCCTTATTTATCAGCTTGAGTTATTACTGTGAACATGACGAAATAACTTGTAAACAACTTTGTCTATTTAGATCTTCCTTTTAAATTTTGTTAGACAGAATAAGGATTGCATTTAATCTAAGGGTAAGTCTTCAACACTAGCAAGAGACCTTTAATAGTACTTTATCTGATATCTCCTTAATTATGACATTTTCTACTCTGGCTATTAGAAACAGGCTGTATTCCATGCATCTTTTCCTCTAATGCTTTCATGTGATTATTTCCTTGCCTTTGCACTGGTCAGTATTCAATATTTAATGGGGAAATCTCTGTATATCTCTAGATTTCTCTCTGTGTAAACATCTCTTAATATACTTTTCTGTCAAATATAGCTACTTTGTTTTACACAGACTTCCTAGTTTTTTTACCTTCATCTCAGAGAGACTACCACTGTTTTTTTTGGTATTTTCTCCATGTGCAGCAGACCTAAAACTTTCTTTAGGGGCACATGGGTGTCTCAGTCGTTTGAGTGTCCAGCTTCTACTCAGGTCACGATTTCACAGTTCATGACTTCAAGCCCCACAATGAGCTCACTGCTGTCAGTGCAGAGCTGGCTTCAGATCTTCTGTATCCCTCTCTCTTTGCCCCTCCCCTGCTTGGGTTTTCTCAAAAACAAAAACAAAACAAAAACAAAAACAAAAAAAACCCACTTTATCCAGATGGTAGTTTGGTGCATTCATGGTGTTACTTTTTCTGCTTTTATTATGTTTGTAGGTAGAAGAATAGCCCTGTTACTCCATCTTGGTCAGAAGCAAGAGCCCTACACATTTTAATAAACTGTCTTCCACTTTCTTAAGATAATGAATGAGTGGTACCCAAGGAATGTGTGAACTGGAAATATTCCACATAAAGGTGATGAAACAGATAAACATTTAGATTTTGGGGGGTCACCTGGGTGGCTCAGTCAGTTAAGCATCCAACTTCGGCTCGGGTCATGATCTCTCAGCTTGTGAGTTCAAGCCCCGCATCAGGCTGTGTGCTGACAGCTCAGAGCCTGGAGCCTGCTTCAGATTCTGTGTCTCCCTCTCTCTCTGACCCTCCCCACTCACACTCTGTCTCTGTCTGTCTGTTTCTCAAGAATAAATACACATTAATTTTTTTAAATAAAACATTTAGATTTTTGACAAAATTATTATGCCAAAATTTAAAGTTTCCAAAATTTTATTATATTTTGTCCATGTGGAATATCTTACTATGTTAGCAATATTTCACTTGTCATGCATGAATTATCATAAGTTCATAGGAAAATACAGACTTTCTTTTTTAATTAATGTTTTAATTTACATACAAGTTAGTTAGCATATAGTGCAACAACGATTTCAAGAATAGATTCCTTAATGCCCCTTACCCATTTTGTCCATCCCTCCTCCCACAACCCCTCCAGCAACCCTCTGTTGGTTCTCCATATTTATGAGACTCTTATGTTTTGTCCCCCTCCCTGTTTTTATATTATTTTTGCTTCCCTTCCCTTATGTTCATCTGTTTTGTATCTTAAAGTCTTCATATAAGTCATATGATATTTGTTTTTCTCTATTTTCGCTTAGCATAATACCCACTATTTCCATCCACGTAGTTGCAAATGGCAAGATTTCATTCTCTTTGAATGTCAAATAATACTCCAGTGTATAAATACAGACTTTCAAAGGTTGATATGATTTAGCACAATGTTAATTATCTGACCATATGAGTTGTAGAATGTCCTCAGCCAATATTGTCAAGTAATTAATGCTGGGACGTTATTAAAGACATTTTGTTCACCATCTCCTTAGAAAGGTAAGGTTAATATCATTGTATCTTGCAGTTTGAGAATACTTCCATTATAAAGCAGTTTTCTATACTACAGGTATCAATCATATCAGATCCTGTATAAAAGATACTAAAATAATAATTTCTGGGACACTCTGTGCTGTTTACATAAATTTACTTTAATACAGAGAAAGTACAGAGTTCTCTTAATCATAAATTATATTGCAGTCCACTCTTACTTAGACACACAGATAGTTTGGAGGTACAGTCTTATTTTGACTAATTTTGCTAAAACTAAATTTAAAACATATTCCAAAATATTTGACATTTCATACTGTTATGATGTAAGCTTGTAAAATTAGTCCTTGTTTTAAATTATCAAGATATCTTCTAATTCAACAATTAACTGGTAACATATGCCACTGCTGCCAAGAAGAGTTTTAATCCTTTTAAACATTAATGTAGTATTTTTTTTTTTTTTTTTTTTGCTTCTGCTACAATAAGGCAGCCATCTGTGTTTCAATGTGTTGGGAAACTGGGGATATGTTTACAGGAGAAGAGAGAAAGAAAGGCAAATATACAGGAAATTGAGTTTTATACAGCTAGCATCTAAAGTCAAAAATTGTTTAAAAACATGAAGGTATTTGTTGTTCATATGAGCAGTTTTGATCTGCAGCTGTTCAACTGCAACAGTTTTTTTTTTTTAATTTTTACAGAAATAAAAACTCTTTGTACTAAAAATATTTTCTTATGCATCTAAGTCTAAAGAGTAAAAAGAAATGTCTCATATTGTATAAAACAAGGTTTGCAATGTTTGCTTAATACTGACATTCACATATTCAAAAGGAGGTAGTGTGGTTGTTTCAAAAGCTGGTAAAATTCAAATGTAGTGTAACCACATTTTACTCTTATTTGAAAAGCTGATTATCCAAAATATGAAAGGAGGTGGTAGTTAATTTTTAAGTGTTTGCCAGTCACAAATGGTCACTTGAGCTCTAAAATGCTGAATGAGTACTTTTCGGATTGTTAATGATATGTGTGTACTTACATACTGCATGAGTAAGCTCTTCCTTATATTTAACTTGAATTTGTTTTACTTTAATGGAAGCCAATGTGCTCTAAAAAGAAATATGGTACAGAATTAGAAAGTCACAAGACCTAGGTTCTAGACCTTAGCTTTTATATGAAAAGTAAAATTATTTAATTACCCTGAGGCTATTTTGGCATTTAATAAAGGAAGAAAATAGAGCAAATGGTTGGCTTTCCAACATTTTTTTTCACTAGTTGAATTTTACAATGAATATCTCATACACCAGCAATAACTGTTAAGGAGATAAACTATTAAGGGGATAAAAAATACTAATAATTCCAAGAGGGAAAAAAATGAATAGAAAATTGTTTAAAACTTAAAAATAGATATAAAATTAAGGGGAAAAAAAGAAGCAGCAAAACTAACAAATCATGAAAGGAGAAAAATTCAATACTCTTCAGAGTAAGATGACAGACATCAGCATCTCCACAACCATTCATTCACAATGTCCATTATATAATATACATTATGTAACATGTTAATTTTCATAAAATGTGACTTATAATCAGGAGAAATTAATAATAGAATCAATCAAAGACAAGCTAGATGTTGTGATTAGCAAAGACTTTAAAATTCTCT